>NC_064628.1:646069730-647319730 GCF_023864275.1 Schistocerca cancellata
TTGACATGGAATGACCCTAATGATAAATCATAAGTATAGTATTTAACAATCAGTTTCTGAATATAGCTGGTGAATCAAACAAAAACTTAGTTTCTACAGTGAATCATATCTCTCCTGGAAAATGTCTTTCCGAGACATATTTTAAATACTCCTCCATCATACTGACATAGGGGAGATCGAGTCAATAATTAATTACTGAAACACTGAAGACTAAGAACTCTCATGGAGTATCTAGCCAAATACTAAAGTAACGCACTGCACATGTTAGCCCTGTGCTGAAGTATATTTGTAATTTTTCCTTTAGGAATCATCAGTTTCCTGAATGATTAAAGCACTTAGTTATAGAGTCACTTTATAAAAAGGAAGAAAGGGATAATGTAGACAATTTTGGATGTTTTTCTAAACTATCAGTGTTTGCTCAAGTTGACAATGCCATGTATATAGATAACTGATCATTTAATTTCACATAATTTACTGCAAAATGTACAGTTTGGTTTTAAAAGTGGTATAACAACGGAAAATGCTATATTCCCTTTTCTCTGTGAGAAACTGGATGGATTAAACAAAAGATTTCAAATGCTAGGCAATTTTTTTGATTTAACTATGACATATGATTGTGTTTATCACAAAACATTACTCCAGAAGTCGGACCATTATGAAATATGATGAGTAATCCACAATTGGTTCGTCCGTTACTTTAAGAACAGACAGCAAAATGTCGTTCTCCACAGTACTGAGAATGGCTATAATGGGGGTCCAAATAGGGCACAGTTAGAAGGGTAATATCTCAGGGATCAGTAATGGGGCCACTCCTGTTCCTTATCTATATAAATAATATTCCTTCTAGCATTACAAGTGAGTCTAAAATATTTCTGTTTACTGGCAACACTAGCTTGGTAGTAAAGGATGTTGTGTGCAACATTGGCACTGTTTTAAATAGTGCTGTTCAAGAGAAGTTTTTAGCTTGCAGAAAATAAACTAACACTAAATCAGACTAATACTCAGTTTTTATAGCTTCTAACACACAATGCAACGAGATGTGACATTCTAATTACACAGAATAGGCAAGTGATTAGTTAGACTTGACAGTTCAAATTTCTAAGTATATTTGTGGGAAGCTCATGTTCAGGATCTTGTTCAAAGACTTAATGCTACCATTTTCACTGTTATAACAGTATTCGAAGTAAATGATAATTCGACATGAAAAGTAGTATATTTTGCTTTTTTCAGTCGCTTACGATGTATTGTACTATATTTTGGGGTAACTCTTCCCATTATCAAAGCATATTGGCTCAAAAACAGACTGTTCAGGCAATAAGTGGTGCAAGTTCACTAACGTCTTGTCAACCCGTGTTCAGGTATACTCACAGTGGCCTCTCAATATATATTTCTTTAATGTTTAACAATATCAGTTTATTATCAAGAATTAGGAGCTTTCACCAGGTTAATACTAGGCAGAAATCCAATCTGCATTTGGAATGCACCTCCTTCACTCTTGTGTGGAAAGGCGCACAGTGTTCTGCTGCATCCATTTTCAGTAAGCTATCACAAGAAATCAAAAATCTTAGCAGTAATCCATGTGTTTTCAAATTCAAGTTGACGAGTTTCCTCATGGATCACTTCTATTCTTTGAGGGAGTGCCTTGAAAAAATAATTCCTATATTACATTGTTGAATTTGTTTATATAAACTTATAGCTTGGCTTCTTTGGATTCGTAAACATTTTATCTATTATTACTTTCCTGTTGTAATTTAATGTACTGACTCATTCCACAACAATGAAGACTTGCTCCTCAGTTTGGTCCTATGGAACTATACGTGTAAAAAAAGAAATTAAAATAAAAAGAGGTTACTTACTTGTGTACTGACCAATGATCTTTTTGGAAAGATCGGTATTTCAGTCACCACAGAGGTGTCTATGCTTGATAAAATAATTTTTTGATTTGTTTATTGTCCAGCAAAACCATATAAAATTTCGAACAGAAATTATGGATTTTGGCTTCACATCATTGTAGATAGTAGTAGCCTAGTTCATTCAAATGTGCAAAGAGAATATTTTTTTTTTTTTTTACTAAATAACAGATGATTTAGGAGACATTAAAACAACAGTGTTACAGAAATAATTGTCAATCTACAGTGATTACAAAAAAGGTGTTCCACATTGCAGAGAGTCTTACTCAGAAAATCCCCAGAGTTAAGAAACATTACTTCCTCCCAAGTGCATCTTGAGAAATGACTATGATGGGAAAATCAGAGAAATTTGAGCTTGTAAACTTGTTGCCAATCTCTCTCCCTGTATAATACTGGAGAATGGAAAGGAAAGGGGAAGGTGATTTTGGTCTCCTCTACCACACACACCCGACTAAGCATGGCATACAAACGTTAATATAGATTTTAATATGCAAGGAAAACCTTTATGATGTTATTAGAACCTTCCTTAATTGTTTATTATTTCAGATACTGTGCGAGCATCTGAGAAAGTTAATGATCTAAATATAAAGTGGTGATGCAGGAATTAAATAAATAATAGACTGATTGTGGTAGATACTGTAATATGAATACTAAATTACTGCAAATGGATCTAACTTGCTACAACAAACTCCAGTATGGAACAAGTAAGAATGGGCAATGAAGAGGCTTCTCAATTGGAAATTTCAATGTTTGACTTTGCTGATTATTTGATGGAAATTATTGGGTGAATTAATTTCTTTATTACAATTCGGAAACAGTGACAAGATGCATTGTCTTTTGTCACACTTAATCAACAAGATGTTTTACTACAACAGGTAACTATTGTTACTCACTATCCAATTCAATATCATTTGTTTTACCTTTCAAGTTGCATATCTCCTTCAAAGACATTTTTTATTCATTTGAAGATACTTTTGGATCCTCATGTTTCGCGACACATCACTGACTACATATGATGAAAATGCAAAGGGAATGCAAGAGAGCATGCACTAATCCAAGTCGCATCTTTAGATCTAGAACAGTATGGTGCGGGGGGGAAAAGAAAACCTTGATGGTTTTGTTAAATCAAATATAGCACCTACAGCTTTTAACTTTCACTTAGTTAAGACAAGTATTTTGTTCACAGAACTGTGGATTTTAAAAGGCAGTCTAAATGTTCCTCTTAAAAACTGCATACAACACAATTCAAAATTAATTTGAGAACTTGTAGTAGGAGTCAACAAATGAAAAAAGATTAACACTAGTGCATAATATTAATGTCTCGCCATTTTTCCTGAATTCAACACCTTACAAATCACGAGATGATGCTGAATTCGTTTTTCAGACAGGCAGAGGGTAAAAATGAAGACTTAACACAGGTGTGGCAAATATGGTGCAACTCATGTACTAGTGTGCATAGTTGTGGTCAGTAAGAAGCATTATGGAAATAAGCGGACAGTGTATAATTATTATTTAAAGTTGTTCCTACTATGTAAAAACAGAAGATAATTGTATGTTAGGTGTAACCTACAGGGGTAGTGAACTTCAGATTTGGAAGGATGGAAACTCATGCTCTGTCTAGTCATCTTGATTCGAGTTTTCCTGAATCACATCACGCAAATGCTTGAGTGGGTCATTCAATAGCACTACAGCCAAACATGTCCAAAACTGTCCTCATTAAGCATGTGTGTATATTCATATGTCTGTGTATATGACTTATGGTTTTCTTTGTGTTAAGCTGAAAAATACTACTACGCTATAAAATCGTCCTTGGACTAACCAATTCAACTAAATTTATATATAACCCCTGCATAATATGTTTCAGAGAAGATGATGCACCTACAATGTAAAATGTATGATAAATATAACGTGCAGTGGGCCCTATATTACATGGATGAGACAAAATAACATACTGATATAGTGTTCATTATTTCTGTTTTAAAGTGGTTGAAGGCATACGTAAAAATTGATAGTTTTCCAGTGGACCATGCACAACTATTTTCTCTAGTACTACACTGCTACGTAAATCTTTAACTGATAACCAGTAATAAGGAATAACTTATACGCAAGGTGGTATTGTGATTTTATTAACGTGTACGAATTCGACGCAAACAAGAGCAACTGAACGTATAGATAGGAAGATATGGACATACAGTGGCAACACTTGTGAAACTTTACCTATGGTGTTATGAAATTATTTGTCAGTTACGACAATATCTGGCAAATATCCAAAAAACCATAACTTCTGCTTTTATTTAAAATGTCGGGTAAATCTTATTGATTATCAATAACTTAAAATGCTTATACATATTTTAACTTCACAGATCAGGCACGCTCTCAAGTGCGACACGCCAGAATGGGGGACATTACAAATAGTGTAACTCATTAGTATTTACTTTCCGTTTCAGCACTTGAAGTCTTTCAACCATTCCTCCCAGAAGTCTGCTGATATCGTTTGCACCAACAACCTCCTCCTGTAGACCTTTTTCTAACTCTGACGCTGCTGCCTGCACATGGGAGACCTCACGATCCAACTGTTTTTGAGCCGCTCTGAACTTCTTGTTCAGTAATTCATACGGAACCTGTCACATGATGCAAAGCAGAATATATTTGAAGGTTCCGACATAGGTATTCAATACTTGCTACAATCCAATATGATGATAATCTTTTACCTTCAGTGTAGGATGTTCTAATGACTTTACATCTGCCATCTCTGAAAAGGGAGTTCAAATGGATACAGAAACGTTAGTAAAACTCGAATCCGCAAGGTGTAAGTATTATGTCAAAAGTTTTCCATCTTTCAGCTGATTCTTTAACAAAGATTGTACACATCCCATAGTTTTGACATGCGTACCATCTTAGTTTCTCGAGTGCTTCCATAGAGGTCTCTGTGCCGTAAGGGCAACATTTATTTACGTACACATGTCTTGATATTTTCTCTTTAGAGTGTTTTTATCGTCCCTAGGTGATAATCATTAATTTTGAAAGCATTGCCGCTCTTTATGTTGGACGTGTAGCGCATAATGAATCGTTACTGTTTATAACAAAACAACACGAGCAAGGCTCTCAGTTCTCGGTGAAATCTCGTTTGGCTGGTCCTTGTACGAGACTTCGCGAGATTGGACACCATTTTAGTAAAGTGGGGAGGCAATACTTCCCTCGCGTTTTGTGTATATTCTTATTTATGTTGTACGTTAAGGCTCGTGAGTTGCTTCTGGTGCGAATATAACAGTTTCAACGAAATATTTGTGTAGAAGTGGACTCTTGTGCAAGAATAGTGTTAGTTATCAGTGAGTAATTTAGGTGACGAATTTTATACGTTGAAGATACAAAGCAGCGTGGTCAGTCTTTGTTTCTGTCAAGCTGTAAGGTAAGTTTGGCAACTTAAGGTGTAATAAATATTGGTAACACAGCAGTTTAGTTTTTTACTTTCTCACTTGTCGGTCACAAAGCGAATTGGTTCCAAACTGGAACAGTATGGCTAGAGTAAAGGAACCAGCAACATCTAAACGCTTAGCCATATTCGCAGTTGCCTGCTGGTGATAAAAGTTAACAGTGGACTGAAGTACTATGCCTACGGCAACAAATGCAAGTTGACGGTTTACATTTTGCTGGGACTTATTAAAAAAATTGTATTTGCTACTCATTCCATTATGGAATGAAGTCGGGTTTCTTTGTTTTACACGTAGCGCCGTCCTAATTTATTGCTGTGTTCTGGTTCTTTAGCCATAATGTGGACAGATGTCAGTTACGTGTTTCCATAATAGTGCTTTCATAAATTTCAAACCCTTACGCTCCTTTTTGTGTGCCTGTAGTATACATAAGTTTTGGATTTCTGGTGTATTTGGAAGAAAAGCGAAATACGAGAATTTTGTGATTTTAAAGTGAAGTGCGTGTTGTACAAATTGGTATTTGTATGGTAAATAAGTTAAAACCGCAAATACTAACAGCAGATGATATACATATTGTAGTAAAAGTCATGTATGCATACAATTCGTCCTGTGAGTGAAGCAACGAAAAGTATGGTGCAAGAGACCGTTCACTCAATGCGTTAGGTTTTCAGGTTTTTTTGGAAGTCGAGTTGTTTTCGAAAAAGCTTATGGAACGCATGCTATAACGACCAGTTCTGATTCAAATTGACTGAACAGCTGACACGAAGTGTAGAACTATTTCAGCTGATTCTTTTTTTGTTGTTGTTTACCATTTAAACAGGGGTGGAGGCTACGATTCATGGATGCTATGCATTTGAGACGTGTTTATTGCAGTCTCTGTACCCTGTGTTTGGGTCATTAGCGACATAGTGTTTTATTCATGATTGAACGATTGCAATGTTAGATTCTATAAACAGCCACGTTTTGCAAGGTGGTGTTTCCATAATAAACTGAAAACAGCCTAACGTTTTTCAGATAAGATTGTGGCATAGTGATACGCAAATTAAAACAGCGGTTTCATTGCCAAGGAATAGCGAGCTGAAAACTCCACTTATGAATGGTCTAAGCTAGTTTCCATTTAAGGATGAAATGAAGTTTTAATTATTACAAATAGAGTACGTCCAATTATAAATTTAGTTTCACAATTTTCATTGATCCAGATGAGAGCGTTGTATAAATGAGTTGTGTAGTGTAGTAACCCTCACTAATGTGCCATTAATCCTATATTTTCTGATAATCTTTTGTTGTACTGTTGTCTTAACCATAAGTTTTGTAAATTGCAATCCTGTGGTGGTGTTTCGATTTTTGTTACAGACAATTAGTTTCTTTTTTATGTACTCCGAAATTTATTGCTTTCATTTTCATACAAAGTAAGTATCACAAAAGTGTCATGTACTCTGTTTTTCGTCTTCATGTATGTGTTTCCCCTGTGGTTTATTTAATGCTCGAGTTGTGTGTGCTAGGTACCTGATTATATTCTTTAACTTCATTGAGTCCTGATAAGCATACAATTGGGACTTCGACAGGCATTCCCTGTCGCTGCCACAGAACGAAGCATTTTTGTGTAGTAAACAAACAGTGACGGAAGTACTGCAAGAGAGGCGTATAAGACACGATATGCACTATTAACTATTCTGATGGATAAAATCGTTTTGTAAACGTTTCAGTACTGGGAAATATCACAAATATTACCTTAGATTATGTTGCTGAAATCAGTGGGATGAGTTATGGTAGGAAGCACTGTGGCCCATGCAGATTTGCTGTAGGTGTAATTATCCTTTTGGGCTGCGTAATTTTGAAAAGCAGTTGACTTTTTTGGTCTAGGCGCAGCGGAATGCCTGTAACGTTGCATCTTGGTTTTTCCATCAGTCGCTTCGACATGTCAATATTTATCCAATCGTATTGGAAACTTTCTTGTCAGGATCGCATGTTCTCTTCGGGAGGGATCGGAGGTTACATACGAGTACACGTCACTGGCAAGTGGTAGTAGGTAGTACTAACTAAAACGATGTCTTATCACAGTTTTCAGACAGCGGCAATTGAGTTACGTTATGTGCATTGGGCCATGTTCATGTATTGAAAGCTCTAACATTTATAGCGGTTCTTGGAATATTCGAGTTACATAGAAACTTGAATTTACCACTTCTTGTAACTTTTGACATCCTCACTAATGTGTAAAAGTTGGACAAGCCAGTATTTTCATACACAACTAAAGTCAATTTTTAAACCACATTCGAACATGCCTTTGGCAGCAGCCCCTTCCGTAATCAAAACCGCATTGCCTAGTGTTTTTTGCCTCTTTAAGACTTTCTATTAGCGTCTTTCCGCAAATATAAACGTTACAGCCAGACTCACCGTAATTTACGGTAAAATATTAATCTGTGCCATATGCAACCTTTTAATTCTGAATTTTTGTCCACTTAACCTTGTCGAGTCAGTCTCTTACGAATGATCAAAGCTATCGTGTCAAGCTGCCGTGGGGCGTGCACTCTGGCTGCACCGCGCAGCACGTGCTGTATTGCCAGTGACGAGGCAGCGCTGCGTGCCACACGGAAGACAAAGCACGGCGGAGGAGGCCGCACAGACGGGTGAGTAGGTCCCCCACCCAGCTGCCATTCGGGTCTGCGAGTCAGCACGATCTTTTCCGTGCGAAACGCGCCAAACGGTTGCAAGAGTCAGCGCACCTAAAGCTGTGGCTGTTCACTTGCATGTTAATCTGTAGTATTGTGATTACGACATGCATAAGCTCTTTGCCTAGACACATCATTTTGTTATAAAAGGGCCGTGAAATGTGCAAGTAGTTTCTTGGGAGTAAGTTTTAAGTGAAGTGATTTGGTTACAGTATTTTTCCATTTCCTTTGTTATGTGTGTAATTGAATGTAACTACCACAGTTTATACTATTCATTATTCTCTTCAGATTTGCTTCCCATAACTTGCCCCGACGACACTTCGACAAGGATAATCCGATAATTCGGAAGTAACACGCTAATTATGTTGCCATAAATAATTGTGCCTGAATGGAAAGACGCTAATAAAAAGTAGAAGAGGCAGATAACACCAATCAAACCTTTCTGCCTTCGACTTCTCTGAAGGGGCATATCTGCTGCAGAATACTGTTTACTTTGTTTTGCAGCTCACTGTTGTAGGAACTGCGGCCGCGATTTATGCTGATAACGCCCTGAAACAGTTCTTGCCACTGCTAGTTACCTTTCCAAGACCTGAAACTCGGCACTAAATTGTATGGTGTCACAGTACGTTTCTGTGCGCTAACTTCATCTAACAATTCCCCTTACCATTTCGTGGATGTAGTATCGAAGTAGTACTTTCACACATTTCGTTTCCGCACACAACTTTAGAGATGAAGAACCAACAGGAATGTTAGGTAATTCAGTTTCAGTGTTCCCTATCCCTGTTCAGATATTTATTTGCTTGGGAAATGAAAAGTAGTGAAGACGCGAGAATTTAGGTATGTAATTTCAGATATCGCGTTTGAGTGTTTCCCGATGCCGCCTTTTCGCAGCAGTGTAAAAGGAAAGTGGTTGGTGCTAAAAGATCTTGATAATCAAATTAGCTGCGACATTTAGTGTAGGCTACATTATTTCGCGAATTCCCAGCGAGTGCAGAATGGGTTAAAAATGTTTGGAGGCCTTCAGCGTTCTTTGGGTTGTGCAATATTTTAAAGAAAAACTGGTTTTCAGAATTTAAATTTGATTACCGCGAACTACCAGCAAATAAACTCTCATAACGTTCTTCTAATTTCACTGTCAGTGAATGGCTATTTGATAGAAAGTTTGCAAAAAATATTTCTCGAAAACGGCTTTGAATAGTTAGTCCAGATGTTAAATTGGAGTGTCACTGACAGAAGGATGGACAGCACTGCACGTCATCTTTATTGATTATTCTTACCATGTCTGCAAATTTAGAGATCTATAACCAAGTGTCTGTTCGATGTGCAGTATCCAAGTAATGTAGTGTGCGCCCTAGATTTTGATTAAGAAAATAGTCATTAACGCAGAAATTGTTATAGCTTTATGTGCCGCTTTACTTGATGAACCTTTGGAGTTTGGCTTTTTCAGGCATGTAACTAGCAATTGTAAGTTGTTGAACTTCGGTGACTTCAGATGTGTTTACTTCAGTTAGGTACTGTATGTATTATCAAGAATCCTGCAGTGCTGAAGTTAGTGCTACAAAATATGATTAATAATTGTAGTACTATCCTAGACAGAAGGATCTGACTCTACTTTATAAGGTTGGATAAGTATTTACTCTCAGTAACCAAGGAAAGGTGGTCAAATGGCAAAGATTGCCCCAGGATTAGAACTTGAAATTGAATGTGGGCTCCTTATATGCCAGGCACAAAATCCAAATGGCTTTTTTAAGAATTTTGGACTTGACATGATTCTTACTTTGCTTGGAAACTTTGGCATAGATATGTATAAGGAAAAATGAAGAGGAGACCATAATTCAAATGCCATGAGAAACTACAGGTATTTCATTCCTTGTCCCTGCTCACTGGAAACAACGTTTTATGTAGCAATCGTTATAACATTTTCTATCCTCCTCTTACCAAATACTCGTCATTACAGTGTAGTTGCGTCTTGGCACACAATTGCATATTGTTAAGTTCTGCTGCTCCTAATTTCAATAGGAGGAAAGTTCTTGTAACTTGTATGTATATTTGGATGTTGCATCAATGTAACAGCTGTGTGTGTCACACACATTTTATAGATCAGAAGTTAACGCATTCTGTTTTTAAATAAAGATTTATACATGCGTAACATTTGTGAGATAAACTCGCATGAACAAGTTCGGTAAATGCTAATTTCATATAGACCTGACCAGTCAGTATTAACCCTTAACTGGTCTAGTGGGGTCCTGGAGACCGCCATGCGATATGAATAAGATACATAGTACGTGAATGGAACAGATGGCGCGTGCCTGTGTTCTTGGTAGTCCTCAACGAAGTGATGCCGTTTAACGCGGAGTGTTAGATGCGTTATCTCAATTAGTTTTACATGACTGAAGTCTTACAGTACTTTGAAAAGAGCAAAATTTCAATGATAACGTCAATTTTTAAGGTTTTGTGAGTATGTATGCATTATTTTTCAGAATGGCGTCATCAAAGTCATTAACAGATGAGTAGTTCGAAAGAGTAGTGCATGACTCTGCATTTTTGCAATCTGATGAGAAGAGCACAGCAGATGAGGATGAATTTATGCAAGTGATCATGATTCCACCTCTGAGGTTATGTCAGAAACTAGTTGTGAAGAATTAGATGAAGAGGCGTGTAAGAGGCTTTCTGCTGACAAAGTGTTAAAAGTGGTTAAACGAAGCTGCTCCTAGAACTCATATACCCGCGCTCAAAATATAGTTAGTTGCCTTCCAGGCGCTAGACATGCAGCAAAAACACTTGGTTCAACTGACATATTACCTGCTTGGAAATTGTTCGTTACCAAAGATTTGTCAAAACTAATACTCGCCAATACAAACTTCAAGATACGTGACACGTCGAACAAATACAGAGCTCCTCAACGACCATTCATAAAGCCGCTAAATATAATAGAACTGAGAGCATTTCTAGGTCTGCTTTATTTATCTGGAGTTGTGAAATCTAAACATGAAAATGTTGTTGGACTTTTCATTAATGATGGAACTGGTTGTGATGTGTTTTGAGTCACTATGAGTGTCCACAGATTTTTATTTATTTTGTCTTATGTGCATTTCAATTGTTACTACAGGAGATACTAAGAAGGCTGATGACAGACTTGCAGCTATTAGAGATGTCAGGGAACTCTTTATAGACTAATGTCAAAAGTATTGTACTCCAGGAGCGAACATAACAATCGATGAAATGTTAGTACCCGTTTCTGGTAGGTGCAAATTTCGCATTAATATGCCTAAGAAGGCAGCCAAATACGGCCTCAAAGTTATGTGCCTTTGTGTTTCATGAACATTCTATTTATGCACTGCATTTGTCTTCACAGGAAAAGGGCCAAATAGAAGTCTATTATCAATTCCAACACAGGATGTTTTGAAATTAATAACACCAACTGATAACACCAACTGAGGGAAGCAACAGAAATAAGACAGTAGATAATTGGTTCAAGTCACTTGAACTCTTACGATCTACTGGAAGCCAAAACGTTGACTGTCTGAGGCACTCTTAAGCTACATAAACCACATATCCCAGAAGAATTCAAACCAAACAGAAAGCGCCCAGTAGAATCTGCATTATTTGGGCATAACGAAGGAAAAATAATTTGTTCATATGTTCCTCGGAAAGGTTGAGCTGTTGGGTTGCTTTCATCTATGCACCACAATCAGAAAATTAGTACTCAAAAGAGAGAACCTGAAATGATCATTATAATGCCACAAGAGGAGGACTTGATGCAGTGGGCCAAATGTGCACCAACTATTCGGTACCATGGCAAATACGCAGATGGCCAATGTCTGCATTTTATGCCATTTTAAACATAGTGGGAGTCAATGCTGCTGTTGTACTTCCATGCACCAAACAACTTGATCAAAACTGTTCATTTAAAAAGAAGAGTATTGCTACAGAGGCTTGCGATGGATTTAGTTAAACCCCATACATAATGCTGAGATTTCCTGCCCCTTTCTCATGAACTGAGAGACGTTGTTAAACTTGGATGGTACTTCTCTTGCCTCAACCTCTTCAGAGCCAGAACACATGAGGAAAGCAAGATGCTACATGTGTGCAAGAAATGCGGGCACGAAAACCAAAATAGTGTGTGAAAAATGCTCAAAACATGTTTGTCCTAAGCACAGATTTTCAGTGTGACAAAATTGTTTGTAATCTTATCTAAAATGCGAAAAATGTTTATAATATTCAGTGATGAAAGTGCAATTCAAAATAAAATTTCTTTAAATTACAGTTTTAACTAATTGGGGTACTCGGAGACCCCACAAGAGTATTACCTTATGAGCATTAGTAGTTAAGGGTAAATGGTTATTGTGAATACTGGAGAAGAATGGGAGCAAACTTCTAAAGTTTTCTTTGAACACATAACAGTAGGAAATCAGTTCTTTCAGCGATATCTGCATGTGGAAAGTCAATGAGCTTAAATGAAAGTAATTGTCTTCGTAGACGGTTGCAAATATGCCAAACAAAGTTTAGGTCGACATGCTGGACTGCCGAGATAAATAAGAACCAGTTGAGATTCTCTGTTATGGATGCCATTGTTTTAAGTGGTTTATTGTCACCTGTAAAAAAAATTTGTATGACGAAAATGTTGGTGTCTCTCGTCATTCTGCTGTGAAATTTCTTGATGCTGAAAAACAACTGTGGAAAACACGTCAGATTATTAGTTATGGCACATATGTAGACGAGTTAGAATATGCTCCAGATAGAGCTTGGATTTGGTGCTGTACATTTTATACTAGTGTACTTGACTTGTGTTAGCACTATGTGAATAATAGGTGTATATGTATAGTGATTTGTGGAAGGACTTTATTCTAAAGAAAAACACTGGTTCGTTATTACTGTCTCTCTTCGTAGTTACAGTATACCATATTGTTGCCTGAATTAGATTCCTCAAACTGGGAAAGGTAGAACTTGGTCTATCATTTACTGAGAGTACTGTCCCCATCTTCTTATAATGTGGTCCATCGTAGTGAGTATTACGTATCTTAAACTGTTTGGCACGTTCGGAAGGAACAGCATTCATTTTCAGATACAGACTGCACAAAATATCCAAATTTTCATGTCAAGTTTCAACTTTGATGTTTACATTACTGAATTCTATAAAACCACCTTTGGAACAGATGAAATGTGATGGCCACCACATTTTTGAGTGAAAAAGGATCTAGTTCCCCACTCTCTCAAATACCTTGGGATGAATGCCGGACTTTGTAATTGATCAACACTGTTTTACTCTTGTTTTAGCTAGTTTCAGCTCAACATTTTTAGTATTGCAGATATGAAATGAGATCTGTAATTCCTATTTTCATCTGGTATATCTTAACTGTCTCCCCAAAAATGATGTCCAAATGAGGTACTCGCTCCTCTTGTAATCTGGCATCAGATGAATCGGTAACTGGAGCATGAGCTTGAATGGCGAGCTGTCGTGCCAATTCTGTAGGACAGTATACTTAGATTTTATTACCTGCTGGCATTTGAACCAGCTGATGGCTTCATTGATTTTTGCAAAAGATGGTGCAGTATACTGATTTTTTAAATTAAAGGAGCAGTGTTAAAGTTGTCTAAATATGCCTTCAAATTAATACCAAGCCAAGTAGTTCCTATGCCTTTGATTCTTAAAACAAGTGTCATTATCCTCTTCAGACCCATAGCAGCACACACAATGACATGAAAAGAAATTTGTTTTTTATTGCCTTACAGATATAGGAAATAAGATGGCTCTTCAACCAAAATGTCCAGTGTGTCTGATGCCATGCACTTCAGTTACTACTGTTGCTTGAAATTTACAGAAGCAATTTCTATCAGTGTTAAAAGAAAGGAACATATTTACATGAAATCTCACATGTCGATGAGTTGAAGCCTGAGAGTCAGCAATTTTGATCTGCTTTTTTCTTTTTCATATTTTCAGGCAAATTCTTTAACATTTTCTTGCAGTCATATGTGGTGTTGGTGCTACTTTTTCCATTTTGGTTTTTCAGCGGCTTCAGTTTAAAGTCTCTTCACCAGAATTTCTCTCAACTGGAGGAACAGCTTTTCTGGTTAGACAACAATCTGCCACATCCATTCTGAAGTAGTAGTACAGCCAGGAAGCAGTCAGGCAAAATTCAAAGAAATGAAAAATTGTTCTTCTTGTCTATTTCTTCGTTTTGGTTTTAATGGCGTATTTATTAATTACTTATTGTAACATATTAGTGCCTCCCATGTTAGTGTAGTATTCAGATACACTGGGTGGATGATCTTTCCACATATTTCTTCTCCTTTATGCACCGTCACATAAATTTATCTTTAGGCTCGAAACCAAATTAAAGTTGAAGCAAGATATATCACTCTATTATCAAACTGCTGAATTATGGCATTTTGTCATTGTGCCAAACCACCTGACCTTGGTTGCCCCTTCCAGCACACTTTGTAGCAAAATATGTTGAAAACAATATCAGTTTTGGTATTTGATTGTATGTAATAGTACCTGTTGCTTTACTTTTTCCCTCCAGTAATTCATCAAGTAATTGGATCAAGGCAATATATCTGTTAATAAAAACAAATGACACTGCAAGAACTGTCACATTGCTTCAACACTGTCCATGTTTTGGGGAACAGACTTAATTGTAACTGCAAAAGATGTTCCTTTCCTCACATAGTTAAATCCAAGAGACACCATTCTGAGATGCTATTACAAAAATCTTTATTCCAAAATGATTTGATTCCACTTTGATGTACTGTATCATAGCAATATGCTCATGAAAGGGGATCATTTGTTTGTCAGTACAAATGTTTGTGGAGTATGGGGTCTTCAACATTTGTTTCAAATGGTATTTAGCATAGGCTCGACTTTCAGAAGCAATCAGATTGTCTATCCTGTGGGGACACAGTATTAATAACCACCTTCAGATTGGTCTGAAGAAGAAAGAACCTCTTTCTGATAATGCCAGCTACATTGAGAATTCTGGCTCCTGGAGCCCTAAACATTTTCAAACTTGGATGACACATGTTGTGTAAATTGCAACATACAAAGTAATGTTTTCACTTCCCCCAAATCGGTATCTGTTTTTTTCCCTAGCATTGTAGATTAGTAAACTCGACAATTTTTACAAAAACATTGTGATTTACATGATCTGGAAAGTATTAATATTGCTCCTGAATATCATAGTTCGACACTATCGGCTGTGATGCAACAGTTTGTGTTGGTTACAGTGTTCGAAAAGACCAATATCTACAGTCCTTTATCTCAACAGTGTAGTTCCTCATTATTACATAAATTTTGTGAGAAGAGTTCCAACTTACGTATCCAGGTGCCTGTAAGACTCCTGTTCATTTCTTCTCGCTACAAATGACTTACGAGGTTGCTCATCTGAAGTTTCCCTAGAACAGTTAATAATTTCCTGAACCATTCAAGAATTTATTTCAAATTCGCTGTTTCTATCCTCATACTAAAAATAAAACGATTCTGCGTCTATTAGAGTCGAAATTTGATTGTCTTTGAGTCCTACAAGTGAACAAAACACCAGTCTCTTTTGCGAATATTGTTAACGCTGGAATGTTAAAACGTAGTTTTCGTGTATGAATTCGACGTATTTCAATTTTCCAACACAACTGGCGTCCAGCGTACACGAGTCAAGCTTAATAAACGACAACTTTCAAAACCGAAGAAATGAAATTTATCTCAGTTTCTACTGGCAGCGCGGAGCAGTTCGCACACTCCACTTTCCACTGACCTGACGGCTACTGACAAAGTGGTAACATTTGCAACAATTACCATTAGCGTTTTACATGAATTGCTGCTCGTGACGTAGTTTGATCCTTGGACAAATATGCACTCTGAGTTGTTGAAAGTGAAGTGTTACATAATTATGAGAAAATCTATCGAACGGTAAAACACTTTTCCTGTTTCCACAGTGTGTAGTTTCACCTGTGACGCGCTACACAAATTTTAATTTTCCTACCCCTCTACACGCTGTTTCAGGAAATTATCGCCATGTACTCCTATTTTCTACGATTTAGAAACTGAGCCGGTATATCATCTCAAAGGACTTAGGTAACGAAGAATTTCTCCTAGACTTGTTTCAAATTGACATATCCTCCGCCTCCTTCCCTCACTCATGCAGACAACTTGTGGGGGGTTTCCATACTCACTTATAAAATTAACTTTGTCGTTACTAAGCTGCTCGGAGGTGGAACATGTTCACTAATGATCAGTGGTAGCGGGAAAGGCATTAGCCGGCGTTTTAAGTCATGTAGAAGTACAGTGAAGGATCAGTTTTCCCCCGTCACAGACTACTTATCAAGTCTTGACCCTATGCTATTTCGCGCGGCTAACCACAGCGCACAAGCTTCGCGCCGCGACGGTTTTATATGGTTCGTCACAGTTGGCAGCAGTGCTAGGAGGACCGTCCGCCATGTCGTCGGTCTGGCCTTGCGAGGCCATGTGTTACTGCGAGACGAGCCACCCGCGCGTCGTGCAGTGCTCGGCCCGCTATTTGTGAGTGGAAGATTTGACGCGGATGCTGTGCCGTAATGGCCGGTGACTTGTGAAACCGCGACTCGGCGATTCCGCCGATTTACCGATGTGACGTATACGTGACCCGGAAAGTATGGTCGGGAGAGCTTGACGTGCGTCGTTTCCTTTGTTTACTCGTCCATTCGCCCGCGTCCCCGTCTTTTCGTACCAGACTAATCACCGTGTGGAAAGTGTCGCTGTGCGTGTGATTTGTTCTATTTCGGTACTAATAAAATCTCGTAAGAAACTTAACGAGACTTGGGACAAAGTTGGTTTAAATGCTGCCGAAAATGATAAACCTTATGTTGCCGCAAGAAACCAGGTGACCGAAGTAAATATTATATAGCGTTAGATAAGATTTCAAAAACAGTGGCTTGTTTTTTTGCAAAGTAGCGTGTACCTAATGATAGAGGTTCCTGTTGTGATATGCGAGGAAGGGTGTCAGCTTATCACAAATAATACATTTACTGTAAACGTAGTGTTTGACAAGGAATACTGTCAATAATACTTTAATTCATACCCTCCCGTTACTGATAAATTTTTTATGTTCGTCTTATTCCCATAGGCAAAAGTTAATGATTGTAATCATTATACGAGGATTGCTGCTATAAAATATTTGTCTAAATCTTAAAATAATTAGTCTGAACTAACCTCACCACCCTAAGCAGCATTTTACAAACTTTCGTAGTGACAGTCCAGCGCAAAACATATCCCGCCGTTAAATACTAATTAAACGTATGAATACCAACGCCGTTTCCATGACTTGAAGCACCTACAGGGGACAGCGGGTATTACACGCCCACAAAAATGTAAAGAACTAAGTTTTCAGCAATATATACTACAAACAGGGGAGATGTGGGGGGGGGGGGGGGGGGAAGCAATCCTTTATGATCACGATAAAAATAAAAAAATGCTAATTTCGTTAATTTTTGTTGACTTTCATTAATAAAATACTTCTTAAAGACTGATGTCTTAAGTAGCGCCGAGAACCAGAAAATATTGAGTATGACATTCGTGGTGACAAGTCTCATCTGCTACCACACATAATTACAAAGTTTTTGGATTAACTGAAAAAATAGAAACAAAGAATCTGGTATGTTCCATTGGAAACAAAACATTTTGTTCAAAATTTTTAAGTGCATTGCTACATTACAGTATTCGCAAAAGATGGGCATGAGCGTTTCTCCCCACCCCCACCCCACCCACCCCCCAAAGCCTTTCCGTTGGTATTGGAAGGGTTAACATCTACCTAAGCAGAGTGTTGCGCTGGACTGTTCGCAAAACTAATTTTATCAGAAAGTGCAATGTAATTCTTGGGTAGAAGCGATCCTGGCGGCTGTGGCCTGTACCAACTGCGACCTTGACATGCCTTCAGCATTTGCTTTCGCCGCCTCATTTTACCGAACGTTGTCCTCGTTAGGAAGCGTCTTCATAGTTGAGCGTAACGTACACCAGTGTGCGAGCTAGGAAAGCCTTCAGCAAGACAGTGGCAACATAGTGCCTTGTATTTTTTACACCAAAGTAAAAGGAAACAAGAACTCTTGAATGGCTTAAGTGCCACTGCTTAATCAACTTTATTAGACGGATAACGGTTGGCTGAAAAAGAAGTCACACCTAATGTTACGAGGCCCCACATCGTATTTCGAAATTCCAGTCGCAATATTACTTTTTCTGCTGCTAAATTGACTGGAGACCGTTTCAAAGGGCCAGGTACTAGCTGCTTAATTTAAAGAAAGCACTAAAGATTTATAAACTATTTCTGTGAAAGAACAGCGGTATGATACCTTTACTAAACTATGCTGGATAAAACTGTGACTTAGAAATGAAAACTGGAAATATATTCCGGCGTTACATACGGTTAAATGATGCGTTAATTGTCAAGACGATACATTACTTTCGTAGAGGAAACTGTTTATTGAAACCAATATGAAATACTACCAGAAAGTATTCGCTTCGTTTGATAATTTTGCATTAAGCATGTTCGTAACTCATTTACTGTACGAAAGTATAGTAGACACTGTGTCGGACTATACTAATGCGTTAATTTGCTGGACCTGGAAGTGAATTCCCTAAGACCAGATATAGCATTTGTCTTGTACAGATCTTCAGCTTCATAATCGTGTTGTGGAGGCCATACTAGCCTTTATCACTTTGACAAAGCTTCATCTATATGTAAATCGAGGAATAAAATACTGTATGACAGTGACATTGCCAGCGCCTGATAGTTAACAGCTAATGAGCGTCTTCGAGCTTTTTTGATTAAGATGTCGCAATCTCGAAGAAACGCTTCACTGTGAGCTAGTGACCTGTAGTTATTAGATCCTTAAGTTGCCACAGAATTTGTAGTTATGCGCTGTGGTACTAAATTTCGCAGTTACACACTTACTATTATTGCATGACGAGACAAAATGTCTCCCTAACAGTATCACCTGTATCTTAAGCCAAGCAGAACGCTGCTTTTTTCATGTCCACTTCTTAAAATAACAGGTAAAACAGGCTACCCGCGAAATTTACACACAGTAAATACTCAACGCATGAGCTCAGAAACAGAAACAGTTACGGTTCAGGAACGGTTACAATGTATTGTGTAACAGTATATATATATATATATATATATATACACACACACACGGGCGATCATCGTGTCTGACAGCCTCGAAGGTGTGCGTTGAGATTTCTGCCACTGCGGGCTACCATTCTTTGTTGGCAGGATTGTAACTTGGTCCAGTCAGTCTTGTGAGGCCAGTCGAGGAGCTACTTGAATGGAAGTCGTGGCTTCACCGTTCGTAAAGATGACAATGGCTAGGAGAGCGGTGTGTAGTGTCCACTTGCCGTCCACGTAGCATTAGCATCCAGATACGTCACTGCCAGAGGACATTACGTCTTTCAGTGTCATAATGCAAAAGCAGCCAGAACATGAACAATTAGATCATTACGTGCATTCCACAGTTGTTCAGGCATGTTTGCAATGTTGTTGAATGAACTACAGACGTTTTGTGCTCACATAGAAGAGTAATAGCCATCTTCAGGAAGCGCTGGCGTATCTGCTACACAAAACGTTCAACGGGATTGAAGTCAACAGTGCACGCTAATGGTGGAATTCGTGATAACCACGTCTCGGTGCAACAATTGCTTTAGCAAGTCGGAGACGAATGCACGTACATATCAAGTGCTGATTAATGTTCATACCGTCAGTCCCCGTATTGAGATCAGCGATGGTTTTCGCGTTACACGTATTGCAAAAGTAAGATTTCAGTTGGACACCAAGCCGTTATCGGCTTAGATGTTCCTGCACCCTGTTAACAACTTTATCCTTACCGTCCCCGAATATCTCCAGTCATTTGAGAATGAGTAGACGATAGAAAATGTCACTGAGTTGCCCCAGCGGCATACCGATGACCCATCAGTATATAGCTATCAGAGAAGTACTAGTAAACACATCGAATCATTTTCATTGGTAGCGAAGTGAGCCATAGCGTAAACACCATCGACTTACGGTACTGAAGTGCTCGAGCTTTGATCCCATTTATATCTAATTTGATGGGCGTGAGCAGAACGTCCTGTTCTGGCGGTAATACTGAGCGTGTGTCCACAGAACTATACTAGACCTTGTATCCAAGAGCTCTTCACTGATTTGCGAACTTTTGTGGATATATACGAGCATCTTCTACCAAATGTTCACCATCAGTCCAAATTCTCTTAGGCTCCAGAAGTGTGTGAGGAGGCGCGATCATCTGCATCTTTATCTTCTCTACAAGCCTCTGTATAGTGCATGTACATCACACAATACACTTTTACCCATTTCATTCGCATGTTGATCGATGGGAAAGTGACTATATGCCTGTATATCTGCCCCAATCTCTGGACTTTTTTTTTCATGATCTTTACGTCACGTACACGATGGGGACAGCAAAATGGTAGCAGTCTTCTTAGAGTAGAGGTTCTCTCAACTTTCGTACATGCTATACCAACTTGATGCGATCGTAGTAGCCTTGAGTCTGTCGTCACACCTACTTAAGGGATTGTAAACCCTGGAACAATCCTTTCTAGATTTTGTCAACTGACTGGACACATTTAATAGAAAATTGTCGAGTGAAATGACAGGTGCAGATATCCCTTATGAAGTACTTGTAAGAATAATTGAAATTCCTGTTTCGAGCTAAAGAAAAATTTCGCAGTTGGTCATGGCATGCTTAAGTATTAATTGTAATGTACTGTGTTTTTCTGGTTTGTTACAAGAGTTTGATACATATTTAGGACAGCTGAGTTACAACGAATTTCCCCGAAAACAATACCGAAATTGAATGAAACTATTTTTGTACGGTTTGGTTAAAGACAAAGCATTTATCCAGCAGGTTGATGATTACCAACGCCATTTGATAATGCAAGTTAGGATATTATGCTTTAGAATGTATAGATCTTAAATTGCGTGAAGCGTAGATTCTTGAAGGAAATCTATAGGTGGTTCAGTGGAGGAAGTTTTGATGATGGCTTGAGCGGTGGAGTGTGAGTGGGATAAATTTTGTTCCTAAATGATTTGGTGAAAATACATTTTTCACACACGCTAACACAGAAAACATAAAATTTTCCTAATTTTAGAAGTCAAATTTTGCAGTGTGTTTGATTTGCGTATGCATGGACATGTGCCGAATCGATTTGGCGAGTGCATTCTGTTTTCTGCAGAACTTCGGCGATACGTCGAGAACGCCACCATCGCAATAACTTCCCGCCACCTTCTTACAGCAGTTAAATAGGTATGAACTGTCATTGATATAGGCGAAATTGTAGATGTGTAAATGATGAGCAGTAAGTCAGTACTGAGTACACTAAACGTATTACATGTTTTTCTACATTCACTATTTCATGCCGAAAACTTCCTTTACAGTTAAACGGAAATGAGCAACAAAGTGCTGCTGGTATAAATGGAAACGCATATGATTTGTAGAGACCGCATCGATCCGTGCATCTGTGGTACTAAACGACTACCCTGGGGCACAATAACTTGGCCTCAGTTTCAGGTTGCATATCTAAAAGTTTTAGCGGCAACAAAACTTTGATTTTCAATATTTCATGTAATTATTGATCTAATTTACATATTTAAAAATGCTGTCCTAATACGCGGTAGGAGGTGTATTTTATTAGTTTTAACTCAGTAAGACAAATAGTAGAGTAAGAAACTGTGTTTGTCTTCCGGCAGCATAACTGAGGGCGCGCAAATACGGGAACATCATTCATCCAGTATTTGAGAATGAGAGCACTTAGAGACTTCAGCAAAGATCACACAGAATTTCAAACGTTTACAAAACTTTTTCTTGCAGGCACCAGCCATGAAACACGTCGCCGTAAACATTGAAAGGCATGGTAAACTAGCCCTTGCGTAAAATGGAGCGCAAATTATCCGCACGGTTGTTATGCACTGTTTAATAATATTTATCGACAACAGACCTCAAACATAATTTATACTGTTGCTTGCCTACGTGCTTAACGTCAAATATTTCACACTTTATCTCATTTGTAAAGTAATCTGAAGTTTCAAGCTGTTACATGTGAGTTCGATTAATTAACGAATCGAGTCATTACTATACTGAAGAGGCAAGAAGTGGGGTTACTTGTAGTTAGCAGGTTGTGAAATGAAATATCCTTTATGGAAAGAGTGCAAACAAATTTCCGAATACTAATTAAGTAAACTACACTTACCCACAGCTAGATGACAAAACGAAACCATATTACATTCATATAAAAAAAGCACATAAAGAGCATAAAAAATGTAATGGACGGCTGTAACACGACACAGAATAGATGTAGAAAAATAAGCGATGAACTTTTCGGCATTCATATTTCATATAGGCGTATGCTATAAGCTGGATGTGAAGTTGAGTCAGAATGCATGTGCACCAGGTGGATATTCTGAATGGTTAAATGTCGAACTCAGACGATAGACGGTTGAAGACTGGATAATTTTGTTATTCAGAACTACAATAGAATGGAAGACATAGCGAAGAATACAAAGTGTGGGACCAAAAAATGTTCACGGAAAGTTGCGTGTGGAACACAGATCTGTCAGTGAGCAACACGAATATACATCGAATGTTTCTTGTAGCATCCGTCGATTGTGGGTGAACACTTCGCCGTTTTAGATAAATTTCTGTGTACTCTGAAAACTACTGTGAAGTGTATAGTAGAGGTTAAGTGTTCTATATTTGGGCTCCTCTCGTACCAGTCGCGTATGTAGCGCGCGAAGAACGACTGATTAAATGACGCAGTGCATGCTATAATTTGTCTAATCTTGGCGATCGCTAGCGGGTGATACGTTAAAAGACTTGAAGACTCTCTCTAGCATCTTCAGTTGGTACTGGTTCCAGAAATCTTGTAAGCAAGCTTTCGTGGGATAATTGCTAACATATCTTCTAGTATGTGTGGATTCAGGTTTTTCAGCGTTTATTTGGCACCCTGAGTCAAGCCCGTGACGATTTATAAGCTGCCCCTTTTTGTTTACATTAACTTTCCCTATTAGTCATATTTGGTACGAGTCCCATATACTTCAGCAATTCAAAAGTGTTCCTTGAACAATCCTTATAGACTGAATGCAATGTCGTAGTATAGCAAAGAAAACGGTTTGCCTCATGCTTCACCTACGACTAAGCCTGTGCTATCACTCAATTTCGTGTCTGTACAAATTACATCAAGGTAATGTTATGAGTTAGCAGATTCCGACTGTGATTAATTAATGCAAATTGTAACTACACTAGAAATGAAAGCTAGTACGACCAATACGGTGTATTTTGAGCATGTGGGGTGTATTTTCTTTATTCAGTGCCAATTTACCGTGTAAGTGAAACTTATTGTGTGGCACAACCATGGCACAAAGTTAACGATAAGACTGAATGCTTGATCAGTCAGAAATTGCTATCGATAACCATTCAGATTTCAGTTCATTACTACTGTTAGTTGGGGTAAGTGGACCTGTCTTTATTCTCTGGCCTCAGGTGTTCGCGTCATTATCACCTATAGGTGAGATTAGGTGCATCGCTTTTCGCTCCTACCACGTCCGTGATTGCGGTTTCTACAGTTTCATTGACGATGGACGAGGGCATACGCCCCTGCTGGCGAACGGAACATTTTGTCGTGTTTCATTCGTAACTGCGCTATCCGAAGTTGCTCCCGGGAGTTTGGCTGAAGCAAAGTAAAGCGAGGCGAGGGAGAGACCGAGCGATAAATCTGCCGCAACAACACGAAGTTTCTCCCCATCTGAAGTGGAAAGGAGCGCCTGAATTTGTAACTTCGCAAAATTTCATTATTCCTACTGTTGCAGTCCAATTAAAACGGAGCCCGTTCAACTTGAGAGAGAGAGAGAGAGAGAGAGAGAGAGAGAGGAAAAAAGTTCAGCCAACCGCAATACCTCTAGGCAGTTTTCGGTCGGGGCGTCCGCAAGAAGTGCAATCTCGGTTGGATTTATTTCGCAAACCTAATAAAGTAATTTTTCGGCGCATTATTTCGCACCAACTCGCATAGCTTTAGGAGACTAACTTCATATAGAATGATTGTTACTTTTGTTAAGGGAAGTTAATTCACGGTAGTTGCATCCTGCCTGGAAGACTTCGTTAAATACCTTCCGGAGCACCCAACTTCTAGGCATATGACGCCGAGACCTGGAATTTCTCCCGGCGGATGTTCGGAAGTTTGAACTTCGTGTGAGCCGACTTGAGGCGAAACTAGGCGCACCGAAGTTAGTTTACCCTTCCGCGGACTTTGTACTTGGCGCATACCCGTCCGCCTGCCATTAGCTCGCAGCCGTCGATGGAACGAGAAACCTGCAGTCGAGATACCTTGGCCCAAATTTTGAAGACTTAACTACGAAAACTTTTATCCGCTGTTCATGTCGAAGCTGTGAAAAAGACGTTGGTAATGCATTAAAAGTGATGCAGAGACAGATAAAAAAATCCACCTCATTGCTTCGCGCGGTGAGCAGGAAGAAGGCAACAGATTACAGAGCAAAAAAAAAAAAACGAAGAGGGAAGCGAAGTTATTACATATATGTGGCTAAATAGAGACCGCAACCTCCACTCAGGAAATGAAATCAGTGTCAACTGCCTGACACTACTAAATTATGCGTTAATAATTGGAAGTTACAGTATGCTCACAGTATCAAATGAGTTTCCTGAACAAGGCAGCGAATGACATTTCAGGTGATTGATGCAAGTGGATTGTCTCCAGATTTTCGAATTTTCAGTGCAGTTAATGTTCTCACTTCACGCGATAATTCTATGACTTCCATAACCGTCATGTATGTCGATGTCACATTTCGTTCGCTTTGTGGACGCCGCATAATCTGCGAACAACGGTTGTGTCCGGGCGCTGATGGTGCTCCGTTGAAAGTACCTCCGTGACGTCCCATATTCGGGTTGTGAGATATCCGGCGATATGTAACCAAATGGGGGACCGGTTTTTTTTTTCTCTCTCTCTCTCTCTCTCTCTCTCTCACACACACACACACACACACACACACACACACACACATAGTGAACTTGGGCTTCGATCTCCGATGGTTAATTACCCGCCCGATACTGGAAGTAAACTTAATCGCCTCCCTTAATTACACTGCATCATGTTTCGTTCCTTGGCATTTCATTTGATACTCGCAGCTGAGTCAGTGCTTGGCGTCAGGTAATGAGTAGACCTAGAGCCTGGATTAAAATTGGTTTTATTTACTTCCTTCTTTTATACGTCATGTGGTCTGCCCAGTGTTCACCATTGCCTCGCTATATCGTATAAATTTGGTTTTTGAAGGTGTCTGTTTACATTGGCAGGAAACCGGGGTTTCGAAGAATTGTCACCATCATTCTGGCGTATGATAGGCATACTGTGTGAAATGGAAACAAAAATTACCTACATAGGTTAAGTATAGATATTAGGCAGTTGATTGTCATGATGGCACAGAGAAACAGGTGTCGTATTTCTGACGGCAACGAAGACGTGCTACTATCTGTTCGTGTAACAGCTCATGGTTTTGACTCGTAGACGGTGATCGCCGGGGTACCGAAAGAAACGTGTGTACAGAATCCCAGCTGTCGAAAGTAGCCGGCGGAGATAGCGAAGAGCTGTGCACCCTCATCCCTGTAGGACAAGATGGAGGGAAGTGCTGCTGCAGCTAGCTAGTGGGTGGGTGGCTGGTAGCCGTTGGGCGCAGAGGTCGGCGCGGCCGCACTGGCGCCCGGTTCCCTCCCTCCCCTCCCTGCGCCCCGCTAGCGCTCCGCTCTCCACCCACCTCTTCCCCACACCAACCTTCCTTCCCTCCCAGCGGCAGGGCACGCCGTGTCCGGCTGGCCGGCCTGCTCTGCAGGAGCAGTGGGAAGCGAAGCGAAGGGACGGGACGGGACGCCATCCGCAAGCGGCTGTGGCCAGCGCACGGCGCGGCGTTGCCACGCCATGCTGCTCTGCCAACCTATCGCTCGTCGCCGCGCCGCTCGGCGCGTCCATATTGTTCTTTCGCAAAACGTCTTACCACCTGACACGAGATTGGTGCTACAAGTCTCGTTTGATATTTGAAACGTCAGCCAAAATTTCCACTGACCTATGGAAATGTTCTCTACTTCCTGTTTTTTCATTATCAAATGCTGAAGCCCGTTAAGGAGCTATTTCCACAAGGAAGAAAGGTAAACCTACATTCCGTAGAAGGATAATTAAACAAGTAGCAGACGAAGTGCCCCTGTTAGCGCCGACAACGTCACGTTTTCCATAGTTAGGCTTGTTTGAAGACGCTACTGACAGTAGTACCTCCAGAAGAAAAGTTCTTCGAACTGTAACTTTGTCCGCACTCAAAAGTGCAAATCATTACACCATTGTATAGTGGCACTGGGTGAACTATCATTGCTGATTTCGGGACAACGTTTTTATTATCGCCAGCTCTCTGTAAGAATTTTTAGACGATCATTTTTTTCTGCGTACTCCAATGATAAATGATCACCAGAACAATTTTTTCATCTCATGACGCATCAGGAAATGATACATAAAATAATTTTTGGGATCAAGATAAGTGTATTACCATTTAGTCCCAGTACAGTCTCTGATCTCCTTAGAGACCTTTTTGTCCAAAGTTATAACGCAATCAGGTTCGTAGTATCACTCGTGCCCTGTCTTATTACACCTTCTCTCGGTTGTGTTTTCACACCGTCTGTGCCTGTCTTCTGCTAATAATCTCCCATTACCTACCACACCTAAGGATAACCTGTTTTACAGATTCAAATATCTTTCTTTCAATTTACGCCCTGTGCTGTTCCTTCCACTGCCGAAAGTTCATTACATCAATTAGTCTCTTGCTTTGGTTAAGAGTTGTAAGCCGATTGTTTCACCTATTGAGGTGGCGCAGTAGTTAGAGTAGTGGACTCGAGTTCGTGAGGACGACCGTCCAAATCCTAGTAAAACCATCGGAATTTAGGTTTTCCGTGGATTTCCCAAGTGTATTAAAGCGAATGACAGGTTGGCTGCTGTCGAAAGGAAACAGACGATATCTTTCCTCAAAAATCCGAGCTAGTTCTTAGCTTGTAAGTACCTACTACAGTTCTTTCTAGTACCTCATAAATCACATTTTCCCAGCCAGTTGCGTTTTAACACTTCCGTACGCCCCCAGCTATCTAATGCTCCTAATTTTTTAAATGTATTCCACTGTTTCTGTTGGAAATCAGTACTGTTCTCAGGTCGTATACTACAAAGAAATTTTCATCAGTTACCCGAAACCATAGTTCGTGTTAGAATAACACATCCATACAAATCCGATTCCCTTCAGTCACATTGTGCAGTGGCGTTCCGTAGGATACCTCCTGTTCTTCGTATTCATGTTAAAATTAATCTTCAACAACCCTGCGTAATTTTCGTCTTAGCTGTATTTGACCTTACCAATATTCAACGCAAAAAAGGTTGTTCAGTCATAAAAAAAATTTCCAGTCGTTCCGTACTTCGAACATGAACAGTGGTATCGTTGGCAGATCTTTGCTTAAGTATATTCCCGTAACTCGTATTTCGTTTAGATTATAGTATCTCCTATCAATACTATTCCTTTAATCTCCCCGCCTTGTTAGAACGCTAAAAGTAATTAATCAAGCACTCCGTTCCATTGGGATTGTCGCATTCGTTGTGTATTAACGACCAACGAGTTCAGAATTTTGGGGCATCTGGCATTCCCACCTGTGTCATGCAGGTAACGCGAGTAGCGTCGTTGTAACTGTATCTGGAATCAGAAATAGAACACTCTTCACACCCACTACCTGTGCTCCTTTGTGCAGTTTCATCACGGAAGGCATACTAGTCTTATTTACTAAGTGACGAGAAAATATTGGTGTAAACAGTAATGGATATCATTATTCCCTGCGTGATTACGCCGTGGAAATTTGTACCCACCACGAAACGAAACCGAGAATTGTTAGCTTGTGGTAGGCAAGCTTAATTTGAAAACATTGTAGTTCACATGTCTGTATTGGTTTTAAGAAGCAAAATATTAATGCACGGTAATGACCGTCATGTAATACTTTTTTAATGTCTCCCCAATAGCGAGACAGTTTTCCATTACGATTACTGTGTGGACAGATTTTGCCTCACCGTTCGTGCTGTAAGTTTCTCTACCTTTATATTAACGACCTTGGTAATAAATCGTCTTCAAAGATATCAGGAAAGAGGAAGAAAGAACCTGTAACGCCATCAGAGTTCGGAACAGCAGTTTAGTAGTTCGCAATTGGTAATATATTTCATGTATTATATTTTCTTGCGGTCGTAATAGATTATAGTAAACCTCCGACTGTTTTTTGAAGTAGTAAATCTGGTACCATAGTGCCACAAATAGCAGCGTTCATATGAAAGATTTCAGTTATCGCATCAATCTGACATTCACCCACTTTCCTGCCTTCCTATAAAATTTAATTATGAGATGTATAACTGGTATATCTGCAAATAATTGTTACTTATAGACAAAAGGTCTATCGCATTCTGTGGCAATTGATAAATTACCATTCAAGCATTCTGCTTTTTGGACATACGGCAACTCGGTGAATACCTTACCACCTACACTGATAATGGAGTTTTAAGTTATAAAACGGTCATATTCGGTAAAGAAGTAAAAGAAACTCTTAAAAGTTCGTGTAACAAGCCTTAAATGCAAGGGCACGAGAAATTGATGCTTCCTTAAATGTAACGTTTATCCACTGGGGTACAATGCTTCATCGTAATATCTTGATCACTGTCTGAAGTACGACTTTGATTTCTACATTTCTTCACAAAAGTAGAAAATTTGTAATTTTCACATAGACAAACTCCAAAAATCTGAGACCAACCAACCAACCAAATTCACTGAGACGAGTATACCGTGAATCGTGAAACATCGCGTGTGAGAACTGGGAAGAACATGTAGTGGCTTATGTGCTGGTACAGCCTTTTGTGGGGTACCGTCTAGGAACTAAAAGTTACAGTTATTTGTACATCACAATATGTGCAAAAATAATATACTGATCTTTCGAATCAGACTGTATATTGCTTTTTAACTACAACAGGAGCTTTGGAAATCCTACACAATAACCATACGAAACATCTTGGACTTTAGAGTGTGCAGACCGGTTTTACAAACTTCTATATTGTTACAAGGGTCTGAACACACACGGCTATCGAATTGCAGTTAGGTGCTGCAGCAGGTGTGGTTTGCTGTCTGCAATGGGGTGGACACTCTTACGGAGTTCGTCTGTTTCGCAAAAATCTGAGGAAATGCCAGTTTCATGCAAACACACTGATGCTTGTCGTTCCGATTATGACGGCTAGTACGCTTCTGCAAATTACGCTTCAGTCTTTATCTACGGAAGTATGTCGCATGGTGATGAATGTTATATTCCATGCAGGAAATGAATTCTTTGGATTTTTGAACAAGGTATCTTTTCTGAGGTGGTGGTATTCAGTATTTCTTTATTATTCCAGTTGGTCAAAGAAGATATTAAGCCATTTGAACGCGCCGTCGTATACGCTCGATGTCTTCAAATGGTTCAAATGGCTCTGAGCACTATGCGACTTGACTTCTGAGGTCATCAGTCGCCTAGAACTTAGAATTAATTAAACCTAACTAACCTAAGGACATCACACACATCCATGCCCGAGGCAGGATTCGAACCTGCGACCGTAGCGGTCACGCGGTTCCAGACTTAAGCGCCTTTAACCGCACGGCCACATAGGCCGGCGCTAGATGTCTTCTGTCAGCTCATTTGCCGCATTTTTTCCAACCCAAAAGTTGACTTAATGCAGTTTTCCATTCCTACGCGGCACTGGGTCAATCTGTCTATTTTTTTAGCAGTCTTCTGTAACACCGCCTTTCGAAGTCTTCTGCTCGTTTAATTTCCATCTTCCGTGTTGCACATCCACACAAAGATCTGTTCCAAACCTTTCTTGTCTCAATAGGTTTGTGTGTTTGATGGTAGTTGCTGTTTCTCGCCGCAGTGTACTGTTTATATTGTACAATCCTTGTCACAGTTTTTTCCTGCACCAAGCGAGTTGGCACAGTGGTTAGCGCACTGGACTCGCATTGGGAGGGACGACGGTTCTATCCCGCGTCCGGCCGTCCTGATTTAGGTTTTCCTCGATTTCCCTAAATCACTCGTCATATGCCCGGGTGGTTCCTTTGAAAGGGCACGGCCAACATCCTTCACTAATCCGATGAGGCCGATGACATCGCTGTTTAGTCTCCTCCTCTCCCCCCCCCCCCCCCACCCCCCGCCCCAAAAACCTAGCCTCTTTCTTGCAGTTTCATTCTGTGTGTATTGTACGAAAGAGAGGGCAAACTTCGCCTTCCCCTCAAAGAACCCTTAGTCAGTTTAACATATGGTCATCGTGCATGTTCACCTGGTTCACACGCCATTATCTTAGTAAAATCCTGACGAAATAAATTTTTCGGAAATCGTAGGGGAAATAATGTAATTTTTATGTTAGATTGAAGAAAGATGTACGGCAGTAACGTTAAAGTGTTTAAAAGGTATCCTGTCTTCCACAAACCAATTACAAAACACTGCTCATATATACTTTTCTGTGAAGGATATATCTGTACTGATGGAAGATAGAGCTGTGTGGAGCAATGGGTAATACATTAAAAGTAGTATGAAAGACGACGAAATAATGTGCCACTTTTTAAAATGTTTCACATTCTTCAGTTCACATTAATCTAGCCATAAAATCTGCTGTACTTATATTGACACAGTTAAAACATGGAACGGCATGTTTGCAGATTATTTCCACAACATATCACCCTGAAATTAAATAAAAACGAGTATCTAAAAGTATGAAATCATTTTGCAGTCAGTAAGATGAGAGTTAAAGGCAGGAACATATCCAAGAGACGAGTAAGGAAGGGGGCAGAGAGGGAGGACAACTTGTATTAGTTTCACGTGGCAGGGAAAATTTGAGAAAATTGAACGAGTTTTCTTAAAAAAAATATTGTGAAATTATTAGACAGCAAGTAAACTAACGCTACATTACCTCACTGAGAGTGTATTTTGTAAGACTTTCGCTCATATACATATCCCACATGAAGGTAACGTTTAGATAAATGAGAATATATTTCTCCATCGCATTGACGGGTAGCACGCGAAGAAACATCTACAATTTTAGATCCAGCGGAGTTGGAGTCTTTCAGTTCAAGCGGAATGGCGGCGAACGCCGAAGTATTTGAGACATATCGCGAAAAAATGACAGGTATTGCTACGAGTCAGTATCAGTTACACTTTATTGCTATCTCCAGACGAATGTGACACGGGGTGACACTGTGTAGCAAGTTTTAATGCGTGCGCTGTTTAAGAACATCGTAATTTTTCTCCTTGTGAATGGTGACACTGCCCTCCATGCCGCCGGTAGTTCGAAGTTAAGGGATCTTCAGAGAGAAAAACTGCTGCAAAACAGTAGTAAGTTTCATTGAAACTATGGTAGCAAAAGCAATAACGGTTCAGAATTGCATTCCGTGTGAATTGTTTGCTACAGATTTTTTATTTGGCCGCGTATCGATCTCTGCGTAAACCGTTCAGTATATTCATTCATGCGGAGAAGCTAGTCTGGCAGGGTCCTATTAGCTGGCGCCTGTACTGGTTTAAAGTAGAAAGAGAGAGCCGTTGGCATATGAAAGATGTAAAGTGGGATACTGCAAACTTTCTGAATTACTCGTGAGAAAGTGTCACGCGGCCAGCTTTTATTATGGTTACTAGTCTTAAAATACGTATGGTGTCCTCCATTTCGTTGTCTGTGTATTTCTATCTTTTGTTTGGTGTCAATGCCCGCGATAATTGATTGCCACGTACCCATCACCGGTGTCGAGAACCACGTTTTTGCTTAGTTGCTCCATCTATTGCCAGATTTCTTCTTTTCACTCATTTTCACATATTCTCTAACTACTTTCTTACCTTTCTCTAACACTTCAAACCATTCACATCAGAAGCACCTCTCCCTCTTGTAATTATTTTAGGAGAGGGAGGAGAGTTCTTGACTTGTGGTATTTCTCAACATAGTTTTTGAAATAAAAATAAATGCTGCCAGTCAGTGCTTAGGTAATCTACAGAGAGACAATAAATATTAAAATAAAAATGTAAGATTTCCTTCCCAAGATCGCGGAGAAACTTACCAAAGGTGATGCAGAAACCAAAGCCAGAGCTCTAGCTATTAAAATCATCAGAGGTAGGTTGATGCTATAGCTACTGCCAGGTGTAAAACTTTTACAAATAAGGGAGAAGTTCATAAAAATGCGCATCGTGTGACGAACCTGCTTGCAGGAACTGTGTTGCTAGACTTACCTATGTCCGTACAGAGTGCAAAACTGTCTAAAGATAACGATTATCTGTAGGTACATAAGAACGAATGTATTTACTCACACACATTCGTGTTTACCTTTCGATGATATTTCAGAGTTGAACCTACATTATTAATGCATGGTAATAAAATGATTGTACATTGCGTTCTTCGTTACTTGCAGAAAACAATGATTTTGCACTGTAAACTTGACTTGTCTGTGTTTCTACCATAATAAGATTTCGTAGTCATAATGTGAGCAGTTATTGAGAATTTGTGTATTCAAACTGAATTGTACGCAAATGAAATTCAATTTTTGTTTTACATGAAAATATTTTAAAATATAAGTATTTAGCATGAGTGTGCTTGATGTTCAGAATTAAAACAAAAAACAGACCATTAGTGTGGCTGTTACGAAAAAACTTCTCCCTCTTAATCGATGACATACATCGAATAGAATGACCATCTGTGTGGCAACTGGTATGTATTCCGTCTTCTCACACATAGTGAAACTCATGGAGAAAGGCAATTGTGCAGATACGGTATCAACTTACTTTACTCGGAACAACGTCAAGATTCGTTAGTCGCAGTCGGTCGAACTTTCTCGTGTGACAAAATACTGCAGATTTGGTTCGCTAATAACTAAGACGAATTACACGTAATTAGTGGTGGACTCAACAACTGATCACTGTGTCTGTACTTTGTTTGTTGCCCGTTATTTTTGTCTACGACGTGGTCGTAGCAGTGTAAGTGCGCCCGCGTAATTTTTACGAATTAGCTATGTATAAAATTATAAATTGGTGTAGCATGGTAACGTATTTAGCTAGGAGATGGATTCGGCTGTCATTGTGAAAAATATACGAAGCGCTATGAGGATCCAAAGTGAGACAATTAAAATATTCGCTGGAATATATGTGAAAATTTGTATTAAATTGCAAATGACAGTATAATGAAAGGTCTCCCATGTGACTTGTAAATATTGCCGGAATTAGAGAAGCAAGTCAGAGGAAGGATCTCGTTGAAAGTTTCACTAGAAGTACGATCATTTGGGGTATCAAATAAAATTTATGAAAATAGGGTTTTTCGGTAGGAAGGATGCGTCATGCTATCTTGGGTGTAGAGTCGACATACATAGAGATATCTTCAGGTGGGCAGTATTAAAGTGAGTTCGGACCGTTGCCGTTCTTATTGTGTGTTAATCGCATTGAAAACAATATTAACACTTTTTTGCAGATGATATGTTTAATGAAGTACTATCTGAGAAAGATTGCATGAATTTTCAATTGGCTCTAGATAATATTTGAATGGTGCAAAGATTGGCAACTTTCTTCAAATCAGTAGTGCTGTAATTTTCCTTAGTTTCCTTATCCGCTTCTTGGACATAAAACAGCGGAGGTGGTTTAATACGTAACGTTTTCAACCTTTGGGAACAACGAATTCATTCTAAATATCCGTTTTTTCCCAACAACTTTCAATTTACTTTTTGGAGTTTTTTTTAGTTTCACAGACGCCAGAAGGGTTACCGTACTTGCTTAACGTTTCTTTCAGTTATTAATGTTTAAAATCTCTTCGCGACATTTACATCTCGGACAAGTAATCTAGTACTTTCCAGTTTTTCTTTCCTATTGTATGTCACTTCGGTAAGTAGACAAAATTCGTGTTATCGTACTGTGCTACATTTATTTACTCGGATATTATTTGGCAGTAACTAGAAAATGCTTTTGATGAGTTTATAATCACATGTACGTCAAGTAATGGGCTGAATGCAAAAGTAGTTTCGAAACTAGTAAGAAGCCCAGTAATTACATGTTAAGTTTTCCATGGCCTACGTAAGTGGCTTGAGGTGAAAGAGGTTACTTCGAAAAGGGCATGGTGGATGTCCACCATACTTGATTAATCAGAGCTTTTGCTCAGTTATGGCATTTTCGTCGATTGGCCGTTAGGAAACTAATATTCCTTCTTCGACTGACCTATGAAATGCCTCAACACTGATGTATTGTTTGACCTCGGTGACGCTTTCAGAAAGTTAATTATCATTTCATTTCCATTTGACACAATTAAGGAACAATACAGGGATAGGCCTACATTAGCCTTCACCAGAACCGGGAAACAAAAACAGCAAATGTTGATCACAACGATTTGTAATACTTATATTGACAAGCCGTTACGACGCGTTGTGATGCCTATTTTCTGTTTTGATTTTACGAATGGGGTTTTATACAAGGTCTGTATTCATTGCAAAATATGATTCGGGACATAGTTACGTCAATTGGCGTAACTTTGGAGCTCGTAGAGATGTTTACGTGAACGTCAGCGGATAATGCGGACCTATAGTGTCGCCGGCCGTGGTGGCCGTGCGGTTCTAGGCGCTTCAGTCCGGAACCGCGGGACTGCTACGGTCGCAGGTTCGAATCCTGCCTCGGGCGTGGATATGTGTGATGTCCTTAGGTTAGTTAGGTTTAAGTAGTTCTAAGTTCTAGGGGACTGATGACCTAAGATGTTAAGTCCCATAGTGCTCAGAGCCATTTTTTTGTAGAGTGTATTTGGATGCACAGTGCAAGCCAGTGTAACTGAAACTGCATCGCGCTTCAAAGTTTAGTCTCCTGTATGAGAAGTGAGTTCCATAAATCTGAATGCGAAATGCGAGATTGGACCGAAGTTACAGAAAACTATAGACGGTAATATTTTTATTTGAAACCTACTGGTAAATAAAAATAGCGTGCGGTACTTACACTAAAATGTGGGACTGTTGCCCTTCGCGGCCAAGTGCCCTACAGAAAGGCAAAGAGTCGAGTCTCGGTCTAGCACACAGTTTTAATCTGGCGGTAAGTTACAGATCAGCTCCATTGGGATCATATTTCTTTATTTACCCCCCCCCCCCCCCATAACTATCTGGGTTAGTCAGTTCAATGTTGGAGAAACTCAACGACAGCCCACCTCAGAGGGCCATATGGACTCAGCACTGTGATGGTGAAACAAACCTTTCGGACGATGAAGGTTTTTCCTTTTTCATGAGGAATGACAAATCGCTTTCAGTTAATTGTCTGCTTTCGCTCTATGTAACCATTCTCGTTGTAAAAATGATCCCCATGGAAATTTAAGGTATCCACTAGTGAAACCCGACTGATCTGATATGATTCTTTAAGATATCATCTCTCTCTCTCTCTCTCTCTCTCTCTCTCTCTCTCTCTCTCTCTCTCTCTCTCTCTCCCTCCCTCTCCTTAAACGTTGTCCAGTAGTCATTTTATTCTGCATGTTTTGTCGACATACGAGTCCATTTAAGCAGACTATATGTAATTAACTGGCAGTTGCCTGTTGTAACTTTAAATTCCGTAAATGATGGCTTACGGAGACACTGCGCGGATGGGGTCGCCTTATCTAGAACACTTCCAGAAATGAACGTTTTGGAATCTGGCGCGAAAGCGCCATATCTGGTTGGTGATTCATAGCATACGCTCCCTACTTTGTGTAGTGGAAAATTTATCTGGCGGGACTGTGCTGTTGACATCTACAACGTGCCTTCTAGTCGTTTTGCGCACAATTTGCTGGTTTGGATCCGTAAACGTCGACAAACGAACACTAAACAGAATGTGTAAAAGACAACGCATAACGAACTAATGCGTTTTTACGATAGTAATTTCTTAATGAAAAGCTGAAAAGATAGTTTGCTGTTTACTTAAAATATGTGATATAATGCAGCATTGGTTCGCTCTACGATGCGCAGATTTCTCGTGAACAGCTGCGGAATTGTACCTTGAATTTATTGGTAAAGGTTTGCAACAATTGTTCATAGGATTAGCTTTAATGGCGTCGGGCGGTTACCGCAGGAGTTAGATCCACCGGTACACGATCACTGTTTTCTTCAATCTTTTTTCTGATATGTTGACATAGTTCATAAAATACTCCATTGCGACTTACGTCTTCCAGTCATTGATGAAGATGATGCCTTACTAGGAAAGTGTGCCCCTGCTGAAGTTAGCTTTCAGTACTCGGGGAAATAATATTCATTTTCATGCAAAACCCATAGTTAGCACTGTGTACCAGTCTCCTGGAAAGAATTATTTTATTTTTCAGCAGTAGACTGTCGGGTAATTACGTAAATACGATAATGTAAGATTTATTCAGTCTGACTGCACTCCTTTTTAATATGTAATTAAGGCGTAACAAAAAAGGAATAAGTAGACCCCCAACATCTATGTGGACTGTGCTGTTTATGTAGTTCTCCCCCCTCCCCCCCTTTCTTTTTGCCGTCCTAGATCATGGGCCTCACTGTTTGGTGCCCTCCCTCAAACAAACCAACCAACCAACCAACCAAACATCTATGACTTACGTCGGCATGAGCATCCTTGGCTACCCGCGGTCTGAGTCAATCTTTTCAAGTTTGTAGGCCGCCTCACGATATGACGCCACGGAAGCGCCTCTATGCATAAAATCAAAGCTGTAGCGTCCGTGAAACTGTTTGTAGGGCCAACGAATTATGCCTCAAAAATGCTTCTCTAGGACTGCATTAAATATATGTTGACCCAGTCTTTCGATATTTACATTTATATATGCGTCGTGAACATCGTTCCCTTACTCAGTGACGTTTTACAACTGCCCTAAAAACATCTGTATATGGCATGCCAGGCACATTCAGGTATCAGCGTGGAAAAATAAACTCCTAAAAAAGCTGGTTGCAGCTAATTCATTATAAATTCGCTATAGGTTAAACATTTACATTGTTCTAATACGTCCACGATGGTAAAGAATTATTTATTATTGTCAACACAAAGGATAGAAAAACAAACTAAGATGGTGAGAGTGGCAGTTGCAGTCCACGAGCAATTAAGAGTAACTGCGATTGTTGGTGGAAGGCGACTCATTCGAGTGTTTGGTATTTACTGTGTTAAAATCCGCAAACACTATTAGCAAGCATTTTGTAATTTGTCCAAAAATACTTACAATGACCACTTAGGCATGGGTTATTTCTGTAACACTAAATAAATACAACGCGAGCATCACTATCTTTCTCTCCCCCCCCCCCCCCCACCTCCTCTTCCCACTCCTCGATCATGCGTGGGCTGGGCACCCATGGCTTGAGTCAATAAAAGATTCAAATGTTCCCAGGAAGTAGAACTAACATCCAGTGAAATATTTACTAAGTATTTCCTTGTATTTTCAGTAACCCTTGCTTTGAAACTATATATTGTTTACTCGCCAAAACACTTTTATGCTTGCCGGAGATAATTGTATTTACACTTAAAATTTCTAATTTTTTACTGAATTTAAGTGATATGGCAATCAATTTTTGCGACTGTTTCCCACAAGTAAGAATATAGTTTCTAAATACTTTTGGTTCCTTCTAAATACTTGCAGTTTCCCTGACTTGAAAAAAAAAAGCACATTCAATGGTGTCGTATTTTAAATTACACAGTTAGGTGGACATTAATTGCCTCCTGACCGTGTTCATTTCCCATTCCACTTTATCAGCGCCATGCTATTCATTTCTACGGAAATTACACTGTTTAAACGTCAGCAAGGTTCAACGAATTTTGTCTTTGAAGGACTTGGTGAACATCGCCGCAACTGTTTGTATTGGTTGATAATACGTTTGCCATCATTAACATTGTGATGCAAAGTTTCTGTAAGCGTGGTCAAATACTACGTTTGTACTTTAATCAGTGTTTACATGGTCATCGTCATGCTTAAATATTTGAGAGTTTTGTCACTGTGCATCATTCGTGATAATGCAGGTACCTGCCCTTCTTCTAACCTTGCTAAGCAATTTACGTTTCTATCCTTTTACAGGTTTGTGACTGATTGCCAGATTTGCTAAAAAGGGCGAGAAGTTTATCAAGACTAATCTTAAGTGTAAAGGTTCTGGTTTGTGGGTGTATGGTGGGAGTTCAATTGGTTGTAGTATTGACCATGAAAACGGGAGCATTTTCCGCTCGGTAGTTTCCACCACTTGGGTAGTGCTGCACTCCCACCCTTGCCCTGCTTATAGGGTAGGTAAAAAAGATAGCAGAAAGCTTCATTTCGTATATACAGGGTGTTTCAAAAATGACCGGTATATTTGAAACGGCAATAAAAACTAAACGAGCAGCGATAGAAATACACCGTTTGTTGCAATATGCTTGGGACAACAGTACATTTTCAGGCGGACAAATTTTCGTAATTACAGTAGTTACAATTTTCAACAACAGATGGCGCTGCAAGTGATGTGAGATATAGAAGAAAACGCAGTCTGTGGGTGCGCCATTCTGTACGTCGTCTTTCTGCTGTAAGCGTGTGCTGTTCACAACGTGCAAGTGTGCTGTCGACAACGTGGTTTATTCCTTAGAACAGAGGATTTTTCTGGTGTTGGAATTCCACCGCCTAGAACACAGTGTTGTTGCAACAAGACGAAGTTTTCAACGGAGGTTTGATGTAACCAAAGGACCGAAAAGCGATACAATAAAGGATCTGTTTGAAAAATTTCAACGGACTGGGAACGTGACGGATGAACGTGCTGGAAAGGTAGGGCGACCGCGTACGGCAACCACAGAGGGCAACGCGCAGCTAGTGCAGCAGGTGATCCAACAGCGGCCTCGGGTTTCCGTTCGCCGTGCTGCAGCTGCGGTCCAAATGACGCCAACGTCCACGTATCGTCTCATGCGCCAGAGTTTACATCTCTATCCATACAAAATTCAAACCGGCAACCCCTCAGCGCCGCTACCATTGCTGCACGAGAGACATTTGCTAACGATATAGTGCACAGGATTGATGACGGCAATATGCATGTGGGCAGCATTTGGTTTACTGACGAAGCTTATTTTTACCTGGACGGCTTCGTCAATAAACAGAACTGGCGCATATGGGGAACCGAAAAGCCCCATGTTGCAGTCCCATCGTCCCTGCATCCTCAAAAAGTACTGGTCTGGGCCGCCATTTCTTCCAAAGGAATCATTGGCCCATTTTTCAGATCCGAAACGAGTACTGCATCACGCCATCTGGACATTCTTCGTGAATTTGTGGCGGTACAAACTGCCTTAGACGACACTGCGAACACCTCGTGGTTTATGCAAGATGGTGCCCGGCCACATCGCACGGCCGACGTCTTTAATTTCCTGAATGAATATTTCGACGATCGTGTGATTGCTTTGGGCTATCCGAAACATACAGGAGGCGGCGTGGATTGGCCTCCCTATTCGCCAGACATGAACCCCTGTGACTTCTTTCTGTGGGGACACTTGAAAGACCAGGTGTACCGCCAGAATCCAGAAACAATTGAACAGCTGAAGCAGTACATCTCATCTGCATGTGAAGCCATTCCTCCAGACACGTTGTCAAAGGTTTCCGGTAATTTCATTCAGAGACTACGCCATATTATTGCTACGCATGGTGGATATGTGGAAAATATCGTACTATAGAGTTTCCCAGACCGCAGCGCCATCTGTTGTTGACAATTGTAACTACTGTAATTTCGAAAGTTTGTCTGCCTGATAATGTACTGTTGTCCCAAGCATATTGCAACAAACGGTGTATTTCTATCGCTGCTCGTTTAGTTTGTATTGCCGTTTCAAATATACCGGTCATTTTTGAAACACCCTGTACTTAAGTCTGAAAGTCCGTTGGCGTGGGAGTCAGGTTCAGCATAAAAGTACAGCTTGAGGGAATTGACTTGACCGTTGATTTGTGAGCGTTCCCAAAATTGGTAGTATGTTAGCGATGCGTTGAAGAAAGCCGATCAGGGATTAACCGCACGATTTCCATTTATTTTGTTACGGGATATTTAGTCAGCCCAGCGTGTAACGAGGGGTGCTAAAACACTTGTAGTATGTTGAAACGTAGTTAGAGTAACTTACTTCCTATTCAGAAAACTAAGAAAGATTAGTGATACGATGACTGGCGAATAAGCGTAATTCATGGTTTTGAACTGTGTGTGAGATTGTGGATAAAAAATGTAGCAAGATAACGCCCTTTTGCCACCCTAGTTACGAGCAGTTAGCCAAGTTTTCATTGCAACCTATTCGTTTACGTTCCAGTAGGTTGTTGTACTTTTCTACTGCCGGGTGCTATAATTGGGCTGATATTAAATATTAGACAGCTATTTGGTATGTATGAATTGTGTACGTGAGTAAGGTTACGCATACTTACTTTAGGCGCTCATGGCTTAGATTCGTATCGTTGGGTAGAGTAATGGTTCATACGAAAGTTACTGAACAAAGAAACATAAATTACCTGTGAGTAACATTTTTTGATCACGAAGTGTTGGATATTGAGTAATTAAGAGTATTATATACAATTATACTGGTTTCCATTTTCGCTACGTTAGATTGCAGTGAATGTAATGTGTAACCGGTCCCTATGTTGGTGACGGTAGTCAGTGCCGTAGCTCGTGAAGTGTCAGCAGGCGGGGAGGAACGTGCTGACAGTGCAGGGAAGGGCGTGAGCGCGCCCTCGTATTCGGACTCTGCCGCCGCAGCCGAGACGTCGATAACGCGGCAGCCGCCGTGCTGTGCCCAAGGCGGCGTGCGAGGCGGCCTGCGTTAGGAAACAAGTGCAGCGTTGCGTGACTGCTAAAACTGTTTACAGGGTCGCAGAGTCAGCCGGCGCAAACAGCTGAGTCGCTGCTGGCGCAGCACTGCCGCCCTAATGCGTTTATTGTCGTCTTTCCGATGAAGCGTCGCAACTGGAGTGCATGGAAACAACCTTGCAGAAACTCGGTAGATACAGAAACGTGTGCAGTAAAGTTGTAAACGCGTTGTATGGGCTCGTGACAGTCGAAGGCTCTATGACGGACTATAGTTGCACGTGTGTGACATGGTTAGCTTGTGTTGCAGCACTGATCACTGGCGTCAGTAATCATATTAAGGTTAGCTTGCAAACTACCTGTTCACCGTGTGTGTACATAATTATGCAGGCTCTACTCGGATCCGTTTTTACTGATACTCATCCTGTCTTTACAGTCTATTAGCATACATCAGTATCAGAGTGCACTAACGGTTTTTCCAGAAAATTTATTCTGAAGTAGTTTTGTGCGGTCGTGAGGCAATCGCAAAACAGTCAGAATTCGCATGAATGTTTCATTTTTGATGCCTCTTTCGCACATCTAGAACTGTGAAATAGTCAAACAACGCTTCAGGAACGTAACAATGTTAAGCTAAAATGGTACGCATCTCTTTAGTGTTGGCCATTGTGATTAAGTATAGAGACAATTGAATGAATGTCTCTTCTAGGCTTACAGAAAACAGGAAATTATTAAAATAATCAGAAATCAGCAAGGGTGAGGACTTTCTGAAGCAAAGGACTTCGGTATAGGATGAGGATTAAAGTTAAAATCTTCTAGGTTGTTAGGCCGCATCAGGTTTCTTCAAATGATCGACGTTGACACCCCTCAGCTGGGATCTTCTTCAGGATCTTGTGGTTCCGTTGCCGATAAGCACTCAAGGCGCTCAGTCTACAATGGACATAACAAGATCGGGAAGATCGCAGCAGAGGGGTCGTAAATTCGATCGTTTGAGGAAACGTGATGAGGCCTAAAAACCCCGAACATTTTGAGTGACAACGACCACGAGAGGCTGTAGAATTACATAGTATGAGGATTTTTGTACTACGCGAAGTGTTTTCCAGACGATTACTGAGTGTAATTGCAAAGACGAACTTGTCGTCCCATTTAGTGGTTGTTTAATAAAATGTGAGATGACAGTGCCAAGCTGTCAGGCATCTCTTGGCTGCAGATTTTCTGGGCTAGGCCTATTTCAGTTATTAGTGCAAAAGGCCAGCGTAGATAGTTGTGTACCATTGCATTCTGGGAAATGGTTCCAGTCCAGTGTGTTTGTTGTAGACAGTGGAAAATAACTGGCAAGCAGTCGGAAGAATTCAGCAGGAAAACGACAGGCATAGTATTTATCGCTGGTAGGAAACGATGGCCGTGGCTCATCACCTCGTTTAGAGTTTGGCTGACCGTTACTTTGTTTATGGACTCCATCTACTTGCGCAAACGGAACAGACTATTGTTAAAAATAAAGACTACCAACAGCTGTACATTTGAAACACTGTAAAGTAGTAATTATTGTCTGAAAACATGTTTTTCATTCGGGTAGTGGAAGTGAGGAGGAAAATTTATACCCTTGGCCAAAGCACAATAAATATCGCTCAGTGTAAGCGAGGCTTGCAAGCTGTTGAGATTCTGACAATATTGAGCAATTTTTTTTTCTGCTGCTGTTTTTTTTTCTGTCCCCTGTGACGAAGTTTGATAGTGAACGATATAGTTAATTCCTTTAATTTCCTTAGAGCAGAGAAAGCTTTCATCTACACCTATACTCGATATATGGTGGAGGGTACCGTGTACCACTACTAGTCATTTCCTTTCCTATTCCATTCGCAAATAGAGCGACGAAAAAAGACTCAGCATATGAGAGCTAACTTCTCGTATCTTACCTTCATGGTCCTTACGCGAAATGTATGGTTCAAATGACTCTGAGCACTATGCGACTTAACTTCTGAGGTCATCAGTCGCCTAGAACTCAGAACTAATTAAACCTAACTAACCTAAGGACATCACACACATCCATGCCCTAGGCAGGATTCGAACCTGCGACCGTAACGGTCACGCGGTTCCAGACTGAAGCGCCTTTAACCGCACGGCCACACCGGCCGGCGCGAAATGTATGTTGGGCGCTGTAGGGTCGTTCTGCAGTCAGCTTCAAATGCTGATCCTCTACTTTTCTCAGCATTGTTAATCGAAGAGAACTTAGCCTTCCATCTAGGGATTCCTATTTTAAAACCGAAATCGACCATTCGCCGGCAATACCACAATCCTCAAACGGCTGCTTCCATTTCATATCGCTTACGGCTCAGATTTTTCAAGCATATAACTGTGTCAAGCCGCACGCTACTAACGCTGTATTCAAATATTACGAGCTTGTATTTCCTACTCAAATGCGTAACTCTTTTTTTACATTTATAGCTAGCTGTCAGTCATCACGCCAACAGGAAATTTTGTCAGTCATTTTGTATCTTCCTAGTCATCCAATGCCACCTTCGTGTATACCACACCATCAGCAAACAATTGCCAATTGCTGCCCACCCTGTCCGGTATATCACTTGCGTATATATGCTGTGTTCAATTTCTTAAGACGTCTTCGAGGCACGACATCTTGTACACGAGTTCTTCGCAGTTGTGTTCACGTAGGTGCGCATCTCATTCACACATCTAGACCCTGGGCAGTCGACCTTGGGGCGATAGCCGGCATAAAGATCTGTTGTAAAGTACTATAGACTGACCAGCATCCGCTCGCGCCCGTTACACGTTATCGCGCCGTCGTAAATGTTTTAATGGACCTCTCTGCTCGTTACAGGTGGGTGTTCGCTGCCGTTGCTGCACTCTTGTTAGGAAATGCGAGCACAGCCACGGCGCAGTTTCTGTGCGCGCCAAGCTCTTTCAAGCTAAGTGTAAGGTAAGACTAGCTCCGTGATCAAATGGCCGAACTAAAATGAAGCTGTATTGCATTTGCAATATGTACTGGCAGGTCGCGCTGTGCATTCCAAACATACACATCAAAGAAAGTTTTGCATCACCCCGGTTCCCAGAACTCGTGAAGATAAACGTTGACTGTGGATATTGTATCACATACACAGTCCCTCCGACTGTTCAGAGATGTCACTAAACCCGCCCAAAAGTGTAAGCAACCATGAATGAGTAGCGCCTATTAGACGGAGGGGGTCCGACAGCCGATCAGTTCCAGTCATTCCACCAGGAAGGAGGTGCACGGCTCGTGTTGCCGGTAGTTCAACCATGCCTAGACGGTCAATACCGCGGTTCGATCGCGTCCGCATTGTTACTTTGTGCGGAAGGGCTCTCAACAAAGGAAGTGTCCAGGCGTCTCGGAGTGAACCAAAGCGATGTTGTTCGGACATGGAGATACAGAGAGACAGGAACTGTCGATGACATGCCTCGCCCAGGCCGCCTAAGGGCTACTACTGCAGTGAATAACCGCTACCTACGGATTATGGCGCGAGGAACCCTGACAGCAGCGCCACCATGTTGCGTAATGCTTTTCGTGCTGCCACAGGATGACTTGGTACGACTCAAACTGTGCATAATAAGCTGCATAATGCGCAACTTCATTCCCGAGTCCAAGGCGAGGTCCATCTTTGTAACCGCGACACCATGCAGCGTACAGATGGGCCCAACAACATGCCGCGGCTCAGGGTTGGCATCACGTTCGCTTCACCGATGAATGTCGCATTTGCCTTCAACGAGACAATCTTCGGAAACATGGTTGGAGGCAACCCGACTAGGCCGAACGCCGCCTTAGACTCACTCGCCAGCGAGTGCAGCAAGGTCGAGGTTCCCTGCTGTTTCGGGGTGGCATTATGTTGGGCCGACGTACGCCGCTGGTAGTCATGGAAGGGGCCGTAACGGCTGTACGATGGCGCAACCACATCGGAAGCATATATTGGTGAGGCATACGTCTTCATGGACGACAGTTCATCGTGCACATCTTGTGAATGACTTCCTTCAGGATAACGAAACCGAGGTGATGCAAAAAATTTTTTGATGTGTGTATTGTACAGAATGAAGAACAAGAATAGGTGCCACGGGAGAGGCGGTGGAAGTCTGTGAGACCGTTTTGAAGTATTGCTGTCATCCATTCACTGGACTCTTTAAACTTCGTTAACACCTCCGCAAAACGAGTTATTTTCGCCCGTCCACTCTAATTTCATTCAGTATTTACAAATTATAGAAATGTAACTTCATCGCCAACAATGGCGGCGAGTTCTCATCTCGTTACATAACGGCCATAAAAAAGTATCACATAATGCCAACCTCTTGACGGGCAGTTACTGTTGTTACACGAGTTACAGATCCTACAGGATTTACCCCGACAGCTTCCGCAAACTTCACTGTGTAACTCACTGCGATTTCCAACGGTTGTAAAAAGTTTCTCCACTTGGACTACTGTGATTTTATTAAGTATTCCTCCCAATGCATCCTTTTTCTAGATGACTAACAGGTCCAGTATAAGATTGAACAGCTCAACGTTGTTGCAGTCTCAAATACCATTCGAACTGACAACCTTTTTGTTGTTATTTAAACAAACAGTAAGTACTACCAATCAACGAATCTACCACCTTTTCGAATAATAACTGCATAGAGTTGTTCCCATAAATAGCAATCAAATACCGGCGTCAATTTCAAAGTTGATTCTTCAAAATAATTGTACTATTACGTTGTTGTTCAGTGTTACAATGCATATATTGTGAAATCGAACAATTCTTGATTGCTTTGACTTGGAATTAAGAACTATTCTCATTTTTTTTACTTAGAGGAAAAGGGAGGTATTAGAAGGCTTTATCTTGGCAGAATTTTTAGTCATACGTACGCTATGGACATGGGGCTGAAACGTGACGTTGTCCTTTACCAGTATCCCTTAGTATAATAAAGGAATAATTAAAAGGCATCTACAATTATGCCAAGTGGACAATAACCTCTCACGCCTCGCATACATATGGGGGCGGTCTTGGAAAACTGATTAATTGTTTATAGGTGATAATTTAGTGCGTTTGTGTTTGTACACACACACACACACACACAGACAGACAGACAGACAGACAGACAGAGAGAGAGAGAGAGAGAGAGAGAGAGAGAGAGAGACCGGGGAGGGGTCAGGTAGTTGCACAAGCTGCTGGGAGCGGCCTTGCGGTGTCGCCCCCACCTGCGACTGGCACGTGCTGTGCGTTCCCATCCCGTCACGTCGCGGCTACTTGGCCTTCGCGGCCAGTTTAAGTATTCCCAAACGTTGGCAAGTTTACGGTGACCTTCGTTGCAGAAGAGTACTTGTGCTTTGTTGTTTAAACTGTCAAATGATTGTAAACTGTAGAACAGTCTTACGCTGACACTTTCAAAGCTTTTTCAAGAGATACGAAGTCTGTTCGTGCAAATATGTACTGCACTGGGGGTTACCAGTGCATCTTCTGCGTCTAGCATTCGATATTTACATCTTTCTTTTATTGCTACAATATTTTTCATCCATGTGGAACAAGTTAATAAGAGTAAATAAATACACAATCCCGCAAAGATGTGAACGTAGGTGGACAAGGATTTAGGAAGGTGAAGGACATAGCCTCTAGTGATTACTCGTTCTGTTTGCTGTACTTGGACTTTGTCTTCTTGTAGATCGATCTAGTTACGCCTTAAATACCGATTCACTGTGTACTATCACTTAAAATCCTGTCTCCGGAGGTTCCCCTACCAGCCATTGAGGTATTGCTTTCGTTGCAATATGTTATTGACGGTACCTCGACCTCAGGATGCAGCAGGAGTGAAATTTCGTAAAACACGGCGTATTTAACATGCCTAAGATGGCTTACAGGAGCACTTCCCGGAATGAAGGTATGGCGGAGCCTCTGGCATCAGTCCTTGGCGTATAGTTAGAAAAGCGTACACCACTCGCAAAGGCACGACCCAAGGTTTGTCAATTTGTCTCTGTGGTCTTGCGACGAGTATCAGCATACACTGCGTGTAGTAGCATATAATAACCTCCTGCTGAACTGAATTAAAATAGATTTTTCCTAATGCTGACACTTCTCTTAAAGTACAGTAAAGCCCGATGTAACGCTGTTGTTGGGGACATGTTTTTAACCCTTCGTGTTAGCGTAACCACGGTACCGTCAAATGGGGGTGAAGTTCAACTCCAAGTACAAAAAAAACCACATTAGTGACCAAAATTCTTTTATTTTAGTTATGTTTGTTGTTCAGAAATTCTTCATTGTCACAGTGGCTAAATCTACAGTCTTGCGTACATCCATTATTATTGAGCTAAAACTTATATTTTTGTGACATATAAAGCAACTCACGTGTTCATGTATTAGATATGTCGTACATTGACCTTCGCGACAAGTAGAGCAATAACAACGGTTAATCTGTTGTTTATAGACAAAAAATAAACCTTCACAAATCTTGGTAGAGATTTTGACCGTCTTTCCTAGAAAGGTTTTTCCATGACCAAACGTTCGGGGCTGGCAAGAATGTGACCTAATTAACAAAGTAACAGTTGTTAGTAAGGGTATTTGTTGAAAGTGGAAGTCATTGTTGCAAGTGTCTCAATAGTGATGTAGGCCGCAGTTGTTTGTTGGAACATACAGACTTTCATGTGAAAATGGTGAGAGTGTACAACCGTCAATCGGGTTACTTGGCGAAATATACATGTTTTACATCTGCCTCACAGAAAACTTAAACGGCAAAATCAGCGTTCAGGCTACCTAAGTGATCGTGATGAACCAGATTCATGCTCGTCATGGTAAAACAAAAGATAGTCGGATTTTAGTGTTGAAGGACAGTGCTCGCCTTGAATTTCGTAAAGCAAATTTATGATAACATTTTTTAACCCCTTAAATTTTCTCTCTGTATGTTAACCTGAAATTAGTATTAAAATTCAGTTGTTATGCCAGATTTATTTTTCAGTCATTGATAAAGTTTGAGTCCTAAACAAGGCCCAATTATCACATAACGGATAATCGGTCAACTTCACCTCCTGATTGAAGTTGACAAACGCACTTTTTACGATTTGTTAGAGCAAAAGATAATAAAGACTGAAAATGCTATTACTACAGCTCAATACCAATGCTCCGAAAGGTTTCAGACTTATGTAAAGGCTAAGTCCTCTGCCCTTATTTGGCGGTATATGGAGAATGAGCTAGGAATGGCAAACTATGCCTGGCGAGCCTGTAAAAAAGCACTAACGCACTGTTACACTATATGTATCTTGTACAGTGTTTAAAGAACATTGGAAGTAAGAAAATTAAAAAAAAAAAACCTTACCAAATGCAGCAATGAGGTCAACTTCATTCAAAAAGCGATCCAACAATAACATTCCATTAGTTTCAAGTAAAACACTGTACTGCACTTCGGTGTGTAAGACGAATTACAATGATACCTATTTACAGCACTGTCTGATGTCTGCAAGCTGCTCTAGGTTCACTTTTTCCACTGCTTTAAAGAAGTCAGTTGCTTTTTTGACAAGTCATTTCACGCATTTTTGCATGTTATGTTCATCAGTGCAACTAAGATTTGGTTTACTTTGTTTATGCATGCACGTAATCACGTTGTTTATACTTTCCAATATTTCACGCATACTGAGAACGTAGATTGCTCTTCCTCATGTCACCTGTGAACCTTGAAATCGATAACTTTCTGTCTACAAGTGCCCAGAGATGAGTATAAGACTTTCACAGCATATCATGTGTAGACTGAATGTCATTGCTATGGAAACCTGTGTAACTACTTCTTCATCTGTTGAATTTTCTTAAGTGGGACACTAGTTCCAGGAATTCTTAATAAAGTGGGGAGACTACTTCCAAAAATTCTTAATAGTGGTCAGGATGATTCGCCAAGACAGGCATACTAAATGCATAACAGGGGTTCAGGATTGCAGAAGTAAGACACTATTGAAAAGCTGCATGCAAACCGTTATAAGATTATTACACCACAGTTTATCCTTATGTATATCAAGCACACTATATTGGGCTTTTACTGTATCTTCTCCAGTGTTTAAAGAACACTCTGGATAACTAACTCTGCTACTAAACGTCAAACTTGGTTCACTGTCCCTGCAGGTTGTCCTAACACCTTCCAGGGGAAATAAGTTTTCCAGTAAATCATATAATTAGTGCTCAAATTAATTAATTTAAATTTGCCATCCATTCGCTAAGAGGTATGATCTTGGGTTAAAGTTTTAAGACAGGTATTACAGTTGTGAACTGTGAATAGCTTAAGGCAGTGTAACTCAGGTGTAAGAATTACCCAGACTATATTCATCTAGTATCTGAGAATGAGAGCACTTTGCGACTTCCAACAAACTTTACACACAATTTCAAACTATTTCCACACACTATCTCGCCAGCACCTTCACAAAACAATGAAAGGAAAAAAATTATCGCTTACTACCGGGTGATCAAAAAGTCAGTATAAATTTGAAAACTTAATAAACCACCGAATAATGTAGATAGGTAAAAATTGATACACATGCTTGGAATGACATGGGGTTTTATCAGAACCACCCCATATTGCTAGACGCGTGAAAGATCTCTTGCGCGCGTCGTTCGGTGATGACCGTGTGCTCAGCCGCCACTTTCATAATGATGGGCCTTCCAGGTCCCCAGACCTCAGTCCGTGCGATTGTAGACTTTGGGGTTAACTGAAGTCACAAGTATATCGTGATCGACAGACATCTCTAGGGATGCTGAAAGACAACATCCGACGCCAATGACTCCGGACATGCTTTACAGTGCTGTTCACAACATTATTCCTCGACTACAGCTATTGTTGAGGAATGATGGTGGACATATTGAGCATTTCCTGTAAAGAACGTCATCTTTGCTTTGTCTTACTTTGTTATGCGAATTATTGCTATTCTGATCGGATGAAGCGCCATATGTCTGCCATTTTTTGAACGTTTGTATTTTTTTGGTTCTAATAAAACCCCCTGTCATTCCAAGCATGTGTGGCAATTTGTACATTTCTATCTACATTATTCCGTGATTTATTCAGTTTTCAAATTTATACTGACTTTTTGATCCCCTCTTACATGTTAACTGTAGTAAAGCTCATGCATAAGGCCTGACATTTTATTACTTCTTTGCTACCAATTCTATTGGCAAATTTGATTTTGATGTCATTAGTTATTGGCGAATAATTCGAGAAACTAATAAAACGAACATAATTACGGTTTTGATTGTTAAAAAAGATTTTACGTGCTCAGTCGCATATGTGGCAAATTAACTCCGTCGTGATGAAATCGGACATTTGAAGCTTTCATACATGGGAACTGGATTCTTCAGAGAATCAGTGATGAGAGTTTACTAGTTTGAGTGAGCCGTAGACCTTCGAAAGAGTCATTTTATTGCATCAGCGGTTCGGTTAATTTCGTTTATTTTTTCATTTCGCTTATTGATTATGAACTATTGTTACCCTTCATATTCAGTTCAGTTGCATAACCAGGATCTCGTGTGTCATCCAGGCAGTTACAAAAATGTTTAGTTCAGTTCCCAGGGAGGGTGATGCATTTCGTGAAAGTCATTGGAAGCTAAGCTAAGCGAAAGTCCTCTCAAGCGTAGTAATTAGTGAGAGCAGCTGCATAGCGTCACAGAAACCGAAATATATCCATTGATCTTGGAGACACAAGTTGTCTATCAACTGATGAAAACAAATTAGCAGAGCAGTCGTAGGCAGCAAAGGCTAAAATTGCAATTGTGGAAATGCATCCCCACCATGTAAAGTTTTGTTAAGAATGTGTCACATGGAGAAGTGGAGTTGATTCATATAGCTTTATAAAGTCTTGAAATTGTTTTTTGTATTGCATAGGCCTAAATTGAGTCGAAAAACAGATAATAAGGTATGATACAGGTTGCTTATGGAATCATCTCCATTTGCTGTTACCAACACAATGATCATCCATCAGTGAGCGCAGCTGTCGTCCAAAAAGTTCAGTGAGAAAAGTGTATATCACTAGAATCATTATTTTGTCTGCTGTGCCACCTTGAAAGTAAAAAAAAGTTAATACGTTTTATTCCATTCAACATGTTTTAGCAAGACATTGTTCAAAATAAACAGAGCTACAACGGGGCGAGTGTTAAGTAAAATTTTTGCCATCTAGTTTCAAAAATGTATATAATGCTAAACACTATTGAGAGCAGAATGTGCTTTTATGTGAATAGGTTACAGATTATTGTAATGCATGAAATACATTAAACGTGAGTACATTCTGGCAAAAGCCCGCGCGGTCTAACGCACTGCTTTCCGGGCGGGAAGGCGTGCCGGTCCCCGGCACGAATGCCCCTGGAGGATTAGCGTCGAGGTCCGGTATGCCGGCCAGTCTGTGGGTGGTTTTTTAGGCGGTTTTCAATCTGCCTCTGCGATTGCGAGCTGGTTCCCCTTACTCCGCCTCAGTTACACTGTCGGCGATTGCTGCGCGCACACTTCCTCCACGTCCGCGTGCACCATAATTACTATACCACGCAAACATTGGTGTTGCACTCCTCCGATGTGAGACGTTTACCGGGGGTTAACTGGGGTCCGAAAAGCACAATAAACCCTGGTTTCGGTGTGGGGCGGCGGTGGGGTGAGTGGACTGCTGTAGCCTGTTGTGTGGTTGTGAACCACTGAGGACTACGGCGGGGACGAAGCATCTCCATCTTTTCTAGGTCCCCGGTTCAATACAATACAGTACAATACATTCTGTCAAACTGGAGCTCATTTGCGGCTGTCTGGAGCGCAGGGTTCGTTCAGTCGCTTTTGGTGGCGTCACATACTTGAAGTACAGCTGCACAATTTATATTTGAAAATTTACTTGAGAAATTGTATTTCCATTTTTGCTGTATAGTACCAAGGCATAGTACCAGTGACGCCCAATAACCATCTGAAAAGAGCCCAGTAATATTTTCTGTTACAGATACTTCTCACGTGTTGGTTTACATTTTGATTCATTCGTTCTGTTCCACTTCTTGTTACATCCTGTCAGGATGGAGGGTCGAGGAACCTCCATGTTTCCTTACCAGACGACAATGTCATTTGACATAAGTTACTGGGTTAACGCCCGTTTTCATGCCATTTGCAAAGAAACAACTTTTTTCTGTAGCAGAATGAATAAATGCCACCTTCCCCTTTTTCTGTTTCCTATTTCTTTGGAATGAAGCGGTTTTGGGGATTGGGGAATGCTGTCCAGTGACCCCAAAAACCTTCCCGAAGAAGAATTAAGATTTGAACTTTTCCACAAGTTGTAAAAATCGAAGCAAAAATTATTAAAATGCACTCATTAGTGCTTAGCCGTACTTTCATGTAATACTGAAAATGTAACATGTGACCCTGTGACCCAAATAATGTTGAATAAATTTCAGTAAACGTAAGATAGCTTATTAAGTAACTGTTTACATATTTTGAATCTGAAATACAAAATTTGCTATTACTGTATTTACTCAAAATTCGTGGTGTGATGAGATTCTGGTTGTAGAAAAAAGTTAACTGCCTCTGCCCAGAACACATACAGTACATATACAGCTATAGAACATTCGAGTGCAATGATTCCTGCTAAATGTGGATATTTCTAGAATGTACTCGAACTGAATATAGAAATTAAAATTGTACAGTCCAGGTGAGTTTTGAACTCACTACACTCCATGCAACAGTTCAGTATCATATCCACTACACCACGGTGCTACTCAGCTTCTTTTGTGACATTGCTCCTTCTTTAAGAGAACAGCGTCTCGGCGTTACTTCCTTCTAGTCCAGGAACGAGTCATCGGTCCTGCATACTCCGGCTCCCGATGATTGATTCTCGCCCTGGCGGTGAGCTTAGAACTTCCTTTGCCGCTACGCTCTTCCACCTTTCCGCTTATTGCCTGTCGCTGGAGCTTCGAATTTACCCTTAGTTGCTGGATCCTTATAGGGCTTCATTCGAAGGACGTGGACCGTATCTCTGATATCTCCTCGTCTTGCGTCGGGTTCGAAATCTTCAACTTCATAAGTAACATCAGACAACTGCTTTGCAACCTTAAGAAGTCCAAAGTAGCGCTTGGGGAGCTTCTCAGAGAGACCGACCTTCTGAACAGGAGTAAAGATCCAGAAGAGATGACAACAGGGCGGTGGCTCGCGTCATGCCTTCGGCGATAGTTTGCGTGAGCCTGCAGCGTGCGGAGTCGAGCTAACTGCCGAGCTTCCTCAGCTCTGGTTAACACCTGGCCTATGTGGTTTTCGTCTACGTCATCAGGATGTAACGGAAACAGTGTCCATCGTCGTAGTCGCTTCACGCCCATGCACCAGGAAAATGGCGTAAATCCTGTAGTCCCTTGTTTGGCGGTGTTGTAGGCAAACGTCACGAAAGGTGACACCTCATCCCAGTTGCTCTGCTCAACATTGACGAACATTGATATCATGTCGGTCAAGGTCTTATTAAGGCGTTCAGTAAGCCCGTTAGTTTGCGGATGGTAGGCAGTCGTCATGTGATCAGTAATGTTGCACCGACGGTTTATCTCTGTCACAAGACTCGATTGAAAAACTTTCCCTCGACCCGTAATTAACGACCTTGGGGCGCCGTGTTTTAATACAATGTCTTCCACGATAAGCTTGGCTACCTCGAATGCTTCGGCTGTTTCCACGGCTTTTGTAATGGCATAGCGTGTCAGATAATGAGTGCAAACAATAATCCATCTATTGCCACTAGCAGACGTTGGAAATATTCAGAGGAGGTCAATTCCAACACGCTGGAAAGGCGTTTCGGCGGGTGGAATAGGTATGAGTCGGCCAGGTGGTTTCTGAGAAACTACCTTTCTCATCTGGCACTATCTACAGTGCGACACATAGTGACGAACACTCCTAAATAAACCTGGCCAGAAAAATCTCTTGCGGATTCTATCGTATGTCTTAATAAATCCTAAATGTCCGGCCCCAGGTGTGTCATGGAATTTCTGTAGAACATCGAAGTGCATGTGTTTAGGAATCACTGGTAGGCACCTCTTTCCGAACGGATCAGAGTTTGTCTTGCGAAGTAATCCATTAACTACCTTAAATTGTCCTTTCACATCCTCTGACCGATTTAAGGCAAGCATAATTTGAGATACCTTGGCGTCGTTCTTGTGCTCAGCAGAGAGATCCTCATCAAAGTGTGGATGGTCTTGCACAGAGTTTCTTGAGAACAGTCGGCTTCTTGGTGTTTTCTTCCACTCTTGCACACTATAGTAATGTCATACTCGTGAAGACGTATTGCCCATCTGGCGAGTCGTCCAGTCTGATCCTTAAGACCTGTCAAACAACAAAGTGAATGGAAATGCCGTGTAGCTAGGGCCTCCCGTCGGGTAGACCGTTCGCCTGGTGCATGTCTTTAGAGTTGACGCCACTTCGGCCACTTGAGTCGATGCGGATAAAATGATGAGGATTTGATGTTATTTGATGATGATAATGATTTGATGATGATAATGATTTGATGATGATGATAATGATTTGATGATGATTTGATGATGATGATGATGATTTGATGATGATGATTTGATGATGATGATGATTTGATGATGATGATGATTTGATGATGATGATGATTTGATGATGATGATGATTTGATGATGATGATGATTTGATGATGATGATGATTTGATGATGATGATGATTTGATGATGATGATGATTTGATGATGATGATGATTTGATGATGATGATGATTTGATGATGATGATGATTTGATGATGATGATGATTTGATGATGATGATGATTTGATGATGATGATGATTTGATGATGATGATGATTTGATGATGATGATGATTTGATGATGATGATGATTTGATGATGATGATGATGATTTGATGATGATGATGATGATTTGATGATGATGATGATGATTTGATGATGATGATGATGATTTGATGATGATGATGATGATTTGATGATGATGATGATGATTTGATGATGATGATGATTTGATGATGATGATGATGATTTGATGATGATGATGATTTGATGATGATGATGATTTGATGATGATGATGATTTGATGATGATGATGATGGATTTGATGATGATGATTGGATGATGGATTTGGTGATGATATGATTGGATGACGATGACGACTGTGATGATATGATTTGATGACGATGACGACTGTGATGATATGATTTGATGACGATGACGACTGTGATATGATATATGATATGATTTGATGACGATGACGACTGTGATATGATATATATATATGATATGATTTGATGACGACTGTGATATGATATATATATATATATATGATATGATTTGATGACGACTGTGATATGATATATATATATATGATATGATTTGATGACGACTGTGATATGATATATATATATATGATATGATTTGATGACGACTGTGATATGATATATATATATATATGATATGATTTGATGACGACTGTGATATGATATATATATATATATGATATGATTTGATGACGACTGTGATATGATATATGATACGATATGATAAGGACAAGTCCCTGAGCGGAGAAAATCTCCAACCCAGCCGGGAATCGAATCCGGGCCGTTAGGCATGACATCCCGTCGCACTGACCAGCATTAATACATATTACAGAGTATGATGCTGAACCTTTTACTAATTGTGATGAATCTGTCATGTCTTTTAATGTTCGATTAACGTACGGCGAAACGTACCAATAAATTCGTTCGTACGGTGAAACGTACCAATAAATTCGATAATACCGACCCGTCATTGGTCGCGTGCGAAGTTTATCGAGAAGTATTGGGAAGCGTTTCAGCAAAATGGGAAGGAACATCGTGAGTTGTCGCATTGTGATCTGTTGTGTTCCGGTTGTGCGAAAGAAGTCGTATCTTGGTACAATTCGTCCTTTCAGTCTACAAAGAATGATGGTCTGTAACAACTGTGAATGGCCATCCATAGAGATAATGTCCAAATTTGCACATGGCCCAGATCACAGCAAGACATTCTCTTTCTGTAGTTGAGTAGTTTCTCTCGGCTTTTGTAAGTGCCCTATAAGCATAGGCTATAGCCTTCTCTTTTCCATCCGAAATTTGCCCCAGAACAGCACCGATCCCATACCTACTGGCATCTGTGTGTAGTCCTGTAGGTGCTCCCTCATCGTACAGACCAAGTACAGGGTCAGTCGTCAGAGCCTTTTGCAGCACATTGAAAGAATCTTGCTGAGCACCACCCTAGATAAATTTAGCATCAGCTTTTAACAACTCTTGGAGTGGCTTGGCTTCGACACAAAAGTCCTTAATAAAACGACGGTAATAAGAACATAATCCGAGGAAGTTTCTCAAATCCCTAATACTTTTAGGAATAGGAAATTCCGTTAGTAAGCAACACGAAAGCGCCAATTGCCATCCTTCTTCCTGGCGAGGACCACTGGTGACGACCATGGGCTCTGCGAAGGCTGAATGATGTCAGTCCTCATCATTTTCTCTACCTCGTCTGGCGACATTCCGTTGCTGACACATGGCATGCGCTGTGGCTTATTGGTTGATGGTCTTCAGTGCCAATCCGGTGCTTCACCATCGATTTGTCTAATTTGTTCATCACGTATGGATTTAAGCATTCAGAGAACTCTTGGAGAATGACAGGTAGCTCTTTCTGTTATTCCTTAGTGAGATCTGGTGATAGTGGAGCTAGAAGATTTTGTCTCGTAGTGGTAGCGCTTATTTCGCCTTCAGACTCCGCATGGCAGGTTTCTATGACAGTTAGCTGTTACTCAATTAACGGTTCAGTGTTTGCTACGCCCATGCCTCGTGGAAGGATCTGCGGTTCTCGGCGACAGTTCACTATCCTCAATTCACAGAATCCGTTGTTAAACGAGTCGCCAGAGGCTGGGATGACCAAGTTATTCTTCAGTGGTATGCTTCTCTTACATTCCACTACAATATTCATGGGTTGATGCATAGCTTAAACATGAGTTACCTTTCTAGCGCTGACTGCAGGAATGATCACTTCATTCAGCACAGAGAGTCTCCACACACTCGGATGCGCATCTTTTTGCCCACAGTATCGCATCTCGTCTAGCATAATCTTCGAGCGACCACAGTCTATAATTACCTGAGAAGCTTTCAAAAAGTCTCATCCTAGAATGACGTCATGACTACACTCTTGTAAGACGACGAATTCTAAGGGCTGTGTATGGCCACTTATACCCACACGAATGGTAAATCTTCCTGTAGGTTTTAGATATTTCTCATTAGCCACCTTCAGCAGAGATGTTTTGTTGTCGATGAACACGGTTTTCTGTAACTGGCGACTGTACTTCTCCGAAATGACTGAATATGATGCTCCTGAGTCCACAAGAGCTTGGGCTGGTCGGCCATCCATGAGGATATCGACGTGGTTTCCTATCATTTTTGTAGTAATCAACGGCGGGAGATTTTTTCTTCGGCGGTCTCACCTCCAAGGAAGGTCGCACCGTTTAGTTTCGCAGGTTGCGGCGGCTGGGTGATGGGCTGGAGCTTCTAAATGGCGTTGGAGACCTTGATCGGCGTGTTGGGGAGCGTCCTCTCCGGCGGCTAGCTTGCGGTGATGGTGACCTACGTCGTCCTGCTCCCACATCTTCTTGTTCATCTTCGTCGTCCCGGAGTTGGCGTCGGCTAAGATCGGTCTGCGGTCTGCTGTCTGCTGTCTTCTGTCTTCTGGCGCGGGCGTCATCAAATATCCGCCGCCTTTCTCGACAATAGCGCACCACATGTCCCGGTCGTCCGCAGTGGAAACATACTGGTTGGTTTGCCTGGGCCCTCCAGACGTAAGTCTACCTTGATGCCCACCTTCCGAACTACCTCTCTCACTATCTGACGAAGAAAAAGTTGCTTCCTCCATCACAGGCATCGATACGACATTTGGAAGCCGTTCAAACTTACGTGTAATTCGTTTTTGATGCATTGTCTCGATATACTGGCACCATTTTATGAAGGCCCTTGCTGTCGAACCTCCTTCATTGATACATGCCCTCAAAAATGGTTGAAATGGCTCTGAGCACTATGGGACTTAACATCTGCTAACCTAACGAAATCACACACATCCATGCCCGAGGCGGGATTCGAACCTGCGACCGTAGCGGTCGCGCGGCTGCAGACTGAAGCGCCTAGAACCGCTCTGTCACAGCGGCCGGCTACGTATCCTCAGCAACACCCTTTGAGATGTGCAACCTTATCTTCCTCCTTCATTCTAGGATACACTATTTTACACAGCTCAAAGACGTCTTGAATGTAGGATGCTGTCGTTTCTCCAGGACGTTGTGCCCTGCACTTCAATTTTTCTTCAGCCTTACACTTCGGTCAATGTGTGTCGCCGAAGTACTTGCGCAGTTTTGCCTGGAATAGTTCCCAGCTTGTGAACTTCACCTCGTTGTTCTCGTACCATTGCTTGGCAATGCCCTCCAAGTAGAAAAATACGTTAGCCACACACACGATGTCATCCCATTTGGCCATACGCTCATATACCTTCAGCCACTTGTTTGGATCTTGGCCATCGTCACCAGAGAACCCGGAAGGATGTCTCGTGTGGTGGCACACAGTTACTGTCATTGTAACGTCCCCTTATTGTCTCCAATAGATTGCGACCTGTTAAATATGGCTCGAACTCCGGTTTCTCGCCACGTAAACGGCGGCTCTGTCGTAGCCTGATTGGAGCCACTGTGTCGTCGATAATGTGCGCTATCACAAGTTCCAATACCCAGCGTCTCCATCAGAATAATGTCTCGTAGAAGAAGGTGTAATTAGATGAATGACGAACACTAACTTCACTTAACGAAGGTTTATTCAGCACTTGCACATACAAGAGCGCGTAGCGAACTGCCTCTGGCCAGAACACAGACAGTATATATACAGCTACAGAACATTCCAGTACCATGATTCTCTACATTTGTGGATACTTCTAGAATGTTGTCGAAACGAATATGTAATTAAAATTGTACAGTCCAGGTGAGTTTTGAACTCACGATCCTCCATGCAACAGTTTAGTATCATAACCACGAAATGAAGAAATAGAATCCGGTTAGTGGTGGTAAAAAGAAATACGGGGAAACAAAATTAGGAAAGATCATCGAAACAAAGAAAATACATTTGAACACACGAGAAAAAATTTCTTAAACAGACGGCTGTTGTCGGATCATATGAAATTGAGAAAGATGTTGCGAAAAAACAGTGTATGTCTGAAGCACAACACAATATGGAAGCGAAACGTATTGTCGGCAAAATTTATCGGGTACTCGAGGCTTCCTTGTTCAGATACTATTATGCGACGAAAAAAAGTGATTTCTTTAATTCCTCATTTTGTGAAAACTTTCACACCCTCGTATCACAGGTCAGGGGTGTTGACGGGGAAATACGGATGAACTAGACAAAAAAAAATCCTCTTAGGGGTGCTTACTTCATAGTATGTCGTCTGTTTAAAGAGTAACTTCGTAGTCGACGGTGCAACCATTTTGCTGAAAGAGTATGTATTTATTCGTGCTGCAAGTTGAGACTATCAAACGGCTCTTGAACCGCGTATGTGTTACCCCGTGCGTCAGCGAAAAGCGTGGCAGGCGGCGTAGCCAAGACGGGTTCCCCCGACGCAAGGGCCGCGCTTGTGCTGTCCCACTTTCCCAGTCCCGAAGGCGGCGGAAGTCGCGGCCGGACACGCGCCCAAGGCCACGGCTCTGTGCTTGTCGCCTCTGCCAGCGGGCGGTGGACTCGGGGGTGCACTGACAAGATTCCTACTTGTGCCTCGAGGAAAATATAGTCATTATGCCCTCACATTCGTTCTACCACATTAACCATTCGTTATCTTTAACTTAACGGAAGATTCGGTAACATTATTTGGAATGAGACTTACACTAGCCGGGACTCGTCCAGTCAGTTTTGCCAGTGTATCTATATGTTCCTCGTGATAGTTTCCAGTATGATGCCCAAGAAGATTATCAGCGAGACAGGTAATTTCTCACGTAATCTGTCTATAACCTAAAGATGTTTGAACACAGTAGCCTGTACTAGGCCTTGTCCTAGTTGGGGCGCTAGTCTTTCGACGTTCTCCAGCCCTTCAACTGACTGGCCCAATCTGTTACGGAGGTACGTAGAGTTTAACATAAACTCCGCACCCTGTTCCAGCTTGGCATTTTTCACAAAGTAAATCGTTTCCAAAGGCGAATGAAGCTGTGACAAATCATACAAACGACCTAGGACAGGACGCAGACTGCTGTTTTGTCGTCTGAAGCTCATCCACTTACAAGGATACCACATGGCAGTTGGATTTTTGTAATTCTTTATGATTATAGTATTTGAAGTTCGGTAGTCAGACATCACTCAATTAGGCAGTTCAGTGCAACTGTCAATTCTCGAGAAAATCTACTTTGAAATTATGCGAAAGTCTTCTTCAGTAATTTATGGTGAATTTTGTCGACCTGGTACATGGGTCTATTGTAGAATGTCTGCGTACAACATGGGCAGCCAGGGTATGAATCCCCACCAATGCAATTTCTTTTAACAATGCTACATGTTCTAAGGATATTTCCGTGGATTATACAATACTTTAAAATAAAAATATTTGGTAGCGTTTGAGACCGGTAATCGCTGGTTCGTCTTGTTTCGGTAATTTTTCATGCCCTCCGTTGAGATCTGATACCTATATCACATAAATATAAAATTCATCAGATTTATGCTCAGTAACCCAACTGTCGTATTTATGAAAATGCACGTCTTCTTATTTGTAATTGTATATAGCAAACAAAATGGAAATTCTTACTATTTTTCGTCTTTATACATTTTACGCTTCACAGAAACTCATAAAATGCCCAGCAGCCGGGATGCCCACATTGCAGGCGAGCACTCTGCCACAGAACCGTGAGACAGGACGACAAAATCATTACTGACCTAAATATGCTCGGAAAATGTAAAAATGTACTTTCTAAAGACTTTTTGAGAGTTGCATTGAACTGATTTTGGGATTTTGATATTAAAGTTCTGTACTTCACATCCCATGGATAAAAAAATTACAAAAATCCTATCCCTGCGCGTCCTCCTTTTTAGCTAACTGGCTATCAAAGCATTATCTTTTAGGTTTTGCAATGGTGCCGGTGAGATTACGTTGAGCAGGACAGATAGGCGAATTGTATTAAGCGTATTTGAACAAACCTCTAGTGTTTTACTCTCTTAATTCTGTGAAAGTTAATCAGCGATGTGTGCCGCCATTCGAAGTATCACTTAATCCCTAAATTCTCCGTTAGTGAGGAAAGTCATCGCCACCGAAACAGCAGTGCTTTCATTTGTGTGCAATCTACCACAGCCTGTTGAAATTAATAATGCCATATAGACTGTACCCGTACTCTCATTCAAAGCCTGTTGAATTGTCTACTCTACGAAATGCGCAATTTCCAGATCTAAAAGATAATGTTGTGCTACTATTTGTAGGGGCTCAAAAGATTCAGTAAATCACTAACCCAGTTAGTTAGGGTTATCCCTGCTATTTTAACGATTTTGGCGTGTCTCAACAGCACCGTTCAACTTTGGCAAAACTTTCCTATGAAAAGTTAGATATCGCGCAGCATATTTGGGCAAACTTCATGTGACAGTATGAAACAATTTTCTGTTTACATATACCGTGGCATACGAGATTCTATAGCGTGTTTTGCATTACTTTGTGACAATCATTTTTCTCTGTGGTGCCATCTCAGAGAGAGCTTATTTTTATTTTAGCTGTCTAGCAGAGTCATAGAAATCTACATACTCTGGTATGTCGACAACATTCACAATCAGTTGTAACTCTGGTATTCTCTCCCCCAGTTCTGAATTCTGTGATATAGCCTTTGGATGTTGGTGTAAAACTGTCACCTGAACACCAGTGAAAAGAACTCCATTCATATTTCTTGTAGAAGCGGAAAGCGTTTGAGCGGAATTACCTGACGTGAAAGCTGATGTGGTTCGTCCAAGAATTTCTCATACTTGAATAGAATATAATCCGTTGAAAAATCATTTAGTAAGACAATTTTTTCTTTCTGGCCGAGCATAAACATTAGAGGGCCATAAATTAAGCCGTTGTCACCAGCAAGTAATACAGGGACATGGTGACTGGAGTGCAGCTCTGGTAAGCAAGCGTTAGATCGTCACGGACACTTTCCTTGCCTGGCGTCGCGTCAGCGGTTGCGCGATCGGCAAGCGGGGTCGGTTACGTAAATTTGTGAAACCGTTGCGACGGACCCACGGCGAAGCGAAGCCAGACAAAGCGAGCGGTGGTAACCTGTCCTCGCTGTCAGTTAACTCACTAAGGGATGTTTCCTAACAGTATACAGACGTAATAACACCTATGTTGTCGTAATATCAGCTTGTGTGTGTGTGTGTGTGTGTGTGTGTGTGTGTGTGTGTGTGTGTGTGTGTGTTTGGGGAGGGAGATTTTTTTATACCGAATCTAATGAGATGATTCATGTGTTACGCATATGTCGACTTGACATTTCGGTGTAAACGTTCTTAAGCTGTGGTACGATGTAGAGTGATGATCCTTAGGTCGATTGTTGAGCGCATTATGTAAACCAGTTATGGGAGACATCACATAATGAAAATCACATTGCATATGAAACACTTAGCGGTTACAATTGCCGGGATTTTTGTCTATTAGTCTGATAATCGCGATGAACTGTGTTCGTGCCCAGAGAAAGCAGTGTATAGCCATAATATTTGTTTTCCATGTCCAAGTCAATATACCGTAGCTTGAAGTACAAGGCGCAGAGCCGGCCGTTATGGCCTAGCGGTTCTAGGCGCTTCAGTCCAGAACCGCGCTGCTGCTACGGTCGCAGGTTCGAATCCTGCCTCGGGCGTGGATGTGTGTGATGTCCTTAGGTTAGTTGGGTTTAAGTAGTTCTACGTTCTAGGAGACTGATGACCGCAGATGTTAAGTCCCATAGTGCTCAGACCCAATTGAACCAAGACTCAGAAAGAGTCTGGTTGTAGTGTGACGTATACTACGGGCTCCTTTCCCTGTGGTCGTGCTGGAGGAAACACGTTGGCATTCACTCGATGACACAGACCACGGAAAACGTAAATCTGTGTGGCTATAGGGAGAAGACAGTAAGCAAAAAATATGCCTATGGAAATAAAGTAGTTCAGTTGCTATTAAGTTGATACGTCGATGGTGGTTTCCAGAAGATTTCGTATTCAGATGCCTGACTGTGGTAGGGGGCGTAAAATGTTCAGTCGAAATGCCAGTGAGGCTGTAATAGTTAAATGATTCGTCAGGCCCCACGACGACTGAACGTGGAGTCCCTACTGCAAGGTGTTTAGAGAAGAATCTTATGATTTTGGTAACCTTTTCCATGAATCAAGACAGAAACTTGGGGCAAATTTAGCAGACTACTGACTTCTTAATTTCAAAAGAACCACCCTATTTTAGAAGTGTGTATCTTCTACGTGAGTGCATCTACAACCTTGACTTTTCACAAATGTTCAGTATGAGCACCAGACGCACGGCGAACATCCAGCCGAAGTCATGTATTTTCGCGAATTTGTAAGCGTAAGCACGGCTGTCACCTAATTGCTATAGGGGGGGGGGGGGGAAATAACATCCAGTGAGATCTACAGTGCTTTCCGCCTGACTAAAATCGTACTTAACAATTGTAACTGAATGCCCGTGACGAAATAATGAACGCAAAGCGCCTAGTCTTGCTGTCTCTTAGTTACCTCGACTCCACTCCCAATAGGTAATGAACGAGCGAGCAGACTGCACCAGGGATACTCCCTATAGGTAACGGCATGAATCGTTTCCTTAAAGACTGGTGTCAAGCTAACTTCGTTTCAATGCGTAAGTTAAAAACTACCCCAAGTTTCCGTATTTGTGCATTGAGAAGACTAGTGAAATTGGACGAATTCTTTTTAAACGCCTGGAGTTTATAGGCGGTGCTTAAAGCCCTTGTATGGGGGAGAACAAAGGATCACGGCAGACACTGTTAGCTCCCCTTTACGACTTCGAGGCAGCAAGTGCAGGTTCTCTGGTTAGAGCTGTCGCCGTTGATATGCGCCAAGTTGTGGAACATGCGCCGTAAATTAAAGTTCATTTCTACGGGGAAAATAATTGGGTTCATTACTAACACAAAAGAGGACGCTTTGCAAGTGAAAACAGGGCAGAATACTTACAGAAGTCCTTCTCTTGCTGCAAGAATTTGAACTAATGCAAGACCATGTTTAATTCGCTAGCATTATTGCTGCTTCTCAGAAATAACCCATAAGGAGCGCTTTTCTCTGGCTTTGAAGTAGTTACACAAATTGAAAGCATAATTCATAAATAACTGCTACAGTTCTTCGTTTTTCACTTTCAACCCATGCTCTCAATTATTCAATTATTTGTTGGATGTATCCCAATCTTCTTCCTCTACAGTTTTTACTCTCCACAGCTGCGCCTAATAACATGGAAGTACGCCATAAATGATGTCCTGTCTTCCTCTACCTTTTCAGTGTTTTTCACATATTCCAATTCTGTGCAGAAGCTCCTCATTCCATACCTTATCAGTCCACCTAATTTCCAACATTCTTGTGTTGCATCACACATCAAATACTTCTATTCTCTTCTGTTTCGGTTTTCCCACAGTCCATGTCTCCCTGCAATATGATGCCGTGCTCCAAACGTACAGTCTTTGAAATTTCTTCCTCAAATTAAGACCAACGTTTGACACTAGCAGATTTCTCTTGGCAAGGAATGCTTTTTTTTTTCTAGTGCTAGTCTGCTTTTAATCCTTAGTAGAATTCCTTCATCACCAATCCTGGTGTTAAGTTTCTCACTGTTCTCATTTTTTGCTACTTCTCATTACTTTCGGCTTCCTTCGATTTACTCACAATCCATATTCTGGAGTCATTATCTGTTGTGATTCCAGTCTTTTACTTCAAGTTTTTGCTCCACTGTTTCAGAAACTTCAGGAAGACGATTGCTTTCCTGTCGGCACCGTAATAAACGACACACCAGAAGTTACATATGTGATGTAAATCGCAGAGATTTGTTTTAAAATTATTACTACTATTTGAGGGTCTACATACTCACTTCCAATGTACCTACAGTAGTTCAAGCCAATCATTAATTTCATTGTCGCCGGCAGGGGTGGCAGAGAGGTTCTAGGCGCTTCAGTCCAGAACCGCGCTGCTGTTACCGTCGCAGGTTCGAATCCTGCCTCGGGCATGGTTGTGTGTGTGTGTGTGTGTGTGTGTGTGTGTGTGTGTGTGTGTGTGATGTCCTTAGGCTGGTTAGGTTTAAGTAGTTCAAAGTTCTAGGGGACTGATGACCTCAGAAATTAAGTCCCATAGTGCTCAGAGCCAACCAATTTCATTATCAAAACTGACTTTGTCTGCTGTGTCATGCCCTTAGCGGCAGTCTTGGGCTGCCCCGTCATGAGAAGTTAGTTCGCTAGAACGAATGTAGTGTAGTCGCTGCCATTTCCCACGGTCACGGAAGTAGGCCTGTGCTTAGGAAATGACTGATTTCACGTGGTACACCCGTACTACTGTTTGAAGTTTTAGAGGAGTTGCGGTCGCCGGATGTCGCGCCAAAGCGCGGCGGTGCCAGTTGCAGCCGTTGCTGCCTGTCGGTTGCGGAACAGGGAGGGGGGCGGGGGGGGGGGGAGACGTGCGACGGAGCTGGGCCGAGCCGGTATAGCTGCTGATTACAACTGGGAAGCGACCGCTAGATAAGACGATCAATAGCCCCGTCCGCGCGCCAGCCGCCGCCGCCGCTGCTGCCGTTGCCGTCACCGCCACCGGCAAAACACTACGGCCGGTGCGCTGGCACTTGGCGGCCAAGAATGTGAACGGGCACGAAACTGCCGGTAGTATCAGTTCTCCGTGTTGCATTATCTACTCCCCGTGTTAAAAATGCAATCAGAGGAAGCCGCTCTTTAGACGCGCATTTTAGTCTTCAGACATGTTGAAAGTGTGCCATGATTATTAGACTCACAGTTCGCTAGAGCTTCGTTGAAATGCAGTTTTGGAATATGGCTAATATGAGAAATGCAACATAAAAAAGATGTAGCAAGCGTCGCGAAACGGATTCGCTGAAGTAGTTAGTAAAAAGTCTGCTGTTTAGAAATGCACATATGATACGAAAGAACAGATGATGTATGCATTAATTGCAGTTATTTAAGTAAATGTTTTTATCATTATGTTGATTTGCTTGCAAGTACTAACCAGATGAACGTAGTCAAGGGCATAAAGAAGCATAATGGAGCAGTCGTAGAGAATTTTACGGCGTAAGAGACGTCAGTGTTAAAATTTAGTTTTAAATGAAGTGGAACGAACATGTTTCAGTATTAAGTGTACCTGCTCCCGATTCGTGTTACTCTACGCAAAAGAACGTTTCGTTCTTGCGAGGGGATACCATCAGAATACGCCAACTTTAAAAAAAAATTGTTGCGTGCGCATAGTGAAAGTATATTGGAATGTGATTTACTCAAAACAACCTTGGAGGAATTTAATGGCGGTGACCACACCGTATTTGTCTGCTTAGGCAGTAATTGCAGTTAAACTCTAATGAACACTTCACTAAAAGTTGCATTCTATCGTTTAATAATTTGGGTAACTAAATAATTGATCCCTGTTTCGTAGTATTCGTGACGGTGCAGATCCTTCGGGAATTTGTATCGTGTCTGGTCGAAACTAAGTGGTTTACCTTCCCTTAATTGTTCTTTGCATTGAAGGCACACACACACGTGTACCGTACTTCAGATTTGCGTTTTTCAGTTTCCTTGGGAATATAGATGCTTTTTTCTTTTTTAAAAAAAATTCGGTAACGTAGGGATACCATGTGATTATAAGTGAGATGTAAAATGAGACGAACGCCCGAGGTGCTCTACTCAAGAAACTTCTTTTTTTAATCGGTATGTCAAACTGTTCAGAGATGTGACAAATTATACACAGAGAAATGTGACTTGCGTGTGATATCTAGAAATTTTTTATATTATCGATTTGTTTTATCAAACGAAGGTTCATCGTAAGCGCATACGTTTTTCGCCTTGATTTTTTTCTACCTGCTTAACGATTTATTCGTGAATTTTTTTGCGGTGTCTAATGCTGCAGCTATATCCTATTTTCTTCTTTAGTTGTAATTCCTCACCAAAGATAGAAACGTTGGCTGGTTCCTGCAGTTCACGCGTCTATCAAATTAGATGTTTATAGTAGAATCCATCTGATTCTTGTGGGTACTTTGATTGGTATTCTTTATTGATTTTTGCTTAAAATAGTTCTCGTGATCCATTAACAATACCTAAATGTTCAGCTTTAACACTTTTTTTACGAGAAGCAACTATAAGGAAATAAGTAGCTTCCTATGAATACCCGAGTGCAATGTCAACAGATTATTATTATTATTAATATTATTATATATGTTGACGACTATCACTTTCAGCAAAGGTGTGGCATTGCTCTTACAAGGGAACCTTCCCATTGCACCCCCCTCAGATTTAGTTATAAGTTGGCACAGTGGATAGGCCTTGAAAAACTGAACACAGATCAGTCGAGAAAACAGAAGTTGTGTGGAACTACGAAAAAATTAGTAAAATATACAAATTGAGTAGTCCATGCGCAACATGTGCAACATCAAGGAGAATGTGACCTCAGGAGCGTCGTGGTCGCGTGGTTAGCATGAGTAGCTGCGGAACAAGAAGTCCTTGGTTCAAGTCTTCCCTCGACTGAAAATTTTACTTTCTTTATTTTCGCAAAGTTTTGATCTGTCCGTTCATTGACGTCTCTGTTCACTGCAATAATTTTAGTGTCTGTGTTTTGTGACCGCACCGCAAAACCGTGCGATTAGTAGACGAAAGGACGTGCCTCTCCAATGGGAACCGAAAACATTTGATCGCAAAGTCATAGGTCAACCGATTCCTCCACAGGAAAACACGTCTCATATATTCTATACGACACCGGTGACGGCATGTGCGTCACATGACAGGAATATGTTGTCGACACACCTAACTTGTACACTTAGCGAATGGGTAAAAAGATTCTTCTACCTTGCCCGAATTAGGTTTTCTTGTGGATGTGATAACACTCCCAAAAAAGTGATGAAAACATAAGTTTTTCACATAAACTGACAATAAAAAATTAAAATTTTCACTGGAGGGAAGACTTGAACCTAGGACCTCTCGTTCCGTAGCTGCTCTTGCTAACCACGGGATACGGCGCTATTTGACTCCCACTGTCCTTGATGTTGCCTATCTTCGCATGGAGTACTCAGTTTGTATAGTTTACTAATTTTTTTCATAGTTCCACACAACTTCTTCCTGTTTTCTCGATTGATCTGTTTTCAGTTTTTCAAGACCTATCCACTGTGCCAACTTATAACTAAATCTGAGGGGGGTGCGATGGGGAGGTTCCCTTGTTAGTAGCGAAAGAGGTGATCAGGATAAATTGGAAAGCTTATGAATTACAGTGCATGCTCATCAGCGTTGCGAACATTTTACTAAAGGCGCCTTCTATCGTTTAGTTATTTGCGTAACTAAGTAATTTATCGCTGTTTTGTAGCAGTAGACGGGGTTTGTCATTGTAGGAAAGTGCTATGTTGTTGTCGAATCTAAATTAAACAGATTGATACTTTCTTTTCGCCGTTAAATCAGTTCTATCTGTATTGTGTAAATTGCGGCTGCGTCTCTAATAACGCTGTAAGATACATTGTCATAGCTCTTTGTTAATGAGATCTGTTGACATCGCAAGGAACTGGCCGCACAGAAAGATTCGACGAGATTGCAGAAAAAGCATGTTAAGTAAAGACGGATGGAATGTCGCCAAATCTGTATTGCGGCAACTGCGATTAACAAGTACGCACGTCTGTCGTGGTGCTGCAAACGCTGTTGGCCCAAATGAAACTGCTTTCCGCGAGTGACAGCTTCTAGATCACAGTGCGGGGAAACTTTTGCATGGAGTAGTCGAGTGCTACCGCAGTGTAGTTTCTAGAGCAAGGCACAGAAAGCGGGAGATGTACTTGTTTGACGGTGTAAGTTCGCAGGTCGCCCGGGACCCCCTGTTGTCCACTCACTCTATTGATCGGGCGGGCAGACGGTCTGCCTCCCTATCGCCCACTCTCCTCGCCCGCTGCTGCTGCTGCTGCCGCCGCCGCCGTTGCCTCCGCCTCCCTGCCTGCCTGCCTGCGTGTCTCCCCCTCCCACTGCGCTCTGTAGCTGTCGTGCCCCGCTCCCACTTCCGTCCGCCGAGCCACCTCCTACCTTCCCATTCGCTCTTCAGGGGAGGTGGAAAACAGCTGAAGAGCCATGTTTCACAGTCCGCATGCGGCGGGACTCCCTCGCGACGCAGCGTTTCTGTCGAAACTGTTCATCCCTGTCAGCAGCGGTCCGAGCGGAAGGTTATACCCCAGATTTGTTGCTTCGGCATTGTCTCGTTCATCGCAATAGAGTAATGTTTTGCAGCTTACACTGGGGTTTCGAGTCGTAGGAGTTGGAGTAAAGTTACACTCAGACAACGAAGGGTGAATAAATCCCTTGATATTCCTCTAGAGTTCGTTTTGTTGTCGTCTTCAGACAGAAGACTAGTTCGATCCAACTTTCCGCACAAGTCTATGCTGTAGAAGTCCCTTCATTACTGCAAAACTAAGGAACTTTCATCCACTAGAACCTGCGTACTGTACTGAAACCTTGGTCTCAGCCTATATTTACCGTCCACGCTTCTCTCACATTGCCGTAAAACCATTCCTTCATGCTCCGGGATGTGTCCTATAAACCAGTCCTCTCTCTTACTAAAGTTACGCCACAAATTTTTCTTCCGATTCAATAAAGTGAAACTCCATTAATTATCCGATCTGCATTCTAATACCCAGCAGTTTTCTGTAGCACACACTCCAAAAGCTTTTATACTTGTCAAATCTACTAAAAGCCGACCTATTACTTCCATATAAGGGTGCAATCCCCACAAATGCTTTCAGAAAGCACCTCCAAACACTTCAAACACTTAAATTTACTCTAGATGTTAACAAATATCATATCTGAAAAGCTGCACTTGATTTTGCTCGCCAACATTTTAAATATTCTTTACTTCTGCCATTGTTATTTAGATGCCCAAAACAGCAAAACTAGTCTACTTTTTGGCAGTTCATTCCCTTATCCTCATTTCCCCATCACCTGTCTTAAAGCACAATTAACATTTTTGAAGTTTACATTGTACTCCTATAACCTATTTTCGAGTCACTATCCATCCCCTTATATTAAAAGAGTAGCTTGTCTCTGGTGCAATTGGTGTCTTTGCCAAACCACAAAGTTTTTGTTTTTCTCCCTTTAAATTCCAAATTCGTTGTTAGTTCGCTTTATTAGTTTTTTATACATCTACAAACATACTTTGCAAGCCAATGCGAAGTTCGTGGCAGAGGTTACGTAGCGGTGTATCACATTTGACTGTTTTTTTTTTTCTCGTTTGTCTTAGGGCGTGCAGGGTGTATGGTGCGTAACTGTATTTGCGCACTGATATTTGTCCACCATTTGCGTTGCGTAATGGACTTAAGTATATTCCTGATTTTCTTGGATGAAGTCATATGCATGCGCTGGCCGTTTTATTTTGAAGAACCACTTCATTTTATTATTTAGCGATTTGATTTTTATAGCATCGATCACGCTGTTTTTTCATTGTAAATAACTTATTTTAATATGTTGTGTAATCGCATTTTGACGACAGTTCGCGTAAGGGTTGCATGTATTCCTTTTGCGTAAGGATTTCACGTCAGAGATAGCAGGTCAGTAGTGCCCAAGGGCGCAAAATTAGTTGATGAATAATGAAAAAACTGGTTATTTCAAAATAAAATAGTTCACACAGGGAAATACTTTCCCTCAAGAAATGAACAGCTGCAGTGGACTCGTACATACAAGAGGTTACCAGACTCTTGCTTTACTTTTGGCTTTTTAAACTTTGTAAGTAGACATTCGTGACATAATTTTCGTCTAGCAATTCAGGTGTTGGAGCATTCCTGTTACACTTTCTATAGAGTAAAACCTTAGATGTTGAATGCATTCATGATCCCCTATTTGTCCTATTTGCCCTAAGTTCCACACACAGTCTTCTAATATGGAATGCACGAATGTTTAGCAAGCAGTCTTTCATTCACACCGACAGCATTTTCCCGGTATCTTACTAGTGAACGGAAGTCTGCCACCTGCTTTACCCACGATTCCACATTCTACAGCCATTCCGTTCCATATCCCCACTAACTTTGATTTCGATTGTGACTCATTGTTGTTGCAGTTACGGGATACTGCTATCCTGCCTCTTGTGAAGTGCCCTTTTTTCTTCCCGAACATGTAAAGCAAGTTGGCAATCTTTCCACATCGTCGAATTACATTTTGCGTAAGGTGACTGTCGAGCCACAATCCTGCGTTGACCGCCCTCTTGTAATATCTCTTCAGTATCTGTTGAGTCTGAGAACTCTATTCTGGTTTCGATACAAATTTTACGTAGTCTTTTGCTTCTTCGAAATTTCTAAGATTCTTATTTCTAAAGCATTTTTTTTTCATTCATGCATTCCGTCATTCACATATCGTGTTCCATAAATTGTACCATGAAGTGAGGCAGAAACACACTGCTGGCTACTTTAAAGTAGACAAACAGTAAGCGGAAGTGTAGCTTGAATCTATTCAAACTACAATTACTTGGTATGTATATGTTAGGAGACAAACAACTACCCGAAAAAAACCACTATTCTACTTTCGTACTACTCAGCTATTAATTATCTAGTACCTCGAACAAACCCATTTAATTTTACGTAGACCACTATTAGCTGTTTAGAGGGGGATGCGTAGCCTATTTGGAATTTCTTTCTGTTTCTGGTATTGCGCTTTTGAACTCCAAAATTCACTCTTGTTATTAATTACGAATACTGTTACGTTGTATATGTAATAACACGTAAGTGTAGGAATCCGTAAGTTCCTGTAGGAGATTCAGTTATCAACTTAACACAATATTCTCCTAAAACATCTGTATCTTCGAAACAAGTGCATGGCAGAAGCTAGCCTACTTCCAATATAGGAGAGTTACTCCACATACGAAGTGTGAGAAGAAAGGTACCTGAAATGGCTCTGTGCGTGCTGTAATTAGCCTGATCTTTTTCTCGTGATCCCCACGTGACTGATTTGCAAATAGGGTGTAGTACATCCCTAGCACCATCGATTAACGTTAGTTGTTGAAAGTAGTTCCTCTTGCACGTTTCTGTAGAATAAACATTTTTTTTCACCGTAGCTGCACTGCCCCATATTATTACGCCATATGACAGGATTGAATGGATGTATGCTATAAATTTTCACTGCAGAACGAGAAAAGCGGTCAGAAGTAAGATTTCTGGTTAACTTCTCTACATTATGGTGTCCCCTCAGTTTAATATGTATCTAAATGCACAGGAACTTGACTCGTGAGACTAGTCCAGTTTATTTTCATCTCTACTTCTGCTACCTGTAAGTCATTGTGATTTTTGGGGAACTTTTTGCTTTGAACCAGCTGTAAGATTCAATTACTCTCCTGGCTGCGTCTGGTATGGGTGTCGCAGTATACTTGTCATCAGCAAACAGTTTCTCAGGAGTTCTCCAGAGTTTCGTCTAAATTGTTTCCATCAAGAACATGAGTGGACAGCAGTGAACCTTGTGGCAAATCAAATTTGTTTCCCCACTCTGAATTTAATCGTACCCTGTCGTATTATTTGCCACTGCGGTACTTTTTTCTGTAACATGTGACACCATCCACGGAGAAGATATTTGTCTTACAATTTTAGGTTCACTAGAAAAGTTTACTGATCTGCGCAAACAAAGGCCTTGCAAGATCACGGAAATTGGCAAGAGAGATTTTAGCTTAGTTGTACTAGAATTGACGTCGTGAAGTCATATATTGCCTTCTCTGTAGAGAAAAAATTGTGGAAATCAAACTGAGCTGCTGTTACGAGCCGATCAGAAAGATATTTTCACTACTGCTCCGTTAGAAGATATTTAACGAATGGAAAAAGTATTTGCAGAAACCTGTGTAGGACTAGCTGAAGTCATTTAAAAATAAACTACTTCCACAAAGTGAAAAGTTTGTGCCGATATTTACGCTTCCATTTCATTATACAGCTGTGGGGGAAAAAAGGGTGATAATTACTTGGTGCACTTAAATTTGTAAGGCGCAGCTGATCATATTTGTTACGGAGATGTCCCACGTGCCTATGACGTCTCTGTAAACCAGATATGGACGGACCGAAGAATGCTGCAGATTGATTATTGCCGATTTTCGCGTTCAGTCATATTTTCAACTTAGAATTAGTATGTTAACAGTATCGAAATCTAATGCGGTTATTGATGGCTGTGCCGCGGTCACTTACACTTTTTTTTCATTTTTATTGTGATTGCACTGCCATTTGTAACTTGAGAAATTACCGCTCCTGTAGCAACAACGTCGCGTAGCGTAATTTTTTTCCTTTATAGAGTAAGCGACTAATAGCTGTGCAGTAGGTAGCCGACTAAGCTTTGCAGGTTACTCTTATTAGCAGCGACTTGTTTCGTACTCTGCAGTCATTGCTGGAAATTGATCTGACTGTAAGAACTATGAATGGATGAAAAGAAAGTTAGATCTTGATTATATTTTGAAGTAAACACTCTTTTCATTGACGAGAATGTCTTGTAGTCTATTTTTAATAAAACATTTATACACTAGTTGACAACGGTACACCCCCCCCCCCCCCCCCCCCAATACAATACTGGTTCTTTGATGAATCGAACTCCCACGTATAAAACATCCAAACTTTACAAACGAGCTAATGTGTCAAATATTTCGTGTTAAGCATGTGGAATGGTCGACGACGTTAAACCAAAAATTAAGTTCGTTTTGTTAGCTTCGGGTTACTCACACATAGATTAATGTAACTAAAAGTTTGTGACTATACATAGTAGTGAAGTACTAAATTAAAACGCCTTCTCTGATACTGAAGTTTTACTGCATGGAACAGTAAAAACTATTTTGTGGGGGGCGTCAACGAGAAAAGCCTGGGTAATCTGCGCGCCGTTACACGCTACCTCTAGACAGTTTTTAACTGAAATGCTTGTCTTACTGTGTGAAACCTTTAACACAAGATTGCACCTTTTAATGAGTAGACCTAGACGTCAATTTGCAGATTGGTCAATAATTTCAACATAGTAGAAATCAAACTTTGTTACTCAAGGAAACCACCAGAAAGGCGATATGCGGCTGGGACCGTGTGACCATTTTAGCCTTTCGTATACGTGACAAAATAACTGTCCCCGAAAAATATTTATAAGATTGCAGCGGAATTAGTCTATGTCAATGAATAGAACACACACGCGTCAAGGAAAACGTTGCAAACAGCGACGTCGATGCACTTACCTGTTACGACGTCCAGCGTATTCCCATTACTTTCAAGTGTCACTACGCTTGAGTGAGAGGAGCAGATGTGTTTAGTGACCAGCTGAATGAAAAAAAAATAGTACCCACGATAAAACAGCGCGTAACAGTTGGTACGTGGAACACAATTGATGCAGTGTGCGCAGAACTGTTTGTGCAAGAGCTTGGGAGCGTCTTAACAAAACTCAGCAGTCTGCAGTGTAAAACTTCGTGGCAAAGTGGCGCGAAACCGGCCCTGCACCGAATAAGAGTATTTGTGTTCAGTAAAAGGGCTTAATCATCCGTCTGTATTACTATAAATTTTTCTAGGGCAGTTTTATTTTGACCGCCACGTAGATAATTACCTTGGGGGGTAGCCACGGCAATTGTGAGGAATGTAATTCCTCGAAATAGAAACTGCACAGATCTCTACGACGTCGTAAAATTACATTTTGATAGAGATCAAAACTATTTTGCTTGAAGTTAGTTCACGCGCCAAGTATTTGTATTTCTTGGGTTCAGTACAAACGTTAACGTGGGTTAGGTGTATATACCTTAAAAGGACTAGCTGGCATGAGATGCTTAGATATGTACATGGAGCTTAAACGGCCATAATCTGCGCAATGGAGCTGATTCTAGATGCTTGCATCAGCGCTGTGGATGGTGCAGCTGATCATAAAGCTGCAAGTACACAGATACAAATAAAAATATCGTCGCCTTACCTAAACAAGGCAGTGGATATAAGCAGTTGAAAGAATGTATTAGAACACACCATGCTAGCACGAAAATGGCAAATGTTGGATGACACCTCAGCCGAAAAATTTCGCAACAATGTTAACTCTTTTCCGCTTAGTAGATGGACCATAATAAAGCTGAACCGAATGGTCGGAAAGTAAAGGTCGATATGGAAGAAATTACATTACAGAAAAAAATTCTTGTAAAAAAGGAAATAACAGGCGTCGAATGTCTGAAATACAAACATTGCGTAAGCTGTAGTTTGCTAGGAAACATGAATATATTGCCATTGACAAGTTATTGAAGTAAGGGCTATAGAATTATAGTAAAGCTCGGTTGCTATTTGGTGTCAAAAGGAAGTGCTCTTGTTGACGCTATAATTTATTGCATAGCCAACGTGCAATGTGAAAGTGAGTACGATGTGGAGCTGTCGTAAAGGTCTCTAGAGAACATAGAGAACACGTTATGATAGATATCTTCGCTTTCTCTCATAAACACAGTGAGATTTAAAATTAAATTAAGGAGTATTATGTGATTTTGACATATTGTAGTAACGTATTTACTCTATTGTTACCGAAGTATTGACATCTGCAGTAAGAAACCACACAAAAAAACTGCGCTTTTGCTCTTGCTTTGCGATGTGGCGGAGGAAAGGAAGGAATACTGTTGTTTCTGAGGAGTTTCCCAAGGGTACAAAAAGTTGGGGTTTATCTGTAGTTAGGTGAATTAGGAGTTTGACGTTCAAACTCTTCCCGCCCTCCACAACCAGTAAGCAACATTTCATTTCGCGAGTTTTAGAGTTTAGAGCAGTTTTTCCCCCTCCGCGAGAAAGTTTGTGGACGTAAACTTTTAGTTTCAACTTCCCTCTGTGCTCCCTTCCTCGAGTCTTTGCAGCGAAACTTTGTCGTGCTTAACTTTATGGTTGTGGGGCTCATCACGACCTACTCTCCATCCCGAAAACATCAGACTGCGGATCGTTTATATCCCGGGTTCCGCTGAAAGTTGCTTCAAATATACGGAGGTACATGAACAGCAAGACTACCATCACAGACATTGACGTGATTACGGTGTTCACATTGCTGCGCAGTTCCTTGAAAGCTTTTGTTGTAGAGATAGAATTTATTTTAGAACTTCCCGGCATAAGATTTATCCATCTCTCGGAAATTCCGTATCCTATTTCCATTCCAATTAAAATTCCATGTGCATGATTACTCATTAACTCTGCCGTTATTGTAAAGGTTTGTTTCTATTTGAAAACTAGTGTTAGCATATGAAAATACGGAATTCCGAGGTGTTTTCTTTTTACGGTGTTGTTTGACGCAGTGAGTCATCAAATGGCAACCTTAATATGTAGGGATGTAACCTAATCTGAACCTCAAGGTCTACGGCGTCCGTCTCTCTCTCTCTCTCTCTCTCTCTCTCTCTCTCTCTGGTCTCCGCGCCTCTGCGTGAGACGGATCGATGCTGGCCGTAGTCCGTGGGAGGGTCCCGGATCGACTCCCAGGACGAGCAGTAGTTCCACTTGGTGTGCACAATGCTTTCCAAATTCGGCTCATTGGTGCCTGCTGATAATAAACTTCCTTTCGCCCGGTCCTTACAAGTTTTTATTAATGATGTACCTCAGTCTAACGGAAACTGAACAGAAGAATACCTTCAGTTTGCAGTTTTACTTATTCCTTCACCAACCTGCCAGAATATAAAAGTTTGACCGATGCTGCCGATACCCTTCAGATAAAATACTTAACGATAAAGTGCTATGTGCTTTAAGTACATGTGACATTCAATGTGAGCTTATCAGAGCGAACATAAAAAATTAGTTACTACTGTTTCCCCATTTTAATAGCTTCTGTGTAACCTAGCTCTGTCCTTGAATTCCTTAACCCTTAGTTAGACAGTTACGGTTTATTTAGCAAACATGGAAATGTTAAGAGAATTACAGGCGCGTTGCTAGCAGGATTAATGCATTAGAGTATATTTAGAGACTGTTTTTCGTGAATAAAAAATTAGGATTCATTGTAACTTCATCATTCAAAGAATTTACTGAATGTTGGCTGAAGATGGCGGTATTTACTGATAACATTGCAACATTTGCACAATTATTTGTCATACTTTTGACTGTGATCTGGTCAATTTTCTGGTTTTCGTCAAACAAAAAGACAAGCTGAAAATTTAGAATTGTTGTTCATGATAATAACAATAATAATATCAAGTAACATCGTATGGCCCATTGCTTATACGTTTACAAATATGTGAAAACGCTAGTGTGTATTGTTAGACTGAAATAGAGTAATACCAGAGATAATTTAATTTTTTGCTGATTTACTTAATATTATGGAAGGTAGTGGACATAGTAATTTTCCTAAAACGTCTGCATACGGTTTTCTGCAGAGCTGAACGTTACAAGGAAATAACTAATTATAAATAAATTAGTTAAGAAAATATTGAACTAAAATGCATGGACGTTATTATTTGATTTGCCAGTTAAACAGTTACTTTCGAAAGATCAGCTTCAGTTTCTTCCTCCCGTTTTTGCGTTATTGTTAATTACAATAACATACCCACTTAATACCCGTTTATGTAAGAGTAATAATAATTTGTTCGTAACGTCGAATGAAGTTGACTGCGAGAAATTTGACGAGGTTTCTCTTTGGTTAGTAGCAATTTGTCACGAAATTTAACACACACACACACACACACACACACACACACACACACACGCACAGTATCAACTGTTCACTGTTGTAATTCTGTAAAGAATTGTGTTACTTCGGTATTGTTGACCCCCTCCCCTCAGAGTTAACTGGCAGAATACTGAACTTGAAATACAGGAGCAGATTCCTGTGCTTGCCGATGCCCACCCAATTCCTTGACTTTCCTTGCGGAGATAATTAAACTCTCTGTTTTGCACGCGGCTTAGTTTACATTGCAATGACGCACGTGTGTACCTATACAGAAAGCTTGGAATAGTCATAGGCAAATAATTTCTGTTGAAATTAAAATTTTATTTAAATTTTCAATAGATAGTAAAATTTGGGAGGTTACTAATACTTCATACACATGGGGCATGCATTTCCGAGTTAGGGAAGAAACGAATGTTTTGCAGAGTGATAGTCAAAGAATTAAAACATTGTAAACAATATTTAACAGCTCTGGAGAGGCCAAACCTTCTGTAATAGTTAAAAACATGTGACAAATACAGCTAATACAATTCTTATCCTATTTGTGTGGACAGAAATCCAAGGCTCTCCTTAAATTTTCCTGTAAAATAGGCCACAAACAGTTAAAACCTTTCTCAGGCTTGTTATACGATTTCAGATAGTTTTAGGATCATTCCAGTCTCATGTTATCATCTCCAATCTCACTGAAATTTTTCACAGATGTTCCTCAAACCGTAATACTAAGTGGTGCAAAATTTGAACTAAAAAATAACTTTTATGCAATGGTTTCAATGGAGGGTGTAAAATTCCATGCAAGGCCTAATATAGTTTTGACCAAATATAAAATGGCTTACAATTGACACTGTTAGTACTCCAAAGGAGATACTTTCATCAGGTGCACAGCTGTTTTACTCATTATGCCGTACAAATTTCAAGGCTATGTGAGGTCAGAATTGAGTTTTAAAAAAATTGTGCCTGCGAATATTTTTAGACAAACAAAATATATTGAGTGCCGTTATTTGTTAGAATTCTAGAAGTTGTAAGTAAGTGAATATACAATGAAAATAGTTTTTCATCAAATTTGTGCACACCGTGCCTTTGCCACGTATTACCAATCTCACTTTTTTCTTTCATGCAAAAGGGCAGTACTTTATATGCTTCATAAGGTAGGAGATGCTCTGGGTAAAGGTCAAGGATTTTGAGACCATCATCAGACACCTGTATACCATTATTTTAATAAGGGCATTTTGTATAAGAAATGAAAATGTTTTGTTTGGTAGGTGTGTTGGTAATTTAACTACTAAATACATTTTTTTTCCAAAATTTTCTTCATTTTTCACACACAACCACAATTTCGAATCTAACTGGAATGAAAACCATTTCTCCTGCTTAATACGAAGAAAGGTGTTTTCCCTTGTTCTTCTCATGCATTGTTAATGTATCCAGACTTTTAAGTTTTTGCAATCATACAATTTTAAACTTTTAATTCATATGTGGTGTCAACCAACCTGCTTACACATTTACTTGTACTTTGCAAATATCACCTTCATGTAGCCTCGTAAATGTTACTTCAAAACATATGTCATTTCAGCGAGAATGAATGAACTTGACGAGTCGATCCTTTCTGCAGTTCCTTATTGTAACCATCAGCATGTGATAACATAGAGGAGGATAACAAGAAGCAGTTTGTTGTGACCCTCATTCTATCATGTTTGGCAAAATTTTAGTGAGCTATTGTTCTTCAGCTGCTATTCATTTATCAAGAGCATACAAGTCCTTTTTAAGAGCATTTGTTTTTGGAAATGTATTATAACATTGCTTTTGCTAAAACTTAGAATTAACTTAAAAGCAAGGTTTCACAACAAACTAAGGTGATTAAATCTGTTTAAAGACCATAACCAAATTAGAGTTTCAGCAGCCAGTGCTAATTATCTTGAAACTTGTTAATTGACCGGAGTCTTACATTTTTTACAGTTGCTAAAAAATTTTAATTGTAGAATCGGTTGTCGAGACAAGTCATCTTCATGTATACTCTGCAAACCACTGTGAGGTGCATGGCAGAGGGTATGTCCCACTGTACCATTTATTAGGGTTTCTGTTCCACTTGTGTATGGATTATGGATAGAAAAATTGTTTGAATGCCTGTGTGCATGCAGTAATGATTCTGATCTTATCTTCACGATATCTATGTGAGTGACACATAGGGGGTTGTAGTATATTTGTATCGTAATTGTCTGAAGCTGGTTCTTGAAACTTCGTTAATAGATTTTCTCGGCATAGTTCAAATCTTAGCTCCAAGAGTCTTCCAGTTGAATTCCTTCAGTATCTCTTTGACTCTCTCCCATGAATTAAACAAACCTATGATGATTCGTGCTGCTATTCTCTGTGTGTGTGTTCAATATCCCCTGTCAGTCCTGTCTGATACACGTCCCACGCACTTACGCAATATTCTAGAACTGCTCGCATGAGTAATTTGTAAGCAGTCTCCTTTATAGACTGATAACACTTCCCTATTAATCTACCAGTAAACTGAAGTCTACCACCTGCTTTACCAACAACGGAGTGTATGAAATCATTCCTCTTCACATCTCTACAAAGTGTTGCACCCAGGTATTTGTAGGAGTTGGCCGATTCCAAAAATTACCGACTGATAATATAGTCATAGGATACTAAGTTTATGTAGTTTTGTGAAGTGCACAATTTTACATTTCTGAACATTTAAAGCAAGTTGCCCATCTTTGCACCACTTTGAAATCCTATCAAGATCTGTCTGAATTTCTGTGCAGCTTCTCTCAGCCAGTATGTCATTATGCATAACTGCATCATCTGCAAAAGGTGTGAGGTTACTATTAATATTGTCTGCAAAGTCATATATACAACGTGAACAGTAAGGGTCTCAACACACTTGTCTCGGGCACACTCGGAATTACTTCTACATCTGACAATGACTCCATCCAAGATAACATGCTGTGTCCTCCCTACCAAAAAGTCCTCTACTTTTGAGAATAATTGCAGAAGGTGGTGGCTCAGGGCCTACATCTGGATCCATTCATACCACACTAAATAATTCTAATAGGACACATCTGTGCCAAATATGTGAAATCTGCAGGAAAGTTGACAACAAATATCTCAGTGCATCCTTGGAGTCAAAAGTACCAGTTTGTTATAGTGCAAACTGGAGAACTGATTACAACACACCTTTAGAGAACTTGTACAAATGTACTAGCATCATCCACAGTAGTCTTTCCCAGCCAGACACACTGGTTGTGTGCAATGTTTTATTTTTGTTTACATCCACCAATAACTATCACCCTTATTGAACAAGCTACCACCAACAATTAATACACAGCACGTGTTACCCACGTGCATCAGCAAAAAACTGTTTAGACGAGTGTACTAATTCTCTAAGTACTACATTCATTCACACAGTTATCTGTATGTGTGTAGTAGGCTGTGCTGCTTTTGAGTTGTCACCAGTATTCCATTTTCATAAATATTTCTTGGCTATAATTAGATTTATATACAAAGTAAAACTACTTGCAAATATATGGAATTACAGCATTTAAAATAACAAAAATCTACCAGACAATAAATATAGCAACATTGTGTGGGTGTTAAGACAGTAATATTTTCGAGGTAATTTTTTTCACTTCATCCAGGTGATCTCCAAAACAAACAAAACTCTTTCTAGCACAGAAACAACTGCTCTTGGTAAAGAAACAGAATAGTTGATAATATTTAGTAGTACATCAAAGTTATTCACAGTATATCAAAGTTTTGTTGTTCTGCAGGGTATGTTCAAATTTCAGGTGATCAGATGGTGAGTCCTAAAATTCGTTCAATCAATGTGGAATGACCTTTTCATTATCAGTTAAAAGTGCTTGTAATCAAGCAGGTTTCTGTGGAATTCTCACTGTAGTGGTTGAAATGTTGTGTTTATTTTGTGTCATATCCAAATGTGAGTAGCAGAGATTAATTTGTAATTGGTGGAAAAATTGTCGTCACAAAGCTCATACTGAAGTTAATTGAAGTAACAATTTATAACATGGTTTCAAGGTATTTTTTAATTCATAGTGAATGCAAAGCATTAAGCAGAACATACAGAATTCCCTCTCTTTCATTCTAATAAAATCAGTTAATTCTACATCTGCTATTTGTAGCTTGTTCTTGAATTTGATTGGCCTGGACACTTACTTTTACTTTGTTTGCTCCTATGCATTGAGGTAGCTAATGGATATTAATCAGTTTCCTTGTAACTACCTCGTTGTTATGTTAATGAGAAATTGACATTTTTTTCCCTCAAGAAACAAAGTTTTCAGGTAAAACAGGTTTCTGCCAAATAACAACAACAACAACAACAACAACAACAACAAAGGTTATTGCCATAAGCTACACAGCTTCAGTGAGGCAGCTATAATGTAAACTGTATGTACAGCTTGAGTATTGACAGTCACTTACTGCAACAGCAAAACAGTGTATACTTGCATGTGCCCAGAAGTAACTAATTTTTACTTAAAAGTATTTTACTCTTCCACAAAAAATAAAATTAGATTGATAAATTTGTTTTCATTTTCAGGTGTGGAGCATGATGAAGCATAGGGTGTGCTACAGAAGTGTGTGATGACAGTGGCAGCCCTCTAGTGCACCAGGACAAGTAACTCATTTCTGTGACTGAACTGTTGTTTCGACACTCATGGACAAGCGCAAGATGTTGCCGAAACGTCCTCGCATGGATAATTTGCGTGGCCCGATTGCCAATGGCCCTATGCAGACTCGTCCTCTCGTGGCCCTCCTGGATGGTCGTGACTGTTCAATTGAGATGCCGATTCTGAAAGATGTTGCTACTGTAGCATTCTGTGATGCACAGTCAACGTCAGAAATACATGAAAAGGTAATGTGACTATACCGAATTTTCGAAAGACTGGGTGCAAGAACAGTTGGACGTAATGCGGTAAAAAGTGTATTTTATTCGGGAGTTAAAGCCATTGTTTAATTGAAATGTATACATTTCATAAATTTGGGAAATGATTTTGTACTGCAACACCTACCATTGCTTAATGTGTCGACAAATGTGACATACGTCAGTAGTTATTGAATTTTATAGATCTAAACACTTTAATCCTCACATCTTACGAGTAAATAGTGTTGTAGTGTTAATTATTCTAAAACATTTACCTGAATCAAATAAATTATTTGTGCTGCTGCTGCTGCTGCTGCTGCTACTACTACTACTACTACTATTACTATTATTTGGAGTTGAATGAGGACAAGGAGAGTACAGTAGCTCAAAATACACACAAGACAAACAGATTGTTTCTTGTATTTACAAATTGAGTTTTTGCTTGAATTTATACTCAAAAGTATGAACATTTGGGAAGGAGTGATCTGCTTTAGACTCTTACATCACAAATGTAACAAAGTTTTCTAAATTATTTTCTGAAAATGGCTCTGATTGAGTGCATCAATTGCTAGTGTATTTTTTCATTAAAATTTAACAACAGGTTGAACGAAACAAGTATCACTATAGCACTGAAGTCACTGTGTTAGAATCTTTGCTGACCACTTTGTTTTTTGTCTTTCTTTATCACCATGCCCACTGAATTTTTTTCTGTGTAATTTGGAGTGGTCTCCCAACATTTACAACCAAGCACTCCCTGTATTGAATTTTAAGCTCATCTTCTGTATGCATACTTCCAGGTTTTCTCGATGCTACTTCGAGAGTACCATAATTATGCATAAAAGTGGTTTTGAACGCACTTGTTTCCCAGAAAGTAAATTGCGGTGTTGTACATTAAATTTCAGTTTAATATGGCACAGATGTGGAAGATAAAGATCTTACTCAAATTTGAACTAAAATATATCTTGAGAAAGTATGAAGTCCATAATACACATTACACCTAAGTCGTACACCTGTGCAGCAGTGCCCCAAGCGTACATGTTTTGAATTACAGACTGATTTATGTCTTCAAGTTGGACAGTACACCTATGCTATTCAGCAGGGATATTAAAGGTGTGAATCCATCCATCTGCTCTAGATGTAGACACCGGTAATGGGAAAAACTCAGAGTATGTCTTATTTCTTGATCAGTCATTCATTGAAATTAAACATTTCCGAAAATTAAGTGTGCCTATTCTTTAAGTAACCGTTCCCTTATTTAACTATTGTGGAACTACGTTGTTGTTGTTCTGAATTATGGGCTCAACTGAATTGTTCATTTTATGTTCTGACACATGACTGCACAATAATATGTTTATCTAAAAGTACATTTATACAGCATTTTGCACTTTAAGGACACAGTTGTTTTCTGAGCTGTTGCTCTCTGTGTTCATAACTCTACGGATCGCGGCAGAATGGATGACGAAGAAATGCCAAACATGGTTGGCTTCGACCATGGCTGGGAAAAAGGGTCGACGGGAGGGGCATAATCAGTGTTAATAATTGAACTGAGATCAGCAGGAATTTTCATGACATTGAATGTGTCTTTTTGTGACAAGCTACTGTCATTGATAAAGAAAGGCAGTTGCTCAGGTGACACAAGCAGCGTAGGCAGCAACATCACGTGGTTGGAAGTAAGAATCGAACTATTTATTTATTCAGTTTTTAATTGGACTCTCTTAACAGTTGTTTCAAGCTTCTCTTTCCAAGTGTGCTGAAATAGAGCAAAAGGTCCAATCAAATAAACGTGAACTTCAGTCAGTGAATGTGCTAATTATACAAATCAGAACACACATGTATAAAGCTATATGTAAATTTTTTTCAGAAGTGCTGACCTACGTTATTATGATAAGAGCTGAGGCTCTACAGGTACTATATCTCACTATACACTTCGATCAGGGTGCTTAATGTTTATTGGATGCATTACAGTTCTAGAATACAAAGCAATCTGTACAAAGAATGTTTTTGCAAGCGTCTTGTATAAAAGGAAGTCTACTACCAAAAAAAATTTTGCTTTTGTTTATTTACTGCATTTATGAAAATTTACTCACTGGAGAACACACACAAACTCTAATCCTCCTAGTTCCACCCACCATTATACCACCAGATGACTCTTGCGCTAGACCTGTGTCATCCTTGTAGGATCATTGTGCAATATCCCCTTTAAGCAGCTGTGTTGAACATGGTAGATAATTGTAAGAGATTTGCGGTAATGAAAAGTGAGAAGGAAGAAGCTATTGGAACTTCAAAATTTTGTTTATGTTGTTGCTTCGTCTTGTTACTCCATTCATTTCATCGGTGATGTTGTGGCTTCTTCCACTTGGTAAATAGAGATATTTGTATTAGGTAGTTACTCACAGTTAGCTATGTAGATAGAGATCAATTTATGATACAGGCTGAATGACTTCGTAATATTACTCAAAACTTCTTCAGAAATTTTGTTAGAATACTAATCAGTTGTCATGTTTAGAGCAGTTCTGTATGCCTCAGATTGTTAAAGTTCCTTTTTCTCCCATTTCGGTTAATATCATGGAACAGTTTTAGTTAGGTCTTCTTGGCATTCGAAGTATTCAGGCTGTACAGAAGTTAAGTAAAGAAACCATTGCTGATTTTTAAATGCTGCTGAGATTTGTGTTCTCCCAAGTCTATTAGTATATTTTCTGAAGAGTGGTATGCCAGGAACAGTTTGTATTCAGATTGTTATTATTATTTCTATTTTTCTCAGACCTTAGGTCTGGTTAAAAATAGAAAGTGACGCGGACCTTCATCAAGCGTGATTTCCTTTTAACTGTACGGTATATGTTACATTGTATTTAGGAACTTCCGGGTTATTGAACACGTATCAATAATTATGGATTTCTGTAGTTGTATATATACGTTTGGATGTAGCTGTATTGCGTTGATGTACTGGTGGAAATTGTGTGGTATGACTCCTGTAGTTGATAGTATAATTGGTATAATGTCAACTTTATCCTGATGCCACATGTCCTCGACTTCCTCAGCCAGTTGGATGTATTTTTCAATTTTTTCTCCTGTTTTCTCCTGTATATTTCTTGTATTGGGTATGGATATTTCGATTAGTTGTGTTAATTCCCTCTTTTTATTGGTGAGTATGATGTCAGGTTTGTTATGTGGTGGTGTTTTATCTGTTATAATGGTTCTGTTCCAGTATAATTTGTATTCATCATTCTCCAGTACATTTTGTGGTGCATACTTGTATGTGGGAACGTGTTGTTTTATTAGTTTGTTTTATGGCAAGTTGTTGTTGTATTATTTTTGCTACATTGTCATGTCTTTTGGGGTATTCTGTATTTGCTAGTATTGTACATCCACTTGTGATGTGACCTACTGTTTCTATTTGTTGTTTGCAAAGTCTGCATTTATCTGTTGTGGTATTGGGATCTTTAATAATATGCTTGCTGTAATATCTGGTGTTTATTGTTTGATCCTGTATTGCAAGAGTGATTGCTTTGTGTATTTTGCTAGTTTCTGCTCGTTCTAGAAAGAATTTTCTTAAATTGTCTACCTGTCCATAATGTAGGTTTTTTATGTCGATGAATCCCCTACCTCCTTCCTTTCTGCTTAATGTGAATCTTTCTGTTGCTGAATGTATGTGATGCATTCTATATTTGTGGCATTGTGATCATGTAAGTGTATTGAGTGCTTCTAGGTCTGTGTTACTCCATTTCACTACTCCAAATGAGTAAGTCAATATTGTTATAGCATAAGTATTTATAGGTTTTGTCTTGTTTCTTGCTGTCAATTCTGTTTTCAGTATTTTTGTTAAGTCTTCTTTTAGTTCTTCTTTAATATTTGTATTATCTACTCCTATTTTTTGTCTGTATCCTAGATATTTATAGGAATCTGTTTTTTCCATCGCTTCTATGGAGTCACTGTGGTTATTCAATATGTAATCATCTTGTTTAGTGTGTTTTCCCTTGACTATGCTATTTTTCTTACATTTGTCTGTTCCAAAAGCCATATTTATATCATTGTTGAATACTTCTGTTATCTTTAGTAATTGGTTGAGTTGTTGATTTGTTGCTGCCAGTAGTTTTAGATCATCCATGTATAGCAAATGTGTGATTTTGTGTGGGTATGTTCCAGTAATATTATATCCATAATTTGTATTATTTAGCATGTTGGATAGTGGGTTCAGAGCAAGGCAGAACCAGAAAGGACTTAATGAGTCTCCTTGGTATATTCCACGCTTAATCTGTATTGGCTGTGATGTGATATCACATGAATTTGTTTGGATATTAAGTGTGATTTTCCAGTTTGTCATTACTATGTTTAGGAACTGTATCAATTTAGGATCTACTTTGTATATTTCCAATATCTGTAGTAACCATGAGTGGGGTACACTATCAAAAGCTTTTTGGTAATCAATGTATGTGTAGTGTAGTGTAGCGTAGCGACCTTTGTTTAGTTTTAGCTTGATATGTCACCTATGCATCTATTATCAGTTGCTCTTCACATCCTCGTGCTCCTTTGCAGCAGCCTTTTTGTTCTTCATTTATAATTTTGTTCTGTGTTGTCTGTGTCATTAATTTCTGTGTAATGACTGAAGTTAATATTTTGTATATTGTTGGCAGGCATGTTATGGGGCAATATTTTGCTGGATTTGCTGTGTCTGCTTGATCTTTAGGTTTCAGATAAGTTATTCCTTGTGTAAGTGTATCAGGAAATGTGTATGGGTCTGCAGTGTAATTGTTAAATAATTTAGTTGGATGTGAATGTGTTGAGGTGAACTTCTTTAGCCAGAAATTTGCTATTTTATAATTTCCAGGGGCTTTCCAATTGTGCGTGGAATTAATTGCTCGGATGACTTCATGTTGCAAAATTATCACTTCAGGCATTTGTGGTATCATCTTGTATGAGTCTGTTTCTGCTTGTATCCACCGTGCGTGTCTGTTATGTTGTACCGGGTTTGACCATATGTTGCTCCAGAAGTGTTCCATGTCTGTTATGTTTGGTGGATTGTCTATTTTAATGTGTGTGTTATCTATTGTCTGGTAAAATTTCATTTGGTTTGTGTTGAATGTTTGGTTTCGTTTCCTTCTATTTTCACTTTTTTGTATCTTCTAAGTCGTTTGTCCAATGCTTGTAATTTCTGCTTCTTTTCATCTAATTGCTCTATCGCTTCTTGTTGTGAGATTTTACCTAACCTTTTTCATTTTTTGTCTGATATTTCATTTCTTATAAATTGTGTTAGCTGTACGATGTTTCTTCTCAGTTTTTCTATTCTGATCTGTAGCCTGTGTTGCCATGCTGGTTTTGTGGGTTTCATCTGTGTGTTGGTTGGTTCTGATCTCTGCCTAGTGTGTACATTTAGTGTAGTGAGTGCTCCTACATAAACCAGTACTTGTAACTCTTTCATAGTTGTATTTTCATTTATTTTGTTGTGTATGATTATGTTGATAGTTGTTATTGTTGTTTCGACTTGTGGGTTATTTGGTGGTCTATGCAAGAATGGTCTAATGTCTGTATTTGTGTCTTTGTATTCCATATATGTCAACTGAAATTTTTCTTCTACACTCCTGGAAATTGAAATAAGAACACCGTGAATTCATTGTCCCAGGAAGGGGAAACCTTATTGACACATTCCTGGGGTCAGATACATCACATGATCACACTGACAGAACCACAGGCACATAGACACAGGCAACAGAGCATGCACAATGTCGGCACTAGTACAGTGTATATCCACCTTTCGCAGCAATGCAGGCTGCTATTCTCCCATGGAGACGATTGTAGAGATGCTGGATGTAGTCCTGTGGAACGGCTTGCCATGCCATTTCCACCTGGCGCCTCAGTTGGACCAGCGTTCGTGCTGGACGTGCAGACCGCGTGAGACGACGCTTCATCCAGTCCCAAACATGCTCAATGGGGGACAGATCCGGAGATCTTGCTGGCCAGGGTAGTTGACTTACACCTTCTAGAGCACGTTGGGTGGCACGGGATACATGCGGACGTGCATTGTCCTGTTGGAACAGCAAGTTCCCTTGCCGGTCTAGGAATGGTAGAACGATGGGTTCGATGACGGTTTGGATGTACCGTGCACTATTCAGTGTCCCCTCGACGATCACCAGTGGTGTACGGCCAGTGTAGGAGATCGCTCCCCACACCATGATGCCGGGTGTTGGCCCTGTGTGCCTCGGTCGTATGCAGTCCTGATTGTGGCGCTCACCTGCACGGCGCCAAACATGCATACGACCATCATTGGCACCAAGGCAGAAGCGACTCTAATCGCTGAAGACGACACGTCTCCATTCGTCCCTCCATTCACGCCTATCGCGACACCACTGGAGGCGGGCTGCACGATGTTGGGGCCTGAGCGGAAGACGGCCTAACGGTGTGCTGGACCGTAGCCCAGCTTCATGGAGACGGTTGCGAATGGTCCTCGCCGATACCCCAGGAGCAACAGTGTCCCTAATTTGCTGGGAAGTGGCGGTGCGGTCCCCTACGGCACTGCGTAGGATCCTACGGTCTTGGCGTGCATCCGTGCGTCGCTGCGGTCCGGTCCCAGGTCGACGGGCAAGTGCACCTTCCGCCGACCACTGGCGACAACATCGATGTACTGTGGAGACCTCACGCCGCACGTGTTGAGCAATTCGGCGGTACGTCCACCCGGCCTCCCGCATGCCCACTATACGCCCTCGCTCAAAGTCCGTCAACTGCACATACGGTTCACGTCCACGCTGTCGCGGCATGCTACCAGTGTTAAAGACTGCGATGGAGCTCCGTATGCCACGGCAAACTGGCTGACGCTGACGGCGGCGGTGCACAAATGGTGCGCAGCTTGTGCCATTCGACGGCCAACACTGCGGTTCCTGGTGTGTCCGCTGTGCCGTGCGTGTGATCATTGCTTGTACAGCCCTCTCGCAGTGTCCGGAGCAAGTATGGTGGGTCTGACACACCGATGTCAATGTGTTCTTTTTTCCATTTCCAGGAGTGTATATCTAACATGGGTGTCACCTCATGTTCTATTTGTGCTTGTTCTAGTGGCTGTCTTAAGATTTAGTTTTCCTCTGATTGTATTGTTTAATTGACGCGTTTTGTTCCTTGTTTGTTTTCTCTGGGATGTTTGAGTCCATTACTGTATTTTCTTCTTCTTCCTCTTCTGATTGCACATTATTTTGTTCCAGTATTTGTTGTACTTGTTGTTTGATGTTTTCTAATTCTGACTGGGGTATCCTGTTATTTTTGATTATTACACGGATCTGATCAGCTAGTCGTTGTTCTGTTAAAAATTTTAATTCCGGGTATCTGGTAATAAATGTTCTGTATACTTGTGATCTGTATCCAGTTGTGTTGGTTCCTAGGTTTGTTGATTGGTAATAACAGAACATGAGCTGTCGATTAACTCTGTCTTTGTTTTCCTTCTAGATTGGTTGCAGGAAGCATATCCTGCAAAACACCTCTATTTGGATTTAAATCATTTGCCATGTGGCTAGCAGTGCCGTTACCATTGTAGATGGGCATAGGGTTGAAGCGTCATCCCTGACCATGACGGCGCTTGTCCGAAGCTTCTTTAGTTATGTCCTGAACCAAGTAATCACACTAAAAGGGGGGTTAGCCCTATTAGTGGTTTGTTCTTTTCGTCGCCTTTTACGACTGGCAGAACATACCGGAGGCCTATTCAATTTTTTCTCCTATTTTCTTCACTATATTTGTTGTATTGGGTATGGATATTTCGATTAGTTGTGTTAATTTCTTCTTTTTATTGGTGAGTATGATCTAAAGGGTTGTAGGAAGTGGTTATGTAATTGCAGTGGTGTAGCCGATGTATTTATATGAGTGATTGCTTTGTGTATTTTGCTAGTTTCTGCTTGTTCTATAAAGATTTTTCTTAAATTGTCTACCTGTCCATAATGTAGGTTTTTTTATGTTGATAAATCCCCTTCCTTTCTGCTTAATGTGAATCTTTCTGTTGCTGAATGTATGTCATGTGTTCTATATTTGTGGCATTGTGATCGTGTAAGTGTATCGAGTGCTTCTAGGTCTGTGTTACTCCATTTCACTACTCCAAATGAGTAGGTCAATATTGGTATAGCATAAGTATTTATAGCTTTTGTCTTGTTTCTTGCTGTCAGTTCTGTTTTCAGTATTTTTGTTAGTCTTTGTCTATATTTTTCTTTTAGTTCTTATTTAATATTTGTATTATCTATTCCTATTTTTTGTCTGTGTCCTAGATATTTATATGCATTTGTTTTTTACATCGCTCCTACGCAGTCACCGTGGCTATCCAATATGTAATCTTCTTGTTTAGTGTGTTTTCCCTTGACTATGCTATTTTTCTTACATTTGTCTGTTCCAAAAGCCATATTTATATCATTGCTGACTACTTCTGTTATCTTTAGTAATTGGTTGAGTTGTTGATTTGTTGCCATCAGTAGTTTTAGATCATCCATGTATAGCAAATGTATGTTTCAGTAATATTATATCCATAATTTGTATCATTTAGCATGTTGGATAGTGGGTTCAGAGCAAGGCAGAACCAGAAAGGACTTAATAATGAGTCTCCTTGGTATATTATTATTATTATTATTATTATTATTATTATTATTATTATTATTATTATTATGTAAGAAGATGATTTGCTTTCCATTCCATTTAAATTCCAGATCTGGTTGATACATGAAATGGATATACTTGTCATTATCATTGCAAGTTGTCATGCTTATTGCCAAATGTCGGGACCCCATAAACCAAGTGCCTGACCCAAGATAGGTCAAAGAATGTAAAACTTCAAGTTCCTTCAATCGATTTGTGAATTGAACATGTCCTGCTTGATCATATATTGTGAGTTTGGGCTTCTTGAGACTGAGGTGTAATCCATACGACAGACTGATTTTCTTTTATTCCGTTAGGGGCTCAGCAAGTTCATATTAGCTGCTGGCTAAAAGCACGGTGTCATCAGCAACTCTGAGATTGTTGATAGTTCTACCACCAGTTGAGATGGCTTTAGTCCAGCCAGTGAGAATATTCCTAATGACATGATATGCATAAATGTTGTACAGTCAGAGATTAAACACAACCCTTTCTTGTCTAAAACACCGAAGATACAAATGTACCAGGACTTGTCTTCATAGCTGCAAGGTGATCATTGTATAGACTTCCAATTGATGCTGTCAAGTGCAGTGGGACACCAAACACCACAAGCACCTGTCACAACTTTCCCTAGGCAGCACAATCAAAGGGTTCCCTATAGTAAAGGAAGCAGATGAAAATGGGAACACGGAACTCTCTTGATTTCTTGATTATTAGTCATATGTTGAGAATCTGTTCACAAGTTTGTTTTCCTTCAACAAAACATGCTTGTTGTGTAGATACATGAGGCTGAATACATGGCTTCAGATGCAAGTTAAAGATGTAGGGCAAAAGTTCGCTTGTGTCTGATATGAGAGAAACAGTGTTGGGGTTGGAGCAGTTAGGCATTGACCCATGCTTGTGTGTGGGGGAAGAAGAGAGATTTTGACAAGTCTCCTGACCAAACTGTTCCCAATGTTCTTGTATACGATTTTTCACTAAGTTTGTACCGAATTGTACAGGAAACATTTTCTGTTTAAAATATTTTACTTGTTCATTCATACAAAGATTTTAATGGCAAGTGTTTTCTCAAGAGTTCATTGTTATTGTTTATGCTAATCAAGTTAACTGTGCATAAAATACAGTGAAATTAGATAAATCTCTGAAATGAAATGTACTGTTGCAGAAGCAACTGGTGTTACAGAAGCAAGATTTTTGTTTGCTTGCCTCACAGGTAGCATTATAATTGTGGATATTTGTCTTTACTGTTTATATCCTAGTACTAGGTTTAAAAACTGCAGCTGCATGAATCATGAGAAAATAGAAAGCGTCACACATTCAAAATGAAGTCTCTGTAGTTAAACGATTACACCAATGTTCCGCAATGTCATACAAATGCTAATATGAGAGTTCTGAAGTTCACAGAAACAGGACGAAGATGAGGGCACAAAACACTCCAACCATAATAGTGTGTTTCCTAAGTATTACTAGTGGAAAACGTGCACAGTATGGTGGTAATACTGCACAACTCTCTCTAGTAGGGTATTTAATGGCGTGACACTGTGGGTATTATAGTGTGAAATATCATTCCTCAGCTTGCAGGGATCGGTATTTGTGTTACTATAGAAATTTCAATTGTAGTCAAAACAAATGTAAACAAAAGCCTATGGAACTAGGGCAGTGAAACAGTGACATGTGCTAGGTGTTTGCATGTTAGAACAATTAAAATTTTTGAGTAATTCTTGGGAAAATTTCGGCACCATGAAAAATTAAATATATTGAGTTTCTATATAGGTTATGTTGTTTTAAGTTCTCACCTAAATGTGGCTGCTGAATTAATTTGTGTCTGTAAAATGGTTGCAATAAGACTGTATGATGAATTTACGTACAGGACAGTGGCAGTGTATCTTAGGACATTGCTGACCAGAAGAAACTATGGCATTCTGAAGTTAAAAGGAATAAAATAGGCATGGCAAAATATCATACTATTTTTATAGAAACCGGACAGCTGTTCAATGTGTTGAGACATGATGGAGAAAGAAATGAGATTGGGCTGCAGCTTGCCCGCGATGTTACTCAAGTTTGTAAGATAAAAATCACTAAAAGGAAAATGAAGGTAATGGAGTCAGGTTAGTCAGATTATGCCGAGTGTGTTAAATTATCAAATAAGACACTGAAAATGATGTAAGAGTTGTGCCATTTGGATAGCAATGTAACTGATGAACAAAGTAGGGAGGATGTAATAGCAAGATCAGTCTTTACAAGAAAGAGAAATCTGTTAACATTGAATTTGTTTATAAGTTTTGGGAAGTCTTTTCTGAAGGTGTTCGTCTGGTGTGTAAGCTTGAACGGAAGTGAAATGTGAATGACGAATAGGTCAGACAAGAAGAGAACAGAAGCATACGAAATGAAATGTGGTGCTTCCAAGGAATGCTAAAAGTCAGTTGCATATATGAAACTAATGTAGAGATACTTAATTAATTATGGCAGAAAAGTGCTTTACGACACATCACCACCTAAACAAGCATTAGTTTGTTCAGCCACATACAGAGACATAATGAAAGAATTTATTAATAAAAGTGTGTGTGTGTGTGTGTGTGTGTGTGTGTGTGTGTGAGAGAGAGAGAGAGAGAGAGAGAGAGAGAGAGAGAGAGAGAGAGAGAGAGCGCTGTAGAGCAAAATAGCTTGAGTGCAGTAAGCAAGTTCCAAATAGATCTAGGTTGCAGCAGTTACGAAGAGAGAAAGATATTTGCACAGGATTGCCTGGCATGGTGCATCTGACACTTTGAATTGAAGAAGGCTACAACAAAAGTAACAACCTCGGGAACGAGTGGCTGCCAGGTAAAAAGTGTCTTCTGCTATCTCATTTCCCATGAAACAACGTATATCAGACCATTGTCGTTTTGTGTGCGTCATTAAATTACTATAACAAAATCTTCTTTTGTAACTGACAAACAAATTTTAACTGTCCGTGATAAAGGAAGCTGTAAATACATAGCTTTCCAGGCACTTTAATAGGTGCTTATCACTGAAACAAGAAGTTTTGGATTATACTTTTTCTTCCTGTCTTCTGAAGTAATGTTGTTTTCAATCACTTATTGCTGTTCTTTCCAGCAATAAATGTAGATTTCAAACAAAGATTGAAGTATTATAATGAAAGTGAAGGAGCAGTAGATATCGTTAGATATGGAGCTGAGACTGTGGCAGAAATTGATCTGTATTTCTAGTAAAGATGCCCAAGGTGAAAGAGATGGGTGCGATGATGGTGAGAGCAAAAGTGACAAGTTGATGACTTTCCTGCATTGTCACTTTCGGATGGTTTCAATTTTTCGCCCTGAAGCAACCATAATATTAAGAGTTTGGTTGTTATCCCCAGTTTATAGCACATGAGTAAATTTCTAGGTATATCACTCAAATAGACCACCTCTTCAAAAAACATTGTGTAAGTTTCCTCCTTACATGATATCACAAGTTTGTTGTGCCTCTCCTCTTTTTAATCTCTTAAAGCAAGCAGGGTATTCTACAAAATTGGTACCACACTCCATAAAATACTTCCAGACTGTGGGTGACTCCGTTCTACAACACGACCGATATCAGGGGAAGAGAGTGAAAAATACCTCGTAGATCAGGTGTGGGTGGACAGAGCATGTACACGTGTACCATCAAATAGGCCATGACACACAGCAATGGGTACATTACTGTCTGAGCAGTGCTATAGAGATTTGTATGTCATAGGTTTGTCATTCATGTCAAACTAGGGTGTTACTGTTAAAATAGCACTGATTTCTTTTACCAAACTAATGTTTCAAATCAATGGAAATGTTATGAATACACATAACTCATTTTTAAAATCAGTTTTGTTTAGAAACCAAAAATTTTAGCAATGCTCCTACGGCAAATTGATTTGCTGATTCGTAACTGCTTCATAGTAAAAATATATGAAGCCAAGAGCAAACACATACCGGAAAAATAAGTTATTCAGAATTTAAATACTGGTATAGTTTTAACTGGCAGTTTTTTCTCATCCCTGCTGTGTAAATCTATTCGTCCAGAAGCTGCAAAATAGAGTTGAAATTCAAAGTTGTTGCCATATATGCATTTAAGCTTGAGTTCTGTTAATTATATTCAGTTTATACTTGCAACTGCTGGATTAGTTACGAAAATTTAATGCCCTTTACTTTCACTCTCCTACTTAATTTGTGCAGTTTTTTTCACCTGTGGGTGTTCTTTCACACCATTGTGAAAGTAGTTTTTGTAGATGTTACATTTGTAACGTTCCAAATGGTGTCGTAGGTCTTCCTGCACTTCCTCGTGGAAAGACATGAAACTTTATTGCTTCACAATAGCTTTTGTTTTGGCTGTTTTAGTAACATATTCTTCATCTTTACCCTTCAAACTGTAGAAATACTTTGGATTGTTTGTCAATTTATTAATTTTTTGTTTCAAGCTGTTGAAACTTCCAAAGGAAGATAAAATGAGGTGCGTGTGGTTGGTACGGGGTGTGGGAATTTGTGGCATCATGTATTTGAGAGTAGTTGTCTTAATGTTCCAGCATAACCAGAATTAGTGTAGATTTTGGTAGTGTGTTGAATAAAATAGTGAGATTGTTTCAGAAAATTCTTATCTGTACTGGGAAAAATCTTTCTAATTCACTGTTGTAATGATTCATTGTAAATCAGTTAAAATGTAATGCATTCTTGGGAGATTGACCACAGGGCTAATTATATGGTAGGAAAAAAAAGCATAAGTGTCAAGTTAGGTGACAAATATGATTGTCTGTCTCTCAAGTGACCATAAATTATAAATAAATTTTATTTTCATTATGTGGATAATTACTGCCACCAATGTAAGTTGTCATTCCAATATATTTGGATTTAGAATGGTTTTTTGCTCCATATTCAAAGTGACACTATCAAACTACCAGGATTGTAACCTATATCCTCTGTTGTATGATTGCAGCCTTCTTTTCATTGGACTGTCGAAGCACACCACTTGGCCCAACCCAAATGCCAGTCTGTTTCCACGTTCACGCAAAACCTTTACAATCATCAGTGACATAAAAAGGGGTACTGCAAGGGAATGCAGGTGGAAAAACACTAGCTGAATTCAACCCAGTGGATGGATGTTAATACTTCTACATAATAAGCATGTCAGCTGGCATAAAATCTGCTCTTGACAGCATTTAAAAGAAAAGGAATTGAACTTCCATGTGTGAATTCGTAACAGGACATTTGCAGTAAAGATAGATATCAAATGAGATAATGGCAAATTGTAAAACTCGCATTTTAAATAGCTGTAGGAGTGGACTAAAGTTCACTACGTTTCTTGCAGTCTTGGAAAAGACTTTCAACTGAATTTATAAAAGGTAGAAACTGATCATTCATCTTATTTACCATCTTTAGTTGGCAGATTTTGGCTACTACAAAATAAGTGTCACAATCAATGGGACAGATCTCTAATAGAGAGACAGAAAATAGCGTAGAAAATTACAAACCTGTGGCATAATCCTAGTTAATCAGTATACTTGAAGTAACTGTGTGTATTGGCAGTAATATTATTGAACAAGTTCAAAATTTTGTGTAAGTGGGCAAATCGAAGAAAATGATAAAAAAATTGAAACAAACTGGAGAGTAAAAATGGCTTGATTCCAGATGGTAAATGTGAAAAAGAATTAAGAAATGCTTAGTCACACTTGGTTCGAGTCCCACACATTTCAGTAATAGTATAAGATGATATGCACAAGTGTTTCATAAGCAGTCTTGTCTGTAGAGCTGACTGCATTTTCCTAGTATGCTACCAATGCCACTCTGCCACCTGTCCTACATATGGAGAAAAGAGTTTATACTACTGAGTAGAATGAAATTGTTACATTATTGCACTGCATTCAAGCAACTTCTCTCAGTTTAGCCATCTTAATGGGAAATTTGTTGTCTGACAGTTAAAACTGTAAGAATCAGACATCTTGATGTTTTGATAATTATTGTACTGCTACCAATTTATCCAAACAGTTAGACATCACTTTTTGCTAAAAATTGGAAATTTTGGAAACATAAAGAGTTCTGTGAGTCAAGATCATTTCTGTTGGTATAGAAGTGGGAAGGCAGGAAGAGTATTAGCTCAGACATTGCCATTATTCTAGCAAGAATGCTGACCAATTGAATCTCAGCCTGTGTAGGAAGCCAGATAAGACATCCACTGATAAGGAATGCAGAATGTGATATTAGTAACAAAGGCCACACTTAAGTACCCAAAAAGAGTTTCAAAAGTCCAATTTCGCTACCAATACATGGGCTTACAAAAGTACACAAAGAAACTGTTTCATTAAGACCTATAGCAAGTTTCATTTGTTCAGCCACTTGAATAATCTGCTGGAACATGTACATTCTTTTGTGTAGGCTGAAGTACCTACTTAGGGAAGTACTATCTCGTAACCGAAATTTCAAATGACGTGAGGATGTTACTGACAGGGTTGGGTTAAGGTGATGAACCACTTGCTACCATGGTCAGTGGTGTGAATCTCATGGAAAAAGTTTATCAGACACAGAATTACCACTAACAGGGTGTATACGACCCGGGAGATCCGGGATATTTTTAGAATTCCGGGAAATTTTCATTTTTTTAGTTTTTAGTTAAATTTTTGTAATTTTGACTGGTAAGAACCAATACTCTAACAAAGGATATTACTGTATCCCGCTACTGCAGAATAATATTTCAACAATAAAACATGAACGAGAGAAAAAACCAAAAATAACTTAAATTGCAAAGGTAATGCGCCATATACAACGGCGATACACGTTGCTCATGCAAGTGTCTGCCAATTGAAAATGTGTCAAAGGCTTAAGGAGTACTATGCAGTGCTTCATAACAACAAATTGCCTCCAATGAGCGTGAAGTCGCAACTTTTTACATTCGATTTGTTTTAGCACTTACACGTGAGCTCATGCACAGTTGAGTCACGTTTGAGTAGTAGATTCTCTCGCTTCTAGCAACAGGAATGTGGCTGTTGGCTGTGCAAGCAGTCACAGCAAGCAGCTAGATCCTACCGGGAAAAGGGGGTGTCAAATTCATATTCTTGAGAAAAAAAACTTGTTCCACAAAGCACCTAGCATCCAGCGCAAGTTTGCCTATCGATTATTCATATGATTTTTAAACGCTTCCCTGTTGGTTTTTGAACATTTTCGAAGACATTTTAAGTTGATTTCTGAAAGAATCATAAGCTGACTTTTGAATGCATGCATAATGTACGTGATGTCTCTGTCAAGAGAATCCTCGTCGCATCTAGAAATAAACTTTACGCAGACAAAAAAGGGGACGGGGCAATACGAACTGAGGGAGTAAAGCCGAACGTATGAATGCAAATCGCTGTCTGATTATGTGGTTGATTGGGTTTGCGAAAGATCAGTATCCATAGATTCAGACTACCAAAATGGAAATAAGCGACTGACAGGAATAACAGGTGAGAAAGATTACATATCATCTTCTCAGTGTATCCAAGAAAATGAAATTTTGACAAAGTTTTTGAACAGATCGGCTACAATAGTAAGGACCAGTGGTACAGTCCCCAGCTAGCAGTCACTAAGTTCCGTTCTGGAAGTAACGTGTTGTACGAACATGTAACAACACCTAACTGGAGAACAATCGTGGGACAGCTAAACCTGTGATTCGGGCAGGGTTAGTGAGGTTAATTGGTGAACAAATTTTGACAGTGGCAGAAATAGCCACAAAATTGGTGATGACAAGATTGTTTGTTAGAACGAGGAAGGAGAAGAAACGCGGACATCACACACATTATGGAAGAATTTATATAAAAATTTCGTAATACTACTTTTCGATCTCATACTTGAGAACCTGGTGTGTATGAATAAAATGTGAAACTATTCCCTAACATAAAGCTTTTTGCTTGTAGTAGGCCTAATAGACATTTGATACTGGTAATTATTGGATTATTATCTGTCGTTTTATGAAAATGACCATTTGTGCAAAAACAGTCTCGTTTATTTGGTGTGTTACAAAATTGCTGCCATATTAGAAAGGCCTATTTTGTTGTATCTAGCAGACAGTGACAAAATAGACAGCTCGAGAAACCACACCGGTCTTGGGTATTATTTGTATTAACAGATTTTTCAGTATTACATAACGACATTTCGATTTTTCATGTAGCAAAAGGTTTGACGAACTTTGGTGATGTAATAGATTCTTTCGCAGAAAGGGAAGCACGCCATGTAAAGCTGTAGCGAGATTAGAGAGAAAAAAATGCTAGAAGCTAAGGTTTGAAGAAATGTGTAATTTCTTGCTTATCTCTTGTCAGTATTGGTTTTATATATCCTACATTTAATTTTATGTCACACAAAACAGCAAGTTATTAACTAATAGGCAATAAAGAGTTCAGGTTTTCTGAAGAGTTCTTGCTCTCTCGATTACAGATAATCCCATCCGCGCTGGCCGTGGTGGCCGAGCGGTTCTAGGCGCTTCAGTCCAGAACCGCGCGACTGCTACGGTCGCAGGTTCGAATGCTGCCTCGGGCGTGGATGTGTGTGAAGTCCTTAGGTTAGTTAGGTTTAAGTAGTTCTAAGTTCTGGGGGACTGATGACCTCAGATGTTAAGTCCCATAGTGCTTAGAGCCATTTGAATCCCATCCACTATTAACTACGAGATCTTTTTTTAAAGAGGGGCAGGCTGTCAAACCGGCCGACTGGGAGCAGGAGAGGCACCACAGGACATTTCAGTGTCTACTCTCCTATATATAGTTTGGACGTGGGGTAGAAAAATGCTTTAGGAAGTGGCGTGGCACTGCACTTTGGCATACTTAAGACCGAATAATAAGTCTTACATTTCCGTGAATATCAATGTTTCATGTTCCAGACTTTTCAGAAACATGTGCGTTACAAGGTAAACATATTTGGAAAATTTGATTTTTTTTTTAGTATTGACCCGGTTCGCAAATGTCACAGATCCGGGGCTGATGCGCAGAGCAGTCTGAGATATAGTGGGTAGTCTCCACGTGAGCCATGTCTACATTTTGTGATTTTTTATTGTTTCTCCTTCGTTTACTCTCACGTCAAATGAAAACAAAACGGATATCTGTGGCCGCGAGCTATCAAGTGAATTAAAACACACAAACGTATTTACGGAAGGCTGAAATATGTCATTAGTTTCAGATTTTATTTTATTTCCGTCTTTCTGACAGCCAAGCATTAATCGCCTTGTGGAACAATGAAGTTATTTTTGTCTGTTTGGCTAAAGAAATTTGACTTTTGTTAACCTTTTTGGCAGAGGCAGTCAATGTAATTGAAACGAAACGTTTAAATCCACAGTACTGGCTAGTTTCAACGGTTCACTGTATTTCAGGTGCACGTTTCCATTTTCTAGCACATACGGCATTATGCTGTAATAAAGAACCAAACATGATATAATACAGTACTGGTGCTCCAAGAAAATTTACATCCCGAAAGCCACAATGAAAAGCTTAATATCAGGTTGAGGTCTACTTCCTTGGGTATCTGGACATACGAATGTGCCCTTTAAGTATGCACTTTTAATGTGCACATTTTAATATGGTTCACGAAATTCCGATGCTCTTGCAGCATCCTCTGATGTCTTGTTTCTTTTATGACATAATGTATGATCTTTCAATGTTTTACACGTACGTAAATACGGGCTTCCTATGTCATTGTAGCTGCGGAAGCGCGCGGTGTCGCCTGTGATCTGCGCTCTCTGGCAACTGCTGAAACGAACCTATTTCTAACAGGTCGCACGAAAATATTGCAAATAGTGGTTTGAAAAGCGTTACTTTCAAAGTAAATATCCTTTTACGTAAGTTGAACTATGTGCAAGAACGTTCCATGAATTTCTTAAATCACAGATCGTTTGACTCTCATTTAAAAATCAACTCTCTGATGACGAGCCATTTAGAAGACTTTCGAACCCTGAAGATCAGACATATATGTCATTATTAAAAATTTTACTGGCACATTTGTGTGATACATCTTAAGGTGTAACACGCGTAAAAAAGATCAAGAGTATATGTGAAAGCCTAGCTTCTCTTGCAGCTTGAGACCGATATTATATGTGAAAGCTTTGTGTTTCTTGTAGCAACACTATGTATATTAAACTATTAACTTTCCCTGTTTGTGAGTTCGTGCTACTTAACAGTGATGCTGCTGTTGGGTCACTACATCACGTTTCCTATGCTCTGAATATCCGCTGTCATCGGCTGGCGAGATCACGTGACATGAGCTACGAACGGCTTACAAAAGCGCATCGAAATCACGATTTTAATGATTTGGAAAGTAACATGCGGTGTTTGGTGGAATTCCAATGTTTGCTTTCGTAATACGCAGTGTACAAGTTGCTGCACATCAAAGATATTTCCAAAACGTGTCTTTTTACCTGAGTTTCGTTTTCTAAAGTGCCGGGAAATTGTACGCCCGTGTATAAAACCAGAACCATTCAAAGGATTGATAAGGGAAAATATACTGTCATCCGGGAGAAAGTGTATTTTTAACCGGGAAATCCGGGAATTATTTTTCCTTGTCCGCGTATACACCCTGACTAAAGAAGCAGAATAACCAGTTTGAACAATAAATGGAATATTTCACTGTTGTGCTTGTAAAAATCTAGAAGTGGCTTAAAAAAGGATTCATAGATGCTTGCAGAAGCCACAGTTTCATTGAAATTGGAGGTTGTTACTCTTAGTTATGTTACTGAGCACATTTGATAGAGCTTAGAAGTACATTATCACTATCTGATAACACATTTCATAATAATGTAGAAGATATACTTCCCACACAGTAATAAACATTTTCCATTGTTCAAATTAAACAGGAAATTGGATTTGATGTGAAATATTTTATAAAGTATTGTGGCACGCAGTGATGTGTGTTTTTCAGGAGACCACCAGTTTGTTTCCTTCTTTCCTACCTACTTAGCTAGTAGATTGATTTAACTTTCATGAATAAGTTTTAAAAGTTTTAATTATACACTCATTCCCTTTTTTTCATAATGCCTTCTCAGGAGTCTGTTACTATTAGTTTTATTAGGGATAATTTGAGCCAGTACTGTTGCTCTCTGACAAGAGCCTACACCAATTTGTTGAAAGGTGCAAAAATGACAACTCTCCCTTTGATAAAATTTGTAGCTTCATGATGCAGAAAAAAATTAGTTTCTACCATTAGGAACATACAGAAGAAAAGCCTCTTTCAGTGCTTATTCTGTCTCCTCTTCAGTCGATAATAAGGAATGATATGATTACTCCTGTTGACCACTATTTCAATGCATTTTATAGTCTAGAATAACGTCTGGGTTTGATTCTATTTAGACACCATCCTTTGTACGACCCTAAATATCATTTTCTGAACAGAAGATGGTGTAAAACGTGTTGTCTTCCTATTAAAGAAACAGTGATTTCCCGTATGGACATACTCATGTAATCTCAATTTCTTTGAGAAAAGATTTTTTATTTTGCATGGCAGCAGTGGCAGCTCTAGTGGTGTAGTTGTGGCCTTGGCCTTCAGTTCAAAGGCTAGTTTCATGAAGCTGTTCTTGCAAGTTTCTCTGTCACTATGTAACTACTGCAACATACATCCATTTGAATCTGCTGACTTTATTCAAGCCCTGGTTTCTCTCTAATCTGATGCCTCTAATTGTGTCCTCTCAACCATTAAATTTTTTTAGTTGTGTTATACCAGAAACACTTTTTTCCAAGATGGAAATTCTTCTGAAGAACCTGGAATTCTCAGGGAATAACATTTTACCAGGAAAAACTGGGAAAATCTTAGGGAATTTCAGGAATTTCGTAGAATGTCAGGGAATTAATTTTATCGAGTTTTATAAATTACACATTTTAAAATGCTTAAAATTTCGAAGTGTGTGAATAATACTAATCCATGTAAATTATTGATGATAAAAACTGGTAAAAACCACTGCTTGTGGCTGGTATATAGCTTAGCTGCACCACCACCACCACCACCACCACTGTTAATAGCTGGCCACTCTGACCAAGCGGTTCTAGGCGTTTCAGTTCGCTGGCCAGTTTTCCGCTCTTCTAGGGTCTAGACGATAAGGTCATGAGCCCAGGAGAGGTGCTGCAGGTGATGCCTTGCTGTTAGCAAAGGTACTCACATGGGTCGTCTGTTGCCATATCTCATTAACGCCAAATTTTGTCACACTGTCACCCATTGATTCTTGTGGTTATTTCACAAAGCCTCGCAAACCCCGCTGCTCTCGGTCATTCAGTGAAGGCAGTCAGCCACTGCGTTGTCATTCATGAGAAGTAATGACTGAAATTTGGTATTCTTGACACACTCTTGGTACGGTGAATCTCAGAATACTGAATTCCCTAACGATTACTGACTAACATTCCATGTTCAAAGCCTTGTAAATTCCCATCTTCCAGCTATAATCTCGCCGGAAACTTTCTCATATGAATCACTTGAGTACAAATGACAACTCCACCAATGCACTGCTCCTTTATACCTTGTGTATGCGATACTATCATCATCTGGTTATGTGCATGTTGCTATCCCACGACTAATGTCACCTTAATGTAACGCGCGTACACTGCATTACTCTTGTTTTACTTATATGGATCTTCATTTTATAAACTATTTTCTATATAACACCCATCCATTCTATTCAACTGATTTTCCATATAGTTTGCCCTGTCTGGCAGAATTAAGATTTTACAGGGAAACCTGATTGTTTTTATTTTTCCCTCCAGTCAAAGAACATTAGGTATGGAGAAGTGTCCAAATAAAACTGTTGTTGGACTATGATGTGTCAAAGTTGATCTTTCTAAGACACATCTTGGCAATTCACACATACAGAGGAATAGGATTCCAAACAGTTGCTGCTCTTATTGCACCAGTTTCATAAATCTGTGGCCCCAGCAGGCTGTTAGAGAAAGTCCAGCATAACTCTACATCAATAAATTACTTCTGAGATGTTCACTGTCTCTTTGTTAGTTAACATGATTTTGTTGGAGTAGCCATATACAGAGTGGAGACTGTATGAACTGCTGCAGGCTTCTCATCAGATTCCTGTGTGAAAAAGATGAAACATATGCAACTGAAGTGGTATAAAATTATACCAGTGACAACAGTGTCAGGAAGAGTAGTAATAGTGATGAGAAGTGGCCGTACATTGGCTTGCTAGAATGTTGATCTTCTAAATACCTGTCACACTTCGATACTTCTCACTCTGATCCACACTCGTATCATTCTTCCTGTAAACCATGCACAATACCCTTCTCATTCAACAAATATGACATTAATAAGAATGACGACAAAAATATTGTGAAAAATAGGAAGTAGATAAGTGACTCTCAAAAGTGTAATGTGTTGCAGAAGCTGCTAAGTATGCTACTCTTCCTTTCAAAGAAATTCTCGATACTAAACAAGAAGGCAGTGCCTGGCAAGCAGCAGTTAGCCAGATGTCTGTACATTGTTTTCATATGAAACCTGTCTAATTTGCTGTAGATAACTGGGTACCGACGCACAACTCTCTGGCCATAGCTACACTACTGCCTGGTTTTTTTGTAAACAGTGCTGTAATCAGAGCTATACTTCGATTTGGTCTTCAGCTTAACAATGAATAGTGCAGAGTATTTTAAAAAGAATTACCCATTTTCACAAGGCTTAACATTCTGCTTGAACATTCATAGAAACTTCAGATATATTTGAACCCACATAGTCAGTAGTGGGTGTCCCTGGTTCAATTAGCTCCTCCATTAATTGTCCCTTGTAAGTATGAGTGAAGCTCATATTGATGCAGCAACAAAAGGCATTTTGCAGTCTTTCAGTTGGCACAATTCAGCTGAAACTAGACAGGATGACATTAAAGAGTACAGCATTGCACCTGCTATAGCTCAGACCAATCATCAGTAGCACCAGCAATTTAAAGGCGCTAGTTGTTTATGTAAGGGGAATTCACAGGTCACCCCCATGTTTTCATTCTGCAACAGAGAGCATATTCAGTACAATTGGATAATGAATTAATGTGAAGGGCAGACTTTTACTGGCAACCACATGAACTTACAACTGGTGCAGGGAAAAAACTTGGTTTAAATGTGTAATTCAGAATTTACCCAGTTTCTGTCATCATTCATGTTAAGTCTTACGAAATCTGGTGAATCTTCTTGAAACATTTTATATGTTGCAGTTACTAGTAAGTGTGGATGGGATCAAAACAAGATGAGGGAGATATAAATAGAGGAAAGTAGAGGCAACTACTATATTGGAAAATGGAGAAATCAATGTAGTGGAATATGCCTTGCAACCAGGAACTCAAAAGATCTTATTATAAGGGACAGTCAGACGAAAGCTATAGACACACGGAAAGAAGAAAATTCGTTGCTTATAATTTCAAATTTATTTGCTGTAAATGTTTGTACATTTTTTCACTGTGAGACAAGATGGTCAGTGTCTTCATGGAATAATGTTTTGGATTGCATACAGAACTGTGATTGTAACCAGGTGTGCACCTCTTAATTCAAAGCAAATTAACCGCTGCAAATACGAGGGTTGGAACTTAAATAGTGACAACTATTTATTTACAACCAATACAAAAGAGTTACATGTTTGCACCTGCTACTGTCCTTCAGAGTAGTCACCAGCATTGTGTAGAAACCGTTGCCAGCGGTGTGGAAGGCATAGTATACCGTTAGCAGAGCCTCCAATTAAACTGCAGCTACTCGTGGCGGTAAATGTGGGCTGTAATTATCATACGGCAACAAAACTTTGTAGACATGATAATTTGTTAATACGGAACAGATTTACACTGGAAAAAATTAGTTCCAGTTTTGGCCAGCAGGTGCAAGTCGCACATTGTACAGTGTCTAGTCGACATATCCACTGCTCATATTGAACAAATTGTGTAAGCATCAGTTAATAATAAAATTTACATTATGTTTTTATTATTTGTTTTGTCTTTCCTGCTCACATCCCGTTCCCAGTCCATTACATATGGAAACATTTCTATATATCTTTCATTCACAGTGCCAGATTTGCCCCTGGCAGCCAAAGTTGGAACTCATTTCTTCAGGCATAAATCGGTTCCCCATCAATATATTAGAATGTCCACCAAGTTTGCTGCCATGAGATAATTACAGCCCACCTTGGACCTCAGTGAGTAGCTGTACTTTAATTATAACCACATAGCATTTTTAAAAAGCTTCATTAAAACAGGTTTTAAGAAATAACTATCAAGTAAAAGCGTGTGCCTTATTTCATTGATTTTTGCATGTAACAGTGTATATTTGTGGACTTCCATGTGGTAAAGTTGTTGCTTAAGCAATGGAAAGTCCAGGTTGGAAAGTGAACAATATTATGAAAATGATGGATTGGTACTCACCGAGAAGATGACATGTTGAATTGCAGGCAGACAAGATGGAAAGTCTGCTGCATATAAGCTTTACCCCAAAGCCTGCTACAGAAAAGAAAAAGTGCACTCATCCACATGAGCAAGTGTACCTTACACACTTAGAACCGTTATCTCTGACTGATCCAACCAGAATGAGACTGTTTGCGGTGTGTTTAAGGAATTTTAATGATTCCTAAATAATGCAGTTGTAAGAATGATAGAGAACTGAGACAGTGCTGCAATTTTGCCAGAAAAGGGCTGGAACTTGATGGTTGGCAGCTTTATCTGCTCGACCTGCTCCATCTAAGAGGCTAATAGCCCTGCAAATAGCATACTTGCAAGTATCAGTCTTGCCTTCAAAAGTGTCATTGTCGGTGTTATGTTCTATATTTTTGAGTAAGTCTTGTCTTTGGTCATCTAATGTTTGTAAATGTACAGAAGTATATAAACATTCCAGGTTGTCAATTTTCTTCCTTTCATGGAAACTTTCAAAGTAATTAGTTCAATGAATAGGTTAGCTTCAAGTGTAGTGAAACATATGATGTAATTTTTGAAAGAACATGTGCTATGTCAGTCTTCGTGATGTACATTTCTCCTGTGGGCATGGTATAGATCAACTTGTGGGTCTGGAATTTGGTAATACATCATGCTTAGCTGTTCTGTAACTACAGAATCCTGCTAGCTTTGCTGAGTTAAGTCAGTATGTTTTGCACTCTCTCACAATCTCAGTACTCAACAGATGGTGTTTTTTTTATTTTTATTTTATTTTTTTTTAATGCCAATATTTCGAAATTCGAAACAATAAAAGTGTTTGGCTCACAGTGAAATTTCCGTGATTGACTTCTGGTGGTGTTTTGGCATCAATTTTTATGAAGATTCAAGGTAGACAAATGGAACAATGCTTCTCTCAGTAAGGGCTGGGAATACATTATTTAACAGTGGGGGGGATCCTGATCGTGGATCAGTGCCATTACTGTCGTCTTGACTCTTGAGTATTATATTGAACTCTGAGATTGCTTCCTTATTTTCTCTGTGGAACCTAGTGTGTCCTTGTTGGTAAAAAATGAACAGACTTTAGTTTTGAAGCCAGTGTGAGATGGCACTCATTTACAATACTAATCTAGCAGGAGCATCCTTTTCTCTCTTTCTTAAATTAAAGGCATAATGTAACTTACAAATAAGTTAGTAGTTTGTTATGGTATGTACAGTCTTCACAAATATTATTAGGAAAGTTGTTGCAATATTTTCCTTTCCTCTAGTGTCAGTGGAAAAATTCAACTATGAATTCAGTTTTTATAAGTTTGAAATCGACTTTAAACAAAATCGGGCAACGCAAACTCAAGATTGGAACATCAACAATATAGGGATAAGACAGATGGCTGCTTACCATAAAAATACTAAGTTGCAGACAGGCACAACAAAGACACTTGCACATTAGCTTTCAGCCACAGCCTTCATCGTGCCCCCACCACCACCACCACCACCACACACACACACACACACACACACACACACACACACACACACACACACACAAAGTAAGCACACCTCACGCACACAGGTTGGCCAGGAATTCAGCTGTCATATAGAATGGAAGCAGTAGTCTGGAGGGGGTGAGGAAGGGGAAGGAATAGCAGTGTACATGAGGGGGCAGGGGAGAAGATCGCTGTCCGGCAAAGCCTGCAGGGACTACTGCCAATAGGTGCAATGTTGGAAGGCTGTGGGGCAAGGAGGAGGCAGGAACAAGGAGTGACAAAGGTCTTACCACTATTGAACAGTACCTTTCTCAACATGCTTCACTCAACCCTCTGCGTCACTCCTCACACACCTCATTTTATCCTTAATCATGACTACTTCTCCTTTGAAAGAGTGGCACAGCCATGGGCATTGGCTTGGCAGCCTCCTATGCTAGTCTGTACATGGAACATCCAGAGGATACCATCCTAGCCTCCCAAAACACCAAACCTGAAGCCTGGTTCAGATTCATTGAGGATATCCTTAAGATCTGGACTTCTGGCCAAGACTGTGTATTTTCATTCCTTCACAACCTCAACACCTCTCCCATCCACTTCACATGGTCCTCCTCCAACTCAGTGTACCACATTCCCCTTGACCTTCTCTCTGATGACTCCATCCACACCTCTGTGCAGCTCCGCAAATAGATCTCCTGTGCTGTTTCCGCTCACACCTTTAATCCTCCAACCACACTCAAGAACCAGCTACAAAGGATTGCCCCCTTTATCACCCAATATCATCTCGGACTGGAACAACTGACCCACGTTCTGCACCTGGTCTTTTGACTACGTATCATGTTTCCTGAAATGAAATGAGGGAATCCTACCCAAGAACCTGTCCATCCCTTCTAAAGTGGTGTTCCATCACGCATGCATCCTCCGCAATGTCTAGTCCATCGCTATGGTACTCCCAATCCCAAACCCTGTGGAAGACCCAGATGCAAGACGTGCCCAGTCCACCTACCAAGCACTTTATTATAAAGTCCTGTCACAGGCTTCCCCTATCCCATCAGAGGCTGGGCCACCTGTGAAAGAAGCCATGTCATACACAATCTATACTGCAATCATTGCGCACTTCTCTTATATTGGTATGAATACCAACCAGCTGTCCACCAGGATGAATGGCCACAGCCAAACTGTGGCAAAGAGCTAAGTAGACCACCCTGTGCCACAATACGCAGCTGAACACAACATGCCTGATTTCATTGGCTGCTTCTGTACCCAAGCCATCTGAATCCTCCATCCACCAGCAGCTTTTCTCAATTGCACAAATGTAGGTTACCATTCCCCACCTCTCTGCCCAACAGCCTCCTGACCCTGCACATGTTGACAGTCTACTTCCTGCATGCTCCTCCAGGCTGCAAGAAGTAGTGTTTGTGTTCGTGTGTGTGTGCACCACAATATGCAGCTTCCTCTTCTGACGAAGGCTCTAGACAAAAGCTAATGTCTTTTCGTTGTACCTGTCTGCAACGTATCATCTGTATGATAAATAGTAGTCCATCTTTTCCTTATTTTGTTAATATCCTCTTGATGATAGGATGTTGTTACTGAAAGCTGGCTACTTCTGTATTGATAGCTTATATACTGATCACAGTTGCAATAAAATTTTCAGACTGTGGTCTGTATTTTCACTTGTTGGTGATATTTCATAGTTACTTGTTTGCTTTGTAGCATACGAAGTACATAAAACAGCATGGACGATTAACACTACTGCGAGACTTAAACCTGAACGCTTGCCATTTAATGGTTTGGACTCCAGTTCCAGAGAACATGTTTTATATAAAGATGCAACAAATATTGTGTTAACCTCAGATTGATAGTTTGACAAATCAGGAATGTGTGGTGTCTTAACAGTTTTAAGCTGAGTTTAGGCTTGTTCAGCGCGCCTGTCACGCATACTCGGACAGCCAAGGACAATTCAATAGTGTTCAGAGTATTCTGCTCTGAATGCCGTAGCTAATGCAAGCATTAAACGTGATCATAGAGAGTTCTTTAGTGAATTTCTATTTCATTTATTGCGAGTTGTCATCACTGATTGTGGCGGTAAGTGATAAATTCTACTTAGCAAATGAGAGGCATAATTTGCAGGATATACACTTCCTTCATGCAGAAAACATGCGCATGCACATAACGCAACTGTCACTTGGAATCGTCAACAATATTGTTCCCATCTATGCATTGACATGTACATGTTTTCATCAACACCCGCACAATTTCAAACGGCAATTGCCACAACCACCTACCAAATATGGTGTTTGCCATGCTGTCTGACCGATGGAAACTAATAATGGACCATAATTGTACCTGGTAAGATGCAAGTTCTTCCACTAGTAGCCATCAGGCTGTATTTCGCTGCCTCCTGTACACCTAAGATAGTGTTAAATTGACACATACATTGTTCGTGGATCAAATTACCAGTATTCTATAGCATGAACTAAAACAAAGTGACATTACTGATAGTTACAAATCTTTATTCCAGCTGAGTAATGATTACTTTGCTCAGAATTTTTCAGCAGAACAAGTAATTCTTAAAATATGAGAATGCATTTTACACTTAATTGCCAAAGAAACTGGTATAGGCATGTGTACTCTAATATAGAGATATGTAAACAGGCAGAATACAGCGCTGAGGTTGACAATGCGTATATAAGAGTAGTAGTCTCTGGCTCAGTTGTTAGATCGCTTACTGCTGCTACAATAGCAGGTTATCAAGATTCAAGTGAGTTTGAACGTGGTGTTATAGTCAAGGCATGCGTCATGGGACACAGCATCTCTGGGGTAGCGATGGAAGTGGGGATTATCCCATGCGCCCATTTCATGAGTGTACAGTGAATATCATGAATGTGGTAAAACATCAAAACTTAAGAAACCACTGCGGCCAGAAAAAAAATCCTACAAGAACACCAACAATAACTGAAGAGAATCGTTCAATGTGCACCTCATATGCAAATGGCTGCAGATTTCAATGCTGGGCCATCAGCACTTGTCAGCGTGTGAACCATTCGACAAAACATAATTGAAATAGGCTGTCGGAGCGAAAAAACCCCACTCATGTACCCTTAATGACTGCACGACACAAAGCTTTAGGCCTCGCCTGGGCCCATCAACACTGACATGACTGTTGGCGACTGGAAACATGTTGTCTGGTCGGACGAGTCTCGTTTCAAATTGTATCGAGCTGATGGACATGTACAGGTATGGAGACAACCTCATGAATCCATGGACCCTGCATGTCAGCAGGGGACTGTTGAAGCTGGTGGAGGCTCTGTAATGGTGTGGTGCGTGTTTAGTTGGAGTGATATGGGACCCCTAATACGTCTCTGTGATACATTTGTGACAGGTGACACATACATGAGCATCCTGTCTGATCACCTGCATTCGTGTCCATTGTGGATTCCGACAAACTTGACAATTCTAGCAGGACAATGCAACATGCCACACATCCATAATTGCTACAGAGTGGCTCCAGGAACACTCTCCTGAGTTTTAAACACTTCTGCTGGCCACCAGACTCCCCAGACATGAACATCTTTGAGCATATCTGCGAAGACCTGTAACGTGCTGTTCAGAAGAGAACCCCACCCCTTCATACTGTGACAGATTTATGAACAGCCCTGCAGGATTCATTGGGTCAATTCCCTCCAGCACTACTAGAGACATTAGTAGAGTCCATGCTGCGTATTATTGTGGCACTTCGTCATGCTCACGGGGGCCCTACACGATATTAGGCGGGTGTACCAGTTTCTGTGGCTCTTCAGAGTATATGGTGCTTGCAGATCACAGAGAAACTTGTTTCTTTAAAAAATGTTAGTTACAGTTAGTAGTCAGAGTTCACATTCATTTGAAGGAGTGTTACATTGTGCGAGTTCTCAATAATTGTTAATGACAAAAACCTTTTGGGGCACCTGGGAAGTAATTTTCAGAATTATAACCATGGCTGTATTGAAACAATTTTCTTGCCCTCAAACCATATAAAACAAGCTTTTGTTTTTATTAAAGTTATTGTATCTAAATATGTAATGTAGATAGTACCATATATACGTCTTTGTTAATTGGAGAGAGAATTTTTGTTACTTGCAAGGTGTGAGAATCATTGTGGTTGTAGCTGGAGGGGAGTGTGTGTGTGTGTGTGTGTGTGTGTGTGTGTGTGTGTGTGTGTGTGTGTGTGTCAATAGAGATTTTGTATGTGTCAGCACTACCTTAGGTGCACAGGAGGCAGCGAAATACAGCCTGACGGCTACTATTGGAGGAACTGGCATCTACCAGGTACAATTTTGGTCCATTATTAGATTCCATCGGTTTGACGGTATGGCAAACACCATATATGGTAGGTTGCTGTGGCAATTGCCGTTTGAAGTTGTCCGGGTGTTGATGAAAACTTGATACAATGGGACTATGAAATTATTTTAATATAATTGGTAAAAGTAATTTAATGCAGATCCCATATTCATGAGAGACCAGCCATGCTGCTGCCCATTCTTGTTTATTAGTATTGAGTGCATTTACATCAGGCAACATTGCACCTCAAGTTGTTCTATCATCTGGCATGTTCAGAGTATTTTGCACGTTGCAAATATACAGCATTTTATTTTGTGCAGGGTCTCAAATTCTGCCTCAGTAGCATTAAGAAGTACCCTTGTTAGTGGAAGGTGAGCTTAATGCAATCACAAGAACATGTGGCGGACAACTTCATGAAAATTGCAAATAGTGACCAGACAGAATGTAAATCAGTTGAATGCAAGATACTTGGGTGCAAAATGTTGGGAACAAAAATAGGAAAGTGTTGTTTTTGGCCTTTGCAGAATTTGAAAGGCATAGTTTAGTGGCATTTTACACTTGGGCAGGCACCATTTATGATGAATTCATGCCAGTGTTCATCAGAGACAAGGGTATTGTCAAGAGTGTCCCAGGGAATTGTGATAGTACCACTGCTTTTCTTTATATACATAATTGATTTGGCAGAGAGGGTGGGCAGCAATCTGAGATTGCTTGCTGGTGATGTGGTGCATGTTAGTGTCTGGGCACTGTTGGAAGATCAAAGACATCATATACCAAATTCATCTAAGTTTGTGTGGTGAATGGTAGCTAGCTGTAAGTATGGAAAAATGTAAATTAATGTGGATAAATAGGAAGAACAAATCCGTAATATTCGGATGCAGTGTCACTAACGTCCTGCTTGACGCAGTCACGTTGTTTAAATGTCTGGGTGTAATGTGGCAAAGTGATGTGAAGTGAAAGAGCATGTGAGAACTGTGGTAGGAACGGCAAATGCTCGACTTCAGTTTATTTGAAGAATTTTAGGAAATACTCATTTACCTGTAAAAGAGACGGCATGTAGGATGCTGGTGTGATCTATTCTTGAGTACTGCTTCAGTGTTTGGTATCTTTACCAGGTCAGATTGAAGGAAGACATCAAAGCATTTGAGGTAGGCTGCTAGATGTGTTACTGGTAGGTTTGAGATGCGTCGTGAAATCAAATGAGTATCCCTAGAAGGAAGGTAATGTGCTTTTCAAGAGACACTATTGAGAAAATTTAGAGAACAGCCATTTTAAGCTGACTGCAGTGCGATTCTACTCCCGCCAACATACATTGTGTGTTACAAACATAAAGATAAGATTCAAGAAATTGGGGCTCAGATGGAGGCATACAGACATGGGATTTTCCTTGCTCTGTTTGTGAGTGAAAAAGGAAAGGAAATGACTAGTAGTGATACATGGTACTATCTGCCGCACACCGTGCCGTGGCTTGCAGTGTATTGATGCAGATAAAGTATCTGTACGGTTTCTAAGGCACATCATTCAAATACAGACCATTAGTCATTCACTACCAAGCTTTCGAAATGTAGGTTAAAACTGGAGCATAGTTTGTATATGGTAAATTTCCGGAAAACAAAGTTTGCACGACTTTCCAAAGTAGTTCATCTGTACAGCAAGTCTTTAATAGTTTTTATCTCAGTAAAGTGGTTGTCTGTCAGTGCATTGAAGCAGGAAAGAGGCCCATTGTAAGTGACTTAAACATGTAAAAGTAAGAGAATGACAAACTGAAACCTGGGTTTCTCCTGACATATGTAGTGTTCACATAACACACGGGAATGCAGCCTGGTGACGTCGACAGCTGCAGATATTTTGACAGGAGTACACCCTGCCATTTTTCAGACATACCTTGAAAATGGCATGGCATGGCATGGTGTTGTCCACTCGAAATATTGGCAGTTGTTGATGACGTTGCCCAGCAGCTTTCCGGTAAATTGCTTGAACACGACGGAATCTGATAGCTAAAAAAGTTTGTGGTGTTTGGGGACTTGAACCCAGGCTGTTTTATTTTGCTGGCAAGAATTGATTGCCTACCGTAGAATGTGGAGGCTATAATTTAATGTGAGATTTGAATCTGTGCTTAGCCATCTACATCTGTACTCTGCAAACCGCTGCGAAGTGCATGGCAGAGGATATACCAGTTACGTGGGTTTCTTCCTCTTACATTTGTACCGAGCGAGGTGGCGCAGTGGTTAGCACACTGGACTCGCATTCGGGAGGACGACGGTTCAATCTCGTCTCCAGCCATCCTGATTTAGGTTTTCCGTGATTTCCCTAAATCGTTTCAGGCAAATGCCGGGATGGTTCCTTTGAAAGGGCACGGCCGATTTCCTTCCCAATCCTTCCTTAACCCGAGCTCGCGCTCCGTCTCTAATGACCTCGTTGTCGACGGGACGTTAAACACTAACCACCACCATCTTACATTTGCGTGTGGAGCACAGGAAGAATGATAGTTTCGAATGCCTCTGTATGATCCCTGTGTGAGCGATACATTGGAGTTTGTAGTGCATTCCCAGAGTCATCATTTTAAAGCCAGTTCTTGAAACTTTGTTAATAGAGTTTCACAGGATAGTTTACATCCATCTTAAAGTCTCCAAGTTCAATTCCTTCAGTATCTCTGTGACATTCTAGCACAGATTAAACAAACCTGTGATCATTCGTGCTGCTCTTCTCTGTATATGTTCAGTCTCCCCTGTTAGTCCTATTTGGTAAGAGTCCCACTCACTTGAGCAATATTCTGGAACTGGTTGCATGAATGGTTTGTAAGCAGTCTGCTTTGTAGACTGATTTCATTTCCCCTGTATTCTAACCAATAAACCAAAGTCTACCAGCTGCTTTACCCACAACCGAGCCTGTGTGATCGTTCCATATACCCCCAACAAAGGAGGACACCCAATTATTTGTGTGAGTTTAGCCGATTCCAACAGTACTCATTGATGTTGTAGTCATAGGATATTACATTTTCCATTTTGAGAAGTGCACAGTTTTACATTTCTTTACTTTTAAAGCAAGTTACCAGTCTCTGACCACTTCGAAATCTTATAAAGATGTTCCTTGAATATTTATGTAGCTTCTTTCAGACAGTCGTAGATAACTGTGTCATTTGAAAAAAGTCAGAGGTTACTGTTAATATTTTCTGCAAGGTCATCAGTATACAATGTCCTCCCTACCAAAAAGTCCTCAGTCTAGCCACAAATTTTACTTGGTACCCCACATGAAAGTACTATTGATAATAAGCATAGGTGTGGTACTGAGTCAAATGCCTTTCGGAAATCAAGAAAGGGAGAATTGGATTTCACATGATTGATGTTTTCAGAATAAATGCTCATTAGTACTAAGGAGGTCTTTCTGTTAAATATAACCAATTACGTTTCAGCTGTGAACATACTCTAAGATTCTATTACAAATTGATGTCCAGGATATTGGAAGGTAGTTCTGTGGATCACTTCTACTACCCTTCATGTGGATGAGATTGACCTGTGCTTTTCTCCGAGAACTGAGCATGGTTTTTTGTTAGAGGGATGTCAGATTATGTTTGAAGAGGTTCTCAGCCTCAAATTCAGGCATTCCATTGGGCCCTGGAACTTTGTTCAGTTTTTAACGATTTCAGTGGCATAGGGATTAAATAGGGGCAATTCTCCTTTGTTTTCCTTTGTAAAGGAACATTTGAAAACTGAGTTAATCATTTCAACTTTTGCTTTGCTATTATCATTTCAGTTCGTGTCTTATTCACTTGGGACTGGGCACTAACTTCGGTGTCACCAACAGCCTTCACATACATTCAAAATTTCTTTGGGTTTTGTGAAATATCATTTGACAGTATTCTGCTATGGTAGTCACTGAAGGCATTACACACTGCTCTATTGACAGCTGAACATGTTTCCTTCAGTGTCTATCTGTAGCATTAGGTGTTGTTTTATACCTATTATGCAGGAATCGCTGTTTCTTTACCAGTACTGTATGTCATGGGGGAGAGTGGGGTGTCCTCCCAGTATGAACTGTTTTACTGGGTATACAAACATATCTGTCCAGTGCATGGTCAATTATTATTTTAAGCTTCAGCCACAGTTACTTCACATGCTCCTGGCCTGTGCTGAAAGTTGCAACTTCGCTGTTGAGATTCGATGCTACTGATTTTTATCTAGTTCACTGAACATATATATGTTTCTTCTCTCAAATTACTCATTGCGATGTGACCGTACTGTGTACACCTATATTTCCCTATATCATCTTGCATGCCTATCTGGAAAGTAACTAACGTTTTTGACAGGGAACATAAAGTGCGATAAATTCTATATTGCACACTGTTGTTGGGGATTCTGTATCCTAAGTTTGTATGGGAGTATCTCCGAGATGCTAATCATCTTTTAGGCAGGTATTACCATAGTACTGTAGAAGAGTGTTGATGTAAATTCATATGCAAATAATGTTTGCCTAGTGCATTTCGCATGAAGAGAGAAAGAAAGCAACGAAAGAGAACACTGAGAAGCTTAAGATGTGGTCTGTACATATTCACGTGGTCTCTACTGATTCACTTGAAAACACATTGTGAAAGGAAGTGACATGCTTATTTTAACTATGTTTTACCATTAAATTCCTTAGACCCCAATTGTGTTCATACCGTCTCCTTATTCACTCAGTGTACTTCCCTAATCTCGAGCATTCATATGTAATGCAACTTTGCCAAACCTTTTATTCCCTTAACGTATTAATTGCAATCAGTTTGAGGAGCAGAAATAATTTCCACTTGAGATTAACTTTGAATACTGCAGTGCTGCCAGATAAAATTTTTCGTTTTGTCTTTAATATGTTAAAATGTACTTAAGAGTATAATAAATAAGCTGTATCTATTCAAATGTCAGTTTGTTGTTGTTTCTTTCTTTAAATTTTAATCATAACAAAAATGTGTGTGTGTGTGTGTGTGTGTGTGTGTGTGTGTGTGTGTGTGTGTGTGTGATGTGGCTACCACAGTTATGACAAAGAAATGTTGTCAGCTGTACATGTCTGGTTCTCAGAACTGTTTGCTTCTGCGAATACGATTGAAAAGAATTTAGGCCATGTCTTCCACTTTATATATAAAATAACATGTTGCTTTGGAAGCTGTATTTAAAAAAATATTCAGTCAAATACACTTCATATTTGCATCAACTCCACAATAATTTAGTACAAATTAGTATGAAAATGTAAAAGGTGTCCGATTTCAGTGTAATTCTGGAGCTTGTCTGAAAATCTGGATGCAACATAGAAGATAATAAAACACAAGTTGACATCTGTAATATTGCGATGTACAAAATGGCATCCACAGCATTGCCTCTGCTTTGCTTGTTTCGGGATGCAAGGTATTATGTGGTTTTTCAACATCGATTTTAAACAATATCTAATATGGAGTGTTATGGAGAAAATGGCCCATCTTTATTGCTTAATACACACATAAAAAAAAAAGTTTCGCATCACCCTGGTTCCCAGAACTCCTGAGGATAGACGTTGACTGTGGATATTGTATCACAGACACTGTCCCTTTGATTGTTGAGAGAGGTCACTAAATGCACCCAAAGATGTAAACAACCATGCATGAACAGCGCCTATTAGATGGAGGGGTTCGACAGCCGATCAGTACCATTCATTTCACCAGGAAGGAGGTACATGGCTCGTGATGTCTGTAGTTAAACCATTCCTAGACAGTACATAACGCAGTTTGATCACATCCACATTATTACTTTGAGCGAGGAAGGACTCTCAACAAGGGAAGTGTCCAGGTGTCTCAGAGTGAACTCCCCAGGGCAGTGTCCTCAGTGTCACATTGTTTGCCATCATTATCAATGGCATTTCCTCTGCAGTCAGGAGTCCTGTTAAATGCTCTTAGTTTGTTGATGACTTTGCACTCTTCTGTTCTTCCTATGATCCTATGACAATAACAAGGCAGCTGCAGCTGACCATTAGGAGGCTGGAAACCTGGGCCCAGGCAACTGGTTTTAGGTTCTCACCTGAGGAGACTGTGTGTCAATTTTAATTGTGCTCGTTGGAGTTTTAACCAACCAGAGCTTACAATGGGGAACCATATTTTAGTTTTCAAGACACTGTGCGCTTTTTGAGTTCATTATTTGACTCAAAATTAACATGGCTGCCACACCTGAAAGACCTACGCACAAAGGGCTTCGGGTTGTTAAACATTTTGAAGTACCTTGGTGGAAAAACATGGGGAGCTGACAGGTCCCGGCTCCTGCAGTTTTATATGGCATTTGTTCGATTACACCATAGACTATGGCAGCGTGGTCTACAGATCGGCCCGTCCTTCCTGCCTCCGGATGTTACATGCTGTCTGCCATGAGGGCATTCGGATATCAACTGGAGCCTATTTGGACCAGCCCAGTTCTGAGTCTGTGTGCAGAGGCTGGTGAACCACACCTCAGGATTCGGTGGTGCAACCTTTTTGGCTAGACAGGTGCTGAAAATCTGTGTCATCTCAGTCATTGGCATTTAGTTCAGTGATACAGCCCACCTTCGAACGACTGTTCAGGAATTGGCCCCAAGCGACCCAGCCATTTGGTATATGTGCTATGGACTGTCTCAAGGATCTGGATCTCTCGGGCATGAAAATACCCAGGGATGGAATGCACTGCCGCCTTGGGAGTCTTCAGAGGCCCAAAGTGATTTTAAGTTTGACCCAGTACACAAAAAGTTGTACTCCAGACGTGGTTTTTATAACTTTTACATCTGTTTTAAGTATGTACCATACTTTTATCATTATTTATACAGATGGATCCCAGCAGGAGAATGCTCTCGGTTGTTCTGTGGTTTTTCTCTGATGGGGGTTTTTAAAGTGCATCCCCCAGAACAATTTACAAATTATGATGCAGAGTTATATGGCATTCTGATGGCGCAGGAGAGGGATCACAGACATCACTGTATGAGTTTTGTTGTCTGCTCAGACTCTCTTAGTGCGCTGCAAGCACTTCACCAAATGTATTCGGTAGACCCGCTGATTCAGCTCATCCGTGACTCCTTACAGTGGCTCCAACGCCATGGCAAGGAGGTGATCTTTTGCTGGGTACCTGGCCACGTTGGGATACAGGGTAACGGCATGGCTGGCAAAGCTGCCACAGAAGCATTTTGGGATGATGCTGTCCATCAATGCCCCATCCCACTGCACGCCATAATCTCATTTTCTGACAGATGCATCGTGCTTCAGTGGGAGACTGAATGGTTGCAGGTGTCAGACAACAAACAGCGGTCGCTCAAATCAACCACTAAGGCTTGGCAGACTTCGTGTCAGCCATGCCGCTGGAAGGAGATTTTGCTTACCAGACTGTGCATCAGGCATGGCCCTTTCACACAAGGCTTCCTCCTCCAGCAGAAGGACCCACCATTCTGTGAAGTTTGTGACGTGCCGGTTCAGTTTAGTATATTGTGGCTTTGTCTTTCCTGTATACTGATAATAGGGTAGCCCTCGGTCTCGCTGGAGATCGGCCGACCACCCTTGCAGACACAGATACCAGTGTTAACTGAGTGGTGAAATTTTGTGAACTGTCAGGCCTCCTCCTTAAACTGGTAGGGAAGGGCGGCAGACTTCGTCCCCACCCATAAGATTTCATGTTGACTTTTCGTAAGGGCGCTGATGACCATGATGTCGATACTGATGGGGCTGCTATGTGCTATACTCCCCTGACTTAAGCCCTCGAGTTCACATCGATTTCTAAACTGAAGGAAATACTTCATGGCATTCACTTCAGAACTGCTACAAATTCGTCGTGCAATAGACCGCGCCGCTCGAACTGTCAACACAGTTGGCACTGCTAAGAGTATCCTACAACTTCCACATCCCTGGCAGCAGGTTAGGCTTGATGCTGGTGACTACTCTGAAGGTCAGTAAAACTTTGAGACACGTATCTATTTTGTACGAGCTGCAAATAAATTGTTGCCACTATTAAAGTTCCAACCCACGTAGAAGTGTCATTAAGAGGTAAGTTCATAGCAAAACGTACAGGATCTCTCTCTCTCTCTTTTTATTCCCCCCTTTGTGCATATTCGTGATGGTAAGGAATTTGTTGATACTCTGGGGAAGGGGGATTAACTTATTGACAAACACATATGTTGGATTTTGCAGCATCTTACAAAATTTCTCTAAAAACGATGCAGCTTACTAGAAATTGAATGTTAGCTGAGTGATGTATGGTGCAAGAGAGATATTGCTTATCAAGGAAGCAAGATAATTGTTGTTATGGAAGTTCTGTGTTGTTGGATGCGTATTTAATTTCATATTATCCCCGAGAACATAGTTCTCCATTTCTGGCAGTTTTCCATTCTGTCCAGTACTACTGTGATATTACTATCAGATAGGTGGTCATTTTTTCAGGGATTATTGTCTTATCCGGAATGTTGATTTTTGAGATCCTAACCAACATCAGTAAGTTATGAACTATATCCCACTTCCTCTCCCCATGCTTGTGAAAAATCTGAAGTTAATCTGTCTGTCCATTAATGTTAGGGAAACATAATAAGATAAAGTTGGAAGAGTCTGCTTGTGATTTTTTTCACATAGCTGATATTACATTTATTCTTCTGTGCCAAGAAACCTGTGCATTTGTTTTGTTACTCGTGCAATTTGTAATGAACATTTGATGTGTACAAATGGAAGTATTAGTGACAGCCAAGTAAGGTGGTGGTCACATGGTGGTGCGTATAGTTAGAGACAGAATACTTTGCTGCAGAGCTGGTGTGCTCTGTCTGTTTAAAGCCAGAAATTTCATGCCTAACCTGGCAACTGGCATTGCTGTTGTAAGCGCCACATAGTGCTACTGTTTCTGCTTCTGACTTTCTTAGAAAAAATCCCATGCTCATACACCTATTGCTATTTATTATTAATGTACTATTTGGTGTGTATGCTTCACACCAATCCATAACACACACTATATTGGCTAAACAAAGAGAAAGGCAACCACTCATCTGCAGCTGATCAATACTTGGAGCACAGAAACACTATGAGAAAACTTCATTTGCACAAGCTTTCAAGCATAAGCTCTTTCTCTATAGTCTGTTCATTGTAACAACAATCCTGATACGTACACTACACTGCATATTCTTTTACATTTGTTGTTACATTATTGTATTTTATTTCCCACAGAACGTCAGCTATGTTTAGTTGGGTAAAGTAATAACGTTAGGTTTTATGCGACAGCGTAGCTCGCCTGCACTACTCAGAGTGGATAACACCACACAATGCTTGACAGACACATTTAAACAGGAAAGCTGGTCCATCAAGCCCACATATAGTGATGTCAAATGAACAACTACAGATAATCATGTGGAAACTTATTTGTTTGTGTTGGGCACTACTCAGCTGTATTTTAATGTTTCATTTAGTTTGTTTCTAGTTGGTTTATTTAACGCTTCTCACTGATAGGTACTGTAAAATGCTGGAACACTGAAAGCATTCATGTCAAAAGTGATAAAATAAAACATTTAGAAGCAGATTAGATGAAACGTTACACCTGCAGATAATTAATAAAATCAACAAAACAGCAGGCAAATAATAAAACTAGAAATGGCACTTAAATTTTAAAAGGAATAAATTAATATACAGTAATACTACAGCACTATGCTTCGTAGGGGACAAGGTGGAACCCTTATTTTAGCATACAAAAAGCACAAAAGAAAATACTTTGGTAAACTTGGTGTAATTTATATGTAAGAGCAGTTTGTGATTTTAAGAGCTTATTGCAGAGATTTTGCCGTATAATGAAATACTGAAGCCGCTTCAGCTATTCACCTCAGCAGTGTGGTAACCTGTGAACTTATGCATCGCTGAGTTTGAAGAAGACTTTTCGTCAGTGGAACTGCCATCTTCAAATTCGATGAATAGCCGATCATAACACAATCTTTGAAAACATTCAGTTGCCATTTTTAGTGTCCCTCTTTTATTACACGTTGTTCTGCTTCCCAATAGTGTTCGGAAGTGATGTGCGACAGCTTTGTGCATTAGTTTAATCGTGTCTGGTAACTTAAATGTCATATTATTACTTGTGACATATCATTTAACTTGGCTCCAATTAAGTCCTAGGAGCTTCAAAATTACAGTCGTACAGCAGTAACCTAACGACAATGTGACCAGCAGACTGCGCCGTTTTGTCAATAATATACTGATCTACAATGTAAGCTTCAACTTGTTTCAGTAATTCAAACTTAATCGCAATATAATCTACATGTACTCCTTTTCCCATCGGCCAATTTACAATGTCTTCCTTCCTCTCAAGATTTTTGAGGCCTACACTCAACCTTAACGTTATTTTATGAAGCATTGTTGATAATTATAACAGAGGGTGTATTTGACCCGGGGCAACCGGGTGATCCGGGAAAAACCCGGGAATTTCTCATTGTTTTAGTTTTCTGTTAAATTTTTGTAATTTTGAATGGTAAGAACCGATACTCTTAGCAAAGGATATTACTGTATCCTGCTACTGCAGAATAATAATTCAACAATAAAACATAAGACAAAAAACGAAAAGAACTTAAATTGCAAAGGAAATGGGCCTTATACAGCAATGACACACAGTGCTCATGCAAGCATCTGCCAAGAGCAAAATGTGTTGAAGGCTTTAGGAAGACTATGCAATGCTTCATTAAAAAAAATTGCCTCCAATGAGTGTGAAGTCACAGCTGTTTACATCAGATTAGTTTTAGCAGTTACGAGCTGGCTCATGCACATGCACAGTTGAGTCACGTTTGAGTAGTAGATTCGCCTGCTTCTGGCTACAGGAATGTGGCTGTTGGCTGTGCAAGCAGTCGCAGCTAGATGCTACTAGGAAAAGGGGGCGCCAAATTCATATTCTTGAGGGGAAAAAAACTTGTTTCACAAAGCGCCTAGCAATCAGCGCACATTGGTCTATCGATTATTCATATGATTCTGAAACACATCCCTGTCGTTTTTTGAACACAATTTAAGTTGATTTCTGAATGAATCATAAGTTGGTTTTTGGATGCGTGCATAGTGTACGTGATGTCTCTGTCAGGAGAATCCTTGTCGCATCTAGAAATAAACTTTACGCAGAAAAAAGGGGACGGGGCTATACGAGCTGAGCGGAGTAAAGCCGAACGGATGAATGCCAATCACTGTCTGATTATGTGGTTGATTGGGCTTGCAAATGATCAGTGTTGTTATGATTACTAGCGAAATCCATAGATTCAGACTACCAGAACGGAAATACACGACTAACAGGAATAACTGGTGAGAAAGATTACATATTATCTTCTCAATGTATCCAAGAAAATGAAAATTTGATAGAAAATTTTAGTCAAGATCACTACACTAGTAAGGACCAGTTGTACAGTCCCTGGCTAGCAGCCGCTTAAGTTTTATTCTGGAAGTAACTCGGAAAACGTGTTGTACAAACATGTAACAACGCCTAACAGGAGAATAATCGCAGGATAACTAAACCTGTGATTTTGGCAGGGTTAGTGAAGTTAATCGGCGAAGAAAATTTGACAATGGCAGGAATAGCTACAGAATTGGTGATGACAAGAAAGAGGAAGGAGAAGAAACGGGGACATCACACAAATTGTGGAAGAATAAGACGATTCCAAATTTATATCAAAATTTCGTAATACTACTTTTCGATCTCATGCTTGAGAATCTGGTGCATATGAATGAAATGTGAAACTAAGAGTATTTCCTAACATAAAGCTTTTCGTGAATTATATTCTGTCGTGTTATAACAATGACCATTTGTGCCAAAACAGTCTCGTGTATTTGGTGTTTGTTACAAAATTGCTGCAATATTAGAAAGGCCAATTTTGTTTTATCTAGCAGACAGTGACAAAATTGACGTAATCAGATCGAGAAACACCACCAGTGTTTGGTATTATTTGTATTAACAGCTTTTTTGGTATTAGATAGCAACATTTCGATTCTTCATGTAGCAAAATGTTTGACGAACTTTGATGAGGTAATAGATTCTTTCCCAGAAAGAAAAGCATCCCATGTAAAGCTGTTGCAAGATTAGAGAGAAAAATTGCTAGGAGCTAAGGATTGAAGAAATGTGTACTTCCTTGCTTGTCGCTTGTCTTTATTGGTTTCAAACCGGCCGGCTTGGAGCAGGAGAGGCACCACAGGACATTTCAATTTCCACTGTTCTGAATATAGTTTGATGGCATCCATTACAAAATTACACGTTTCAGTTCCACAGAGCGAAAAACAGTGACGTGCGATATAGGAATGCTGTATGAGAAGGCGTGGCACTGCACTTTGGCACTCTTGAGAACAAATAACATGTCTTACATTTCCTCGAACACACATGTTTTATGTTTCAGACTTTTCAGAAAGATATGTACTACATGATGAAAATATTTTTGAAAATTAATTTTTTTTTAGTATTGACCCAGTTAGCAAATATCGTAGATCAGGGGCAGATGCGGAGAGCAGTCTGAGTTACAGTGGGTAGTCACCACATTAGTCATTTTGCTGTTTCCCCTTCGTTTACTCTCATGTCAAATGAAAACAAAACAGATATCTGCGGCTGGGAGCTATCAAGGGAATTTTGAAAAGATTGATATCAGGTCGAGGTCTACTTCGTTAGGAATCTGGACATACGAATGTGCACTTTAAGTATGCACTTTAAATGTGCACATTTTGGTATGGTTCACAAAATTCCTATGCTCTTGGACTATCCTCTGATGTCTTGTTTCTTTTATTGCACAATGTATGATCTTTCAGTGTTTTACACTATATACATATGGGGTTCCTACTACGTGGTAGCTGCGCAAGCGTGGTGTGGCCTGTTATCTGCGCTCACTGGCAACAGCTGAAAGAAACCTATTTCTAACAGGTCGTGGGCAAATATTGCGAATGGTAGTTTGAAAAGCGATACTTTCAAAGTAAATGCTACTTTCAAAGTAAACATCCTTTTTCGTAAGTTGAACTATGTGCGAGAATGTACCTTGTATTTCATAAATCACAGAGTATTTGACTCTCATTTAAAAATCAACTCTTTGATGACGAGCCATTTATAGAAGCATTTCGAACCCTGAAGATCAGACATTTATGTCATTATTAAAAGTTTTACAGGCACATTTGTGTCACATATCTTCCAGTGTAACACACGCAGAGAAGATCAATATTATATGCGAAAGCTTAGCTTCTTTTGCCAGTTCTTCACCTTAGAGGCCAATATTATATGTGAAAGCTTTGCTTTTCTTGTAGCTACGCTACGTATATTAATTTAAAGTATTAACTTTCCCTGTTTGTGTGTTCGTGTTACTTACGTGATGTTTCTGTTGGCTGACTACATCACGTGTCCTATGCTCTGAATATCTGCTGTCATCGGCTTGCGAGATCACATGACATGAGCTATGACTGGCTTACAAAAGCACATTGCATTCTCCATTTCAATGATTCGGAAAGTAACATGCGATGTTTGGTGAAATTCCAGTGTATACTTTTGTAAGACGAAAATACGCAGTGTACATGATGCTGCACATCAAAGATATTTCCAAAAAGTGTCTCCCCCCCCCCCCCCACACACCCCCCAGGGGGTCCACAACTCTTTTGTGGATACGTACGTGGCGAGCACGGGGCCCCAAGCCATTGCAGCCTTCTTTCTCTCCAGGGCTGCATTTCCTTTCCCTTCCCCTCCTTTCCCCTCCATGCTCCTTTCCCCTCGCCCTCTCCTCTCCCTCTCTTTGTGTCCTTGCTTATGTTGGCCCCCGCTATCCTCGTGGTTCTGTTGGTTTTCCAATTCGGCTTTGTTGCATACTCATCTCCTCCTCTTGGCATTCCTTGGTCCCCCTCTGGGGTTTGACCTCCATTACAAAATTTCTCCTCCGTAGTGTGAGCCATTTGGGGAAGAGCATCTTACCTAGTGTATCCGACGTGCGCTCTCCTAGTACATTCCACCTTTTCTTTCACGTCGTTGTCTGATACTAGGGTGCATAGACAGTCTGTGTGGTGGGGTCGCTATGTACCCTTTTGGTTGAGCCCCCCTGAACACACAGGGATCACACTTTTGATACCTGAGCTGTGACCTCATCATGCATGCCTTGGAGTGGTTGCTCGTCATCCTGGAGCATCGGAACTCCCGGCAATGGCCGCCGTGCCAGATGGCCCTTGCTGTGGCTGGGTGGCGCCCGTGAGGAGAGCCCCTGATCGGAGTGGGTGGTATCAGGGCAGACGCTATGCAAATGAAACGCATACGGGTCCAGAACTCTGGCCGTTCTTCTGCGGCCGTCTCTCTGCATGGAACTGATTCCTCAAGTGCTGCTTCTCTTGCCCCTTCGGCCTTTCCTTCCATGGCTACCCCCTGGGAAGAGGGTCAGGCCCGTCGGCTAGGGGCAAAACCTTTCCCCCGTTACCTAGTTTGCACCAGGACTGATGGAGATACTTTCACCAATACCAAACCTTTATTCTTTGTGGAACACATTGAAGACAAGTTTGGCGAAATGGACTCCCTGAGCAAGATGCGGTCGGGTTCGTTGCTGATAAAAACTGCTTCAGCTGCCCAATCTGCGGCCCTTCGTGCCTGTACCCATCTTGGCACAATACCTCTGTCCATTACCCCCCACCAGTCTCTAAATATGGTACAAGGTGTGATTTTTCACAGGGACCTCATCCTTCAGACTGATGAGGAACTTCGGGACAATCTCGGACTGCGGGGTGTTCACTTTGTTTGGCGTGTTCAGAAGGGTCCTAAAGACAATCGTATTGATACTTGTGCGTTTATCCTGTCCTTTGAAGGGGATACCCTCCCTGAGAAAGTTAAGATTATGGTCTATCGCTGTGATATGAAGCCGTACATCCCACCTCCTATGAGGTGTTTTAAGTGCTTGCATTTTGGACATGTCTTCCCACTGTTCACAGGCCCCTCTCTGTGGTGACTGTGGACGTCCACTCCATGAGGGGAGTCCCTGTGTTCCCCCTCCTGTCTGTGTAAATTGTCATGGTAGTCATTCTCCACGTTCACCAGATTGCCCAGTATATAAGAAGGAAAAAAAGATACAGGAGTATAAGTCCCTCGATCGTTTAACCTACACAGAGGCCCGTAAGAAATATGCACAACTCCACCCTGTGTCCATGACATCTAGTTACGCCTTGGTTACATCTTCACCCCTTCCTCCCCCTTCCTTACCCCCATCCCGGACCCTTCTCCTCCCCCCCCTCCCCTGCGGCTCCCACACCTTCGCCTATGGGCGCTGCTCCCCCTCCCCAGCCGGCGAAGTGTCCCACTCCTTCGGCGTCTGCTGGTCAAGGACGCCTCTCCCAGGATGCCCTTCCCGGCACCTTCCAGGCCAAAGGTCTGCCGGCCCCCAGGTCGCCCGGTCTCTTTCTGTTCCTGATCTTGCTGCAGCTGGCTCCTTTATGCCACACAGCCATCCTCGATCTCAGCCTGAAAAGAAGAAGAAACATAAGTCCCGGGACAAAGAGCCTCTGGTGTCAACGGAGGTCCCTTCCCAGACTTCACAACCGGATTGTGACCTGTCGTTCATGGATGTCGCCCCCTCCTTGTCGGTGACGGGTGGGGACCCGGCGGTATGACTGGATTTAAAGTGTTCAGCCCCCATTTAAACCATCGTTCTGTGGTTCTCCAATGGAATTGTAATGGATACTATCGTCACCTTCCGGAATTGAAATCCCTTCTTTCGTCCTACTCTGCAGCTTGTGTGGTTCTCCAGGAATCTCATTTTACTGATGCTCACTCACCGACCCTCCGTGGGTTCCGTGTTTTCTGTCGAAATCAGGTCGGACCCCTGCGGGCTTCTGATGGCGTTTGTACATTGGTCCGTACAGACATTGCTAGCACGTGGATTCCTCTTCAAACTACATTGGAAGCGGTTGCTGTTAGGGTCCACTTCGACTCTGCAATCACAGTTTGCAATCTTTATCTCCCTCCTGACAGGACTCTTACACCTGCTACCTTAACCACCCTTCTTCAGCAACTTCCTCCTCCCTTCCTCCTCCTTGGGGATTTTAATGCTCATCATCCTTTGTGGGGCAGTGCCTTTCCATCTAGACGAGGTCTTCTTATAGACCAATTTATTGCAGACCACGACCTGTGCCTTCTTAATGATGGCTCCCCTACTCATTTCAGTGCCGGTCATGGTACCTTTTCTGCCATTGATCTTTCTCTTTCTTCTCCCTCTCTCCTCCCTTCATTACACTGGTCGCCACACGATGACCTTTGTGATAGTGACCATTTCCCGTTGATTATCACGCTCCCTTCCCGCTCCCCGATGGACAGGTTGCCTCATTGGTCTTTTCAACGCGCCGATTGGCCTCTATACACTGCACAGGTCGCGTTTTCTCCCTCTTTGTCGGATTGTATTGGTGACGTCCTACGTGACGTGTCTGACGCGATTGTTCGCACTGCTAGCCGTGCTGTCCCGCGCTCATCTAGACCATTTCGTCGCCGGCAAGTCCCGTGGTGGAGTACGGCTATTGCCATTGCCATCCGTGATCGCCGTCGAGCTTTGCAACACTTTAAGAGGCACCCATCCGTAACCAGCCTTACTACCTTTAAACGCCTTCGCGCTAAAGCCCGTTATTTAATCAAACAGAGTAAGCGGATATGTTGGGAACGATTCGTTTCTTAGGTTGCCATCGGCAGTCCACCCTTCCAGGCTTTCACCTCCCAGATGACATTTGTACGGACCCATTAGTTCTTGCAGAACATCTTGCGACCCATTTTGCAGTGGCATCAGCGTCAGCCTTCTATCCAGCTGCTTTCCTTCATCAAAAACAGCGGGTTGAAGCTTCCACCTTATGTTTCACCCCTTGTGAGTCAGAATCTTACAACGAACCTTTTACTGAATGGGAATTTCTTTCTGCTCTATCTTCTTATGATACGGCCCCTGGCCCAGATTCCATTCATAACCAACTGCTTCAACATCTCAGTGCTCCACAACGGCAACATCATCTTCGGGTGTTTAACCATATCTGGCTCCATGGTGACTTCCCTTCTCAGTGGAGGGATAGCATTGTGGTTCCTGTCCTTAAGCCTGGTAAGAACCCCCTATCTGTTGACAGCTATCGGCCAATTAGTTTGACCAATGTTGTTTGTAAGTTACTTGAACGGATGGTAGCCCTTCGGCTCAATTGGGTCCTTGAATCTTGGGATCTATTGTCCCCTTACCAGTGTTGCTTTCGAGAGGGACGGTCTCCAATCGATCATTTACTTCGCTTGGAATCCGCAGTCCGGCAGGCTTTTTCCCAGCGCCGCCATTTGGTTGCAGTGTTTTTTGACCTTTTCAAGGCCTATGACACAGCCTGGCGCCATCACATCTTACTTACCGTTCATCAGCAGGGTCTTCGGGGCCCACTCCCGATTTTTATCCGCCAGTTCCTGATCCATCGGTCATTCAGAGTCCGAGTTGGTACTGCTTTTAGTTCTCCACGGACCCAGGAGACGGGCATCCCACAGGGTTCTGTCTTGAGTGTCCTTCTTTTCCTCATTGCTATCGATGGACTTGTGGCCTCTGTCGGTCCCTTGGTCGCCCCTGCCCTGTATGTGGATGATTTCTGCATTTGGGTTAGTTCCTCCTCGATGGCATCTGCAGAACGGCAGCTCCAGGTAGCTATACGGCGTGCCTCTGCATGGACCCTCTCACACGGGTTTCAATTCGCTCCTTTAAAATCGCGAGTGGTCCACTTCTGTCGCCGTACTAAGATCCACCCTGATCCAGAGCTCTATCTCGCTGCACAAAGATTGCCTGTGGTCCCACAGTTTCGTTTCTTGGGTCTTCTTTTCGACAACCAGCTCACTTGGCTGCCCCATATCAGACTCCTGAAGGTAGGATGTTTCCGTAAACTCAATGTCCTCCGCTTCCTTGCCCACTCCTCTTGGGGTGCGGACCGTTCCCCCCTCCTCCGTCTTTATCGTGCTCTAGTTCTGTCTCGCTTGGACTATGGTTGTCAAGTTTATGGTTCAGCTGCTCCTTCCACACTGCAGGTGCTGGATCCAGTCCACCATCGTGGTATCCGTTTGGCCACCGGTGCCTTCCCTTCTAGCCCTGTTGACAGTCTCCTGGTTGAAGCTGGGATCCCCCCCCTTTCTGTTCGGCGGTCCCGGCTTCTGGTATCTTATGCACTCACTATCCGTTCCTCTCCCACTCATCCTTCCTATTCTATCCTGTTCCCAGACCATGGACGTCACCCACCCGACTCCCGCCCTCGGGCGGGTTTTACCGGTTGGGCTGCGCCTTGCGTCTCTTTGCCATGATTTTCAGCTTCCTTCTTTGTCCTGTCTTCCTCGCTCCCTCCCCTCTACCCCTCCTTGGTTAGTTCCTCGGCCTCGAATTCGGATGGATCTCCACCGAGGTCCAAAAGATTCCATCCCCCGGTGGTGTTCCGTTCCTTTTTCCGCCAAATTTTATGGGAGTTTCGGGATGCTGCTGTTTTTTACACTAATGGCTCTAAATCTGCTGATCATGTTGGGTATGCCTTCACGTCCTCTGTTGGAACGGAAAGTCATCCGCTGCCACCTACATGTGGGGTGTTTACTGTGGAATTGATGGCAATTTCCCAGGCCCTTACCTATATTAAACAGTCCCAACACAACCGCGTTCTGTTATGTACGGACTCGATGAGTGGCCTTCTTGCTATTGACCGGTGTTTTTCGCGCCATCCCTTGGTCTCTGCCATCCATGACCATCTCGCTGATATTCACTGTGCTGCTTGTTCCATTGACTTCCTTTGGGTCCCTGGCCATGTGGGTATCCCGGGTAATGAGCTCGCTGATCGTTTGGCTGGGGGAGCAGTTACTTACCCTCCGTTTTCTGTAACCCCTCCTGCAGCGGATTTACGGCTTCACATTAAATCCCGCTTCGCACAGTCATGGGCCAATTCTTGGGAGGCTACTCCCCTGTCTAGTAAACTTCGTGCAATTAAGGTGACACCAGGCCCGTGGAGTTCTTCCTTTCGTCTCTCCCGAAAGGACTCGACCACACTGTGTCGTCTCCGCATTGGCCATACCAGGCTGACCCATGTTTTTCTTTTGCGTGATGAGCCACCCCCACATTTTGGTTGAATGTCCCCTTCTTTTGGCTCTGCGTGCTAAGTACAGACTCCCCCGCACTTTACCTTTGATGTTGGCTGACGATTCCCGGATGGTCTCTCTGGTTCTTGGTTTCCTCCGGGAAAGTGGTTTTTATTCTCAGTTTTAAGGTTTTTAATCTCTCTCTGGTGTTGGGGCAGGGCGGTGAGTGTTTGGGTGTCTCCCACTGTAAGCAGTGTTCGGAGATTCCCGATTCTCCTCCCTGACCGAAATCCTCTTTTCTTCCCCTTTTACTCTGATTTTACCCCTTTTTTTAAGGCTTGGTTAGTCTTTCTATTCCCATACATACTTTCTACATTCTAGCAGTTGTACCTTTTACGTCACAGGTGGTCTTGCCTATGCTGCTTCAGCATAATGTTGGGTTCGTTCTCTTGCCGACTTGACTCATTTTGTTTTTTTACCAATGACAACATGACTGCCCTTTTACGTTTTTACCTTTTTCCATTTTATTTTTCTCACTTTACTGAGATGTCCCATTAGCGGAATGGAGCCTATTTGAAACAAGGGACTGATGACCTTGCTGTTTGGTCCCTTAAACCTCAAACAACCAACCAACCAACCAACCACCCACACACACACACACACACACACACACACACACACACACACACACACTCTTTCGTATTCTAAAGTGCCGGGAAATTCTATGCCCGTGTATAAAACCATAACCATTGAAAGGACTGATAAGTTTTGTAGTTTCGAGAGAAAATATGCTGTCACTTAATACAAGAAAAGTGTTTTTCACCTGGGAGAAAGCGTATTTTTAACGGGGAAATCCGGGAACTTTCTTCCTTGTCCGCGTGTACACACTGTAACAGCGTTGGGCTCTAATTTGGGTAGAATATATTTAAACCATTTTAGGAACAATTCACCATTAATATTTCCATGATAATCTCTCGTCTTTATTCATTCAAAAATCAATTATCCACCTTCCACAAAACCACCTGCAACAAAAGGTTGGCTTCTATCAGTCACTGTTTTATAAGTTCACACTTTCTGTGTAAGATGTCCTGCATTATCTCATGTTTTGTTAAGGTAATAAATCTACTGATTCTCGCATTCGAACTGTTGAATCTGCCAGAGATACTACGTTCTCCACAAAGCAATATTCTCAATCTGCAATCATGTCATATCATTTCCTGCTTTCAGAATGAAAAGAAATATCTTCTATCCGTTTATAAAACATCATTATTTTAAAAGTAGGCAGGTTGTAGTCATTATTTATCACTTGAAATGCCTTGTTTACTATAGACACTTCGTTCATGAAGAAAAATAAACACTGGTAAACTCTGATGTCAGTGCTGCAAGTTTCTTTATCAGTAGTGATGGATGTTCTCCTGAAAACATCTCAAAACCACTGAGAACTATCAGTTTTTCACCACTTTTAACAGTGTACCTCTTCTATGTTCAACAAGGGAACACTACACAGTTTCAGCCGTTTTTCACCTTATGCTTGGGAAACATGAACAAGCGAGAAGCACCACAATGACTGTCCTCATGATTGTTGAAAATGGTTTGGGAGGGGGAGGTGTGACTTCCCACCATTTTATTGAATACTCACAATGGGAGAGGTTCTTCCTACCTTCCAGATGTTTCTTCAGAATGATAGGTATAACTCAATGCTCCAGTACAAGATCACCACCACTTACAAACTGAGGAATGGTGAGCAGTGTGTTGTCACGTACAAAGGTTGATTTTCCTCCGCACACTCGATTTATTGTCAAATGTGCAACACTTTACGTTGTTTTCATAGACATAAAAAAAAGAAGGAAATTAACTTACAGTGGATTTGAACCCATCATCTTGCATATACAGGTCAGTTGCTATATCCACTACACAAGAACAGCAGCAACAACGTTGTAGATTTGGTGATATTTTTATAGTGGTACAATACCATGTTCCTCAAATTAAGAAGAAAGCGAAGACTTACATGTTTTGGTGTTTCATATTTGAAGAAGAAATTGAGAGAATATGTACAAAACAAGCAGACATGTACCAATCAGAACTAGTCATAATGTTGTCCACAGAATTGTTCAGTGAAAGTGACCGTCCACTGAGATTTGAAATAAGAAATACATGGCATAAGCATTTGGCATATTGATCAGCAAACCTATTGTTGTCTGTTAATGCATTATATTTCCTGAAAGTTTCAATAGTGGTAGTATAACACACAATATCTAATACATAAATAGGGTGTATTTCCAATAGCATACCACCACCCATAAATGAGTGCTATGAATCCTTACCATTCACCACACATTTATTTGTTTACATCAGGATAATAATTACAATAGAGTGTACCAATAGCAAGGAACACTCTCTCTCTCTCTCTCTCTCTCTCTCTCTCTCTCTCTCTCACTCACACACACACACACACACACACACACACACACACACACACACACACACACACATGCACAAAAACCATATAGGCACCCAAATGCAAACTCTCATGGCCATGACAAGGCCACTTACTGATATTTGATTATTAAAAGCAATTACATGAGCTGATTGATGTGGGAGTAGAGCAGGAAAGGACACGAGGGGTAGCAGGTCTTTGGACAGAATACTCTGCGGCTGCACAACAAGACAAAAGGAGTACAGAGGTTAAGAGCAAATACAGGTGTAGGCTGCACAACAAGACAAAAGGAGTACAGAGGTTAAGAGCAAATACAGGTGTAGGAAGAGGGCGGGGGGGGGGGGGGGTTGATAAGCTGCTATTACTGTACAGCATTGTATGTGGATGTGACAATTAACCAACCATTGACTTGCATAAATGGCCATTGCGTTACTGTGGCAAACCACAGTCTTTGAACATGCTGCCCACCACAGCGAAAATGACTTCAACAGCCGTTTCACAATGTGGGCCGTTCGTATACTCCATTCAAGCAAAGTTTTTCTGAACCACACAGAAGGGAATGTCACTTAACACATCCTGTGCTCTCACAATCCCCCCGGCTGAAATCTCTGCAAACCTATTCCCACTGCCATACCGTCTCTTTCCCCTTCTGTCTTCAGTCAGCACCAGTCCTTGGCCACCCACATCATGCACTATTGTCTCCCATCACATTTAACTCGCTCCCCTCCTTCCCGTGTGGATATCCCCCCCCCCCCTTCATTTTCAACCCCCCTTTTCCCTCTTCATATTTGACCTTCTCTCTCCCCCCCCCCCCCAACTTTTTTCTTGTTTAATTTACCCCTCTCCCCCTTTTTCTACATCTCTTTTTGCAGTACCCTCTGTACTCCTTTTGTCTTGCTGTGTGGCCACAGAGTCTCCTGTCCAGACACCTGCCTCTTCCCTGCTACCCCCTTTGTATCTGTCTCCGCCCCCATCCCTACCTTATTCAGGTCAGGAAACTGGAAACTGCTTTTAATAAGACTATCAATAAGGAGTCCTGCTGTGGCTATCTGTGTGTGCTTTGGGGTGTGTGTGTGTGTGTGTGTGTGTGTGTGTGTGTGTGTGTGTGTCTTTGTCTTTTGTAGAAAAAGAGCTACTGCTCAAAAGCTAGAGTAAATGCTGTTTCCTGTGCTCCACACATGGATCAGCTGTAGGCGAAAGGTTGCATTTCCTGTATTTTGCATATTGCTCCATCCTGAAATTTCCATTATTGTTCTGTGTTGATTAAGTTTCTTTGCCACAGCTAAAATAACTTCAGAATCATCACTGAAAGTCCTGTGTGCTCTGCGAAGTGCATGCTGCAGACTGATCCGGCTCAGTGATACTCTTGGCTGTTGCATCATGTGGCCCATTTTCCCTTGGTATACTACGCATCATTCTACCACCTTGTTCTTACATGCACACCACTATAGTAGCTTACATGGGAATTGTCCAATACAGTCTATGGTGGTTAACCTGATAGTGTACCAAGACAGGGAACAAAGATGTGACTGCTTTTCATGATAAATTGGTTGTTTTTCCTTGTCTGGTATTGGATCCTGTGTGATGGATTTGAACTATCTATGATGATCCTAGTGTGGTTTCCATATTTTTCTTATCTACTAATGTGTTTGTTATGGTTTTAAGGAACCAATTGACATTCTTCTCCTCACTAACATATGTGGTAGCTTCTGTTCCTAGCTCCTCATTTGTTTTTCCTTGCTACTGTTTTTTTAGGATAGAGGTGGGTGAAATTGAACTGATAAAAAAATGTTACTATTTATGCCAGTGTGCAATAATTGAAATATAGTCAGGATACAGCTTAGGATTGAAATTGCATTGGGAAAATACTTCTGTCTAGATGTTGGCACTAATACATCCAGCTAAGTGCCCCTTCAGTGGAAAAAACTGAATATTCCAAACATGTCGAAACTGTTATCAGCACTCTGTCCTCACTGTTTATGTCAGTAGTTTTTGTATACTGAATGACCTTTTTTTACTACATCAAAAGTTTCTTTTGAACAAAAATTTTTCTAATAAAACAATATTTTACAGGTCCTAAATGAGGCAGTTGGTGCCCTAATGTGGCACACAATAATATTAACAAAAGAAGACCTGGAAAAATTTAAAACACTAAGAATCATTGTGCGAATTGGAAGTGGAGTTGACAACATTGATGTCAAGGTAAACAGACATACTTACATTTATTATTTTCTTTGTGATGGGCTCTTATGGTTATCGTTTCAATGTTTCCATACCAGAACAACAAGGTTCATGCGCCATCTAGAATTGGCCTATTGCTTGATGTTTTAAACTCTGTTGTTGGTCTAAAACGTTTGTAGTTCATCAGCAGGTCCAAACAATTAGTAGTTACTTTCAAACTGTTCAGTCTTTCACACACATTGAAAACCATTTCTAACTAATATGACCAATTTCTCATAAAATGAAAACAGCTAATTGTAATTTGAAAATTTATCACCTCACAGGCAGCTGGGGAGCTAGGTATAGCTGTGTGCAATGTCCCGGGATATGGTGTAGAAGAAGTGGCAGATACCACACTTTGCCTCATCCTGAACCTATATAGACGTACGTATTGGCTTGCCAATATGGTGCGTGAAGGAAAAAAATTCACTGGTCCGGAACAAGTCAGGGAAGCAGCCCAAGGATGTGCAAGAATACGAGGGGACACGCTTGGCATTGTTGGTCTCGGTACGTATCAATGACCATTTGTCACTATTTTTTGCTACAAAGGTAACTAAAAAAATATGCATGCAAATACCATTAATAACTACTTTATTTGCTTGGAGCAGTGCACACTGTTTTTACCAAGTATAAGACAATCCTGTAAATAAGACTACAGTTTTCAGATTATACGGAATAGTCTGTTAGACTTGGTGACCTCCTTCACAGGATTTTGGGCAACCTTAGTCTGTGTTTTATATCTACATCCATATCCTGCAAACTGTTGAAATGCATGGCAGAGGCTGCTTACCATGTACCAGTTATTGGGGCTTATTCCCATTCCATTCTGGTAGTTTGAAAAAACTGTTTGTTCTTATGCATCTGTGTGCACTGATCATGCTCTTATGATCCCTGTAGGAGCAGTATGTGGATAGGTGGTGTATATTCAAATCTTCAGCATTTTAAAACAGTTTTTAGGCACTCACAGAATAGTTTGTCTTCTCATCAAGTGTCTGCTAGTCCAGCTCCTTCAGTGTCACTGACACTCTCACAGGTCAGACAAACTTTCAGATATATGTACTGCTCTTCACTGTATCTGTTAAATATCTCGTATTTGTCCTAGTTAGTAGGAGTACTACTATTCTATGACTAACTAACATCCCATGTCTGATTCTTCGAAGAATCGTACTTTCGTGCATAAAAGATCATATCTCGCAGAACTATGTCTTGTACAATAATAAAATTCTGCAGGTGCATTCAATGGTATATGTGGATACTGTATGGAAAACGTGCTGCAAGTAGATTTAGTAGTGAAGAAGTAGTAAATAAAAAGTCATATGCGATACTGGAGCTTCACTGCAGGAACAGCAGAAATTATTTGTAGTAGGTGTTGGTAAGAAATATAATTGTCAAGGTTTGAAATTATGTGTAAAGTTCGTTGGCAGTAACTAAGTACAGTAGAGCCTCGATAGTTCTCGAGGTGAACGGGACCAGAACCACCTCGAACTATCGAAAACTCGGACTATCGAAATTTAAATGGGAAAAAGAAATATTACGATATTGTAAGTAATACAGGTCAAAATTTGAACTTTATTAAAATAAAAGTATTTACGCACGCATTTACATTGGCAGGAAAAAAATAATTATTTATTTAGACAAGTAATAGTGAAGTGTCTTTTGTTCGGTGAAGCTGCAAAGTTTCCTCGCGGCAATGTCACGCCACCATCTCAGGAGCAGTAGGACAGTTGGTGTTGCCTCAGGCTGTTGTTCCACGTAGCATATGGCGGCCTCGAGAGCAGCGTAGCCATCGAGGTGACTCGTCATCGGTGCAGCCTCTGCCTCATCACTCTCACACTGTGATGGAATGTTAACCATGTCAGTTGTCAGTTATAGAAGAGCCTGTCACTTCCAACTGTTCGTCCGAATTTAACCTCTCACCTACTTCCACCTCTTCTGCCTCTTCACACCGTGGCAATCTTCTGATTAAATTACACAATGGTTTATTGTCCTCACCTGCTAAATCTTCAGTTTCTGTGTCTGGTATACTTTCCTGTAGAATTTTCCTCCATGATTTAGAAATTGTCAGACTTCATTTCGCTCCAAGATTCGCTAATCCAGTACACGACGTCCTTCAAAGTCAACTTTCTCCAAAGCTCCTACAATGCTTTTGTTGTCTTCGGAATGCAGGATTGACAGTAGCAATCGCCGTTGGTACGTACTTTTTTTATGACATTCCAGAACACCCTGAACCATGGGCTGAATGAGACAGGTAACATTTGGTGTGGAAAAAAAGGTGCGGATACCGTCACACTGCAGTTCTCCTGTACTTGGATGTGAGGACACATTATCCATGAGCAAAATTGCTTTGCATGGCAGTCCCCTTTCCTTTAAAACAATTCTTGCAGTCGGGTACAAATGAGTTACAAAACCAGATCTTGAAGATTTCCTGATTCGTCCAGGCATTATTCTGATGTGTGTAGACAACCGGAAGAGCTGAGATGGGTACATTCTTGAATGCTCTTGGCTTGGCAGACTTCCCAATCACAACTAGTTTTAGTTTGTGGTTTCCAGTTGCACTTGAAGCTGCCATAAGTGTGAGCCGCTTTTTGCTCTTCCCCCCCCCCACCCCCCCCCCCCCCCACCCCACCCCACCCCACCCCACCCACTCACCCCAAGAGCACTTATTTGTTCACAAGAAGCAAGTGTTGTAGCTGGTAACATTTTAAAATTTAGCCCAGTTTCGTCACAGTTATATATTTGTTCATTAGACAAATTTTCGTCAGTTATGATTTTTTTAAACTCGACAATAAATGTAAAATTTATGGAAATTTCAGTATTTTACAGATGAATGTTGTCATTTTATGACTTTGTGGATAAAAATTTGAAATGTTAACATTCAATAGTCACACCAGCTTGGTACAGTCGGTTGTTTGCATGGGTCAAAGATAAGTCTACGATAGTCGATAACTCATTCTTTAAAGGAGGAAGTAATATTATGTACCCAAAACATTTACGTGAGCTTGACAACTTTCGGAATACCTAGAGTTGAACAAAGTTGATCCAGTGAGTGTCAGAAGAAGAGAATTCTTGATTCTGCTACAACAAATGCCCCTAAAACAATAGCATGTTATTCCAAATGTGACAAACCCATCCTACAAAGTAAGACTTCTGCTGCAACATGAGGAAACATGGTTTCCTGTTCTCAAACTTGAACAAGGTCTTTCGCACTATCGTTCATTCCTGTATTTGACAAATTGAATGTTGCCCTCTAGACTTCTTCCCTGAAAGTTGACTTTTTATTAGAACTGCTAGTGTTCATAAAGTTTGTTAAGTCCAAAATTGTCAAACTCCTCCTTGCTTGAAGTTTAGTATAACTTGATTCAAAATCGAAGAAGTGATGATGAGTTAGTTACTGGCATTCAGACTTCAAACATAGTGAACAATACAGGATACAGATAAAGCCCTTTTCTTGTCATCAGTGAGAAATTAGTTTTTACTGGCTGTGACTACATCATCAACTACTTTCCACTCAAGGATGATGGATAAAAGCATGCTGAAGTTGCTAGGTTAGACAAATTGAAGATGCACAGTTTTCTTGCTTCCGAAAGTCATCATTCTGTTAAAGATACTTCATTATGTATTGTATAACAAATTGGCAAGGATGTTTTCCTTGGTTAGCTTCTGTTGCCTTTATTGTAGACAGGTGTGACCTGTGCTTTCTTCCAACCATTGGGGACAATTTCTTGTTCGAGGGATCTACAATAAATAATGATCAAGAAGGGCTAACTTGGCCATCAATTTAATACAGGGTCCGAAATGTAGTCCACTAGCCCCTGGAGTGCTTTTCAGTTTGAGATTTCAGTTGTTTCTCAACACTGATGCTAATAACTTTATAACTCATCTTTGCACTGGTGTGAGAATGTACATATTTGCTTGCAACATAACATATACTGGAATGCACGCTGTTACTTGCACTGGAGCATATGCGACGTCTGCTATGTATTTGTTAGTTGGTCCTAACCCTCACAAGTGTACCTGTTTTTACCAATAAATGTCTGTAAGAGAGAGATAGCTTTCCTCGTCACAGAATTAGACAGCATAGCCATCTAGCAAGATTTTTAATGTTTAACTTGTAACTTCGTTATTAGAGTTCATTTTGTAATAAGCGTATGAATTCAGTGGACACACATTTGGCAAATGAGATACACCCAATTACAGCAAGAGGTTTTCCCCCAAATTCATCATTTGAAAAATACAGGGTCACCATATATTCGCAGATTAAACTACTGCTGCTGAGGTCAACTTTTATTTAATGTTATTAAATAGAGACTATAAGCGGTAATTTTACATTTATATGAGTCATGCTACGTCTACATCTACATGACTACTCTGCAATTCACATTTAAGTGCTTGGCAGAGGGTTCATCAAACCACAATCATACTATCTCTCTACCATTCCACTCCCGAACAGCGCGCGGGAAAAACGAACACCTAAACCTTTCTGTTCGAGCTCTGATTTCTCTTATTTTATTTTGATGATCATTCCTACCTATGTAGGTTGGGCTCAACAAAATATTTTCGCATTCGGAAGAGAAAGTTGGTAACTGAAATTTCATAAATAGATCTCGCTGCGACGAAAAACGTCTTTGCTTTAATGACTTCCATCCCAATTCGCGTATCATATCTGCCACTCTCTATCCCCTATTACGTGATAATACAAAACGAGCTGCCCTTTTTTTGCACCCTTTCGATGTCCTCGGTCAATCCCACCTGGTAAGGATCCCACATCGCGCAGCAATATTCTAACAGAGGACGAACGAGTGTAGTGTAAGATGTCCCTTTAGTGGACTTCTTGCATCTTCTAAGTGTCCTGCCAATGAAACGCAACCTTTGGCTCGCCTTCCCCACAATATTATCTATGTGGTCTTTCCAACTGAAGTTGTTCGTAATTTTAACACCCAGGTACTTAGTTGAATTGACAGCCTTGAGAATTGTACTATTTATCGAGTAATTGAATTCCAGCGGATTTCTTTTGGAACTCGTGTGGATCACGTCACACTTTCCGTTATTTAGCGTCAACTGCCACCTGCCACACCATACAGCAATCTTTTCTAAATCGCTTTGAAACTGATACTGGTCTTCGGATGATCTTACTAGATGGTAAATTACAGCATCATCTGTGAACAACCTAAGAGAACTGCTCAGATTGTCACCCAGGTCATTTATATAGATCATGAACAGCAGAGGTCCCAGGACGCTTCCCTGGGGAACATCTGATACCACATCAGTTTTACTCGATGATTTGCCGTCTATTACTACGAACTGCGACCTTCCTGATAGGAAATCACGAATCCAGTTGCACAACTGAGACGACACCCCATAGGCCCGCAGCTTGATTAGAAGTCGCTTGTGAGGAACGGTATCAAAAGCTTTTCAGAAATCTAGAAATACGGAATAAACTTCAGATCCCCTGTCGATAGCGGCCATTACTTGGTGCTAATAAAGAGCTAGCTGTGTTGCACAAGAACGATGTTTTCTGAAACCATGCTGATTACGTATCAATAGATCGTTCCCTTCGAGGGGATTCATAATGTTTGAATACAGTATATGCTCCAAAACCCTACTGAAAATAGATGTCAATGATATAGGTCTGTAGTTCGATGGATTACTCCTACTACCCTTCTTAAACTCTGATGCGATCAGCGCAATTTTCCAATCTGCAGGTACAGATCTATCGGTGAGCGAGCGGTTGTATATGATTGCTAAGTAGGGGGCTATTGTATCAGCGTAATCTCAAAGGAACCTAATCGGCATACAATCTGGACCTGAAGACTTGCCCATATCAAGCGATTTGAGTTGCTTTGCAACCCCAAAGGTATCTACTTCTAAAACTCATGCTAGCAGCTGTTCGTGTTTCAAATTCTGGAATATTCCTTTCGTCTTCCCTGGTGAGGGAATTTCAGATAACTGTGTTCAATAACTCCGCTTTAGCGGCACAGTCGTCGGTAACAGTACCATCGGCACTGCGCAGCGAAGGTATTGACTGCGTCTTGCTGCTTGTGTACTTCACATACGACCAGAATTTCTTCGGATTTTCTACCAAATTTCGAGACAATGTTTCATTTTGGAACCTATTAAAGGCATCTTGCATTGAAGTCCGTGCCACATTTCGCGCGTCTGTAAATTTTAGCCAATCTTTGGGATTTCGCATTCTTCTGAACTTCGCATTCTTTTTCCGTTGCCTCATTAGCCACATTATCATCTATTTTGGCCAAATTAGCATCTGTTTTTTGGCAACAGTTAGATGGATTGTTGTTGTTGTTGTTGTGGTCTTCAGTCCTGAGACTGGTTTGATGCAGCTCTCCATGCTACTCTATCCTGTGCAAGCTTCTTCATCTCCCAGTACCTACTGCATCCTACATCCTTCTGAATCTGCTTAGTGTATTCATCTCTTGGTCTCCCCCTACGATTTTTACCCTCCACGCTACCCTCCAATACTAAATTGGTGATCCCTTGATGCCTCAGAACATGTCCTACCAACCGATCCCTTCTTCTGGTCAAGTTGTGCCACAAACTTCTCTTCTCCCCAATCCTATTCAATACTTCCTCATTAGTTATGTGATCTACCCATCTAATCTTCAGCATTCTTCTGTAGCACCACATTTCGAAAGCTTCTATTCTCTTCTTGTCCAAACTATTTATCGTCCATGTTTCGCTTCCATACATGGCTACACTCCATACAAATACTTTCAGAAATGACTTCCTGACATTTAAAGCTATACTCGATGTTAACAAATTTCTCTTCTTCAGAAACGCTTTCCTTGCCATTGCCAGTCTACATTTTATATCCTCTCTACTTCGACTATCATCAGTTATTTTGCTCCCCAAATAGCAACACTCCTTTACTACTTTAAGTGTCTCATTTCCTAATCTAATACCCTCAACATCACCCGACTTAATTCGACTACATTCCATTATCCTCGTTTTGCTTTTGTTGATGTTCATCTTATATCCTCCTTTCAAGACACTGTCCATTCCGTTCAACTGCTCTTCCAAGTCCTTTGCTGTCTCTGACAGAATTACAATGTCATCGGCGAACCTCAAAGTTTTTATTTCTTCTCCATGGATTTTAATACCTACTCCGAATTTTTCTTTTGTTTCCTTTACTGCTTGCTCAATATACAGATTGAATAACATCGGGGAGAGGCTACAACCCTGTCTTGGTCCCTTCCCAACCACTGCTTCCCTTTCATGTCCCTCGACTCTTATAACTGCCATCTGGTTTCTGTACAAATTGTAAATAACCTTTCGCTCCCTGTATTTTACCCCTGCCACCTTTAGAATTTGAAAGAGAGTATTCCAGTCAACATTGTCAAAAGCTTTCTCTAAGTCTACAAATGCTAGAAACGTAGGTTTGCCTTTCCTTAATCTTTCTTCTAAGATAAGTCGTAAGGTCAGTATTGCCTCACGTGTTCCAGTATTTCTACGGAATCCAAACTGATCTTCCCCGAGGTCGGCTTCTACTAGTTTTTCCATTCGTCTGTAAAGAATTCGTGTTAGTATTTTGCAGCTGTGGCTTATTAAACTGATTGTTCGGTAATTTTCACATCTGTCAACACCTGCTTTCTTTGGGATTGGAATTATTATATTCTTCTTGAAGTCTGAGGGTATTTCGCCTGTTTCATACATCTTGCTCACCAGATGGTAGAGTTTTGTCAGGACTGGCTCTCCCAAGGCCGTCAGTAGTTCCAATGGAATGTTGTCTACTCCAGGGGCCTTGTTTTGACTCAGGTCTTTCAGTGCTCTGTCAAACTCTTCACGCAGTATCTTATCTCCCATTTCATCTTCATCTACATCCTCTTCCATTTCCATAATATTGTCCTCAAGTACATCGCCCTTGTATAGACCCTCTATATACTCCTTCCACCTTTCTGCCTTCCCTTCTTCGCTTAGAACTGGGTTTCCATCTGAGCTCTTGATGTTCATGCAAATGGTTCTCTTATCTCCAAAGGTCTCTTTAATTTTCCTGTAGGCAGTATCTATCTTACCCCTATTGAGATAAGCCTCTACATCCTTACATTTGTCCTCTAGCCATCCCTGCTTAGCCATTTTGCACTTCCTGTCGATCTCATTTTTGAGACGTTTGTATTCCTTTTTACCTGCTTCATTTACTACATTTTTATATTTTCTCCTTTCATCAATTAAGTTCAATATTTCTTCTGTTACCCAAGGATTTCTACTAGCCCTCGTCTTTTTACCTACTTGATCCTCGGCTGCCTTCACTAATTCATCCCTCAAAGTTACCCATTCTTCTTCTACTGTATTTCTTTCCCCCATGCCTGTCAATTGTTCCCTTATGCTCTCCCTGAAACTCTGTACAACCTCTGGTTATTTCAGTTTATCCAGGTCCCATCTCCTTAAATTCCCACCTTTTTGCAGTTTCTTCAGTTTTAATCTACAGGTCATAACCAATAGATTGTGGTCAGAGTCCACATCTGCCCCTGGAAATTTCTTACAATTTAAAACCTGGTTCCTAAATCTCTGTCTTACCATTATATAATCTATCTGATACCTTTTAGTATCTCCAGGGTTCTTCCATGTATACAACCTTCTATCGTGATTCTTAAACCAAGTGTTAGCTATGATAAAGTTGTGCTCTGTGCAAAATTCTACCAGGCGGCTTCCTCTTTCATTTCTTAGCCCCAATCCATATTCACCTACTACGTTTCCTTCTCTCCCTTTTCCTACACTCGAATTCCAGTCACCCATGACTATTAAATTTTCGTCTTCCTTCACTATCCGAATAATTCCTTTTATTTCATCATACATTTCTTCAATTTCTTCGTCATCTGCAGAGCTAGTTGGCATATGAACTTGTACTACTGTAGTAGGTGTGGGCTGCGTATCTATCTTGGCCACAATTATGCGTTCACTATGCTGTTTGTAGTAGCTTACCCGCATTCCTATTTTCCTATTCATTATTAAACCTACTCCTGCCTTACCCCTATTTGACTTTGTGTTTATAACCCTGTAGTCACCTGACCAGAAGTCTTGTTCCTCCTGCCACCGAACTTCACTAATTCCCACTATATCTAACTTTAACCTATCCATTTCCCTTTTTAAATTTTCTAACCTGCCTGCCCGATTAAGTGATCTGACATTCCACGCTCCGATCCGTAGAACGCCAGTTTTCTTTCTCCTGATAACGACGTCCTCTTGAGTAGTCCCCGCCCGGAGATCCGAATGGGGGACTATTTTACCTCCGGAATATTTTACCCAAGAGGACGCCATCATCATTTAATCATATAGTAAAGCTGCATGCCCTCGGGAAAAATTACGGCCATAGTTTCCCCTTGCTTTCAGCCATTCGCAGTACCAGCACAGCAAGGCCGTTTTGGTTATTGTTACAAGGCCAGATCAGTCAATCATCCAGACTGTTGCCCTTGCAACTACTGAAAAGGCTGCTGCCCCTCTTCAGGAACCACACATTTGTCTGGCCTCTCAACAGATACCCCTCCGTTGTGGTTGTACCTACGGTACGGCTATCTGTATCGCTGAGGCACGCAAGCCTCCCCACAAACGGCAAGGTCCATGGTTCAACAGTGAGGATTAAATAATCTGATTTCTTGCTGTTAACCGTATTCTTGTCAACTGTTTCATTTAATGCTACTCTACAGTCAATGTGAAGAATGAAAGAAAACTGGTATGTTACAATAGAATTTTTAAAATATGTATTTTATTGCTCAAAGAGTAGAAATTTCAGCAGTAATTCAACTACAGGTACACCAAATCCTGCTGCTCGAAAGAAAGGGTACAAATTTCTGCACTACTTTCTTTAATATTACATCTCCTACTGGTATTGCAGTGAGACAGAATTCTCTTACTGTCAACACTGTTTGTGGGTGTCCTCATTAAATCCAGACAATATTTGGCAAACATTTAATATTTATTTTCTGTCCTCCTGGTCACGAAAACATTGATCACATCAACTCTCGTGTTCCTCCAGTTCCTTCTCACAAGTTCTTTGAAACACACTGTGTGTTGCTACTGTTGGCGAACTTAGAAGTCTCTTAACTTGAGGGACTTCAGCACTATTCAGAATGACATTTCTTGGATAAAATGGCCATGCCAAAGCCTCAAATTTCTTATGATTAGGATCCCTTCTTCTGAGTGCTGCAAGCTTAATTTTGGCAGCATTAGCTGCTTTAAAAAAGGTGTCTCTACAAGCAGCTTGCTGCAAAGCAGTGGAAGTTTGCAGCAAATTTTTTGTCGAATCTGAATATTATCCTTCTTCACATATGTTAACTTCAACATAATTCTCAGACATTATCTTCCCACATGGCATATCTTTATCGGAGAATTCAGAATTCCACAATCGTAAGGCGGCATTTCGCAACTTCTGCAGTGGAATATTGGCTTTCAAAAAAGCCTCAGTAGTTTCTTCCTTAAGTCTTTATCTTGCTTTCTTTGTTTGGCTCCACATAAGCAATCAACGATCAACAACTGCCTCTTTTGAGAAACAGCAGCAGCATTTTCTTGGCGGTGGGCGGAATGCTTCTCTGATTTAATAAGTTTTTTGACATTCTTTCGTCTCCCAACCAATGCGGCAGTTGCAAAATTTGCGGAACACTGTTGGGAATCTGTGGCATATAAACCACGGTTTGCATATTGCTATGCCCTGTCATGTGCTTTCACAGAAGTGCGACCCATAATTCATGTGCAAACAATGAAACTGTAAAAACGAAACAATCTGAACTTCACCGTGTGCTCTCAAGAAAGACTGGTGCGAGTGCAATCGATTATCAAATTGCATTGGCTAGCATTTATTGGTCTCTTTTTCGCTACCAATAGTAGTAAGCAGCTAACATTGTGTTCGGGGCAACTATATTTATAAAACCAGAAGTAACATATGGAGTTAATGACAGCCGAAATGTTTAGTGTAATTGGGATCGAAATCGTTGTATCTGTTGACATGTGAGAAACAATAAGCATTATGTCTTTGGCCAAATAAAATTGGTAGTGACAGCATAGCGAAACCAAATCAATGTGTATCGACTTATATTGATTCGTTTATGTCCATCAACTACCTCGTCGACTGTCTGGTTCACTAACTTGTTCTATGACATTACCAGGGTTGCCACAAGTTCTGAAAATGAGGGAACATCAGGGGATTTCAAACATATCAGGGAAGAAAAAAAGGATACTAGGAAAAAACTGCAGCCTATTTTTAACAGTTGCTCAGGCTCAGCACTATAGAGGACGCAGTTGAAAGGGGAGAGGTGATACCAGCTTGACTAAGGTGATTGCGGGAGGGAATGGTTAGCAAGCAGCAATTTTTGTCATGTTGCCAGCCGTGGGAATCCATACCATGTACTTCGTATGTTTATGAACATCTGCTATTTTTAAATTGCAGTTTGGCTGAATCCATTTGTATTGGAAATTGAATTGACTTTAAAATTGTACAAATACTCAACAACAGTATTCATTTCTGCAGGAGATGGCAAATTCTAGATAGGGGCCAGTGGTGTAATTCTGTGCTTCATTCTGCAATGTTGTCAACATATGAGGATAACAAAAGGGTCGTATCACCTGCTGGTTATACGCAGCCAATGACAGAGCAGTGGGCAGACAAAATGTTTGGGAGCAAGAGACATTGTAACATTCTCAAGTCAGTATAGGAGCAAAATCTGATACGTATTGGGGGGGGGGGGGGGGAGAAGAGTGTTCTTAGTTCCGACCTTGACCACCTCAGAAATAGCAACGTACTCGAAAGGAACAGCCAAATATTTGTGCAATGAGAATATAAATTTCACAGCTGTGCGATGATGATGATGATGATGATGATGATGATGATGATGATGATGATATTACAAATAGTGATACCACAGGCGACAGGGTTTAGTACTGTATTTACTCAAATCTAAGCCGCACTTTTTTTTCCTGTTTTCGTAATCCAAAAAACCATCTGTGGCTTAGAATTGAATGCAAAGTAAGCGGAAGTTCTGAAAAATGTTGGTAGGTGCCGCTACAACTAACTTCTGTCATCGAATATATGTAGCGCTACACAGGCATGCTTTGCAGGCACAAAGATAAATACTGGAACCAAAATCTCTGCGTCAGTAAATAAATTAAAAGAAAAGGTAGAAGACTGTAAACATTATGCCATGTATTTTTTTGTCTGCTGCTATCTCGTTTAAATCCTGTCTGCCTAATAAACTACGGAACTAGAGTGAGACAACAGCAAACGCGGAAGAATATACATATCATGGCATGTTTATATTTGTATTATTCTTATGCTGAATAGTGATATAGTCAGAAATGAAGCACGGCAACTAACTAGATTTTTAAATCTAAGATGAATCTAATTTCTGTGCAAAATAAAATGTACTAAAGAGGCGTTTGCAAAGATTTTCAAACGGAGAAAAATTTTCGCTAACTCTCGTTCAGAACATCTTCTATCATATGCAGTCTATTATTTGGTTCTTGTTGATCATTACCAAAGAAAGCTGCAGTGTAAGTAACAACAAATAGCAGTCTCATGCCATTGTTTCACTTATGAGACAATTCCTCTCTCTTTTTTTATTGTAAGCCGCATTTGCACGCCCAAAACAAAGCCATACTGCGAGCGGCACCAGGTTGTAAACGCTCATTATCAGAATGTGACAAACAATGGATGACACAGTACAGTATTGAATTTTCAGCTTAGAGCAACGTAAAGATCTATAACAAAGATAACGGCACTTACGACATCAAAGCAAAATAAGCAATAGATTCAAACCAGACGAAGCACGTGAAAAAGGAAGGGTACCTGTATAAATATGGACGGAGTGCCCTACACATAGCAATGGCTACTTGGTAAAACTTAACTGTTAAGCTTACGACTCACACCAAACTACTGTAGCTGTATCTTCATCCATTCGACCTCAATTGTGTCTCATGTTACAATGGAGTAACTTTGTTTTGATTTGGAGGTGCAGTCTAAAACTTTTCTCTCCCATTGAATTTTGAATGTCAAATTTCAGGTGCGGCTTTGATTCGAGTAAATACGGTAAGCAAAAAGGTAGAAAAGAGGTCAGTCCAAAAACTTTTTGTTCTTCTTGTTTATTTTATTTCTCATAGTATTGTCAAAAAGTAGACAGTCAGTAAATGCCATAGTTCAGAGTAAATATGTTGCTAACTTTTCGGCAGATACTTTGTCAGTAAAACAGAGTGTAATTTTGATTAGTCAGAATAAGTTACAAATAAATTTTCTCTAGGAACCCCTTAGAAAAAGGTCGTCGTCTTGTATTCAGGGTTGGTCGTCTTGTATTCAGGGTTGGTCGTCTTGTATTCAGGGTTGGTCGTCTTGTATTCAGGGTTGGTCGTCTTGTATTCAGGGTTGGTCGTCTTGTATTCAGGGTTGGTCGTCTTGTATTCAGGGTTGGTCGTCTTGTATTCAGGGTTGGTCGTCTTGTATTCAGGGTTGGTCGTCTTGTATTCAGGGTTGGTCGTCTTGTATTCAGGGTTGGTCGTCTTGTATTCAGGGTTGGTCGTCTTGTATTCAGGGTTGGTCGTCTTGTATTCAGGGTTGGTCGTCTTGTATTCAGGGTTGGTCGTCTTGTATTCAGGGTTGGTCGTCTTGTATTCAGGGTTGGTCGTCTTGTATTCAGGGTTGGTCGTCTTGTATTCAGGGTTGGTCGTCTTGTATTCAGGGTTGGTCGTCTTGTATTCAGGGTTGGTCGTCTTGTATTCAGGGTTGGTCGTCTTGTATTCAGGGTTGGTCGTCTTGTATTCAGGGTTGGTCGTCTTGTATTCAGGGTTGGTCGTCTTGTATTCAGGGTTGGTCGTCTTGTATTCAGGGTTGGTCGTCTTGTATTCAGGGTTGGTCGTCTTGTATTCAGGGTTGGTCGTCTTGTATTCAGGGTTGGTCGTCTTGTATTCAGGGTTGGTCGTCTTGTATTCAGGGTTGGTCGTCTTGTATTCAGGGTTGGTCGTCTTGTATTCAGGGTTGGTCGTCTTGTATTCAGGGTTGGTCGTCTTGTATTCAGGGTTGGTCGTCTTGTATTCAGGGTTGGTCGTCTTGTATTCAGGGTTGGTCGTCTTGTATTCAGGGTTGGTCGTCTTGTATTCAGGGTTGGTCGTCTTGTATTCAGGGTTGGTCGTCTTGTATTCAGGGTTGGTCGTCTTGTATTCAGGGTTGGTCGTCTTGTATTCAGGGTTGGTCGTCTTGTATTCAGGGTTGGTCGTCTTGTATTCAGGGTTGGTCGTCTTGTATTCAGGGTTGGTCGTCTTGTATTCAGGGTTGGTCGTCTTGTATTCAGGGTTGGTCGTCTTGTATTCAGGGTTGGTCGTCTTGTATTCAGGGTTGGTCGTCTTGTATTCAGGGTTGGTCGTCTTGTATTCAGGGTTGGTCGTCTTGTATTCAGGGTTGGTCGTCTTGTATTCAGGGTTGGTCGTCTTGTATTCAGGGTTGGTCGTCTTGTATTCAGGGTTGGTCGTCTTGTATTCAGGGTTGGTCGTCTTGTATTCAGGGTTGGTCGTCTTGTATTCAGGGTTGGTCGTCTTGTATTCAGGGTTGGTCGTCTTGTATTCAGGGTTGGTCGTCTTGTATTCAGGGTTGGTCGTCTTGTATTCAGGGTTGGTCGTCTTGTATTCAGGGTTGGTCGTCTTGTATTCAGGGTTGGTCGTCTTGTATTCAGGGTTGGTCGTCTTGTATTCAGGGTTGGTCGTCTTGTATTCAGGGTTGGTCGTCTTGTATTCAGGGTTGGTCGTCTTGTATTCAGGGTTGGTCGTCTTGTATTCAGGGTTGGTCGTCTTGTATTCAGGGTTGGTCGTCTTGTATTCAGGGTTGGTCGTCTTGTATTCAGGGTTGGTCGTCTTGTATTCAGGGTTGGTCGTCTTGTATTCAGGGTTGGTCGTCTTGTATTCAGGGTTGGTCGTCTTGTATTCAGGGTTGGTCGTCTTGTATTCAGGGTTGGTCGTCTTGTATTCAGGGTTGGTCGTCTTGTATTCAGGGTTGGTCGTCTTGTATTCAGGGTTGGTCGTCTTGTACTTCGGTCAATATGGTACATGTAAAAGGTACTGCAGTCTTCAAACCAAAGGTTGATTTGAACACCAAAGCGCTTTATTAGGAATGGTTTTATTGGAGAGTAGTTACATGAGAAGTCATGAATGGCTGTTAATTTTTTTTGTGTAGTTGTAAGATGTATCTTCTGGCATTTACCAAGTGCGTGTGTCTTCTTTGATCATTGCTTCATTATGGATAATGGAGGTGAAAACAGCAAATAGCTATTTTGCTGGAATGTTATGACACCATTGTTACATCTTTAGTAGGACCGAAGAGGCTTGAAGCTACAGTGCTCTGTTATTGGACAAAAATATTGAACAGTGTGGTATATTATTTCATATGTCTCACCCATATCAGGATCCAAATAACAAAGAGAGTGACAGTTAAATATGGAAGGGGCACTTTTCTCAGCTGTGCACTACCTGCATGCACAATATGGCTGTGTCAGCAACAGGTGTGCAATTCAATACAAAATCCAGTCACAGATTTTCATTTAACATGCAGTACAGGAGTGGATTTATCATTGTGTGAAGAAGAAGAAGAAGAAGAAGAAAGGGGGAGGGCAATCCAACAAAAATAGATAACAACAGTTACATTAAAGACCAAAGTGGTCAGTAACTGAATGTTACACTTCCCTGTAGCGGAATGATTAATTATCAACAAATGGCAAAATAAAGCTCACATTATTTTTATTCCATCCTGGACCTTTAATTGCTCATATATATCCCATAGTTCTCAGAAATAAAGATCGAAAGTTCTGAAAGTTTCTCCTTATAACAAAAGACCTAGCAAAACATTCTTCTTGACATGGTTTGTCTCTTGTGTGGCAAAAGGTCTATTAAACAGCCCACAAGATTTCACAGTATATGTAACAATAACAATCACTAATTTATCATCGTTGAAGTAAAGAAAGAATGGTTCTGTTGGAGTTTCCACTACTTCTGCTATCTGCAAATCACCTCTTAGTTTTTCTCTTCAGTTTTATCTGCTCCTTAATTGGATAACCATCATCGGTAATATATATATACTCCAAGATTTGTCACTTACAGGCAGTTACATTGGAATTGGTATCTCTTGCACTTGCGTCAGTGTTGCTGTCTCCATCTTCTGAAGTTTTATCTGACAGAGACTGTTCATCATTATCTCATAGCAGATCTGTCATAATGAGCTGGGCAGTTAAAAACTTGAACATTGTCTCATGGCACATGAGAGAGAACACTTGTCTATATGTATAAGGAAGGCATACTAAAACACAATTGGTTAGGACAGTCATAGTGGCAAATTTACTTGTTTACTTGTGTGTTCTAAATGGCTAGTCTACATCATTCCTAGTCGAGGGTTGCCTGTCTAAAGGCTCCCGAAGGCAAAATCTATTCATTAAGGGCTATAAGTGTTTGTTAAAGGTTTAACATTGTAAGAGAAGTATTACAGTTACAAGTGTGTGTGTGTGTGTGTGTGTGTGTGTGTGTGTGTGTGTGTGTGTGTGTGTGTGTGTGTGTGTGTGTGTGAAGGAGAGCGTCAAGTGACTTCAACAAACATTACACACACTTTCAAACATTCATAAAAGTTTTCTCCCCTATACCCCCACAAAAAGGTGAAAAAAAAGTTTATCACTAAATACATCTTCGCTGTTCATGCAGTGAAACTGTTGCTTCAGTCATGACATTTTAATTTATTATGTCTTCACTACTAACTCTGCTCACAACATGTTTTGCAGGTGCTATCCACGTACACCACTGAATGTACCTGCAAAATTATATCATTGTATGACACACTGTTAAAGATTCAGTGGTCACCTACGTAAAAATGAGAATATTAGTATTATGTATTAAAACCGTACACTATGTTGTGGCTGAGTAATACTTTCATTAAGAAAGTAAACTTGTTGTTTATACATAATATGCCTCAGTGTGGTATGTTTCAAAACATTCTAGTATACAAAGAGCAACATCACAACTCGGACACCAGCAAGGCATTTCCTTTCAATGCACTTCTCGATTTTGTGTCTTTGTTACATCAGCTCTCTTCGCAGCTCTAAATTATAGAAACATTTCACATCTCGATAGGTGATCCCATTTTGGCAAAAAAATACGCTACTCATTATGCTCACGCCAATTCTTTATGTTGGTTGCTTTGTGCTGCAAAAGAATCTCCTGTCTACAAGAATGTTTTGTGTCGTCTTATAAAGCACAACTGGATTATAGTCCATGTGAAATTACTTTTCAGTTGACGTCTGTTATTCGCTGCTCCAGAGTTGCTACATCGACCTGTGGTTGCCATTCAGTGAGATGATACACAAACACATCAGGTCACTTCACAAGTGCTGTTATGTTTAATGTGGAAGAGTGTAGACAGCAGCCACCATGAGGAATGCGGCTATGACTGAACAGCGTAGCCCTAAATTCAAACTCCTGTCTTCACTTAGTCACAACCTTGATGTGATAAGTAATGTGTCATAGAAAACATTCAGCTACCACAGAAAACATTCAACAACCACCTGTGGCAGAATTATTAATCGTACTCACTTTAACAGTGTTTAAAGCTAACCTGTAGGGGCAAACACAAGACACAAGAATTTCATTTTCTGTGCTATAAGCACTGATCCTCATTCTCATTGGTTTGTGGTAACTGTCCTTACACTGGCTACATGAGCTGATGTGTTACCAACTGACGAGCAGTCCGGGTTTGCCTTTGGCTACGTATCTATAGGCAACAAAGGCATGAAGTGTAGAGATAAAGCATAATGTTTAAAAGTAAGGAAATTTTTTTGTACATACCTACGGTGATTGCTAGCTGCAGGCAGCTGCATTGTTCAAAACAGGGTAAATACTAGTCATTTCAGAGTCACTGGAACTTCCCAAAGTGGCTATTGAGAAGATAGTCATTATTCCATGCTTAGTCAGTTACTCATTTCGTATGCGTCACAGACCTCCAATCAATTTCGAAGACATTTTCCATGCCTTGAATAGTCAGTTTCTAAACTTCATGAAACTTTGTATTTTCTTGAGCAACATATCCTTTCACTTCAGCTAAAATAACTTGCATTTTGTCATTACCTGTAAAAAAATTCGTTGTGCCCCTCCATTTCGTCTGTAGCTTATGCTCCCTTCTCAAAAGACCTAAGTAGGTTTAATTTTTTTTATTTTTAATTACTAGCTTGACAACCTTATGTTTTGGAAGATCATTGCTGTTAGTCATGCAAGAGAATACTGCCGTTGTTTTGTACTCTCACAATTAACCTACAACATGTGACAGGCAGCAATTGAGGTGTTGGTGTAACCTGTATTGAAAAAGGGGTCCAATAGTCTATTCACAAAGATTTTCTGCCCCTTTCATTGTGTAGGGACATACAGACACAAGCAGACATATTTAAATATGTCTGCTTGTGTCTGTATATGTGTGGATGGATATGTGTGTGTGTGTGTGTACGCGAGTGTATACCCGTCCTTTTTTCCCCATAAGGTAAGTCTATCCGCTCCCGGGACTGGAATGACTCCTTACCCTCTCCCTTAAAACCCACATCCTTTCGTCTTTCCCTCTCCTTCCCTCTTTCCTGATGAGGCAACAGTTTGTTGCGAAAGCTTGAATTTTGTGTGTATGTTTGTGTTCGTTTGTGTGTGTGTCGACCTGCCAGCACTTTCATTTGGTAAGTCACATCATCTTTGTTTTTATATATATATATATATATATATATATATATATATATATATATATATATATATATATATATATATATATATATATATATAATAGAAGGAAACATTCCACGAAGGAAAAATATATTTAAAAACAAAGATGATGTGACTTACCAAATGAAAGTGCTGGCAGGTCGACAGACACACAAACAAACACAAACATACACACAAAATCCAAGCTTTCGCAACCAACGGTTGCCTCCTCAGGAAAGAGGGAAGGAGAAGGAAAGACAAAAGGATATGGGTTTTAAGGGAGAGGGTAAGGAGTCATTCCAATCCCGGGAGCGGAAAGACTTACCTTAGGGGGAAAAAAGGACAGGTATACACTCGCGCACACACACACATATCCATCCACACATACACAGACACAAGCAGACACTTGTAAAGGCAAAGAGTTTGGCAGAGAGTTTGGGCAGAGATGTCAGTCGGGACGGAAGTACAGAGGCAAAGATGATGTTGAAAGACAGGTGAGGTATGAGCGGCGGCAGATTGAAATTAGAAATTAGCGGAGATTGAGGCCTGGCGGATAGCGAGAAGAGAGGATATGCTGAAGGGCAAGTTCCCATCTCCGGAGTTCTGACAGGTTGGTGTTAGTGGTCCGTCCACATCAAACCCACCAACAAGCAACAGTACCTCCATTACGATAGCTGCCACCCATTCCACATCAAACGGTCCCTTCCCTACAGCCTAGGTCTTAGAGGCAAACGAATCTGCTCCAGTCCGGAATCCCTGAGGCATTACACCAACAACCTGACAACAGCTTTCGCATCCCTCAACTACCCTCCCGACCTGGTACAGAAGCAAATAACCAGAGCCACTTCCTCATCCTCTCAAACCCAGAACCTCCCACAGAACCACCACAAAAGTGCCCCACTTGTTACAGGATACTTTCCGGGACTGGATCAGATTCTGAATGTGGCTCTCCAGCAGGGATACAACTTCCTCAAATCCTGCCCTGAAATGAGATCCATCCTTCATGAAATCCTCCCCACTCCACCAAGAGTGTCTTTCCGCCGTCCACCTAACCTTCGTAACCTCTTAGTTCATCCCTATGAAATCCCCAAACCACCTTCCCTACCCTCTGGCTCCTACCCTTGTAACCGCCCCCGGTGTAAAACCTGTCCCATGCACCCTCCCACCACCACCTACTCCAGTCCTGTAACCCAGAAGGTGTACACAATCAAAGGCAGAGCCACGTGTGAAAGCACCCACGTGATCTACCAACTGACCTGCCTACACTGTGATGCATTCTATGTGGGAATGACCAGCAACAAACTGTCCATTCGCATGAATGGACACAGGCAGACAGTGTTTGTTGGTAATGAGGATCACCCTGTGGCTAAACATGGCCTTGGTGCACGGCCAGCACATCTTGGCACAGTGTTACACCGTCCGGGTTATCTGGATACTTCCCACTAACACCAACCTGTCAGAACTCCGGAGATGGGAACTTGCCCTTCAGCATATCCTCTCTTCTCGCTATCCGCCAGGCCTCAATCTCCGCTAATTTCTAATTTCAATCTGCCGCCGCTCATACCTCACCTGTCTTTCAACATCATCTTTGCCTCTGTACTTCCGTCCCGACTGACATCTCTGCCCAAACTCTCTGCCAAACTCTTTGCCTTTACAAGTGTCTGCTTGTGTCTGTGTATGTGTGGATGGATATGTGTGTGTGTGTGTGCGAGTGTATACCTGTCCTTTTTTCCCCCTAAGGTAAGTCTTTCCGCTCCCGGGATTGGAATGACTCCTTACCCTCTCCCTTAAAACCCATATCCTTTTGTCTTTCCTTCTCCTTCCCTCTTTCCTGACGAGGCAACCGTTGGTTGCGAAAGCTTGGATTTTGTGTGTATGTTTGTGTTTGTTTGTGTGTCTGTCGACCTGCCAGCACTTTCATTTGGTAAGTCACATCATCTTTGTATATATATATATATATATATATATATATATATATATATATAATAGAGGGAAACATTCCACGTGGGAAAAATATATTTAAAAAGAAAGATGATGAGACTTACCAAACAAAAGTGCTGGCAGGTCGATAGACACACAAACATACACACAAAAATCTAGCTTTCGCAACCAACGGTTGCCTCGTCAGGAAAGAGGGAAGGAGAAGGAAAGACAAAAGGATATGGGTTTTAAGGGAGAGGGTAAGGAGTCATTCCAATCCCGGGAGCGGAAAGACTTACCTTAGGGGGAAAAAAGGACAGGTATACACTCGCACACACCCACACCCACACACACATGTCCCCTATGTTTGGTAAGTCTCATCATCTTTCTTTATATATATATATATATATATATATATATATATATATATATATATATATATATACATTTTGTCTGCTTGTGTCTGTGTATATGCGGATGGATATGTGTGTGTGTGCGAGTGTATACCTGTCCTTTTTTCCCCCTAAGGTAAGTCTTTCCGCTCCCGGGATTGGAATGACTCCTTACCCTCTCCCTTAAAACCCATATCCTTTTGTCTTTCCTTCTCCTTCCCTCTTTCCTAACGAGGCAACCGTTGGTTGCGAAAGCTAGATTTTTGTGTGTATGTTTGTGTTTGTTTGTGTGTCTATCGACCTGCCAGCGCTTTTGTTTGGTAAGTCTCATCATCTTTCTTTTTAAATATATTTTTCCCACGTGGAATGTTTCCCTCTATTATATATATATATATATATATATAACAAAGATGATGTGACTTACCAAACGAAAGTGCTGGCAGGTCGATAGACACACAAAATTCAAGCTTTTGCAACCAAATTTTCTACAAACAGTTGCATAATGTAGACAGAACCCCGACCCCCCCCCCCTGTATTTGCCCTCTTTTTTTTTCCCCCCCTCCTTCCCACCAACTCTTCACCCCACCCCCCCCAAAAAAAACTCTTTTCTTTGAAAGTAAGTAACCAGGTAACAAAACAAAAAAAAAATTGCCTATCTATAGTATCACATCTAACTTTCTGTAGCCGTATGCTTGGAAGCCATTTCAGAGAAGACATGTAAACTTAGGTTACAGTACTATAGTTCTAAAAAATGTAGCTACAGACACCATACACTACAGGTTGTTTAGTATGTTACGTTCTTTCATTCCAAAAACTCACTATCACTTTACAAATCTGAAGCTGTTCTTCCATCACCTATAAATAAACCTTGAACAACTGCTGCAAAGCATTCAGAGAGGTGCTGCTTTGCTGCATCATGTGTTGTGTTTGTTGTCCTCTCCCTTATTCGTGTTCACATGCTGATGTCATCAGAACATAGCAGCTGATCAAATGTTTCCTTCATGGAGTGTTCCTGGCAGTTGGTATTATTTCTGATAGGTAGCTGAATTTATACTAGAGAGATTGAGTTCTAATTCACATGGCTGTACCAGTCATTCATAAAAAATGGCGTCATAAAATTCAGTGTGTGCGTGCGTGCACGCGCCACCTTAACTTGGTGTGCAGAGTAACTAAATTAAATGGAGTTTTATTTTAACAGTAATAAAAATATCGGTGTGCTGGACAAATTTTTGTTGTGTTACTTATGTTGATGAAATACACATAACTAGAAGTGCAAAGCATTTGATATAGTTCGGTTCAACCGGAGTTGGAGTTAGTGGTGTATTAGTCTAGTAATGTGAAGTTCCTGGCTAGATCATCATTAGAAGCCACTTTTTAACCTTCTTGTAAATTCTCTATCGTCAAGAGATGTTAGTTAACATACATTGTATACCATATTTACCAGTGTGTGAGACAATCCTTATCAAGTTGCTTCTGGAGAAATATTTGCTTTTAACATATCATTGAGTAATTAAAAATACAAACCGTCCTATTGACATGAAGTATCTGCCTAAAAAGTTGATGTTATACCTACTTTAAATTTATGCCATTCATTGATTGTCAACATGTCGATATTACAAGAAGAAATAAAACGAGAAAAAGATATGGTTTACATTAATTTTCGGATTGTTTTCTTTTCTACCTTGTCCTCCTCCTCCTAATAGTACAGCTGTGAAAATTTTATCCTTTTTATCACAAATATTGGGCTGTTTCTTTGAAATATGTTGTGATTTCTGAGGTTCTGGTTAGTGAGACCTGAGAACACAGCTGTTCATATCCAAATATGTATCATATTTTGCTTATATACTGAATTTAGAATGATCTGATGTCTCTTACTTCCAAACACATTGCCTGCCTTTCATTGGTTGTGTAGATCCAGGACCTGACTCACCCCTTTCATATCAGTCACACATCATGGAGACGATTGACAACATTGCTGCACAACACACTTGAGTACCCCACTGGTTCCTAGCTAGGCTTTTACTGTCTTTTGCAGAAATGAATACTATTGTTGAATATTTGTCCAGCTTAAAAGTTCAGTCCCAGTTACAAATGGATTCAGGCAAACTGCAGCCAAAGTACGTGATGTAGATTCCTATGGTTGGCAAAATCGTGTGCACGTAATTTGCTGCCCGCTTGCTACTCCCCTCCCCGCATTTATCTAATTCTCAGCCAAGCTAGTGTCACTGTTCCCCCTCCAACCCTTCCACGGTGCTGTGCTTGAGCAACTGTGAAACACTGACTGCAATACCTTCTAGGACACAAGCAGTATGTAACTAAGATGACTGATACATAAATAAACTTAAACTTTTGCTTCTCCATCATTCTACTTAATTTTGTTGGTACTATCTCAGTGACAGATCTTGCTGCTATAATTTATTCTGGATGGTTGGTTTAAAAGGGGTAGGAGGACCAAACTGCTTGGTCGTCGGTCCCTTTATTCTGGTGACAACAGTTATAATCAATTTAATATGATTTATTTTGTGTATTAGACATTTCATTCAGGATTAATTTTCCTTCTCCTTTTTCATCTGAATGTACCATCATGTTCTAAAGCTGATTGAAAGCTGGTGACGTTTTTAGCCCTTATTCTAATACGTGAACAGTGACAAAATTTCTCATTTTCAACCCTTTTATTAAATCATTACAGTCTGCAACGATGGAATACACTATTCATTTTGGTTCAAAAGCTAGCAATCTTTTTTTAAAGGACATTTCCTGCCGAGAATTCTTCGGTCCATGGAACTCTTTCTCTATCCCTGACGTTTCGTCCAAAGATACATTGGACATCTTCAAAGGTGCTCCCGGTTGTGCTGAGTCTTGCCGGCAAGGCTCAGCACAACCGGGAGCACCTTTGAAGATGTCCAACGTAGCTTTGGACGATACGTTAGGGATAGGAGAGTTCCATGGGCCACGGCCATACAACCCAGAAGAATTCTCGGCAGCTGCAACATCCGGTCGTTAAAGCCTTGGTTGTATGACATTTCCTCTCTTGAACATTACCTGCCTTTACTTAAAATGCAACATTAACACAGTATTCATACATGTATGAGAATTAACATTGCAAACCTTTCAAATACAACAAGAGTTCGTAATATGATAGAAGTTAGTGCCATTTCCTCCTGTGTTTCACAAAATTGTCACATTTTAAGCAGAGCAATAGATTGTTGTAGTGGCTAGTTCATAATTTCACACAAATCCCTTGCACTAGCAGTCGGATTTCACTCGATTGCTCAAGAGATGTTGATACTATATAGAGAACTTTGGCGAATTGGGAAATCTTAAGCCTGTTCGAACATAAATATCATTGGCCCAGCACCAGCCCTATCATTCCAGATTCTTCAGACGAAATCTGCATATGATCTCGACTGGTAAAGCTTCATCTGTAAACATAAAGTGACCATTATATCCTTTACTAAACGATGTAAATATGTTAACCTCAGCAGCAATAGTTCAAACAGCAAATATGAGATGACTCTGTGTGTTTTTTCGAATGATGAATATGGGAGAATACCTAATCTTACCGGGTAAATACAGTAATATCTCTTCAAAATAATATCGTTTTATTTTAAATTACTAATGGCAAAAAAAATAGGGTATTCACAGTAAATTAAAATTTTCTATAAACTATTGAAACATCAAATAGGAAAATTTTGTATTTCTGGGGATGGGACAATGTTATTGTTGCATACAATTTTTCATTTAGCTATAAGACATTTTGCATGCCTGACCGAGCTTTTTATTTATTTTCGCGCTATTAGCAATTAAAAATAAAGTATTGGCTTAAATGGAGAAAGACAATACAACTTTTTAACTAACTTCCTACTTCACTATAGAGTTTAAATAAAGATAAAAAAGGTGCAAGAATAGAACCAGTTCCTTCACTGTTACTAGACTAATATGCCGCCAACTCACATACCAGCCATTTCATTGAAGCAAATCAAATGCTTGATATTTAACACTCCTCAGAAAAACTTCGAAGATGGTATTTTTATCTTGTCAGATTGAAAGATCTCTTCAAATTGTTTAACTATATTTCTTCTTTTTATCTTGAAAGAAATTACTTAAAACTGTAAATCTAAAAGTAGAAATTTCTGAGGTTTGCATTGTGAGGTGTACATCTTGTGTACTAGTAGTATTCCCCAATACCTGTTAACTCCCATAAGAGATGTTTTATGGCAAGGAAGCCTCTACGTACATTTTTTACTTTGCAGGAATGGGGAAAGGTAACAAAGGTGTACAGAAACAACGCATAAACTTGCACTTTATTTTCAGCCCAGTTTCACCCTATTATTGCTTGCAGAACTAACATTGGTAATGTTCTGTCTCCAAAAGAAGCTGGTATACTCTAGGTCAGCTCCATGTTGCACTAATAGCTTGCAATGAAATAAATAGTAGGTAACCATGATAACGAGATTCTGAGTATATATGCCTTTGTGTGTAACATGCAGATGATAGCGATGTGTTTTATGTGAACTTGGTTGATTGATTTGCTGATCCTTGCTTAGGTGGATTTGTGTTCATGTTATTGGGATGTGAAAACTTTTTGACAATAAATGTAACTGTACGTAATGATACAACACTGCTGACCTTTTTTCATTTTTAATTTCAGGTAGAATTGGTTCAGCTGTTGCTTTACGTGCAAAAGCTTTTGGCTTCAATGTGATTTTCTATGACCCTTACTTGCCTGATGGCATCGAAAAGTCCCTTGGGCTTACTCGTGTTTATACCCTGCAGGTATGTACTGATTTCATTATTTTGTAGGTTATTGTAACAAAAAAATTGTTCGCAAAATAGGACCTTCGAAACAGTGTGTAACACGGTGGATATATAAGAACCACTGAGAAGTACATGTGCTTACTACCACTACCACTTCTTCAAGCTGCCTTTGATACGGCTAGTAAAACAGTTGTTGGTAGCCTATACAAACTTCATTAACATGGCACTAATTAGTTCATAACCTGCTTAGCCGGCCGGAGTGGCAAGTGGTTCTAGCCGCTACAGTCTGGAACCGCGCGATCGCTACGGTCGCAGGTTTGAATCCTGGCTTGGGCGTGGATGTGTGTGGTGTCCTTACGTTAGTTAGCTTTAAGTAGTTCTAAGTTCTAGGGGACTGATGACCTCAGAAGTAAAGTCCCATAGTGCTCAGAGCCATTTGAACCTTAACCTGATTATTGATGTACAGTTGTGGTTTCCCACTTTATCCTCCATTAAGGCCTCCTCCATGCTTCTCCCCATTTTCATGCTTGTCCACATTTTCTTTTCTTTCCTTTCCTTTCCTTTCCTTTCCTTTTCCACCCTGTTCTATGTTCATGTTTTCCTATTCCTTATCACCATCATCATCATCATCATAGTAATTTATAACGCCGCCCCCCCCCCCCCCCCCCCACTCAAACTTTCCCTTAAATGATCGGCAATCTTCCCCCACCCACCACCACTCATTTTCTTTGAAATAAATAAGCTTTATTCACTTAAAATCTGGTGTTAGCAAAACCCCAGTTGTTAAAACTATGTCTGTATCTTATTTCGACATAGCCAACATGAATTGGGCATCCTTAGACATACGAGGATGGTTTACAAAGGTCTTGGAATCGCCACGAGAGGTCAGTGCTAGTGCAACCAGTTGTTCACGTGATATTTGTTGGACTGTTGCCTGTAAAGACATGCCACATCAGTGCTCTTGGAAGAGATCTGTGGCAGACACATAGCTCTGTTGTTCCTGTATAGTGATTTGCAAAGATGGAAAAAAATAGAGATTCGAGCAGTGATTAAGTACTAGTAAAGAAAGGTATGAATGCAATGGACATTCATGCTGTTTTCCAGAATTTACTGTGGGACTCTGCTCCTTCATATTCAACTGTTGCCAAGTGAACAAATTAATTTAAATTTGGTTGGGAGAGTTTAGATAATCATTCGTGCAGTGGTCGGCCAAGATGTCACTACTCCAGACATCATTGCAAAAATGTACAAAATGGCCATGGAGGATCGCCGACTGAAAGTGCGTGAAATTGCTCAAGCTTGCCAGATGTCATCTGAAAGGGTATACCACATTTTAACTGAAGAATTAGATATGAAAAAATTATCTGCAATGTGGGTGCCACGACTCTTGATGCTGGATCAAAAATGCATGAGAATGGGCATATCGGAACAATGTTTGACCTGTTTTAGGAGAAACGAACTAGAGTTTTTGCGCTGGTTCGTGACCACAGATGAAACGTGGGTCCACTACTATACTCCAGAGACAAAACAACAGTCAAAGCAGTGGAAACATGCAGATTCTCTGCCACCAAAGAAAGCAAAGACAATTCCTTAGGCAGGAAAGGTCATATCATCAGTGTTCTGGGATGCGAAGGGGATTCTTTTTGTAGACTATCTCCCCAATGGACAAACAATTACTGGAGAATACTGTGCTAAACTCCCGGATAAATTGCAACAAAGATACACGAAAAAAAGACCAGGTTTAGCATGGAACAAAGTCATCTTTCATCAAGACAATGCACGCCCGCACATATTCCATCGCCATGGCAAAATTACATGAAGTAAGGTATTCACCTGATATGGCTCTGTCAGATTTCCATCTCTTCCCAAAACTGAAAATTTTCTTGGTGGACGAAGATTCACTTCAAATAAAGAATTGATAGCCGGAGGTGACAACTATTTCGCAGGCCTGAAGGAAACTCATTTTTGAGATGGTATCAAGGCACTGGAACACTGTTGGACCAAGTACATTAATCTTCAAGGAGACTACATTGTAAAATATAAAAGTTTCAGTGATGTAAGTGCTTTCTTTCTATTCCATTAAGAGAACTTTTCAAACCACCCTCATAGCTAGAAGATTAACGAACACTGGTTTAAACTTAGAAAGATGAATTGAATGCTCACCTCACACATACCAGAGCATGGAGCGAACTAATTCTGGTCAGAAGATTACTCAGCGCGCCCCTTCACACACACACACACACACACACACACACACACACACACACACACACACACACACACACAGAGAGAGAGAGAGAGAGAGAGAGAGAGAGAGAGAGAGAGATTGATTTTCCAGAGAACTGTATCTCAGAATATCTAGGAGGTACTAGAAATGAATGTTGACAGACAGTGAGGGTGGGGGTCAAACTCACGACAGTTCACGTGAGAGTCCAACACTTTATTCATTGCACCCTACCAATATTTGCTTCTTTTCATTTGTGACATTGCTCCCTCCTTAAAAGAGCAGCATCTTGATGTCAAGTAGCCCTAGTTAGGGAAAAGTTATCAGTCCTACGTCCCCTAGCTACCAAGGGCTGGTGCCTCCTTTGGCAGGGGACTTACTTGAACTTGTAGATGTCACACTTGCCATCACTTTCCAACTTCTTGAGATGTGCTGAAGCCGTGATTTGGTGGGAGCCATATAAAACTTCTTTTGAAGGACATGGACGATGTCTCTAATCTTTCATCATCTAGTACGGTGATCAAAATCTCTGGCTTCATAAGTAACAGCAAATAACTGTCTTAACAGTGCTATATGGTCTGAAGCTTTTCAGGCCTACCAAACTGCTGAACGGGAGTAAAGATACAGATAAGATTGCCAGGCTACAACAAAATAGGGTGATACGCTCACTTTAGGCTTTGGTAGACCTTTTCTTGACTCCGCATGATGCGGAGTCAAGCTAACTGACAAAATTTCTCAGCCTTGGTTGACGACCGTCTCACGCTATTGCTGTTGACATGATGAAATGGGAACACAGTGTCCATTGTTACTCCAAGGTGCTCCTTATTTGACAGTGTTGTAGACAAATGTCACAGAAGGTAACACCTCATCCTAGTTCCTCTTGTACATGTTGAGTTACATAGATAGGATGGTTTCTTTCTTGTTTCTCAGCCACAGGTTCAAATGAAGAACTTGGGATTCGCAAGCTTATGGAACACTTTCAGAAACATTATATGTATGGGAAAACATTGTTCACTTTGAAGGTTAGTTAATATCACCAGTAGTGTCACAAAAAAAGATCAGTATTAATAGTTTCACACAGGACACTTAATCACTTCCTGCGGAACACCAGTGTTACGCAGTGCACAGTTTGGGAAATGCAGGGTTAGGTAAGATGTACAAACAATAATCCATGTATTACCACTAGTGGAAGTCCAAATTAGGTCAATTTCAGTTCAGTGGAAAGGTGTTTCTGCTGCTAGAATAAGTATGAGATGTCAACTTGTTTTCTGGGGAACCAGATTTCTCCTCTGGCATTCTTGACAGTGCAACACTTTGTGATGAACAATTCTAAATAACTCTCTCCAGGAAAAGATCTTCCAGATTCTGTCATGTGGAATTTTAATCTGCCGGGAAGTTTCTGTCACATATGTGTTAATAATCCTAAATGACTAGCTTCAGGGATGTTGGGGTATTTCTGTGCAACATAAGTGCATGTGTTCAGGTACCAGTGGTAGGTAGCACATTCCAGAGGGGTCAAAATTTTTCTTGCAATGAACCCACTTCTTTGCACTATGGTAATGTCATATTCTTGAAGGTGTAGTGCCCATCCCCCAAGTCCTTAGGGCCCATCAGTCAACAAAGCGAATGATGGACCTGTAATAACTGAATGTGGCCTTCCTTAGAGATACTGTCAAAATTTGCATATGACACAAATAACAGCAAAACACTCGTTTCATTATCCAGTAGTTTCTCTCAACTTTCTTAAGTGTCCTGGAAGCAAACGCTATTACCATCTCTTTTTTTGTATGAAATTTTTACCAGAACTGCACCAAATTCATGCCCAGTAGCATCTCTGTAGCTATCTCTTCACACAGATCAAGCAAAGGGTCAGTTTTTAGAGCTTTTCGTAGGATATAGAAAGAATCTTGTTGAGATTGAGCCTATATAAATTTAGCATCAGATATGAAAGACTCCAAAATGCCAATAATGTCAGCACAATGCAAGGAAGCTTCTCAAATCAAAAGTGTTTTTAGGAATAGTAAATTCAGCTACAGCTGTAACCTTCTCTGGGTCTGACTGCACACCTGTGTTTCATACACGAGGTCCCAGTATTTAGGTTTCTTAAACTTCAAAGGGACACTTTATTGGATTAAGTTTTAGGCCACCTTGTCTTGGACAATTACAAACAGCTTTGGCTTTTGGTGCGTTAATCAATAGTTTCAGAGATATTAAAATGTCATTTCCACAGACTGAATGTTACTACTTTCAATTTGTACAGGCCTTCTGGAGTGTTAAATGCAGTTTCCTTGCAATCAGTCTCACCTAATTCTATTTTCCAGTACTGAGTACAAGTCCAGAGTTGACAAAAACTTGGCTCTCTTCCAACAATCCAGTGCATCATTGATTCATGTAAGAGAGCAAACATCTTTTTTAGTTACTTCATTAACTTCCCTGCAATTCACACAGAACCACCAACTGCCACCCTTCTGTCTGACGAGAACTACCCCTGTCGTCCATCATTTTTTGTACATCTTGATGAATTATTCGATGTTCCATTGCTAACAAACAATACGCTCTTTTATATTTTGAAGTGTTTGGTATTCTGCCAGATATTGTTGTCATTTATGTACGATCCTTAGACTGGTTTCACCAGGTGCTACTGGACACTGTTTATCGAGAACAACAGATCCAGTATTTATACTTAGTCTCCCCTCTATGTCCTGCTCCAAGCATTTCGTCTGTCTTCCGCTCCTGTTAGCAGTGTCCTTAGACATTCACCCTTCCGTCCAGTGCACCTGTCCGCGTAGTGGTGTTCTGTTTTTGGTCTGCTTTGGCTCCAGGTGTTCCCTTTGTACTCTGCTTCTGCTAGCAACATCCTTAGGCGTTACTCCATTAGTTTAGTGTGCGCTGGTGTTCAGTTCTTGGTCCATTGTGGTTCTGAGTGTTCGCTCTGTGGTCCACTGGCACTAGAAGCATCCTCGACATTTTAATGCTAAGATTTTGTACACATTAAATGGTGTTTTTTAGGTTTAGTCATATGATTCGCAATATGGTCTGTTTCAGGATTTACTATTCCAGTCAGACTGTGTGTCGCTGCATTGCACTCTAAATGAGCATAACCATCATTTAATAAATGAGTTCACCATCAAACAGATGAGGCCAGGTTTGTATTGGATTTTCACTCAACACACAATTTTTGTAGAAAGGCACTGTTAAGTATTCCGTATGTTGAGAGTCATTTAAAACAAGAAACTTTCTTAATTAGCAGTGCATTTCTTAGCTTACAGTGCAGTATAATTGCTAGTCCAATTACAGTTCCTTTTTTTGTTACTTTAAGGGGCCTTCCTGGTGAACACGGCACGTGGTGGCCTCGTGGATGATGATGCCTTGGCTACAGCACTAAAGCAAGGTCGCATACGTGCTGCAGCACTTGATGTTCATGAGAATGAACCATATAATGTATTCCAAGGTTTGTAAAAAGTTGTCTATCAACATCTTAATATGTACCAACTTCTTAATACCTCTATGTACTGTCACTATTTTCTTGCTGTGTGTGGTCTGTAGACATTGCGGAAAGTTTATAAGTTACAGGAAAAATAACTGAGCAAAGTGCAGCATTACAAGCTGATGATCGTGATTCTGTATTTACTGCTTATCTTCCAAGATTTAGTGGCAGTAAGGTTTGAAACTCTTCTTTTCATCCGTGCCTCGGAGCTTCTGTGGCATTAAAGCAAAACCACACCTGCATCTGTGGGTGAATACTTTTGATCTTGGTGAAAAGCAGCAAATGAATCAAATTACTTGGTATACTGCTCTGCATGTTTAATTGGAAACCTCTGTTGTTGTGTGTGTCATTAATTCTCTACACTACTACTCTATCAAATCAGGGTTTATACACCCCGGGACAACTGAGAAGTCTGAGATAAACCCAGGAAGTTTTTCATCTGGGACAAACCCAGGAATCTCTCATTGTTTTAGTTTCCAGATACTCAAACAGAATACTGCTTTAGCCTGCTACCGCAAAATAATACTGTAGAAATAAAACATAAATCAGAGAAAAACATCAATATAAAATATAAGTGGCAAAGAAAATGTGTAATTTAAAACAACAAAACACAATGCATACAAAAGTGTTTGATGACAGAAGAATGTGTCAAAGGCTTTAGGATGAAAACTATGTAACAGTACACTGCTTTTCATAAGTGTGGCGTCATAACAGTTTACGTTAGGTTCATTTGATTAGTTGCCAGCAGGCTTTAGTTGCTTTTGAGCAGCAACTTCTCCCTTTTCTGGATACATGAAGTGTGACTTTTAGCTGTGTAAGCCAGGCACTACCCAGGAAATTTTTTTGAGCACACCAAACTGCAACATTTGCGCTTGCGCAGAGCAGTCTGAGTTGTAGTGGAAAAGGGTGGGGGCATGTAGTCTCCATGTTACTTGTGTAAACATTTCATGATATTGCTGTTTTCTCTTCATTTACAGCTCTCACGTCAAATGAAAACAAAACGGATTTCTTTGGCTGGGGTGAATTAAAAAGCATTGGGAAGACTGAAATATGTTAAGAGTTGTAGATTTCTGATTTTACTTTATTTCCGCAGTGTTGGCAATTGAGCAATAATCTTCTTGCAGAACATCAGTTATTTTTGTTCAATTGCTAAAGAAATTTGGTTTTCCTTAATCTTTCCCACAGAGGCGGTCAGTTTATTCAAAACAGAGTTTTTCATTCAACACTGTTGGCTTGTTTCAACTGTTCGCCAAGTTTAAAGTGCACATTTGGTGTAATGCCATAGTAGCAAATCAATCGTGAGATAATACGAGGTGCATTCAAGTTCTAAGGCCTCAGATTTTTTTTCTCCGGACTGGAAAGAGATCGAAACATGCACATTGTTTTAAAATGAGGCCGCGTTCATTGTCAATACGTCCCAGAGATGCCAGCACTGTACAGCAGATGGAATTTTACCGCCATCGGCGAGAATGAGAACTGTTTTAAATACTTAAAATGGTGACGTTTTCCTTACTTGAACAGCGTGCAATCATTCGTTTTCTGAATTTGCGTGGTGTGAAATCAATTGAAATTCATCGACAGTCGAAGGAGACATGTGGTGATGGAGTTATGTATGTGTCGAAAGTGCATTCGTGGGTGCGACATTTTAATGAAGGCAGAACATCGTGTGACAACAAACCGAAACAACCTTGGGCTCGCACAAGCCGGTCTGACGACATGATCGAGAAAGTGGAGAGAATTGTTTTGGGGGATCGCCGAATGACTGTTGAACAGATCGCCTCCAGAGTTGGCATTTCTGTGGGTTCTGTGCACACAATCCTGCATGACGACCTGAAGATGCGAAAAGTGTCATCCAGGTGGGTGCCACGAATGCTGACGGACAACCACATGGCTGCCCGTGTGGCATGTTGCCAAGCAATGTTGACGCGCAACGACAGCATGAATGGGACTTTCTTTTCGTCAGTTGTGACCGTGGATGAGATGTGGATGCCATTTTTCAATCCAGAAACAAAGCGCCAGTCAGCTCAATGGAAGCACACAGATTCATCACCACCAAAAAAATTTCGGGTAACCGCCAGAGCTGAAAAAATGATGGTGTCCATGTTCTGGGACAGCGAGAGCGTAATCCTTACCCATTGCATGCATTCCAAAGGGCACTACGTAACAGGTGCATCCAATGAAAATGTTTTGAAGAACAAATTCCTTCCTGTACTGCAACAAAAACGTCTGGGAAGGGCTGCGCGTGTGCTGTTTCACCAAGACAGCACACCCGCACATCGAGCTAACGTTACGCAACAGTTTCTTCGTGATAACAAGTTTGAAGTGATTCCTCATGCTCCCTACTCACCTGACCTGGTTCCTAGTGACTTTTGGCTTTTTCCAACAATGAAAGACACTCTCCGTGGCCGCACATTCACCAGCCGTGCTGCTATTGCCTCATCGATTTTCCAGTGGTCAAAACAGACTCCTAAAGAAGCCTTCGCCGCTGCCATGGAATCATGGCGTCAGCGTTGTGAAAAATGTGTACGTCTGCAGGGCGATTACGTCGAGAAGTAACGCCAGTTTCATCGATTTCGGGTGAGTAGTTAATTAGAAAAAAAATCGGAGGCCTTAGAACTTGAATACACCTCGTACGTACTGGTACCGCCAAGAAAATTGGCATCCTGAAAACCACACTGATAAGATTAATTCCTGTAGGGGCATAATTCAGTGTGAATCTGGACATAGAAGTGTGCACTTCATGCTGAATTAATACATTTTAGCATGTTGTACAAAATTCCGTTGCTTATGGAGTATTCTGATGCCCTGTTTCTTTTATGACATAATGTGAGATCTGTTAATGCAACATGTGTATGAAGTTACGTAAATGTTCAATTGAAGCTTGCTAAACAGGCAAATTTGGTCTGTGGTATTGAATAAAATGTTTTGTTTCAAATATATTGACAGCTTTCACAGAATTTTACAAATCTGATTTCTGTGAAACACAACTTGTTTCGATCACAAGACATGTTTGAACACGTGTTTCCTTCCTTCTCTGGACATTACGTTATTTGTTAGTATGTGTTGTTTAAGTCTTAAGTTTATAGAACACCATCCTTTGGTAAATTATAGACTGGCAGCACACTGTGTTTCATCATTGTACCTACCCACAAGACTTTATATTTACTCCTGGAGTAGAATACAAACTGCCAATCTTACAGTTTCTTCGCTTTACACATAACCTTCATTTTACGGATAACCTTGTTAATTTTTATACTGTTCAAAAAAGTCATGAAACCTGATTGGAAATGCTAGAAAAGTGTTGCAGAGTACTGATGATAATTTTAAAAAAATCTTTGTTAAAGTTGCCGCATTCCAAAATATTAGGATATTTTGAGCCGTGGGGTTCTGTTTTGAAATGAATATTACGCCAAGAAATGCTTTCTTATTTTGCATTCCTTACGTGTATAGGACATAATGAAACAATACTGCCCTAAGTACAATAATTCTGTAAATGCCCTCCTAACAACATGTTGCACATGATCGTTTTATGCCCACTAAGCATGAAATTCTAAACAGAAATGTGATGTAAGGTGTATGAGCACAGGCAACACCAAGCGTGGGATTCCCACATGTTTGTAGTTGCACATGCGCAGTAAAGGTGCGTCCACGCCATGCCTATTTTCTGTTCAACTTTTGCCATGTGTATAAGTTTCCAACAGCACAGCTAAGCATGCACATTTGTGTGGGCAAAATTTCCTGGAAATAGAGGCCGTTCACTTAGCACACAACTTCTCGACTGTGGTGGGAGTCTGCCAACAATAAAATGTGTCAAAGGCTTTGCAAGACTTCATGCTTACGATGTGTGTGACAAAACAACTGTTTACAAGGTCTGCTCAAAAAATTCCAAAACATTCGAATTTTGTGCAGATGGTGTCTTGGAGTAAAGTTTGGTTGGCATTCCTGCACATGCCTGTGTTTATTGTGTAACTGCGGGAAGTTTCATTGTCGTATGTCGGTTAGTTACTGTTCAGTGCTGTATTGAATAGAACATTGTCGCACAGTTTGCGAATTTCGAGGTGGCAGAGTTAGAAGAGCAAAACATCTGCATTAAATTTTGCTTGAAACTCAAGAATACCTTTACAGAGACAGACCAAATGATGCAGGAAGCTTATGATGATAAGTGCTTCAGCTGTACTCAGTGTTACAAATGGTTCACATGATTTATCAATGGCAGCGAGCGCGCGCTCGCGTGTGCGTGTTTCGAGCGCGCGCTCGCGTGTGCGTGTGCGCGCGCGTTCATATTATTTTATATTCGTTGAGTGTTGAAAATCATGTCCTCGAAATGGTGGCCATTAACAGCAATAAAATTTTAGAGACGATCTTGGAAACTCTGAACAGCTCATTTTCACACATTGCATGGTATGACGGTAACTACTTAAATAACCAGCTCTCTTAGCTCTGGTGGGATATGAGGGCAGTATTAAACACATTTTCCTTCAATTAGCCCTAAAGAAAGAAGTCGCAAATGCCCAGATCTGATGACTGTGCAGGCCACCCCACATGATCCCTCAGAGAGATCAGATGTCTCGGAAACGTCTGTCTCAAAACATTAAATGAATTTTGGGCTGTGTAGTCTGTAGCCACATCCTGTTGGAACCACAAGTCCCCTAATCCATCTTCTTCCACAGTCTCTTCCATTCTGGGCTGCAGAATATTTTGTAACATTCTGGAATTCAATCACACCTTCTTCAAGGAAGAAACAGTGTGTCAAGCCAAACTGTGATACTACACACCATATTGATAGTACAGGGGAAAGTGACAGTCTTCCGTGAATAATTCAGGGGTATTTTCAGCCCAATAGTGAAAATTTTGGTTATTCACCCTACCACTGAAGTAAAAATGTGCCTCGTTGCTTCTGAAGAAAGCTGCCTCCAGAGGGATCTGTGTAAGCATTTGCTCGCACAGATTTGGTGGTTGGTGTAGTCTGCTGGGCTCAATTCTTGAATCATAATTATTTTGAACTGATGGAAATTGAAATCAAAATGCAAAATCTTGCTCAAACTGAAGTCTGAAATCCCCAATGTAACTGAATGCCTTTGAGCAGAACTTCTTTGTGATTGCTGAACTGCAGCTCTCACAATCTGCACATTTTCTTGTGTTCTGATGGATCTTAATCGGCCTGGTCTCTCTCTTCTCAGTGTGCTACCAGATTCCTGCTGAATCCAGGACCAAATTGTGGTCACATAAGGAACAGTATTGTAGCATTGAATGCTGAACTGTTTTCAAAAAGCTCGTTGTATCAAGATCACAGATGGATTTTTCTCAAAATACCGTTTCATGGGAAAGCACAGATGTTATCTAGTCCAAATCATGTTGGCTACTGAAATGGGGTCACAATCGACATGGCTTGAATACCAACAAAAATTGTATCTGGCTATGGTGCTATGAAAGATTTTGAGGATTTAATAAAGTAAACTTAGCCAGAGGTCAGTGCTATATAACATTGGCCATTTTAGAGAGGCCTCATCGTAATACATTTTAAAACCGTTTCAGATATGCAGATGGGCACAACAAAAATAGTCACAAATAAAGCTTTCGGCTCCTACAGCCTTGTGTGTGTGTGTGTGTGTGTGTGTGTGTGTGTGTGTGTGTGTGTGTGTCTGAGGAATGCCATAGGGGCCGAAAGCTTTATTTGTGACAGTCTTTTTGTTGTGCCTATCTGCAACTCAGCTTCTCTGCTAGATGGTGAGTGGCAACTTTCCTTTTCATAATATTGTTACATTCTATCCTGGGTTTTCCATTGTTTGAAGAAGTTATGTAGAGTATTCACGATTTCAATTTTTCAGGTCCACTGAAAGATGCGCCGAACTTGCTGTGTACACCTCATGCAGCGTTCTACTCGGATGCGTCGTGCACAGAACTGCGCGAGATGGCAGCCAGTGAAATAAGGCGGGCTATCGTTGGACGTATTCCTGACTGCCTACGCAATTGTGTGAATAAGGAATACTTCCTGGGAGGGACAGCTGCCGCTGCCGCAGGTTACGCTGATGGCATGAATGGTGGTTATTACACTGGAGCACTGCCTGTGCAGCAGGCACACTCAACAACACCACACGACCAGGTGCCACACTCAGTAGCAGCTGGTGCTGGTGGCGGCGCGGCAGGTGCAGGAGCAGGCGCTGTCCCTGGCCTTCCTCACAGTATAGTAAGTCCTGAAAAGTAGTTGATTTTGTTTTATGTTATTTGCACGGCTTTGTCAAAACACAGAAATTATTCTCTAACTGTAGGGATTGTATCCTTTGATCATTCTGCTAACAGCAGTGATCGCCACTAAAAAAAGCTTAGAAAACTTCATGTTTTGCATTTGAAATCAATGGGCTCACTGTTTTCTACCTTAGTGTCTCCTCCATTCTTTTCCCTTTATTTTAGTAGGCATGGTGTTTTCAAATTTGTGTTGCTGTGCACAGTATAAGCATGCAAATGTAGAACTTAGATTGCAGCGGTTTGCGTATTGTTTGTGATTACAAGAACAGAAATAACAGCTGCATGCACATATCTGTATTTGTTTAAAAATTGACTTCTACCAAAGCCTTTTTGAAAGCGGTGTTTGTGGCATACATAGGATTCACGTGTTTGGCTTATTCAGATAGATTGCTTGAGTTCGGGCAATGGTGAGCAAATAGATGACACATGGGCTAGCCTATGTGATCATTCTTCCCTGCTGAGAGCTCAAGGGGAGGGATCACAAAGTGGCTTGTGCACATGCAGAGCGTGTGCAGTAGGGCCACCCCATTGGTAGTCTATACTATCTGTGCCTGCCAGCAGTCATGTTGACGGGCACCTGTTCTCCATAAGGCATGCGGAACAGTCTGACCTAAGTTCTTGAAAATTTTCTGCCCGTGTAGAATTTAAAAGACGTATTCTTATATCTTAAAGTTCAGGGTTCTGGGGTGTTGCAATTCAGAGAATTTGTGTTGAGGGTATTGGTATTTGGAAGAAGTTTCTCTAAAAGGTGGAACAATACCCACAAGCCAGACATCTATAATCATTGGCAGACTGTGTGAAAGCTTACTAGAAAACAACATAATTCATTTTATCTGAGAAAATTGATTACCAACAAATAACCTGGAATAACTTGCCTATGCTCAGGAGTTGCAAAGTCATAAAATGGAGTTTAATGCTTCCTTGGAAGGATGTTGGATGGGATGGGGTGGGGTGGGATGTGATGTGATGCAGGGTCATTTTGCCTAGCATAGCTGTAAGTAGTCAAGGTAGAAAATTGTAGATATTTTTATTTCATACCTACTTTTGAAAGATTAGAAAGAATAGAAAATGGAAAGGGGTCAGTATGCATGCACCTCTACAGGTGCATGCGCGCATGCACCTACCTCACACATAGCTAGAATCTTAGCCACATTAAATCAGTCACTTGCCTTCACAGAATTGAAGATATTGAACAAAATAAATTCCACAAAGGATCCTTTGTACTTGCAGTTCCTACTGCAAGCTTTCTCTTGACGTTGTGTTCAGGTTCTCATTGAGCTTGGCATCGTATTCGTATCAATGCTTTTGTTAAATGCAGCAGACTTGCCTAAGGTGTTTGTTGCTAGTAGTGCATTACATTCCTTTCTTTATAATTTTAAAAAGTCTAAATTTTCCCATCAGTAATAAATGTTGTCACATCAGATGCTTTAGCTCTTCATACAAATTTTGTTACTCTTCATGTGGGTACACAAGATAAGCTTGTTAGTTTGTCCTTACAGCTCATTAAGGTTTGACATGGTAATAGATACTTGATACAGTCACCAAGACCTTACAAGAAAATATGACATCAATATGTTAAATGGAAATTACAAAAACTAGCTCAAGGAGTAAGATATTGACATGCAGGTGTTAATATCTGTTTCTCCATTCAGTAAGTTCTGCCAATGTTCGGAGGAAGAAATGGGAGTGGGCTGCCAGATGGATGAGGGAGATTTTGCAGGGTTGCAACATGGATAAAAGCTGGTAGGTAGGAAGGTACAATTTGGATTGCCAGAGGGATTTTGCAAGTTTATTAAAAACATCAATCTGAAGACTCTTCTTTCATGGGAGAGGTTTTGATTTTACATGTTGATTTAATTCGCTATTGTATAAGGAGTATCATAGGTCTGATATGACCTTTTGCACCAATAGGCGTCTGTGAATTGTACATTACACAGGGTGTATATGACCCGGGGCAACGGGGAGATGCGGGAAAAATCTGGGAATTTTTTCGTCTGGGAGAAAAGGGAAAAAACCTTGGAATTTTTGATTGTTTTTGTTTTCTGTTAAATTTTTGTGATTTTGACTGGTAAGAACTGATACTCCAACGAAGGGTATTACTGTATCCTGCTACTGCAGAATAAAACTTCAACAGTAAAACATAAATGAGAGAAAAAACAAAAATAACTTAAATTGCAAAGGAAATGCGCCATATACAACAATGACAGAGTGCTCTTGCAAGCGTATGCCAACAGCAAAATGTGTCAAAGGCTTTAGGAAGACTAAGCAATGCTTCATTAAAAAAATTGCCTCCGATGAGTGTGAAGTCACAGTTGTTAACATTAGATTTGTTTTAGCAGTTAAGAGCGGGCTCATGCGCATGCACGTTTGAGTAGTAGATTCTCCCGCTTCTGGCTACAGGAATGTGGCTGTTGGCTGTGCAAGCAGTTGCAGCAAGCAGCTAGATGCTACCGGGAAGAGGGGGCGCCAAATTCATGTTGTTGAAGGGGGAAAAAACTTGTTTCACAAAGCGCCTAGCAATCGGCGCACATTGGTCTATCGATTATTCATATGATTTTGAAACGCATCCCCGTCGGTTTTTGAACACATTTTAAGTTGATTTCTGAATGAATCATAAGTTGGTTTTTGGATGCGTGCATAGTGTACGTGATGTCTCTGTCAGGAGAATCCTTGTCGCATCTAGAAATAAACTTTACGCAGAAAAAAGGGGACGGGGCTATACGAGCTGAGCGGAGTGAAGCCGAATGGATGAATGCCAATAGCTGTCTGATTATGTGGTTGATTGGGCTTGCAAATGATCAGTGTTGTTATGATTACTAGCGAAATCCATAGATTCAGACTACCAGAATGGAAATAAATGACTAACAGGAATAACTGGTGAGAAAGATTACATATTATCTTCTCAATGTATCCAAGAAAATGAAAATTTGATAGCAAATTTTAGTCAAGATCACTACACTAGTAAGGACCAGTTGTACAGTCCCTGGCTAGCAGCCGCTTAAGTTTTATTCTAGAAGTAACGCAGAAAACGTGTTGTACGAACATGTAACAATGCCTAACAGGAGAATAATCGCAGGATAACAAAACCTGTGATTTTGGCAGGGTTAGTGAAGTTAATCGGCGAACAAAATTTGACAGAAAGAGGAAGGAGAAGAAACGGGGACATCACACAAATTATGGAAGAATAAGACGATTCCAAATTTATATCAAAATTTCGTAATACTACTTTTCGATCTCATGCTTGAGAATCTGGTGCATATGAATGAAATGTGAAACTAAGAGTATTTCCTAACATAAAGCCTTTCGTGAATTATATTCTGTCGTGTTATAACAATGACCATTTGTGCCAAAACAGTCTCGTGTATTTGGTGTGTGTTACAAAATTGCTGCAATATTAGAAAGGCCAATTTTGTTTTATCTAGCAGACAGTGACAAAATAGACGTAATCAGATCGAGAAACACCACCAGTGTTTGGTATTATTTGTATTAACAGCTTTTTTGGTATTAGATAGCAACATTTCGATTCTTCATGTAGCAAAACGTTTGACGAACTTTGATGAGGTAATAGATTCTTTCACCAGCTGTGACATAATCGCAATAGATTTTTCCGCAGAAAGGAAAGCATGCCATGTAAACTTGTAGGAAGATTAGAGAGAAAAAATGCTAGGAGCTTTCTTGTTTGTGTCTTGGATTTATTGGTTTTATGTATCCTATATTTAATTTTATGTCACACAAAACAGCAAGTTATTAGCTAATAGGCAATAAAGAATGCAAATTTTCTGAAGAGTTCTTGTTCTCCCGATTACAAATAATCCCATCTGCTATTAATTGCGAGATTTTTTTTTAAAGAGGGGCAGGCTGTCAAGCCTGCCAACTGGGAGCAGGAGAGGCACCACAGGACATTTCAATTTCCATTGTCCTGAATATAGTTTTATGGCAGCCATTACAAAATATACACGCTTCAATTCCACAGAGCGAAATACAGTGACGTGCGATAGAAGAATGCCGTATGAAGATGCATGGCACTGCACTTCGGCACACTTAAGACCAAATAACATGTCTTAAATTTCCTCGAACACACGTTTTATGTTTTAGACTTTTCAGAAAGATTATATATATATATATATATATATATATATATATATATATATATATATATATATATATATATATATATATATATATATATAGGGAAACATTCCACATGGGAAAAATATATTTAAAAAGAAAGATGATGAGACTTACCAAACAAAAGCGCTGGCAGGTCGATAGACACACAAACCAACACACAAAATTCTAGCTTTCGCAACCAACGGTTGCCTCATCAGGAAAGAGGGAAGGAGAAGGAAAGACAAAAGGATATGGGTTTTAAGGGAGAGGGTAAGGAGTCATTCCAATCCCGGGAGCGAAAAGACTTACCTTAGGGGGAAAAAAGGACAGGTATACACTTGCGCGCGCGCACACACACACATCCATCCACACATACACAGACACAAGCAGACAGCGCTGAAATGTCTGCTTGTGTCTGTGTATGTGTGGATGGATATGTGTGTGTGTGCGCAAGTGTATACCTGTCCTTTTTTTCCCCCTAAGGTAAGTCTTTTCGCTCCCGGGATTGGAATGACTCCTTACCCTCTCCCTTAAAACCCATATCCTTTTGTCTTTCCTTCTCCTTCCCTCTTTCCTGACGAGGCAACCGTTGGTTGCGAAAGCTAGAATTTTGTGTGTTTGTTTGTGTGTCTATCGACCTGCCAGCGCTTTTGTTTGGTAAGTCTCATCATCTTTCTTTTTATATATATATATATATATATATATAATTTTTTTTTCCTCTGTTTGCTAAAGAAATTTGACTTTCATTAATTTCTGCGAGGGCAGTCAGTGTGTTTGAAACGAAATGTTTAATTCCACAGTATTGGCTAGTTTCAACTGTTTGCTGCATTTCAAGTCAACATTTTCATCTTATAGCACGTATGGCATTATAGCATAATAAAGAACGAAACGCGATATAATTCAGTTCTGGAGCTCCAAGAACATTTACATCCCGAAAACCACACTGAAAAGCTTAATATCAATTCGAGGTCTACTTCATGGGAAATCTGTACATACGAATGGGCACTTCAAGTAGACACTTATAATATGCTCTTGAAGTATCCTCTGATGTCTTGTTTCTTTTATGACATAATGTATTATCTTACAATGTTTTACACGTACGTACATACGGACTTCCTACGTCGTCATAGCTGCGCAAGTGTGGTGTTACCTGTTGCCTGCGCTCTCTGGCATCTGCAGAAACAAACCTATTTCTAAAAGGTCGCGGGAAAATATTGCGAACGGTGGTTTGAAAAGTGTTACTTTCAAAGTAAATACCCTTTTTTGTAAGTTGAACTATGTGCGAGAATGTACCGTGTATTTCATAAATCACAGAGGGTTTGACTCTCATTTAAAAATCAACTCTTTGATGACGAGCCATTTATAGAAGCATTTCGAACTCTGAAGATCAGACATTTATGTCATTATTAAAAGTTTTACAGGCACATTTGTGTCAGATATCTTCAAGTGTAACACACGCAGAGAAGATCAATATTATATGCGAAAGCTTAGCTTCTTTTGCCAGTTCTTCACCTTAGAGGCCAATATTATATGTGAAAGCTTTGCTTTTCTTGTAGCTACGCTACGTATATTAATTTAAAGTATTAACTTTCCCTGTTTGTGTGTTCGTGTTACTTACGTGATGTTTCTGTTGGCTGACTACATCACGTGTCCTATGCTCTGAATATCTGCTGTCATCGGCTTGCGAGATCACATGACATGAGCGTGTATAAAACCATAACCATTCAAAAGATTGATAAGTTTTGCAGTTCCGAGGGAAAATATACTGTCACTTAACACTGAAAAAGTGTGTTTTTAACGGGAAAATCCGGTCTTTTTTTTTTTTTTTTTTTTTTTTTTTTTTTTTTTTTTTTTTTTTTTCCCATGTATACACCCTGTTACATGTTCCTTCGTGTTTCAAGTTTTCATATCATGTCACTGTTGGTACTCCTTTGATGGCTGGTAATTAGATGTCCATCTTCTGTGTTGCTGTTTGATAATAATTTTGGTTTCAAATGGAAAAGATTTGATATTGTAGTTTGCACACAACATGTCATGTTATGTAACAGTAATACCATAGTATTAGTACATAAGATGATATTGCTGCAACAAAGTACTTGAAAAGTTTTCAAAAGAAATCAGTCGTAACAAAGTTCTCTTCTGAGATACCGTGCTGCAGATTCATTAAAACTTAACAGTACTGTGGAAACAGCTGCCTGAAGTCTATGATAGAACACAGATGCATTTTGGCCTAAAAAATTGTCTTTCCACTGAATTGTGGTTGGATTTGCAGTTCTCAGTAATCTGTATACGGATTTGATTTGGCAACACTGGTACACACTGTACTCTTTATTATTATTAGTATTATTATGTCATCGTCATCGATAATAGTATTATTATGTCGTCGTCATCGAGCAAGGTGGCAGAATGGTTAGCACACTGGATTCGCATTCAGGAGAAAGACAGTTCAAACCAGTGTCCGGCTATCCTGAGTTTTCTGTGATTTGCCTAAATCACTTCAGGCAAATGCCAGGATGGTTCCTTCGAAAGGGCACAGCCAACTTCCTTCTCCATCCTTTTCTTACCCTATGGGACTGAGACCTCGCTGTTTGGTCCCCTCCCCTCAAACCAAGCATCATCCTCATCATCATCCTCATCCTCCTCCTCCTCCTCCTCCTCCTCCTCCTCCTCCTCCTCCAGTTGAAGCAACCACCTAGAGCTGTGAGTGCACTTTGTGGGTCTGGGGTCATAATATTTGGTAACCTAGTTGTATTTGTTAACATAGTTGGAAGGTTTTTCTCACTTCTGCCTGGAGTTTCTGAACTTCAATTTTTCCAAAAGCTTATACTGTTTTCGTCACCAAAAGAATCCTTTTCCATAACATTGAAGTAATTTTGGAATAAGAGTTAATATTTTTATCTTGTGTCATGTCATTACCTGATAGTTGTGTACAAATCGTGCGAGAAAGACTCGTATTGCAGAGATCTTTAATTAGTTTCATTAGTTAACCAGTATACTTCTGTAATAATATATATAAATTTTAAAACTGTTGATTCGATTAGAAATTGTTATACACTGTCTGATTAAAAGTACCCAGATACCTATTAATAAGAGGTGTGTCCACCCTTCACCTTTATGACAGCATCAGATCTGATGGAAGACTTCTGATGAGCTGTCTGAAGGTGTTCCATTGGTACAAGTCATGGCTCAGGGCAAGCAGTTCATTACATGAATGTCAATTTTCACAAGTTATGGCCTCACAGATGCTGCTCTGACAGGGTGCATTGTCTTGGATGCAATCGTTGTCTCCAAAATGTCCCTCTAAAGTACACAGTAGACAATTTGTCCATATCCTTAACCGTGTAGCATGTCCTTCTGTGCAAGAAGAGGACCAGACCCTGATGATTGAAAACACCCCTATAATACCACCGACTTGTCTGTGATTCACTGTCGGCACTGTACTCTAATTAAAATTACTTTGTGATTGATGTTATTGCGAATCAAGTGTTAGGTGCCACGCACCAGCCATTCATGGCTGTTTGGCAGGCTCTACATGCTTGCTGTGTTGCCTGTTCTGTGGACACAACCCTTGCCAGATGATGCAGATGCACCGACTGGTGTTGGAAGGGGTCCTAGACGTGATTGGCCACCTGGTTGCAGGGGGAGAGGTGGAGTGGGGGCACACATTCGGCAGTAATTTTGCTTTGCATTGCAAATCAGGCAAAAGAATATCTGCTGCTGAAGTCTTTAGTAAAAGTTTTAGTTTCTGCCCAAAATACTGAAAAGAAAAATCTCAAGTTCACAATCTTTATCAAATGATCATCAATAAACTGTTTGACTAATAGCTTCAATTTCTTCGTGTCTTACAGTCCCACATCATAGCTTGCATTTAGTGGTGGTAGTTGTTACGATGATGCAGAAATTTAAAAACCTGCACCATGTAATTCAGAGAGCTTCCAATGAGAAATGTAGTTGCTTTACATTCAGTAGACTTCTGGTTCTATGCTACTATACATGAATGCAGCCATCATATTGAGGTTGTTCTTATGAGTAAAAAGAGAACCATACCTCTAGAATGTGGAGTAAACATAATTTACACTCTTGCAATATGCCACTGTATTCCAGAAAGTTGTCCCCGTGTGCCAGATTTTTGTTTCTTGTTCATTTCTTTATGTATCACATCAGTCAAATCTGCATTCTAAGTTGGCATTACAGCAACTGTAACAATATTAAATTGAATGAAACTGTCTTTCTGACACATAAGCATAAAAGAAAGACACTGGACTAAAAATTTCAGAGTTCAAATACACAGTCAAGCTTACTGTTTTTTTATTTCTGTAAGAAAAGTAAGTTGTGTTAGTAGTGCAGTCATAAAACTAATAGCTCTCATTTTAGTTACTGTAATACTTCTGTCTGTGCAATAAACTGACTTTATTCTTAACAATGCGGAGGCTGCATATCTAAAAGTTAATCACAGGTTATACGCATACAGGCTGATGATGGGGATATAAGGTTTGGTGCTAGAATGACACTTGCTGTACAGTGTCGGCATACGTGGTGTACTAAAACTTCGTGCCTTCTTCCACAGGAAAATCAGTATGCTGTCTTAGCAAACAAATCCAGACACCCTTATGTACTGCATAACTGAATGCTAGATGTCTCAAGAGAGAGGTGTAAAAAGCTGAGAATTTAGGTAAACAATTATTCCTTGGTTTTTAGCTGTTCATTGATGTTTTAAAATGCAATGGAGATTTATCGTGGTGAAAGGCGTGCAAATTTGGAATCTGTGAATCATTCTGTAGCTCTTGTTGACATCAAAGATCCATCAAAAGCTGGAACAGACTATCAGCAGTATTTATGATCTCCTACCATTTGGCTATCCTTGATAAGGTGCCTATAGCAACTTCCAGAAAGCAATACATCATCGACTGGCTAAAAGAAACAAAATTTATATACCATGCAACTGTAGAAAGGGTGAATTACTGGATCTCGTGGCTCTGTGTTACAGATGAATTGGCAAAAAGATAAGGACGTAGGGTTCTCAGACGATGATCATATCACAGCCATTTTAATTCCATTGAACTTGTGTGGGTTCAAATTACAGGTTACAAGGCTAGGAACAACAAAAGATGAACACTGGCAGAAGTAGAAAGATTAACAAAAGACGTTGATCACACTGTCAGATTGGTATAATGTCATGAGACACATGCAGGGAGTAATAATGAAAGCATTGTAGAACAAGTGTGTAGTAGAAAATAACATAAAACAACTTACTATTTCATTAAATTCTGACAGCAGCTCTTGTGACTACAAAGGCAATAGTCAAAGTGATTCAGATACGACTGCCGTAGATCTGTTAGTAGTAAAATGTTAAGTTACCAAAAATTCAGTTGTATTCACATAACCTCAAAATTTTCTCCACTTATTTAGATAATACTTTACTTTCTTATGTATGTGACTGAATGTTTGTATTATTGCCATTATTCGCCTATAATGAGTGATTATGGAATCTCACACGTCGCTGTGCCTACATAGCAGCAGCAGCCCGCACCATTGCCTTAACCATGTTCGTAGACGTTAGTGACAGTCGATAAGTAGATGACTTCTTTCTTTCTTTCTTTCTTTCTTTCTTTCTTTCTTTCTTTGAGCACAAGCAGCTGTCGATCACATGAGCACTTCAGATGTTGCGTACCAGCCAGCAGCTCATCTCCCCACAACTGCCATCTGTCAATCGCAGAGCAATTTTAATTGAAGTACCCCATTATTTTTAACTTCCTGTGGAGGAAGGCATAAACTTGTAGTACACTACGAAGGTTGACATTTTACAGTGTGTGTTGTTCCTAACACTGAACTTCTTATCATCGTCTCATCAGTCTGTATGATTGTTACCTGTGATTCACTAGGGGATGTGCAACCTTCGCTTCATGAAATAGGTCAGTTACTGGATATCACTGGACAGACAACGAAGATAGGAATGAAGAATGAGGCATTCAGAATACAAAAAGGTTGTGCTAAACTTCCAGACAAGGTGGAAGGAAATCAAACGTGTGAGTTGATAGGCTGTCCATAGTATGGTCATTGGTGTCCACTACAATTTGCTGTTCGACCTCATTGTAGCAAATGTCAGCAGCAGGAACTGTTGCTAATATTTTAAGACATTTACAATACACAGATCTAAATAAAAATAATGCATTTGCAAAAATATCATTGCATTATAGGAAGAATGTCGTCTGAAGCAGCCATGAGTGTAGCTGCTTATTATTACTACAGAAAGAAGGAAGGCGGTTGGTGCATCTATTGTCATGTTATTGGGCATCTCACAGATTAGTAGATTATTGCTTTAATGAAGCAGCTTAGGTGGCAGCCAACATCCATTCAGTAAGAGAACAACACGTTTTAACAACAAAATAGTCATAAAACAGAATGTAAGTCATTTGCAAAGTGGGTGTTGGCATGAAGTGTTCAGCAGCTCAATATTGGAGCATCAAAAAATGTAATTTCTTGGCTAGGATATCTGTCACTGTTAGAAAGCAAGTGTGCAGAGATTGTGTTAACTCAGCCATAAGTACCTATTGCTGGGACAGTGTGTGATCTTACACCCACAGCCTATTGGAATTAACAGCAGAATGCATGTTTGGTTGCAGTTGGGTTGCAAACAACAAAAGGATGCAGCAAATCAAAGAAAACTATCTGTAGTTACCTTCAAAAATATGCCTCCATCCATATGGATCTTTGGTGTGTTTGTCTTAATCGCTACTGTGCCAAAATTCCCAAGACTTGTGAAACACAACATTTTGGTTTTAAGGAACTGCCACACCGTCCACCGTCAGTTGCTAAAGAGATGATATAAGTTAAATCATGCAAGTTTGAGCAACACCTAGACATCGTGTATTGCACTGTTCCTTTAATATTAACCAAGTAGGACATTTATTCAGAAGCTGTCGTCAAACCTGTTTCTCCTTGCTTGTGGCTCGCTTCATTTCTTCATAAACATTGAATGACAAAACAACTTTCAACAACACATGTATTTTGTACAAAACATTGATCGAGTCATCTGCCTGGCATTCTGGATCTGTATAATTTGCTGCCACTTAGCAGTGATGAGTAAAGTACATAAACTGCTTGGCGGTTACTGGAGAACATTCATATATTGTTGTTGTGATTGTGAGATAATCAGTAAAAGATCACATTTGTAGGAAATTCTGAAATAATCCATTTTTGATAAGGTGAGATTTCAAATACGAGACAGCGAACAGCGAGAAATTACCCTGTGTGTAGTAGTGTTGTTCAGTGACAATTCTAATGTGTTCTCTTAGCAAATTGTTTCATTCTTTGCTAGATGTGATCTGCATGTTCCAAGAGGGTCTGAAGTGCTTGCTATCTTCCCTTCTCATATGCTATGAATATACAGAATACCAGTTCAAAAGATGTCACAACTGTCTCAATTTCTAGACACCAAAAGCAGGTCTCCCGGCAAGGCATTATTGTCTAGCGAATTGACGACCGACCTCACTTAACTATACACGACATGAAAATATCTTTAAAATACTCTTAGTTTCTGACAAAACATCTGTAGGAATAAGTTGTGGTTTTTTGTAGCGATAATTCTTCTTAACCAGATAATTACTATGTTTTTTGTAATTAGTGCAGCATAACTTCGGTGTGGTAATGTGTTCCTCATTGTCTCTAATGATCTTAATATGCGTTATCATCAATTACAATAAATTATGATCTGAACCAAAGCATTGCTCTGACCTAAAACATTCGTTCTGGCCAAGAATGTTCAGGTGGTACTGTTACCGAGCAAGATGGTGTATAGGAGTGTGAAGAATATTCATCCAAAGGGCTTTCAAATATATAGTTTCTTCTAGTGTACACTTCATACCATAATACATAAGAGCATGTAATAGTTGACAACTGATCATAACAATATGTTCGATTCGCCTTCCTGTTAAGCATACCATTTTCTCAGCGGAGCTCCACGCGATCCTGAAGGCATTGGAGCAGATGCATCATATTTGGGGCAAATGGTTTCTCATCTGCTCAGATTCCCTTAGCACCTTAAAATTGTTAGAGAACCTGTACCCAGCTGAGGAGTTGGTTCAGGTGATACATGGCCTACTGTACTTGATCCAATGTCAGGGTAAGCAGGTGTCATTCTGCTGGGTGTCAGGTCATGTAGGTATATGGAGAAATGAACAGGCCAATTGGGCTACCAAGGAGGCCTGCAGAGGACAGGATGTGGCGCAGTGTCCTATTCCTTTGCAGGCTGTTGTCTCTGTACTACACAGGAAGTGTGTGCAGTTGTGGGATGAGGAATGGCTGGCAGTGACGGCCAATAAGCTGCGGTTGGTGAAGTCGACAACCCAATGTGGCGTTCCTCCTGCCAGTTGCGCAGGCAGAATGAAGTGACCCTCACTCTTCTTAGATTTGGGCACTTCCAACTCACACATAGTTTGTTACTCCGGCGAGAGGATCCTGTGTTTTGTTATGCTTGTGGCGTGCACATGTGTATTAATCATATTTTAAAAGAGTGCATTTTATATCATGATGCAAGGGTAGAAGCAGATATTGGTGGGGATATAACCTCTATTCTAGCTGATTATGAGACGAGTGTGACTAAAGTTCTGTGATGTGTCTGGATTTGGGCCTAAATTTGTAGGCTGGAGGTTTTAGTATGTTGCAGAGTGGCTGGCTTTTCCTTTTTTCTTCTTGTGGTCAGCCAGCCACATCCATAGCTCCTTATACCACTTTTATCCTGTGTACTTATTAGATAATGATCTAATACTTCAACCACATTTTGTTCCGTGCATCTGTGGGGTTACACACATAGTTTGCCAGTTTTTGTTACCTTTGTTTTCCATGCCATTTTATCTTACTGTTTTGTGTATTTTACTGACACTTGTCTCAATCTGTTTTCATGCGGGTGCTGAATACCTTGCTGTCATGCACCCATCCAAACATCTCCACTCGACTCACATAACAATACTTCATAGTAACAGGCAACAAAATAAAACAAAATAGGTTATAGAGTGGGGGGGGGGGGGGGGGAGTTAAACTCTTTATCTCTCTTATCTTGTGCATGCCATTGTATAACCAGAAGACAAAGAGCAAACAATAAAATGATTGGTGCTGTTGTGTAACATGGTGTTACAGCTACTCCTTGGAATACTTTCTGAATTATATGTACAGGTTATTTTAATTCTAAGGTTTTAAGTTGATTCTCTTGACGCAAGGCTAGAGGTAATATTAATTGGGATTGGATGCTTCAGTTTGCTTTCTCTCTTGTGCATAGTTAAATACATTTAACCACTCGCACGGAAAGAATACACGATTTCAATAACCTTCTGATGTTATGTCCGACAAACAAATAAGGGAATCAAATGCTTTCCCTTTGGAGGTGATAGAGGAAGCTTATATAAATCCTTATCCATGAAATTAGGTATTGTCAAACAACGGAAAATCCAGGATGGGAAGTAACAATATTATGTAAAGGAATGTTGCCACTCACCATTAAGCGGAGATGCTGAGTCACAGTATAAGCTTACAGCCAACAAGGTCTGCGTTGAAAATAGAGCGCACGCCCACGCGCGCACACACACACACACACACACACACACACACACACACACACACACGGTATGAAACCAGCCATTTAATTTACAAGCTAAGCTGCAACCACTGTGCTGCGTTCTGTGTGGGAATGACAACCAACAAGCTGCCTCTGGCAGCTGAAGCCACACTGCGAGCAACAGCAGCAGTGCATGATGGGAATGTCAGCTGGGTGGGAATAAGGAGGAGGCTGGGGTGCGGAGGGGGAGGATAGCAGGGTAGGGGTGGGGACAGTGAATTGCTGCTGGGGAGCATGCAAGGATGAGGTGGAGAGAGGGTAGGGCATCTAGGAGCAGTTCGGAGGTTAGATGGAGGGCGGGGGCGGGGGGGGGGGGGGGGGGAGTAAACAGACTGGGTGCACTGGTGGAATAAGGGCTGTGTAGTGCTGAAATGGGAACAGGGAAGGGGCTGGATGGGTGAGAAAATTGTATAACCAAGGTTGAAGTCAGGAGGGTTACGGGAACGTACGACATGTTGAACGAAGAGTTCCCACCTGCGCAGCTCGGGAAAGCTAGTGTTAGTAGGGAGGATCCATAGGGCACAGGCTGTGAAGCAGTCATTGAAATGAATGATGTGTTGGGCAGTGTGCTCAGCAACAGCAGTTTATCGGTGGCCATTCATATGGACAGACAGCTTGTTGGTTGTCATTCCCACAAAGAATGCAGCACAGTGGTTGCAGCTTAGCTTGTAGATTGCATGGCTGGTTTCACAAGTAGCCCTGGTTTTGATGGGATAGGTGGTGATTGTGACAGAACTGGAGTAGGTGGTGGTGGTTGTGGTGGTGGTGGTGGTGGTGGTGGTGGTAGGATATATGGGACTTCCGTTGCTTCTCCAGTCAGTAAATCATGATCTTCTAGGGGGAGTGGTTCGAATTCCTTAGTACTGGCAGACACTCTGCCAACATGTTTCTTTCCACTGTTCCTTCTGTTTGTTATACACCACTGCTATAAATTCAGGGATGCTGTTGGATGCACTGAAATTAGCATAAGTAAATGCCAGTTGCATCCCTTATGTGGTACCCGTCTTGTGCAAGGTGCTAATGTGACGAAATCCATACATTCATCAAGGTTCAATATTGCTAGCAGCTTAGTTTCATTCTGCATAATGTTCATAAGATGATTTTCCTCCTGCCCTCCTCCCCCGTGCTGTGTGGGTTATTGAGTGCATTCAAGTCATCTGTGAACAGGAACTTCAATTCAACTTGCTTGACAAACTGGAGAGCTTCCACAATGGTCATTGGCTTCAACTGCTTCGAAATAGTTTAGTTCAGTAGACATTGTTCTGGGGGAAGTAATAAGCGCTGTAAATTTCGGACTTCCATGTTTTTGTGAGCTGATTTGTGTACAAAAATTCGGCAACAGTTGCAACCCTTCCACGAACACCGTAAAGTATTTGAACATCTGGCTGTCTGGCACTTTTATGTCCCTCTCTAAACAGCAGTTACATAGTAACTTAGCTGATGAAATGATATTGCCTTCAAGTTTAATAAGTAAGAGACCACTGTATTATTTTACTCTTTCCACGAAACATGTTTTTATGTGTTAAGACAGTAACTGATAGTGGAGATGGTCTACAATCAATTATTTTAAATTTTCATATTGAACAATATGGTATCGATAATTCTAAAAGTCAAATTAGAAAATAAAATGGTTATGAAGAAGAGAAAGATGCATTCTTTACAGCTATTGAACAGGCACTGCAATTCATTAATCATCTAATGTATCATTTTTTCAGACAGCAGTTGTTGAACTGGCACTACAGTTCATTAGCCATTTAACACAATTATCAGTCTGTGTCCTCTAACCAAATAAGTTGCATTAGGATTATTTTGTGCTAATAAAAAGACAACCGGAATACATGGTTGAGTACGTCTTCCTGGAAACAGTAGATGTCACTAGCTTATGTATAAATAAATCATACTTTTTAGGAAAGACAAAGTATTACACAATGAAGGACAGCATTTGCTCAGTTTCTTTAAATAAGGGATTACAAATCTTAGTACGTAAACTCCAGTGCTTTGATGTGTTTGTTCTGTCTGCCCTTCCGTGTTTCTGAATGTGTCACTTCTACAAGACATTGTCAGCTCTGAAGAATGTGCCAAACAGTTTTGAGGAGATAGTCTCCGATTTCATCAGGCTAAGTGTACCAGTGCATTGGTCTGGTTAGGTTGAAGTGATGTTCTAGCGTATGTTGGATATTCTGCTCATGAGTATCCTGGTCTGCTTAATCAAACTACTGTGCTATAGTTAAATTGATGGCATCCCTTAGAGAATACTGTCCTTTTTCTTCTTCTTCTTCTTCTTCTTCTTCTGCTCCAACGTAGTAATCAGTTGGAGTTAGAATGGTCTTTAGTCAGTGTAAATAGTGTTACTAGAGAAGAGGCCAAAGCTCTATTACCACAGTCAGTTTTGCTTAAAACTTTTGGACTTTTCTAGTCAAGGGATTAAGGCCTTGACCTCTTTGAAATCATTTCATAAAGACACTCTGTAGCATTTTAGTTTTACTTTTAAGCTGTTTTGTAGGTGTCTTGACCTTCATCTTCAGCATTGAATCGTAAGTGCCCTTTGACACTATTAGGTACTTCTTCATCTTTGCGTTCCTGGACCACGTGTTTGTAATGTGAAGCTCAAGTTTTTGCCTGATACAGATCTACAGGGTGACAAGTTGTCTATCTTTTCCTCGCAGTATATTTATTAAATATTGTGTGTGTTTTTCTGGTTAACAGGTTTAATCTCATGTTTTTGTAAGTGTAAATTCAGGTAGTCTGTAGTGGAGTTTTCATTTCTTCTGAAGAGCCAGCTACGTAGCTCATTTAGGTGTTGGTGTCCATTGGTGACACACCAAGAAGGTAGCAAGTTGCATATCTAGGATTGTGCATGCTGTGTGCGGATGCAGGAGGAGCTGGCAGCAGACTCAGCTGTGCACGGACTCGTCTTGATAGGTCAGGGGTGCACTACACAAAGGAAGCAGCTACTTTAGTTGTAGAGTACTTGTGGAGTGTACAGAAGGGTTTTTTAGGCTAGGGAGTAGTTTGAGATACTCAGATGAACACTTGCCAGTCGATACTCGGAGAGGGAAGTTAGACCACTTTAAGAGTATAGGTACTTACACTGTCAGAATTTTATCAGTAAACTGTCAAGCTAGTGGGACTGAAGTTTCCGAATTTTTACCCTCCAGGAAAGTTCTCGTACACAAATTATTCTCAGGACTGAGAGCTGGCTGAAATCAGAAGAGGAAAGCTGTGAGAGATTTAGGGAGTAATGGAATGTTTATTGGAAAGACAGATTAGATGGGGAGTTTCCATTGGAGTGGAGAATAATGTGTGACAGCGAAGTTACCTGGTTGCATATAGCAGGTGTAGGTGAAAGCAGGCTAATTGTGGGATGTTTTTATCAGCCACCTGATTCTGCTGTGACAGTTGTAGAGTCATTCAAAGAATGTCTGTGGCCAGTAGCACATAAATACCCACATCATGCATTACTAGTTTGAGCTGACTTAAACCTAGCACGTATAGACTGGGATATTTAACGGATTCTTTGCAGGGGGGCTATGGACAGACAAGTCACAGAAAGTACTTCTGAACACAGTTTTCTGAAAACTTTCTTGAGCAGCTTGCTCGGCAGCCTACATGCAATGGAAATATTTTACAACTTGTAGCTAGAAATAGACAGAACCTTATGGAAACTTCATAGCAACTATGGTTACAAAGGCTAATAAATAAGTTAAGAAGGATAGGGGAGTGTTACTGCTAGAAAGAGCAGATAATCAGTTGTTGGCATCTCACTTAGACAGTGAATTGGCATCACTTAGTTCCAGTAAGATGGATTTAGAGGTATTATGGGCAAAGTTTAAGCAGATTGTAAATTGTGGTGTGGAGAATAATGTGCCTAGTAAGTGGATTAAGGATTAAAAAGACCCACCATGATTAGAAAATGTTGAGGAAGCAGAGGCTGGTGCACACTCAGTTTAAAAGAGAAGGTGCAAATAATGACAAGCAATTATTAGTAGATATTTTTGTGTCTGTGAAAAGATCTATACACAAAGCATGCAACTTCTACCACAGTCATATCTTAGCAAAAGTTCTGTCAGAGAAGCCAAGAAAATGCTGATCATATGTAAAATCAAATATGGCGTTTCAGTCTTCGATCGTTACTCTTTATTTTGACGTAGTGGAAATAAAGAATAGCGATCGAAGACCGAAAACGCCATATTTTATTTATTGAACGATCGCGGAATTCCCATTGAGACAATCATGTCTAGTTTTGATAAATATGTAAAATCATTAAGCGGGTCCAACACTTCTATCCAGTGCCATGTTGACCAGTCACGTGTGGCAGCTGAAGATTGCACAACGAAAGCCGAAGTTTTAAATTTCGCGTTCAACAAATCGTTCACGCATGAGAACTACACAAACTTAACTGTCATATGACCATTTGACAGACTCCCGTATGGATGGCATAGTAATAAGCATACTTGGTGTAGGGAAGCAATTAAAAGATTGATAAAGCAGATAAGCCACCTAATCTGAATGGAACTCAAATTCGCTTTTACAAAGAGTAATCTGCGGCTTTGGCCCCCTTAACTAGCGGAAATTCACAGTGAATCTCTCACCCTCCGCAGAGTTTCAATCAACTGGAAAAAGGTGCCGGTGACTCCTGTACACAAGAAGGGTCAAAAACGGACCCACAGAATTACAGACCAGCATCCCTAACTTCATTTTGCTGCACAACATATTCTCAGTTCGAATATTATAAATTTTCTTGAAACCGAGAAGTATGTCCGGGATTATTTATTTATTTATTTATTTATTATTTTTTTTTTTTTCCGCGTGGTTTGGGAAAGCATCTCGTGCAAAACTTGGCTTGCCTGTTTCTCACATGATTTACTGTGAACTATGTGTGAAGGACAACAGGCTAGATTCCTTATTTCTAGATTTCTGGAAAGCATTTGATACAGTGCCCCTTTGCAGGCTATTAAAGGAGGTACGACAGTATAAAATAGGTTCACATATATGTGAGTAGCTCGATGAATTCTGAAGTTACAGAACCCAGTGTGTTGTTCTTGACGGAGAAAGTTCATGTGAAACAAGGGTATCATCAGTACTGCCCCGGGTGAGTGTGATAGAACTGCTAGTATTCTTTATATTCATAAATTATTTGGCGGAGAGGGTGAAGAGCAATCTGCAGTTGTTTGCTGCTGATGCTGTGATGTACAGTAGGGTGTCAAAGAGTAGTGACTGTCAGAGGATACAAGATGACTTACACAAGATTTCTAGGTGTGATGAGTGGCAGCTAGCTCTAAATGAAGAAAAATGTAAGTTAATGTGGATGAGTACGAAAAACAAAACGCATAATGTTCAGATACAGCATTAGTAGTAGCCTGCTTAACACAGTCACATCGTTTAAATATGTGCCGTAATGTTACAAAGCGATATGAAATAGAATGAGCATGTGGGGTTTGTGGTAGGAAATGTGAATGGTCAACTTCCGTTTATTGGCAGAATTCTAGGAAAGTGTGGTTCATCTGTAAAGGAGACGGTGTATAGGACCTTTGAGTGCTGCTCAAGTGTTTGGAATCCGTACCAGGTCAGATTAAACGGCGACATCAAAGCATCGGAGGCGGGCTGCTGAATTCATTACTGGTAGGTTTAAACAATATGTAAGTGTTACGGAGATGCTTCAGTAACTCAAATGGTAATCCCTGGGATGAGGCAACATTCTTTTCAAAGAACACTGCTGAGAAAACATAGAGAACCAGCATTTGATGCTGACTGCAGAACAATTAAGTTACCTCCAACATACACTGCGTGTAAGGAGCACAGAGATAAGCTATTAGAAATTAGGGCTCATACAGTGACATGTAGGCAGTTGTTTTCCCCCTCAGTATATTTACGAATGGAATGGGAAAGGAAATGACTCGTAGTGGTATTGGTACCCTGTAATATCGATTGTGGAGTATCACTGTAGATGTAGAAAGGAAGAAAACGTAATTTTAATGTCCAAACACCTGCCACAACAGAACTATGGACTAGTTCCTTTCAAAGGTAATCACCACATACGCAAACACATTTATCCCACTGGGAGACATGACAATCAGTTCCTGTTTCCATTGATTTTCACACCTTTGGTGACCCTAAGAAAGATGTGCGTGACGTCAGTTTCATTCGGACGAAGTAGTGCAACGGTGGGTGCGATTGTTGATCCTCAAGTGGCCAACCCCATTCCACGAACCATGAATTGATCATTGTCTTGCATTGGGATAATTTTCTATATGCTGATTGCTTTTCAGTGGAACCATTCCATGGTTACGTTATGGCACGTGTTCATTTGATTGCACCTTACATTTAACTTTGATGTTAGCAAATGTACATGTGTGCAGAAGACTTAACCAACTTCATTCAGTATTAATATGGAGCCAGTTAACTTAGCAATTCTTGATATAGTTCACATTAATGAGTGTTTCATGAAACCTAATGCTTGACTGTCATGATACACCACCACTTAAATTGTGATTGTTGACCTGCTTTCATTTGTCAAGACTTAAATGTTCCTTCTTTCAGCAAAACGGAATTGCATCTTCTTGAAAAAAGGTGTACAGTCACTAAATAATGGGATATCCAGTATTACGTAAATGATGACTTGCTGCTCACCATAAAGAAGATATGTTCAGTTGCAGACAGGCACAACGAAGAGGCTGCAACACTGAGTTTTTGGCTAAATTCTTCTTCAGAAAAGGGAAAGCACAAACATTCACACAAGCAAGCACCTCACATGCACAAGTGGCCACTGCCTACAACCAGAATGAAACTGTCACATTAAATGAATGTAGCAATCTGGAGTGGAGTGGGGAAGGGGAAGACATAGCAGGGTACTGGTGGGGAGGGGAGTCTGTGTTGTATAGTGTAGCATGCAGGGATGAGATGGCTGGACAAGGCTACCAGGCACAGTATGTGGAGGTTGTAGGGGTGGGAGGGAATGGGGAAGAATGGGAGTGCAAAAGGAGAGGAGCAGAGATGAGGTAAAATTTGGTGTGTGCACTGGCAGTGTGTGATGCCCCATGAGGTTAGGGGATGCAAATTAGGTAGTGGTTACAGGACAAGGAGCAGTAGGTTACAATAGGTGAGGCTGTGATAATTTTGGGAATGGAGAATGCATTTTCAGGCCAACTCCCATCTGCACAGTTCAGTAAAGCAAGTGGTAGACAGAAGAATCCAGTTTGCCATGCTCAGAACATATTTCTGCTCTCAAAATTATCCTGGTCTCAACTGACAGTAACCTACTGTTGCCACATCCTCCAACCAACGGTTTATGCCCCCCTCAGTCCTGTCGTCTTCTCCTAATGTCTCACAATGTAGTCTCCTCTCCCAAAATTATCCCAGCCTTCAAGTGTGGAAACCAGCTGTTCCTTGTCTTGTAACCACCTCCCAATTCGCATCCCCTCACCCTCATTGTGTGCCACTCTCTACCAATGCACCCAACAATCTTCTGTTCTCTTCTCTCTTTCTGTTCTCTCTTTCTGTTCTCTCTTTCTGTTCTCTCTTTCTCTTCTCTCTTTCTCTTCTCTCTTTCTGTTCTCTCTTTCTGTTCTCTCTTTCTCTTCTCTCTTTCTGTTCTCTTCTCTCTTTCTGTTCTCTTCTCTCTTTCTGTTCTCTTCTCTCTTTCTGTTCTCTTCTCTCTTTCTGTTCTCTTCTCTCTTTCTGTTCTCTTCTCTCTTTCTGTTCTCTTCTCTCTTTCTGTTCTCTTCTCTCTTTCTGTTCTCTTCTCTCTTTCTGTTCTCTTCTCTCTTTCTGTTCTCTTCTCTCTTTCTGTTCTCTTCTCTCTTTCTGTTCTCTTCTCTCTTTCTGTTCTCTTCTCTCTTTCTGTTCTCTTCTCTCTTTCTGTTCTCTTCTCTCTTTCTGTTCTCTTCTCTCTTTCTGTTCTCTTCTCTCTTTCTGTTCTCTTCTCTCTTTCTGTTCTCTTCTCTCTTTCTGTTCTCTTCTCTCTTTCTCTTCTCTTCTCTCTTTCTCTTCTCTTCTCTCTTTCTCTTCTCTTCTCTCTTTCTCTTCTCTTCTCTCTTTCTCTTCTCTTCTCTCTTTCTCTTCTCTTCTCTCTTTCTCTTCTCTTCTCTCTTTCTCTTCTCTTCTCTCTTTCTCTTCTCTCTTTCTCTTTCTCTTCTCTCTTTCTCTTTCTCTTCTCTCTTTCTCTTTCTCTTCTCTCTTTCTCTTTCTCTTCTCTCTTTCTCTTTCTCTTCTCTCTTTCTCTTTCTCTTCTCTCTTTCTCTTTCTCTTCTCTCTTTCTCTTTCTCTTCTCTCTTTCTCTTTCTCTTCTCTCTTTCTCTTTCTCTTCTCTCTTTCTCTTTCTCTTCTCTCTTTCTCTTTCTCTTCTCTCTTTCTCTTTCTCTTCTCTCTTTCTCTTTCTCTTCTCTTTTTCTCTTTCTCTTCTCTTCTTCTCTTTCTCTTCTCTTCTTCTCTTTCTCTTCTCTTCTTCTCTTTCTCTTCTCTTCTTCTCTTTCTCTTCTCTTCTTCTCTTTCTCTTCTCTTCTTCTCTTTCTCTTCTCTTCTTCTCTTTCTCTTCTCTTTTCTTCTCTTCTTCTCTTCTCTTTTCTTCTCTTCTCTTCTTCTCTTCTCTTTTCTTCTCTTCTCTTCTTCTCTTCTCTTCTTCTCTTCTCTTCTTCTCTTCTCTTCTTCTCTTCTCTTCTTCTCTTCTCTTCTTCTCTTCTCTTCTTCTCTTCTCTTCTTCTCTTCTCTTCTTCTCTTCTCTTCTTCTCTTCTCTCTTTCTGTTCTCTTCTCTTCCTCCTCTTCTTTTGCACTCCCATTCCTCCCCCCTCCCCCCTACAACCTCCCAACACCGTGCCTGGCAGCTGTGTCCAGCAGCCATCTCGACCCTGCATGCTCCACTAGACAGCACTAACTTCTCCCCTCAGGCCCCACCTGTACCCTGCTATTCCTCCCCTTCTCCTTCCCCATCCCAATCTGGATTGTTGCTTTCATTCTACTGTAGAGTCGCATTGTGGTTGGAGTGACTGAAGACAGCGGTCACATGTACACGAGGTATGCTTGCTTGTGTAATTGTGCGGGTGCTTTCTTTTCTAAAAAAGGCTTTGGCTTAAAGCTCAATGTGTAACAGTATTTTAATTGTGCCTATCTACAACTACATGTGCCATCTTTATGGTGAACAGCAATCTATCCTTGGCACAATATTGTTGTATAGTCATTGTAGGCCATGTTTGTGAAGGTACTCTATAGTTATCAGTTGAGATTGAATGGTGAGGCTTCCCCATTTTTGATCAAATGGGGAATGAAATGTTGTGCAGCAGTGGCACTTACAAAGGGCCCATATTGACATTCTTGACATCTTTTAGTCACTTTACTGATTTCTATTCACAAAGTAATAAGAATACAGTGAAAGTAGTTTGATGGAAGAGGGCAGAAACTGCAAGATTTTAGTATTCGTCTCAACAGTGTTTTCTCTTGGGAGTCATCATTATTTTTGTTAAGATATTGAAGAGTTAGGCATGATATATGTGGGAAGTTTTATGGTCTTGTGTGATTTTTGTTTTCATTCTTCTTTGTGTCAGAAGCCAAATGCTGTCATGCTTGGATGAAGGCATTCCACTAGTTAAAACCACACTTACATTCTGCTGATGATACTGCTCAGTGTTAATGGTGTGCAGTGATGGGTTTCTGATTCATATTGCATTAGTTCATTGAGAATGAGTCAGAACTGTTCACTGAATAAAACTGACAGTTTCTGTTCACTGCTCCACCTCATATTCACTGTACAATAGGCTGGATAGTTCTAGGCGCATGGGAGCAGGACAATCTTGAGCTGTTGAAATATTTGACTATAGACTGTGCATTGAGATCACACCACCATCTGGAGAGCAGGATGTCAGATGATGTCTCCTCAGACTGTTGTTCCATATAGCTCAGGATAGCCATCGATGTGACTTGGCATTGGTACAGTCTCAGACTCATCATCCTCATCACTCTCACATTGTTTCAGGGTATTAACGATGCCAATTGTAGAAGAGGCTGTAACTTCCAATTGTTAGGCTGATTTTAACAGTTTCTGTGGTTTCTGCCTTTTCACAGACTGGCAACCTGTCCTCTTTGTCAAAATCTTCAGTTTCTGTGTTTGGCCTACTTCACTGTAAAATTTTTCTCCATGACTTATAAATTGTATCCTGATTTTCTCTCGCTCCAAGATTTACTGATCCAGTACACAATGTCCTTCATAGTTACTCTCCTTAAAGCTTGTACCATGCTTCCATGACTCCCTAATGCGCGGTTGGTGGCAATTGCCGATGATACTTCTTCTTCAGGAAACGGAAACAATGTGTGAATCCCATCACGCAACTGCTTTTAACACTTGGCTGTGAGGATGCATTATCTGTTGTCAAAGTAGCTTTGCGTGGCAATCCCTTTGCTTTTAACACTTTAAGTTCCAAACCTGTAAAATTTACGGACCTAGGATCACGCAAAAATCACCAGACCCGTAAAATTTGTAATCATGCCTCGGCGAGGTTTATCAGACACAAAAATTGCGTATTTGATTAATGATAGAGGCACTCTGGATCATGTAGAGTGTAATTCTGACGATTCTGAATAAAATGGTGTGTTTGAAGGTATGTGTTCCCGAGTTTTCAATGGCATATCACTACTCGTAATTGTGCAGTACACACATTTCTGCTGAACATGTCTTCTGTGAGATATATATGTAGTTACATATCATGTGATATTCCTTTTAGAGGGCAAGATCAACGACGGCTTGTCTTCAGATGCACACGAGAATAATGTTAAGGGTGTTACTTCAAATCCAGCAGCTGTGCCGTATCCAAAAGATGTTAAGTGGACTGAATTGGTCACCTATCAACCTCTGCCTGTCAACACTATATCCAGGCAGATTCTAGTGAATATTGATGACTCAAGTTCTGTACTGGATTGCAGTAAAGTGTTCCTAACTGACAGTGACGTAAAGGAACTCGAGATACAAATTTGTATGCATCACAGACAATCCAGAAGAAAAGAGGAGGAAATAACATGAAGCCTAATTCAGTTTTGATTTCCTGGAAGCCAGTGACTACAGGTGAGATGAGGTGTTTCTTGGGTATGCTTTTCCACATGAGTATTTCAAGAAAGCCAAAAATTGTGGACCACTGGAGCACTAATCCTGTTCCTATTTTAAACTTCTGTCCCCAAGTTAAGAGTTGTTTGCGTTTTACTCAGATACTGTCGTGCTTGCATCTTGTTCACAATTCTAAAAAGAAAAAACCAGGTGAAGATGGATTTCACCAACTTTATAAAGTTTTACCTTCTTATAAGAATTTGGAGGAGCGATGTATCTAGGCATATCGTCTTTCAGAAAAACTGACAATTGATGAAGGAATATGCCCATTTCGCGGTCGTGTGAGCTTCCATGTTTACATGCAAAATACGCCTCATAAGTATGGACTGAACGTTTATGCTGTTGATGAGGCCAGTAGTGGCTATGTTGTAAACTATGAAGTTTATGGTGGTAAGCATATTGTTGACAATTCATCATATGCTGTTGTATTGTGATTGTCGTCTGACGGTGGCTTGGTGAATAAAGGTGATACTGTGTATTTAGACATTTTATTCCAGTCCAGAGCATTTTCAACGACTGGCTATCAAAGGTACTGGAGCTGTTGGTACTGTGAACAAATGTAGGAAAGGATTACTTAAAGATTTAGTATCTACTAAGCTGAGAAAAGATAAAACATCTTTTCGGTGTAAATGTATTAGCAATGAAGTGGAAGGATAAGAGGGATGTGTACACATTGTTTACAAGGCATCAGGCCACATTTGGTATGCATACTAAGAAAAATGGGTCTGTAGTAATGAAACCAATTCAGGTACTGTATTACAATCTGAATAAAATTGGAGTGGATATTGGAGACCAGTGCCTGCAGTACAACCCATTCCAGCACAGAACTGTGAAATGGTGGCGAAAATTATTTTTCCATCTGCTGCTGATGGGTGTATCAAATGCTTTTGGCTATACAATGCAGTGCACGACAAGAAACTCGCAATAACATACTTCATAACAGTGCTTGCAGCTCAGCTTGTTGAAGATGACACATCTGAAGTCACACAAAGGAAAGAAGGAACGAAGTCATACAAAGGAATGAAGTGTAGGTCGGCTAACAAGAGACATTTTTTGTAGCACATACCTCCAACTACGAAGAAATATGCTGTTCGCGTGTGTCGTGTGCAGTGCCAGGAGCAAGAAAGAGGATGGCAAAACTTCTCGCAAAGAGACACGGTACGAATGTGAACGGTGTAGTGTTTCACTGTGCCTGGAACCTTGCTTCAAAATTTTCCACACTAAAAAACAATGATTCTGTGTGAAATTTGTATGCAATTATTGTAGACTGGTAGAAAGATGTTACGCAGTGCCACAATATTAGTTAAAAATAAATAACAACTGCATTCTCTTATCCGTATGACTTCTCTAAGTTCTTAAAAACATCTATGTGATTTCTATAACTGTACCTTAAAGCTGAGAAGACAAGAAAAGAAGAGAAAAGAAGCTTTCGAAATGTGGTGCTACAGAAGAATGATGAAGATTAGATGGGTAGATCACATAACTAATGAGGAGGTACTGAATAGAATTAGGGAGAAGAGAAATTTGTGGCACAACTAGAGTGAAAGAAGGGATCAGTTGGTAGGACATGTTCTGAGGCATCAAGGGATCACCAATTTAGTATTGGAGGGCAGCGTGGAGAGTAAAAATCGTAGAGGGAGACCAAGAGATGAATACACTAAGCAGATTCAGAAGGATGTAGGTTGCAGTAGGTACTGGGAGATGAAAAAGCTTGCACAGTATTGCGTAGCATGGAGAGCGGAATGGACTGGAGACAACAACCACCACCACCTTAACGCTGTGCATTCCAAAGTAGTTTCTTCTGCACAGAATTAAAGCAGAAAAGTGCAGCTTCAGAATGGTACCAGATTCGCCACAATCGAAAAAGTGGATTTGATGCAGTGATTTTTTTAAATATTGGCAAAATTGCCTGGTTTCTAGGGGCAGGTACATAAAATAGGCCTGGTACAGAGAGTGTTAAAAACATCTTGCCCTCCAATATAAATGAGAGTTCAAAGACCAGATCTTGAAGATTTCCTGGTACAAACAGACATTATTTTGACACATGTAGATAACCAGTAGAGCTGATAATAGACTTCCCAATCACAGCCAGTGTGTTTGTGTTGTGGTAGCCAGTTGCATTTTAGCTGCCATAACTGTGAGCAATTCCTTACATTTTTTGTACCCAGGAGCAAGTATTTTTTCATAAGAAGAAAGTGCTTTTCCTAACGACGTTTTGAAATTTAAATCGGTTTTGTCACTATTGTGAGTTTGTTCAGTACATAAATTTTCTTCTTCTTCTTCTTCTTCTTCTTTTTTTTTGCCCCCCCATATATCGTATTCCATTTGCTAGGTAGTGCATACTAGTTACAAAAAGTGTCAACATCAGCCTGCAGCTGGTTTCTAAAAGAAAAGAAAGCAAGGCTTTCTTCAGCAAGAAGTGGCAAGAAATTTGAGGCCCCTGCTGTCTTCGTTGTGTAAACCACATTAACAGCTTCTCACTTTTTCTTTGAGACTCTGACTTCTGTATAGTTTTTTGGTTAAGAGATTCTACGGTTCATTTCTTTGAAGACAACTTTTCCATTTATAAGTTGGTTTCTTTGCCAGATGTCAAAAGTAACTTTGCCAACACCATATCAGAGAGCAAGATTTTCATTGTTCTTCTTTTGTCATGTTGTTGCAATGCTTCTAACTTAACATTAAAAGGCACAAATTTCCTTTTATTTGTTATAGCTCTCACTTTTAGAAGTTGTAAAATAAAACACAGTGAACAAAGAAAACAAAACAACACCATACTTCACTGACAGTGGCAAACCTAAAACACCACTTTTGACAAAATGTTTGCTTGTGTGAACAATTAAAATCTAGGGGTAGCGTATGCCTAGTTTCATTTACACAGACACAATGAAGGGAAGTGAGTGGTTCAATAGGCTTGGATTCATGGGAAGCTTGTATTTCTGAGACTCAAAATATCAAGATTGTACTGTATTAAATTGGAAGCATACTACAGTGATACAAGCCACTTTCCAAATTACACTGAGGAATACATGGGCACACACTGGAGAATGTGTTTTTGTTGTTTCACAGGATACACATTTCCTCTTACTGCAGAGAAGTGGTCAACTTCATGTTCAGTTGTCATATTAAGTCTAAATGGCATGTTCATTAAGATCAGGTTAAACTTTTTATTCCATAGGATGATGGTAAGGAGATAATAAAGGATTGAAGTTTATCAGTTTCAGGTTCTGTGGTTCATTTGTATGACTGATCATGATGATGACGTGGAATGAGGCATTTAATATTCATATTATCCATTCATACGTAAATTACCTCGAGCAGTTAAACAAAAAACCGGCTCGTGGAGATAACACCTTGGACCTACTGATAACAAACAGACCCGAAGAACTTTTCGACTCTATATGTGCAGAACAGGGAATCAGTGATCATAAGGCCGTTGCAGCATCCCTGAATATGGAAGTTAATAGGAATATAAAAAAAGGGAGGAAGGTTTATCTGTTTAGCAAGAGTAATAGAAGGCGGATTTCAGACTACCTAACAGATCAAAACGAAAATTTCTGTTCAGACACTGACAATGTTGAGTGTTTATGGAAAAAGTTCAAGGCAATCGTAAAATGCGTTTTAGACAGGTACATGCCGAGTAAAACTGTGAGGGACGGGAAAAACCCACCGTGGTACAACGACGACGTTAGGAAACTACTGCGAAAGCAAAGAGAGCTTCACTCCAAGTTTAAACGCAGCCAAAACCTCTCACACAAACAGAAGCTAAACGATGTCAAGGTTAGCGTAAGGAGGGCTATGCGTGAAGCGTTCGGTGAATTCGAAAGTAAAATTCTATGTACCGACTTGACAGAAAATCCTAGGAAGTTCTGGTCTTACGTTAAATCAGTAAGTGGCTCGAAACAGCATGTCCAGACACTCCGGGATGATGATGGCATTGAAACAGAGGATGACAAGCGTAAAGCTGAAATACTAAACACCTTTTTCCAAAGCTGTTTCACAGAGGAAGACCGCACTGCAGTTCCTTCTATAAATCCTCGCACAAAGGAAAAAATGGCTGACATCGAAATAAGTGTCCAAGGAATAGAAAAGCAACTGGAATCACTCAACAGAGGAAAGTCCACTGGACCTGACGGGATACCAATTCGATTCTACACATAATACGCGAAAGAACTTGCCCCCCTTCTAACAGCCGTGTACCGCAAGTCTCTAGAGGAACAGAAGGTTCCAAATGATTGGAAAAGAGCACAGGTAGCCCCAGTCTTCAAGAAGGGTCGTCAAGCATATGCACAAAACTATAGACCTATATCTCTGACGTCGATCTGTTGTAGAATTTTAGAACATGTTTTTTGCTCGAGTATCATGTCGTTTTTGGAAACTCAGAATCTACTATGTAGGAATCAACATGGATTCCGGAAACAGCGATCGTGTGAGACCCAACTCGCTTTATTTGTTCATGAGACCCAGAAAATATTAGATACAGGCTCCCAGGTAGATGCTATTTTTCTTGACTTCCGGAAGGCGTTCGATACAGTTCCGCACTGTCGCCTGATAAACAAAGTAATAGCCTACGGAATATCAGACCAGCTGTGTGGCTGGATTGAAGAGTTTTTAGCAAACAGAACACAGCATGTTGTTACCAATGGAGAGACGTCTACAGACGTTAAAGTAACCTGTGGTGTGCCACAGGGGAGTGTTATGGGACCATTGCTTTTCACAATATATATAAATGACCTAGTAGATAGTGTCGGAAGTTCCATGCGGCTTTTCGCAGATGATGCTGTAGTATACAGAGAAGTTGCAGCATTAGAAAATTGTAGCGAAATGCAGGAAGATCTGCAGCGGATAGGCGCTTGGTGCAGGGAGTGGCAACTGACCCTTAACATAGACAAATGTAATGTATTGCGAATACATAGAAAGAAGGATCCTTTATTGTATGATTATATGATAGCGGAACAAACACTGGTAGCAGTTACTTCTGTAAAATATCTGGGAGTATGCGTGCGGAACGATTTGAAGTGGAATGATCATATAAAATTAATTGTTGGTAAGGCGGGTACCAGGTTGAGATTCATTGGGAGAGTCCTTAGAAAATGTAGTCCATCAACAAAGGAGGTGGCTTACAAAACACTCGTTTGACCTATACTTGAGTATTGCTCATCAGTGTGGGATCCGTACCAGATCGGGTTGACGGAGGAGATAGAGAAGATCCAAAGAAGAGCGGCGCATTTCGTCACAGGGTTATTTGGTAACCGTGATAGCGTTACGGAGATGTTTAACAAACTCAAGTGGCAGACTCTGCAAGAGAGGCGCTCTGCATCGCGGTGTAGTTTGCTCGCCAGGTTTCGAGAGGGCGCGTTTCTGGATGAGGTATTGAATATATTGCTTCCCCCTACTTATATCTCCCGAGGAGATCACGAATGTAAAATTAGAGAGATTAGAGCGCGCACGGAGGCTTTCAGACAGTCGTTCTTCCTGCGAACCATACGCGACTGGAACAGGAAAGGGAGGTAATGACAGTGGCACGTGAAGTGCCCTCCGCCACACACCGTTGGGTGGCTTGCGGAGTATAAATGTAGATGTAGGTGTAGAATAACACTACATGCTAATCTTCCTCTTCTTGTTCTTGCACAATGCATATTTACAAGAAGATGCATAAAATTGTTCCTTCCTCTGCTCATATGTTGAATGTTACCATGATTGTCATCGATGTGGAAAAAGTAGAAAACGCGATATTTTCATTTAAGAGGTAATATTGAACTTTTCACAAATGCGTAAATGTGTATTCACGTAAGTGCACAAGAGAATCCTGTTAATTTGTAGGCTATTGTAGCAGCATATTGTCAAAAGAAAGTAGTAGAAAATTCATTACATTGCTGTAACAAAGATGCATAGAACTCGTATTGTATGTAACAATCACTTTATTTGTTATAAGTAATACATACATTAATACACAATGGTGAAGGAAATGACCAACAATAAATCCTTTAAGTTGTTCTTCACTCGACAAATAATTTCTATTCCACTTTTTTGGACTGTTAAACTTCAGCTTGGCTTGATGAGTTACCCAAACGTGATCCAGTAGGACATCATGGGAGGGCCATAAATGAACTAAGCCAGCCTTTTTTTTATTTTTTATAACACCTATATGTAACTATTCCATTGTGAATAAAGATTTGTTTAGGTGTCCTGCAGTACTGTTGTAAGCTCCTCACAAATTTATCATCAAGTTGAAATCTTAAAAATGATGTTCTGTAATCTCTTTTACTTGCTTGTCTGCGTATTGCGTACATACACGGGAAGGAAACATCTTCAGTGTTCTGAACTGCATATGGTGTGTCTTCAGAGATAAACATGTACATAAATAATTTCTTAACTGCTCTTTCTACAACTATACTTGGTTTTATTGTTGTTGCAATATTTGTATCAACTGCAAACAAAACTAATTTGGCATGTGATAATGTTACTAATGAAATTTTAATATAGCAAGAAAAAGTAAGGGCTTTACAAAAAGCCTTCTGTGACCACATACATTTAGTATCCAGTTCGACGACTGATGACGACTTAATAGAGCACTTGTCTCTATTGACAGCCTTTGTTTCCATTCAGGGATAAGATCAGCATTACCTTTTCTCATTTTATAATACACCAGAATACTTTAAATTTTCGTAAAAGGATGATGTGATTTACACGGATAACATAATATACCATTAGCCTGTAATTTATTGTCTGATGTGAATTGCATACATTCTTGTTGTATGTGTGCATACCCTTCTCAGTATAGGAAATACAAACACAGATTTTTTTTGCCTATATATTATTTGTGGTTCGATTGTTAAAAAGCTCGTGTGTATTGCCAATTCTCAAACTTTGTGCAAACACCAAATGCCTGGGAAGGGAGTTCTAAAATCTAGTCAGGAAGACCATTGGTGCAAAGTTGCTTAATCTTTCAGTTGCATAACACTGTTGAAAACTTTTCCATTTGAAGTTCCGTAGTGGGACTGTTCAGTAATTGTAGATGTGGAAAACACCTATGATCCGGCTATCGTACATAGTGGGAATAGCACTGTTGAAACTTGTGTGTCACAATATTTTGAATGCACTATTCACTCTTTCTTCTGTATTAGAATTTCTAGCAGCTCATTTTTTCAAGTGCTTTGGACTTGATGCAGCTTTTACTTTTTGAAGTTACACCTAATTTATATGAAAGAATATGTGAGGGGTTAACGACAGGTAAGTTGGTATGTTGTAATAAAACTGGAATGTCTGCAACACCACCTGCGAAGTGTTACGAAACAGTGATGTAGCAACAGGAACCCATTGTTAAAATTTAAATTTTTAGCATGTCTGCTGAGAAATTAGAGTAGCTCACATTAGTTAATACATATTTCTACAAGGTTCTAATGTTTAATGACATGAACCACTTGTATGGCAAGTATATATGTTCTGTGTTATAAGACTTTCTACTGATATTTGGCATTTTAGGAGCATCTTAGACAAGTGGAGTGCAGGATGTTATACAGTGAAACATTCCTAGAAATTGGTTGTTCGCTGTTAGTGCATAATGGGGATGAATAGGTGGTGTCAGTACCTATACCCATTATATTTCCTCCATCATTGATTGTCCTGCATTTCGTTTGTGTGCGTGCGCGTGTGTGTGTGTGTGTGTGTGTGTGTGTGTGTGTGTGTGTGTGTGTGTGTACTAGATGACTGTTATAACAGTAAATGCATAGTGTCTTATTATTTTGAAATCTTAAACTTTGATTGGAAGTACGTTTTCCACCTTGTTGGAATCTTGTATTTCTCAATTAGACCAACCCTGTTGGTTAAAATATTGACAGAATAGTTCGTAAAGGTAAGAAATATACTGGGTCATTAGTTGGGGTGCTTTGGAAGAAATGTTGATATACTGGCAATTGCCGTTGCAGGTGCAACTCAATCTTAAGGTTCTGATTCAGTGTTCCACAGGTATGAGCTGGGTTGTTGTTCGTATTGATTCAGTAGTAATTAATGGGGCACCATACAGTATTCACCAGTTAAATAAATAAATAAAAGTATGTTGACTTCATCCATACATTATTCTAAACCCTTCATCTCATTACCCACGCATGCTTTCCTGCAACTGAAATATTGTATGGCAGAAAACTGAAGTCTCTACCAGCTTTCATGAACAAACTGTTTTGATTACCTATGAATCTTTTAGTTTACTTTATATTCATAGTACAATGTGTACAGTACCACTGGTACTTTCTGAGGCACATCACTCTGATAATGAACTCCTCATTCAGGAAGGTGTCACCTCATATTCTGGTTTGCCAGTTTGGATAGAGTTCAATAGATATTAGTTGGCAAGTAGTGGCCAATTCTGTTACATCCTCCATCCCAACCTGTATCCTGTCCCCCTGCCCCTGTCCCCTCCCTCCCCTCCCCTCAACTTCTCGCCTCACAACATAAAAGATGTTACAAATAATTGAACATGCCACTCCCAACATTGCTTTCATTTATTGAAATGCAATAAGGTGCTGGCAATTTAATATTCCACAAGTCATGCATTTAAAAATGTCATTTTGATTATTCATGTTCTGCTAGCTATTATTATTTAAATACAGCATAATCAGTTGTAAGGAATTTGAAAAGCAATCATTCAGAAATGAATATTAAAATTACTGTTGTGCTTCCCTGCGTAAAGGTTTTGAAAACATGGTTGCCTGTTAACTCTTTTAATGTTTTGTTACTCTTAAACTCAAATAAATCAATGTTGTTTAGTTTAAATCTCTGTTTTGTGCATCAGTGACTATAAAATCAACACTTCCCTCAAGAAAAGAAATTGAAAGTGAAATATTGTGTCTGACCATAACATTATAAACCCAACAATATGTGGAAATGTGCAGATTGTTAGGCCATTGATCAGTTTTCTGTAGATGACAAAATAGATAATACCAGCTGCCCATACACAATAGACATTGCCTGTAGATTAAATGAGATGATAGTGAGCTTAGAGAAAATGTTTCATGACGTCAACATGTCTGAGTTGGTATTCGACATATTTCACACCCCCCCCCCCCCCTCTCTCTCTCTCTCTCTCTCTCTCTCTCTCTCTCTGTGTGTGTGTGTGTGTGTGTGTGTGTGTGTGTGTGTGTGTGTGTGTGTGTGTGTGTGTGTGTGTATTTTACACAACACCACAGACACATGGGCATTCACAAATTTTAATGCACAATTCTGAAAGAGTAGTGTTTGCTACTTACGTCACATGTAAAAGGGTTCAGAAGAATGTACACACACTGTGATATTCAATATTACTAGAACATAATGAGATGCCATTAAAATTCTTGCATGCGGAGGTTATTTTTTTGTGTTAAGAGACCCCCATTAGCAACCAAACAATGTCGATGCCACTGTACTGTTGAGTGAACTACAGTTGCCAGTGTCATAGCTGTACAGGATGCCTCGATGGTTTCTTGTAGCTTGTTCAGTGTAGCTGGCTGCTGTTGATGGACTTTATTTTCTAATTTAAACAAATCTAATTTTTCAAGCTACCACATGTTAGAAGTCAAGAGGTGTAAGGTCTGGAGACGGTGGTCGGTACTCAACAGCTCCTGTTAGACATACCCATTGTCCAGGTAGCTTTTCATCCAAGCAGGCTCTGACATCTCTGTGGTCGTAAGGTAGAGTGCCATCTGTTTTTAAACAAAGTCTTTCATTTCCAAACACCTCTCGGATGGCAGGAAAAATCGCAGTTCACAGCAAATGAAGATACACCTCGCCAGTTACAGTACCTTCAACAGAGCATGGGCCAGTCAAGCCACGTTATGGCAGACCACACACCACACAACACATTAACACCCAGTAGATTAACATGTTTGTCCATGCAAGTGTGAGGATTTCTAGGAGCCCAGTCCTCATAGTTGTGGAAGTTTACAGTTTGAATTGTGCTTTGTCAGACCAGATAACAATCCCTGCAAACCATTCATCCTCACGAAACATGCCCTAAAACCTCTCACAGTTCTCCATCCTTCGATCCAGCTCATCCTCATTCATAGCATGCAGTGATCTTGGAATGTTCACTTCCCACGTCTCAGCCTTCAGAATTCGTCGTATGCTCGTTCGGCTTACCCTGCTTTCATGTCAACCCTGCTTCATAGATTTTTTAGGTGACCTAGTGAAATGTTTCAACACAGCTGTGCTGGAAGCTAGACTGATATTTTTTCATCGGTCAGACCTTTATTTATGCACATCTGGAACAGTAACGTTTACTTCAAATTTATACCAATTATGATAAATTGTTCTCCATGTTCGTGGTATAGTTCTATACACATTACACCACTGCCATTATACCTTCATCGTGTTTTTGTATTTCCAGTACCATTTCAATACGGCCTTACGTTGCTCAAATGACAGTCTTACTGTATTCATTAATGCGCTGTCATCTGCTGGAAAGCGAACACTCAGATGTGTTGAGAAGACAATGGGCTACGCTACCAAGCAAAACTGCAGCACTGTATCGTTTTGTTCCAAAGATATTAACTATCAGAGTGTGTCTGCATTTTTCTGGACCCCTCTATATGTTATTGTGACCCATCTGTGGGTTGGGGGGATCTTGGTAAATGTGAACTACCTCCTCTGGACCAATCAGTCGCTAGCATGATATGGAGAACATAAAGGATTTATGATTGAAACTTAAAAAATGCTCTCTCTTTTACTGCAACTTACTGCTTATTTCATTGTCCTTCTAGGCTAGGTTGACATTCAAAAGTTCCAAATCGGAAACCATTCTGGTGAGGGTCAGTTACTTTAGAATAGTGGGTTAGAGTGTTAAACGGTGTCACAGGTAGGCCTGTTAGTGTCAGAACCTCGGTGCAGTGAATTTTGACTTTTCCAATCTCCGCAACATTCAGTCTATAGGCATACAATTGCTGTGGGACTCTCGCACCATACCATAAGGAGAATTTTTCAAACAGAATAGTAGTTCCACCATCCGTACAAAATAGTGAGAACGCAAGAACTCAGTGAAAGATATTGGGACAGTCGCACAGCTCGTTGTGAGACTATCATAGAAGTCATTTCAACTGACAGCAGTCTGCTGGCTAGTGGTAAAGCACACTTTTATCTGTCGGGCTATGCCAGCAAACAAAATTTTCGGTACTGGACCACAACCAATCCTCTCTACATTGTTCAGTGCCCACCACAGCGATCATGTTCGTGTTTGATGTGCTGTCACTGGTTTCAGAATTGCAAGCTCATACTTCTAAGAAGACAGAACTGCGATGGTAACATCTGATCGTTCCATACAACTGCTACGCACCTTCCTGCAGCAGACACTCATTGACCTAGAGAATCCTGCTGTGTGATTAAAACAAGATGGTTCTGCTGCACACCCAGCCAAGGCATTCATAGGCCTCCTAGGTGATGTTCAGTTGGCAACCCATTCCCTCAATCTTCCCTCCTGTTATTTCTTTCTGTGGGGATACTTCAATGTGCATGTCTCTTGTCGTAAGCTGTGAACCCCACATGACCTGGAAGCTGCCATCCATCATGAAATTGGGGTAGTATCACAAGACATGACCAAGAGGGTCATGTTGAACTTACAAAGTGACTTCAAATGTGAGTAGAAAAGGAGGGTCATTGTCTGGATGATAAGATTTTCGAATTAGTGTGTATGTGATGTAAATGGTAGACACTACCCTTTCAAATTGTGCATTAAATTTGTGAATGTCGTTTTGCATTTTTTTGTTATCTATTTTTTAAGTTCTGGAATTATTTCTACTACACCCTGTATGTCAAGGCACTATTTACTACTGAAATGGAAAATAAAACTTGTGTATTACACAGTAAAGTTTGAATGCTACACAGCTTACCCTCCCACAACTTCTTAAACATTGTCAACTTCACAAAATATAAACTCCTTGGCTCTACTACTTACAGCAGCACAGCATGTGATACTCCTTGCTGTTCATTGATAATTCTTGTTGGGTGGAGGACATTTCAAGGGTTAAATATGTAAGTTTCATACTCCATCTGATTGTCATAACATGTGGCGGAACTGTATATATACACTTTATAATTTGTCTGTAAAAAGTGTCTTTGAGTATTATGCAAGAAACCTAACAATGCTTTACCAATACAGCAGTAATATCATACAAATCTTTTTATGCTTTTATTTCCTAGGCGTGTTACCACACGCGCCCACACACACTCACTCTCACACACACACACACACACACACACACACACACACACACACACACACACACACACACACTTGTTGACCTAATTAACAGTATTTTAGGTTTTTCTATCAATTGAAAACAATAAAATGTTGTTCATTGAGGTAGGTGCAGTTGTGAGGAAGGTAATCAGTTCCTCAGTCGTTGGAACCATTAAGTATTTTCCATAAGTAGGATATCTTTCATTTTGTAGCAATTCTCATATGAAATTTATGTTAATAACTCTATCCATCATCATAGTTTCGCATATATGCAACTAAACGTAATTCTTCACTGCCTTATTTCATAACATAGATACCATACTGACCAGTTGTGTGGCAACTATCTACCACATATCTTGGCTTTTATTAATACTGGAGTGTTGTAATGGGATTAAGAGCCTTAACTTTGCCAAATTGTATGCAAATCAGAAATATCTGACAAAATTATCTGGCCAAACCATCTCCCATGAAATTGAAGCAAGTTTCTCCATTTACAGTTCCATCAAAAAAATGAGGACCGATGATAACGTAACAAATCGCTTCCCACAAGCACACTCTTGGTAAGTTGAAACCATTTTTGATTGTCACATGGGGGTCTCCTCACACCAGTGTACTTGATTTTAGTTTTATGTGGCTGTGGGGTTTAAGTACTGAGGTATGGGGAATGGGAATTAACTTGGAAAGAAAGGGATTCCTCAATAAATTTCTTTTTGCACCTTTGATAGTGACTGTGGAGTCTTAACCTTTAGATGGCTGTTCTTGTGATAGTGTCAATTGTGTTTTGATACTTGAGTAGAATGTTTGCTCTTTGTTTTCATCCACACATGTATCATGCCCTTCTCTCCATTCAAAACTTGTGTGTCTCAATTTATTGAAACCACACCTCGTGAAGATTTCAGAGTTCTGGGAATAGTTGGTAATGGTTTACACGTTTTTCCTCTACCAGCTCTGATGTCATTGCCCTGAAGGCAGTACAGTGTGTGACTAACAATTGCATTGAAAACAGTGGGTTTCAGAATAAATGGTGGTGCTGTCATAAAATTGGTTAAGTCGTACATTGTTCTTCGAACACACATCACTACATATTGCTTTATATACACTTACATACAAAACTTAATGTTTGAACTTAATATGTTTTAATGTACCTTTTTCCTGATGTATTACATGTGTTTTGATAGTGAAGTGCACTATTAACAATAGGGAATGGGGTGGTACGACATTGCATGGAAACAAAATTGTACTTCAGTGCATTGTCGATACATTATCATGTATTTTGTTGTTCGTCATGTTTCTTAATAATAATAATAATAATAATAATAATAATAATAATAATGTATTTTGAAGAAGTATCTTACCTGTATCAGTTTTTCTCTTCCATTAGCCCACAGGCATACAAGTGAAAGTCAGTTGGATGATTGTTTTATTGTTCATGCCGAAAGAATTGTGATTCTACACACAGTAGTTGTCAGTAGTTTTGCTTTTACGAAATGAGTGCTGTAAGACAAGACTTTCATGCACATTTGGACTTCCTGTCAAGTTTTAGTTATTCCAAAAGTTTTTTTAAATCCATCTAAACTTCAACAGAGACTAAACTGTTCCAAACCGATCAATTTCAGATGGGTATGTCATTAAGGAATAGATATTGCTACTTGTCTTCATATATGACAGTTTGAGAATATTATAGACCCAGAGACTGGGGAACTAAAAGACAGATTTAGCTGAGAGCCTGTTTTCTGTTTGCGTAATGGGAGATTATGTTAAGATGTATATCTAAAATTGTGTGTGTGTGTGTGTGTGTGTGTGTGTGTGTGTGTGTGTGTGTGTGTTCCGAATGTCAGAGCACACAAAAGATTTAATGCATTTGAAATATAAAGTGTTACATAATTACTTGTTATATTTGTGTTTATTTTTTCTTGACTCAGCACTTGTTGTTCAGTGAATTCACTTTTTCTTTCCAGCCTCTGAATACACCAGACCCATCTAACCACCATTCGCAGAAGCCAGAGCCGTCAGAAGTGCATTAACAGGGTACACCCTGAAAATGCTCCCACAGGCCCAGTAAAGGAGAAACTTATCCTACGAGGAGGAAAAAATTCATGTCTTTGTTGATTTTTGTAATTGAATGTTTAAGGAAAAACCAGAAGTTAACGATTTTTCCCATCTCCTGCACAATATCGCCTTCAGAAGAATGAAGAGTTTCCAGGAGCCATATTAACATTCACATCTTCATATCTACTGGTGATACAGCATGTTCTTTATTCTGAGTGTGTGTGAGTGGAAGAAACTGGTGAACCAAAAGTGGCCAGACTTTTGATCTGTGACTTGTAGGAAAGGGTTGAATGTTAGACATACAGATGTAGCCCTGGTGTTCCTCCATTTTCTGCTACCTGGGTGTTCCAGCACTGGAAAACTTAAATAAGTTCGCATTTTCTACATAAGGAATACAACACAGTATTGTTTCTGCAGTTTCAGATATTAAATCTGTAAATCATTCTAATTGTTTGTCGTGTTTGGACAGTGCAATTTGATATATGTACAAATTGCGATGTCTGTGTTGGACAGTGATAAAGAGGCATTCTGACACATCACTTAGTGTAAAATTAAGATGAGAAGTTCTCTGAGAAATAGTAGTAAGAGTGATAAGATAGAAATAATTGATTTTTATTGTAATAATTCATTTTTAGTTCTAAATGAACAACATTCATTTTGAGGAGACACATTTTTTAATGATTTGAAGAAATTGTTCTTGAGATGCTCCACTTCATCTACTTTCTGTTAAATAAGAATGAAGACATGCTTATTCAGCATTGCCTCCATGAAGCATTATTATCGAAGACAGATGCAGTAGCATGGCAATTGGAACCAAAAGTGTAAAGATTTTCTCATGTATGTATAGTTTCTGCATTTATATTTGCAAATGTACATTTTGTTCTTCTCACATTTGTGTTGTCAGGTAATAAAATGATGCATCTGTTTTTGATAACTGTTCACACATCAGCTGCTGTTGAGTAAAAGGCAACACTATACTTCTCATGGTTTCAGTGTTCGAGTGTTTATAAAAAATAGTCTAGGTCTCTCAATAATGTTTGTTAAATACTTTTGACGAATTCTGTGGTGTAGAGAACCAAATTTATTACCAAAATGCTGAAATAAGGATTTTATTGCATGTGGAAACTGTGCAATACTGCTTTTGTTCATTTGGATATTGGTAAAAAGTACATGAATTTTTAGAATACAGTTTTTTTGTTTTGTTTTAAGATAGATCAGTTGTGAATCATATTAAACCATTTCTGAAACCCCACATTTAAAAGTTGTGCATGTGTATACTGTGAAAAATTCAGAAATGCTGTTTAGTTCCAATTTGTGAAATTACCAGATTTTGAATAGTGCCACTTAAGTATTGAAGAGTTGTCACTAAATGAGCTGTCATTTGTTTTTGTAGCCATCATAAAAAGTAAATATCAGTCGAATGAAATAACTCTTCAGATAAAATTCATTTCAGTCTAATTTTAGTGCCCAAGTAGTAATAAATATGGGGTTTCACAACTGTAGCAATTTTAGTGACATTTTTGTATCACTTATATGCCCAAATATAATTAACTTTATTTCTAAATCTTAAGGTTGTTTTTTTAATCATTGGTCCCAGTTTTTGTTGTTGTTGTCCTGTTTACAGTGTTGCTAACTTACATTTGTCTGCCTTGTTACCTTGAGTTTTTGCAACACAAATTGTATGTCACTTGTTACACTGTAGGTATACACTTAGAACTGGGGAAAGAGAACTTTTGTGAGCTATAAGAAATTGCTTACAAATCGAGAGATGCAGAAATTAATGACACTTCTCCATTCTTGTTACTCACCTTTTACCAACAGTTGTAGATACTGTTAAATACTATTCTCAGTTGAAAGATAGTCCACTCTACAATGCCCAAAATTTTAGCAAATTAAAAACACCTGGGCCTAATTATTTCAAACTGCCATGTCACAGCACTTGTTAAATAAAAAATTAGAAAATCAGATTATATTCATTGAGCTCACTTCAGCAAGCAACGAACCACTGTCGGCTTCAATTATCATTATTGTTTTTTTAATGTGATGTGTGGCACTAGTTGATAATATCAGATACTCAAGTACTGCTATCTAGAATCTATTTTTTAAGTAGTGCTGTGAACAGTTGACGTCTTCCTATTTCCGCTGCCTTTACCAGGGCACATCTGTCATGTATTAACATTCAGGATAAAATATGCAATTTGTCAGACAATTTGGGAAGTAATTTTGTAGAGCGGCATTATTTGGTTGTCAGGAGGAGGCAACATAAAGCGTGAAAGCTGCCAGTGTATTTCAGACTTGGTTGCAGAATAAATAAGTAATTATGAAGTGACTTGAGAAAGATTTCAAAACTTCGTACCATCTGTGAGCACTATTTTCAGTGCTGTGGGTTTCTTTTACGAAAATGATCATGTTTGGCTGGGTAATGAAGAACTGTCTTTGAAAAGTAAGACAGAAAATCATTTGAACTGGTTACTTTCAACTTTGCTGAATTCTTTGGTTCCTAATACAAACAGGCATTGTGCTAAAAGAAGATTCTTGCTTCCGAATATTCTGGCAGTGGAAAAAGTGCATTAAATCTTTGAGGCTATAGGGAAATTCTAGTTACTTCTGTTCTCTAGATATTACTTCAATCAAGTAATATTTGAGTTTTAACAATGAATAATATTAGTGCATCGTGCATTGTTGCTTTGCTGTATTCCACATGTTATAACTTTGTTATATAACATACTTTCTTAAATTCAAGGAATGGCTATGTTGGTATTTGCTCATTACAGAGAGGTGTAACTTCAAAAAGGGAACCTCTAGTTCTGTCATGACTCCATGCCCAGCATAGTTAAGTGATAAACAATTTGCAAAAGGTGGTGTCTCAGCCAGTTAAGTATCATGTAATTTTTAGGTTGAAATCTGTTTTTGTGGCATTGCTGAGAGTTCCAGCGACAATTGATGTTTGCTGTACTGCATATTGTAGTATAGTTATTAGTGTTGTACAGGCACTGATGGAGCAAGTGGGAAAACTGTAACAACCTTGTCATAAAATGGGAGAAACAGTAAGCTGAACATTTCAGGTGAAGCTGCTGCTGTTCCAAGATATTTTTTATAATGATGTTTTGCTGTTCATTTGCATTGTTAGAATGTTCAAATTTTAAATTTTTGAACTATGATTGTGCCAAGTTAAGAAATAGATGATAAAACATATCGGCTTGGTCTCATTCCACTAGTTAAAGTTTTTGAAGGAGTGCATCATAAAATATAATTATTATGAAACATCACTTTCGGGTATGTGTGTGTGTGTTTGGAGTGGTTTTTCTGCTGATAAACATCACAAATTCAAGGACTTGATGCAGTATGTAATGGACATTTCATGTAAGCCATTGTGTAGTAATTTGGTGGGTCAATCCGTATTGGCTGATGCAGTGAAGTAATACAAGTCAGTAGCTTCCTCTAAGAAGTTCAACTGCTCTGTATTCATGTATTGAAATTATCTTGTCATGATCTCTAGTGAAATGCTAGTGTATTTTGTTTCTTGTAGTGTTAAGTGAAGGAATTTCACCACGTTTGGAAAATAAAGTATTATTCACCATGGCACACAATTTCTGAAATGCCAGTGTACTGGCCTTTTCAATGGACAGGTGTATTAAAAGATGAAGCATTGGTACAAACTGTGCAGTTATTTTTGTTCACCTATTTTCGAACTACATAACAGTTAAATCACTGAACTTACTACCTCATTTCCTATAAAACCTCTCCTCACACAATAAACTTCTTTGAAAACTCACATGATTGACTTTTCGGTAGTTTTCTTATGTAATGTATGTTTTCTTATGTAATAGCAATATAAAGGGTGCTTTAAAAAAAATGCGTCCCTACAATGTATTGGTAAAAACTAGGTAAAATGTTATAATATACCTAGGAACCCATTCCTGTTGAGATAAGGTCCAGTCTATCCTCAGGGCCCCATCTGTCCTCTCTTTCCCATCTGATTGTTACATAGTAGATACTGCATGTGGTTACACACCTTCAGACACATCTTTCAGCCCTTCTTCGCAGTGAGGTATACCCTCTTTGAAACGCATCTGGTTCAATTTGGAGTGCATCGCATGCACTGGTCTCACACTCTTGTAACATAGGTTGGTCATGCAACAATGCCTTCAATTGCCCACCATAGCAGAAATCCAATGGATTCAGGTCTGGTGAATGGGGAGGCCATGCAGCTGGACCACGTCACCCATGAAACTGTGCGGTAGGTACTGTCACTCGTGGCCCATTGTGCATAAACCACAGTCATTGTCTTTATGCCAGTGTAACAGTCTCAAATATTGTAGATAATTTGTTGCAAAGAAATTGGTGATACACCACCTGTTAATCTATTTGGTAAAGTGCATGGCCCTATGCGTCTTGTCACAAACGATTCTGTGCACATTATCAACACTTCCTCACGTCCATGATTGCTCAAGAATTTGCACCTGCCCACAGGTGTTTTGTGGTAATTTCTTATGCCATCTCTTGTGAATCCTGCCTTATATTACAAATTACTCACCACAAGAAAAATGATCCATATCAGCATAGATATTGGTTCCTGGACATACAGTTACAGGCAGTTTTCTTCTAGGTTTGATCAAAACTTCATCTTGTAGGAATACACGACACTTTCTTTAAACAGTCTGTAATAGCAAAAATGAAACAGCAATAATTGAAGTCAGTCATTGCTCAGAAATGTGTAAACAGCATTTCCATTCTTACGCATACAGAGAACAACAAGCATTTTACATTTTTTTCCCTTGCCCTAAATCTTTCATAGAAATATTTTATGGGGTCAGTATTTGTAAAATACTTAAACAGCAGCAGTAAAAAGTACTTCAGGCTGGTATCAAGTAATCATAACGATATAAAATTTCATCTTGGAGTGGGTAATATGTAGATATCTAATGAGACTGCAATTGCAGCAAAGTACAATAGGGCTGATAGTGGTTTTGTGTTTTTCTTTCATAGTTTATGAATTTCACAAATGTTTGTAAGAATTGTACAACATTAGATGAAAATTTTTAGGGGAAGGGAGGGGGGGGGGGCAGTTACTGTGGTGTACAATGTTACGACGAAAGCAAGAGATGTTTCTGTGTTCTTGGCTAGTGGGATAAGGAAATAACTTACGGCTAGTGGGATAAGGAAATAACTTACTGATCAGCTCCCATGTTTTAGGTACTGATATTTATTGTATGAGTAGTAGTAATATATTTTTAACCACCACCTTGAAAAAATAAAAATACGTAATTTGTACGTTTGAAGATACATCTGCAAGCCTGGCACAGATTGAAATACCTTCATCTCAGTACTTCGAGAGTAGGAGGGTGGTAAGGGGAGAACGGGAGGGGAGAGGGGCATTGTTAAACATTTTCGCTCCACCAGCAGGGTGCTGTGGTACTGTGATGTGAGCAGTTTGTTATTCAAGACTGCAGATTAGTACCTACAGACAAACGAAAAATCAGTTAAATAATTTTTTTTTTGTAAGTGATCATCAAATTATTCAAAAAATATGTATCGTATAAGTAAAGATGGAAAAAAAGGTATCAAACATCTTCAGAGCATCTGTTTGGCCTGCCTCAGTTGTTTTGCAGGAGTGTCCCCTTTTCACTATCCAGCAATAGTAAATATGGTCGTACTCTGCTCCTCTCAGTACCTTTGCACTTTTAATGATATTCTGGTGATAAGCACTCATTGTTCACATCAATGCAATTTGATTGGAAGAAATCAGATGTGACAGCAAAAAGTTCATTTTTAGTGACATTTTACCTTGCAGATATTCATACTAGTATACTAGACCATCCTAAAGTTTTTTCTTTAAAAAAAAAATGGTTCCAGGGGAGCTATTTAATATTCTAAGCATTTGCGTGGTATTCTCTCTCTGCCCTTTGGCACTGTTTCAAATTCTCTCTCTGAAAAATTCTGTGATCTAGGATTTTTCAAAAACTAAACTTTGGGACCTTTTGATGTAAGTTAATGCAGAATTTTATATGTATGGAAGTAATAATGTACTTGGCTCTATTAAGGGTGGTGGTTGGTGTAAAGACACGTTTATTGGTACAAGTTAATGACCAGTCAACTTTTATGTGAATGGTTTTTGTGCCTAAGAATGGCCATCCCTCTCACACAAAGCACTACTTTGTGTGACAGATTGCAGTAACAGTTCTGGTGCTTGAGCAAGGTCACATGATGTTGCATTGCGATTTGGTGATCAATGCTGCATTGTCAGTAGTCAGTTTGAAGCTTGTTCCGAATATAGTTCTGCAGAATGCCTTTCACAGTCATAGAAAGAGTGTTTTAACAATAAACTTTTTTGGATGTAAATTGTTTAAAATTCTAAATGAAAGATTTGCAATAAAATATCCAGAGACAGTTGCTCGTACAAAAGGTTGTGCAGAAACTGAGCACTAAACTTAGAGCAACTGATTCACTCACTAATGCCAAACATAACTGCATAAAGAAAATTTATTAGCTGGAAAATATTGATCATGTTCAGTAGTCTATGGTAAGAAGTCCATGGAAATCAACTAGACTTCTGTCCTCCCAACTACAGACCATACGAACAACATGCCAGAATATATTAGCTGTTACATGTGCGACCGTACTGAGGAATAGTGCTGCAAGCATTAAAACATACAGATTACACACAATTACACTATTGCAAATGATTACTCTGCATGTTGCTGATGGTTACCTGGATCCATATCTTTACTTCAGCTCGGACAAAGCATGGTTTCACCTTAACAGCTATGTGAATTCTCAAAACATGCCATTGGTCAACAGACAATCACAGTGATTGCTTTCAGGTGCCTCTGTTTGGTTGGAAAGTAGGCATTTGGTGTGCAGTTCTAGGCCAAGGGATTGTAGGCCCCATTTTCTTTAACAATACTGTGAACTGTCAAGTGTATGTAGTGGAATTGTCACAGCCATTTATAGTGAAGCTAATTGAGGAAAAAGAGAGTATGCGTTTTCACAGCAAGCTGGTGCCATGTCGCATACTTAAAAGTTTTCAATGTCAATGCCTACAAAAGCTTACGGAGAAGATTGTAGAGGTTCAACAGGTTTGTGGTCTCCTAAACTACTCGATCTGTTTATCTGTGATTTCTATTTGTGGGGTAATTTAAAGGCTGAAGTTACAGTAACAGTCTACATACAGTTAGAGTTGAAAACAAACATTTGCGATGCTATCGCAGAAATCATACCAAATGAATTGGCAAAAGTTTCCAGGAACAGTTTGAGGTGTGCTGAGTTGTGTATTGAAGTCTATGATGAACAATTACAGCACCTCCGGTGAACTATTCACCTATAGATTGTTCAGTATGTGTTTTTCGACTCTATTTTGAATTAGTAAATGAGGGGAATTGCATGTATTTTGTTAATAAGACAAGGGCCTCTTTTTTTTTAAAAAAAAAAAAAAAAAAAAAAAAAAAAAAAAAAACCTTGGCCTCCTTGTGCAAGACATATTGCAGAGTACATCTTGAGAGTATACAACTCCTCATTGTTTCTTCAGGGTGACACTTTATGGGGGACCGTACCAAAATATATCATTTGTATGTGCAGGTTGTATATAACCCGGGCATTTTTTAATCCGTGAGAAAACCGGGAAAAACACGGAAATTTTTCGGAATTCCGGGAATTTTTCATTGTTTTAGCTTTCAGTTAAATTTTTGTAATTTTGACTGCAGAATTGATCCTCTAGCAAAGAATGTTATTGTATCCTTCTACTGGAGAATGATACTGCAGCAATAAAATAAAAACGAGAGGGAATAAAATAAAACTTCAGTGGCAAAGGAAATGTGCAATTTACAACAACAAAACACCGTGTACGCACAAGACAAGCGTCTGCAAATAGCAAAAATATGTCAAAGGCCATAGGGCGCAGACTGTAGTTCTTCGTAACAATAAACTGCTTGCTATGAGCACGACGTCACAACTGTTCACATTAGGTTCGTTTGACCAATTGCCAGCGGTCTGTTGCGCATGCGCATTTGGCTCACGTATAAGCAGTACCTTCTCCCGCTTCCCACTACTTGAAGTTCGGCTGTTAGCTGTATCGATAATAGCAGCAAGCAGCCAGATGCAAACGAGAAAAATTTTTCTCGTGCACCCTAGCTGCCAGATTCGCGCTTGCACAGAGTTGTCTGAGTTGCAGTGGGGAGGGGGTTAACCTCCATGTGAACCGTGTTTACGTTAAGTGATTTCGCTGCTTCTATTCGTGTACAGCTCCCAAGTCAAATGAAAACAAAACGGATTTCTGTGGCCGGGAGCTATCAAGCGAATTCACATAATTACGGAGGGCAAAAATATACTATTAATTTCAATTTTCTGATTTTATTTCCAAGTTGGTAGCAGTCAAGCATTAATCGCCTTGCAGAACATTGAAGTTATTTTTGCAAGTTTGCTAAAGAAATTTGGCTTTATTAATCTTTCCGCTGAGGCACCCATTTTATTTGAAACAAGGGGTTTCATTCTACAGTATTAGCTAGTTCCAACTGTTCGCTGAATTTCAAGTGCATGTTATCTTCTGCCACGTATGGCATTATGCCATAATAAAGAACCAAAAATGAGATCCTAGAGTACTGGTACTCCAAGAAAATTTACATCCCAAAAACCACACTGAAAAGCTTAAATTTCAGATGGGACAGACTTCATTGTGAATCTGGAAAAAGCCAATTTGCACTTAAAGCTGAATTATGCATTTTAGTATGGTTTACGAAATTCCGATGCTCTTTGGAGTATCCTCTGATACCCTCTTTTTGTTTTATGGTGTAATGTAAGCTCTCTTAGTGCTTTATACACACGAACATGCGGGCTTCCTACACCACTGCAGTTTCACATGCACAATAATGCCCGTTTTCTGGCGCTCTCTGGCAACTGGTAAATCGAACCCATTTCTAACAGTCTCCGGATAGTATTGCGAACGGTGGTTAGAAAAGCGTTACATTCAAAGTAAATTTCTTTTTACGCAAGATGAATTAAGTTACGTGTGAGAAAGTGGGATGGATATCTAAATCACAGAGCGTTCGAAACTGAACAGCCTGAGGCCCAGCCACTTACAAGAATTACGAGCCGCGAGACATTTATGTCATAATTTTAAATTTACTGGCACATTTGTGTGATGTATCTTAAAGTATAACACGCGCAAAAAAAGATCAGTATTACGTGTGAAAGCTTAGCTTCTGTTGTAGCGTGTTAATCTTAGAGACCAATATTATATGTGAAAGCTTAGCTTTTCTTGTAGATATACAGTACTGTGTACACTAATGTAAACCATTAACTTTTCCTCTTGTGTGTTCGCGCTATGTAACCAGAACTAACGCACTGTGTTTGGTGCAATTCGAATTTATACTTTCGTAATATGAAAATATGCAGTGTATCTCTCGCTCTCTCTCTCTCTCTCTCTCTCTCTCTCTCTCTCTCTCTCTCTCTCTCACACACACACACACATTATTATTAAAAGTCTCTTCAAAACTTCTCTGCCCTGTCTTTTCTTTTTTTCCCCGGTAAGATCTACGTGATTGTATAAAATGCTAACCATTCAAAGGATTGATAAGTTTTACAGTTCCGAGGGAAAAATCTACGGAAAACCTACTCTACTGTCACTTAGCACAGAAAAAGTGTATTTCCGCCTGGAAAAAAAGCATATTTTTTAAACGGGATATCCGAGAATGATCTGGGATTTTTTTTCCTTGTCCCCGTATACTCCCTGTATGTGTTGGCAGACAGTCCAAATCATTGGCAGCCAGAATGACGTATGGCCCCTCTCCTTTTATCTACACAGTAAGGATGAATGAAAATGTAGTTCTGTGTAAAGGCGGTGCCCATTATTGTCCTGTTCCCTTGTCATAGAGCCAAAATATAAGAAATATGCTTTTTTAGTATATAGAAAGTGTAACTGAACAGGTCCTCAGAGCAGATTGTGTCAGTTATACAATGGAAATTATTAGCGTTTTTATGAGGTATATGTCTCTGTTAACAGTAGATTACAAAGTGTAATTACATCACAATTAAATGTTCGTGTAAACACTTAGAGAAACTTAGAAACACAACCATTAGTGTAGTTCGCCACTGCTTCATAAGACGTTGCATGTATATCCAGTTGACATATTTTCTCTGGTTAATTGTTCATTATGGTTGCATACTTTGTGACAGCAGTTTGCTACTGGAAGATCGGGAACTTCGGTTATTCACTATTATGGATTTTTAAGGATATGTACTGAAAGGTCAACATCTGGTACTGAAGATGTGACAATGTCATAAAACTATCTGTGGCCAATAAATCGTTTTCACGCAGCTGTTCATAATGACTTAACAGAAAAGTTTACAGTTCTTTGGCAACATGTGAAGGACACCTGCAGAGCATGTAGCAGATTATGGGTTGATACCTTGCTGTGAACCGAGCTAGGTGGCGCAGTGGTTAGCACACTGGACTTGCAGTCAGGAGAACGACGGTTCAGTCCCACATCTGGCCGTTCTGATTTAGATTTTCCACGATGTCCCTAAATCGTCCCAGACAAATGCTGGGATGGTTCCTTTGAAAGGGCACAGCCGATTTCCTTCCAGTCCTTCCCTAATCCGATGAGACCGATGACCTCACTTTTTGTTCTCTTCCCCCAAACAACCCAGCCCAACCCTTGCTGTGAAAAGTATGATAGGGTCGGGTACTGCCTTCAGCTGCTTATGTAGGGGTGTGATATTTATTGGAAAAATTTAAATAAAACTTTGCCTTGGAAAAAGAAACCTCTGTGAATGAGGAAATATTAAAACAAATATCCATAAGAAGAGACGTCCTTTTAATTAATTTAGTTGCATTGATATTTATTCAAACCATGACCGGTTTTGAGATTCTAAAATCCCATTTTCAAGTGTATGAAATAATTGTATTTGGTAAAACGTAACATACGCTGGGCCATTTTGATCCTGCAGCCACTGTGAATCGAGACACAAAGGAATTAGACATTAGCTGCTAGTGAACGTTTATGTATATCAGTAGGCATGTTGAACATTTGTGGTGGACTGTGATTCGAAGCTGGGTCTCCTGCTTACTAAGCAGATGTGCTGACCATTACACCATGTGGATGTGGGTCGCTGCAACTGCATGTACTACCCTAGCGCACCTCCCATCAAAGACGCTCAACTTCTGCCGGACACTATTGATGTAGTACCACTGATCATTAGCCTCAGTACTCGTGGCACGCTGATTCCTGTATGAGTATGAGCCGAATAAGGTGATTACAGCCAACGATCCCTTTAGTGCACATGAACACCAGGGTTGAACTCTTACGAGAATTGGCGAGATACCCCAAGTAATGAGCCTAACGAGCAGGGGCACGACATAGTAGTTTGTTGTCTGACAAGAGACCTGCTAGGGTAATCAGTACAGTTGCAGTGACTACTGTGTCCAGGTGGCATAGTGTTCAATGCATCTGCCCAGTAAGCAGGAGACCTGGGTTTGAATCCCAGTCTGGCACAGATTTTCAATTTGCACCATGATATAAATCAGTGCCCACTGGCAGCTAATGTTTTTAATTCCGTTGTGTCTTAGTAATAAAAGATGAAAGTAAATGACTAAATGAGGTAGCATAAACTTTTTTCCATGTATCATCTTCTAAATAACTGAGTTCCATGTAGTTGGAATTTTCACAAATACTATTAAGCACTCTAGTTATAGTTTGTTATTATAGTGTGCAGATTAAAAAGTTGTTTGTGGGGTCCAACAAAAGTTGATCCTGACAAAGAAAAAACCTGCCATTACTAAGGTTTTATTGATTGCTGTGGAGGCATTGCACGAGTGTATTACTAGGTGCCAGACTTCCTTCCACCAGTATCATCGTGGTGAGTGGTTAATGGGGATTCTGTGCCATTATTTGTAAATATATTATTTATGAAGATTCCAGTTTCCAGTCTGTGATAGTTTTACCATAACAGTGGACAAAATGGAGCATACGTAGGACGTTACACACACACACACACACACACACACACACACACAAAAATGTAAGAAACATTATGGGGTTAAAACAGCCCATGAAGTTGGACATGAGAATGTCATTGTCTAAAGCTGTATTCCCTAAAACTGCAGTTACTTCTAGTCGATTACATCAGTGCCATCTGTCTGTCGTACTTTGTAATAACACAGTCAATATCTTTACTGACAAAGCCATATCATTTGAATAGTGAAGTAAGTAGAAATTGATTAGTAGGAGGATGTGTGCAAACATACCACTAGTATCGGGACAATTTGTGTGAGTGAAAGTTAATGTTGCAAAGCATAACATAAAACTCATTTGTCAAAGGCAGTGTTGTAATGAGAATTGGGTCACAGAAAGCCTGCTTTTTCAGCTTTATGAGAACAATGATAACTTCCTACTGCAGCAGGATAGTATTCAGCTGCACTAGTAAGGTCAGCGCACCTTTTAACAAAATACCTACTATTTCATACGTTTGTATGTCACAATACAATTTTCATGAAAGGATTTACAAATTGCACCTTTTTCCCAAAATTCTGGATAACGTTTTGCACTAATGTGTTGCCTCCTAGTAATTTATGACTGTTAGTGAATAATCAACAGTTTGCAGTTCCAGAAAGATTGCTGAAACCTGGTCCTCATTATGTATCTTCACTTAGTACTCCCATCATTCCTCTTATTGTGTACGCGTCCCTAGATTCTTCAGGTAATCGTGTGTGTGAACAGGTCTCTTCGTAATGGAAACTTCTTGGCCACATTAAAGATGACGGCCAACTAAAATATGAAGTCTGTCAAATTGGTTACAAAGTAAAATGCTTGGTGAGATTTAATCAAACATTGTTGCAACTAAGTTTGACTTTTGTAGGTGCAGTCCCAAAATGAGATTTAAAATGTCATTTTAATGGGATGTAGTTTCTAAGGAACTCCGATAAGTAACCAGTGTTAGAAATAAGCAGACTCCAGGTACTCTTCCAGGCACACTTTCTACCAGGAAACTTTTTTTTTACAGAACCTTCCTCAAATTGCATAATAAGTGGTTACTGTATTTTATATGTTATGAGAAAAGCTTTTTTATTATAAAAGAAAAAATTACTTTAACTTTGTGGAGCTTGCAAATTTTTTCTTTGTGTCACTACAGGTTCCTTTTTTATGTGATTAATCATCATTTTATTAACGACAGTTTCAAGTCTTTATCAGTCTTACTTTTTCAGGAAAGTGTGCCAGAATATATAAAAAGAATTTTGAGAAAAACTGTGTTAAAGTTGTACATATAAGAAATTAATGTACATTTTCATCCTGTTCATCTACTTTCGTTCTTTTGTTTGCTTATCTGGCTATCCTTTCAACTGTGGTAGCATTTCTTGTAGTAATTCCCAAATAACGGATCATGTCTTTATTGATCCTTTTAGTTCCCTTTCAATACTGATGCCATTCGTTGCTCCAAGAACCTTAACACACAAGTTTTCTTCTTCACACCAGGATTGAAACACATCATTATATCATGAACCTCAAACTTTTGTAATAAAAACAAATGTCAAAATAAAAAACTTTCATTCAGATTCTTAGTGTTACAATGGATACACTCTTTCAGTAGCTCTTGCAAATAGGATAGCTTCTGGACTTGTATGTTTATGCTTATAATTGGAAGCTGTAGCTGGGCTATAGAATTTGCACTGGGTGCCATGGGCAAAGATGATGATGATGATGATGATGATGATGTGGCTTCTCATCTGTTAATATTTCATGAAATAATATAGCCCAGATATGTCTGTTGCAGTTATTCCTGTCATACCATAATTATTCTGGATACTGTATACTTAAACCTTTCTCAGACCCCTATTACCACCTAACTTCTTTTTCTTACATATCTGCAGAACTTGTGACCCTACTTGTTTTTGTACATGCCGTATACACTTCAGGATATCAGTGTTGACTGTAGGCCCACACAACTTCTCCTCTGCCACTTTCTGATTAGCCTCTCCAAAATTAGTTGACTGTTTAGAGCTGATGAAAATGTGAACAACATTGGCCACTTCCATTCCTCCATTAGAACCATTAATCCTTACTGCACATATGTGGATTTTTGCCGCAAATACTGCAAAACTTAGTAATTATTTCAATATCCAGTACCAAGAGAAATGGTTCACATAACACAAATTACAGATTGTGCCCATGTTTCTGTCAACTGCCATCAAGACCACAGCAATATGCCTTGGTTTAGATTTCAGATCAGTCAACTGAACGCTGTTTTTGCTGCTTTCACCATAATACAAGGTGTACAACTATGCTTCTGCCGTTTTTTCCCCAACATTTGAGGCTTTAATGAAACAAGTTGGTTACACATGTATCATTCAAAGTATATTCCATCGCTGGCCACTACTTTCTCCCATCTTTTGGCCAGTGTACGAAGCCTGCATTGAAAAAATTGCTCGTCTTTTGAAGCGATCCAATTTGTGACTTCTTCATTAGATTGGAAGTGTTGGCCAGCCAGGCATCATGCCATTAATCTACACAGGTGATAGTCAGAGGGAGGATTGTCTAGAGAATATGGCGGGTGGGGTAGGACTTCCCATTTTAACGTTTTGACCTGTTTTGCAACGTGGGGTCGAGCGTTGTCGTGCTGCAAAACCACTTTATCATGCCTCTCGCTGTATTGCGGCCATTTGTCTTTTAATGCTCTGCTCATACGCATTAATTGCATTCAGTAATGAGCACCTGTGACTGTTTCACTTGGTTTTAACACCTCATAGGACACGATGACGACCTGGTCCCACCAATTGCAGAGCATGATTTTGGAACCGTGAATATTCGGTTTGTCCGTCGACGTGGAAGCATGGCCGAGATATCCCCATGATTTTTGCATTTAGGGTTATCGTAATGAACCCATTTTTCGTCCCTGGTCACAGTGCGGTGCAGAAATCCCTTCCATTTTTGCCTCTGAAGCAACTGTTCACAAACACACAAACCCCGTTCAACGTCTATTGGTTTCAGCTCACACAGGACCCAAGTTCTTCTTTCTGACTCATGCCCAAGGCCATGAGACGTTTTGAAATGGCTTGCTGTGTCACTCCCACTAATCGTGCGAGTTCTTCTTGATTTTGATGCGAGTCTTCACTCAGCAATGTCTCCAATTCTGCATCTTCGTAAACAGTCTCTCTTCCACCACTATGCTGGTTTACGACATTAAAATCACCTTACTTGAAGCGTTAAAACCACTCACGACACATTCTTTCACTAATGGCATCCTTACCATAGTACTTGAGAGCATTCGATGAGACTCAGATGCTGTTTTCTTCATATTGAAACAAAACAGTAACACCTCCCGCAAATGACGAGAATTAGGCTCGTAAACTGACAGCTTCAATCAAGAACAACTTTTTGATGCAGACACAAATCAACTAATGTTTGAATGAGTTTATGTTGACCAATGTCCAAGCTAACTGCCTGATGTCTGTGATCTGTTTCTTTCGACCACTACTTACCGTTGTTGCCACCTATCGGCAAACGGCGGAAGCAAAGTTGTACACCTTGTAGACTGAACTCTGCTACAGCAGCACCATTAATCTTGTTGTAAACAAACTTTCTGGGAGGTGGGGAATATTTATCACTCCATGAAGAATCGCTCCTGAATTTCACCTTTCCCAATAGATGTAGGGGCATATAGTAATCATTTATGTTTTCATATACTCTGCTTCTTGTTGCATGAGATGACAATATTCGCAGCAAATTTACATGGCAAATATTTTTTAGCTATGTTAGAAAACAGTTTCCTAGGTTTTCCTCACAACCTTATACAAAGTGATGTTTCCTCCACAGTCATTATAGCACATGTGTTTTTCCATAAGTTTACATTACAATCTCATGGAAATCAGACTGTGTGTGTTAGTAGAAGCAGAAACACTGTTCATGCCACATGTTTCACTGTCAAGCATTTGAGAGGCACTTGGAAAACAGAAAGCACCAAGAAGTTAATTACTTGAAGTGCTGACACTCGGGCTGGTTTCCCTTTCAACATCATTTTCTTCTCTCTGTCCGTAACTAGTGGTTTACTTTTGTAAATTTATTTCCATGAAACCTGGGCTTGTACCCAAACTTCCTTATTCTACCCATTCTGCTTATACCTTTCCATAACTCTCACTACAACATTACTTTTGTATCACCAAAACATAAACAACAAAGATGAGAGGTGACAAATTATAGTCAATAATGCAAATAGGCTGGCAAACATCGAAACAGTTCTCTGTTGCAACTGAAATAAGAATATCTGTGGAACTCAAATAATGGCTGTACTGTAGGCATTGCTCAGCAAAAGTGGGCATGGAAACTAGTTACTATGCATCATGAAAAAAATTAATAACTCAGTAACTGATGGTCAGATTTGAACAAAACACATGGCATTTTGTAACCAAATAATTGGAGCACTAAATAAAACTAAAAAAAATAATTTTTTAAGCCTTTTAATGACTGTGTCCCTTCAATGTTCTACACTCATTTGCCTTTTTAAAATACTTGTCAAACCACATGGAGCTCCAATCCAGGATTCTGTACCCTACAACTATTACACTAAGAGGCCCACACCTCTTTCTACACACTTGTGTGCCTTATTTACATGTGATGTAAAAGGGTAGGGCTGTTTAGGGATGAGGAAATGAATGAAACACTCCAGAATTTCTCAGTGCATTTTTTGGTATGCAAACCATGTGACAGTTTTGGGAGTGTAAACATGCATCCGATGATATGATTTTGCACCAATGTCTGAGGGCAACAACAAATTCAGACATGGCCAAAGCAGAGCCATTTACAGAGGTGTGACCTTCTGTTCACAGCACAGTGCTAAATGGTAGTGTTGCGATACCAAACACTGCACTGGGAAACTTGTAGTCCAGCGTCACCAAACACAATATTAGGATTTTTCAGTCATTTCATTTGAGCTGTATCATTCAAGTGGTGTGAGAATACTGCATATTTATATTTAAAATTAATGGCGATGAAGAGGAAATCTTAGGTCAGGAAATATTTTGTGGATTTCACAGAAAATTAAGTGCAGTGTCATTTTGTTCTCAGTAAATCAGTTTAGAAATCTAAAATACAAAAGACATAATTTGCCATTTGAAGAATCAAGGAATATTTCAAGGCATTCAGTTGTCAACGAGTAGCTCTAGTTTGTGAGTTACCACTACAACTGAAAACTTGAATATCGTACTCATTTTCTGTAGGTGAAATTATTTTTGCTTGCATGTGTTCTATATTACTGACACAATTTGTGACAGTTTTGCCATAAGTATGGTGTACATTGGATTGATTTTCTTTGTAGCAGCTATCTTCATATACCTCCAGTAAGTGTAGATTGCATTCAGATGCCGAGATATATTTGCTTTTGAGTTTAAACAAGTTTAACAAGATCATATGCTGCAGTATTTATTAAAATCAAAAAAGTGAAACATTGCTTGAAGTTTTATTGTAAATGATGCAGTCACCCATTTTTGACCACTTACAAGTACTCTCACTTAAGGTTCCTATTTTTGCTTTTAATTGTCTGTGGTCATATCCTCATGGTAACATCAGTTGAATAAATTTATTGTTTTTTTGCACAACGACAATTTGACGTTGAAGATTTTGTGGAGATGAAAAACTGTTGCAGCGTCAGCACACAGCAGACCAAAAATTCGAAATTGTTTCTCCGGAAGCGCAGTGAAAAGAAATAATATACATATTGTCATACTAAGTACTATTGCAACCAGATGTTTTGTTTCCTCTAACAAGTACCCTTTAGAATCATAAATTGAGTGATTCTATCAATTTTAATATCCCCATTTTCTTGGGTGTCATATACATAAGTTTTATTTGCAACTTGAGTGCATTTAATGCTGGTTATTCCATCAAAGTTTTAAGATGTGTAAATCTGGAGACTGGAATTTCTCAGCTGTTTTGGAATGTTTTTCGAGGACCTCATTTTAGTATTTGTGGCAGTATGCTTAATACCATTTTCCTTTTGGAATATGAAATTTTCTTATACTTTTATAGACACCACCATGTGATATGTGATTTTCTTTTCTTTTTTTTTTTTGGGGGGGGGGGGGGTGTGGAGTGATACTTCATGTAACAAAAACTTAGTTTTTCCACACTCTTGCACTGCTGATTGATACAATTAGTTCGTGTTGCCCATTAGTCCAACGAAATGCAGGTTTCTGATTTCAGCACAAACAAGGAAGCACTGACTTACCTCCATATTTTGTGATACAGTACTTCTTTGGGCTACACCTTTGTATGTTATAGACACAAAGTTGGAAAAAAAATGTCATGGATGTCATCATACTAAATTATTTTGATATAGAAAATGCTATGTTCATTTCATTAAGAACAGAATAAACTCTTCTAGGAGGGAGCAGCAGTTTGTGTTTGTATAGATTATGCAGTTTAGTATTTTCTTCTCATGAGCTTCTATCAATTTTAGTGACTACCTAATTCCTTTGGTCCTTATAAGGGCATAGGCCATCCGTGAGAACTTGCAATTCGTTTGTCTTTTGCAATTTCCCTCATTTCATCCCAAACCTTGCTAATTCTCCTTGCTTTCCCTTCCACTCTGTAACTTGGATATTATCTTCTTGGTTGCTTTCCAACTTCCAGTGGCACATATAATCACAGCCTTCACAAAAAGGAAATTTTTGTTTTGCATGTGATGTTTCTGTTTCGCCATACTGAGTACAACTGACATGCTGAGAACAGAAGGCCTAATGATCATTGTTGTCAATTTTGAGATTGTAGCATGTGTGCCTTGCTCCTGATGCCTGTTGATCCTTGCTGCAGGCCAATGTTGTATATATGAATATTCATGAAAAGCTGTCTCACCAATTTATCTGATACTCACTTCCATGTGGGCCCAAAGCAGAAAGCATAATTTTGTTGATAGCTACACTTCGTTGGTGTATGATGTTGACTTAAAGTCATATCAAAATAGTGATGTTTGGTACCAAGTTACCTGGGAAACAAATCTAGCTAAACCTTTCATAGTCTGTCAAATGAACACTGAAGATTTACAATCTGTAATATTGTTACGGATCTCACTACCAAACCAAAAGTTGATCTACATGGTAAAAATGTCTCTTCAGGAATTTTACAATGATGTTTTCAACAGGTTGCAGAGAACTGTCATTTAAAGTAACATATTCTTCATTATAGTCTTTGGAGATTTCTGCAAGTCACCCTAAGGGAGACCACAGTTTGCCATTTCCCAGTATCCTGTATATGTCTTGCTAAATCTATTTCCCAAATAAGTATGTGGATGGCAAATATCACCCTTGAAAAACAGGCTTAATAAAACTGCTAGATTTCATGCTGGTAGTGGGCAGGCAGGTTTATCTGAACCTCAAGCCACAGAATGTGCATAATGAAAATAACAAGGACCATAAAGTCTTAGAATAGGTCAACTTGTGTGTGTGTGTGTGTGTGTTTTTGTGTTTGTTGCATTTACTATCACTTTTTATGTTCTGATTCTAGTTTCACATTATTAAAAACTTTACAACTGTTAAAAAGTCACTATTTTCACTAGCGTATATATGAAAGTTTTGTGGATTAACATCAGTAGTAATAATAACCAATACTAAACAAAATTTTCTAACAAAGTGAGTACATTATTTTTTCATGTGAAGTATGGGATGATGAGACTTTTTTTAATCAACTCCAACCTGTGAGACGTTTGCTTACAAATTTGATTTTCACAAACATCTGTTTTTCTCAAAACTTTGTGTTTGGGCCTTAATAGTTCTCTGTTCATCAGCTGTACAAAAGCGGCATTTGCCTTCTTTATGTGATTCTTAACACCTTCTCCAGCTCCACCATCTTTTGTCACTACACTACCGAGAGGCAAGAATGAGCCCAGTCTCCACCTCCACCTCCTGCTCCTGTATAAACAAAAGTACTTTCAAGTTCCCAGAATTTAGTTTCATTTCCTTTGTATTACCTACATTTATCTGGAGGCCAGCAATATCAGCTTCTCTCTCTCTCTCTCTCTCTCTCTCTCTCTCTCTCTCTCTCTTTATCTTTCTTGACATCTCCAGAAATGCTACAGAGTAGCTTCAAGAACAATCTTCTGAGTTTTAAATACTTCCGCTGGCCACCAAACTCCCCGGACATGAACATTATTGAGCATATCTGGGATGCCTTGCAACGTGCTGTTAAGAAGAGATCTCCACCCCCTCGTACTCCTGTGTATTTATGGAGAGTCTTGCAGGATTCATGATGTCAATTCCCTCCAACACTACTGCAGACATTAGTCGAGTCCATGCCACGTCGTGCTATTAGACAGGTGTACCAGTTTCTATGGCTCTTGAGTGTAGTATCAACTGAAGAATAGAATGCTAGTAGTAGCGGAGACGACAATAGCAACGGCGAGAGTTGACATACATTAAATTTGTATATCGTATTGCAGTTAACCTATACAGATCAGGTGAATTTCGGGATACAACTTGTATATGTCAACTGAGGCAGACCATGTTAACATTACTTTTGTCCCCATTTTTTCCACTAGTATTCCATTCTTCAGTTGAGATGTACAGGTCAGCTGAAGATAAGGATACTAGGACTAAAAGAAGCGATATACCTAATATTATGTTCGGAATATATATGTACAATATGTTCTCTCCTTCCTGCATTCCTTTGTTTCTCAATATTTGTCTTTGACGTTAAAACTGTGCAATGCGTCATCTCTGCTAACTATTGACATCATTCGTCAAAGCTGACAGGTTGTACCCATTCTTCAAACCAGTACCGTGTTTCCCAAGCATCCTGCATCGAGCACTAACGAAAGACATTTACACTTCGTATGGTCTTTGTTAACTGTGTATAACGTCAAAATGACGTTGTGTGTGCATGAAGTGTTTGAGCTACAGGTCTCACTGTGAACTGTCGTCTACAAAATGGTCCGCCATCGTGTCACTGGATTTAGTTCACTTTTGCACCAGAGTAAATGTAGATCTGAGATATGTCAGAAGAGACAATATGAAAAAATACTTCACTGTCAAGCCAGTCTTGTTTCGTAGGCCACAGGAATAGTTATGATATTTTACATAATGTTCCATAGGAAAATCAAAATGTCCAAATATGACATAAGATCATCCAATTACTCTAAATGGATTCTGGTCAAGGTTACGAGACTGGCTTGAGGGCTCGTGATTTTCTCATGACAGCAGGTGTTTTCCCAGAATCCGTTGGAAAGAAATAATTCTTGCAGGAATCATCAACTCTCAAAAACGTGCTATTAGTCAGAGCAGGAAGTAACAAATGGAGGAAATACTTGTATTCTCCTTCCATGGTTGTTTCCCTGAAAGGCCTGGATTTTGAAACAATTTGTATGAGCTGTTTGGAATTCATGAAATTAGAAAGATAGTCCGTCGGCAGGCCTTGCTACAGTGAGACATTTATAGTGAGCAGGGGCGTAGCTACCGCCATATCAATGGTACGGGGCCCCGGGCTACAGGGACCCCGACGTGTTAGCAAAGATTCATAAAATGTGTGGTGTCCTGCCCATTCGTCTCTTATAGGGTGCCTAAAAGATGCTGCTTTCTCGGATAGCTATACAACAATTCAAGCAAATCACGTTAGTTGTTTTTATTACAATAACGCAGATTGACAATAATTAACTTTGGGTCGCAAGCAAATGGCGACATGTAAATAATCAATATCTTTCGGTATATACAATGTCCAACAAGTAATTCAAACAAGTTCATATGGATCACTAATCACACGGCCCTTCTAGTGCCTCTCTTCTAGTGCGTGGTTTCTAGTCCGGGTCTGCTAGTGCGCATCTTCTACTGTCCAGCCAAGGCTGGCAGGAGCAGCGCTTATATTGTCTTCGGATAGAGGCCGCTCCTATCATGGTGCGGTCCTACTCAGCATACTATTGGCTGACGTTGTCTCAGCCTTCCCTGCGGTTACGTTCTTGATGTGCCGGGGCTTGTCGTTACGCTGGAATATTCCTCCCCCCCCCCCCCCAAAAAAAAGCGACAGACTGTCGTCGTACAGTGAGACAGGGAGTGCGACAACGGCGAGGGAGGCAGAAGTGTGGGCACATCGCTGGACCGGAAGCTGTGGCTGCAGGGTACGTCAAGATTCGCTCGTAACCCATCATCCACCCTTCGCTCTGGCGGAAACATCCCCCAGGAAATGACCAGGGTACGTGTTCACCTCCTGCTGCCATGAACTAGATGAAGGCGGCGACTCCTGCGGTGTGGGGCGTTTCCAGCTCCATAGGAAAGACGAGAGGATGCAGAGGACGTGAAAGCTCCGTCTCCTTGGGGTTGTACCGCCGTGTCGTGATGACACCCTCTTTCGGCTGCCGTGGCTACGCTGTCCGTGAATCTGGGGGAAGAGACACTGAAAGATCATTGTACACATGACAGAGGCGAAGTTGATTTTGATGGCGGTGCTGCAAGCCATCTGGACCTGAAATAAGATACATGCAAGCGCGAAGTCGACGGACGATGTCACATCGCGCCCACCGTCTGCTGCCGCTAAAAACCCTGTGAAAGACAATATCATGCGGCACGAAGCGATACTTGCAGTGTTAATTCAGCGCCGGATGCTGAGGAGGGTGGAGCAGTGCCGACGGCAACGACCGTGAAGAAATTCCGTCGGCAATGGACCATCTTGTGGGTGCTAACGATAGGAAGCGAGAAAAAAAATGCAATTGATTCCTGGTGTGTGCGGAGCGAAATTTGGCCATCTGCTGCCTGAAGGTTCTGACAAAATGTTCCGCTTCACTGTTTGACTGTGGATGGAACAGTGCACTAGTTAGATGCTGTATGCCATTGCATTCACAGAAATGTTTCAAATTCATTTGACGTGAACCAAGGGCCGTTGTCTGACACTGACTTCAGGTAAACCTTCGAGGCAAAAAATAGAGGACAAGATCTGAACTGTACTACGTGATGTTGTCGAGTTCACTGTCACAGCAAAAGCCAACTTGCTACATGAGTCAACCATAATCAATCAACGAGTGATCCAAAAAGGTCCCGCAAAGTCTATGTGCACACGTTGCCATGGTTATTGCGACTTAGGTCAAGCAGAGAATTTTTATGGCGGAGCGGACTGAATTTCCGCACACGCATGGCACTGTGACGTCATCTGTTATATTTGGGCGTCCATACCCTGCCAAATGCAGTGTCAACGCCCTAACTGTTTCGTACGAACGATAGCCCAGTGTCCTTGGTGAAGTAACTGCAACTATCCTTTTTGCAAAGCGTAAGGGATCAACAAACGTGACTGTCCACTGTCAATTTGAAGAAGAATCACACCTTCTGTACAGCGAGGCTATGCCGACGGGCAAAATATCAGCGCACTACAGAGTTCTTTATGCTATGCAATGAGTGAGGCCAAAAAGAGCGCATGTATTTTAGCAAAATGTTCAAATATGAATCAGCTTCAGTGGACTGTGCAATTTGCCCATAGTTCAGTGGAAAAGACTGAAGCTATTCAGAATCCTGAGCATCGATGCAGCAGAAGCATCAAAGTCTGTGTCAGGGCCAATTGGAAGACGTGAAAGTGCGTCTACATTACCATGTTGAGCTGTTGGACGATACACAATCTCGTACTGGTACTGAGACAACAACAAAGCCCATCTTTGCAATTTTTGGGCAGTTCGTACAGGGAACAGTTTCATCGAATGAAACATGGACTGCAAAATGAAATTTTCACTTTGCAGCGGAGTGTGTGCTGATTCGATACTTTCTGGCAGATTAAAACTGTGAGTAGGTGGACAACCTTTGTGTCACCCCAAAGTACCATTATCCAAAATGGCGGCCGTGACGTCAGCTGATGACGTCATCCATGATGGCGGCTGTGACATCAGTTGATGACGCAAGTACCGTTATCCAATATGGCGGTCATGACGTCAGTTGATGACGAGAGTACTATTATCCAAGATGGCGTCTTTTGGCGGAAAAGTGCCACACCCCACAGATGGGAAGTTCAAATTCCATCAGGACAATGCAACACACCACAGCTACCTCCACTAACCTAAGAAAATGGTGGGAAGATAGGTCAATTTGGCTACCTCCACTAACCTAAGTCACCCAACTGCCACCTCTTCCTAGGAATTGGCGGGAAGTTCAATTTCCAGCAGGACAATCCAACACACCATGGCTACCTCTACTAACCTAAGAAAATGCTGCGAGAGAAAGGGCACTAGGGCTACCTCCAATAACCTAAGTCATCCGACTGCCAACTCTTCCTGAGAACTGGAGGGGAAAATGACGCCGGCCGGAGTGGCCGAGCGGTTCTAAGCGCTACAGTCTGGAACTGCGCGACCGCTACAGTTGCAGGTTCGAATCCTGCCTCGTGTATGGATGTGTGTTGCATCCTTAGGTTTGTTAGGTTTAAGTAGTTCTAAGTTCTAGGGGACTTACGACCTCAGCAGTTGAGTCCCATAGTGCTCAGAGCCATTTTTGGGAAAATGACTCGGCCTGTTCTGGAGATAACTATTTTGCATGCAGTCTTTATTTAAACAATTAGAGGCAGTACCTCCATCCAGTGTGTTCACCAAGGGGTCCAGAGTCCAACTGACCTAGTACACAGTACTGCCCCCAGAGGGCGCTGTCATCCCTCCTGTGACATAATCCAAGATGGTGATCTGGAGGGGAAAATTGTGGAAAAATGACTCAGCCTGCACAGGGCTGCTGGAGAGAGGAAGGAGTGTACTTTATTTATTTTGGAACAATTTATTTAGGGACAGATTTCATTTAGTTTATTTATCACACTGATACAAAACGCTTGCCCTGATGTGCTTGGGATCATAATACACAGTCTGCAGACCTGCAAAGTATTCATAAATAATGCTGTACACTGATGTACAGACAGGCAAACAACTCGTAAATTACCGAAATACTGCAGCACACAGCATACTGATCTGTAAACTACTTGTAAATCACCAAAATAATGTAGTGCACTGAAGTGAAGACACGAAAACAACTCGTAAAATATCAAAATAACGCGTTAAAACGCTCAACAGACACACTCACTACTCGTAAACTGTTCAAATAATGGATGGCACAGCCTACAGACCTGCTCACAAAATAATGCAACAGACACGCAAACAACACATGCACGCACCACCTGCTGCCGCCTGTCCACTGGATGCACAGGACACTACGGTACACGCTCCTGGAGGTCGGGATGCACCAGCATCCCTTGCAAAGTTACGAAAAGACTGTCAGCTGCCAAGCCACGTGTAGGTGCCCGTTTGGGCCCCTCAAGCATGAGGTGGCGACGTCATACCTCGTTACTGCTCTATCTCAATCGATCACCCCGACCACTCTCTGTTATCCTTTAATGCAGATGCATGTAAGTTTAGAGACGGATGGTTCTCTGTCTTCCTGAAAAGCGTCAAATACAGTAGTCAACTATTGCTGTGCATGCTATTACATCACAACACTTTCAAATCTGTTACTATACATCGATAAGGAGTTCTAACCTCCTCAACATAAGGGCATCTCAAGAAATCTTGTGCACTTGGATGGGTGAGGACTTGGCAAGTTCCATTCTTTCATGAGACATGGAATGTAGCGGTCTACTTCTGGTCGATTGCAGATTAAATCGGTAATAGTGCGACAGGGCGGGTTGGTCAATGACAGTGTGCGGGGGTCTTTCAGTCTCTATTTTTACTTTAAGACTACGAGAATGCTCTGTGACTCCCATCGGCAAAGAGATAGATCGTAAATTAAGCAGTATGCTCGAAGTGTTAGAAATATGTAGAGCACTGTGTGTTATACTTTGATGATGGATGTGTTCAAGAATTTACAATGCATGTACGTACTGCTCAGTCATCTATCCACATTCACAATGATACTCGCAAAGTGGAGAGGGGGTGGTTTAGCTATGATACTGAAGTTGGGAAACATGCTGTCACATCATTGGTCAGTGTTGAAATTACTGCAAAATTGTTCACACAATCAACTGTAACGCTTATTATTTCAATACATCAGGGGTGTCTTTTCCATCCCATTTGTTGTCAGCGCAATATGATGATTTATGTAATATAGTTTTTTGCCACAGAAAGTCTCATCTGCAGAAAGAAAACAAAAGGTGAACGGTGCTCCCCCACCGGCGGCATCAGTGATTCGGCGGATAAATTTGATAAGAGCCAGTCACAATACCACATTCATCCACAAGACATCCTTTGTGCTGGGATATAGGAGTCTGTACATAGCGGTGAGAACATCTGCAGATGTTGAAAGCAGGGATGGTAACACGTGATGGACCGGGTGCAATGTTAGGACCGCGAGGAAGAATTCGTAAAATGTTATTCTGTGATAATTTTGTAAACAGATTCTGTTAGGGCAAGAATGTCCATGCATACAAGCCGAGACGTCACTAAAGCTCCTACAAAAGCGAGCGTTAACTATTTCTGGGACTCTATACAATTTCCGAGAGGGCGCTTGGTTCTTATTTTACATAGCCATGTGACATCAGTATAACATTGAGAACCATTTTTAGATGCACTTGTGATGATGTGTAGCTATGCACACGCATTTTGCAGTGATGCATCAGTCATGCTGGATAGGTAAAATCACGCATAGACGCAGCTCGAATGTCCTGTTAGCATTGCAAGGAAGAGAAAGCAGCCTGTACTATTCTGGGAAGCACTGGAACGGATTTCTGCAGTGTCTGTGAGGGTGAGTTGCTCTGCAATAAGGTCTTAGCTCCTGTCCAGTTGCGTCAGCAATGTTGCCTAGGTGAACACGTATTTAGACAGGAATTTCTCAGGTGTCAAGTATGAAAGGGATGTTGCTGCCTCATGCTTGTGGGACCCGAACGGGCAGCTGTGCATGGCTTGGCAGCTGACGGTCGCGTCGTAACTTCGCAAGGGATGCCGGTGCATCCCGACTTCTGGGAGCTTGTGCGGTAGCGTCCTGTGCAGTCTAGTGGACAGGGGCATCAGGCAGTGCATGCATGTCTTGTTTGTGTCTGTTGCATTATTTTGTAGGCTGTGCCATCCATTATTTGAACAGTTTACGAGTAGTGAGTGTGTCTGCAGAGCATTTTACATGTGTTATTTTGATATTTTATGAGTTGTTTTCGTGTCTTCACTTCAGTGTGCTATACATTATTTTGGTGATTTACAAGTAGTTTACAGATCAGTATGCTGTGTGCTGCAGTATTTCGGTAATTTACAAGTTGTTTGCTTGTCTGTGCATCAGTGTACAGCATTATTGATGAGTAGTTTGCAGGTCTGCAGACTGTGTATTGTGACCCCAAGCACATCAGGGCAAGTGTTTTGTATCAGTGTGATAAATGAACTAAATGAAATCCGTTCCTAAATAAAGTGTTCCAAAGTTTATAAAGTACACTCCTTCCTCTCTCCAACAGCCCAGCGCAGGTTGAGTCATTTTCCCACAATTTTCCCCTCCAGACCACCATCTTGGATTATGTCACAGGAGGGATGACAGCACCCTCTGGTGGCAGTACTGTGTACTAGGTCAGTTGGACTCTGGACCCCATGGTGAACACACTGGATGGAGGTACTGCCTCTAATTGTTTAAATAAAGACTGCATGCAAAATAAAGACTTATGTCCAGAACAGTCTGAGTCCTTTTCCCCACCAGTTCCTAGGAGAGGTGGTGGTTGGATGACTCAGGTTAGTGGAAATAGCTCAAGTGCCCTTTCTTTCCCAGCATTTTCTTAGGTTAGTAGAGGTAGCCATGGTGTGTTGCATTGTCCTGCTGGAAATTGAACTTCCTGACAGTTCCTAGGAAGAGAGGGCGGTCGGTTGAATTAGGTTAGTGGAGGAAGCCCAATTGACCTATCTTCCCGCCATTTTCTTAGGTTAGTGGAGGTAGCTGTGGTGTGTTGCATTGTCCTGATGGAATTTGAACTTCCCACCATGGGGGGCGGCACTTTCCAGCCAAAAGACGCCGTCTTGGATAATGGTACTTGCCTCATCAACTGACGTCAGGACCACCATATTGGATAACGGTACTAGCGTCATCAACTGACGGCACGGCCGCCATCTTGAATAATGCTACTTTGGAGTGACAGGAAGATTGTCCCCCTACTACTGGGTGCCGGACCAAGATTCGAACTCTGGACCTTTGCCTGTTGCGGGTAACTGCTGTAGCAACACATATGGGAAAACTTGCGAATGTAAAATTATGGAACATATTTTCTTATAAAGATGCATACTGTGTGCGTACAAATCTAGTGAACACGCAGCTCACATGTGTTTATCTAGTGCAGTTTGTTCGACTAGACGACAGACCTAGATGCAACTTTTCGTATGCCACTGGTCTCGACCGACATGCACTGCAAGCGCACCCTTAATCTAACCCTATGGTTTATTACTCTAATTCAATAAATTTACATATGTTGCACATTTCAGTGATGACGTGTAATGATACTTAAACGAATTCCACGCTGCGTAACCTGACCTAAATTATAAACAAGAAGTATTTTTTCCACGGAGGAAGATAAGTTTTTAGTACTTACCATTGCAAAGTAAATCGCTTACAGAATGTGATTTCTGAAAAAATGAAGAAATTTTGGGCAATTTCTTTAGAACTTCCTCCTTCTATTTATTTATTCTATTCATAGCTCCACTGGAGTAATCTCTCTTTCCTTCACAATTAAACTTACTAACGAACAAATAATCATTAGATATACAACGTTTGAACGTCATGAACCGCGTGTACAGACTGAAATAAACGCGTGTAGATTGTTCCCATTAAACTGAAAAGGAGAAATACCGTAATCATTGTTATCTGGTCACGAGCGCCTCGGGAAATCTGAGACGTTCACTGTTGCCAACATTTGGGTGCCTGGTTAATTAAGTGTTTAGTGTATGGCCTAAGACTTAAGCATTCACCTTGAGTGAAATTGTGGAAAACATTTTGTTCCGGCGTAACGACAACCGCTGGTACGAAGATCGAAAACGTAACCGCAGAGAAGGCTGTGGGATGACGTCAGTCGGTAGTAAGCTGACTAGGACCGCACTGCGACAGGAAGAGAATGTAAGCGCCCCTCGTGCCAGCCTCGGCCGGACAGCAGAAGACGTGCACTAGCAGACCCGGACTAGAAAACACGCACTAGAAGAGAGGCACTTGTGTGAATTACTTTTATGGACATTGTATACAGGGTGTTACAAAAAGGTACGGCCAAACATTCAGGAAACATTCCTTACACACAAATAAAGAAAAGATGTTATGTGGACATGTGTCCGGAAACGCTTAATTTCCATGTTAGAGCTCATTTTAGTTTTGTCAGTATGTACTGTACTTCCTCGATTCACCGCCAGTTGGCCCAATTGAAGGAAGGTTATGTTGACTTCGGTGCTTGTGTTGACATGCGACTCATTGCTCTACAGTACTAGCATCAAGCACATCAGTACGTAGCATCAACAGGTTAGTGTTAATCACGAACGTGGTTTTGCAGTCACTGCAATGTTTACAAATGCGGAGTTGGCAGATGCCCATTTGATGTACGGATTAGCACGGGGAAATAGCCGTGGTGCGGTACGTTTGTATCGAGACAGATTTCCAGAACGAAGGCGTCCCAGCAGGAAGGCGTTCGAAGCAATTGATCGGCGTCTTAGGGAGCACGGAACATTCCAGCCTATGACTCGCGACTGGGGAAGACCTAGAACGACGAGGACACCTGCAATGGACGAGGCAATTCTTCGTGCAGTTGACGATAACCCCAAGGTCGGCGTCAGAGAAGTTGCTGCTGTACAAGGTAACGTTGACCACGTCACTGTATGGAGAGTGCTACGGGAGAACCAGTTGTTTCCGTACCATGTATAGCGTGTGCAGGCACTATCAGCAGCTGATTGGCCTCCACGGGTACACTTCTGCGAATGGTTCATCCAACAATGTGTCAATCCTCATTTCAGTGCAAATGTTCTCTTTACGGATGAGGCTTCATTCCGACGTGATCAAATTGTAAATTTTCACAATCAACATGTGTGGGCTGACGAGAATCCGCACGCAGTTGTGCAATCACGTCATCAACACAGCTTTTCTGTGAACGTTTGGGCAGGCATTGTTGGTGATGTCTTGATTGGGCCCCATGTTCTTCCACCTACGCTCAATGGAGCATGTTATCATGATTTATACGGGATACTCTACCTGTGCTGCTAGAACATGTGCCTTTACAAGTACGACACAACATGTGGTTCATGCACGATGGAGCTCCTGCACACTTCAGTTGAAGTGTTCGTACGCTTCTCAACAACAGATTCGGTGACCGATGGATTGGTAGAGGCGGAGCAATTCCATGGCCTCCACGCTCTCCTGACCTCAACCCTCTTGACTTTCATTTATGGGGGCATTTGAAAGCTCTTGTCTACGCAACCCCGGTACCAAATGTAGAGACTCTTCGTGCTCGTACTGTGGACGGCTGTGATACAATACGCCATTCTCCAGGGCTGCATCAGCGCATCAGGGATTCCATGCGACGGAGGGTGGATGCATGTATCCTCGCTAACGGAGGACATTTTGAACATTTCCTGTAACAAAGTGTTTGAAGTCACGCTGGTACGTTCTGTTGCTGTGTGTTTCCATTCCATGATTAATGTGGTTTGAAGAGAAGTAATAAAATGAGCTCTAACATGGAAAGTAAGCGTTTCCGGACACATGTCCACATAACATATTTTCTTTCTTTGTGTGTGAGGAATGTTTCCTGACAGTTTGGCCGTACCTTTTTGTAACACCCTGTATAGGGAAGGACATTGATTATTTGCATGTCGCCACTTGCTTGGGGCCCAAAGTTAAGTATTGTCAGTCTACTTTATTGTAATAAAAACCATTAATGTGATTTGTTTATAGCTATCCGAGAAAACAGCATCGTTTAGGCACCCTATAAGAGACGAGTGGGCAGGACACCACATTGGCGACGAGTTATACGACGAACCAGTGCCTGGCGGCCACGGAATTTTCGTTTATATTTTGCTGGCGCTTTAATTCTCTCTTGTCTTTTCTCTGCAGGGGCGTTTACTTGTTTTAACAGTATCTTTTGCTACTTAGTGTTTTTAGGTGCGGAAATTTTCTTTGCTTTTGTCCTTATTTTGCTTGCTTGCTTGCCTTGTCTGTTTGTTGCATTGTTCTCTTCCAAAATGCCCACCCCGCCTATCCCGCCCCAGCTCAGGCCCCACAGCCGCAAGCGTTAGATGTCACACAGCTAATGCTGATGTTTCAGTTCTAGACTTTGATTTATCGTGGCTTTTACTGTGTGGTTTGAGTATATCGAAGAACAAGCAAATAATCATAATTAATGATAATAGTATGTGTTCAGTTTATACAAACTTTGCGCACTTGACAATGGCTTTTTGCGTAATGTCCGTTCAGTGTGAATTGACCGTGATTTTTTGAAAATATCGGACTTCATAGTTTGCATAATTCCAAAGCTTTGGTTCTTACTGGACCTTCGATATAATTTGTAACACGGAACCTTTAGCCTTGCCAAGACGCCGTTTAATTGGAACAGTAGGCTGCAACATAGATGAAACACAAGATTAAAGAACATCACTGTATTCATAAAATATTATACTAAATTAAACCATATAGACACCTACATTAATTCTGTTCTTGTGTGCAACTATGAGTACGCCTAGTGAGATTGCGTCTCCTGGAATGATGGCGGTGTGTCAAATAATTATCAAAAAATGGTTCAAATGGCTCTGAGCACTATGGGACTTAAATCTGAGGTCATCAGTCCCCTAGACTTAGAACTACTTAAAGCTAACTAACCTAAGGACATCACACACATCCATGCCCGGGGCAGGATTCGAACCTGCGACCGTAGCGGTCGCGCGGTTCCACACTGAAGCGCCTAGAACCGCTCGGCCACACCGGCCGGCAAATAATTATCTGCAGCGATGACAGAAATGCGGCCGGCCAGGACGGCTTCCAGAACAAAAAAGGTGCCACCTTCTCCGCAAGACAACTGAACAGCGTAATTATTCTAAAGTTTCAGCGGTTGTACGCCAGAGTTGATACAACCGCTTATACCAATTAATATCTTATGTAATTCTTTATTTATATTCTGAATTTATATCTACGTTTTTGCTATATATCCACGCCCATCCTGCAAATGTGCCTTTAGAAGACGCAGCAATTTTCTATATTGCTCAACACGGTGCAGCAGCTACTGGTCAACGCTGCGCGTCCAACGAAACGAGCACCACCTACAGCAACACCTACTGCTATACCGCCTTTTTGACAGTTTCGTGAACAAGAAGAGGAATGGCTCGAGTGGCTACAACAGTTTGAAGCACACATTCTCGCTCACAACGTACCAGGTACTGTGAAAAGCCATTATTTCTTATCCACAGCAGGACAGGCAGTTTTCCGCTTCATCACCAAACTTTATCCTAACGCCTCTCCGAGTGAACTGTCTTGTGAACAAGTTATCGAGTCGCTAACTAACAATTGAATGTGGTAGCAGCTAGGTATCAATTCTTTAACTGCAAAAAAACGGTCAGAAAACACTCATCGTGAATGGGTGACAGACTTGCAGGATAGACCATGAAATGCAAATTCAAATGTGTTTGCAGTGCTTTATATTCAAATGTTCTGTTGCGTGATGCGATTGTGTGCAATGTCCCTGATGCCAAACTCTTGAGAACAGGTTCTGTAACAGTTTGATCCATCATTTCAGTCCCGCGTCTGGCCATCCTGATTTAGGTTTTCCGTGATTTCCCTAAATCACTTCAGGCAAATGCCGGGATGGTTCCTCTGAAAGGGCACGGCCGACTTCCTTCCCAATCCTTCCCTAATCCGATGAGACCGATGACCACGCTGTCTGGTCTCCTTCCCCAAAACCAACCAACCAATCATCATTTCAGCGGGTAGTGCAAATACTACATCAGTACGATTCCGGTGCCTTGTCGACCCATAAATTTGAGCAGCCAGCTATTTGTCGGGTTGAGTCCCATGTTTGCGATCGGCCCATTCAGTGGCAGCTTGCACTAGCCACGCCTCGTAAACACATCTACACGCATCGTAAGCAGCTAGCTAAACAGGCGACTACCCAGGCGAACAGAATTAAGTCTTGCCCTTGGTGTTATTCACGGCACAGACGCCAAGACTGCCCCTCCCAACATACTCAGTGTTACACTTGTGGAAGGAAAGGACGTGTACAATTCGTATGTTTGCAACGCAACTAGCATAAGAATTTGGTACACTTGCAAAAATCTAGTCACAAGGACCATGTCATTTACTGCAGTATATTCAGTCTGCAACAGGCATTTGCAAAACTAGCAAGCGTGCAGTTTCTTCAGTGATACGCCAGTCAAACAAACTTTTTGTTCATTTTCTTTTTTGTGAGAAACATGGGAAATTTCAGTTGGACGCGGGTGTGTCTGTCACATAGCTAATTCGTCACACATATAAACTGCCTAAAATTAGTACATAACTGATGGCTTATAATGGACAACATAATCTTGATCTCGGAAAATACTTTGCCTGCCATGTATCGCTTGCATACACGAACAGTGACTTTTGCGGTGCTACAATCACGCGAGTGTGAGAACATGTTTGGTATTTATTCATTTGATTTGTTTGGTTTCAACATTCAGGACAATGTGTTGTCAGTGTCTTGCTAGCTTGCTAAAAGAATTCTTGGACCTATTTCTGAACGTGTACAGGTATATGTAGATGGATGTAAAATTTTACGCATTTCGTGCAGACCGTATCAAATAAATTTTTATCGTGCACCATCAACAAGAGAAAATTTGTTTGCAACAGTGAGATTACATCAGGAAGAGATCTCTTCCAGCCAGCACATATAGTGTTGAAAGGGCGATGAAAAATAAAATCAATCAATGTAGATTTTATTAAGCACACATTTAATAAAATAAAATTTTAATCAGTATAGTATGGCATTACTGTTTAACCTCGCCAGTTCGAAATCGCTCAAGACGAGCTCATGGTTAACGCGAAAAACATTTAGTCCAGGCAGGAATACATTAGTTCTAATAGTAAATTTCATCGGTTAAAACGAATTTCGGTTTAGGCGAAGTACGAACTCTTTCTGAGTCCCAAACGTAATTAAATTTCTTTTTAACACAAACTTCGAGTATTATGCTAATTTTTTTCCGAAATCAATGCAAGAAATGTAACAACAGATCTAACTACCCATTGTTGACTGGTTTCTAACATATTGTAGGTCGGAGTCGCCATTATCGGCGTGTACCGTTCATTTAACAAAAGATTATAAAAGCATGTTTTACAGATATTTGCGCATTGTCATACGTAATGAAAACAAAATAAGAGCTGATGCCTCCAATAACAAAAAAAAAGTTCCTTTGGAGAACTGGCCCGATGGAAAATTCATAATAAGTAAGGACGACAATCGATTTTCGAGTAAGAGCGAGGAATTTACAGATAATAGGTTAGACGAAAACGTCTGAACCAGCGATATAAATTCCAGGATGGTATGTTAGATGTGTTGACTTTGCTGGTTAGATATTCCCCAAGACCATTAATTTCGTCTTAGAGCTGCTACAAATATTTGTTTCTAATTTTGATGCCCCTTGGAAAGCATCACAGGTCAACATGCTTACATAGTATTTATTTCAATATTCATTTGCCACGAATGGAGAGTATGAAAAAATAGCTCACCAAAGAAAGGAAAGGCACATTTTATATCGAAAAAGAACAGGAACACTACAGTATACGTACATAAGTAATACTTTGCAGAAGTATAACATGAACGAACAGAAATAATTCTCCATATACACCAAACTTATAGAGGGTTACAAATGGGGAGGAGCATACATACAGAGAGATCAGTCAGCGCACATTTCAGTTTTGCAGCTATTGTAAATTGATATTAGTGTGGACTTTTTTTTTTTTTTTTTTTTTGCAAACAAATCGCTAATACTTTTTCGTAACACACAGACCAGTTCACTGTTACGTTAACCGGTACCTGTGCAGCAGCGAATTCTATTTTATGTTTTACATTTTAAAAGAAGTGTAATACTTTCAATCTCCGGTGCGGGCTTGGTCCACTCGGTTCCGTAAAAATCTTCCCTTGGAGGTGCCGAAACGTCGTTCCGGCTCAAATTAAGACCTGTACTCCACTACTTTATTTTTATTTTGACGATCCCCCTATTTTTGAAGAAATCTCTCCTGTGATGCTTAGAACTTTTCGTGCTGCTTTGAAACATCACGTATGCGGTGATCATTTGTGTTGCGCTACAGCATCAGTTACGCCGTGTATGTTCTATTGTTGTTATTATAGCTTTGTTGAGCGCTAAGTTGAATTTCTAATATTACTAGATGGGCGAGGAAAGTTTTCCTGGCACATTATCTATTACTTTTTCAACGCCTCAAGGGCACGTAACAGGATCGTGTAAGGTTTAAAATGTACCATCTTTTAAATGTCAGTCTTCTCTTACTCACGAAGTACACTATGTGAACAAAAGTATCCGGAACTTCCAAAATCATACGTTTTCCATATTAGGTGCATTGTGCTGCCACCTACTTCCAGGTACTCCATATTAGCGACCTCAGTAGTCATTAGACGTCGTGAGAGAGCAGGATGGGGCGCTCCGCGGAACTCACGGACTTCGAACGTGGTCAGATGTGATTGAGTGTCACTTGTGTCATACGTCTGTACGCGAGATTTCCATGCTCCTAAACGTCCCTAGGCCCACTGTTTCCCATGTGATAGTGAAGTGGAAACGTGAGGAGATACCTACAGCACAAAAGAGTACAGGCCGACCTCGTCTGTTGATTGACTGAGACTGCCGGCAGTTGAAGAGGGTCATAATGTGTAATAGGCAGACATCTATCCAGACCATCACACAGGAATTCCAAACTGCACCAGGATCCACTGCAAGTACTATGACAGGCAGGCGGGAGGTGAGAAAACTTGGGTTTCGTGGTCGAGCGGCCACACATCACGGCGGTAAATGCCAAACGACGCCTCGCTTGGTGTACGGAGCCTAAACATTGGACGACTGAACAGTGGAAAAACGTTGTGTGGAGTGACGAATCACGGTACACAATGTGGCGATCCGATGGCAGGGTGTGGGTATGGCGAATGCCCGGTGACCGTCATCTGCCAGCATGTGTAGTGCCAACAGTAAAATTCGGAGGCGGTGGTGTTATGGTGTGGTAGTGTTTTTCATTGAGGGGGCTTTGCCCCCATGTTTTGCATGGCACTGTCACAGCACAGGCCTACATTGATGTTTTAAGCACCTTCTTGCTTCCCACTGTTGAAGAGCAATTCGGGGATGGCGATTGTATCTTTCAACACGATCGAGCACCTGCTCATAATGCACGGTCTGTGGCCGAGTGGTTACACGACAATAACATCCCTGTAATGAACTGGCCTGCACGGTGTCCTGACCTGAATCCTCTGGAACACCTTTGGGATGTTTAGGGACGCCGACTTGGTGCCAGGCCTCACCGACCGACATCGATACCTCTCCCCAGTGCAGCACTCCGTTAAGAATGGACTGCCATTTCCCAGGAAACCTTCCAGCATCTGATAGAACGTATGCCTGCGAGAGTGGAAGCTGTCATCAAGGCAGCCGGCCGCGGTGGTCTAGCGGTTCTGGCGCTGCAGTCCGGAACCGCGGGACTGCTACGGTCGCAGGTTCGAATCCTGCCTCGGGCATGGGTGTGTGTGATGTCCTTAGGTTAGTTAGGTTTAAGTAGTTCTAAGTTCTAGGGGACTTATGACCTAAGATGTTGAGTCCCATAGTGCTCAGAGCCATTTGAACCAATCATCAAGGCTAACGGTGGGCCAACACCGTACTGAATTGCAGCATTACCGACGGAGGGCGCCACGAACTTGTAAGTCATTTTCAGTCAGGTGTCCGGATACTTTTGATCGCATAGTGTATCTGTATCGGAACAGGCTTACTTTAATGTCATATTCTTTGGTAGAAAAATGTGCCAGATACGAATATCAATGACTCTGTAAAGAAAATTCTCCCACGAAGTATCACTTGTATTCATTGATTCTCCACCATAGCAGTCGTGCGACACAACAGGAAAATGGTACGTGTGCGTGCGTGCGTGTGTGTGTGTGTGTTTGTTTTGCTTGCATTGAATAAGATGGCGCTGATTTGGCCTATTTATTTCACTCCTTTCACCGCACCGTTGTTTATCCGCCTTCTGCATCTCGCACTCCCACACTGAACAACTATAAAATATGGCCCGCTTTGACGTTGCACGTCTTCAAGAAGGCCCGTGAAACAATTTGGGCTCACCGAGCCTGGTTTAAAGATTAACTAAAAAATTAAAGATTTGTTTAATTAACATTTTAAGCTTTACAGTTTTGAATAATTTCCAAACATTATCAATATTAATTTTACTTCATTTTATTTTTATATTCATCTGGAACACATTGTCTACCAGAGATTCGGAAAATAGGAGAAACCCATACTGAAGATCTTAATAAGTCTGAGAAATTTTTAATATATCTTCGTCAGATAGAGGAAATTTTGGCGACAGCCTTACTGAATCCGAACGAAAAATAGTTTTTGAATTGGGCCATTTAAACCACAAGGACCGTTTCCAGAGGATACAGAATAAAGCGACGTTGTTCAGCCTATCGTTACTCATATTTCAATAAGGCTGGTATAAAAATTTCAAGGCCATGACTATGTTATTCTAATGTTCTAAACAAATCGTATTTTCACTTCTGTTGGTTGTTTGCAGATGGTCAAAACGAACCATACTCCTCCGCATGGGTTAACGGTGTTTCAGTTAGAACCAATTTTACACAATGTGTATCTGACCATGAAAACTCACAGCAGCATATTAACGTGGCTCTGTCTTTTAATAACTGGTTACAAGGTAATACCATCGATACTTTACTGCAAAGTGAAATCAATGGTAAAATTAATTTATGGCGAGAGCTATTGCATCGTTTTATTAATGTCACAATTACTTTAGCTTCATGCAGTTTACCTTCTGAATCTGGAAATTTCATGTCAGTTTTACGTTTACTATCAAATTATGATACTATTTTAAAAGAACTTATTTTAAAGCCAAAAGTGAAATAAATTATTTGAGCCCCTTCATTCAAAATGAGATTGTTAATTACTTGCTAGGCTAGTTAGAGAAAATATTGTTTTAGAAATTAAAAAGCTTCATTTCTGGCTATTATTTTGGATACAATTCAAGACCTGTCAAAAACTGGCAATCTTTCTATTGTTTTTCGATACGTCTCGATAGCAGAAAATGATAATCGTATGCCTAAAGAAATAAAAATCTGCGAGTCCTTTTTGGGATTTATATCAGTAGCTGACTGTAGTGCAGAAGGGCTTAAAACTGATATTTTTAATAGTATAAAAGAATATGTAATTTATTTGTCCACATCTGGAGGGCAGAGCTACGATGGAGCGAATGTTATGTTGGGTGTGTACAGAACTATAGAGGATTACAAGCCTTTATAAAAGAACATGCACCAAATGCCGATTATATTCATTGTGCGGCACACGCATTAAATTTTAAATGATGCTACGAAATCTGTTCCTGAAGTGTGAGTTTTTTTCGGTAATTTGGAAAAAATGTGTACCTATTCTTGCAATAGTATAAAACTCTTGTCCTTGCTCAGTAACGATAAATATTTAAAATATAAAATCATCCTTAAGAAGGCATGCTTCACTAGATGGTCTTCAAGACACGACGCTTTATCGGCTAATCTTTAGATTAAATTTTTCGTTAATAATTAAAATTTTGTACCACATAAATTTAATTTCTACTAAAAAGTCGAGCGTGACGAATGTAAAAGTATACTTAATATTTTACAAAACTACGATTTTATAGTGTTTGTCGCCTTTTTAAATTCATTATTTGAAATCATTAATCCAGTTTCTAAGGCTCAACAGCATGAAAATAATGACTTATGGAAAGCTAGTTTTTTTACTAAGCAGTGTTTTCACTTGACTGAGCGAAATAAGAAATCAAAATTCATTCTATGGTTTGCTAGGCGAGTCCAGAGACCTATCAAAAGAGTGTGTGTGTGGGGGGGAGGGGGGGTAACAACTGTTTTCAAAAATAAAAGACGAAAGATGACGAAACGATATTTTGATGAGTTATAAGAATATGACAATTTCAGACCCATAATCGTTCCTCAAAGTCAGTGTGTAATATTGCGATTTAGATATATTAATTCGTCAAACTAAACAAAGATTTCGAAGCCTCTGTGACCTTGGTAATTCATGCGAAGTGTTACAACCGAAGAAACTCTTATCATTTGCAAATGAAATAAAAAAAAGGACGCGGGAAAACTGGCTGCTAAATACAGTAAAGACATGTCGTTTGATCTGTATGAACAATTAATTTCTGTTTGAAATGGTGCTTAAAAACAGAAACTCAGAAAATCCATTCCATTAAGGAACTTACGGAATTATTACTGATTAAATCCAGTAGCCTTTCATTCAGTTTTCCAGAGGTAATAACAGGATGTTTCCTGTTTTTGGTCCTTTCTGTAACAACTACAACAACTGAAAGAAGTTTTTCGAAATTAAAACTGATTAAAAACTATTTTACGACTTTTGTGAGCCAAGGAGACTTTCACACTTGTCAGTGCTGTCTATAGAGGCATAACATCTCGAAAAATTAAAATCGTGTTCAGCTGTGGATGGTTTAATAACTAAGTTTGCCGAAAAAAAGCCGAGAAAAGTACATATTTGAACTGTTTGGCTAACTTGGACCTAGGAACATTTATTGTAAATAATTACTTATCTATGTAATACTTATTTTATTCAAAATAAGAGTTTTTGTTTAATTTGAGCTTCGACCCACTACAAATTTTGATACAGGGCCCCTCTAAGGCAAGCTACGACACTGGTAGTGAGCCCAGAGGGATGGAGATGATGTTTTAAGTGTTGAGTGCGTCAGATCCGTGGTGAGGAGTGCATCAGATCCGTGGTGAGAGATTCCCAGTATTTGTTGTTGTCTCGGCCAGTATGAAAAACTTTGAAAGTGTTCCCAGGTGCGTTTCCCTCGTGCAGGTGTGCAATTGTGCATGATCTTCTAGTTTTCACAGTGAATGTTGTGGATGAGTCAGTGTACACATGCTTAGCAGCAAGAAACCTTACTGGAGAGTTTATAGAGTTTTTCAACTTGGGGAAAATACTTGTATGGGGGCGTAGTACTAAGAAACAGATAAGTCCTTCACCGCCTCCTCCTCCCCCCCCCCCAATAGGGAAAGCGCGTTCTATATCCCCCCCCCCCCCACACACACACACCAAAAGTCAGTTTCCTCCATTTTTAATCTTTTGCACAAAAATTGTTTAATTTTAGAAGAGAACCGTAACTACAAAAAATATCCCTCGTAGCTTTACACAAAAAGTTTTTGTGTGTATTTTAAATCAGATGAACACTTTTAAAAATATGCGAGTTGGAATAGGATTCTGTTAATGGAGTAATTTTTTTGCAAATTTGTTGCTTTGTTAGTTATTTGAATGAAAAGAGTTATTAAGTATATGGGAATATTTCGTGTATTTTCAGCTTTATATAGTTTCCTGTGTGTTCAGTGTTTTTGAAATCAAGATTACGTGCCCAACAATGAAAATGGGAAACTCCCCATCCCATTAACTCGCCGTTCCCTTTGCAATGTGGTTGCCGTTTTTTCCTATACGTGTCCAGTTTATAGGTGAGTTTTATGTCGTGATCTTCTAAGATTCGTTCAGGACAGTTCAATTTGTTGAGTAATGTAGCGTTTTTTCTTATTCTCTTTGCTCTTCTGTGAACCGAGAGAAAAATAACTCCTGGCCCTACATCTGTTTTGCTTCCGAAGGAGGGACACCAAAAGCGGTTGGAAACTTTGATACGTGTCAGCAAGGAACGAACGCACGAGGCTCACATTCCTCTACAGAACACTGGAATCAATGAACTACACAAGGTACGTCAAGCTAAATATATTAAGCAATGTATCGTAAAAAAAACTAAGTAACCAGGAAGCTGCAAAAATAGGGGAAAGAAGTTTAAGAGCGCTTTCGTTTTATCCATTCAGTTAAAAAAATGACTGTTTCACATGTGCTGAAAAATGTGACTTAGAAGCTGAAAGAAAAACCACTCCAAAAACGTCGTTGAACTTCTGAAGTTCGTGGAAGAAATGCCAATTAGGGAAGAAGAGAAACAATGTATTAAAGGCTATCTTTCTAGCTTGAGTGGAAATGCACCATCCTTCGACGATTCGGAATAGATCAAGTGATAGAAAAACTGGGAAATCAATTTGTTGACATGGGTGATATCAAGCAAAGAGAGAACACCTCACAGTTGTGGATACAATATCGAGAGCTCGTTGTCCTGGCATTGCATTTCTTCCAGACAGCGCATGGGGAATAGAAAACTTCAGGTACGAGTATAACGTGTGATGGCTATGCTCCCCGTTTTCCACTTTCCCCATGCTAAGACGTGCCAGTTGTACCTCCAGTAAATGAAAAAGCTGAAAGAAACCATGAATCCTGCGCAGTTTGATAAATTCACAAAGGACAGCTTATCACTGTTCGACTCTCTGATAGGTATTGGTATGGAGTATGGACCGACATAGTGATCGAACAAACTCTAATGAAGAACTATAAGAATGTTGGGGGGCGTTTCACATGGAAGAGGTTTCACCAATAGTGTGTATGCTAATAGCCCATCACGTATCTGCAGCAATAGAACAGTTCTACAATGTCTTCAGTGAGCAATATGTTGAACTGAGAAGTTGGAGGATAGAAACTAATGGGAAAAATTCGCAAAACATTTCACCTATCGCTGCAACAACACTTTCCGTTTGTGTACAAGGAACAATTGTATCCAGTAGCATCTGGATCAGTTGCTTCTGAGGACGTAAACAGCAACAAAGATGTGTCCGTTAGTGAACAATCTCTTCGAAGATTAGGAACTGTCGCGACAAAATTTCGTTCTCTGAAACTTAAAGGGATTTTCCAGTCTAGAGGTCCGATTTTTAGATTTTCAACATTTTCTTTGAGGTGAAATAAAAAGATAAGTCAAACAATGGTTATATGCTTTGATTAATGCATCTTTTACCTGCATTAAAAACTTCTTTTATCTAAAAATGTTAAGGGGTCACTAAACAAAATGGCGCCGATGATCGTAATGCATGCCGTGCACCACTTGGCGCGTGGATCTGGTTCGGGTAACTGGGTGGTCTGAAACAGACTAGACCTAAAAATTATTAAAATATACGAGTGTAGCTATGGTCAGACTATTAGAAAACTGTAAAAAAGTAATTTTTTCGCAATATTGCGGCTATTTGAAAAAAGTAAGAAAAATAGACTTTGTTCGGGCCTCCAAAGGTACATAGTAAAATCGATATTTTGGAAATTGTTTAACTTTGGGAGGTTACCCTGGGTAACCTTGATCAGTTCTCGGTGGTTCCCTGGGGGAGAGGGTGTGGAGGTGAACTCGAATTAAGTCGGCCAAGTATGTAACCTGACATCGGCTGTCCTTATCAATAACCTTGAGATAAGAAACCGGTTATAGCTGATTTGTTCGTTGAAATGGTACTGATAACCTACTAACATTGACCAGTGAGTGTAACGTGTTCAATGGATCAGAAATCACTATGCCCAAGCAACATTATTCCTCCACACACTGTAACACCTGGACGACCAAAGTGATCCACAATGCATGATGTACCCTCATATGTGGAGAAGTGGGAACGCGTAATGCACCAAGGAACCACTGTGTCCAGTTTTTCTCTCAACAAACATCAGATGGTAGAGCACTAGCCCGCTAAAGGCAAAGGTCCCGAGTTCGAGTCTCGGTCTGGCACAGAGTTTTAATCTGCCAGGAAGTTTCATATCAGCGCACACTCCGCTTCAGAGTGAAAATCTCAGTCTGGAAACATTCCCCAGGCTGTGGCTAAGCCATAATGTCTCCGCAATATCCTTTCTTTCAGGAGTGCTAGTTCTGCAAGGTTCGCAGGAGAGCTTCTGTTAAGTTTGGAAGGTAGGAGACGAGGTGCTGGCAGAAGTAAAGCTGTGAGGGCGGGGCGTGAGTCGTTCTTGGGTAGCTCAGATTGTAGAGCACTTGCCCACGAAAGGCAAAGGTTTGGAGTTCGAGTCTCGGTTCGGCACGCAGTTTTAATCTTCCAGAAAGTTTCAAGCATCAGAGGTGTTTGGCCATTGGAACCTATAGATCTTTACACCATCATCCACAATGTCAAGTTCTGCCTATTGAGGCGTGATATATTATAGTTGTTGCTGCTTTCGTCGTCAACGCTGCAATAGCAAACAACTGTCACTGGTATGAGAATGCAGCTTTAAGTAGTGATATTCTTAAGTAATTACTTCACCTAGTTCTTGCCATTTCAGATTAGTTCAAGTAACTGGGTTGCAGTCGTCTAGCATCTATGGTTCCCATAGAAACGCTCTAACAATAGCGAGAGTCTGAGGTGCAATTAACTGAATTTTTTAATTCAAAGAAGACAGAAATTGTTGTGCTCTTTATTATTGAAAGACTTTTGGAATTCGGATTTGTATCAATCATTTGTCTTCAGAAAAAAAACATGCTATACTGACTTATTTGATACACGCAAATTATTTCTAGTGTCGAAGGCATAATTGTTAGTCCGCCTGCTTAGCTGGGTGGTAACTTGCTCGCCTCCCATGCAAGTGGGCGGGTTCGATTCCCGGCCAGGTTGGTGATTTTCTCCGCTCGGGGACTGGGTGTTGTGTTGTCCTCGTCATCATTTCATCCTCATCACCGGCGCACAAGTCGTCCAATGTGACGTCGAATGAAATAAGACTTGCACTTGGCGGCCGAACTTCTCCCGGCAAACGGTGCCATATGCTCATTTCCATTCCCGTACCATTTAACATGGCGCCGAGAATAGAGGACGTCACATTTCATGTGTCATGCAAATGACAGGACATGAATATGGGGACACAAACAGAAAAGTAATGGAATGAACTTGGTAAGAGAATATCATGTGGAAGAAAGATTATCTTTTAAAAACAAGTTACAGGAAAGAAGATGAAGATACAAGGAGAAAGATGAAGACCCAAGAAAAAAGGAAGAAGCAATTTGGGAGATAAGGGGATTATATTTGTCCAGTTGGTGTTATAAATTCGGGTTTGGCGAACTCCTACGACGTCCAGCTGCAACTATTTTATCGAGACAGAAGCATCAGAGTCGTAATGCTAACCACCTCTCCTAATACACGATGCGACGAAGCAGGAGCAGTATTTCACTGGCGCATTTCGGGTGCCACCGACAGCACTCGCAGTTACTACTATCCTAACAAAACATATTATGCATCGTGAGTGAGAACTTCGACCAGATATTTTGCTTAACATTCAATGACCGTGGATGTGAGAATAGACATTTTCTGCGAGGAAAATATAGTAGGTGATACAACAGGAAGTCGGTACCAAGACTATTGTTTAGTTTAGAAAATGTTTATTTATTAGGGAGTAATACAGGGTGTATCCAAAAGAATTATTCGGATTGGCCCGTCTATATTTCTGAAACTAATGAACATAGACAATGAATTTTGTTTTTTAATGAATAGGAAATAGTTTTTTTTCCATAGCTTTTCATAGGTGTTCAATATGCCTCCCCTTGGGATACACGAATTCTTCTCACATTGAAGCGAATATGTCTTCAGCTTCCAATCTGCTGTTATGCGATGTCTCAGTTCATTCACATTATGACGGTTCACCTTGGAATGTAGCCTCGTCACTAAACACTAAGAGCGGAGGAAAACTATCATCCTCCATCTTGCCAAGAACGAAATTACAGGACTCCACATGTTGCTTGTTACCTTCACGAAGGGCTTGCAGTAGCTGAATTTTGTACGGTTTCACGTGTAAACGTCGCCGCAACACACGCTGGATGGACATCGGGGGCATGTTGAGCTGTCGAGCAGCATGGCGAACGGGTTTCTGCGGGCTCCTTGAAGAAACTATGGAGGATGCGTTCGATGTCTGTGTCGGATACTCGGGGACGGCGCGGCAATTTGCCTTTACACAAAAAATCTGTTTCACGGTATTGTTCATGCCATCGTCTAACGCTCTGTGCTATGGGAGGATCCACACCATACCTAGAACGAAAACCACACTGAACAGTTATTGCTGACCCACACTGCGCAAAACGTAGAACAAAAAACGCTTTCTGTGTCCCAACACCATTTTTACTAAAATTGAAGTGGGCGCATACTGCTACTACCTAGCGGGAACCATGTAAAACTCGAGAATTTGCTCTTTCCAACAGTATGCTGTTCAAGATCGTATCTCAAATAACATAACAGTTATGATTTTTTCCAAAACGGGTGATTCCTTTTGATACACCATGTATTTGGTCAATGAGTACTTATTTCTAATACACTCCTGGAAATTGAAATAAGAACACCGTGAATTCATTGTCCCAGGAAGGGGAAACTTTATTGACACATTCCTGGGGTCAGATACATCACATGATCACACTGACAGAACCACAGGCACATAGACACAGGCAACAGAGCATGCACAATGTCGGCACTAGTACAGTGTATATCCACCTTTCGCAGCAATGCAGGCAGCTATTCTGCCATGGAGACGATTGTAGAGATGCTGGATGTAGTCCTGTGGAACGGCTTGCCATGCCATTTCCACCTGGCGCCTCAGTTGGACCAGCGTTCGTGCTGGACGTGCAGACCGCGTGAGAAGACGCTTCATCCAGTCCCAAACATGCTCAATGGGGGACAGATCCGGAGATCTTGCTGGCCAGGGTAGTTGACTTACACCTTCTAGAGCACGTTGGGTGGCACGGGATACATGCGGACGTGCATTGTCCTGTTGGAACAGCAAGTTCCCTTGCCGGTCTAGGAATGGTAGAACGATGGGTTCGATAACGGTTTGGATGTACCGTGCACTATTCAGTGTCCCCTCGACGATCACCAGTGGTGTACGGTCAGTGTAGGAGATCGCTCCCCACACCATGATGCCGGGTGTTGGCCATGTGTGCCTCGGTCGTATGCAGTCCTGATTGTGGCGCTCACCTGCACGGCGCCAAACACGCATACGACCATCATTGGCACCAAGGCAGAAGCGACTCTCATCGCTGAAGACGACACGTCTCCATTCGTCCCTCCATTCACGCCTGTCGCGACACCACTGGAGGAGGGCTGCATGATGTTGGGGCGTGAGCGGAAGACGGCCTAACGGTGTGCGGGACCGTAGCCCAGCTTCATGGAGACGGTTGCGAATGGTCCTCGCCGATACCCCAGGAGCAACAGTGTCCCTAATTTGCTGGGAAGTGGCGGTGCGGTCCCCTACGGCACTGCGTAGGATCCTACGGTCTTGGCGTGCATCCGTGCGTCGCTGCGGTCCGGTCCCAGGTCGACGGGCACGTGCACCTTCCGCCGACCACTGGCGACAACATCGATGTACTGTGGAGACCTCACGCCCTACGTGTTGAGCAATTCGGCGGTACTCCACCCGGCCTCCCGCATGCCCACTATACGCCCTCGCTCAAAGTCCGTCAACTGCACATACGGTTCACGTCCACGCTGTCGCGGCATGCTACCAGTGTTAAAGACTGCGATGGAGCTCCGTATGCCACGGCAAACTGGCTGACACTGACGGCGGCGGTGCACAAATGCTGCGCAGCTAGCGCCATTCGACGGCCAACACCGCGGTTCCTGGTGTGTCCGCTGTGCCGTGCGTGTGATCATTGCTTGTACAGCCCTCTCGCAGTGTCCGGAGCAAGTATGGTGGGTCTGACACACCGGTGTCAATGTGTTCTTTTTTCCATTTCCAGGAGTGTAGATGATGACAGTGGAATCTGTTACCACTGCTGCTAGGAATTTATGGATTACTGGCTTATCATTATCAACAAGTGCAACATGTCTAGAGTGTGTATTTGCTAAGTATGGAAAAATATTTTTAAGCTAAAATTTTAAGCTGTTTCAAATACTTGCTTGTAATATTTACAATAACGGAAGAATTCGATACATATAAGCATAAACGGAGGGAACGTTTAAACAGAATGCAACAAAGCAGATAACGTATCCTAAAACAGCTTTGCAATATACACTGCTCTGCAGAACTTGAGGTAGAGGTAAATAATGTAACATAACATAGAAAGGACTCGGTGGAAATGAATGAAAGTGTGGGAACGTGTTGCCAAAGGTCTCCTAGTCGCGCACAGTAAGTTGGACGTCGCATGGGGTGACCGAGCGAGGTAGCGCAGTGGTTAGCACACTGAACTTGCATTCGGGAGGACGAAGGTTCAATCCCGCGTCCGGCCATCCAGATTTAGGTTTTCCGTGATTTCCTTAAATCGCTCCAGGCAAATGCCGGGATGGTTCCTTTGAAAGGGCACGGCCGACTTCCTTCCCTGCCCTTCCTTAATCTGATGAGACCAATGACCTCGCTATTTGGTCTCTTCCCCCAAACAATAAAAAAAAAAAAAAAATCGCATGGGGTGACGACAGCTGCCTGTAGCGCCAAACGGGGCTGGCCCCGCAACATGGAATAGTTGAAGCAACGTGAAAAGACAGAGACAGTTACAAGGAACTGTGATGGAATTCTTAATTACAAGACGGCCCAGAGAAAACATAAGGATGATTTCACATGGAGAAGAATTATCGGGAAACTGGAATAAGGACGAAGAATGATGAGTGTTGCCGAGGTGTCTGGTACTCCTCAAAGTATTGTTTCAGGTGCATGGGGAACTTTCTGAACCACAAGCTCTGCTGCCCAAAGGAGAGGAGATGGTTGACCACAGTGAACTGCCGCAGCAGCTGACTGCTACATTGCGCAACATGCAGGAAGAGACTCTCGTCAAACAGTGGGTGCAGTCGCTACCATATTCAATAGGACTGCGGGCGTGCAAGGTCACGCTCCACAATGGTACGGCGCCTGTATGGGGGTGGCCTGCTTGCCTGATGACCAGTAAGTTGTGTCCTGTCGACATCTGTACATCGGCGGCAACTTTTACGATGGAACCAAGAGCATAGATTCTGGATCAAAGAGGGCTAGGATTGGGTGCTCTTCTCTGATGAGAGCTGATTCTGATTGAATAGTGATTCCGGACGTTCCCTCACGGGGCGAGAGGTGGGAACACCTAATGCACCCAAGAACATTGTCGAACGTGATAGTTTTGGTGGTCCAGGTGTCAGGCTGTGGTAAGGCATGATATTGCATGGGCATACATCGAGTATAGATTTAAGTGTCAGGAAGTCGTTTCTGAAAGTATTTGTATGGAGTGTAGCCATGTATGGAAGTGAAACATGGACGGTAACTAGTTTGGACAAGAAGAGAATAGAAGCTTTCGAAATGTGGTGCTAGAGAAGAATGCTGAAGATCAGGTGGGTAGATCACGTAACTAATGAGGAGGTATTGAATAGGATTGGGGAGAAGAGAAGTTTGTGGCACAACTTGACTAGAAGAAGGGATCGGTTGGTAGGACATGTTCTGAGGCATCAAGGGATCACGAATTTAGCATTGGAGGGCAGTGTGGAGGGTAAAAATCGTAGAGGGAGACCAAGAGATGAATACACTAAGCAGATTCAGAAGGATGTAGGTTGCAGTAGATACTGGGAGATGAAGAAGCTTGCACAGGATAGAGTAGCATGGAGAGCTGCATCAAACCAGTCTCAGGACTGAAGACCACAACAACAACAACAACAACAACAACAACAGACCTCCAGATCTTTGAACATAGTACACCCACTGGTCAACCTTATTGCGACGCTATACTCCTTCCCCACGTGCTTCTGCCCATGGTGCGTTCAGTTCTGGCTTCATTTTCATGGATGATGATGCGCTGGCGGAGGAGCTCCTGGAAGGACAGGATACTCGTCGAATGGATTGGTCTGGCAGTTATCGCGACTTAAATCCTATCATCCCATTTAGGATGTGTGGGATCCGTTGAGGAGACATTTGGAGAACATCCACGTTCCAGCGGTTGTTAACCGCGCTGGTGGAAGAAAGAAACGTCCTACCACACGATCTCCGTACCCACCACGTGGTCAGCATAGGAACACGTTGTGGAACACGTATTGTCGTCCGTGGTGTTCAGACACCCTATTAAGAACCACGTTCTGCCTTTGGTAATGCCCAGAGAACCATCTTGATTCGCAGTGAGTTCAGTGAAAGTACTGTATTTGAATAAAAAATGTCATTTGTGTGCATCTCACAGCGTATTTCTTTCAGTTATCTTCTGTACTATACTGTAATGATGTATAGTCCTTCCATTTTGCTGTTACTCGGCAGTGACACATCATGTGAAAGTTACTTCCATCCTTACTTGAGAAATGATGGACCTAAGACGCTGAAGCCGAAGTAGGTTCTTCGAATCTTGCCCATGAGTGTAGATGATGATAAAGACGACGGTGAAAAAGTACTAGATCCAAGGGTTGTAAAGTCCAGAAATAGGTTCTGTGGTTATGTTAACATGGAAACTGATTATGATGCTAAAAATGTGTTCTGTTGTTGCGTTGATTTGGTGGAAGAGACCAAACGGCGAGGTCATCGGTCTCATCGCATTAGGGAACGATGGGGAAGGAAATCGGCCGCGTCCTTTCAAAGGAACCATGTCGGCATTTGCCTGAAGTGATTTAGGGAAATCACGAAAACCTAAATCCGGATGGCCGGATGCGGGATTGACCTGTCGTCCTCCCGAATGCGAGTCCAGTTGCGGCACGTTACCTTTTACCGCCCTGCCAGTGTCCAGCAATGTTCATTTGTCTAGCTACAAGCTGTAGTAGAAAATACTAGACCACTACTGTCTATTGCAGGTCACAACATACATAGAATTGTCCGGTAAACGGGATGCGGCTAGCAACTGAAATAAAAATTTTAACTTGGCAATGTAAATTTTCAGGTCTATTTTTATGATAAAGATCACAGTTAATACTACCAAGTCCGTACTAAGTGGCAACACAATGTAAAGTTCACACGCACTCCACAATCACACACGTAGCCAGTTTATGGTATTTACACCCGTTACCGAAATTAATAGATTGGTTCAAAAGGCTCTGAGCACTATCGGACTTAACATCTATGGTCATCAGTCCCCCTAGAACTTAGAACTACTTAAACCTAACTAACCTAAGGACAGCACACAATACCCAGCCATCACGAGACAGAGAAAATCCCTGACCCCGCCGGGAATCGAACCCGGGAACCCGGGCGTGGGAAGCGAGAGCGCTACCGCACGACCGCGAGATGCGGGCGAAATTAATAGAGTTCACCGGATCGTTTAGTTACGAAAATGCTCGCTCAAATGTTGTGCACTCTGCTCTACACATAATACCTGTTCCAGTCTTAGATGCACAACACGCCACGCGGTTTTAACTAACAGTCAAAAGCAATAATTTTGATATTCCGTCCGAAATTCCACACGACTTCCACTATGCCGTTCACTTAAATACACTTTGTACTACTTCGCGAACTAGCAATTAGCATTTTTCCGCGATTTTACAGTACTTTCGTCGGAGCTGCTTTCAATGAACCTTCAGCCCCCCCTAGATCACACCAAAGGCTTTGTTCCCAGCGTAGACTGGCGAGAGACTGCATTTTTCTGATTGGCTGATATCACAAACAGCAAATCAGGTTGCAATATTATCCCGCGCTAACCCGCGCTCTACTTCAATGACCAATCATAGTAAAACATTTCTTTCTATGGCAATTGCTAAATAAATAAATTTAGACAAGTATCAAATATAAAATTACTCCTTCTGAAATTACCGATTAATTTGTGTTCTACTCACGATTTATTAGTACCGTAAACTGACTGCACATTTAATTATAGTAAATCCCCTGTATAGTTTAACTGTAAAACAATTATAATTATGCAAATACAGTAAATATTAATCAAACGTAACTTTACAACATTGTTTTGACTACGACTGCTAACACTGTCCGTCAACTGCTGATCTCTGCCGCCTACTAGTACAACTATGTGTAGCTCTGTAACTCAGGTCCATGTCAGCTGGTGACATCTGTCGATGACTCATGCCTATAACGATATCGTCCTAACAAGTGACAGGAACGATGCGAAGGCGCTACGCCTCACAGTGTGCTAACCACTACGCCACCTCGCTCGGTATGTTCAGTATTTGCAGAGTATGAAATTACACGGGAGAATAACAGTAGTTGAATTGACAAGTCGATCTATTTTAAGCCAATCTACTGCAAAAGATATAAAGGAAAATGTAAATAAGGTAGAGGGTGTACCTCAGAAGGAAGTAGTACCTAAATAAAAAGATTTAAAAATCCTGAAGGAGAGAAGAGTTGCTGGAGTGGTCGGTAAACCAACTGCGCAGTTTTCTCGCAGCTATGGAACGATAGCAGGGTTAGCAGATGTGGTAAGGACGGCACCTTTTTCGACCACGCCGGCCGCGGTGGCCTTGCATTCTAGGCACTTCAGTCCGGAACCGCGTGACTGCTACGGTCGTAGGTTCGAATCCTGCCTCGGGCATGGATGTGTGTGATGTCCTTAGGTTAGTTAGGTTTAAGCAGTTCTAAGTTCTAGGGGACTGATGACCTGAGATGTTGAGTCCCATAGTGCTCACAGCCATTTGAATTTTTTTCTACCACACTTCGTGCGTAGCGCTCCTCACGCAGCTGTATGAAAGAACGGCACTTTTAAGCCTCCCGCCAGCACGCCGGGGCCGTGCTCGCTCTTCCATCGCTCGCTGTTCTCCAATGGGTGGCATCACGCATACACCAGAGGACGCTAAACTGAGATGACGTCACTGCTTGCGACTTGGATTGACTGGTGCGTCTCTTTCAGCAGCCGCAATACATAGCTTCAGCTCATTTTCAGGGCTTCTATAGACTTATCAAAATTAGTATGGAAGAGTGCAGTGATGATAATACATGATGTAGCAGAACGCTTATAAACATTACTAATATTCCGAGGCAATATAAGTGTATGTGATTTCAAGACTTTGTTTCTCTTAAGAAGTTTCTCTAGTTGTATATAAGTCACCATTACAGACGAACCTATAGCACTTCAAAGCTAGGCCGGCGAGGTGGCCGCTCGGTTCTAGGCGCTACAGTCTGGAACCGCGCGACCGCTACGGTCGCAGGTTCGAATCCTGCCTCGGACATGGATGTGTGTGATGTCCTTAGGTTAGTTAGGTTTAAGCAGTTCTAAGTTCTAGGGGACTGACGACCTGAGATGTTGAGTCCCATAGTGCTCAGAGCCATTTGAACCATTTTGAACTTCAAAGCTGTGTGTATCTCACTTATTAAGTGTACATATTGTAAACAAACTTATAGAAGTGTTACCTTTTTGTAGATGTCTGATGAACGAAATAGCAGTGCCTGTGTATTCAGCAAGTATGATGCAGTGCCCCTTCAGACACGCATGTGTTTCCGAAGGAACTTCTTAATAACACATGCACTGCTATTTCGTATTTATTCACCAGTACCAGACCCTCGACTCTCAGCAAACACGTCCTTCCTGGACGGGAATACACGTAACGTGTGAGTGCCAGTTGGGACACAAGGACGATAACACATAGAAGTTTAGGGCTGGCCGTGATTACTGCACGGATAGCCGAAGCAGTTACGGCGACCGCTCAGGCAAAGCAGAAAATCTGGTTCGAGTCCCGGTTCGGCATAAATTTTCATTATCATCATTCCAGTATACAGTCAAAGGTCGTTCATACTCGCAACTGCGAATACATTTCCTGGTAATATTTTAGACCTTGTAGCTATAAAAAGGGAGCACCTTATCGACGGTTTCGCCATAGAGAGCATGATGTCGTCACAGTGATTATGGTAACTGAAGTTAGTAAATCACTCAAGAAGTGTAGGAGAGTATTTCTGCTAGGAAGCGCAGATAAGCTGTTGTTAGCATCTTACTTAGACAGTGAACTGACATTATTTAGTTCCAATATAGCCGGCCGATGTGACCGAGCGGTTCTAGGCGCTTCAGTCCAAAACCGCGCGACTGCTCCGGTCGCAGGTTCGAATCCTGCGTCGGGCGTGGATGTGTGTGATGTCCTTAGGTTAGTTCGGTTTAAGTAGTTTTAAGTTCTAGGGGACTGATGATCTCAGATGTTAAGTCCCATAGTGCTCAGAGCCATTTGAACCAGTTCCAGTATGATTGACATAGACGAATTAGGGCAAATTTTAAACAGATTGTAAATTGCGCTCTGGAGAAGTACGTCACTAGTAACTAGGTTAAGGACGGAAGAGACCACCGTGGTTCAATAACGAAATTCGGAAAATGCTGAGGAAGCAAAGGCTGTTGCACCCTCGGTTCAAAAGAGAACGTGCAAATGACGACAAGCAAAGGCTAGTAGAGATTTAGGTTAGTAGAGATACGTGCGTCTGTAAAAGGATCCATGCGCGGAACACACTCAGCTATCCCTCACACCTGGCTGAGAACCGCAAAAATTTCTGGTCCTATGTAAAACTGCTAAGCGGCTATAAGGCTTTTCCATCCAGTCACTCGTTGACCAGTCTGCTGGGGCAGTAGAAGATAGCTAAAAGAAAGGCGATGTTTTAAATTTCGCGTTTAAGAAATTGTTCGCGCAGGAGAATCGAACAAACATCCCGTCGTTTGACCATTGCACAGACTCCCGTAAGAATGACATAGTAATAGTCCTCCCTGGCGTAGAGAAACAGCTGAAAGAGTTGAAAACACGTAAGTCGCTACGTCCGGATGGAACTCCAGTTCGGTTTTACATTGGCCCCTTACTTAGTTCGCCTTTATCGCGAATCTCTCGCCCAGCGCAGAGTCCCAAGCGTACGGGAAAGATCGCAGGTGACTGCTGTATATAAGAAGGGTAAAAGAAAGGATCCGCAAAATTACAGACCAATATCCTCAACACTGGTTTGCTGCAAAATTCTTGGACATATTCTCAATTCGAATGTAATAAATTTCCTTGAGACGTAAAAGCTTCTGTCCACAAATCATAACGTTTTTAAAAAGCATCCATCTTGCGAAACTCAGCCTGCCCTTTTTCTCATATGATATATTGTGAACCATGAATGAAGGGCAACATGGAGATTCCATATTTCTGGATTTCCGAAAAGCATTTGAAAGGTGCCCCACTGCAGTCTTTTAACGAAGGTAGGGGCATGCAGAATAGGATGCCTGATATGTGAATGGCTCGAGACCTATTAAGTAATAGAACGGCGAGTGTTTAACAGAGACATGGATACTATCAGGAACGCTCCAGGGAAATGTTATAGGACCGCTATTATTTTCTATATACATAAATGATCTGTCGCATAGGGTGGATAGCAGTCTGTAGTTGTTTGCTGATGATGCTTTGGTGTACGAGAAGGTGTCGTGGTGTCGTCATTGAGTGACTATAGGAGGGCGGGAATACAGTAGTGGAAATCAGTATAAAGGCAGCGTTCCTACACTGGCAGTATACGAAGTCTGAAGCATACATGTATCGAGTTTATTATAAAAGTAGTACATCCATATAAGACATGAACGCTCGTGACGGAATTACAAATCTTCTTTCATAACAAGAGTAACAAAATTAAGCGTTTGCATTTCCTGTATGGAAACTGGTATAAAGGCAGTCACCGTTCTCTTGTTATTCCATTGTTAGTACTTTGTCCAACTTCCGTTCTTCCCAGTTACCTCAAAACTTCTCGTCCGCAGCTCGTGGTCCTGAGCACGGGGTCCCGGGCCCGATTCCGAGCGGGGTCAGGGATTTTTACCTGCCTTGAGATGACTGGGTGTTTGTGTTGTCCTCATCATTTCATCATCATTCATGCACGGGGCAAGATTGGACTGAGAAGAGGTTGGGAATTTGTACGGGCGCTGATCACCACGCAGTCGAGCGCCCCACAATCCAAACATCATCACATCATCAAAAATTCTCTTCAGCATTGATTTTGTTAGGATTTGTAATTCTTGCAGTGAAATTGTCGCTCACTCTTTTCCTACCGCTCTTTTCAGCTCACATACGGCCTTAAATTGCCGTCCATCGCGACAAACACGCCTTGTAAGTATTCGCCCTAGGTTTTCCACGGGGTTAAAATTCAGGCCGGGGCAAATCATCTTCAACCACTATTCCAACCGGCCATGTTAATTTTACTGCAAATATCCATGCCTTTGTTCTGGTTTCCACCACTCTACACCTAACGGATGAGTGTAGTTTGTGACACATGGACGGTGACATATGGAAGTTTGTGTCTGGCCGTGGTTCGTGCACGGATAGCCGAAGCAATTACGGCGACTAGTCACGTGACGCGGGAAATCCGGGTTCGAGTCCTGGTTCGGCACAAATTTTCACTGTCGTCATTTCAGTATACATCCCAAGGTGGTACACATTCGCAATTGCGAATGCATTTCCTAATGTCTGATTGCCGCCCGTGGTGGCCGAGCGGTTCTAGGCGCTACAGTCTGGAACCGCGCGACTGCTACGGTCGCAGGTTCGAATCCTGCTTCGGGCATGGATGTGGGTGACAGGTTAGTTAGGTTTAAGTAGTTCTAAGTTCTAGGGGACTGATGACCTCAGCAGTTAAGTCCCATAGTGCTCAGAGCCATTTGAACCATTTTTTTAATGTCTGATTGTGTTTATTGATCACCACCATTAGCGAGACATCAGTTGTCACTTTAATGTGAGCGTAGGGAGCAATAAGATAACTTTTTGACACTCGTCCTTCCAGTTTCCCAATCGCGTCACGGAGGTAGGTCGCATTGAGCGATGACGTGTGAGATGAAACCTGGTGTGTGACACCGTTATCGCATTTTTTTTTTATGCCCGACTACTAAACAAACGACTGGATTGCCACAGACCAAAGTGGAGCCGATTCCCGCTTTCGGACGGTGCGGCTCTTCCTGGGGGCTGGTCGGCGCGTCGTTATACAACGAATGGGCTGTCCGAGCGCCGCCCGCAGGTGACCGGCAGCTGGTTCGCCTTGGCTGTTGCCGGACGTGTCCGCCGCAGAGGCGTGGCTGCCCGACTCTACCGGAGAAAGGAGAGCGGCGGCGCCCGCCGTTGCAGCGCGGGAAAGGTCGTGGCGGGGAGGGGGTGGCGGCAGGGGGAGGGGGCAGAAAGAGACAGCGGCCGGCTTTTTGCAGCCGCGGGGATTTCGACTCGTGCGGGCGAACCGACTGCCCGACCAGCGCTCTTCACCGCTGCCCCAGTCCGCCGACTCCTGAGGACACGCGAAGCTGCCGTGACCGCGGGGGATGCTCATTGCTCAGTGCCACCACCGGTGACGCTCCTCCGCATCTCAAGGGAAACCGACCGCGGCCAGTGCGACGTAGGGCGCGCATGTGAGAAGACAGTGTGTGCTGCACCTGCGCTGCCGACAGCTTATCTCGAGGGAGGAATAAACGACTAAGGTAGGCACGCCCGGTCGCCTTCTGTGTTACAGTTTACCGCTGCGTTTTCTAGCAAATGCATTCCCTTCCCCGTTTCTATTGTTGTCTCAATGATGATGTCGGCCCTTCTCAACAACTTTCATATGTACTTATCAAGTTCATTCCATATGAATCTTCATCCGATTCCCGGCGGGGTCAGGGATTTTCTCTGCCTCGTGATGGCTGGGTGTTGTGTGCTGTCCTTAGGTTAGTTAGGTTTAAGTAGTTCTAAGTTCTAGGGGACTGATGACCGTAGCAGTTAAGTCCCATAGTGCTCAGAGTCATTTTTTTGAATCTTCATCCACAGAGTGTTTCACTATTCAGGTACACTCTTATAGAGGTTGCAGAGCGGACATAGTACATCTACATCTACAACCATACTCCGCAAGCCACCTGACGGTGTGTGGCGGAGGGTACTTTGAGTACTTCTATCGGTTCTCCCTTCTATTCCAGTCTCGTACCGTTCGTGGAAAGAAATATTGTCGGGATGCCTCTGTGTGGGCTCTAATCTCTCTAATTTTATCCCCATGGTCTCTTCGCGAGATATACGTAGGAGGGAGCAATATACTGCTTGACTCCTCGCTGAAGGTATGTTCTCGAAACTTCAACAAAAACCCGTACCGAGCTACTGAGCGTCTCTCCTGCAGAGTCTTCCACTGGAGTTTATCTATCATCTCCGTAACGCTTTCGCGATTACTAAATGATCCTGTAACGAAGCGCGCTGCTCTCCGTTGGATCTTCTCTATCTCTTCTATCAACTCTATCTGGTACGGATCCCACACTGGTGAGCAACATTCAACCAGTGGGCGAACAAGTGTACTGTAACCTACTTCCTTTGTTTTCGGATTGCATTTCCTTAGGATTCTTCCAATGAATCTCAGTCTGGCATCTGCTTTACCGACGATCGACTTTATATGATCATTCCATTTTAAATCACTCCTAATGCCTACTCCCAGATAATTTATGGAATTAACTGCTTCCAGTTGCTGACCTGCTATATTGAAGCTAAATGATAAAGGATCTTCTTTCTATGTATTCGCAGCACATTACACTTGTCTACATTCAGATTCAATTGCCATTCCCTGCACCATGCGTCAATTCGTTGCAGATCCTCCTGCATTTCAGTACAATTTTCCATTGTTACAACCTCTCGATATACCACAGCATCATCCGCAAAAAGCCTCAGTGAACTTCCGATGTTATCCACAAGGTCATTTATATATATTGTGAATAGCAACGGTCCTACGACACTCCCCTGCGGCATACCTGAAATCACTCTTACTTCATAAGACTTCTCTCCATTGAGAATGACGTGCTGCGTTCTGTTATCTAGGAACTCTTCAATCCAATCACACAATTGGTCTGATAGTCCATATGCTCTTACTTTGTTCATGAAACGACTGTGGGGAACTGTATCGAACGCCTTGCGGAAGTCAAGAAACACGGCATCTACCTGGGAACCCGTGTCTAAGGCCCTCTGAGTCTCTTGGACGAGTAGCGCGAGCTGGGTTTCACAACGATCGTCTTTTTCGAAACCCATGCTGATTCCTACAGAGTAGATTTCTAGTCTCCAGAAAAGTCATTATACTCGAACATAATACGGGTTCCAAAACTCTACAACTGATCGACGTTAGAGATATAGGTCTATAGTTCCGCACATCTGTTCGACGTCCCTTTTTAGAAACGGGGATGACCTGCGCCCTTTTCCAATCCTTTGGAACGCTACGCTCTTCTAGAGACCTACGGCACACCGCTGCAAGAAGGGGGGCAAGTTCCTTCGCGTACTCTGTGTAAAATCGAACAGGTATCCCATCAGGTCCGGCGGCCTTTCCTCTTTTGAGCGATTTGAATTGTTTCTCTATCCCTCTGTCGTCTATTTCGATATCTACCATTTTGTCATCCGTGCGACAATCTAGAGAGGGAACTACAGTGCAGTCTTCTTCTGTGAAACAGCTTTGGAAAAAGACATTCAGTATTTCGGTCTTTAGTCTGTCATCCTCTGTTTCAGTACCATTTAGATCAAGTTTTACATGGAACTCATATCCGGAAACGTCATCCAGCGACGCTACAGAGCGCCAAAGTTACAGGCGCCGGCGCCTGTAGATGTATGTGTACATAAGATGATTCTGTTATGATGTTACAAACTTCCTAGGATGATGGAGAAGGGTAAATGTATCAATTTGAGGTAAGCGTAAACTAACGAATCGCAGGTTTGGCGAAACTCGTTCTGATACCTCTGACAATGGAATACGTGTACTGTTGCTAAGATTGCAGGGTAGGCAAGTTTCAGAGGTGACAGTATGGACCAAAACAAGAAAAAAAGTCTAGTAAACATGGGCTGTAATATGTATATCTGAGGAGGTATGCGTGCTTGTTCATCTTCACTACTGTGAAACACATCTTTGACATTGAACAAGTGCTTACAGCTCTTAAAGTATACGTATTAGAGCCCATTTTTACTAGACTTTCCTACCCTACAATCTTAGCAACAACAGTACCCGTACATGTATTCAACTGTCAGGACCATCAGAACGGTTTTTGCTTTTAACTTCTGACTCGTTTGTTTTCGGTACAGGGAACCTTATTTCAAATTGACGCATTTGTCCTTCTCCATCATCCTAGAAAGTTTGTAACATAATTACGGAATCATCCTGTATTTATATATATTTGCGCCGACGTCTACAACTTCGACGCTCCGTATCATCGTTGGATGACGTCTCTGAACGTGAGTTCCTATGTAAAACTTGATCTACTAAGTCCCCTCTACAACCACTAGAAGTGCATAACATGAATTGTGAAACATTCCTGTACATATTCATCCTTACTCTGGACAGCCACTGTGAAGTACATGGCAGAAGGTACATCGCATTGTACCAGTTACTAGAACGATTGCTTAAATGCCTCTGTACGCGCTGTAATTTGTAAAACTTGACTTCGCGATTCCTATGGGAGCGATCTGTAAGGGCTTCTGCTGTATTCCCAGATTCATCGCTTAAAGCTGGTTTTAGAAACTTTCTAAGTAGATTTTCACGGAATAGTTTGCATCTATATTCAAGAGTCCGCCAGTTCAGTTCTTTCAGCATCTTCGAGACGCTCTCCCAAGGGTCGAACAAACCTGTGACTATTCGTGCTACCCATCTTTTTATAAGTTCCTCTTTGATATAAATTCCACACACTTGAGCAACATTCGAGGACTATGTGCAGTCTCCTTTGTTGACTGATTGCATTTCCGCAGTATTGTACAAATGAACCCCAATCTCCCACCCGCTTTGTCTACGACTGCGACCGTGTGATAGTTCCATTTCATATCCCTGTTAACTAGTACATCCAAGTGTTTTTATCAGCTGACCAATTCAAACTGTGACTCACTGGTATTATAATCATAGAATGCTACTTTTTTGCGAGGTGTTAAGTTTTACGTTTCTGTACATTTGAATCAAGCTGACAATCTTTGCACCACTTTGAAATCTTATCAAAATCTGACTGAATATTTTTGCACCTTTTTCAGTACTCAGTATCAGTAAATGCTTAGTCTGAGAAAATTCTGTGGTTACTATTAATATTGTCTGCGAGATCATTTATATGCAACGTGAACAACAGAAGACCCAACACACTTCCATGTGGTACACCAGATGTTAGGTTGACGAATCTCCATCCAAGATGGCTTGCTGCGTCCTCCCGACCAACAGACCCTCAATCCAGTCACAAATTTCCCTTGATAACATATCGATCCTACTTTCGACATTATGTTTTTCGGGACTCGAGAAATTCTGCATCTACCTGACAGCCTTAATCCAAAGTTATGAGTACGTCATATGAGAAAAGCGCGAACTGGGTTTGACATGATGAGTATGTTCGGAATTCGTGCTGGTTCGCATGGAGGTGGTCATTCTGTTCGAGATACCTCATTACATTTGAGCTCATAATATATTCTAAAAGCCAGCCGGGGTGGCCGAGCGGTTCTAGGCGCTACATTCTGGAACCGCGCGACCGCTACGGTCGCAGGTTCTCATCCTGCCTCGGGCATGGATGTGTGTGATGTCCTTAGGTTAGTTAGTTTTAAGTAGTCCTAAGTTCTAGGGTTCTGATGACCTCAGAAGTTAAGTCCCATAGTGCTCAGCGCCATTTGAACCATATTCTAACATTCTACAACAAATCGATGTCAGAGATACTGCATGATAGTTTTGTAAATCAATTCTGCTATCCTTCTTGTAGACAGTGTGACGTGTGCTTTCTTTCCAACTACCGAGCACTTTTTTTTGTTCAAAGAATCTAGGTAGATTATAGTTAAAAGAAGATTAACAAAGCCGCAAATTGGGTATAGAATCTGATAGGGAGTCCATGGGGCCCTGGAACTACACTCCTGGAAATGGAAAAAAGAACACATTGACACCGGTGTGTCACACCCACCATACTTGCTCCGGACACTGCGAGAGGGCTGTACAAGCAATGATCACACGCACGGCACAGCGGACACACCAGGAACCGCGGTGTTGGCCGTCGAATGGCGCTAGCTGCGCAGCATTTGTGCACCGCCGCCGTCAGTGTCAGCCAGTTTGCCGTGGCATACGGAGCTCCATCGCAGTCTTTAACACTGGTAGCATGCCGCGACAGCGTGGACGTGAACCGTATGTGCAGTTGACGGACTTTGAGCGAGGGCGTATAGTGGGCATGCGGGAGGCCGGGTGGACGTACCGCCGAATTGCTCAACACGTGGGGCGTGAGGTCTCCACAGTACATCGATGTTGTCGCCAGTGGTCGGCGGAAGGTGCACGTGCCCGTCGACCTGGGACCGGACCGCAGCGACGCACGGATGCACGCCAAGACCGTAGGATCCTACGCAGTGCCGTAGGGGACCGCACCGCCACTTCCCAGCAAATTAGGGACACTGTTGCTCCTGGGGTATCGGCGAGGACCATTCGCAACCGTCTCCATGAAGCTGGGCTACGGTCCCGCACACCGTTAGGCCGTCTTCCGCTCACGCCCCAACATCGTGCAGCCCGCCTCCAGTGGTGTTGCGACAGGCGTGAATGGAGGGACGAATGGAGACGTGTCGTCTTCAGCGATGAGAGTCGCTTCTGCCTTGGTGCCAATGATGGTCGTGTACGTGTATACGTGTTTGGCGCCGTGCAGGTGAGCGCCACAATCAGGACTGCATACGACCGAGGCACACAGGGCCAACACCCTGCATCATGGTGTGGGGAGCGATCTCCTACACTGGCCGTACACTACTGGTGATCGTCGAGGGGACACTGAATAGTGCACGGTACATCCAAACCGTCATCGAACCCATCGTTCTACCATTCCTAGACCGGCAAGGGAACTTGCTGTTCCAACAGGACAATGCACGTCCGCATGTATCCCGTGCCACACAACGTGCTCTAGAAGGTGTAAGTCAACTACTCTGGCCAGCAAGATCTCCGGATCTGTCCCCCATTGAGCATGTTTGGGACTGGATGAAGCGTCGTCTCACGCGGTCTGCACGTCCAGCACGAACGCTGGTCCAACTGAGGCGCCAGGTGGAAATGGCATGGCAAGCCGTTCCACAAGACTACATCCAGCATCTCTACGATCGTCTCCATGGGAGAATAGCAGCCTGCATTGCTGCGAAAGGTGGATATACACTGTACTAGTGCCGACATTGTGCATGCTCTGTTGCCTGTGTCTATGTGCCTGTGGTTCTGTCAGTGTGATCATGTGATGTATCTGACCCCAGGAATGTGTCAATAAAGTTTCCCCTTCCTGGGAGAATGAATTCACGGTGTTCTTATTTCAATTTCCAGGAGTGTATATTCAATTGTAACGATTTGAGCTGTTTCTGAACACTACTGACACTAACATCTATTTCACCCATCTATCCACTAGTACGAGAATTTAATTGTGGTAGCACTGTTGGGTTTTCCTTTGCAACGGAACAATTGAAAACGGAGTTAAGTATGTTCTGCTTTGCTTTGCTAACCTCAATTTCAGTTTCTGTCTCACTCACGAGTGACTGGACACTAGTTTTTGTACCATTAATAGCCTTTACATACGACCAGAATTTCCTAGGGTTTTTAAAGAGATCTTTCAATAATATTCTGCTACGGTAGTCAATGGAGGCTTTACGAATTGCTCTCTTGGCGGATAGTCCCGTGTCATTCAACATCTCTCTGTCTATAGCTGTAAGCTTTCTTTTAAACCTAATATGGAGTAGTCCCTGTTTCTTTAGGAGTGTCTTTACTGTGACAGTGCCTCCCATCACGAACTGTTCTACTGGTTACATGTTTGTTCAGTCTGTGGTCAGCTATTCTTTTAAACTTGAGTGATAGCTGCTCTACATGTTCCTATCCAAAGTTAAAAGTTTCAAATTCCTTAACGGGATGTGACACCATTGCTCTTTTATCCATTTCAGTGAACGTATGAATCTTTCTACTTGTTTCGGGTCTCTTTGTACTTTGGTAATCATTTTTGTCACAAATTTCTCATGGTCACTGGTACCAATTTCGATGTGGACGTTCTCCAAGAGCTCATGTCTATTTGTTGCTACTAGATCTATTTCCACCATGACAGAGTTTTGAACCATTAGTTCTTGGTAGTTCTTTGGAAAAAGCATTTATTAATGTTTCACAGAATGACTTGTCACCCCCACCACTACCAAAACTGTTATTATCCCAATTCATTTTTGGATGATTACTGTGTGATTGGGGGAACTTAAGCACTAGCGAAATGAGGTTTTTTCTAATATTTTCTTTCACATCAGGAGGCGGATATTGTAGATTTCTTTTAAATAGACTTCTCAGTCTCCGATATACAGTCAGGGAGTTTTTGGCCAAATACCAGACGAACTAATACTGGGTCAGAGACAGCCTCAATTGGGAATATGTAGGAAGGGATTTCCAGTTCCGGCATCTGCCTTTCACCTAAGGGAAACTTCTCGAAAATCTTGGTCAGAACCAGGGGATGGGAATATTTTTAGTGTACAGTGTGAAAATGAAGTCTTTTCCTGAATACGAAAATTTATTTCTAAGGAACTATGTTAGGAACAGCTACACGGTTTGTTGCGAATGGTAGCTTAACTCATACTTCTTTTTTTGTAGACACACTTCATTATGTGGCCTGTTTCTTGCTCATAGCACGTCTAGGTGATAGTTTCTTTCCACGTCTTTGCCAATATCTCTCCTATCGCCGCTGCTACAGCATCTCGTCTCCATGAGGGCGCTGATAACCTCGCCGTTGAGCGTCAGTAAGCACCAAACACCTCGTATCCATGACGTAAAGAGTTTGCGCATCAGGAACTGCTGAACTGGGCACGTTATCCTTAACGTCATCTCGCAAAAAATCTGCAGAGGTTATGTCTGGTGAATGGTGTCCATGTTGTTGGACCGGCTCTACCGCTCCATCTGTACGGAAAGGATTCATCCAAGGAGAACTGCCAAACAAACGACTCCCAGTGTGGTGGTGCTTGAAGCATTTGAAATTTCTGTAACTGATGCTGTCAGAACACATTAGAAATGTTCACATAGAAACATCATGAATTAAACTGTCATTTCGAAAACACCGCACTGACATGTGGAAATTCTTGTAACTGATGTTGTCAGAGGACGTGTAGAAGTGCATATACCAAAGCTTTGTGAGTTAATCTACCTTTTGCAAAATACCACATAGGGATGTGGTAATCTATTCAGTAGAGACGTTATTAGTTAAGCTGCGTAAGATACCACTTGCAACAAAACCGCATGGATGTACCTACTATAGTTCCTTAGGAGTACATTTTTGGAATTAGGGAAAGATTTTATGTTCACCCTGTATTTCTGGGACAACAAGTCCCAGATAAAAAAGTCCAAGCCCAATCTATTCTAAACTGTGTTAGTTTATGGGTGTACAGAGTCAAGTGATTGACTTGTTCGACAAGAATAGCGAATCTGTATACGTACCAATTACAGACGGTGCGAACGTCGCTGATATTGTAAAACACCGTGGCTGTATGTTAACTGAATGTGAGCGCAGCCACTTCCGAAGTATTGGTTTATTTCCGTTAACTAGAGTTCGCGCCTTTTCAGGCTCATCTTCAGGTGAGGTATGCAGAATATTCCACATTCACGTTTGAGTGTGACATTAGGTACTGGAGGTTGCCTGTAGCGGCTGTGAGGGCGGTACTGTTGTTGATATCCACATGGTAGCATCCATTTCCATTGTTGATATCCATATGGTAGTTTCCATTTCCATTGCCTGCCGGCCACACAACTGCTTGATTCTGTGTGGCCAGTGCGCTATGAAAAAGGAGGCTACCAAGCGGATATCTGCATCAGTATCGTCCACGCTGCCGCTAGGAGCCACATCCAGTACCCAGCATCACTCTACACTTCTGGATAAGTACTATTCTACTTACCTCATCTGAAGAAGAGCCTGTAAAGGTTCCAGGATTATTTAACAGAAATAAATATTTCGCAACTGACTCTTCACAGTTATCTGCATTTATATTCAATTCTACATCGATACAATGCTCACCACTATGAAACACGTGGGTGTGGGTACTTTCCATTGTATCTTACATGAAGCTTTCATCCCCGTCCATTCGCGTATGAAGCGCGGGAAGATTGACTGCTCAGATGCCAATCAGCGCACTGTAATACTTCTCGTCTTCGTGGTCTCTACGGTAGCAACACGTAGGTGGCTGTAGTATATTTCTGGAGCCCTCACTTAACTCTGGCTTTTGACACTTTGTGGGTACGCCTTCGCGGTATACTTGGCGTCTGTCTTCATGCGTCTGCCAGTTAAGATTTTTCTGTATGTCAGTGCCCTTTTCAGTGAGTCAAACGAGCCTGTGACTATCTGTACTGTCTTTCTCTGTACTCCCCGATTTTGTATGGGACCCCAACACTTGAACAAATTCTAGCATGAGTGTTTTGTGAGCTATCTGTTTTATAGACTTACTGTACTTTTTTTTTTTTTAATGTAGCCTTTCGCGGGCGGAAAAGTCATACTTATTATAATATACTTTGATTTTTCTCAAAAGATAAAACGAATTATCATGGACTACAATACGACTACAATATGAGTGAGCCACAAGTGGAGCCATTCAGTTCATACAAATAACTAGGTGTAACGATTTGGGGGGATAAGGAATGGAACGATTACATAGGCTTAGTCGAAGATAAAACAGGTGGCAGACTCGTTCACTGGAGGAGTACTAGGGAAAATTCAGTCAGTTAACAGAATATTCCGGGCTGATTACGCAGCGATGGAATGAATTTCTTGGACAAAAGCAACGTTTCGTTCCCATCAATGGACGATATCTTTAAAGGGCGCTGTAGCATCTCTGGATGTCCGAGTCATGGTGTGAATCAAACATTCATAGAACATACAACCTTCCCCTCTCCCCCTTGAAGATGTCCTCCACGACTGAGGACGAAACGTTGGATTTATCCAAGAAACTCATTCGACCAGGGCTAATTAGCCCAGAATATTCTGCTATGTAGCTGCGTTTTTCCGGTATGCTACCAATTTCCTGCGAATGGTCTCACTCTCAGTTTCGAAAAGACGCAACATATTCAGGCGAAACGTTACTGCCTGCGTTTTTCCGAATTACGATGCAATTTGCCTTCGAACATGCACGCATGTCCGGAGGAATCGACACCACAACGACTACAGCAGTTATGAAACACAGGAAATACATTCGTAGTTGCGAATACGGACAACCATCAGCTGTATAATGGATTAAGGACAGCGAAAATTTATACCGGACCGGAAATCGATCGTAATTCGGAATAACACAGACACTGCTATATTTATCCGTCGACACCGGGGCAACGACTTTCAAGTAAACTGTCTCCCCTGCACGAGAATATACATAATGGATGTAGGAGTACAGACTGCAGACCCATGGATGACGACATATGGAAGTTTGGGTGTGGCCGTGAGTCGTGCTTAGGTAGCCGAATGGTTAGGCGACCGCTCGCGATAAGCGGGAAATCTGGGATCGTGTGCCGGTAGCCCAGCGGTTCTAGGCGCTTCAGTCTGGAACCGCGAGACCGGTACGGTCGCAGGTTCGAATCCTGCCTCGGGCATGGACGTGTGTGATGTCCTTAGGTTATTTAGGTCTAAGTAGTTCTAAGTTCTAGGGGACTGATGACCTCAGATGTTAAGTGGCATAGTGCTCAGAGCCATCTAAATCATTTTACGAGTTCCGGTCCGGCACAAATTTTCATTGCCGTCATTCCATTATACAGCTGATAGTTGTCCATATTCACAACTGTACATTTCCTGTACAACATATTCAGTTTTACACATCTAGAGGTACTATGCCAGTGATATCACATGGTGAGGAAATAATAATTGGGGATGGACACTTCAAAATTTTTAGATGTCCATATCGACGAGAATTAAACTGGAGAAAACTCATTTTCTAACTCTTAAAATAACTTATTTCAACCACATTTGCGCTTAGAATCAGTTAATATCTTGGGGAGAGAAAAATTAGTAGGTTGACGTATTTTGCGTATTTTAGTTCAATAATGTCACGTGGAATAATGTTCTGGGGTAACTCAATTCATAGAAAGAGAGTCTTCATTGCTCAGAAAGATCCTGTAAGAATAATATGTGGTGCTCACCCTCGACCGTCTTGTAGATATCTGTTTCAGGAGTTTGGTATTTTTATTACTGCTTCACTGTATATTTATTCCCTGATGTACCAGGGTTGACTGAAAAGTAATGCCTCCACCTTAGTAACTCTTCAACAGTTGGCAGCATTTGTATGCGGCAGGTACTGGCTTGTTCCGTAACCTCTTCTCTACAGCTCCAGTTGGCGGGAAACCTTAGCACTGATCGGTTGCGTTGTTAGAGTGTAAAGTATGGAACCCTGCGCACGCGGTCGGTCAATGCGATTTAAGCAACGTGCAGTCACTGAATTCTTGACGGCAGGGGGTGTCACCCCAAAGGAGATTCATCAGAGAATGAAATCAGTTTATGGTGACTGTGTTGATGTGAGTACTGTGCGTCGTTGGGTGAGTAAGTTTAAAGATGTTGAGGCGGGAACACCTGAACTGCGTGACAAACAAAGAGTTGGGCATCCTGTGACAGCAACCACGAAGTTCCACAAGCAAAGTGTTGACAGACTGATTCACGACGATCGTCGTATCACTCAGAGAGAAACTGCAAGCACAATTTGCATTTCACAAGACCGGATGGGTCACATTATTGCTTTTCTTGGCTATCGGAAGATCTTTGGACGGTGGGTACTCCGGATGCTGACTTCTGAAATGAAATCTCACCACCGTACGACATCCTCCATACAGTACAGATTTAGCACCGTCTGACTTCCATCTGTTCTCGATAATGAAAGACGATCTCCGGGGACACCATTAAGCTTCTGATGACGTTGAGAGAGCTGAGAGACTGTGGTTGCAGAAACAGTGTGTCGATTTCTTCCGTGACGGCTTCAGAAAACTTGTTCATTGTTGGCAGAAATGTATCCAATTGGCTGATGATTATGTGGAAAAGTGGATATTGGTAATTAAAGATCACATTCTAAGAATTATTTTTGCGTTTAATTTATTAAAATGTTCCCATCCAAACCCAATTAACGAAGGTGGAGGCATTACTTTTCATTCAACCCCCGTTGTTTGTCGTAAATAATCCACTGCAGATCAAAAGGAACAGTGATGTACATAAATACAATTCAAGAAGAAAAAAATGACATTCATTATTCACATCTATATTAAAAAAACACCTTGCAGGTAGCATGTAACCGTATTTACAAACTAATGTGTAATGCGAGTGTAAAATGACTCCTTCCACATCATTACGAATAATCGTACAAGTGATCCATGGAACATTAACTAATTAACTAACTACGAATCGGTGTCTGCCATCTCCTTTACCTTCGACTGAACTGATGTGATCGTTCCGTTTCATATCCACACAAATTGTTACACCAGGCTATTTGTATGAACTGAACGACTCCAGTTGCGGCTCATTGATATTCCAGTCGTATGATACTGCATTTTATCTTTTGGGAAAACACGGGCTCTACATTTTAAGTTGTGAAAATAGTTCTAAGGTAGTGTTCGCCGTTGTCCTCAGTGATGGTCAGTACCTAAATAAAAGGTCCGCCTTAGACCTTGGTAGAAGGATCGGTTTTTTCTCTGAGAGTTGGTGTTCTGGAACTACTGGACGAACTCAAGGCTGTGAGATTACTCATATCAATAATTGGACCAAAGAAATTGAGTCGTACTCTTACGCAGCTTTGGTTTTCTAGAACATACATTGCTGAGTGCGAGGTTGGAGTCAGTTACGCCATAATGACCAAGCGCTGTTGCGAGTACCGCACGATAACGGAAAGCGAAAGTCCGGCGTGTGCGGTGGTCGGATTTATCGTGGTAAGAGTTGTTTGCTTATAGGAGAATAATACAGTCATTCGAATTTATGTGTGCAATAACAGAATAATTATCAGGCAGAACCCAAGAAGTGAGACAGAATTATTGCGATGTGTGGTCTCTGTGTTAACACTCCCCTTAACGTCCCACAGAAACCCCCCAACTCATTGGACGAAGTTTCTCCCCGCAATATTCAATGTCTGATTCTTACATGACTGCAACTTCTTTTAATGGAAAGTTGGACAGTTAAGAGTGAAATTCAATCTACGTTTGGTAATCACAGTGGAAACTCAGATGCGAGATGTCTAATCCTAATTATACACAGTACATTCTTCAATTAATTTAATCAACTATCGCTCTGCTTCTATTTTACATACAGACAAGCAGTATTTCTTGACTGTATTTCTAATCTTAGCTGAATCAGTGTACGGAGTTTTGGAATCTGCCTGCAGTACGGAATATTCCTCCATTACACTGGCGACCGTTTCGTGGCAGAAGTTCAGTCATATTGATGTGAATAACAGTTGCGAGGGCAGCACGTTTGTTGCTTCACAACAGCTCTTGTTCTGGGGTAGATCGTCTTTTTTAAAAATATTTTCTCGTAGTAACGCGAAAAATGTCTGAATGAATTAGTCTTCTTTCAGCTTGATAAGATTTTCGCAAGTAGCCGAAAGGCCGAACAATTATTTTTAAATTTCATAAATCGTTGTTTCTCCGAGCTGGATTCCGTGCACGTGTAGTATTAATATCATTTTCATTCGCTTCTAAGAGAGATGATTAGCAATAAAACTGACTCCAAATGTTAAAGAATATGTTCTAATATCCCTCCTAAACGCATAATCAAGAGGAAACATACATCAATATCTAAATACGCAACTTAGTACAAAAATTTTTCGCGTAATGTAGTCGATGCCGTTTAATGGCACTTCACTACATTTTTATTGCATACAGTGTGGAACTGCATATTCATTTGTACGGAACAACTGCACTTTACAGTCAGAAAACACCGCCCTTAATTAAGATATTTGTTCCACATCTATCACTGAAAATGACAGACGAGCTCTTAGCATATCAGAAATCAGGGAAACTTGTTTTTCATGTTTGACTACTTTGCTAATATGGTATTAGCATGACCTAAACTGTCACGGTCCAGCTTTCTGTTGCTCCTGAAATTAATTTTGCCGTGTACCGTAACATGACTGACATATCTTTCGAGAGGGTGCGTTTCTGGATGAGGTATCGAATATATTGCTTCCCCCTACTTGTACCTCCCGAGGAGATCACGAATGTAAAATGAGAGAGATTCGAGCGCGCACGGAGGCTTTCCGGCAGTCGTTCTTCCCGCGAACCATACGCGTCTGGAACAGGAAAGGGAGGTAATGACAGTGACACGTAAAGTGTCCTCCGCCACACACCGTTGGGTGGCTTGCGGAGTATAAATGTAGATGTAGATGTGTATCTGGCCCAAATTTGCTGCATGAGAAAAGATTCACAAGTAGCATTTTCTTTGAGTTTCGGTGATAATGCTCAGGTACCATTATGAATGGGTGGGTGAAATGTTGCGGCAGCAAGAGAAAGACAATTACATATTATTTCCTACGGGTGGACACTTTAGAAAAAATCTTCTGTTACCTAAACTAATTTTGCAAATATCTTAGGCAGCATGAGACGTAGCTGCTAGGTGAGCATGTACGTGGTACTAACGGTCTCTGAGAAATGAAGTAAGGAAGGTTAGGCTTTAACGTGTCGTCGACGGGGAGATTATTAAAGACTGGGCACAACCCCGGAGACGGAGCGAGGCGTCGCCTTGGTAACACACTGGACTCGCTTTCGGCAGGACGGAGACCGCTGTTCAGTCATTCAGATTTACGTTTGCTGTGTTTATCTAAGTCGCATAGGTCCTTTCAGTCGAACATTATCGTGCAATTCTGAACTTCTCACTGGAGTTTCGGAATTTTATTTCTCAAGAGATATTCATCAAATACAGTTTGGCTCTTGTGCTATATTAGTATGCGTTTCTTACGGGAATCCACAACAACCGCTCAAGAAAAATTCCCCGATGGTACGTTACCATTCAAGTGTACGGCCTCTCTCTTATTTACAAATAACTATCGGCTGTCGTGTTTCTTTGTTTTCAATTAGCCACTGGTGCTATCAATTCTGAAAACGACTGCCACAGAGGTCATGCAACAATAAACTACAATCGGAACGAATGACTGACGCTACGATTACTTTTTGTTCAGTTGTAACTCAGAAAGTGTGTGTTCCAGTCAACACTGTCAAACGTTTCCTCCAAATTTACAAGTGCTACAAACGCAGGCTTGCCTTTCTTCAGTTTAGGATAATTCGTACAGCCAGTATTGCCTTGCGTGTTTGCACATTTCTTCGGAATCCTACCTTATCTTCCACAAAATCAGCTTCTGTCAGTATTTCCATTCTTCTGTAAATAAAAAGGGAGCGAAAGGTTATACACAGCTTGTACAGAAACCAGACTGTAGCTGTAAGAGTCGAAGGACTCGAAATTAGGGAATTAGGTAACAGGACACTACAGTAATACACAACTTCTGCTTATAAATGACTACTGCTGAAGGAGGGACATAGATGATACGGACTGGCAACAGCAACGAAAGCATTTCTGAAAAATAGAAGTTAATTAACATCGAACATAAGTTTAAGTGTTAGGGAGTCTTTTCTGATGGAATTTGTCTAGGTTGTAGACTCGTACAGTAGTGAAACGTCGACGACATCGATCTCAGACAAAAAGAGAATAGAATTTTTTGAAACGTAGTGCTACAGAATAATGGTTAAGATTAAATGGAATCGGATTATTAATGAGGAGTTACTGAATCAAAGTGATGAGAAAGCAATTTTATGGTACAACATGACTTCAAGAAACAATCGGTTGATAGGGCTCATGATTACGCATCGAGGAATGTCTATTTGGTAATGGAGGTAGTTTTGGGGTAAAGACTGTAAAGGGAGACCACGGCTTAATTAGAGTAAGCAGGTTCAAATGAATGTAGCTTGCAGTAGTTACACGTGCTGAAGGGGCTTTGTATAGGATAGAATGGCATGGAAAGCTGCATCGTACCAGTCTTCGGTCTGAAGACCACAATAGCATCTGAGAAGATGGAATGCGAGATCTGGTGTGGCGATGAAACGCACACAGTTCGTAAAGTGATAGTGACGCCGCCCACTCAAATAGCGTAATTAGAGAGCCGCATTAATCAAGTTTCCAGAATCGAATCATTCACTGTGCAACTGAGAATCGCCTCTCAAAATTCTATAATCTTTCGCTACCGCACAGTGCAGAGCTAGCAGGAGAAAGAACGTGGTTTAGCTACGACCTAAAATTTGTTTCACGGTGGAACCTTTCACTCTACAGCGATAGACCATCGGTGAAAGCTAGAGATCCAAGAGAATAACCGCGCGTAACGCTGTTTCATTTACCGTTCACTACAACCTACATCTTGCTGTAAGGATGAAAAATTCCGCCTTGAAACTGTACAGGACAAATATTATTTTCCCGAGGAGTTTACAAACATAACAAGATAGCCCCTGCCACGTTTGGAACAGCAGAAAAGAACACGTGTTGCGTAGTGATGTGTGATCCTGTAAGTCAGTGTAAACGAACCGAAACTTCAGGTTTAGAGAGGGTAGAGCCACTCCTTTCCTTTGTTTTGCGCTACTAGGAATAGGAAATACAGCAGATATGCAGCAGTAAACAGCCTGAAAAATAGCGACGAGCAGATTTATTTTTACTTATTAGAGACCGAACATTATCTGAGCTCTCAAAAGGCTATGGGAAGCATGCGAATGTGGTCTTGTTGAGCAATGTAGCCTGGTGTGGGAGGCGAGGGAACAAGAAGGAAGGTATAACAAACCGTTAACTTCATGATCATTATAGTCAGAAAAACGCATCAGATATTAAAGTAAATATAGTTCCATTCTATTTTAATGTCCTTTTTTAAAGATTACCGGTTTCGAAGAAAATAATCTCCCAGCGTCAGGCAGTTTTAAAAATGGGTTTCCAACCTCCAACCGTCGCACCAGGAAGAATATTAGGCATGCTTCGCCCATGATGCTGGCCTTCCAGTGCAATCTGGTTCCCAGCCCATTTTATTGAAGGGAAGCCACCCATTCCAAGCCGTATGGTTATCACTGCACGTGATCAAATACCTGAAGATGAAAGATTAATCTTCGGAAACTAGTAGCCTGTCTTAATGGACATTTGTGTTAGAGACTGTATTTACTGTAATTGATAACTGCCCCGATCGAACTGTAAATGGAAAAGCTTTAGATCACAAACATAGAGATCGCTGACGGAATCGGCAGCAGCCTTTTGAAGGAAACCATCCTAACTTCCTCTAAAGTGATTTAGCAAACCACAGAAATCTAAATGACAATGGCTTTTTTTCGCTGGGTTTCACAACCGCTTAGAATTAATTGAAGATTAGAATAATGAATCAATCAGTGCTGCAAACTTTTTTTGTAAAATTAAAAATTTATTGGAAATTTGTGCAGGAAAATCATGGAGGACTAAATTTGGCTATATGGGCTTACCACAATGTAGCAATAAAACTGTCATTGAACTGGTGGCTAATGGCATGTAGATAATGGCGACCACCTTCTCGTCTTGCGTTGTAGAAGCCACTGACACACATAATTACCTTAAATAACAGCACATCAGTGAGCACAGAGACTATTGCGGATGAAGGAATATACGAGGGATGGAACTTTAATAGTGGCAACTATTTATTTACAGCTCGTACAAAATAGATACGTGTTTCAAAATTTTACTGACCTTCAAAGTAGTCACCAGCATTGTGTATAACACGTTGCCAGCCATGTGGAAGTCGTAGGATACTCTTAGCAGTGCCAGTTGTGTTGACAGTTCGAGCGGCGCGGTCTATTGCCCGACGAATTTGTAGCAGTTCTGAAGCGAAGGCCGTGAACTGTTTCCTTCGGTTTAGAAATCGAGTTGAACTTACGAGTATCTTAAATCAAGGGAGTGCAGTAGGTGGTATAGCACTTAGCAGCCCAATCAGTCAAACAAATCAGTAACAGCTTGCACTGTACGTGCTTGAGAATTGTCCTGCAAAATGATGGTCAGGTCCTGCAGAAAGTGTCATCATTTCTGTCTCTATGCTGTTCATTTTTGGAACACAACCTACGAGCAGCTTAGAGACAGAAGTGATGACACTTTCTGCAGGACCTGGTCATCATTGTGCAGGACAATTCTCGAGTGCGTACAGTGCAAGCTGTTACTGATTTGTTTGACTGATGGGGCTGCTAAGTGCTATACCACTTACTGCATTCCCTTGATTTAAGATACTCGTAAGTTCAACTGCATTTCTAAACTGAAGGAAACGCTTCACGGCATTCTCTTCAGAACTGCTACAAATTCGTCGGGTAGTAGACCGCACCGCTCAAACTGTCAACACAGTTGGCACTGCTAAGAGTATCCTACGACTTCCACATCGCTGGCAACGGGTTATACACAATGCTGGTGACTACTTTGAAGGTCAGTAAAACTTTGAAACACGTATCTATTTTGTACGAGCTGTAAATAAACAGTTGCCATTATTTAAGTTCCAACCCTCGTACAAGCCACCGTCTCTTCTAACCACACATCAGAGTGGAGTACAGAGCTTAGATCGTGTGAGTAATATGGCGACTGGATGCTCTAAATGGATATGGGAGCCATCCGTATTGATGCTTCTTGGTTAAAGCACTCTCCTCGCAAGTGATTAGTGTGCCTAAATGTAGTGTGAAAGCGGGGTATAGTTGAGTGTGGTGATTATGTCCTGCTATGAGGAAATCTAGGTTGTGTAAAATAGGATCCATGGTATGTCTACCAAGGTCCCTCTTACCATAAAACGACACTGAGACCTGCCGGCAGATCACGTTCTCCATTTTACTCACAATCTGAGGAAGCCAGTTCACCATCCTCCTGCCCTAAATTATGTCAGAGTGCTCAGAATATCTACGGACACGTTTACGGGCGGCAGGGTGGACAAAAGTATGAAAACACCAAAAACACAAAACTACCAATTTTGGTAAAAATTTTTGGAATACAGTGATCAATAGATTATTATATATTTTGACTAAAGTTCAGTCTTGATCACACCATTTATGTTTCAATGACATAGGTAACCGGTTTCGGTTATTTTTACATAACCATCATCAGACCCATGGCTCCCTTAGGATGGTAGGCGGAGCTCTCCTCAGCTGCTACGAAGTCAACTCGTAGCAGCTGAGGAGAGCTCCGCCTACCATCCTAAGGGAGCCATGGGTCTGATGATGGTTATGTAAAAATAACCGAAACCGGTTACCTATGTCATTGAAACATAAATGGTGTGATCAAGACTGAACTTTAGTCAAAATATTACAAAACTACCAAACCTAATACAGTGTAGGAAAACTAATGACATTCAAGAATGCTTCCAGTAGTCTCGGAAAGGATAAATACAAGCCTTGTATGTTTTTAAAGAAACCTTTACCACTATTGCTGCAAAATAGTTTCAAGTTCAAGTAATAATGATGGAACTGGACAACGATCACGCACCCATCTCTCCAAAGCAGACCAATCAATAATAATGAGATCCGCACATCTAGCGACCAGAGGAGACACGACAGATCATCCTCGTGCTCACAAAACTAGTCCTGGACTACGAGCTTTACGAACAGGGGCCTTCTTGCCTTGGAACCTGGCGTCACCATTGGCAAACAAATATTGCACCGTAGGCTGGACGTGATCAGCCAATATGGTCACATAACCCTTGGAAGTAATGAGACCTTGCACCACGTTTCCCTGTTATGGGTTTGCAGCACTGATTACTAGTTTTGGAATGCCAGTTTATGGAGCTTCCTTCTTCTTTCTTTGCGCTGACAGGGCTCGCGAGTGCGTCATTCAGTTCTGCAGTGACTTTCGCAGCTGTTGCCATCTTAATTTTCGTCACAATCCACTTAAACGACTGTATGTCACACACTTCCGTTCGCGTTGTGCGTTAGGGAATGATGTTTTTTGCGCTTTCCCTATAAGCGGTATAAGTCTTCGATAAGACGCCTTTTGAAACAGCAACTAGCTCTCTGGTTTACGGAATCACGTACCATACGAGCACCAACAATTTTCCCACGTTCGAATTCACTGAGTTCCGACAAAATACAATTTAGATTAAGGGATCATTAATGAATTTCAATTAGTTGCTCCAATTGTTGTAGAACTTTTTCTTAGTTTCTGTTGTCCATGGTCTGAGAGCTGAAAGCAAAGGCTGATAGCTAATTTGAGCAGTCGATATCTAGAGCTTTTCACCTATTGATTCGAGTGAACTCGTAAACTTATGGCACTACTATTACAGTTCCTCGAAGTTAAACGATGCCTTAATGTAGTGGTCTGTAGATTTCAATTTCCTATTAGTTCTTTTATGACGTGAAAGCATCTCCAACTGCATCCGTAGCTAACGAAAATCGTTTGACGTAGAATACCTCGCTTGTCAAGATTTCCTACTGGCGTATCGCACGGAAAGTCGGCAACCCGGCTAACACCACTGTCTTCGAGCAGAGTGCTTGGCAGGCGCTGAGCCCGTATTTAAACCGACTGTGGCTCCGTTTCTAAGGGATCGCGCAGAGTCATGGTTTTCATACTTTCTTTATTTGATTTCAGAAATGCGCAGGTAACAGATTAATTCGCCACGTCGTTTACCTCACTCCCCTCCAACACTGTTGTGATTCCGATCCGATATTATTATTTTATTTAATATTTATTTGATTCACATTCAGGCACTATACAATATACAGTCAGTCTCATTGTAAGCTGTTGAACATGAAATGAAGTAATTCCAGAATAGTAGCCCTTGGATGAGATGGAAAGATTGTATTTTAACGGGTTTAGTTATTAAAGACCCATCTGTTGATTCGTCAGAGGCAAGGGCATCCTCAGAACAGCCCCAGGGAAGAGTGATAGGACCGCTTTTGTTCTCTGTACACATAAACGGTCTGAAAGACAGAGTGAGTAGTAATCTGCGTCTGTTTACTGACCACTGTAGTGTACGGCAAAGTGTCGTCGTTGAGTGACTGTAGAAGGAGGCAGGGTGACTTACACAAAATTTCTGTTTGGCGCGATGAATGGCAGCTTTTGCAGATGAGGAGGAAAAACTGTCCTCTAGTGTGCGAATTCAGTATTAGTGGTGTGCTGCTTGACTCAGTCTCGTCGACTGAATCCCTAGTCGTAAAGTTGCAAAGTGAAATGAAATGGAACGAGCACATAAGGTCGGTAGTAGGAAAGGCTACTAGTTGACCTGGGTTTATTGAGAGAATTCTAGGAAAGTATTTGCTCGTGTATAGAACACCTGTGAGCCCCATCTTCGAATACTGCTCGAGTGTTTGGGGTCCACGCTAGCTCAGATTGAAGGAAGACATCGTAGAACTCACCAGTGTGCTGTTAGAGCTGTTACCAGTAGGTTCGATCAACAGGCGACTGTTACTGAAATGCTCCGTGAACTCAAATGGGAATCCGTGGACGGAAGACGACTTGCTTTTCGCGAAACACTGTTTAAAGAACCAGCATTTGCAGCTGACCACAGGACGATTCTATTGGCACCGACGTACATTTCGCGTCAGTACCGCGAAGATAAGAGAAGGGATATTAGGGCTTGCACGGAAGCTTGAAGACAGTTGTTTTCCTTTCGCTCCATTTGCTACTGGAACAAGGAAGGGAATTATTAGCAGTGTTGCAAGGTGCCCAATGCCACGCACCGCAAGGTACCTCGCAAATTATACATGCGGATGTAGATTGATGGCGATAATGGGAAAGGGGAGGAGGGTAGTCGTGCTTCGGAATCTTCGACCCCGCTCACTTTTGCCCCCACCCTCCCTCCCCTATGTAGCCCTCGTGTGTTTGACGTTAATATGGTTATTAACATTCTGGAGTTCCAGTACAGCACTCGTGGCTGCCGCATAGCGGTCGCGAAGTGGGGCCGAGGCAGTGCCAGAATAAGTTTTACAGTCTGACGATAATTTATGGATTTGTAGTTTTAGCTTGACGATGTCCACTATGGACAAACGATAGATACTGTTATTCTGAAGAAGGTTGGGTTATGCCGACTGAAACCTAGGTAAATTCTAGGTAAACGGTGCAACTGAGGCTGTTCATTATTAAAATTAAAATTAAAATTAATATTTATACTGTTGCTGACAGGGCCGCGAAGTGTTGAAGATATTTACATTCTGTTTTGTCTCTAGCTACGGAGAGAAGACCTTACCGCTGGGAATTGGAGGTGTTTAATTCCTTGCCGGCATTCTGGTCGAAAGACACGACAGTCACAAATTTTTGTTTCTCATCCTAGATTAAGGTTGACCTTTACACGCGTAAGCATGCTTTTAGCTTCATACTTGAGAGCGCTTCTAGAGAAGAACATTAATTTTTTAAGTTACACAAAGAACGTTGTATTTTTTACAAGAAGAACAACATTTTGTAGAATGTGGCTCTCTTTTTGGAAAAAGATGCCCTATTAGAGAATGAATCGCAGTTTAAGAGTGGGGCCTCATGACCGAGGCTGCTCATAAACAAAAATAAAAAGGTAATTGTAAATAAGGAAGAGAAAATGAACAATTTTCTCAAAAAACGGATAAGTCCCATGATACGAATCCAAAGCTGTAGGACTGACTTCTTCTGAGTGGTCACAACAGCCTCGTTAAATCTGAAGAATGACATCGTTTCCACCTGTGTGTAATTTACAAATCGTTCTTTGTTAAGTGCCACTAGCTAACCTCGAGGTTTGCTCCTTCTCAAGGGTTTAATGGATGTGGAGACACCATCCTCGTAAGTCCTAAAACACAGAAGTCACACGGTACGCACAGTTATAAGTAGCACGGTCGTCAATGTGCACGACCTTCGGATATGTATCCACAATTTAGATACACACATGGAGCGGCTGCGCCACACATGTGCAAGTGTGCACGGGAAAATTTGGAACTCAAACCATACAGAGAATCTGCAGCAAACAACACAGATACTAGGTAGATGTTGATTGAGAAAACGAACAAAACATCTTGATTAAAAGGGAGAAAAGCAAAGAAATTTCACCGCTTACATGGCCCAACTTTTAATTATCTCTAGGATATCACAAAAGAAACTTCTAACTTCAAAGCTGCGTCCATTATTTTTATAATAATGGGACGTTAAGATTCTTAATCCAGGCGAAAGTGTTGATGCTGCGTGTCACGTGAACTCCGCTCGCCCACAACAGCGTCCTGTGCGGCGCCCCTTCGTTTCAGTGATGAGAGCACTCTTATTAGCAAACGCCACATTTGAAACGTTCTGGCAGACTGAAACTGTGCGCCGGGCTGGGACTCGAACCCGGAACCTTGCACCATTTGTAATCCACCAATAAGTTTCAAATCGGCACACGCTCCACTTGAGAGTGAAAATTATTTTCGTACTGCCACCTAATGGTGGGTGGCGGGGGCTACTTATGTTACCACTAACTGATCCCTCCTACCTTATTCCACTCGCGAATGACGAGTGGGATGAATGGTTGGCAGTAAATCCCTGTACTGGCTATAATTTCTCAAATTTTCTCATCGTGATCATTTACGTGTGATATATGTGGGAGGAAGTAATATGTTGTCCGACTTTTCCCGTAAAGTTTTAATAGTAAACCTGACCGTGATGCACAACAACTGTCTTGTAACATCTGCCACAGGAGTCTGCTGAGCATCTCGATAACGCTCTCGTGACGATTAAACGATCTTGTGACGAAACGCGCCGCTCTCCGCTGGGCCTTCATATCTTCTATCAGTCCTACCTGTATGTACTGTACAGTAAACAACTGCATTAGTAATTAAGCTAAGAGTACTTCTCTAACACTGTTTACCGCAGGCAGTTTCTTAAGATAACCATCCGTAACTCTGAATACAAATCAGGAACCTCAGCAATGTGAATTTTGTGACTGGCAGCTGCTGTATGATGTAAAATAGTGCTCAGAGCCATTTGAACCATTTTTTTGTAAAATATCTCCTATCTATTCATTCATAGTGCACACGACACTAAACATACTTCATAAATTAGAATTGTACTAACGTTCCTCATCTTCTGGGACATACGTTCTTCGTTTTATACGTTTGCTGAACGATTAATGCTAAAGTCGTCAGGAGTGAAATTGCCAGTACAGGTAGTTCTATAATTATGATTACTGATGAATGGCTTGCAGTTACTACGCTGTAATAAAAAATGTTCTTTTATTCACATTTAACATTAGAAATTTTCCACATTTGGTTGCCATGTTGGGGAAAAGTCTCCGGAAACCTCCCAGCAACCGTCTCACAGCGGTTTTCGAAATATCACTATCAAAACAATTCTGATAATGATCAATACTTCTACGTACGAAATAACTACGCTACTGAAGACAAGCACACTTACTTTTCTTTCTAATCGAAGTGTTCACAGCGATCCAACAACAGCGTAAATGGGCACGCTCTTAACGCCGATGTGCATGATGTAATTCCGTGAGTGATTTGTTGAGAGTCATTCTATCCAGTATGTCGTTACCATTCGATTTTGCAGCTAACCTTTTTTTTTCGTTCTTGGAATGATGTTTTTCGGTGGTCCGGCACCCAACGTTTCCCCGTCGTCTTTACTCTGACTTTAGCTTTCTCTCGGGATTAACACGATTTAGAAAGCTGCTCTGGCCGGTACAGTGACATCCCATGAGTTAGCCCTACTCATACGTGTTCCGGTGAATACGTTTTACGAAGAGTTCATAAAAAAACTGAATACGCACATTGCGTCTCTGGAACCAGTTGAGAACGAAGTTGCCCTTTTTAGCGGTTAACCCTTTCAGGTACATAAGAAAACTAAAGTGCTAATGATTAAAATTTTTGTATTTCTGTGATAACTGGAGGTTTTATAATCAAAATATGTTATTATTGAAACATTTTTATTTGTGCTGCTAAAAAAAATCTGGGACGTATTTGTCCTTGTGGTCCTTAAAGGACAGTTACAGAACACATTACACTTAATACATCGAAAAATTATAGAGGCAGTGTATATGTTGTCTATTTGAAACGAAATTCTGTGAAACAGTTTCTGCTTGAAATAAAGCATAAATTAACACCACACTGTTCACAAATATTGTAAGTGCGATTTTCAACACACTCTGAAGCACAATCAACACATCTCTTCCTTACGTCTGATTTTATCATTCGGTGCTCTGGACTCTTTGGATTGCTACTGGTCTGCAACCTTCTTGATGTTTTCACTACTGTTGATAAATTCCTTTGTCGACTTGAATAATTTCCAATTAGATTTCTCGCAATGCATTGTCTGAACTTTAGGGATGATAGTGTTGATTTGAATCCTGATTCTTCTGCCAATTTTGAATATATTACATATTCATTGTTTACACCAATGTCAAGAAGATTAAAGAAAATTCTCAGGTAATACTTAATCTTTGCCTTCCTGTCGACCTCATAAGTAACTTTCTTCTGGTCCATAAGGTCCACTCCTCCCATTCACTTGTTGTACTTTCTTATCATAAGAGGACCTGTGAACACTGATCTTCTCAGAAGAACCAGACTGATGCCTCTTCACTGTCGTACATGGTACTGGGGAAATAAAATTAAACAGTAGGAAAACTGGCTTGTTATCCACCCATTTGAGGACTGTGAGACCATTGCTGCTGAGACTGTGTAACCTCCCCCTCACTTATCGACCTTAATGACACTGAAAAATTAAACCGCGTGTACCTAATGGAAATTTGGGAAAAGCAATCGTCACCGAAGTTAATCTGTCGGTAAAGATGGAGGAAGGGTTACATCTAAATGAAAGGAAAAATGCAAATGAAACTGGTGGAAATTAATTTTGAAAAGGGGTAAAGTTAATAAAGAAAGTAAATGTGCGGCTGTTACGTTAACAATTAACTAGCGGTAATTAGATATTTGAGATTTGGGGAAAATTACGGTCGCCAGTCCTATGGACAATTACTATAGTAACTGAAAAAGGAAGGTTATTGCACATATAATTAGCACTAGAAGTGTGGCAACTGAAGGTTGACACGTGTAGTGTGAAAACTGAAAGTTTGTCAGAAGTAATAAATTTCGCGACACTCTGACTTAGTTTAGCAAAAGAATTAATAAAACCGGAAAACTGAAAGTTAATTTAGTGACTGAAATTAATAGTGAGCTTTGTTTCTGAAGCACTACGAAATTCAATGAAATAAGGTTAGTCTTGGGCTACCTCAACAATCATTTCAAAAGCTACCTGAATCTACGCAATTTAGAAATAAGAGATTTAACTTTGAACTTGAATTTAATGATTCTGAACAATTAGCAATAGTGAAATTTAGTACGTACCAAGCTGAGCTGTAGTCACAGGCAAGCTAAAATATGGTAACAAAACTCGCACTCATAATTTGTGCTTGTGTAATCTAAATATTGTAGCCAGCTATGAATACTTTAACTGAACTTCGAAATTAAAGCAGTGAAATGGAATAATATTACTTTAATGCTGGCGTTTGAATTTCAACGACACTCTGGTTCATTCCGGAAAAGGAAGGGACCCTGCTTGGTAATGCAATTGGGACAATGAGCAGCAAATGTTCATGCTAAGTTGCTGTAATTATAGTTACGAAAATGGAACAGTTTGAAAAGCTGAGGTCTGCCATACAGTTCTAAAACTTTACGTGCTTCCAGTCTTCCTTGTTGGTTGATTGAAGGTTTGAAGCCGTCGATCGAGGAGGTGGCGACAGTCACTCATTGTCGGCCGTCGCTGTTGCAGAAGCTGGATGTTGGCGCGCCTTCTTCTCGACACGGTCACCAGGCGAAACGGGCTCTTGATGTGCGCCAGCTAATGCTTCCCGTCTGCGACACCGTGTAAGAAACTATCATAGCAAGTCGAGCGCAATTACATGCTGCCCAAACCCGAAAGCGCGGCAACTCGCGGGAACGTCACACAACACACCTGCTCCACCGCCCTACCCCAGCCAGACCCCCTCTGCCCGCGTTCCACGCGACAGAGTTAACACTACCAAAGATCCTAAACACTTTGGTTCTCCACACGACCTATCGATGTATTCGTTCGATAGCATAGTTTTCCCTAGGCCAGACCCAGCGTAAAAATACAAATAATATTTACAAAACAAACCAATTATACATCGACATAAATGCATAAATATATATATACAAATAGTAAAACAATAACAATATATAAAGACACAGAAATGTCATATCTTGAGGTAACAAAACAAGGACAAAAAATTATAGTACAATAGATGGAAATAGGAGGATATGCATTTCCGGCGTTACAACTGTATGAATCACCTCTTTTCATTTCCTTGTCTGGAGGGAATGTCTTTGGGATGTTTTTACGATTGGTGCACACTGTTCCCAGTTTCCGAATCACATCTGCACCACATTTTGAAACCCCATTTGACTGGCTTATTTTTGACATACCGTCGCATAATATTATGTTCTTCGAATCTGATCATATGTTCATCTACAGATTGAGCCATAGTTGCACTAAGAGTCCTTCCATCTAGCTACAGACCCCCTTGAAGATGTCCTCCGCAGACAGGGATGAAACGTTGGGAATTGATACAGAATTCATCAACCGACCACGGCATAAAAGCTCGGATAATTATAATGGACATGACATTTCCGGCCGTGAAAGTCTACATTTCAGTATCATTTTGTCTCATCCTACACCATTGACCTGAGACTAGCAGCAGCCCGACTATGGAATAACCGTCCCATGCGGACGCTGCCTTCCATCTAGCTACAGACCCCCTTGAAGATGTCCTCCGCAGACGGGGACGAAACGTTGGAATTGACACAGAATTCATCAACCGACCACGGCGTAACATAATGGACATGAGACAAAATGGTGCAAAGAATTGTTGTCGGATGACAGGCATGCGTGTGGAGGAGTTACTGTGTACCCTATACAGCGATCCTCCTTTCTGCTAGTCAGACATTGTGACGAGTACGCATGCCCTCACGTTCCCATGCAGTCCAACGTCGGCCTGCTGTCACATCCGAATGCCCCACAGATCTGGATATTGTTCCATTCGACCAACTAACTGGATCGTGACCCTGAGTGAGACTCCTTCCAAACGCTCTCTTGTAGGAGTAAGCAGCATCTCCGTGTCCTTCGCAATGTTCACTCAATATTTGACGCTATTTAGCCTCTTATATACCCTTCCAGGCATGGTAACAACAGTAAACACGAACAACACTAATGCATTGTGGTGGCCATTCTACCTTTCGCAGAGTATTGTAACACTGTTCGTGGTGTGTACGTGTACGAAGTTACACTGACATCATACAATGTCTTCACTTTTTGGCAGGCACGCTATATTGTAAATACTAATGGGCCTGTAAGCCTACTTGGCGTACCTCTGAAGTTACTTTTACACCCGTCTGTTCCGCCCCGTTATGAATGATTTTTTGCGTTCTGTATGCTAGTAAGTTCTGCATCCAGTTAGGAATCTGTTCCTATAATCCGAAAGTTTGCATTTTGTTCACTAAACGACAGTGTGGAACTCTATGGAATGACGTCCTGAAGTCAAGTAATACGGCATCAACGTTGGCGCCTTTGTGTATGGCGATGTGGATTACGCGAAGGGGCTACAAACAGAGCAAACTATCCTCAGTCGCCCTGTGACGTCATCGTAATTGTAGTCCTGGCAGGCGGTCGCACGCACCTCGGTGCCCAGTGCGTGTCCCAGATACGCGTGAGTGGCTGTTGGGCAACGCGCCTAGCCCGCGCCCGCGCCTGTCTCGGCCGGGACCAGACGGCGCGAAAGTGGAACCGCTCTGCCGTTCACCCAACAGCCGGCCAGCAGGTTCTTGCTCTGCTGCAGCAGCGGAGGCGCACTGCGCCACAGGCCAACTTAAGAGGCGTTGCAGGAACAAATATCGCCAGTGTTCTTCCATTTTCCAGACTGCCACTTACCACAAGTTTTTATTATCACCTCGAAAAAATGAAGCTGAGATCATAAAACGTACTGCTGAAGTACGTCTTTATCTACATACGATGTCTGACATAGAAACTTTAACACCCAGAGGGGAAGAGAAAATAGAATCAAACTTGAAAGGTCGACAGGGCATATAACGTTATTTCAGTGATCAGAATACACTCAAGCGCCAAAGAAACTGGTATAGGCATGCGTATTCAAATACAGAGATGTGTACATAGAGTACTGCGCTGCGGTCGGCAACCCCTGTGTAAGACAGCAAGTATCTGGCGCAGTTGTTAGATGGGTTACTGCTGTTACAATGGCAGGTTATCAAGATTTAAGTGAGTTTGAACGAGGTGGTATAGACGGCGGAAGAGCGATAGGACACAGCATCTCCGAGATAGCGATGAAGTGGAGATTCTCCCATACGATCATTTCACGAGTGTGCCGGAATATCAGGAGTCCGGTAAAACACCAAATCTCCGACATCGCTGCGGCCGGAAATGGATCCTGCAAGAACTTGACCAACGACTACTGAAGAGAATCGTTCAGCGTGACAGAAGTGCAAATCCTTCCGCAAATTGCTACAGATTCCTATGCTGGGCCATCAACTAGTGTCAGCATCATAGATTTGGGCTTTCGGAGCCGAAGGTTCACTCGTGTACCATTGATGACTGCACGACACAAAGCTTTACGCCTCGCCTGGGCCCGTCAACACCGACTTTGGACTGTTGATGACTGAAAACATGTTGCCTGGTCGGACAAGCCTTGTTTCAAATTGTATCGAGTGGATGGACGCTTACAGGTATGGAGATAATCTCATGAATCCATGGACCCTGCATGTCAGCAGGAGACTGTTGAAGCAGGTGGAGGCTCTGTAATGGTGTGGGGCGTGTGCAGTTGGTGTGATATGGGACCCCTGATATGTCTAGATACGACTCTGACAGGTGACACGTACGTAAGCACCCTATCTGATGACCTGCATCCATTCATGTCCATAGAGTATTCCGACGGACTTGGGCAATTCCAGCAGGACAATGCGAAACCCCGTACGTCCACAATTGCTACAGAGTGGCTCCAGGAACATTTTTCTGACTTTAAACACTTCCGCTGACCACCAAACTCCCCAGATGTGAACATTATTGGGTGTATATGGGATGCCTTGCAACATGCTATTCAGAAGAGATCTCCACCCCCTCGTACTCTGATTTATGGACAGCCCTGCAGGATTAATGCTGTCAGTTCCCTCCAGCACTAGTTCAGACGTTAGCCTAGTCCATGCCACGTCGTATTGCGACACTTCTGCGTGCTCGCGGGATCCCTACACGATATTAGGCAAATATACCAGTTTCTTTGGCTTTTCAGTGTAGGAACAAATTGACGAAGGACTCATCACCTCTATGTAGCCTGGATGGTTGCACTGATTCAGTTGGGAAGGATCATAATGCCGTTCTGTTGTCTCCTTATGCAAGCTGGTCCACAACAGTTGTAACTGGTCCTTGATATCCAGGATGAAGTAGACGTCTGAGCTCATCACACACAAGTTCTATCGAGAATATCTCTGGGGATCTGGCTGCTCACGAACATTACGCATACAGTTCATACAGACACTTGTTCTTTTTCGACGAGCATTGTCCTATTGAAAAATGGCACCACGATACTGTCTCATGAGACGTAACTCATGAGCACACAGGAGGTCCGCAACTTTCCGGTGTGCTGGCGAATTTCCTTCGATAACTACCAGTATGATCCGAAGTTATAACCTATAGTTCCCCACACGGTGACCCCAGAGTAACAACGCTGTGCCTCACCAGAACATTCGAAGTGTGGTGTCACGTATCGATACAACCATACGGGCGATTGCTATCGACTCCAGAGGGAAACTCGCTATTTCGTTGCCAAGGTCGCGACGCCGGTGTGATGAGATCGATACGTGACACGACAGGAAGAATGGGACCTCTCCCCAGATCGCCCCCGACGACGTCCATCCGAGATAGTGCAGAACCACAATTCATCACTCAACACCATATGATGCCTTTTATCTGCACGCCTTGCTTCCCAGTCACGACACCATTCCAAATACAGTCGTTTGTGTTGTAGTGTTAGCAGCAGTCTACGCATGAATTCCCTAGTTCGGCTACTGCTAGTCTCTGACCAATGGTGTTGGATGACACAAGAGTTGCACCTCTTCTCGGATTGCAGGCGCAAAAATGAAGGGGTTACGATGTGCTTCGTGCAAAGTAGGGCAATCCTTCCTGGTGTCGGTCCGACGTGATCAAGCGGAGTCATGACGACTAGCTTGTATGTCCTTACGTTCCCATACAGTCAAACATCGGCCCACCGTCATGCCTGAATGCCCCACAAATCTAGAAATTGTAGGATTCGACCAACCGACCGTATCGTGACACACAACGAGGCCCCTTTCAAACTCTGCCCGGTGCCAGCATTTAGGTCGTTAACGTACGTAATCACTAGTGAGCAGCGTAGTTAACGTACGTAATCAATAGTGAGCAACGTGCTCAGGAGGGGTTCACGAGGAAAAGCTGATACAGCGAGCCTGGCCTAAGCCCCATTGCGATCACGAAAACTTTTATGGGTACGCAACAGTGTCCTCTCCATTTCGGCCCTTCCTCCTCACCAGAAGAAAATAGGCTACCTGCGCCGAGCGGCTCACAAGTTTTCACAACATGCTCGGGAGTGGCTCATGAGCCTCTCGGCTCGCAATCTTTAGATACGTCGAAAGCGTCCAAACCTATCACGACAACACTGCTAGCTGTCCGTCAGTGCAGAAACTCTCGTTAGCCGCCGGACGGATGACCTAGTGGCAGGTGTTGTACCTTTAACTTCTACAGATTAGGTGACTTTTCCGTAGATAGTTTCCTATCCACATTTTTTTTATGAAGGTACCATCTACAGGGTAGCCAGAAAGTCTCTGCATACCTGAGCTAAATACATTTAACGGTATAACGTGGTAAGATAATTATGTTTTGAACTTCTCATCCTAATCATTGATAAGAAATAGTGCTCCTCACGTGAATTGCTTTGTGGTTGCCACGTAACTACCACGTGACCACCAGCAGAGGTGAATGAAGTAAGTGAGTTGACCAGTTCATTGCTCACTTTTCCATGTTTGGTGAAGTAAAATGACAGATGCCTGCGACCTCACTTTCAAGGAGGGCTTAGTGGCAAGTTTGTGGGTTCATGTATGGAAGCACAACAATGAAAATCAGACACAGGCGACGGATAAGGTACGGTAAGCAGCGATCGAACCCACAGATTCTGATCATGTGGGAGAAGAAAGCTTACCGCTTGGTAAGTGTTTTCGGTATCCATTCCTCTGGTCCATAAATCTGAAGGGAAACATGTGCTGAAGCTAATGCGTCAGTGTTGTGGTCACCCTCCAAGTCGATCAGAAAGCGTGCTGCAGAACTAGGAAATAAAAGGAGCACGACGCATTTCCACGTGAAAATGAAATGCAAGCATTCCTGACAGTGGCAGTCAGTGCACCACAGACGATGACTTAAACCGTCGGAGGTTTATCAAGCTGTTCAGGGATAGTGGTTGTGCACCTACGAACGTTTTAGACGAAGGAGTAAGTGTCATTAAAGTCACAATGAAATAATTTCACGTGTGATGGACTTTCTCCCCACCCTGTTCAATGCATCGAAGTTTACCGATATTACGCTGTATGGAGTAGGTAGTAAAATGTTGACTAGGTACGAGTTTTTCACAAGAATGGAAGATTAAAAATGTGTAAGTAATGCCCCATGGAATGTAAATCCTATAAAATTTGTATAATACATGTGGGTGGCAGGAAGCTCGGCTGGAAAGTTGTCGGAAGCAGAATCTTCTTGCGTGTCGGGTGCAAGAAACAGCGAAGGGTGTACCCCAGAAAGGCGGAATAATAATAATAACAACAATAATGCCATTAGGGCATCATCAAAAAAAATGTTCAAATGTGTGTGAAATCTTATGGGACTTAACTGCTAAGGTCATCAGTCCCTAAGCTTACACACTACTTAACCTAAATTATCCTAAGGACAAACACACACACCCACGGCCGAGGGAGGACTCAAACCTCCGCCGGGACCTGGGGCATCATCAGTTTCAATAAAACTTCAATTACAAATGAAACTCTTTTTAATCATAGAAATTGCAATGATTAACATTTTGTTGAAACTGTTGCAGATTTTAACATAACATTTGAAAACAAATGTAGATTTTTAGAAATGTAACTTTTATTCTTCCACATGACTGTGCCGATCTGTAACTGTTAATAAGCGAAGTGCAGAAGTAGACAGACAACATAATTTTCTACTTCCCGCAGCGCAAGGTGAAATAAAAAATTGGGTTTCCGATTTATTACAACATGTCTGAAATAACTTCGCGGTTGTAAACGAGGCATTCTAACGGCTGGTGATGTCTCTAAAAACTGCTGATCGTCGTTGTCCGAATAACTGTTTTCTAAGACTACTCCTATGGTGGAAAGAGTGTACGATTCTGCTTAGTTAAGTTTTAATTTGTCATTGACAACGACGCCACAAAAAAGGGTTCTGTTCAGGAGCGCAGAAGAGGAATACTCGTGAGGAACTTGGCAAAGCTATTGAAGGTCGAAACCAAAGAAGGAATGAAGGAAAATTACGGTTTAACTTTCTGTTCTCGTTGTCTCTAAGACGGAGCACGAGTTGACGGCGAAGGTAGTCGGCTGAGTATTTTTCAAATGAATCTTCGTGCTATTCGCGTTCATCGGCTTCTGGAAACTACAGGAACAGCGGCGCTTGGTAGTATAGAACTAGGTGGTCGGACCATCGCTTCCTGCAATGCCCTGCTTCTTTCGACTGCTATATTCTTCCGCTATGTCTTTCACTTACGTACGAGAGACAGTGGTAAAGTTTTGTTACCTCGAAAAAATCAAATTATGTAATTAATTTTTTATTTATTTTTATGGAGGGAATATTTTGAAGAGTTGCTCAATGTAGGTGAAAATGCGATCAGTAATGAAACTTCCTGGCAGATTAAAACTGTGTGCCCGACCGAGACTCGAACTCGGGAGCACTTGCCCGCGAAAGGCAAAGGTCCCGAGTTCGAGTCTCGGTCGGGCACACAGTTTTAATCTGCCAGGAAGTTTCATATCAGCGCACACTCCGCTGCAGAGTGAAAATCTCATTCTGCGATCAGTAATGTTTCAGATTTCGAGGTAGAATGGGATAGGAATGATGATGGAAATATGATCACATTTGAGGAAGTGGAAAAAATGATCAATAGATTGCAGTGCAATAAAGCGGCTGGGGTGGATGAAATTAAATCGGAACTCATCAAATACAGTGGAATCTCAGGTCGTAAATGGCTACACAGGATAATTGAAATGGCCTGGGAGTCGGGACAGGTTCCATCAAACTGGACAAAAGCAGTAATCACACCAATCTTTAAACATGGAAACAGAAAAGATTGTAACAACTACAGTGGTATCTCTTTAATCAGCGTTGTGGGTAAAATCTTCTCAGGTATTGTTGAAAGGAAAGTGCGAGTATTAGTTGAGGACCAATTGGATGAAAATCAGTGTGGGTTTAGGCCTCTTAGAGGTTGTCAGGACCAGATCTTTAGCTTACGGCAAATAATGGAGAAGTGTTATGAGTGGAACAGGGAATTGTATCTATGCTTTATAGATCTAGAAAAGGCATATGACCGGGTTCCTAGGAGGAAGTTATTGTCTGTTCTACAAGATTATGGAATAGGAGGCAAACTTTTGCAAGCAATTAAAGGTCTTTACATGGATAGTCAGGCACCAGTTAGAGTTGACGGTAAATTGAGTTCATGGTTCAGAGTAGTTTCAGGGCTAAGACAAGGGTGCAACTTATCTCCACTGTTGTTCATATTATTTATGGATCATATGTTGAAAACAATAGACTGGCTGGGTGAGATTAAGATATGTGAATACAAAATAAGCAGTGTTGCATATGCGGATGACTTAGTTGTGATGGCAGATTCGATTGAAAGTTTGCAAAGTAATATTTCAGAGCTAGATCAGAAATGTAAGGACTATGGTATGAAGATTAGCATCTCCAAAACGAAAGTAATGTCAGTGGGAAAGAAATATAAACGGATTGAGTGCCAAATAGGAGGAACAAAGTTAGAACAGGTGGGCGGTTTCAAGTATTTAGGATGCATATTCTCACAGGACGGCAACATAGTGAAAGAACTGGAAGCGAGGTGTAGCAAAGCTAATGCAGTGAGCGCTCAGCTACGATCTACTCTCTTCTGCAAGAAGGAAGTCAGTACCAAGACTAAGTTATCTGTGCACCGTTCAATCTTTCGACCAACTTTGTTGTATGGGAGCGAAAGCTGGGTGGATTCAGGTTACCTTATCAACAAGGTTGAGTTTACGGATATGAAAGTAGCTAGGATGATTGCAGGTACTAGTAGATGGGAACAATGGCAGGAGGGTGTCCACAATGAGGAAATCAAAGAAAGACTGGGAATGAACTCTATAGATGTAGCAGTCAGGGCGAACAGGCTTAGATGGTGGGGTCATGTTACACGCATGAGAGAAGCAAGGTTACCCAAGAGACTCATGGGTTCAGCAGTAGAGGGTAGGAGGAGTCGGGGCAGACCAAGGAGAAGGTACCTGGATTCGGTTAAGAATGATTTTGAAGTAATAGGTTTAACATCAGAAGAGGCACCAATGTTAGCACTGAATAGGGGATCATGGAGGAACTGTATAAGGGGGGCTATGCTCCAGACTGAACGCTGAAAGGCATAATCAGTCTTAAATGATGATGATTATTATTATTTGCAGGTAAATGTCTGCTGTAGCACCGTAGCACGCCAGGAGAGCAAGCAAAACAAAATGGCTGCGTTATGCTCTGGCGGTGTGCTACGGTAGTGTGACGCGGGAATGTCAGTGTGTAGCGGGACTGCAGACACGTACCTCTAAAGAAACGAAAAATTAATTACGTAACTTCATTCTTCTCTTGGTGACAGCTAAAAAGCTTTCGGAACCACCCCTCTTACTTCAGAGGAAGCTGTCGGTGTCTAGTACGCTTTCTCTACTACGTTTGCGTCGGGCTCCCATAACTGGGCGTTATATACCGATTTCCTGTACCTCTTCAGTTAGGCCATGTGAACTCTGCAATACAGAATTAGGAAATGCGGTTCCAGCTGCCGGTTTTCACTTTCCACAACTGATTTTCGCCCACATGTAGACACTCAATTTTTTGTTTAAAATGTATTTTGGTTTTCAGTTTCCGTCGTGTTTAAAAAAAATATCCACTGATATACACTGACTGATCTTTTTTGTGCAGCGAGGGTGAAGAAAAGTAATCTTAGAACTGAAATGAAGAGAAACAACCATCTTACCAGCTAAATTGGAAACTATAACAGCTGATTTCCAGAGGCCCTTCGTGTAAAATAACTGTCAATAGGAAAATTTTTAGTTGGCCGAGCTATCAAAATAGCCTCCAAATTAACTTGCAAATTACATTGAAGAACGGTTACCGAAATTAGCTTTCGTATTCTGATAAATGTGTCACATGTAAACGTAGCAAATGTCTATTACTTTTTGTTTTTCTTCGGCCGAGATGACACGGGCTGCTCCCGTAAGCGGCATTATAACAATGACAAAATCGCTTTTTAATAGTTTAATACTGACATGATTACATGATTATAAATTAGACTTCCTTCTATTACTATTTCTTTGTAGGAATGCTGAGTCAAAATAAGACTGATGTCGTTTTCGTCGTCGTCTACTGCGGCTGAAAACTGCCAGATACGTACAATACTTAAGGCTTAGATCACTAATCAAGCCGCGCGGGGTAGCCGAGCTGTCTGGGGCGCCTTGTCACGGTCCGTGCGGCTCCCCACGTCGGAGGCTCGAGTCCTCCCCCGGGTATGGTTGTATCTATGTGTGTTGTCCATATCGTAAGTTAGTTTAAGTTAGATTAAGTAGCGTGTAGGCTTAGGGACCGATGACCTCAGCAGTTTGGTTCCATAAGACCTTATCACAAATTTCCAATTCACTAATGAAAACAGACCTAGTAAGCAAGGTTAAATGCATGTGATAGAGACCATCTGACTTTTTAGTAAAGTAAGTTACCTCCAGTCGACCGGGAACTTACTCTGCTTTCATATTGATAATACCGAGGGAGATGACGCCGTGGTTAGCACACTGGATTCGCATTCGAGAGGACGACGGTTCAAAGCCGCGTCCGTCCATCCCGATTTAGGTTTTCCGTGATTTCCCTAAATCGCTTCAAGCAAATGCCGGGATGGATCCTTTGCAAGGGCTCGGTCGACTTCCTTCCCCAATCCGATGGGACCGATAACTTCGTTGTTTGGTCCTCACCCCACCAAATCAGCCATCCAACAAACGTTGAGAATTCGACTTCTTGCTCTACAACACTTTCGCTCTCTGCCGTGTACATTGTAGGGTGATGTGCCACGTCTTTCTACATGAAGGTTTTTAGTATTAGTACTAGGCGTTTTCAATAAGCAATGCAAAACTTTTTTTTCTGATAGCAGGTTTGTTTTAATCAGGTTTGCAATACACCATATCATTCAACACTCTTTTGGCTACAAAACACAGTTTTTTCAACATAATTTCCGTTGAATGCGATGGTCTTACGCCACCATACTGAGAGGGCCTATATGCCCGCATCGTACCACTCTACTGGTCGACGTCAGGGCCAATATCTTGCTGCAACAATAACCTCCTCATCATCCACGTACTGTTTCCCGTTGAGTGCATCCTGCACTGGGCCAGACAGGTGGAACTCGGAAGGTGCGAGATCCTGGCTGTAGGGTGGATGAGGGAGAACAGTCCAATGACGTTTAGTGAGCTCCTCTCGTGTGTGCAGTTTGATGTGAGGCCTTGCGCTGTCAAGGAGAGAATGAGAAGTTAGTTTGCATTTTTGTGGCGACAAATGCGCTGAAGCTATTTCTGAAATTTACTGCGGGTAACGCAATACACTTCGGAGTTGATCGTTGAACGAAGAGGGGGGCGGGGGGGGGGGCATCAAACAGAATAACCCCTTCGAAGTCCCAGAAGATCGTCGCCATGAGGGTGTGGCTTTGAACTTTTTGTTCGGAGGACAAGTGGTGTGGCGCCACTCCATGGATTGCATTTTTGTTTCCGGTTTGAAGTGATGAGCTCATGTTTCATCACCTGTGACAATGTTCGAGGAAAAATTTTCTCGATCAACCTCGCAACGCGCAAGCAATTCCGCACAGATGGTCCTTCTTTGCTCTTTATGGTCTTCTACTGGGCGGCGAGTGACCCAGCCGGCATACACCTTTGAGTACTGGTGGGTGCGCGTGTCTGTCCAGTTGAGAAGCTAGGTGTTTGCTGGTGATTTGTCGATCACCTCCAATGAGAGTATCCGCACGTTCCAACGCTGCAGCAGTCACAGCTGTGTGCGGTCGGCCGGCACGCAGGAGATCGAACAAGTGTGCGCGGCCTTCTTGCGATGATGACAGACGCTTCGCCCAACGACTCACCGTGCTTTTGTTCACTGTCAAGTTTATGCAGACATTCTACAAGCGCCTATGAATATCTGTGATGCTCTGGTTTTCCGCCAAAAGAAACTCAAAACTCAATGACAGCTCTCTTCTTGGAATGAACCTCCATTACAAGTGCCATTTTAAAGGCTACTATAACGCCGCCATCTATCGGATCTTCATGAAACTATAGGGGTTGAAGCGGGAATATTCCACAACGTCCCACAACAAATTCTGTTTTTTTTTCCCACCCGAAATTGGTCGAGAAAAAAAAGTATTGCATTACTTATTTAACACTCCTCGTAGTATTACAGTACACCTAAACTGCGCCCTTAGGGGACAAAGAAACAGTTTATCGCTTTTCGCTTGCTACAATGAAGTAAAATCTGCAACTTACCCACTTCAAATCGACGGTATTTTCAAGAAATAAATTGAGACAGATTCAAGAAAACCTCTCCCGCTCCCTGATTGCTCCCTCCATTTATCCCTCTTATCAACTCTGATCCTCACCTCCCCCTCCCTTCCTCTGTCCTTTTCCTGGGCTCCCTCTCCCCCCCCCCCTTTCCATCGGCCGGCCAGTGTGGCCGAGCGGTTCTAGGCGCTACAGTCTGGAACCGCGCGACCGCTACAGTCACAGGTTCGAATCCTGCCTCGGGCATGGATGTGTGTGATGTCCTTAGGTTAGTTAGGTTTAAGTAGTTCTAAGTTCTAGGGGACTGATGACCTCAGATGTTAAGTCCCATAGTGCTCAGACCTACTTGAACCAACCCTTTCCATCCTGTTTTTTCACTGCCTACCCTCTACCTTCCTTCTTTCCCCCAAGTTCTTTTGCATTTCCCTCCTCTACCTTTCCTCATACCCTCTCGTGTATCCCCTGCCCCCCACCCCGCATGAGTCCTCTCCCTCCGTCGGTCCCCCCCCCCTTTCGTTTTTCCTCTTCTCCCCCTCTCTTTCCCCTCATCTGCCCAGGTCCCCTCCCATCTGGCCTTGGCTGTGGTGTGTAATTTTCGTGCCGACTTTTTAGTGCAGTGTTTCCACTGATTGTTAAGTGTTGTGCGTCTTTTCCGAAGTGTTGCGAACGGACATCATACTGTCGCTGGGTGTGTATTTTATTAGCATCGCCCCCCCCCCCTTTTGTTTATGTTTTAACTTTCCACAATTATCCGCCATTTTACAATTTAAGTCACCGTTTTATCGCCTGTTTTTATTGTTTCTTATCTTCTTATGTTTTAAAAATTCTGTAGGCTAAAGAGCAGCGTACTAGGCTGCTGCCAGCCCGTCCCCTTCGGGGGGAATCGAAATTCAATAAAGGAAAAAAAAGAAAACTTCTGTGAAATGAGGCAGCAGTACGCTGAACGAAATGGAAGGAGGAGAGATTTGGGGGTTAATGTTCTATTGTCGACGAATAGAGACGCAGCATAATGTCAGGTTTACGGAAGGACATCGGCCGTGTCCTTTTTAAGAAAACTATCATGGAATTTGCCCTAAGTGATTTAGCAAACCGCAAAAGACCTATACCCGGCTCCCTTGGTAGTAGCGAAAGAGAGCCAACGTAAGCGAGAGGTGGCTCTACAGGCCTGCGAAAGGCACGAGAGGGAAACTTGGTCCCCTCTGTTATAGAAGGTCGCGTTCTGAATGTTTCTCGATAATCGGGACAGCACCTTATTGCCCCTCACGAGCGTAGAGAGTAATTGCGAGGAAGGAAGTGGAGAACGGAGTCCCTTCTCCCTCAATTCGATATGCTTTCAAATACGTTATGTACGGGAAGATTTTAACTTTTTCAGCTGGTTAACGTCACGCTCACGGAAGGACCATTACAGAGCAAGCAGCTGTTACCAGTAAGCTAAAATATGAAAGGTGATCGGCCACAATCCTGAGTCGAGAAACGAAAGATATTAGGGTGAATGTGAATCATTTGGAATTTAAGTCAGAATAACCGATACGAAATGCAAAGCACTAACTTTCAAATTAAGATCGGTCTTGTTACCACAACCACGCTGAAACTTGGCCATAAATGGAGAATCATACGACAGTTATGAAACGCATACAATTGCAGTACACATTGGCGCAAAAGTCTGGTCAACAGAAACTTTACTCCTACTCCCCTTGCCGGTCAAGCACTGAATGTGTAAATTTCTTCCACAACTAGGATTCGAACCAGCTACAATCGAAGTGAACTCCCAGTGCACGACCTCGACTACGGATGTGGGTGGAGCTCTTAGAAGACACTTAAATGTTAAATGTTCAATGATTATACTAATTGATACAAAATATTTGTCACGGAATTGGAAAACAGTATTGAAAAATATTGCTGTTCAGAATATTGTTTGGTAGCTATTGTTAGTAGCGATTGTACATTAACATTTCGGACACGAAATCTTCCGATTCCTACTGATTCAGAATTAGGTAATCCAGACGCTAATATGCCGAGCGAACACAGTCATCTTCCTTCACAGAAGAATGAGTAATCCGTGGTAAATGGACTAATTCATTGCACCATTACTCCTTGAAATACATTTCTGTCCCACTGAACTAAATCTGTTCCTAAATATGGAATTGCTGATAATAAATTAGTAATTACTGTCGCACCTCAGAATGATATTTGACCTCAAGGTATTGTTTCAAACAGTCAATATTCTAATTACGTACATCTTAGTGGATACACTAACGGTACTACGCAATAGTAATAAGTAACGTTATAGGACAAGCGATGTCGTGGATGGCTATTGTTGCTCAAAGAATCAGTTCTGTTACAGTTTCGATTATGATATTTTCTCGTTGATATTTAATATTTCAGCACAGCAGTAGCTAGACAAAGATTGACGTAAGGTCAGTTACTGGACAAAGCATTCCTTACTGACAAAGCTAGCAATTTTGTAGTGTATGATAATAGTTCTCAGCATTTTGTCAAAAGAGTAGCAGATACAGATAATTGCATCAGCTGAGCATTTGCCCTGACAGTTGTGTTAGATGGACGGACGTTGTGCCCGAAGTAATCAAGACACTGAATTCGTGTTGGAGAAAAACCGAGTTCCAGCTATCCAGAATTAAAGTCTCCATGGTTCCCCAAATTCACTTCTACATTATCACAGTTCTTTCCATTTTTCCTCTGTTACTTTTCATTCTGCTGTAGGAGTGGATTGCTAACATCTAATACTTGCTCTTCAGTCATGTATATTTCACATACAGAAAGAGGAAAATTAGAACATTCTAAGATGAAAAAATCAGATACTGTTAATTAAAACTAGTCATCTTGATGAGACAATGGATGACTACGACGGCGATAGAGTCGGTGTTGTTATGGTGTAAAAAATGGTTCAAATGGCTCTGAGCACTATGTGACTTAACATCTGAGGTCATCAGTCCCCTAGAACTTAGAACTACTTAAACCTAACTAACCTAAGGACATCACACACATCCATGCCCGAGGGAGGACTCGAACCTCCGACCGGGGGAGCCGCAAGGACCGTGACAAGACTCCTTAGACTGTGACAAGACGCCCAAGACCGCGCGACAACCCAGCTTGGCGAAATAAGTTGTAGCTGATGTCACTGCGTCAATGAAATGCCGGCTGTTTTTCCGTTTATTTCACGATCATTCATGTCTCTTGATAATTTACTAACGCTTGGAACGCAAAACTATAATAACTTCGTTAATCAAGTAGAAGATCATACAATTGACTCTAGTATCGTTAGAACCGTCAGACGATGATAACTTTCACAGCAGTGAGTGTTGCGACTGCAAATTTTAGGCCGTGGCAGAGCTCACTGCGATCAGAGATTAGATTGGCTCAAACGATGAAATGTCACTCGCAGCGTATTTTTTATGATTACGGTTTATAAACAGGGAACATACTGATGTCAAAATCAGTTATCCCGTTTTGACCCATGTTTTCGGAAGGCTTCAGGAGAATCCCAGAATCAGAAGGCTCTCCAAAATATTCCCGGTTGGCATTCGCTGTACCTCCCCCCCCCCCCCCCCCCCGTTCTGCTTGGATATTTGGCTTGAAAGAACCACCAGATCTCAGACAGTCTGATCCACTTCTCGGAGTAAAGGAAAATTTCAGATAATGAAGTCTCTTTTCCCGAATGTTCTCACTGAAAATCCTCTGCCATAATTCTAAGCTACTGCAAAATTTATCATAAAAGAATGAAGTTTGTTTTGCAACAGAAGCTACCCAACTTTCAGGAGTGTGGAATGGAAGTTGTGAAAAGAAATGGCCGTTATGAAGTGACTACCTGCGCCACTGCTGAGTTGGAATCCCGTACCTTCACTAAAGCTGTGCACGCGCATTCCAACTTCCACAAAGTCTGCAGTGAGCCCCAGTAGGTCAACGCGTGAACTAGAATTGTTGTGTACAGCTTTGTACACGTTGGTAAGCAGAGGTGGGCTGCAGAGTGGTGCGGCAACTGTCGTCGTAGGGAGACTGGACAGGAACAGAAATGATTAGCAAACAAGTTAACACAGTAAACGGAAGACTTACTTAACTTGTATTTTTCGAAGAGTACAAAGCCTTATTGCAGATAATGCAACAGGAAGAGTCCAGCTCATACTCTTATCAACAAAGATGAGGCTCTTTGTATTAAAGCACGAACTATGGAGTCAGAGCCACGACTAGGCAGTGCCTGCGTAGTGTCCTGTAGCGAACTGGCTCTGAGTACGAGTGGGCCGTCTGTCTACCGCCAGCCGACCTATACTGCGGCGGCAGAGAGCGCCCGTGGTAGCGAGCTGCTGGAGGTGTGCCTCAACAGGCGAGCTCCATTGGGTCCGCTAGATCCCACACAACCGCTATCGTTGTCTGGTGGAAACTTGCAATTACGCTACTAACTTTGCCACCCGTGGGGTGGTATCAGTACTTGACGCCATAAGAACAGATTGTCCCGTGAAATTACTGACACATTTACATGGAATATTATAGTGAAATGTAACTCGGAGCCGCCACAGCTATGCCCGCACGGTTAGCTGTACGGTCTAACGCACGGATTTCCAGAGTGGGAAGGAGAGCCTGGTCCCCGGCACGAAACCGCCCGGTGGACTTGTGTCGAGGCCCGGTGAGCCGGCCAGTCTGTGGATGGTTTTTAGGCGGTTTTCCATCTGCCTCGGCGAATGCGGGCTGGTTCCCCTTATTCCACCTCAGCTACACTATCTCGGCGATTGCTGCGCAAACAAGTTCTCCACGTACGCGTACACCACCATTACTCTACATGAAAGACTGGTACGATGTGAGGCGGCTGAGGGGTGAAGTGGACTGCGGTAGTCGTCGTAGGGTTGTGGACCACTGCGGCTGCGGCGGAGACGGAGCCTCACCGCCGTGTCTAGGCCCTCGGTTAACATACAGTACAAGTCTGCTAGCCGGGAGAGTGGTATGCTGCCCTCACACCCCTCTATCCCGTATGTCGATGACGCCATTGGCTGAGCATGACATGGCGATCGGTCGGACCCATCTGTTGCCAGAATGACGGCGATTTCCCTGAGACTCGGAGGCGATGGCTATACGTCGAAGGACGAAACAAGTGATTTCTTAGGCGAACGGAGAACGGTTTTAATCTCAAGATTCGTCCGATTTTACCGTTCTTTTGAACCCTAAGAAACAACTTCAGAAATTAAGAAAAATTTGCATTTGCTGGACACAGCCAAAGGAATAAGTAAAAAATCATGTTTGAGCAGACACAAATTCTAGTCCACACTTCCAACTATTGGGACTAAGTCACCGAAGAGGTTGTGGAAATTAGAATGGTGGTGTATAAGTTTAATAGAGGTATGGGCTTTGGACTCAGCCACTTCATAGCGAGAGACTGCATAGGAGTATGTCCTGTACTACATAGGTGTCCCATTGTTTTGACCACCCCAAAATATTTTTTGTCCAGAAACAAAACAAAAATACATCAAGCAAATGTTGTTTAGCTACCAGGGGGGCATTAAATAGCATGATTGCCTTTCTTGTCCATTTTTTCCTTGCCTTCGTAAGCATAACGTCTTTTTTTAAAGCATCACTCGATGATCTACTTCTTCTCCTCAGGTCCTGATCAAAATCGTATCACAGTGTGCAGTCCATGTAAATATGACGTTACTAAACACGTAAAGACGTAACAAAAAACTGACTGACTCTCCTGTACTAACACAGCGTGCAGGTACTGGGGCTACACAACTTGTTCACCTGTTGAAGTTGAAAGCAAACGTATAGAAATGCAAGGAAAACGCGCACCGGTCATTAATCAAACAATGGACACCAACGGAGGTAAAAATCCTACATATCGTTTAAAAGTACTGCAGTGTTGTACTAAATGCACCGGTATTGTAAATAAGAAAACATTATTACAGTTACTGTTTTGCTAACTTAAATTCTCCATAGACGATTTCTACCTCATCTTTATGGTGCACATTGTACTCACACAAACCCCCAACTGAAGACGCTTGACTGAGTGACTGGTGTGCATTTTCCGTAGATTTCCATTTGTTTTCTGTCAACTCCAGAGAGTGGAGGATATCGTTTGCCCCGCTACCGGCTCCGTGTGCTAGTTCAGCACAGTCAGTCAATTTTGTGTAACGTTCTCAGTAACTGTATGTTTAATGAAAGATGCACAATGATACTTTTCTAAACAGCTCTTTACGGAAAGAAGTAAGTCACTGAATAAAAAAATATAGGGTGCTATTTAAAAATGCACTGCCGTTAATACCTTCGTAATGAATAAAGTTGCAAGAAAAACAGTCGTGTTGGTTAATGTCCCCCTGGTACCTAAACAACATCTGATTGACACAGTTTTTGTTTTGCTCCTGTAACAATAGTTAACTGGGGTGTTCAAAATGATTGAGGCACCCTGTATATCGTGATAGAAACAAAGACGCTGAGAGTAACGTTTCATCGATGGCGGCAATGTAATTACTGAACGCTTTGAGCACTACTAAGTCAGTTACATCTGTGTATTTTTTTTTACTTCTTCGGCTGCCAGTTGCTTGACGATGACACTGGTGGATATTGTTGAAATCTCGGATTTTCGTCGAAAAATTGACACAATTGCACCGAGAACATTTAATACAACAAAGTTGTCGTAGAAGACTTCGTGATTACCTGTCTAGTTGTCTGTAGGAAGGTTGTGGGACAGAATGAAGGCGCGTATGTACTCGATGCCACCGTCGCTCGACAGAAAGGTTGTGTAGCTCGACAGATAGTTCCTCTTCTTTGTTAAAGCTTCAAGAAGAACTGCCATCAACGTTATCTTTACTTACTGAGAATATAGGAAAAAGAGGGCTGAGCTGTACTTAAAGGAAGATTTGGACAAGAGTAATAATTTTGCTCTTTCGCTAGTCCTGATATATTTCCCACAGAGGACGAGAAATTTCAAACTATAATCGTAATGTTACAAATATTAAGAGGGATACACGTAAACAAGGACATTTCCTTAAAGGGAAATATCACAAACTTCTCTATCGAAGCTACACAACTCGCTGCATCATCATCTGTGTATTAACAGTTATCCTACTTTCAACGCTCTCCAGGATCAACCCCGCAATCAGTGGAAAATTTGTCCACAACATACGTAAGAAATTTCACCAGTTAGTCACATAGTGTTAAACTTGATGTGCCGTGATTTGCAGTGTGTTTAATTCGTATAAAAAGTAATTAAAATCGTTGGAGATAAGTTTCAGTTGTCTCAAAATAACATTTTATTTTGATGATGAAGAGAGCTACCGTTATGTGTCGCGACTCTATACGTTCGTACGGAACAAAGGCTGAATCTGTCATTAAAACTTGTATAATACTTGAAAAACTTTTTTCGTGTATTCTTCAGATTAAAATGAAATGTAACGAGTTGAATTTTCTATCTAGTTTTCTGATACTGATAATGGGATGTTCTGGCTTTATGTTTTATGTTCTAATAGTGCAAAGAACAGGTGAATACATTTCTGCATTACAGTTTTAGTAGGTCATAGCTTGAGTAGGATGTACGCACATAGAAACTTGTTAAGAAATCTCAAAGGAATTTTTTTTTGCGTGCTCTTCCAAGTAAACAGTTTAGTCTAGTTGAAATCGCATGGCTCATCGATTTCAGCTCAATAGTTGTGTCGACGGAACTATCGGTGGAAACTGGATGGGGACGTGGGGAGCAAAATGGAGACGGATATAGGCGAAGAGCTGATAAGAGTGTGGTTTGGAGACCGGAATTATCATGCGAGATTTGTGAGTATTCGGAGACATAAAACAAGATGTAGCTGCACTAGTGGTTGATTTTGGGGGCAATAGTATTGGAAACACTGCATGAGGTAGGTTAGGAGCGAGAGTAAACAAAGACGGGAGAAAGTGAAATGGAGATAGTTCTGACGGTGTGTGGCGGCGGTATTCAGGTGAAATATCGAACAGGAAGCTAGTGCGATTTTTTGAAGGATATGGAATCTTTTTAAGTGTGGGAGAGTTTGAAGAACTAATTTGACGCTACTTGTTTTCCAGTTTTACGTCAATAGTTTGGATGGTGATAAGAAGCTTTGTCATGCATTTATAGGAATAGGTGGAATGGTACAGGTTGAAAATTTGAGTCACAGATATTTTAGGTTAGAACATTATTACATGTACTGATTTGCTATGAAATGGGGACAAATGTAGGGATTTTTATAATCGTGGATGAGATGGCCGTTGTAGATTAGCCAGTCGTGTCCTTCTGCCATCATTCTCTATTTCGGGATTATGGTCAGCCTAATGGTCTCGCTGTCGACTGTGAGTCAAATTGTTACTTTCTTGACTTTCCTAATCGCTATTTATTTAAGAGTAACGTATTTTGCCTACGTCCGAAGCTTGTCAAGGAGGACTGATGAATAATGCTACCTACACATGTCAATCTACAGTAGTCACTGTTTTGACGACTGGCTCGGCAGTTTAACAGTCCCAGACAACGACGCATCGGTGATGTAGAGAAAACACCAGAACTAAATCAACGTTGACTGTTTCGGCAACATAGTCCACTTATCAGTACGACAATTCTTATGCAGAGTACCTGTAGATTTGCGTCTTGGTAACAGAACGGAGATGGTGTGCCATTGGCAAGCCAACCTGGTCACATACAAGAAAGTGACTTTTGCTCTGATTGGAACGGCTTCACCGTCCCAACTATGTGGACTAGCCGCCGCTGTTGTGCCCGCAATAACGCCTGTCAGCTTGCGGTAAGCGAGGTCGCCGCTGACGCCTTGAACAAACCGGTTCACCTCTTACCCGTACATCGAAGTCTCCAGTTGGCAAACTGCTTTGCTTCTTCCACATGGGCTAATAAAACGGTATACAGATTGCATCACTGTGCAGAACTTTCTACAGTAACAGTCGTTATATTACGTTTTGTGAATTTTTTTACTAATATTGCCATTACACTGCTTACGACACGTGTTACTAAGTGCAACCAGTATCTCAGAACAGCGTCAGCCTACTTTCACCTCTTACCTTAAAGATAGAATGAAGCAGTTCGTATCGGTGACAGATCAGTAGGTAAACGTCGTATCGTCAACTAGTCATGACGATTTCGTTTTCCTTTTTATTTTCTTTCGAAATACTGCAAATTAATTCAATGAGTCTCTGTGAGTATGACCGCAATATAGACTCATCTGACTCTTTCGAAGACGGGTCAGCTGTGAGTTCATTTCATAACTGCGCCTAACTTTCGATGTATGAATCATTAAATATAACAAAATGTTCACGAGGAAAGAACGTCCGAAATTTAGTAAATATCTATCCATTTTTATCCACTGGGTTATGCGCTCGCTTTTTGTCGAACATATAGTAGCTGTATTTTAATAAATAGCGGCCGTGGTGATCTAGAGGGTCGAGACTAGACTCTGTCCCGTGAAGTCCAGGGTTCAAGCCCGAAGATGGGCGGGGAATTTTTTTGTTGCAGTCCTTCTAGGACCGCCCCAGGTCCACTCAACCTACTAGAGTGCCGGTGATATTTCTCGAGGTTAAAGGTAGCAGGGACGATGGACTTTCCACCCTCCTCGTCCTAGCGCAGCAGTGAGGAAACCCTGCACTCTTCCTACAGTCAGTGCAGTAGCCCAGTCGCGGGCTGTGCACCACAGGCTTTTTTACTTTCAATAGACAGTTGTCACAGCCATAACATGAAACTTATTATTGTCATATTGTCCAGACAGGCGGGAAGTTGACGTGCAGAGAGGTGCCTCTCCTGGGTCAGCCCTTCAATCCGTGGTGCTTTGCACAGCCTTTCTATTGAAGACCTGCGGAGTAAATTCATTATAGGTTTTTGAAATATGAGCAATTAGATGACCAGGTGTTTATCATACATATGCGAGTCACTAAATAACACTGTGGAAGGAAGGAATCTTTCCCTCTGCTGTTATTTGTACCCTATTTTGAAACTACCTGCAGATTAAAATTGTGTACCAGACCGGGATTCGAACCCAGAATACCGGCCGGTGTAGCCGAGCGGTACTAGGCGCTTCAGTCTGGAACCACGCGACCGCTACGGTCGCAGGTTCGAATCCTGCCTCGGGCATGGATGTGTGTGATGTCCTTAGGTTAGTTAGGTATAATTAGTTCTAAGTTCTAGGCGACTGATGACCACAGAAGTTAAGTCGCATAGTGCTCAGAGCCATTTGCACCATTTTTTTTGAACCCAGAATGTTACTTCTCGGGGGATTAGCAACTGAGTCACCCAAATGGTTCAAATGTCTCTAGGCACCATGGGACTTAACATCTGAGGTCATCAGTCCCCTAGACTGACATCTACTTAAACCTAACTAACCTAAGGACATCAAACAGATCCATGCCCGAGGCAGGATTCGAACCTGCGACAGTAGCAGCAGCGCGTTTCCGGACTGAAGCGCCTACAACCGATCCGTCACAGCGGCCGACTGAGTCACCCAATCATAAGAGATGACCCATTACCAGCCCCATTACCCCTCCCCCAAGCTTCACAGCTTCACTTCTGCCAATACATCTCTCCTACTTTCCAAACTGCTCTGTAACTCTCCTGCTTGTTCTGCGGAACAAGCATTCCTGCAAAGCAGCGGTGAGGTGCAGGAGTTGGACAAAAATGCGAGAAATGCATGCGTGAACATAAATGCAAGTGCTAGCTCAGCATGCAGGTTACGCTGCCATATATGACCACAAAAGTCACCTGTCACTGTCTGTCCATCCCTTGTAGGCCTACTGGCAGAAGTGGAGCTATGAGGGGAACCCGTTTGTCTTTCATGAATAGCTCAGACGATAAGAAACAAAAAGTTTTAGGTTAGACTTTAGGTCTAGCATATAGTTTTAATCATCTAGAAAGTTCCGGTTTGGAAGACTCTGACATATTGTTGACAGCAATGTCAATAGAGGTGATGCTCTAGCTCAACGTGAGACGAGTGGGGAACGTAATTGTCCGTGTCTTTATCGATTGCGTAGTCCAGGTATTCATTTGAAATGGTTTAGGCAAACTACAGAAGACTGCTCAGATGTGATGTTAGCGATGATTTGGCACAGCGGTTTGTCCTCTACCTTTTATTCATTTGCATCTTTATCCACTACACACTACACAGCATACTACAAGAGTACCGTAAACGTCACACAGTATTCGGAAAGACACATGAAATATCCTATTAACACTGTTCTTTCGAGATCTGGGAAAAAGGAAGATTTGACTTTGTAGTGTAGTCAGCGTCGACGTCACCAGAAACGAACACCCAATTCGGGAATGTCATGTCGTCATCGTCCTCAGTTTTCGATGGCATGGTGAACATCAACTTACATAAATCCATACTGATAACTTTTTTATTTGTTAAACGCAACTTCTCTTCCGTAAATCCATATTCTTACCACTAATGTTATAAGTACCTGTAAAACATACAACTACAGATAGGACGAAATGTGTTCACTTTTGATTATCAGGCATTGCCTTGAAATAATAAATACAACTTTTCCTGCTAGAATTTTTATTTGTGACCTACCCTACATTTCTGTAATATCTTCGATGTCTTTACAGGTCGGAGTTAACATCTCTCAATTCACATGGAAAACATTAGTGAATTTTGTGAGGCCCGTGTGTGTGTGTGTGTGTGTGTGTGTGTGTGTGTGTGTGTGTGTGTGTGTGTGCGCGCGAGAAATGTCTGGTTTTACAGGATGTGCCACAAATACTCTTACAACATTTGCACGTGGGTTACACTATAACATTAAAAATATACAAACTTAAGGCTCAAAATCCTTTGACTTATTGGAAGTTTACATTCATCTTGTTTCGAGGTAAAGTCCTATAACTGAAGTTCATAAGCAATAACTAAAATTAATTGTCTTAGTTAATTTACAGCAACTTTGTTGGGTGAATGAAAATCCTCGTGGTACATTTTAGGCTAGAGACTAGCAGGTGTCGGCCCCCGGTAGCTGAGTGCTCAGTGCGACAGACTGCCAATCCTAAGGGCCCGGGTTCGATTCCCGGCTGGGTCGGAGATTTTCTCCTCTTAGGGTCTGGGTGTTGTGTTGTCCTAATCAACATCATCACTTCATGCCCATCGACGCGCAAGTCGTCGAAGTTGCGTCAAATAGAAAGACTTGCACCCGGCGAACGGTCTACCCGACGGGAGGCCCTAGTCACACGACATTTACATTTACTAGCAGGTGTCCTCCTCTAGCTGCCTCAGTGACATGGCAAATATCGCATCTAGAACAATATGATTGAGATATGCTTGAGCTGCATCACGCGTAAACCACATGCTTCCCCTTATTTGCAAATGCACGTCCTGTAATAAGTCTGAAAAAGTGTTCTGCATAAAGTCCTTGTAACCAGCACTTAAAAGACGTGCTTGGAGAACATGTGGATCTATCAGTCACCTGTAATTCTAGCCCACACATAGTTTGAAACAAAAACGCGGCTGAAATTCCAAGGGGTGAGAACATGGGTGTAAATGTTTATGATTATTAAATAAACAGAAGAAAGATTCTACATCTACATTTACATGTCTACTCCGCAATTAACACTTAAGTGCCTGGCAGAGGGTTCATCGAATCGCTTTTAGACAATTTCTCTACTGATCCATTCTCGAAGAGCGCATGGGTAATAAGAATTTCTCCATGCGAGCTCTAATTTCGATTGGGTTTGATCTGGGTGTAACGTCCCGTCGGCAATTATATTACTGCAGATGGAGTGGAACCTTGAACAACCTAACGAAAGCGAGCAATATCGAAGTGCACAAGGGGCATCGGGGCAATTAAATCCTTGCCTCCCAAATGAAAGGCAATTTATGATTATGCGTCCCTCGCATACATACGTTAAGATGGGAGGTCCAGTTGGTGCTATTTTTTTCCTTCCATACTTATTCATGAGTATACTACGCGTAGCAAGTAAACATTACAATCACCCAAGGAAAAAAGATATACACTTCACCCTTCATGCCCGCCCGACCCTCCCCCCCCCCCCCCCCTGCCTTCCTCCCCTCTTTTGGAGCTGCACCTGGTCGGTGGTTTTGAATACGTGGTTTACAAACGGCTAAATCTCTGCTGCTTACTTCTCCTTTTTAATTTTTACGTGTTTCATAAGTTCAAGGGTCACAAACCACTGTGCTTTGTTGCTGTCATAATACAGTGTCATGTTGTATATGGCCTCTCTGGTATTGTAAGTTTTATTCGCTGTTACAAAAACCGCAGGTTTGTTTGTCCACTGATTTGCTTTCGTCCATTACGACGAGAAAATGAACTTTCTTGTGCATTCTTGTTGCAGAGGCAGTCGCCATGAAGCGGACTGCCGTCTTGGTTCTGGCCCTACTAGCAGTGGCCGCGCATGCACAGAGATCGTCATCGGTGAGTACTGCTCAATGTTCATCATATCCATACTTCAGATTGTTTTTGCGCAGGACATAGCTATCAGTGGAGGTCGACTGGCGCCATCTGTAATGTATGAGAACTTGCCTGAATTAAGAGCCACTAGCTCGTTGGCTAACTGAAACAGAGCCAGTGAAATGTAAAAGTACTTTATTTTTCTTTTCGGTGCAGTGCGCACTTATGACCACTGCACTACGTTCTAACAGCCTGCTTATAGTTGCGGACACTATGAATTCATACATCTGGCCTGCAGGTTGTGTCAGTAGCTCGTTAACTGCCAAGAACGAGACTGACTTTCATTCTGCGCGGTTTTTGAAGCTACGTTATCATTATCCGCTTCATCAAACAGCTGTGTCGAAAGTTTGTAGCAGATTAAATACGTGAGCCCAACTCGAGATCAACTCCTTGTGTTAGGAAGTTTTATTATAATGTTTACTCACTGCAGATTGAAAGTATAATTCTGTACATTGCATAGATGATGATAAATCGTTGTCTGCCGTATACCATCTCTCACAGGTGATAACGCAAGAGACTGCGCAAGAGCCTCTGTGAAGTGTGGGAAGTTCTGGCAGACTGAAGCTTTGGGGGAGCCGTTAATCGTGCTCCGCTGGCATAGTTGGCAAGAATCTTGCCAGCATGGCGTAGTGATCCAAGTTCGAATACGCACACGTTTTTGGCTTCAGGACTGTTATTTACGGAGTGCTTTAAAGAAGAAATTTCCATCGTGAAACAATTGCATCGTATGCTAAAAATAACTAATTGCCTTTTATTATCGAACTAGCTTTCTTCCAGTGGCTTCGTCCAGGTGTACAAGTGTCATATATATTTCACAAACATTTCTACATTTAACATATTTCAGACATATTTTTCCACATGTTTCGTAGGTATCTGAAGTCGATGTTGTCGTTGATAAACTGTTTCTGTTTCTTCAAAATAGTTTCACTTTTTTTCTTTCCACTGAATCTCATCGAGAGACTTAAGTTTCGTTTGAGACATACTGCTGACAGTACCTGATTGTCATTTCGAAAAAAAAAGGACTGTTGTTGTCAACGGTCTCCTTCTCTGATGTTTTACACCATGCGACGCTAGAGAGGAGGGGAAATGTTTTACTCGTAGTGGTATTGAGCCGTTTCGCATTACCTTTGACCTGGAGACACGCTGACAAGATTATTGGCTAGCTGCTACGTTTATTCTCGTAATCTGATTGACGCACAGAAGAAGAGAGGTAAGATACATACTGCGCTTAAAGCATATTCCAAGTCATCTGAATACAGAGAAAAAATCAACAGGTCGTTTCCAAATAATTTTGACTTTTCCATCTCTAGGGGCAGTAGGGGTATCTTACTCCCACCGTACTTCTATACAAATAATGAGTGTTGAGTGTACCAAATTTGGTTGGAACTGCTGCATGCGTTCTCGAGTTATGATTTTATGTCGCACTTTTTCACTTCCACGCTCAGCCAGTGGGATGCTGATACGAGTGTTAAGTTTGGTAAGTCTTGCTTCAAGCGTTACACTGTTGATACATCATTTTGTTTGCAACACTCCTCCCTCCCCCCAGGGCTGAAATGGCATCAGGACTATCGCCAGCGAGCCTAGCGATCAAACTCGGTACTAATACCGGTCTTTATCGGATATTTTTATACTCGTATATTTGTTGCTGCTTCTCACTCTAATCCCACCCTTAGAGGTGGTAGAGGTATGTTTATTGGTTGAAATGGCTCTGAGCACTATGGGACTTAACTTCTGTGGTCATCAGTCCCCTAGAACTTAGAACTAACCTAAGGACAACACACACATCGATGCCCGAGGCAGGATTCGAACCTGCGACCGTAGCGGTCGCGCGGTTCCAGACTGTAGCACCTAGAACCGCTCGGCCACACCGGCCGGCTGTATGTTTATTCCTACAGCATTTTTATGAGTCATGTATATAGAAAATTTGATTAAAATTGCTCCAGGCGTTGCTGAATTATGCTTCTATATCATGCCTTTCTCAGCTCCATTCCACCCTACGTGAGATGTAGGTGATTCTTATCCTCACAGTACTTCTTTCCAGATAGATATAAGTACTTTTAGATCATCGTCGGGTGACCTGAGCACTCCGTCTTCAGGCCACGAGTGGCCTACCGGGACCATCCGACCGCCGTGTCATCCTCAGAGGAGGATGCGGATAGGAGGGGCATGTGGTCAGCACACCGCTCTCCCGGTCGTTATGATGGTATTCTTGACCGAAGCCGCTACTATTCGGTCGAGTAGCTCCTCAATTGGCTTCACGAGGCTGAGTGCACCCCAAAAAATGGCAACAGCGCATGGCAGCTGGAGAGGCACCCATCCAAGTGCCGGCCACGCCCAGCAGCGCTTAACTTCGGTGATCTCACGGGAACCGGAGTATCCATTGCGGCAAGGCCGTTGTCTCAGGTCACCTGAGGTGGTTCATAATAGACGACTACTACTGGACCAGAATGGACTTTGTTAGCTTTTCAGCTTAAATATTTTCGACTATACCTATAGCTGAATACTACTCGAGCTGCTACCGAAAGGGACGTCGAACGCATAAAAAGAAGGGTAGCACAAATGGAGACAGGGTTGTTTAGAAAATCGGTCGAGTGTCACAGAAAAATATTTTCCATCTAGACCTTGCCTACTTATATGGGATTTAGAGTGGCGTCCCGTGTTCTGCTGTGAAGCTTTTCAGCGAGTTGCGGAGTGATATAAAGCAAAAAATTGAGATACCTATAAATTAAAGAGACATGAGACATTCCTATCTGACTATTCAGATCGAAGATTGAAAATTCCTTTTAACTATGGGCCAAGAAGATAATGCTCATTGCAAAGAAATCTCTTCTTTTATGGTACACAGATAATGTTATTCTATAGTAAATATCACTGCACATGTTACCATAATAACAGCAGTAGTAAGAGATCAGGGGCATCACTGTCATGAAAGCTAGCGAATTTAATATTTATTTTACTATGTTAAATTCAGGTTTGTTAAGCACAAATGACTTACACTAGCTAAAATATAGTTAATTACTAATGTACTTCCTAACATCTACCACATTTGATTAATATTTTCTTTGGTCTTACCACATCCTCAAAGTTATTCCTCTCAAAGAGGTGCGCGAAACATATAAACATTCGCGCATATCACGCCTGCAATGATTATCATGATAGTAATAATAAGACCTCGAAGTGGTATTAAAGAGTTATCCCTATACTCCGTCCATCAATAGAAGGGAAAGAAACTTCAGTGTACAGAACAATAAAAAATACCTCTCGCTACGGAAGTTTCTGTGATTTGCATATACGAGGGTTGGAGCTTAAATAGTGGCGACTATTTATTCACAACCGATACATAAGAGTTACATGTTTGCACCTGTTACTGTGCTTCAAAATAGTCACCAGCGTTGTGTAGAACCCGTTGCCAGCGATGTGGAAGACGTAGTATACCGTTAGCAGAACCTGTTTCTGTTGATGGTGCGAATGGAGCGGTCTACTGCCTGTCGAATCTCTGGAACAGTTCTGAAGCGAATGCCACGAGGTGGTTCCCTCATCTTCGGAATCAAATCAAAGTCACAAGGACTTAAGTCCGGGGAGTATGGTGAATGGTTCAGTACTGACCAGTCCCATCGACCGAACAGAGCAGCCACAGCTTGCGCTGTATGCGCCCGCGCATTGTCGTGCAAAATGATGGGTGGGTTGCGCAGAAACTGTCGCGGCTTCTTTCGGAAAGCTGGTCGCAGGTGATTCTCCAAAAACGAACAGTAATACTGTGCATTGGCGGTCTGCCGCGGAGGAAAGTAATGCGTTAGGATAACACCATCACAGTCGTACACGAGAATCACCATAACTTTCTCCATATTGGGCCTCTGACGCACTTTCAACTTCCGCGGCGATCCATAATGACACCATTCGTTGGATTGGCGTTTCAGTTTTGGCTCGTAATATGTGGCCCATGTCTCATCCAGTGTTACGCTATGGCGTAAGAAAGCCTCTCCTTCGCTCCCATAGCGCTCCAAGTGCGTCTGAGCAGCGTAGTAACGCATCCACTTCTGCATTTCTGTCGAGTCATGCGGAACTCATCGTGATGCAATTTTTCGCATGCCTAGGCGTTCCTTGAGGATGCGAAGCACAGTCGTATGCGCTAACCCGGTTTCGTGGGCTCACGAATCGTATGGCGTCGATCACTGTCCACTAACGCGGCAACAGCATGCACTACTTCTTCAGAGACGCTAGGACGACCTGCCCGACGCATGTCTGCCAAAGTTTGACGACCTTCTGTGAAGGCTTTTACCTAACGTGCCACTGTTCTGTACGGCAATGCCGATTCCCCACACGCCTCTTGAAGACCTTGATGACACTGTCGTGCTGTACGACCTTTGACACATTCAATCTTGATCCAACTCCGTTGTTCCTGTTTCGAAAGCATAATGACGCCGTTACGTTAGACCGCTCGCTCACAAGTTACTGTGTTTCCCTCGACTGTGCGCACGCCGGTGACGTGGGATGGGCATTTACTCGGAGGTAAGGTAGATATGTCAACAACGTGTGCCATCAGCGACAATAGTAGATTCCATTGCATAGTGTCTCCACAGCAGTGTTGCCACTATTTAAGTTCCAACATACGTAGTAAGTATCAGATATTCTGAAATAGCTGGTTGCAATTTTTTGTATCCATTTCTATGATGCTAGCACATTAGTAGTACAGTCACATTAGGAATCTGATAACGCAACTAATGAGGAGGTACTGAATAGAATTGGGGAGAAAAGAAATTTGTGGCACAACCTGACTAGAAGAAGTTATCGGTTGGTGGGACAGATTCTGAGACATCAAGGAGTCACCAATTTAATACTGGAGGGAAAGAGGGGGGAGGGGGGGGGGCAAAAATTGTAGGTGGAGACCAAGAAATGAATAAAGTAAGCAGTTTCAGGAGGACGTATGTTACAATAGTTGCTCGAAGATGAAGAGGCTAGCACGGGATAGAGTTGCATGGAGAGCTGCAACAATCCATTTTCGGACTGAAGACCCTAACGACAACAACAGGAATCTCATTATTACGTTCATTTCTACTAAAAGTACTTGCTCGGAATAAATATACTTACGCACAAAATACTTATACGCCATAATAGAGAACTTTATAAGATTAAATGTAACAAATTTGTTGGTATATTTGCTAAGTTGACGAATAATGTTACATCAATAATCGTCACATTTCTTGCACTAGAAAACAAGTTCTTGCCAGATCAGCAGTGAAGTGTTTCATAGCATTTATCTAACGAAAGACGATGTGTGAAAACCAGGAAATTAAAAGATCTCGAAGCGAATATGTACTGAGTTTTTGTAAGTGAAGTGGATGTGTGCCCTCTAACCTATGACTATATGAAAGAAAAAGCAGATTTTGGCACGGCAGACGAGTAACAGCAGGTAACATTTCATCCACGTACAAATTATAGTGTGAACGGTTTCGAATCTATAGTATCACATGTCGAAACAAAACCGTGTTATTGTATTAAAAAAATCCACCGGAGGGATCTTTAATATATAAGACGAAAACGTCTGGAACGTAAATAAGTATTACATTCCAATAAGAACGACATTTGAATTTACAAAATAAACAGATTAAATTTGTTGGATAAGGCAAAAGTAATGCTTTACATCTGGCAGAAGAGAGCAGTAATGTTAGAAGGGACGGGCTGTTGTGCACGCGATGCAAGCTGCACTGGCCACGCCGTGGTGCGTCGGCTCCGATGTCGAAGTTACGTGATGGGCGAGAGTCGACTTGAAACCATGCACTACACCACTTTCACTTCCGGCGAGATGGTTCAGCGTTACGAGGTATGTAGCTTACTGTGCTCAGAGCGAGCAACAGCCGAAGCATTCGTCTCGACTTTCAGGATGTAAGTCACTTGTCATCACTCCGGCGGTACTTGGTTCTCCACACTACCACTGTCAATGTCGTGAACCTTGAAAAATGTTACGTCATTACGATGTTTACAGAGTGGTTCACGGTGGTGATTATTCCAAAAAACGACGAAAATCAGAAACTTACGCAAGGAATATACGTAATCCCAAGAACTAGAGCGAAGGTGTTAACAAGAACGATGTAACATGACAGTAACCTGGGTGATTTCCGTGTGCTTTGCAGTCGACTGATATTTCCAGTGTTCTATTTCTCGAGGTACTTTGGTTCAAATGGCTCTGAGCACTATGGGACTTAACTTCTGAGGTCATCAGCCCCCTAGAACTTAGAACTACTTAAACCTAACTAACCTAAGGACATCACACACATCCATGCCCGAAGCAGGATTCGAACCTGCGACCGTAGCGGCCGCGCGCTTCCAGACTGTAGCGCCTAGAACCGCTCGGCCACACCGGCCGGCGATTCAGTTGGGAAGGGTGTTATAAACCCGTTGTATTCTCACCTGCGGCAGGGTGGCTCGTAGCTGTTGTAACTGGTCCTTGGTACCCTGGACACGAGGACTGGGGCTATTCTGGATACTGGCAGTGGTACAGAAATGACATCCGAGTTGGTCCAACACTCCTGTATGGGTGACAGATCTGAGGATCGTGCTGGCCACGGGAGTACCTCAGCATCATATAGAAAGTTCGTAGAGCCACGTGACAAGTGTGGACGAGCATTGTGCTGTTGAAAAATGGCTCCAAAATACCATCGAATGAGAGGTAACGAATGAGGACACGGGACGAGCGTCTCGCACCGCTGTGCCCTCAGACTTCCCTCACTAAATACTACCAACTGTGACTTGAAGGATGGCTCCCCACACCATTAGGCCGCAAGTAACATCGCTGTGTTTCACTAAAACACTGCAAGAATGCGACCTCTCTTCATATTGCCACAAGGGCAGTGCAGAACTTCGATTCATCGGTAAACACAATGCGACGCAGTTCATCATCAGTCCATGCTTCTCGGTCACTACACTGCTCCACATGCAGTCGTCTGTGTAATTTTTTGAGGCTTGGGACGGTGTTTCCCGAGTCCTGCTCCTGCTAGTTTCCTACCAATGTTGCAGGATGACGAAGATTGTTGTGGGTAGTCTAGACGTGTTCGACCGGAATCTTGATGACGAATATGTCTGCCCTCACGTTCCCATGGAGTCCAACATCGGGCCAGTGTCACATACGAATGTCCCACGGGTCTAGATACGGCAGGATTCGATCAGCCGGCCAAAAGGAGACGCACAATGAGGTGCCTTTCAAATTCTGTCAATTGCTGAGAACGCTGTCTTACACGAGTACCCGGCATCTTCACAGTGATCACTCAACATCTGACGCTCTTCACACTCTTATATACTCTACCAGGCCTGGTTCAAATGGCTCTGAGCACTATGGGACTTAACTTCTGAGGTCATCAGTCCCCTAGAACTTAGAACTACTTAAACCTAACTAACCTAAGGACATCACACACATCCATGCCCGAGGCAGGATTCGAACTTGCGACCGTAGCGGTCGCGCTGTTCCAGACTGTAGCGCCTAGAACCGCTCGGCCACTCCGGCCGGCACCAGGCCTGGTATCAACACTAAACACGAACAGCAGTAATGCATTCTGGTGGCCATACCACCTGGCACAAAGAATCCCAACTCCATTCATTAACATACCTACCGGTGATGTTTTCGTGTACGAAGTTGCCTTGACATCCGAGCATGTCTTCAGGTTGGTTCAAATGGTTCAAATGGCTCTAAGCACTATGGCACTTAACATCTGAGGTCATCAGTACCCTAGACTTAGAACTACTTAAACCTAACTAACCTAAGGACATCACACACATCTACGCCCGAGGCAGGATTCGAACCTGCGACCGTAGCAGCAGCGCAGTTCCTGACTGAAGTGGCTAGAACTGCTCGGCCACAACGACCGGCTCTTCAGGTTTCTTCACTTTTTTGTCAGGCCGTATATGTTAATTTTCAACACATTTCTTATCTTCAGAAAGTCTTTTCTTGTTATTGCCAGTTTGAATTTTATATCCCTTGCACTTCCACCATCGTCATTTTTTTCCTGCAAAAGGAAGACAACGCCTGTGAAGTTTGGAAAGTAGGTGAGAGGTACTGGCGGAGGTAGAGATGTGAGGGTTGGATAGCTGACTTATTAAGAGCATTTCCAATGAGAGGCAAGGTTCTGGATTCGAATCCGACTCCGGCACACACTTTTAATCTACCAGGAAGTTTCAAAACAGCGCACACTCCACTGCGTAGTGAGAGGATCAGTTGACTGTCTGCTCTAGAAGTACACGAAGGGTGTAGGTAATGAATAGCAAGGATTACATTTTCTTCAACGTAGCACTGCAACTCTTTACGTAAGATAAGAACTGACTTAGAAATCTGAAACATCTGTCGGGCGACCGTATCAGATGTTCCAGCGAGTAAAGTCCGCTGCAGTTTGCTGGGAATCAACAGAAATCAGTGGTGACGGACTCTGATGTCCAATGCAAGCACGCCTTTCATCGATATTCGCCAGGCACCATTCCTCGCTTTCCTATCCGATTACGCTATCACTTGCTGACTCCCTCCCAAGTAGACTCACTGTATCTCGACACTGGCTCCATTTTGCGTCTCGAATACGTTTAAGTCAAATTGCTTGCAGTCAATAGCAAATTTAGTATGTACAGCAGCCATGTATCGTGCGTAAAATAGAGTGATTTTAAAGTCGTATAACAGATAAAAAAGGCAGTAAACGAAACCAAACACAGGTGTGAGAAGGAAAAAAAAATTTCAAGAGGAGAAACAAAAATCTGAACTTTTAGCGATGAAACTGTGGTTCTGCCGGAGACAACAAAGGTCTTGAAACATCAGCTGAACAGAATGAAACTCTCTTGAAAAGACATTGTAATTAAACATCAGTAGAAAAAAAGTAAACCAATGTAGTAGAATTAAATCAGGTGGTACTAAGATTTGGATTGGATTGTGTGGGGGAGGAGACCAGACAGCGAGGTCATCAGTCTCATCGGATTAGGGAAGGACGGGGAAGGAAGCCGGCCGTGCCCTTTCAAAGGAACCATTCCGGCATTTGTCTGGAGCGATTTGGGGAAATCACGGAAAACCTAAATCAGGATGGGCGGACGCGGCATTGAACCGTCGTCCTCCCGAATGCGAGTCCAGTGTGCGGTACTAAGAGAATTAGATTAGAAAATGAGATAGTGATATTAGTTCGAGGGTTTTACTTCTTGGGAAGCAAAATAACTAGCGATAGATGAAGTCAAGAGAGTACAAAATACAGACTTCGAATCGCAAGCAAAACTATTCTACAGAAGAGAAATATGTTAAAGCCTAAAATAAATTTAAGTGTTATGAACACTTTTCACAGTTTCTTCTGTAGCCGTAATACGGAAGTGAAATGTGGGTGGTAAGCGGTACAGACAAGAAATGAATCGTGGTGCTACAGATTGTTGCAGAAAATTAGCTCCCTAGATCGGATAACTAGGGAAGAAGTACTTAGTCGAGTCAGAAACGAAAGAAATTTTTAACGCAATCAAGTAAAAGAAGAGATAGGTTGATAGGACACATCCTGAGGTATCAAGGACTAGTTTGGTAATAGAGGAAGATCTAAAGGGATTAAAATTGTAGACGGAGAGCAAGGCTTGATTACAGTCAAGTCGGTTCAAGTGGATGTAGGTTGCAGAAGTTATACAGGGATGAAGAGACTTACACAGGATAAACTGGCGTGGAAAGCTGCATCAAATCAGTTTTCGCACTGAACACCACAACAACATATAATGATTTCAAACAAGAACCTAATAACATCTTCGACGATACAAATGAAGTACGTAAGTAGTCGTATAAAGCCAGAAAAAGCGGGAGACTGACATTAAACTAGGAGCAGCGTTCAAATCAACTCAGATTCATACTTTCCGAGCGTTCCATAAATAAATGATGTGATTGTCATTACGACTCCTCTGATAGAACACTGCAATGGCAGAAAAGTTGTAAGAATAGTATCAATCACGCAGATACGTTGTGCTAACAATGAGTAAAACGTGAATTTCAGTGAATGTGTAGTGCTGCTAAAGTCTTGAGGAATTCAGTTTTTATAATTCTAGAAGAAACAAATTTCTTAGAGCTGTATATGTAAATGTAAGCGTTTGCCAGAAAGCGTAACTATAAATGAACATACGCGTTGATCAGCTAGGCAAATAAAGTGTCTCTCCTCTAAAAACGTTCGCAAACGGATACAGTAGATTATATGTGATAAGCAAAAAAAGTTTATAAATAGAGTGTAATTTAGGCAATTGGCAACGCATCAGGAAACAAAAAACGAAACATTAAAGAGTATCTCAGTTGGTTTCGAAAGATACTCTCTAGTTACACTATTTTAAAATTTTTGAATTCACAAAAATTTTCCTGCCGTACATATTTTTCTCTGTACTTGACAATGGCGTAACAGCCGAAAAACGATTCGTGAAATAATAAATATGGCAGAATATTATACCACTGCCGTGTGTTTTTACATTCATGATGTATAAAATGTCCTACCAAGAACCAAGGGAACAATCAATAATGCAAATGTTTACTATGAATTCGTGTTTACTGAAATATTCTACATCCTAGAGGATCTCCTCTTTCTGGATCTATTGGAACGACAAGTACATCTAATCTAATCATGTGTCGAGGCGGGAAGAATGACTGCTTGGATGTCAGTTTGCACGATATAATTAGTCGAATCGTGCCCTAGAAATTCCTACTGGCGTGATACGCAGGGAGTTGTATTATATTCCCGTGTCCATCAAGTAAAGCTAGTTCAAGAAACTTTCGAAATAGGCTTTCCCAGGATAGTTTGCGTGTATGTTGAAGTGTCTGCCAGTTCCGTTTCTTCGGCATCTCCGCGACTCTCGACAATGAGCCAGACATAGTTGTGACCATTCATGCTGCTCTTTTATGTATGTAGTGAGTTAGGGTAATTTTTACCTGTCAGAGTATCCTTGTACCACTTACTATTTTTGCTTCAAATGGCTGGTGTTCCACGTACTGCCATTATTTTAGTCTAAATGTACAAGAGGTAATAAAACTGTTACTTTAAAAAAAATAAGTAGGTAGAATATCAGCCATTTGAAAGACAAATAGTAAGTGGTAAGAAGATGCCCTGTCGGGTAAAAAATTATCCTGATTGACTGTACGTTCAATACCCCCTTTTAGTCCTGTTTGGCACGTTTCCACATTCTTTATCTATTTTCTAGAATTAGTCGTACGAGTGTTCTGTAAGCACTCTCCTTTCCAACGACACTGTATTTCTTCGAACTGATGACCCTAACAAAAACACATCCCGATATTCATTTTCTGTAGTTTCCCTAAATCGCTTTACTTACGGACCAGGACGATTTCTTGGAAAACGAAACGACTGATTTTTTACCCTAATGCGAGCCTTGACTTGTTTAATAACACCGTCACTGACAGGACGTTAGAGCATAGTCATCCTTCATTTTTTTCTGATTTCGTTGTGGTTAGCTGGCGACATACAGGAAGCGGCCGCGGTGAGGGCGACGTACTTGCCTCCGGGGTGGCTAGTGGGCCCTAGGGAAGCAGCTGCGAGTTGCAGCGTGCCTTTCTCTTCCGGCCCGGCTGTGTTCCGCGTGCTGCTGCCGGGTACGAAACCCGTCCCCCGGCGCCGCGCCGGGCTAACGTTCTGCACGCTCCGCGCCCGCAGAGGAAAGCGAGAGGGGCACACGCCCGCCGCCGCCATCTGTCATGACTAGTACCTGCGTCTCAGCACGTCGCTAACTGCATCTCAGCACATATATCACGTGCTTTTGGTTCTGCTCGTCAGTCCAACTAGGAAGTTAAAGTGCTAAGGCATAAATACCTTCACTTTATAAATGAATTCATTTAATTCTCTCGTATTTAGGTCCAAAGTCTCAAAGTCAGAATCATTTTGTAGCGTTTTCACTCCGCAGGGGAGTGTGCGCTGAACTGAAACTTCCTGGCAGATTACAACAGAGTTCTAAGCCGAGGCTCAAACCAGGGACCTTCACCTTTTGCAGGTTGATGTTCCATTGGCTTAGGTATGCCAATACTACTGCTTACAGCCCGCATCTCGTGGTCGTGCGGTAGCGTTCTCGCTTCCCACGCCCGGGTTCCCGGGTTCGATTCCCGGCGGGGTTAGGGATTTTCTCTGCCTCGTGATAAGTTCTAGGGGACTGATGACCATGGATGTTAAGTCCCATAGTGCTCAGAGCCATTTGAACCATTTTTGAACTACTGCTTACACCCTCGCCGCACAACCCTACTTCCACCGGTACTTGATCTCGTACCTTCCAAACCTCTCAGTTCTCCCGCATACCTGGCCCCAGTGGGACTACAGACTAGCACTCATCGAAGAAAGAATATTGCGGAGACATAGCCAATGCCCCAGGTTCGGTACACAGTTTTAATCTGCAAGGAAATTTCAAAAACATTTTGTCAACCACGGGTTCAATAATTTATTAGAACTCATTAAATTACGAAAATGTGGGTGTTGTTGTTGTGGTCTTCAGTCCTGAGACTGGTTTGATGCAGCTCTCCATGCTACTCTATCCTGTGCAAGCTTCTTCATCACCCAGTACCTACTGCAACCTACATCCTTCTGAATCTGCTTAGTGTATTCATCTCTTGGTCTCCCTCTTCGATTTTTACCCTCCACGCTGCCCTCCAATACTAAATTGGAGATCCCTCGATGTCTCAGAACATGTCCTACCAACCGATCCATTCTTCTAGTCAAGTTTGTGCCATAAACTCCTCTTCTCCCCAATTCTATTCAATACCTCCTCATTAGTTATGTGATCTACCCATCTAATCTTCAACATTCTTCTGTAGCACCACATTTCGAAAGCTTCTATTCTCTTCTTGTCTAAACTATTTATCGTCCACGTTTCACTACCATACATGGCTACACTCCATACAAAAACTTTCAGAAACGACTTCCTTACATTTAGATCTATACTCGATGTTAACAAATTTTTCTTCTTCAGAAACACTTTCCTTGCCATTGCCAGTCTACATTTTATATCCTCTTTACTTCGACCATCATCAGTTATTTTGCTCCCCAAATAGCAAAACTCCTTTACTACTTTCAGTGTCACATTTCCTAATCTAATTCCCTCAACATCACCCGACTTAATTCGACTATTATGGAAGGAAGGGGAAGGAAAATCGGCTGTAACTGTTTCAAGGAAACCACCCGGTATTTGCTTCAAGTGATTTAGGGAAATCACGGAAAACCTAGAGCTGGATGAGTGGATGTGGTATTTGAATCGTTGTCCTCCCGAATGTGAATCCTTTGTGCTAAACACTCCACCACCTCTCTCGATACACCAATAGCAAAAGAACAATAAAAAACGTGGCCAATAACTTGCATCAGAAAAAGAAGCGGAATTCTATCTGTTGGAAAGATAGTGACCAGTGTATTCCGGAATATGAAAGAGATTGTTTTCGTTACCTTGCAAGGAGGAAAACAACAGCTGAAGCATCCTATGCGAGAGTTCTGGACTAGATAGCCTAAAAAATACACGAAAATTATCCTCAGCTGCAAACGAATATATCAGGACGCTGTAGCCGCCCACCATATTGCATTTGCACAGTGGACTGTGAAATAATCGGTAAAGAAGGAAATGCAAGCGTTTGAGACATGGTGTTATAGAAGGGTGCTGAAAAATTAGTGGACTGATGAGAAATGGAGGAGTTCTCTGCAGTATCAATGAGGAAAGGTATATTTAGAAATCATTTACTAGAAGAAGCGACAGGTTGATAGGACAGTGCAACAGACGGAGCCATAGAGGGCAAAACTTGTGGGGGAAGACACAGGCACGACTACATCCAACAAATAATCGGAGATGCTACTCTGAGATGTAAAGGTCGACACAGTGGTCCAAGGTGTGGCTGGCAGCATCAAAGCATTTAGCAGACATGACCAAAATCTGTTCTACTTTGGCAGTGAGAGAACTTGGGTATTTAAAGTACGAACTGCTGGACCCTGGACTTTAGTTTTGGCACCCTCTAACTGCTACTTCTTCCCACATCAAAAAAATTGGTGAGTATAAAAAGTTTCCCGTTTAGTGATGAGGTTTTGGCAGCCAACGATTGGTGCTTTACAGGCCGTCTCGAATCGCATTTCAAGGACAAGTCCACACCCTGCAAACACGTAGAACAAATTTCGGTGACGTTAAAAGAAGGACTACGTCGAAAAAATATGTGCAATTATTTTTACTTAAAAATACAATCGTTCATGGTCATAGCGAGAAATTCTTACCTAGCCTTGTGCCATGATATCGATGTCAGCCTCTGAAGATTGTCGGATAAATTTTTACATGCGTTCGATTGGAATGACAGAGTTCTATGAACTTAGATATTATCTCTTACTACTGTCCGACTGTTAATGTAGTGAAGTCGAGCAGTGCTACATCTGTTGGAGTGATGACTCACGTCTGGGGGTAGCAGAGTACCAGGCGGGGTCTGTTCCATCGCCGCGTTGTTCCTCAGCGTGGCTTCATTCCGACAGCGGTCTATCGATCGCGGATCGCACGTCGAGGCATTCCCAGCACGCGGCAGGCGCCAGACCAACCACGCGTGTGATGCAAGCGCGACGTCCCTCAATTATGCTACACTGCTGATTTAAATTCAGTACATCGTTTTGTTCTTTTGAACAATAGGTTGAAACTGAAGAGGATAAAGAAAAAAAGGAATGCACCATGAAATACAGGGTGAACACGAACTTCACCGACGAAATTTCTAAGGTTTTTCGTAACTGTGCAATATTATGCGATACTGCTAAAACAACAATTTACGTAATTTACAATTTACACAGTTTACGTAACTGAAGAACCTCCCCAAAGGCGTACCCTGGGCAACATCCGAAGTTACAATGAAACGAATACGCCTAGCTGCATATAGGCGTTGATCTAAGTCAACAGGGACAGTTGAAAATGTGTGCCCCGACCGAGACTCGAACCCGGGACCTCCTGCTTACATGGCAGACGCTCTATCCATTTCCCTTTCTTAATCTCATTTTGTTCGCTTTCGTTCGTTGCATCTGTTCGGGGCGGACGGCGTAAGACACCCGTTCGTCGTTGATCGGTTAACTCAGTTGTTTTTTTTTTTTATTAGAGAGGGCAACTACCCTTCTGACCGAACACGCTGAGCTACCGTGCCGGCATTTTGTTTTTTTTTTTTTTTTGTTCTGTATTGTTCGTTGAATTTGTTCGGGGCGGACGTCCGATGACATCCGTTTAGGTTCTTCGTTAATCCGTTCACTAAGTATTTTACTACAGAGAGTTGCTAATCCTTTGACCAAACACGCTGAGCTACCGTGCCGGCGAGTGCCCCGACCGGGACTCGAACCCGGCATCTCCTGCTTGCTTGCCAGACGCTGTATCCAACTTTTGTTTTGTTTCTTTATTTTGTTTGGTGTTGATCGTTGCGTTTGGCCTGGGCGGACGTCACATGACATCCGTTCACGTTGATCGATGATTCCTTTACTCAATTTTTTTTTTATTACAGAGGGCCACCGCCTCTCTGACCGAACACGCTGAGCTACCGTGCCGGCATCCATCTGAGCCACCGAGGGCACAGAGAACAGTGCGACTGTAGGGACTTATCTCTGACACGCCTCCCGTTGAGACCCACATACCCCACTTTTTTACCCGCACTATATTCATAATGCCCCTGCCCATTATACTCATTACTCGCGGCTTTTTGCCTTTTCCCGTAAGAGTTAGGGCACTGTTTGTGCATCCGCACAGAAGATGGTTAAATCACCGGTGAGCCTTAACTATATCTATACACTACTGGCCATTAAAATTGCTACACCAAGAAGAAATGCAGATGATAAACGGGTATTCATTGGACAAATATATTATACTAGAACTGACATGTGATTACATTTTCACGAAATTTGGGTGCATAGATCCTGAGAAATCAGTACCCAGAACAACCACTATTGGCCGTAATAACGGCCTTGATGCGCCTGAGCATTGAGTCAAACAGAGCTTGGATGGCGTGTACAGGTACAGCTGCCCATGCAGCTTCAACACAATACCACGGTTCATCAAGAGTAGTGACTGGCGTATTGGGACGAGCCAATTGCTCGGCCACCATTGACCAGACGTTTTCAGTTGGTGAGAGATCTGGAGAATGTGCTGACCAGAGCAACAGTCGAACATTTCCTGTATCCAGAAAGGCCCGCACAGGACCTGCAACATGCGGTGCGAATGAAGGGTAGAGCCACGGGTCGTAACACATCTGAAATGTAACGTCCACTGTTCAAAGTTCCGTCAATGCGAACAAGAGGTGACCGAGACGTGTAACCAATGGCACCCCATACCATCACGCCGGGTGATACGCCAGTATGACGATGACGAATACACGCTTCCAATGTACATTCACCGCGATGTCGCCAAACACGGATGCGACCATCATGATGCTGTAAACAGAACCTGGATTCATCCGAAAAAATGACGTTTTGCCAATCGTGCACCTTGGTTCGTCATTGAGTACACCATCGCAGGCACTCCTGTCTGTGATGCAGCGTCAAGGGTAACCGCAGCCATGGTCTCCGATTTGATAGTCCATACTGATGCAAACGTCGTCGAACTGTTCGTGCAGATGGTTCTTGTCTTGCAAACGTCCCCATCTGTTGACTCAGGGATCGAGACGTGGCTGCACGATCCGTTACAGCAATGCAGATAAGATGCCTGTCATCTCGATTGCTAGTGATACGAAGGCGTTGGGATCCAGCACGGCGTTTTGTATTACCCTCCTGAATCCACCGATTCCATATTCTGCTAACAGTCATTGGATCTCGACCAACGCGAGCAGCAGTGTCGCGATACAATAAACCGCAATCGCGATAGGCTACAATCCGACCTTTATCAAAGTCGGAAACGTGATAGTACTCATTTCTCCTCCTCACAAGAGGCATCACAACAACGTTTCACCAGGCAACGCCGGTCAACTGCTGTTTGTGCATGAGAAATCGGGTGGAACCTTTCCTCATGTCAGCATGTTGTAGATGTCGCCACCGGCGCCAACCTTGTGTGAATGCTCTGAAAAGCTAATCATTTGCATATCACAGCATTTTCTTCCTGTCTGTTAAATTTCTCGTCTGTAGCACGTCATCTTCTTGTTGAAGCAATTTTAATGGCCAGTAGTGTATAAAGATGGTATCTGTTATTTCGGACATGTCCGAAAGCACAGTAATCATCATCTTGTAAACATCGGAAGTGACTGAATGTTTCCTGCCGATTCATCCTTTTAATTCCAGAAGATTGCTCCACCTCGATATCACTGAACAGTGCTAAGATCTGGTATTGGTAAATCCAGACACAATCTTGCCAAATAGGGACTTCCAAAGAACCGACACAATGTAACTGCGGAGGAGAACAGACAATGGGTGACCTGTGCCACTGTCCGTGCTGCCCTGAATCGTACAGTGATGAGGAGCTAATGAGGGCTGAAGACAGTACTGTGCTCATTCTGGGCGAGGACTCGTCATCTCTGGTAGCTCGTTACGGAGAAGCTGGATTTCGTTTGATGTCTTACCACCCTCCATGTATACTGCACTGAAAATATCTGCAAAACAGTGAAAATGAGGACGGTATGCGCTGTGTGTTTTGTTTGGTAACAAACTTGTTCCATTCACTCCTATACTTGCTATTGACGACAGTAATGCCTATTTCACTTTTAATTTTCAAGCATGCATTCAGTGCTGCTAGGTTTTCTTTTTCTAGCAGTGTCAGTTGTACGTTAACGGTGGAACACAGCAGTTTTACTGCTGAAGAGGTGCCCGAGATGCACCTCGTGTACGAATAGAATGAATGCAATGGAAGAGAGAGAAGGAGAGAGAGAGAGAGAGAGAGAGAGAACGGTGCTATGCTGAGCTTCTCCCACCGCGAATTATTAGTTTGTAACGAGCCGACGGAGACCCAGAGGTCCTTAAAACAAAGTGCAAAACAACCCTGATTAATCTCAGAAACTTTGTCGGAGTTAGGGTTCACCCTTCAGAATATTGTCAATTTTGTGCACATTATTTTCAACTTCCTTCTATAGCACCGCGCCTCAAATGCTTCAATTCTCTTCTTTTCCGGTTTCCCCACAGTCCACGATCCACTTCTGTACAATGCTGTGCTTCAATCGTATATTCTCAGAAATTTATTCCTCAAGTCCGATATTTGATACTAATAGACTTCTTTCGGCCAGGAATGCCGTCTATGCCTGTACTAGTCTGCTTTTTATGCCCTTCTTGCTTCGCATGTTATGTGATATTTTACAAGAAAAGTAGCAGAATATCTTCACGTTATCGCCCGCATCTCACGGTCTAGTGGCTAGCGTTGCTGCCTCTGCATCTTGGGGTCTCGGGTTCGATTTCCGGTTGGGGATTTTCTCCGCTTGGGGACTGGGTGTTTGTCTTATCCTCATAATTTCATCTTCATTCATGAAAGTGGCGAGATTGGACTGAGTAAAGATTAGGAATTTGTACGGGCTCTGATAACCGCGCAGTTGAACGCACCACAAACCAAACATCATCTTCTTCACATTAGCTATTTCCTGATCATCAATTTTGATGTTAAGTTTATCGCTAAATTAATTTATGCTACCCACGATTACATATTTATGTCTTCAGTTTACTCTCAATCCATTGTATGTGTTGATTAGACTCGTTATTCCGTTCCGCAGTTCCCGCAATTCGTCCTCAACCTCACTGATACGTGTCGGGAACATGAAAGGATTAGGAACTGAGACTACTGATCAAGCCACGGGTTACCCTAAAGACGTACGTACGAGTATCTTACAAGTATGTCTCACATTCTGACATAAATCCAGCTGATAATGGAGGTCTCACACTCCGAAACACATAGTGGAAATAAAAATAAATTTTGATTGCGCTACAAACACTTTACTATCATTCTTTTTCTGCTTTCCGTACCTAGCGAGGTGGCGCAGTGGTTAGCACACTGGACTCGCATTCGGGAGGACGACGGTTCAATCCCGCGTCCGACCATCCTGATTTAGGTTTTCCGTGATTTCCCTAAATCGCTTCAGGCAAATGCGATGAGACCGATGACTTCGCTGTTTGGTCTCTTTCTCTCAAATCAACCCAACCCTACCCTGTTTTCCGTCTTTCCCTTAGTTGCTTTAAATTCGTGGAGGTATGTTCCGTCTATGCAAACCCGCCAGGTTAGCCGAGCGCGCTAACGCGCTTCTTCCTGGACTCGGGTAGGCGCGCCGGCCCCGGATCGAATCCGCCAGGCGAATTAACGACGAGGGCCGGTGTGCTGACCAGCCTGGATGTGGTTTTTAGGCGGTTTTCCACATCACGCTAGGTGAATACCGGGCTGGTCCCCACGTCCCGCCTCAGTTACACGCCTCGCAGACGTCTGAACACTTTCGCACTCTCTCATGGATTACACTAGTCGCAGACAGATGGGGTCCACTAATTCCTTCCTGGGGGGAACGGGGTGGCGGCAGGAAGGGCATCCGGCCACCCCTTCAACTAACATTTCCACATCCGATTAACCATGCCGAGCCTGCTTATCCGCGGGAAAAACGGCACAAGCAAAAGCAAAAAGCAAAGCATGTTCCGTCTATGCAACTAACTGAAGGCAGTTTGTTTACTGCCATGCACGTTTCGCTTCTTTTATTTGGGAAGCATCTTCAGTGGCGATTTCCCGCGCTGTTAACTCATTATATTGATGAGATAAAGGAAAGTGCAAGTCATCAACATAGTTGATCACATAATGGAAAGTCCAAGTGACCAACATGTGTTGAAGACGTAATGGAAAGAGCAAATGATGTATGCGATGTGACAAATGTGGCTGAAAAAACGCCAGAAATCGGCCGGCTGGAACATGGAAACTAACGAACACATCTCCAAGACCACACGCATAACAGCGCTGGAAATCGCCGCTGAAGAAGTTTTCCAAATAAAAGAAGCGAAACACGTATGGCAATAAACAAAATGCCTTCAATTATGAAACTTCCTGGCAGATTAAAACTGTGTGGCGGATCGAGACTCGAACTCGGGACCTTTCCCTTTCATGGGCAAGTGCTCTACCATCTGCGCTACCCAAGCACGAGTCACGCCCCGTCCACACAGCCTTACTTCTGCCAGTACCTCGTCTCCTACCTTCCAAACTTGACAGAAGCTCTCCTGCGAACCTTGCAGAACTAGCACTCCTGAAAGAAAGGATATTGCGTAGACATGGCTTAGCCACAGCCTGGGGGATGTTTCCAGAATGAGATTTTCACTCTGTAGCGGAGTGTGCGCTGATATGAAACTTCCTGGCAGATTAAAACTGTGTGCCCGACCGAGACTCGAACTCGGGACCTTTGCCTTTCGCGGGCAAGTGCTCTACCAACTGAGCTACCGAAGCACGACTCACGCCCGGTACTCACAGCTTTACTTCTGCCAGTACCTCGTCTCCTGCCGTCCAAACTTTACAGAAGCTCTCCTGCGAAACTTGCAGAACTAGCACTCCTGAAAGAAAGGATATTGCGGAGACATAGACAAAGGCAAAGGTCCCGAGTTCTAGTCTCGGTCCGGCACAGAGTTTTAATCTTCCAGGAAGTTTCATATCAGCGCACACTCCGCTGCAGAGTGAAAAATCTCATTCTGCCTTCAATTAGTTGCATAGACTTAACATACCTTCACGACTTTACTACCTTTTTGGGGGGGAGGGATCGAGGGGGGCTTTGGTGGTTGCAATCATGAAGCCCAAGACCACACTATAACCCCGCCCCCCTCCCCCTGCCATTCCCTCGCCATACTACCGCACTTCAGACAGTACTCCATTTATAATCTCGCTCACTCTCTGCACAGAAGTAAAAGGCGGAACAGTGTGACCGTCATTAGAAGTCATAAATGTTGCTTTCAGATGTCTCTAAAGCAGGAGTGAGAGCATCTGAATGCGACCAGGCTTCTAGCTCGGTTGCTGCGTCTAGCCGGTTCTAGCTGGGCTAGTCGGCGACGGCTTAGACGCCACGGGTCCCGGGAGTGAGTCGCTCAGCCGTGTAGAAAGCGCTCGCCGCCTGGGCGTGGCCCGCGGGGTCGCCTAGCCTAGATGTGCTCGTGCCGGCCGCAGTGGTGCCGACCAGCGGGAAAAACAAAACGAGATCCACATTGGGCAACGCCGGCCGCTGCCGGTGGCTCGTGCCGGCCGAGTGAAGCAACCGGCCGCGTCAGCTGCTATCAAGGCGCCGCCGAGCCGAGGCGGTCCCAGGCGAGCCGCGGTGTCAGACATTCTCGCACGTGGCTTGAACTCACCACATCTGCTCATCAGGAACACACTTTTGACCCGTCTCTTGAGTCAACTAGTTGAACTTCCCGTAAGTGCCAGAGTTCCAGAATCTCGGAGCGCCCAAAGTGTTTTACCAGTCGCTCTGATGTCTTCAATCGACAGTGTCAAATCAGCTACCGACTTTACTGTCCTAAATGAAAGTGAGGAGTTATTTTACTTCCTTGTGACAACAATCACAAAAGCGTTTAAAAATGTACACTTCTGGCCATTAAAATTGCTACACCAAGACGAAATGCAGATGTTAAACGGGTATTCATTAGACAAATATATTATACTAGAACTGACATGTGATTACATTTTTTTGGGTTCATAGATCCTGAGAAATCAGCACCTAGAACAACCACCTCTGGCCGTAATGACGGCCTTGATACGCCTCGGCATTGAGTCTAACAGAGCTTGGATGGCGTGTACAGGTACAGCTGCCCATGCAGCTTCACCACGATACCACAGTTCATTAAGAGTAGTGACTGGCGTATTGTGACGAGCCAGTTGCTCGGCCACCATTGAACAGACGTTTTCAATTGGTGAGAGATCTGGAGAATGTGCTGACCAGGGCAGCAATCGAACATTTTCTGTATTCAGAAAGGCCCGTACAGGACCTGCAACATGCAGTCGTGCATTATCCTGCTGAAATGTAGGGTTTCACAGGAAGGGTAGAGCCACGGGTCGTAACACATCTGAAATGTAACGTCCACTGTTCAAAGTGACGTCAATGCGAACAAGAGGTGACCGAGACGTGTAACCAATTGCACCCCATACCATCACGCCAGTATGGCGATGACGAATACACGCTTCCAATGTACGTTCACCGCGATGTCGCCAAACACGAATGCGACAATCATGATGCTGTAAACAGAACCTGGGTTCATCAGAAAAAATGACGTTTTGCCATTCGTGCACCGAGGTTCGTCGTTGAGTACACCATCACAGGCGCTCCTGTCTGTGATGCAGCGTCAAGGGTAACTGCAGCCATGGTCTCCGCGCTGACAGTCCATGCTGATGCAAACGTCGTCGAACTGTTTGTGCAAATGTTTATTGTCTTGCAACGTCCCCATCTGTTGACTCATTGATCGAGACGTGGCTGCACGATCCGTTACAGCCATGCGGATAAGATGCCTGCCATCTCGACTGCTAGTGATACGAGGCCGTTGGGATCCAGCTCGGCGTTCCGTATTACCCTCCTGAACCCACCGATTCCATATTCTGCTTACAGTCAGTGGATCTCGACCAACGCGAACAGCAATGTCGCGATACAATAAAGCGCAATCGCGATAGGCTACAATCCGACCTTTATCAAAGTCGGAAACGTGATGGTACTCATTTCTCCTCCTTACACGAGGCATCACAACAACGTTTCACTAAGCAACGCCGGTCAACTGCTGTTTGCGTATGAGAAATCGGTTGGAAACTTTCCTCATGTCAGCACGTTATAGGTGTTGCCACCGGCACCAACCTTGTGTGAATGCTCTGAGAAGCTAATCATTTGCATATCACAGCATCTTCTTCCTGTCGGTTAAATTCCGCCTCTGTAGCACGTCATCTTCGTGGTGTATCAATTTTAATGGCCAGTAGTGTAGTTTACTGGTTCCCACCAGTTTGTAATCATCATCAGAATGTCTTCTACAAGACCAGACGTGTCAACAAACTTACGTTGACAGCGTAGTGGGGAATATTACGTTACTGCTTGCAGCATGTGAGTTTACATAGTATGATGACGATCACAGACAAGTCCACCGCTATTTGCATTTTGAATGCTTTTGTGACTGTTGTCACAATGAAATCGAACAAGATTACTACTCAGTCAGTTGATCTCCGTAGACAATATTTCAATTTTTCAAAGTGAGGCAGGAGTACTGGAACTGGAGGCATATCAAGGTGATGCTGCACCCCTGGCAGAACTGCCATAGCTTCACACCGTCCTCCCACTTCCCACTTCCCCCCTGGACAACTAACTGCGTTCAGTTTTGTTTACACATATTTAGCAAATTTTACAACCTGTAAGGAGACAAGATTTTGGTACCAGACAGTCAATATTCTATATATTCTTTTTAATTTATATTTATATTGCACTGAAGAGCCAAAGAACCTTGTACACCTGACTAATATCGTGTAGGGCCTCCACGAGCATGCAGAAGTGACGAACACGACGCGCAATGGACTCGAATAATGTCTGAAGTAGTGCTGGAGGGAACTGACACCATGAACCCTGCAGGGCTGTCCTTAAAACTCTAAGACTACGAGGGGGTGAAGACCTCTTCGAAACACCACGTTGCAAGGCATCCCAGATGTGCTCAATAATGTTCATGTCTGGGGAGTATGGTGGCCAGCGGAAGTGTTTAAACTCAGAAGAGTGTTCCTGGAGTCACTCTGTAGCAATTACGGACGTTTGGGGTGTCGCATTGTCCTGCTGGAATTGCCCAAGTCACAAGGAACATGAATGGATGAATGTGATCAGACAGGATGCTTACGTACGTCCCACCTGTGACAGTTGTATCTAGACGTATCTGGGGTCCCACATCACTCCAACTGCACACGCTTCACACCATTACAGAATCTCCACTAACTTTAACAGTCCCCTGCTGACATGCAGGATCCATGGATTCATGAGATTGTCTCCATACCCGTACACTTCCATCCGATCGATACAATTTGAAACGAGACTCGCCCGACCAGGCAACATGTTTGCAGTCATCAACAGTTCAATGTCGGTGTTGACGGGCCCAGGAGAGGCGTAAAGCTTTGTGTCCTGCAGTCGTCAATGGCACACGAGTGGGCCCTGGGCTCCGAAAGCTCATATCGATGATGTTTCGTTGAATGGTTCGCACGCTGATACTTGTTGATGGCCCAGCATTTAAATCTGCAGCACTCTGAACGATTATCTTTAGTAGTCGTTGGTCCCGTTCTTGCAGGATCTTTTTCCGGCCGCAGCGATGTCGCAGATTTGATGTTTTACCGGATTTCTGATATTCACGGTACACTCGTGAAATGGTCGTACGGGAAAAGCCCCACTTCATCGCTACCTCGGAGATACTATGTGCCATCGGTTGTGCGCCGACCTTGATAACCAGTGATTGTAGCATCAGGAACCGATCAAACTACTGCGCCCGACACTTATTTTCTTATATAGACGTTGCCGGCCCCAGCGCGGTATTCTGCATGTTTACATATCTCTGTATTTGAATACGCATGACTATACCAGTTTCTTTGGTGCTTCAGTGCAGATAATTGTTTATGATGCACAGTTGGGTTACTAATCATTTCATTGACTAATACTAGCTAGCACCATGTTCTAACAATTTCTGTTGTAATGCATGTCTGAGAGTTAATCAGAGCTGAGCACTGACAGAAAGAGCAACGTGGGGCTCCTGTTCCTTAGAAGTCGCTGTCGGCTGAAGAGAGACTTGTGTTTCGCAGAGATGGACGTTTACTGCCCTGAGAAAGAGAAGAGCGAAAAGGTGGCAGTTTACAATGCTGGAAGCAGCAAACCTCGGTAGTGCGGACAGTGTGGGTGGGAGGTTGCACTCCTGTAGAACGGGAGAAAATTGAGAATAGCGTACAAGGAGAAGGGACAAGGGAGGCTACAGCTTAATCTGCAGTTTTTTTTTTTATTTGTGGTAAGTTCTATGATGGGACCAAACTGCTGAGGTTATCGGACCCTAGACTTGCACACTACGTAATCCAACTTACGCTAAGGGCAACACACACATCCATGTCCAAGGGAGGACTCGAACCTCCGACGGGTGAGGGGGGGGGGGGGGGGCGCGAATCGTGGCAAGGCGCCCCATAGACCGCACGGCTACCCCGAGCGGCTATGTGCAGTACCCGGCGTATCTTCACATCATTCAGAATTGAAGGCCAAGCTAAGGGCAGAGCGAAATATTCCGTGGTCCGCCCGGGATTCGATACCACGACCTTTCATTCCTGGCACACACTTTAGCACTAGACTGCTAGGTCTGACTTGCACATAACAATCTATTGTGTTAAATAAATTACTAGTTGCATATATTAAAAAAAAACTTATTTGTGTGCCAACTACTGTACACTGGTTTCAGTGTGATACATAATATTGAAGCTTCTCAGCCGGCCGCTGTGGCAGAGCTGTTCTAGGCGCTTCATTCCGGAACCGCGCTGCTGCTACGGTCGCAGGCTCGAATCCTGCCTCGGCCATGGATGTGTCTGATGTCCTTAGGTTAGTCAGGTTTAAGTAGTTCTAAGTCTAGGGGACTGATGACCTCAGATTTTAAGTCCCATAGTGCTTAGAGCCATTTGAACCTTTTTTTTTAAGCTTCTCATAATGAAAAACGAGAAGGAGTTATATGCATGTACTTTAAATAACTTTTGTGTAGCCAAAATTGCGTTTCAAACTGTTTTTTAGTGGCCGTCATCTTCATTTAACAACTGTTTTCGTTGTCCATCATGTTCCATTGTGTGTTCATTACTCATGCCATATTAACATTTTAGTGGAGAATATATTGCACAATCCACACAGGTTTGTCGAAAATAAAATTACACGCAGGTTTGTCACAAGTAAAAATATACACAGCTAAAATGCACCTTGTGGAACTTGGCATGTTCGCATACGTAGCACTTCTTTTATGCTCGTCAGTTCTTAAAATCGACACAATATAGTAAAAGTCGACACTTATATCGATATTTACATTTACATGACGAGTGAAGCACATATTGCAACCTTCTCATTGAAATAGTCGTACATAGTACAACACTCAGGTTGGTACCCCAGCGCCTCCAGAAACGTCTTTGCTGGCCATCAGGGCTCAGTAGGAAGTGGGACTCATCACTGGCGACAGTTCTACTCCAGTCAATGAGATTCCAGGCCGAAGACGTGTCTGGGGGTGGACGAGACAGCGGTGGGATACCAACATTATTCTCGCCCTACCTATGGATGGTCTGATGACCTGTAGTGCCAGTTCAACCCCTTTGGTTGTCATTCGCGGCATCCTTACAGCACAGCGGTAGATGGGCGATATTCTGCGCGCTGTTTTGTTGCCCTTCATGGCAAGCCATCCTGGGCTTACATTTCAGCAATATAATGTCCGCTCACATAAGGCGAGAGTTTCTACTGCTTGTCTCCGTGCTTGCCAAACCCTACCTTGGCCAGCAAGATCGCTGGATTTCCTCCCGATAGACATCATCCAGCCGTCTCGGGATTTTGAAGTCTAACGCGCCAGTTGGCATAGTTTGGCACGATATCCCTCATCAGGACATCCAACAAGCTCTTTCTCTTGACTGAATGATCCAATTTTTCTGAAATTGTAATCATTTATTTCTCTGTACATGAACATCACATCTACAGATTTCCGTCCCATTCGGATAATTCCTTCGTGGTACTTCTTTTTTTTTTGTCTTAGCGTGTATAAACATAGTGCTGCTACGTGTCGGGAGCGTTCGTTTAGGAGCCACTTAGAACGGTTTGCGGGTGCAGCCGAGCGTGTTGTGGGTTCGGCCCAGCGCATGGCTCCGCCCGCCGCTGCCACGGCCGCCGCTCTCTCCACATGTGTTCCGATAACTGAGGGCCATCGCGTGTGCCGTACGTCTTCTGTGGCCAGCTTTCTCCGGCCAAATTGCTCTGCCATCTCGGCCGGGATTCGCAGGATTCTTCCGCCTTCGACACGGCGTTACACATACGTGGTTACATCATGTGTCTCCTTTCCCTTTCTTACCGACAAATCTGCCATCTGCTAGTGACATGCAAACATCTGTTGTTCAGATATCCGTCATCATTAGCTCTTCGTAAAATACATTGCTTGACCAAAAAAAAAAAAAAAAAGTGAAGCACCGAGGAGAGAAGGAAACGGAATGAAATTTCACGGACTGATACGGTATGTGACGTTATTTCAGTGATTACAAAATCGATTCAAATTTACAAAGAATTTTGCAGTATGAGTCCGTTTATCAGCATAGCGTTGCGTCCCCTCTGGTTCAAAATGGTTCAAATGGCTCTGAGCACTATGGGACTTAACATCTATGGTCATCAGTCCCCTCGAACTTAGAACTACTTAAACCTAACTAACCTAAGGACAGCACACAACACCCAGTCATCACGAGGCAGAGAAAATCCCTGATCCCGCCGGGAATCGAACCCGGGAACCCGGGCGTCCCCTCTGGCATTGATGCTTGCACTGATTCGGTTGGTAAGGGTGTCATAAAGCCGATGTATCCTTTACTGAGGCTAGCTGTCCCACAATTTATTTCACTGGCCCTCGCTATCCTCGATCCTGGCGCTGGGACGGAGTTGGCGTCCTATCTGCTTCCATACATGTCCTATCGCAGACATATCTGGGAATCTTGCTGACCACAGGAGTACACCTCAGTGTCAAACAGTTCATAGAGACTCGTGCCATGCGTGAACAAGCACTGCCCTGTTGAAAAATGTTACCACAACACTACCGCACGAGCGGTAACATATGGAGATGCATGATGTCCGTGACATACGATTTTGTTGCCAGTGCTCCCTCAAACATTGCCAGTGGAACTATAGTCACCGCCATGCTTGTCGATGATGGTCATCCGGGTAGTGCAGAACCACTATTCAGCGCTGAACACATTGTGTCAACATTCCTCTCGTGGTACAACTCCAAAGGCACCCGTTTTTGTTGTGCCGTTAACAGCAGCCTACGCATTGGATAGTACTTCCTAAGTATGACTGCTGCTAGTCTCCAACCAATGGTGTAGGATAACAAAGAATGTTTCAGGGAGTCCATTGCTTGTTCTCGCACGGCGGTCGCAGACACGAAGGTCTTACGGTGTGCTCGGTGCACAATACGGTGACTGTGGTAGTCAGACGTTGTCGACCATAACCTTCACGACGTGCATGTCTGCCCTGACTTCTCCATGCAGTTCAACATTGGTCCTCTGTCACATCTGAATGCCCTGTAAATGTAGATGTCGTACGATTTGACTAACCTGTTCGAATGGAGAGACCCGTGGTGTCCTTCACATTGATCACTCTACATCTGTCGCTGTTCGCGCCTCATATTTGCGCTACCAGGCCTGGCAACAACATTAAACACAAAACAACGTTAATGCAACCTGGTGGCCGTTCTATCAGTCACAGATAATTGCTACTTCAATCATTTAAATACCAGCCGATGGTGTGTACTTTTACGAAGTTACTTTGACATCCGATACAGAAGATCACACGAAGATTTGAACAACTCCTGTAATGTTCCATAAAAACACGGGGTCTTCTGGCCATCTTCAGATGACTACCACTGTAGTAGTACTCGACGTAACCACATCCCGCGACTCTTCACTAATATTAGTTTGTATTTTGTTGTCGATAATGGAGAATATTATTATTTATTATGCACTTACCCGTGTTCTTTGTAAGTTGCCATTCACACTTCCAAGTGATAACTCTATATAGGCGTTTCCAATGTTCTTAGTTGTAGACAGTTTTTCTAATTGACGCCATTTCCACGGCTTGAATGTTAAATGAACTTAATGTAACTGTACGATCTAGGTTGCCTGTTGTGATAAGGGTGTATATCGTAGAACATCACGTTTATGTGGTTAATAATGATGAGAGAGGTAGGAGAGGTGAAAATTCTGAAAGATTGCTTTAGAATAACATCAAGGAGACTGCAGTTGTTAGCTTCCTCATTCCACAGATGGAATTCCATAAACAATATTACATATCCTCATTCGATGAGGCACTTTAAAGAAGTCTGGAATGTAAAAGAGAACATGTGCGCTATGCATGCTAATCGAGAACTTTATTCTACCCCATCTGCTCCCATTACTGGCGAAATACTGGTGATGGGAATATTCTTAAATCAAACCGATTGGCTCCGAATCTTTCCCTGAGTCGATTAAGTCAAGTTCCGGAATAGTTCGTTTAAAACAGATACAGCTGATTTCTTTCCCAAGTTTGAAATATCGAGCTTACCGACACCACTTGCCTATACTGAAACATGATATCATCAAAGGACTGCTACGGTCGCAGGTTCGAATCCTGCCTCGGGCATGGGTGTGTGTGATGTCCTTAGGTTAGGTAGGTTTAAGTAGTTCTAAGTTCTAGGGGACTTATGACCTAAGATGTTGAGTCCCATAGTGCTCGGAGCCATTTGAACCATTTTTTGAACATCATCAAATTGGCAGACATGAACCACTCATCTAAATGGAACATGAGTACAATATGCGCCACAAAACGAATTATAGCTATTCTCACTAGTTAAGTCAGTTACCTATGTGCTGTTCTCATATTGCGACATTTTTTGTTCGTCATTAGAACAGGTGTAGCTTCGTACCTATCGAAAGCCAGGTACACGTTTATATGTTATTTTTAATGCGATATTGGTGTACTACTGCCACGTGAAATAGTTGAGGTTACGTTTATGCTATCCAAGGTAAGTGCTGATCCTGCCATTGTGTTTAAACTAGTGAACCTTTGTATTAAAGCTCCAACCAGGCCCTTCATAACGCCTTTTTAATAAATTTACTATTGCACAAGATAGCTTTCGGGCCACTGAATACTCAACCTCAGATGGTTGACAATTACAGATGCTTCACATGTCATATCAAGTGCAGTTAGTCGGTAGGATCGTGGAAGCGTTAAGTGATCGGTGAAGTTGTAAGTATAGCATTTTAAAAAGTTCGTTACACATCGGCGTGAAAAAGACGGCAATTACGCTATCTGTTTAAAAGCATCCGGGACCCCTATGTAATTCGAAAGTGACCACTACATATCACGAGAGGCGGACTCGCCAATATAAAAGGACCGGGGGGGGGGGGGGGGGGGCGAGGGAGGTGGCGCAGTGGTTAGACACTGGACTCGCATTCGGGAGGACGACGGTTCAATCCCGCGTCCGGCCATCCTGATTTTGGTTTTCCGTGATTTCCCTAAAATCGCTCCAGGCAAATGCCGCGATGGATCCTTTGAAAGGGCACGGTCGACTTCCTTCCCCATCCTTCCCTAATCCGATGAGACCGATGACCTCGCTGTCTGGTCTCCTTCCCCAAAACAACCCAACCCGGAGGGGGGGTGGGGTGGGGAGGGGGATCAGTTTTGTGTTGTCAGTAGAGAAGCAGTAACAGCAATCATAATAGCTCAGTGACTTCGAGCATCGTCTAGTTATTGTGTGTCACCTTAGTAACAAATCCACCAGGGACAATTCAGCCTTTCTAAAGATGCCAAAGTCGATTGCTGGTGATTTGATTGTGAAGTGGAAACGTGAAGGAACAACCTCTGTCAAATCAAGACTACGAAGACCTCATATACTGACGGATAGGGATCGTGGAGCACTGCGCAGGGTGGTCGCAAAGTCAGCGTAAGGACTCATCCGTGAGTTTCAAGGTGCTATCAGTAGTTCAGATAGCACAATGACTGTGCTCATGTCGTTAAAAAGAGTGGAATACGATGGTCGAGTAGCTCCTCCCACGCCACACATTTCTGTAGTCAGCGGGAAGCGATGCTTGAGGTGATGTCAATAATGACAGCACTGGACTGGAACGAATGATTTGGAACGCTATACCCGGTGACAATCCGACGGAAGGCCATGTGTTTGACGAATGCCTGGAGAACGTTACCTGTCATCATGTATGATGCCGACAGGTTGATACCGAGGAGGTAGTGTTAAGGTATGGGGATATTTTTCGCTGTCAGAAAAGAAAATGCTGAATGTGGAAAGTAATGAACACGTTTCACAGCACTGTGTACTTCGTAAAGCAGAAGAAAAGTTCGGAGACGACGATTGTTTCTATCAGCATGACAGTGCACTCTGCCATAAAGCAGCTTCTGTGAGTCAATGTTTGTGGGCAACAAGGTTCCTAACATGGTTTGGCCTGCCCAGTGTTTCGACCTGAAGCCAATGAAATATCTTTGGGATGAGTTAGAATGTCGGCTTCGCCCCAGATCCCAGCGTCCACCATCATTAATGTCCCTGGTTTCGGCTATTGATCAAGGATGGGCTGCCACTCTTTAACAGCCATTCAGACGCATCAGTGAAAGTGTCTCAAGCCGTCATCGAGGCGAAGGGTGGACACACTTCATATTAATGTCCACTAATAGGTGCCCGGTACTTTAGATCAGATAGTATACATCTGAGCTAAGGATGGCCATTTTAGGGAAAACACTTATTTTATGCCCGTCGATAGCTCCTTTATCTCAAAATGACCGGTTTCGGACAGCGTCACCCATCTTAATCTCCCGTAGTTACAGAGTAACCAGTCTTACGACAAACACTTTCAGTATCAAATATAACGGTGAAACTGACAGTATATCCGTTTAGACTGGTAGCTCTGTAATTATGAGAAGTGATCTGAAGATGGGCGACAGTGCCCGAAACCGGCTATTTTGAGATAATGAAACAGCGATGACAAACGTAGCATAAGTGTATTTTCTAAACTGGCGTTTTTTAGCCCACATTGTTTGACTTGCACACCCGGCTTCACGAGCTTTCTCGATCGGAATAAGTAGAATGACGTCCTTCGCTATAGCAGTCACTGTTTTCTAGTGAATCGGCGCCTCCAAATGAACCTAAATGGTTCAAATGGCTCTAAGCACTATGGAACATCTGAAGTCATTAAATCCCTAGACTTGGAACTACGTAAACCTAACTAACCTAAGGACATCACACACAACTATGCCCCAGGCAGGATTCGAACCTGCGACCGTAGCACCAGCGCGGTTCCGGACTGAAGTGCCTAGACCCGCTCGGCCAACGCGGCCGGCAAATGAACCTAACGATCTTCCCTATGGAGCTGAATTATCTCACAATTTCATGGTGTCTTCATGGACAAAAATTGTTTGAAAATGAAATTTAACCAAATTCTTCTTGAAAAAATATAAATAATCAATTAAGAAAGAAAACCTCTGACTATAAATCCTCTTGGCACTGAAAGTCCTCTGGAATATGTGTAAATAAATCCTTCTGAAGCTTAAAAAATATTTCGAAAATGAAGAACATTTTTAAAACTGCGATCCTTTTTATTAAACCTTCCTAATAAATCTCAAATACAGAAATCAAACACTCCTCCTCACTGTTTGAAATTTCTTATCAGTTTATTCGCTCCGAGGTGCCTACAGTGGACTGAAAACGCAACAGTGTATCTAGCAATAAGAGTCCTCTTTACTGAAAATCTTCTTTCGGTGCAGCGCTTTTAAAGAAATGAATAAAACAGCTATTGACGCAGCACCCACGACGGTGCCTGTTTCGAGTCCCTGCCCGCCATACAGTTTTAACATGTCAGTAGGTTTCAAAATCAAATCAGACTGCACTGCAGAGTGAAGAATTGATCTTGCAAACAGATAAGACAGTTTAAAAACACATGCTTCAGACACATGTTTCACTCACAAACAGCTACAGCCTGATATATTTAATTCGGACCACTGGTCCCTCATCTCAAAACACTCAGTTTGCGACCCTATGTCTATTGCATGATTTTTATCCTAATTTTTGTGGTTTTTAAAATAATTTCGTTCGAAAACTGGTATATTAGTTAACACATTAGTGGTCGATTTTTTCCCATTCTAGTTCAAGTGAAGTTCTGATTCAATGTCGACACGATCAAAAATCATAACATTCAGATTTTCCTTCATTTATAAAACCAGAAGAAAGTGGCTTTTTCATGGTTAATGTACCGTATCGTCATCTTATGAACTGATTCAGAGTAAGCACAGAACACGTAGCTCAAAGGGCGTGAACTAGAAACTGAACTGCGCTCTTTTCGAAAACGAATTTAGTATCTTCACCACTGACTGAGCCCACTTCGTTTTCCATGCCTGACTTTCGCATCATATACAATCGGCTGGACAATGGCTAAATAAAAGACCTCGGCTTATTGGCATAACTATGGGAAAGTTTAACGTATATGAAATTTTAGTTAATGCCTTCGTAATAGTTTAATTTCCTCCGTGCGGAAGATTTTCTTCTCTAAACGCTTCAGGAGATTTTCCTCATAATTTTTTATTTAATAAGTCTACTGTTCTGTCTTCTCTGTTCGGCTCCAATAATGCCCGACTCTACCTGGCCGATAAACAGAAGGCCTAGTAGTTTCTATAAATGTTCTCTTGACTTCTGGTTCCTGTGATTCCCAGGTTTGAGGAAGGTGAAACAAGGAAAGTTGAAAAAGTTCTTGTTGACAGGTTCCCAAATTCCATACTTCAGCTTTCTCTGTCAACACATTTTGCCTTTATAGCATGCCTGTTAATTCAGAGTCTAAAAGGGAACCGGAATCTCCGCGCTGGGGCCACAGAGCAGAGCGAAAAATGTCAGAAAAGGAAAGCGACGACCCGCTGTCGCAAATCATTAGAGCTGTTGCATTCCATGGCTTTCCTGGAGAACAGAAAAGTGAATGAGGGAAGCAATAAGAGTTGAATATGTTTAGAAGCGTCAGCGACATCCGAACTGGAGCAGTACCCGAGAATTTCCACGGCGGCGTAGTCACTCAGCACACATCTCTTCGAAGGAAATATTTTATTACCTCGTGAAGAGTAATGTACTGTTTCTTACATGCGATTTTCGTATCGGAAACATTTTTACTGTTTTAATACCATGGACCTCATAAAAACTTTAATACGCTAACATGCATTCATGGAAACTCGTCATCCACATTTTGTGGCGAGCGGTCAAAAGGTCTGAGAAGGAGAGAGTGGTTCCAGAGGTCGCGGGCGCAGGATCCAAGCATCGTGTAAGCAGGTAGCTTTAGCAGATACTCTATGTGATCAAAAGTATCCGGACACCTGGCTGAAAATGACTTACAAGTTCGTGGCGCCCTCCACCGGTAATGCTGGAATTCAGTGTGGTGTTGGCCCACCTTCAGTCTTGATGACAGCTTCCACTCTCGCAGGCATACGTTCAATCAGGTGGTGGAAGTTTTCTTGGGGAATGGCAGCTCATCCTTCACGGAGTGCTGCACTGAGAAGAGGTATCGATGTCGGTCGGTGGGGTCTGGCACGAAGTTGGCATTCCAAAATACCCCAAAGGTGTTTTACAAGATTCAGGTCAGGACTCTGTGCAGGCCAGTCCATTACAGGGATGTTATTGTCATGTAACCACTCCACCACACGCCGTGCCTCATGAACAGGTGCTCGATGATGTTGAAAGATGCAATCGCCATCCGCGAATGGCTCTTCAAAAGTGGGAAGCAAGAAGGGGCTTAAAACATTAAGGTAGGCCTGTGCTGTGACAGTCCCACGCAAAACAACAAGGGGTGGAAGCCCCTTCCCATGAAAAAGACGACCACACCATAACACCACAGACTCTGAATTTTACTGTTGGCACTACACATGCTGGCAGACAACGTTCACCGGCCATTCACCAAAGTCTCACCCTGCCATCGGATCGCCATATTATGTACCGTGATTCGTCACTCGCCACAACGTTTTTCCAACTGTTGAGTCTTCCAATGTTTACGCTCCTTGCACCAAGCGAGTCGTCATTTGGCATTTACCGGCGTGATGTGTGGCTTATGAGCAGCCGCTCGACAACCACGCAGAAATATCAAGTGAAAAAATTCAGAGCCAGAAAATAGTCTGGTTTAAGGAGGAAAGCTGCAGAAAATTTAAGTAGATATGTATAATCAACTGAAAAGAGAACGAATGGAAGAGACAATCATTAAAGATACGGACAGCTTTCGTAAAGCCATTTACAAAGCTAGGCGAAAAATTCTACAAACATTACCTACAATTACTCAGGAAGTTCATGTTGTTCTGAACACTTTAAGCATGAAAACTACAGACAGGGCGGAGTTGTTGCCGCGTAATGATGCTGAAAAAAATGTTGTAATATTCTGTGAAACTGAAAAACTAAAAATGCTGAGTCAGTTGTAGGCAATATTCAAGTATTTTGATGAAACTTTCGACTATTGCACAAGTTTTTTGTCAGCTATGTAGGATCCATGGGTTTGTTAATGTCTTTTTTGCTGTTAAATTTGGTAATGTAGGTCTGAAATTATCTCTGTCAAGAATGTTTTCAGACCTTGAAGGAAGCAGTTAAGTGTGGACTGATGTAAGAATCCAAGGATGTAAATTTCATCTAACACGGAGCTGGGGCGAATGAAACAGAAGTTGGAATTTGCACACGACTACTATTATAGAAATGAAATCGTGAAGTTTCTGTCTTATATATCTGGATTGCCAGTGCTGGATCCTACGTGGATAGTGAGATTGTTACGGAAGACTTAACGTCAGCAATGTCTGTGTGTGAAAAACTACAAATGTTCGGCGAATACTTGTTGGAGGCTTGTTGTTGTGGTCTTCAGTCCTGAGACTGGTTTGATGCAGCTCTCCATGCTACTCTATCCTGTGCAAGCTTCTTCATCTCCCAGTACTTACTGCAACCTACATCCTTCTGAATCTGCTCAGTGTATTCATCTCTTGGTCTCCCTCTACGCTTTTTACCCTCCACGCTGCCCTCCAGTGCTAAATTTGTGATCCCTTGATGCCTCAGAACATGTCCTACCAACCGGTCCCTTCTTATTGTCAAGTTGTGCCACAAACTCTTCTTCTCCCCAATCCTATTCAATACCTCCTCATTAATTACGTGATCTGCCCATCTAATCTTCAGCATTCTTCTGTAGCACCACACTTCGAACGCTTCTATTCTGTTCTTGTCCAAACTATTTATCGTCCGTGTTTCACTTCCATACATGGCTACACTCCATACAAATACTTTCAGAAACGACTTCCCGACACTTAAATCTATACTCGATGTTAACAAATTTCTCTTCTTCAGAAACGCTTTCCTTGCCATTGCCAGTCTACATTTTATATCCTCTCTACTTCGACCATCATCAGTTATTTAGCTCCCTAAATAGCAAAACTCCTTTACTACCTTAAGTGTCTCATTTCCTAATCTAATTCCCTCAGCATCACCCGACTTAATTCTACTACATTCCATTATCCTCGTTTTGCTTTTGTTTATGTTCATCTTATATCCTCCTTTCAAGACACTGTCCATTCCGTTCAGCTGCTCGTCCAGGTCCTTTGCTGCCTCTGACAGTATTACAATGTCATCGGCGAACCTGAAAGTTTTAATTTCTTCTCCGTGGATTTTAATTCCTACTCCAAATTTTTCTTTTATTTCCTTTACTGCTTGCTCAATATACAGATTGACTAACATCGGGGAGAGGCTACAACCCTGTCTCACTCCCTTCCCAACCGCTGCTTCCGTTTCATGCCCCTCGACTCTTATAACTGCCATCTGGTTTCTGTAGAAATTGTAAATAGCCTTTCGCTCCCTGTATTTTACCCCTGCCACCTTTAGAATTTGAAAGAGAGTATTCCAGTCAACATTGTCAAAAGCCTTCTCTATGTCTACAAATGCTAGAAACGTAGGTTTGCCTTTCCTTAATCTATTTTCTAAGATAAGTCGTAAGGTCAGTATTGCCTCACGTGTTCCAACATTTCTACGAAATCCAAACTGATCTTCCCCGAGGTCGTCTTCTACCAGTTTTTCCATTCGTCTGTAAGGAATTCGCGTTAGTATTTTGCAGCTGTGACTTATTAAACTGATAGTTCGGTAATTTTCACATTTGTCAACACCTGCTTTCTTTGGGATTGGAATTATTAAGTTCTTATTGAATGAAGTCTGAGGGTATTTCGCCTGTCTCATGCATCTTGCTCACCAGATGGTAGAGTTTTGTCAGGACTGGCTCTCCCAAGGCCGTCAGTAGTTCCAGTGGAATGTTGTCTACTCCGGGGGCCTTGTTTCGACTCAGGTCTTTCAGTGCTTGGAGGCTTATATAGATGAAAACACACTGATTCCTTCACCTGTGTGGACAGAACTAAGTTGCGATGGACAGAGAACCACCAATGCTTGCGAAAGTTTCCACAGGAAGAACATTAGTTATATCCCTGCAATCCAGATACACAGGGTAGTTAAGCTGTCTCTACGGCTGGGTGTTTTGCAGCCCGCATCTCCTCAAGAAACTATCCACGAGATTTTCAAATTCGTTCACTCACTATGTGCTAACCTTCTTGTAAGAAATTTAATGTAATTAAATTTTGTATGGAGTCGGATTTTCGCAGCGGGCTACAGTTCTCGAGTTATTCAAGAAAACGCGTTTCACAGTCACTTCCTCACGTTTTTCACGAATAATTCGAAAACTACGGCCTCTAGCGAAAATATATATCCTAGCACAAAATTTAGCTCCATTAAATTTCCTACAGAAAGTTTCATTAAATTTTTTCTGTAGGACTAATAATTTGCGCACAGCGAACGAGAGAACACGAAAATCTTGCGCACGGTATTTGGAGACACTTTTATAGTGTGAGACGTTTGCTTCCTCGCAGTGCACCCTGGCATTAGCTGGTACAAACACCACTGATTTGCGTTTCAGGAATTGAGGCTCATTTTCTTCTGATAACGAAATGCAAGATAATCAGAGTCGTTTTTTCCCATTATTTACGACTGAAAAATGTTTTACAGCTTGCACTGGAGGTATATACGTTACTAGCCGCTTTGAACGTAGCAACTGGGTTCCTTCTTTGACTGCGGGACGCCTGGGTCTTGTAGTCAAGCCACGGATTTTCTGACCGCGCGAGGCGTGGGTCCTGTACCCGCAGTGGCGACCCCTCCGGAGCTGTCACAGGGGTGCCTGCGGGTAACGGCATGCTGACGTCAGCACCGAAACGCAGGACGGGGCGGGCTGTCGCTTATCGCCCTTCGCCTTGGCTCGTTCTCCGCCACGCGTCCGGGTCACGAACTGCGGCCAGCGGTAGGGCGTGGCCGCACGGACCCGCAGCTCGGCTCGGGGCCGTCCGGCGAGGATAACTATACAAAAAAAAATAACACCGGCTGCTGGCCAGCCTGTTGCTGAGGTCAAGGAGGGGGCGCGGGGACGCCGGACACGCCGAAATAGAGCCACAGGCGTCTCCCTTCTCTTCACACGCCTCGCTGCTCACTCGGTATCGGTTCCCAAACGCTGCCATACAGCCGGCAGTTAGAAGGCGTACAGAACGGGTGTGTCTGATCTTGGCCGTTATGCAATACCAGACTGGTGCACAGTCAGCTGCCCAGAAAGCCGAAGTCAGGAACGAACTCAGGAAGGACAGCTAGAAGCAGGATATCACGTTCAACGTCCTGGGGAAGGAGGCATATAACTTACGCCTCTACAACTTTTAAAGCGCCAAATTAGTCATAAAACATATAAAATGTTCTAATACGAGGGTATTGTAGTCACGTTAGAGACAGCAAAGGATATGGAAGGGTATCTGTACGAAATGGATAGTGTCTTGAAGAGAGATTATAAAATAAACATCAACAAAGGTAAAACAACAATAGTGGAATATAGTCGAATTAAATCGGTCGATGATGACAGAATCAGATTAGGAAATCGTAGACGTGACTGAAAGTCCTAGTAGAGGCGTGCGGCCATTATAATCACAAAGATGAAAATGCTTCTAAAATAGCTGTTTAGTCGCAAAGTAACAGTCCCACTTTGTTTCTGGACCCATTTACTTTTTATTATGTGTTTTGAGCTCTACCCACCTTCAGATGACCTGGTGGTATATTCATAGGAGAAAAATTTTCTAACAGTCTTGCAATTTTTTCCTTTATTGTTATTTCATACACCCTACTTGCTGGCTTCATGGGTGGGCTGGCAGCGGCACAAATCGCCGCTCTTTTGCCAAGAGACTGCATAAAACAACACAGGAGAACGGTACATACATAAAAGACGGAGATAAAAGATGAAGTTTACACATGAGAAGCGGAAACAACTGGAGTTAAAATATACAAGATAAATGGATAGTTTGACGAGGCACGTTTACGTAAAACCCACATATAACTAAAATGAGACTTGATGAAGACGTAACTCATAAACACTGGCGGCACGAATAGTACAATTAAAATACGGCGTTCACAATATGGGACGACGACATTGAACACACACTGCACTGATGTAACATACACGACGAGCACCTAAACACGACGGAGAGTAACTGGATTAAAATTGGAAGGACCTGCCAAGGGAGGGGAGAGAGCAGCAGAGAGGAAAGAGAGATGGGACTCGGCGAATGAGGGGGCTCTTGCAAATTTTCAGAGATGACCTATGCTACAATATGACTGAACAACAAAGACATTTAAAACAAATAACATGCCATTCAGTACCGAATTAACACACAACTTTGACAAGAACATCAGTTAATGTCGAAAAAAACATAAAGTCCACTAGTCCATTCAGCAAAGAACTTTATGACCTAACATGTGCGCTAGTTACAACCCAGTTACGTGGATGGCAGAAAGCCCCACATAAAAGAGATTGTTGACGTTAGATGGCCTAAGCGCAGTGGAGCAGCCGTACGTGGCCGGTACATAATTGCAAGTTGTAATTTCAATATCTATTACAATATTTATAAAGATTTTTAGTACAATATAAACAAAAATTAACACGAATTTAAAAGACATAACGACACCGTGAAGTATGAAGTTCGTAGTATAATAACATTCCTGACTGCAAAAATAGTCTTCCACGTTAAAATTTGCAGAAAGATAACTAAGCATGGAAATGTGTGAAGCTTCCGTTCGAAAAAATACCTCCTGTTTAATGACGGATGAAACAATATTCATGATGAAGAATGATCAGGTCGACCTTCAGTTGTAACTGACGAATAAAGACTGAGGAAAAACATTCAAAAAGATAAACGTTTCAATACCGATGGGCTGAGACTGTGGTTTCCAGAAATTTCGCGATCAGTTCTTTATCAAAACGTTAGTGTTGATTTGGGCTGTAGAGAAGTGCATGCCAGGTAGGTTTCTCGACTTTTGACACATGAATCGGAGCTACAATGACTTTTCTCACTTGTTGCAAGGATGCAGAGGAGCGTTTGAAATAAGTTATTATTGGTGACGAGACCTGGGTTTCACACGAAAGTTTTTTTCGGAGTTTGAGTCAGCGTCAAATGTGCGAGCATTTCTTTTGCGCCAAGTCGATCCGGCGTAAGTGCTGCAGGTCTAACTGCTCAAGTCACTGAAGTGCCACTATTCACAATCCCCACCAAACTAAAAGAAGCCAAGCAAGTTCTAAGATCGAAAGGCGTCTTACTGAACTTTATACCTAGAGGAGGGGCCATAAATGCCCTACTGTCAGCCCCTTCACCGATTGGGCCGCGCCGGTTAACACAAACGGCTTTGTCTGTTGTCCGCTTGGTATCGTGCTTCTTCACGATAAAGCCCACCCACAGTCAGCTGCATTGACGAAGGTGTTGCTTTGACAGTTTAAGTGGGAATTTTTGAACAATACCCTACAGCATGGCTCCGAGTGACTACCTTTTTTTTCCATATTGAAACTTTTGGGCGGAAGGTACCAAGAAAATGACAACGAATCGAAAGAGGACGTTAGTGGCTGGTACAACAACTTAGCGGCAACTAGGTATGCAGAACGTATAGCAAACCTTGTGGAGTGCTGAGACAGGTGTTTCAAACTGAACGGCGACAGCCTAAAAAAATCATCTAAGATATCAAAACAATTTGTAAAATAAGATTTCTTTCAGTAAAAAGGCCTGGAGCAATAAATAATCTTTACTTTTACAATAATAAACTGGATAATTACTGTGAAATACATAAAATATTAAATATAAAAATAATAAAATTTTTAATTACAGTTTAGAGAAATACAGAATTTGAAAAGCATCGCTTCGAACATTTGAGAAGTTCATGTGTCATGCAGGTGGTTGAAGAACTGTAGCAGGAACAAACTCACAATTTTGAGAACGTCACAATATACACAATGTAAAATGTCATTGTGCATTCACCATTATCAGTATTTCATTTAGTACTACGCTTGTGCTCTGCAGACTGTGGCTATGTGAACACCTAAATGAGGAAAATGTCATTTATTTCAATCGTTTCCATCTCTGTTTGGGAAGTATTTCTCTCTATTTTTTTTCTTCGAGTGTCTAGACTTGAGACAATATTTGGTTATTTATATGTGCACAAACATAAGCTCTTTTACTGAAACAACTTTTCTTGAGGGTTGTGGTCATGACCCCTATGAACCCCACTCCCTGCCCTCCCCCACAACCTACTTCCCCGTCCACATTGAACCCGCGCCTGGTTCAACGTGTATGCAATGACCTTCTTTAGGAAGCTGTCGTATTCACAAAGCATACAGACCACGGGGTAGAAGCTTGCCACAGATGACTGTTGCGAACGCTGTGTCTTTCGATCTTCAACCATCGAGAATGAAGACTGTCTTATCGAATCCTTGATTTCGCGCTATTAGCGGTATTTATTGAAGCAGATACGTGCATCCTCTATGCTACTGGAGGTATCCTGTGGTGAATTTGGACTACAAGATCGCCAAGACAGGATTATCTGGCTTCTTCCTTGCTGAGTGACTTCCTAACGTGGTGTAAAAGCAGAAATTGCTAATAAGTCAGCGGCGAGGCCAATCACAAGAAGAAGTGGAAACTCACTCGCACTGAGTCTCCCCATACCGTCTGTTAAGTGAAAGGGACTACTGAGATAACACCATTAGGCTGATGCCGGAAATGAACGGTCGGAACGTTGGAAAGTGAAGGGCGGAAACGTAGGGTTTTTTTCAGAGTCTGAGTCAGCGTCAAATGGGCGAGCATTTCTTTTGCGCCAAGTCGATCCGGCGTAAGTGCTGCAGGTCTAACTGCTCCCCCCCCCCCCCCCAAATACAAGATGAATGGCTACAGATAAGTGCCAAATACCGCGAAACAGGCCCTGAAATGATTTTGGATAATCCACTTATATGAAGTTTTCTGCTGAGACTGAGACGAGGTGTAAACTCATCACCGGTCGGAGCTACACACCAACTTCGCGTTCCTGTCCCGGCAGGCCATCGAGAGCTGACTGGCTGCTGTTTCACCCATCTGTCTTACGGTGTTATTTATCTGCGGTAAGGAGCGTCATGGGGTCAGCTTTACAGACTGGGAAACGCTATTTCTCACTCCAGTAGCCTCTCAGTTGGCCTCCCGAGGATGATAGCAGGGAATCATCCCTAGCAGCACCAGGAGTTGAACCCAGCCCCCCCCCCCCCCTTCCAAGAATAGCAGTCTGACGCTTTGAGCACTCGCCTACGGAGGTGGACCGACGCTTTATAAGGCGCGAAAGTAACTACTTTTTACAAATTTACTTATGTGATACGGAACACGAAAACTATTTTAAAAATGAAAGCAACGGTCAGAAACTACTAGGGTTTTTTTCCCTTTAGGGGGCTTAAAGACGAAATGGTTGGGAAGAAAGTAAACAAATAACGCTAGCCGTTATATCTCAACGGCGTTTCAATACTGGCACAAAGCTACAGCACTAACAGCTCAGCAGATTCATCTTCTTCATTCTATTATGAAAGGAATCTGTTGAGATGAGATGGTACCTTTGTTCGAACCAGATATTCCTATCATTTGGCTAGTACTTTGGGAAGCAGCTCAGACACAAGCCATGAGATGCTCTACTGCCTTGGAGTACCTCACAGTTTACATATGCCCCCCCTCCACCCGACGGCCCCTCTTCGAAAGTAGTCCGTTGATGTCAACGGTTTAACATCCGGTCGAACATAGCGACTGTTAAACATGATGGTGACAGAGACGGGAGTTTATAAGTTCATGTTTCCTCGGAACTGATTGCCTACCAGAAGGCTCTGCTGTTCTGTGGCATCGTTGGACACCTTATTCAATCACACGAAGTTTTTCGGAATCATTTTGTTACACTCTGCATAACCTAACAGCGTTCCGGCTGCGCTCCTGCCTAGCACTCCGAGAGCGGTAGCGAATAGCACTGAGGGGCAAGGAATACCAATTGCGTTGAATTAGATTTACATTCTGCATTAGGTACGCGATGGCGTCTACGTACTTATAAAAATAAATGAAACAGTGGAGAAGCAAAATCATTCAGTGTTGAATGGGAATTGGTTTATTTTTCGTATAGTTTGAAGGCCGCGCTACGTGCTTAAGACGCCATTGCACTGTTAGGGGCTGGAAAAACATTCACTGGAACACCAGCGACAAAGACGGTGTGATGTACTTGTCTTCTGACGAAAGAGAGGCTGAACTTATCATGTCCATTAGGAAACAACACAGTTAAAGGTAAACAGGGTAGTGAAATAATCGTTTATGGTCGACGTCACCAATAATTTGATTTCATTGTGTCTTTTAATATAAGAGGAAAATAATTTTGTAACGGATATGACGGAAAAGCGTGATGCTGTCAAACAAAAATTAATCCTATGCAGAAAACAACTCCAAGTCCACGACATGGAGCATTTCCTGCATCTCAGGGCAGTCATTTTTGGACCAGTCATGACGGCTACGTTTCAGTAAATGAAATATTTCATCATGGGTTCTCAAAGAGATTCCAAGACTTTTTTGTACGATCCAGTCGGTTGGAAGATGGGAACCACAACGAAAATAAAACTTAGTTTATTAGCAACCTTCCAGCTGCTTCTCTACATAGTCGCCGCTCCGAGTTAGACATTTGTCGTAGTGCATACCCTCGTCATAGAACGCAGCCGCCTGTTTTTCCCCAAATTCTCTAAGCTGGTCTGCAGCTCGTTGTCTGTGCCAAAAAAATGTTGTACTCACAGTCAGTGGTTCATGTGAGCAAAGAGATGAAAATCAGAGAGGCCAAGTCCGGGCTTTGTGGTGGGTGATCAAACACTTCCCATCGAAAAAACTCCAGCATTGTCTTTGTTGGAGCTGCATTATGTAGCCGAACATTGTCATGGAGGAGGAGAACGTCCAATGAAAAAATGCCTCTTTACTTGTTCTGAATTGCCCTTCACAAACGATTATCTCGAATCACCCCATTCACTCGCTGTACCAAATCATCGGTTGACACACGCTTCCTTCCCTGACCGCGTGCATCATGAACTACTGTACGTCCTTCTTCAAAGTTCCTGCACATTTGCCAACTTTGCTCTCAGTCATGACAGTTACGTTATGCGGGCTGCATGGAAATATGGTGGAAGTCGAATGACAGCACGCACTTCACACTTGGCGGGGACAGAGCGAGGTGGCGCAGTGGTTAGCACGCTGGACTCGCATTTGGGAGGACGACGGTTCAAACCCGCGTCCGGCTATCTTGATTTAGGTCTTCCGTGATTTCCCTAAAATCGCTTCAGGCAAATGCTGGGACGGTTCCTTTCAAACGACACGACCGACTTCGTTTCCCATCCTTTCCTAACCCCATGGGACCCATGACCTCGCTGTTCGGCCCCTCTCCCGAATCAACCAACCAACTTGGCGGGAGACTCTTTTGTTATAGCCTTCTTTACGTGCTCACCGAGCTCTCAGAACTGAAAAGTGGGGCGTCTCACGATCGACTGTCATACTAGACACAATGTGCAATGCATTTGCTCAGATCTTCATCGGATTTTCACCGTGGTTTTAATTTCATGACCGATCGGACCTTGAAAAAAACATAGGCCTCGCAGATGAGCTCAGAATTTCAGAACTGCTCGTGAGTTCATATCACATCGGAGTAGGGTGAGAATCGCGTAATGCAGCAACGTCGTCACCGAACTGGAATGCTTTTGCGCTACACAGCAACGAACGAGTCGGGCTGCAGCGCCTGCAGAGAGAGGTCACGGCGGACAGTTTGGCCCAGTTACCGCCTGCTGGGTGCTGGGGTCGGCGTCTGTTCTGCCGGCAACCTCAGCTAGACAACCAAGCAGCCGCGCCGCCTGGGCTGGTGGGCCGTGTGCGCGTCCGCTGGCGTTTAGCAGGCACCACGTGTTGTGTTTAAGGCTTTGTGAGGTCAATAACTATAGATTCAGTAAACTTCAACGAAAGTGAAGAGAAATTTATGTTACGAAATTATTTTGAAGTGAGACACTACGATATACTAGCAGATAGTTCGGTTTCATTTCCATTTCTGGCACATTAAAACGTTGAAATTTGACGTTCTCCAAACTAAAGCAATTGATCTATTCCGAATGTTCGCTTTTACTCAAAAATGCCTTGCCAGAAGTTGGTAAGCATATTACAGTGAACCGGTTTCGGCTGTAATGAAACTTCCTGGCAGATTAAAACTGTGTGCCCGACCGAGACTCGAACTCGGGACCTTTGCCTTTCGCAGGCAAGTGCTCTACCATCTGAGCTACCGAAGCTCAGATGGTAGAGCACTTGCCTGCGAAAGGCAAAGGTCCCGACTTCGAGTCTCGGTCGGGCACACAGTTTTAATCTGCCAGGAAGTTTCATATCAGCGCACACTCCGCTGCAGAGTGAAAATCTAATTCGGCTGTAATGTTTCATCATCAGAACCAAAAATTAATTGTCAGTTATTAAGAGTTTATCTGTTTGTCCAACAGATTTATCTTGCATACTTATACACTTTTTCTTTGCACTTTATGCATGTTTTGTCAAATTGCAGTTGTTTTTTGTAGCAATTTTATTGAATTATCGAGAGATCTTGGAATTAGGAACTGATTTATTATCTATTTAATTCGTGCCAGGAAACACGGTTATACGATTTATACGATAGTATATTATTAGTTAAAACAGTTATTTATACTTATGGAGTTAAATCAAGAATTTATAAGGCAAAATTTAAAATTATTCGAGACTCTTTTCTGAATCTGCGAAACTTAAACTACGTTTGGGTTCCCCATTGTTTTTTTTTTCATACTCACCATGGTACTATTAGTTGAGGTCTTCAGAGACAAAAATTTTGCCAGCCTCTGTGGCCGAGCGGTTCTAGGCGCTTCAGTCAGGAACCGCGCAACCGCTACGGTCGCAGTTTCGAATCCTGCCTCGGGCATGGATGTGTGTGATGTCCTTATGTCAGTTAGGTTTAAGTAGTTCTAAGTTCTAGGGGACAGATGACCTCAGAACTTAAGTCCCTAGTTCTCAGAGCCATTTGAACCACTTGAACAAAAATTTTGGTAGTGTCTCATTCCATTCAGAGGAACCTACTTCATGGCTTATAACACACAATTGACTCTACTTTATTCCCTTGTTTATAAATCTCTGTTACTAGAAAATCTTTTTAGAGTTATAATTTTCCTGATTTATGATTATAAATTATTTCAGTTCTAGGAGGGCTTACGATTAAGAGAAGGTGGGATACAACAGATCTGTGTTTATAACGGATTTACTTACGCTAATATACCCACCAAATGCGATCAAGGCCTTTGTGAATAAAAGGGAGGAATTCAAGTAGGTCACGTGATTTGGTTTCTACAATATCAAATATCGTCGAATTAATTCCTGGTTTGCATAGAATAATAGTGCAAGAATGTGGGAAAGCTTTCCTCAAGAACGTCGACATTCCTGCGGCGGTATCCAGCTCGTTAGCTAATGAGATGAAGCTTCAACCTTCCGGGGCTGCGTCATTAACGAGGCGATCAAAATTCTGTTGTCACTTCATTTTACATTCACGTCAAATATTTTGTCATGGAGAATAAAGGCTACACTCTTGCCTTTTATGCGCTTAAGACTATTTTAATTTTTTAGAAGTATTTCATTTGTATCGCTGTTTCTCCAGTGATGTTTATACATTGAAGCGCCAAAGAAAATTGTACAAGCATGCGTGTTCAAATACAGATACATGTAAACAGGCAGAATATGGTGCTGCGGTCGGCAACGCCTATATAAGACAAGTGTCTGGCGCAGTTGTTAGATCGGTTACTGCTGCTACAATGGTAGATTATCGAAATTTAAGTGACTTTGAACGTGTGTTATAGTCGGCGTACGAGTCATGGGGCATAGCACCTCCGAGGTAGCGATGAAGTGGGGATTTTCCGGTACGACCATTTCACGAGTGTACCATCAATATCAGGGATCTAGTAAAACATCAAAACTCCCACATTACTACGGCCGGAAAAAGATTCTGCAAGAACGGGACCGATGACGACTGAAGAGAATCGTTCAGCGTGACAGAAGTGCAACTCTTCCGCAAATTGCTGCAGATTTCAATGGCGAGCCATCAACAAGTGTCAGCGTGCGAACCATTCAACGAAACATCATCGATATGGGCTTTCGGAGCCGAAGGGCCACTCTTATACCCGTGACGACTGTAGAACACAAAGCTTCATGCCTCGCCTGGGCCCGTCAACACTGACGTTGAACTGAGGATGACTACAAACATGTTGCCTGGTCGGACGAGTCTCGTTTCAAATGGTATCGAACGGATGGACATGTATGGGTATGGAGACAACCTCATGAATCCATAGACCCTGCATGTCAGAAGGGGCTGTTCAAGCTGGTGGAGGCTCTGTAATGGTGTGGGGAGTGTGCAGTTGGAGTGGTATGGGACCCCTGATGCGTCTAGATACGACTCTGAGAGGTGACACGCACGTAAGCACCCTGTCTGAAGACCTGCATCCATTCATGTCCATTGTGCATTCCGACGGACTTGGGCAATTCCAGCAGAACAATGCAACAACACACAGGTTCAGAATTGCTACAGAGTGGCTCCAGGAATACCCTTCTGAGTTCAAACATTTGCTCTGCACACCAAACTCCCCAGACTTGAACATTATTGAGCAAATCCAGGCCGGCCGGTGTGGCCGTGCGGTTAAAGGCGCTACAGTCTGGAACCGCGCGACCGCTACGGTCGCAGGTTCGAATCCTGCCTCGGGCATGGATGCGTGTGATGTCCTTAGGTTAGTTAGGTTTAATTAGTTCTAAGTTCTAGGCGACTGATGACCTTAGAAGTTAAGTCGCATAGTGCTCAGAGCCATTTTTGAGAGCAAATCCAGGATGCGTTGCAAAGTGATGTTCAGAAGAGATCTCCACCCCCTCGTATTTTATGGACAGTCAAGCAGGATTCGTCGTGTCAGTTCCCTCCAGCACTACTTCAGACATTAGTCGAGTCCGTGCCACGTCGTGTTGCGACACTTCCGCGTGCTCGCGGGGCCCTACACGATAGTAGCCAGGTATACCAGTTTCTTTGGCCCTTCAGTGTAAAAATTACTATCTACACTCCTGGAAATTGAAATAAGAACACCGTGAATTCATTGTCGCAGGAAGGGGAAACTTTATTGACACATTCCTGGGGTCAGATACATCACATGATCACACTGACAGAACCACAGGCACATAGACACAGGCAACAGAGCATGCACAATGTCGGCACTAGTACAGTGTATATCCACCTTTCGCAGCAATGCAGGCTGCTATTCTCCCATGGAGACGATCGTAGAGATGCTGGATGTAGTCCTGTGGAACGGCTTGCCATGCCATTTCCACCTGGCGCCTCAGTTGGACCAGCGTTCGTGCTGGACGTGCAGACCGCGTGAGACGACGCTTCATCCAGTTCCAAACATGCTCAATGGGGGACAGATCCGGAGATCTTGCTGGCCAGGGTAGTTGACTTACACCTTCTAGAGCACGTTGGGTGGCACGGGATACATGCGGACGTGCATTGTCCTGTTGGAACAGCAAGTTCCCTTGCCGGTCTAGGAATGGTAGAACGATGGGTTCGATGACGGTTTGGATGTACCGTGCACTATTCAGTGTCCCCTCGACGATCACCAGTGGTGTACGGCCAGTGTAGGAGATCGCTCCCCACACCATGATGCCGGGTGTTGGCCCTGTGTGCCTCGGTCGTATGCAGTCCTGATTGTGGCGCTCACCTGCACGGCGCCAAACACGCATACGACCATCATTGGCACCAAGGCAGAAGCGACTCTCATCGCTGAAGACGACACGTCTCCATTCGTCCCTCCATTCACGCCTGTCGCGACACCACTGGAGGCGGGCTGCACGATGTTGGGGCGTGAGCGGAAGACGGCCTAACGGTGTGCGGGACCGTAACCCAGCTTCATGGAGACGGTTGCGAATGGTCCTCGCCGATACCCCAGGAGCAACAGTGTCCCTAATTTGCTGGGAAGTGGCGGTGCGGTCCCCTACGGCACTGCGTAGGATCCTACGGTCTTGGCGTGCATCCGTGCGTCGCTGCGGTCCGGTCCCAGGTCGACGGGCACGTGCACCTTCCGCCGACCACTGGCGACAGCATCGATGTACTGTGGAGAGCTCACGCCCCACGTGTTGAGCAATTCGGCGGTACGTCCACCCGGCCTCCCGCATGCCCACTATACGCCCTCGCTCAAAGTCCGTCAACTGCACATACGGTTCACGTCCACGCTGTCGCGGCATGCTACCAGTGTTAAAGACTGCGATGGAGCTCCGTATGCCACGGCAAACTGGCTGACACTGACGGCGGCGGTGCACAAATGCTGCGCAGCTAGCGCCATTCGACAGCCAACACCGCGGTTCCTGGTGTGTCCGCTGTGCCGTGCGTGTGATCATTGCTTGTACAGCCCTCTCGCAGTGTCCGGAGCAAGTATGGTGGGTCTGACACACCGGTGTCAATGTGTTCTTTTTTCCATTTCCAGGAGTGTAATATGATGTTGTAAATTCTTTCATGAACTTCGTGATAGTCTGTGGGCAGAAACTGGTGGTTAAATAAGGACATTTTATCAACAACTCTTGGCTCTAAGTTCGTCAAATAATCACGTTCACTTGGACGTAGCTGTCGGCGGCGTTCGCATGGAGAACTAGCGGCTCAGCGCGGACCAGATGCGGAGCGTCGGCGGCGGCAGCAGGTGAAAGCAAGGCGAGCTGCAGACCAGGGAGCAGGTCCGCGTGCCTGCGGCCGGTCCCAAGGATAGCCGGCCGGCGCTCAGTTCAGCCGTACGGTCTGCATGTAGCCTGGCAGGGGCGAGGGCGGGGCAGAACGGCAAAGCAGCCAGCCACACACGCTAGCAGAGGCGACAGCTGGGCCAGGGTACCATTATGTCGAGAACTGGGACCAGGCTGGACGCTAGCAGACCGCACCTCTCCTCGGGCTAGGCACAGGATACGGACGCTTCAGCAACCTTTCGTGTTGGTTGATTGCAAAGATTGGCAACTTCCCTCATGGGTCCATAAATGTCAAATTTTGCTCTAAATGAAAGGGTCAAACATAGTATTCCATGACATATCGGTTTTGACATTTACAACACTCTCTTGTAGTAACGAGGCTCCAAACACGACAAATCGCACCACTTCTCATGAGAGAATCTGCCTTTCGTTGCCTTGCGCTATTCGTGGCAGCCCTTCCCCACTGTTGTCTAAAAATATGATAATGTCCCCTGTCTCCAACCACACGCACAGCACCGAAGGTACTAGAAAGTCAGATTGGACTGTCTCGATCCGACTATCGATATCACAGTCGATATACACGCTAGTTCGTCCCACCGACACAGAATACCATCGCTCAAAGAAAAATAATATTGGTCCCTTCAGTCGAAGGTAGACCTTCTGGTTAGACAATGGGAAGCACTGAGGCCAGAGGCGAACTGCATCTTAAGACTACTTTCACTTCCTAAAATCCAGAAACCTTGTTTTTCCAAAAATTAAAACGCAGTGTCTTATGACTGCAATATCAGTAAGACACTATGTGAATCACTCAACTCATGCAAATGTCTGCGTGTAATTATTTGTGGGCGATTGAAATGGAATGATCACATAAGCTGATTCGTAGGCAAAGCAGTTAATAGTCTTAGTTTCATTGACAGGATAGCTGGAAAATGCCAACAGTCCGCAAAGGAGACAGAAGACAAAACACTAAAGCGATCCGTCGTAAAATGTTGCTCAGGTCTCAGGGACGCATAGGATTACTAGGGGAAAATGAACGTATACTAAGGACGGCACAATGAAAGGTGACAGGACTGTTTGACTCACAGGATGGCGACTCTGACATGTTGGAAAACCTGAGCTGCCAGACACCTGAAGATAGACGCCAATTATCCCCTTACCTACTTCCCGAGTTTGAAGAACCACTCTTCAAGCGATGAATCTAGGAATATACACACATTAAAAAATGTTTTGCATCATCCCAGTTACCAGAACTCCTGAAGATTGACGTTGACTGTGGATATTGTATCATAGGCTCAATCCCTTTGAGTGTTCAGAGATGTCACTAAACCCGCCCAAAGATGTAAAGGACCATGCATGAGCAGTGCCTGCTAGACGAAGGGGGTCCGACAGCCGATCAGTTCCAGTCATTCCACCAGGCGGGAGGTACACGGCTCGTGTTGTCTGTAGTTCAACCAAGCCTAGACGGTCCATACCGCGGTTCGATGGCGTCCGCATTGTTACTTTGGCGAGGAAGGGCTCTCAACAAGGGAAGTGTCCAGGCGTCTCGGCGTGAACGAAAGCGATGTTGCTCTAACATGGAGGAGATACAGAGAGACAGGAACTGTCGATGACATGACTCGCTCAGGTCGCCCAAGGGGTACTACTGCAGTGGATGACCGCTACCTAAAGGATTATGGCTCGGAGGAACCCTGAAAGCAACGCCACCAAGTTGAATAATGCTTTTCGTGCAGCCAGAGGGCGTCGTGTTACGACTCAAACCGTGTGCAATAAGCTGCATGATGCGCAACTTCATTCCCAATGTCCATGGCGAGTTCCATCTTTGCAACCACGACGCCATGCAGCGCGGTACAGAAGGGCCCAACAACATGCCGAATGAACTGCTCAGTATTGGCATCACATTTTGGCATATGAGTGTCACATATGCTTTCAACCAGACAATCGTCGGAGACGTGTTGGAGGCAACCCGGTCAGGCTGAACGCCTTAGACACATCGTCCAGCGAGTGCAGCAAGATGTAGGTTCCCTGTTGCTTTGGGGTGGCATTATGTGGGGTTGACGTAGGTCGCTAGTGAAGACGCCGTAACGACTGTACGATACGTGAATGCCATCCTCCGACCGATACTACAACCATATCGGCAGTATATTTTCGAGGCATTCGTCTTCATGGACGACAATTCGCGCACCCGTCGTGCACATCTTGTGAATGACTTCCTTCAGGATGACGACATCGCTCGATTAGAGTGGCCAGCATGTTCTCCAGACATGAACCCTATCGAACATGCCTGGAATTGATTGTAAAGGACTGTTTATGGACGACGTGACCCACCAACCACTCTGAGGGATCTACGCCGAATCGCCGTTGAGGTATAGGATAAATTGGACCAACAGTGTCTTGATGAACTTGTGCATAGTATGCCACGACGAATACAGGCATGCATCACTGCAATCGGACGTGCTACTGGGTATTAGAGGTACCAGTGTGTACAGCAATCTGGACCACTACCTCCGAAGATCACGCTGTGTGGTGGTACAACATACAATGTGTGGTATTCATGAGCAACAAAAAGGGCGGAAATGATGTTCAAGTTGATCTCTATTCCTATTTTCTGTACAGGGTCCGGAACTCTTGGAACCGAGGTGATGCAAAACTTTTTTTGATGTGTGTACTACAACGCTGCCTCCCCCCCCTCCTCCCCCCCGCCCCACAATGTATAGCTTCCGCGAGGAACACGAAGAGAGGATGGCACACTCACAGAGGCGTGTGACCAATCATTCTTCCTGCACTCCGTATGAAATGGATGGTTTTACTTCTGCCCTTCAGTTCACAGTGCTTTGTAATCATCAGATGTAGATGTAGAGCGAACGCCGTTGACAAGCATCTACAAACATTCAGTGACACGTCACGGCCCGAATATCCACACATATTATAAAGATGTGTGTGTGTGTGTGTGTGTGTGTGTTTGTGTGTGTGTGTGTGCGTGCGTGTATGTTCCACGTCTACTAAGCCACTAGACCAATTTCAACCAAACTTCTTACACATACATCTTACTGTCAGGCTCCATAGCTTTGTGGTAAGAACCATCTACCTGTCAAAAGGGCAGAGGTGAGGGCGGGGGTGAAAAAGAAGCGTAGCCTGTGACACGTGAGTTCCCAGACTTCATTCACCCAGTATTTGAGAATGGGAGCACGTGGCGACTTGTACCAAACTTTACACATAATTTCAAACCTTTTAGGAAATTTTTTCTCCCTGATAACCCTTGCAAAATGATGAGAGGAAAAAAAGTATGGTAAGAGGCATGACGTTATAATTTGTTACTTCTTTACTACTAACTGTATTCACGATACCTTTTGCAGTCAGTATGTACACATAGTATTGAATGTAAATGTAAAATTATATCATTGTACGATATGTAGTTCAGGAGACCTGACGTCATAAACAATGAGATGCGTGAAAAACTGCCTCATCATGTATGGCGTTTAAATTTATTACTTCTTTGCTACTAACTCTATTCGTAACAAATTTCGCACACAATAACCACATATGTCGCTGAATGTACCTACAATATACGGTAAGTTAGTTCGGGAAATATGACGTCATAAACGGCGAGAGAGTCAAAAACTGCCGCGTCGTGCACGACGTTTAATTCTGTTACTTTGTTGCTACTAACTCGATTCGTAACACATTTTGGAGACAGCATCCACATATGCCGCTGAATGGACGTACAAAATTAGATCATGGTACGGGACGTAATTCAGGAGAAGGGAGAAATTACTCGTGTTTCATAGTTGCGGGTGTGAAAGCTCAGCTATAAAGAAATACCTGGGCAACGTCGAGTTTCCCTGCTAGTAGGCAATAAGTGGCATTATCCATGTAGGGTTGTGGCCCACTTTGTAGCAGTGGGGTACCTCCGTTGGTTAACTTTGTATAGCCATTATTTTCTTTCCGTCTACATGTGAACAGCACAAGTTTCTACATTTTATTACTTGTGTTAGTGGTCAGACCTGTTATCTCCATTGCTATAAAGTGGGCACAAACCTACAAGGATGGCGTTATGATTACACCGATGAGCGAAAACATTATGACCACTGCCCACAGCGAGTCCTGAATACCGCACTATGGCGTTGGGTGCATTTGACGCGGTAAGAGAGCATACAGGTGGGACAGAGACGAATAGGGAATCATTCTAACAACTAAAAGGGCCACAAATGGGGAAATCCTCTGACAGAAGCGACTTTGACAATGCTGCGGCACCTAGGATCGATCATCTCGGAAACAACAAAGCTGGTGGGCTGTTCGTATGCTACTATTGTGAGCGTCTACGGACATTGGTAGAAGGACAGTTAAACCAGGAGTAGGTGACAAGATGTTGGATGTCCACGCCTCATCACAGAACGTGGAGGTTGGAAACTTGCCAGCTCTGTAAAGTGGGATAGGCGGCGATCTGCGGCAGAGCTCACAACAGAGTACTATGCTAACATAGGCGAAGTTATTAAGACGCACATCGCTCAACGCACGTTGCAGAACATGGGGCGCCACAGCAGATGAGCCCTACATATTCGGATGTTGACTCAATGAAATCGTCCGTTACAACTACAGTGGGCTAAGGACCATTGAGATTAGACCACGGATCAATGGAAAACGTGTCGACTGGTTGGATGAATTTATTTCTTCTTATATTAGGTTGAAGGTCATGTCCAGATATATTCTGTCTTGGCACAGAATAATAAGGGGTAGAAATTAGACAACTTTTATTAAAACTCATTCACACTGCAACATGCAAACTCAAGTCATGCCAGATACAGAAGCAGAAGCAGGAAGTGAGACAGCAAGTTGCAAGTGGATTCAGGTCGTCGACACATTACAACACTAATCAAAATATCCACGGGTGTGCTGCCGGTCTATAGTGTCCAACGGGCACAATATTTCGGCGATCATACATGTCGCCATCATCAGGTGACCTGACGGACTGAGCTCCTGTGAACGTGCCGGCACGGAGATCCGTACGCTATGGCTGCTCAGAGGGAACTGGGTTCGGTCTAATTAATTAGAGATGGGGCCCCTCCACGCCCGCACCAACGTGGTGACCAAACCAAAAGTTCTACTGTCACCTCCGTAAACATGTTAGTTATCTAGTGGGTGGATCACAGGATGCTGGGCTGTGATGTTGTCCGTGCGTCTGGGTAAGGCTACGCATTAACACGGTCCATCAGGTGATAGATAGTGGACGAAACGCGAGTGAGGGTAGCGATTTGAAGAGCAGAGGGAAAAAAGTGCCATGGCTCGTGCCGTGGGAAAAAAACCTCTGCGACAGTGGGATGGGTAGTAAGAGCAGTAGTGGCTTACTAGCTGCGATAGTTCATGCAAGGTTGGATTTGTTAGTATAGGTATCATGCATCATTACCGTGACAGGCGATGGCGATGTGTCCCAGTTGCTGCGGCTGCTACTTTCCTGGAACAATCAATATCGTTATACAGTAGTGGGAGATCGGCCATAGATCATCTCACTGTGTGGGGGATGTGTGGAGCTTGTTTGCGTGCAGTGTACGGTACGGCTTCCCTGTATGGTGCCAGTTATTCGGCAGTGTATTTCAGCTGGATATCCAGTAAATGCGTCTGATTAACAGGGGCTCGCCTGTGCCGTTATGTTTGCGTAAGCTTGGCCATAGATGTTATGTCCTTGCAAGTATGTCTTTTGGTCTTTTATGTTTCCATCTATGGTTGTGGTCGTAGTTCCCCAGATTCAGAATAAACGGGTTCTGCGAATGTCTGGAGTTTCTGTATAGTCTTGTGGTGAGTTTGTGGATTACCTCCGTGAGAGTCTCAAGTCGGTATTCCCGGTGAAGGTCCGCGATGCGTGTGTATCGTGGAGCATTGCTTATGATTTTGAGTACCTTGTTTTGTATGAGCTGCAGACGGCGCAGGCGTGTAGGCGCAGCGTATCCCCAGACGGGAGCTGCGTACGTCATCAGGGGTCGGATAAGTGTCATGTACATGGACCTCGACACCCTTCTGTTCAGTGTGCTACGCCTGTTGAGCATAGGATAAAGCTGTTTGAGCCTCGCGCTAGCTCGGTTGGTCATGTGTTGTATGTGGTCCCCCCAGAGTAATTTCCGGTCCAGCCAGACACCGAGGTATTTGACTTTCTCGCGGAAACGTATTGGGCGTGCATGTAGAGTTATTGGTCTGCAGTAGCGGTGTTTGCGCAGTTGCTTCGGTCTTCTCGTGAACAGAACGGCTTCGCACTTGTCGACGTTTACTCTAACACGCCATTTCTCCAACCAAGGCTCAGCCACTCTGAGTGCAGTCTGTAGGCGTGACGTAATATTTGATGGTTTCCAATCTTGCGCAAGGATGGCTGTGTCATCCGCGTAGATTGCCATCATTGTGTTGTGTGTGGTTGGGAGATCGTTTATGTAGAGGTTAAACAGTAGGGGCCCTAGGATGCTTCCCTGGGGTACTCCCGCGTGTATACCATGTCGTGTTGACTGTTTTCCCTGCACGTCAGTGTTGAAACTCCTGTCTGTGAGGTATGAGTGTATTAGACGCAGCAGCCCGTCGGGGAATCCCGCGTCGCTGAGTTTGCGGATGAGGCCGTTGTGCCATAGACGGTCGAAAGCCTTTTCGATGTCCAGGAACACTGCCCCTGTAGCTTTGTTTATGTTGAAGCCATGTGTTATGTGTTCAACGACCCGTAGGAGTTGTTGTGTTGTGGAGTGGTGATTTCTGAAGCCGAATTGCTCCGGTCTCAGGATGTCATTTGTTATGCAGTGCCTAGTGATGCGTTTGAGAATCACCTTCTCAACAATCTTACTGAGCGAGCTCAGAAGGCTGATGGGTCGGTAATTTTGTGGGAGGCTGTGGTCTTTCCCCGGCTTCCTGAACATCAGGACCTTGGCCGTCTTCCAAAAGGCGGGGAAGTGTTGGTGTTTTAGTATGGCATTCGTTATGTGTGTTAGGTATTCAGTTGCTTTATCCGTGAACTCCTGGAGGACACGGTTTTGAATGCCATCATGACCAGGGGCTTTCCTAGCAGCGGAATGCGGCGGCGGCGGCCGATTTAAATACCCTCCGCCCGCAGCGCGCTCCCTCCGCCGTCCGCGCCCCGCGCCACGGTCGCGCGGTGGAACAGATTGCGACGGCGTCTGAGATGACGTCGGTGTGATGGCTCTGTCCGCCGTGGTCGTCACAACTATACGTTTGCTCGATTTACTCTTGATTAACCCAATTCTATCGAGAACCTGTTGGGCCACCTCTATCGGTCTGTTCGCGCCATGGATTCTCAACCGAGAAACCCAGCGCAGCCACGGCACTCGAGTCGGCGTGGCTCATCACCCCTGTCGGTGCCTTCAAGAACATCGTTGACTCCCTTCCTGCACTCCCGCACTGCAAAAGGCTTTCGACAGGTGGTGACATTAATGTGACTAGGCACTGTACTGAACTTGAGCAAATAAATGACGGACATCGTTTACGGGAATTTACAAATCGTTTAATCACAAGGCTTGAGATTTGTCCCTCCACGCCAACAGATGAACGCTCTGATTCTGGTCTTTGGACGCTGAGCGCGTCGGAGCGGCCCTGCGTCACACGCGGAGAGGTGAGAGGCGCGGCAGACAATGAGGAGTCACGGTCGCGACCCTGGCACTGCGCCGCTCTCCTCTCCTCTCCTCTCCTACTCTCTCACCGCAACAAGTGTGACGACACCTGACGGGCTCTCTCCCGCGCGTACGGATGCGTCGCGTAACTGCCGCACTGTCTCCCGGCTGGGGCAGCGACTGGCTCTCCAGTCGCCACTTAAAAGGGGAGCGCCGGGTGCGGTGGCCGAGCGGTTCTAGGCGCTTCAGTCTAGAACCGAGCGACTGCTACGGTCGCAGGTTCGAATCCTGCCTCGGGCATGGATGTGTGTGATGTTCTTAGGTTAGTTAGGTTTAAGTAGTTCTAAGTTAGGGGACTGATGACCTCAGATGTTAAGTCCCATAGTGCTCAGAGCCATTTGAACCATTAAAAGCGGAGCACACGCGTCATCAGCATCCATTACAAAATAAAGCCGCCCCTTTAGACTTTATCAAGCTTTGCGAGTTTCAGCTGCTTCTGAATGTCATCTGTTGTGGAACCTCATCGTCTCCCAGCGTATCGAACGTTCAGAAACTTAGTGAAATTCAGCCGGGCAACGTCCTCGACAAACGCAGAAGTTTCGACATTTATTTTTATATGAAAGAACAAACAGTCTTGCGTGTAAAACTGGATTTTTTGTATTATCTATCCTCCAATGACGTATTTCGCCGCATACAAAGCCATCTTCAGTTTGGTCTTCGAGAGAAAAATATAATGTTTCAAATAAATGGGATGACCCCGATTTAGCAAAATTGTCCTAGCAAGAACAAATAAAACAATTTAGTAGCAAAATATGAAGTTAAGCTCATAGGATGCCGCGCATAGAAATGTCTCAGCACGAAACTGCTGCGGCCAGAATTAAAAAATAAAATAAAATAAAATAAAATAATAAAATAAAAAAAAATTGTGCGATGTTCCACAACATAAAGAGTAAAATATATCGAAATATGGCCGATAAATTGTTCAGAAGCCAGTAAACAGTCAAATGCACTAAAAGCCTAAAACACACTCAAACAAAATTTAAAAGTATATAAAAAGCACGTTACTGACATAGAAGACGTCAAGTATAAGGGAAAACCGCGCCTAAAGTAGACGAAAGCCCCAGCAGGTAGCGGCCCTTGTGAATTTTTAAGGCCTCGCGCAGTGTCTATAAAACACATCACCTCGAGAATAACCAATAAGTATTCAGAAACTAATAATCGGGCTTAGTCTCATAAGAAACTGTAAAAATAGGCAGCGGATTACCTTGTTAGGTATGCAGCGCCCTCCGCATCCACTAAAAGAGGGTCAAGTCTGCATGACACAGTAAATACGTAGGAGGTGTAGCTGCTCACGCTTTCGGCTGTGCACATAGTACTGGGCATAGCAACGTACAGGAAGTAGATGGCTAGTTTGCAACCCACAGCAGATTGCACGTGTGGGCAATTGGTGGCGATAGCTATTAGGTTTCCACATACAATCACAAAGAGAAACATGACAAAGAGTAAAGCCGAATAAGAGATCTTGCTTACAGTTACAGGTAACATGTTTGTACAAATGGGTCATAGTAAACAAGAGTAAATAAATTTTAAAAAAAATCAGAAAGTATAAAAGTATTTAGTGATGTGACGCAAACGAATAAAACTTGCACGAGGGAATCAAGAGAACTAATTTCCCTGTGGGCCAGACAGTACTGTGGCTAAAAATAATTTCATACACTTCAGTCAAAATTAGGCCACACATGCGCTAAATAGCGTCATATTACAGTCAGTAAGCTCAGAAAGTAAGACAGAATTAGTAATACCCTATCTGGATGCTAATAACTGAGTCATAATATATTCCATTAGAACAATGACTGATAAAAATCTAACGTAGAAAAAATATAAAATTGCGTCATTACTATTATCTGCAATAGCTAAGCATTCCGCCCTTAGATACTTTTGCGGACCATATGTTCCATTAACGACGTAATTATCGAACATACAGTACACTGCCTGACGAGAAAGGAAAGCACACAGGAGATGAGGGGGAAAAGAATTCAGACACCACTGTCTGAAACGATATCTGATTTTTTTTCCAGTGGTTACAAAACTGTGTCAAATTTACAAACAACTTGGAAGTATGAGTTCACTTTTATAACTGAAGTGGAGACAGGACTCTTGGCTCCTCTGTTTTTGATTTCTTCAGAAGATGCCTGGTTCTGCATGGGAAGGTATGTGAACTATCAGAACATGCACCGTGCACGGTGTAGTGGCTTGCGGAGTGTGTACGTACATTGTACATCAGAAAATCCCTATCAGTACATACTTTGAGGTGTTTGGTGAGACGAGTCTTTCGCCAAACCGTTAATGCTAACCGACATGCCCACAAATTGTTTAATCCGTATGTGGCTCATCTCACAGAGGCAGCAAGATGGGGCAGCAGCACCACCGCCTTGACAACATGGTCACGAGTGTATGAGGAGATGATAATAAGCAGAGGCAGTGCATTCTCCTGGCCACTTCGATGTCCTGATCTCTCCCACATGTGATTTTTACCTGTCGGACAAATTGAAGGGTCAGTTGTATTCAAGTAATCCTCACACTCTGCAAGAGCTAAAGCAAAACACTGAAAACGCTATTGCTGCTATTCCTCAGGCAGAGCTGCTACGCGTGTCTCATAGTTTATAAATCGAGCTCAGCACTGCATTGAAGTAAACAGTGGCCATTCCTCCATCTTCCGTAATGTTCATTACGAGGGTCAGTCCCGGGTCAGTCTTATTACAAACGCTTTCGGATCAGTTTTAGTTCCTCCACCCTGTATTTTCATCACCATTAAGTTTGCATATTGAATGCTGCAGCTGTCCTGTGCAGAATAATTCCTTTAGCTACCACTTTATCCGAATCGTATGTTTACGTCTGGGTTAAGTGCTCTTACTTTTATTGTTTATACAGAAATACATACAGAATAAGCTGTACATTCCTAGTCTGACATAATTGTTTTTTCAGACTGATATACTGAACAAAATTCGTTATTCCGTAAATGGTTTCTTATGAAACTGCTACTAGTAGTATAAATACATAAGTGAGAAAGGCGAGCCCTCTCGTGCAACATAATGTCGTGCTCCGGGTACACCCGTAATCATTTTTCAGAGGCCTAGACCATGAGAAAATAAGTAATTACAATATATATTTTCCAGCGTTACCACTTCGTGTGTAAGTCTACATACTTTAGTGCCTGTTGTAAATGAAGGTAAAATGTTCGAGGATGTTAGGATGCGGCACGTTCCTTTTCAGTTTCCTTTCCTCGATCGACATTTCCACCCCCCTTCTTTGATCGTCTTCAGGTTTATGTGGTGTTTACGGTTAGATCCTGAAGAATATTCCAGCTGTGGGGTCGAAACGTCGATTGAGGGGAAGAAATCGAAGAGGAAAGCGATGCGGCCTAACATCCTAGAAGATTTTATCTTTGTTACCACTTTTTCCTAAGAAACCACAGTCGTATTGGAACTACAACACCTCAGTGCCTTCCTAAGATAGGTAATTGTAAATGGAGATCTATAACAAGGCATCTCATCTGACAATTACGTTTATTAACACTCGCTGTCAGGAATTTAAATTTAAATGAGCTATGATGCAAACATGAACATAACTATTGTTAAATGGTTCAAATGGCTCTGAGCACTATGGGACTTAACATCTATGGTCATCAGTCCCCTAGAACTTAGAACTACTTAAACCTAACTAACCTAAGGACATCACACAACACTCAGCCCTCACGAGGCGGAGAAAATCCCTGACCCCGCCGGGAATCGAACCCGGGAACCCGGGCGCGGGAAGCGAAAACGCTACCAACTATTGTTACCTGCCTGACACAGGCGTATTAGGGAGCCCTATACTTGTTCGTTGAAGACAACTGAAGCTTGTAAAAACTGAAATCAGTTACGAGGGCTGGAACTTAAATAGCGGCAACTATTTATTTACAACCGATGCAAAAGAGTTACATGTTTGCACCTGTTACTGTCCTTAAAAGTAGTCACCAGCGTTGTGTAGAGCCCGTTGCCAGCGATGTGGAAGGCGTCGTAGTATACCGTTAGCAGAGCCTGTTCTGTTGATGGTGCGAATGGAGCAGTCTAAATTATGGTGATTCTCGTGTACGACTGTGATGGAGTTATCCTAACACATTACGTTCCTCCACGGCAGACCGTCAATGCACAGTATTATTGTTAGTTTTAGGAGCATCACCTGCGACCAGCTTTGCTAAAGAAGCGGCGACACTTTCTGCGCAACCTATTCATCATTTTGCACGACAATGCGCAGGCGCATACAGCGCAAGCTGTGGCCGCTCTTTTCGGTCGATGGGACTGGGAAGTTACTGTACCATCCACCATGATCCCCGGACCTAAGTCCGCGAGACTTTGATTTGATTCCGAAGATGAAGGAACCATTTCGTGACATTCGCTTCAGAACTGTTCCAAAGATTCGACAGGCAGTAGACCGCTCCATTCGCACCATCAACAGAACAGGCTCTGCTAACGGTATACTACGTGCACGGTAACGTTGCAAAGATCTCTTTAAACAAAATACTTTGACTCAAACTACCGCTATTTTTTCGTGCAGACGTTGCGTCTAATATTACTGACAACCCTGTGTGGTCCTCCAGACTGAACAGCGTCCCTGAGTTGGAATAGTATGTTTGCCCGTCTGAGATAAGTGTGGGAACTGGGCGGGGAGATACTTCATGAATGTGGAACTGGTCGTTATGCGGTTTCAGACGAACACTTATCCGCCGAGATATCAACGGGCCGTAAATTGCTCAGTCGTGTTGGCCGGCCTAATTGCAACGTGTCTGGTATTTGGAAATCCAGTGGCGTTGCTCTTACATTGAACAGCTAAAGCAGCTTAATATGCTGGAACCACGTCAAACGTCTGGGCTGCTCCATAATTTTGTGGTTATACAGGAATTTCGCTTATGCGGTTCGGTGAAAGGAGGAATAACTTCAGCGCAAACGTCGCCCTCGTTCTTAACTGTGTCTTAACTTGTTGCTTTTAGCGCTGAAAGATTGTTTCGTGGGAACTGAATGCCATCCAAGTTCATCTGCTGTTAGTCTTCGTGTGAAGTCAAGCACATAATGTATAGTGCGGGCAGTCCGAGGGCACCAATTAAATCAGTGCGTTAACTATTGTCTGTAGCATTTTCGACGCGATACGGTGAATTCCGTGTAAACAAGTTGATTGTTTTATCTTGAGCTGTTTTGTTGGAACCTGTGTTACAGTACATTGACATTTAGGACTGAGTTTGTGATACTTCATTTACATTCAATCATCGTGGAACATTCTCGCATCACTCCCTATAGTTTCAAGATCTTCCGGTAGGTGGTGGCGTTATACGTATCCTTTTTGGCGGAAAACCAGAGCATCACAAATATTCACAGGCGCTTTCAGAATTTCTACGGACACCTGGAAATGAACAACAGCACGGTGAGTCGTTGTGCGAGGCGTTTGTCATCATCGCAATAAGGTCGCGCAAACCTGTGCGATCTTGGAAGTGTAGTGTGCTAGCCTCAGGAAACTGAAGAAAACACTTCAGCATGTTCGTCGCCACAAAGATGCAAACGAAATTCTCCTTCTCCATGACAACGCAAGGCCTCACATTAGTCTTCGCGTCCTAGAGGACCTCAGAAAACTTCATTGGCCTGTTGTTTCTCAGCTTGGTCTGTTAGCAATACGGTGAAAGTACGCACATCACACGGAGTTTTAAGTTTTACTTACATTGGTTCTATACTACTGGTGTCTACTGGATCTTATAATATATCCTACGGGTTGTTATTCGGCCTGACTCATTCAGTAGTCATGCTTTGTACATTTTGACAAGCATCTTTCCGGCGTACTCAATTTTATTACGACAACTCATCAATGTTCGAATGGTTCATTAGGTTCTGAGCACTATGGGAGTAAACATCTGAGGTCATCAGTCCCCTAGAACTTAGAACTAGTTAAACCTAACTAACCTAAGGACATCACACACATCCATGCCCGAGGTAGGATTCGAACGTGCGACCGTAGCGGTCGCGCTGTTCCAGATTGAAGCGCCTAGAACCGCTCGGTCACGCCGGCTGTCTCCCCACCAATTTGATATGAGTCTTACCGTGGCCAGCTTCCCGAAAGCTGGGACTCCGTAATTATCTATGTACATTTTAGAAATATAGCCATTACAAAGCTGAAGATGCGTCTAAACTGACGTGAAACAGGTGGTTGCGAATAAAGCGCTTTCACACAGCTATGTGGCCGTTGGAAACACCTCATTATTCTTGTCATTTCAATTATTATATAATTTGAATGATTATTGAGTGTCGACTATTGTTAGTCACAATATCTCTGACCTGTGGTTGTCCTCTCCAGAAAGTTGCTTAAATCAGGAAAAAGCTAAATCAGTATGGTCGGGATCTGAACCTTCGCTCGCTAAGGATTTAGGCTGCCACTGAATCTCTCTGTCGCTTCTGCAGATGTTCGTGGTGTGGCACTTGACCACACTACAACTCAGATCCGAACTCCACCGACAAAACTTCTGAGGTTGTTCAGGAATATTTTCTGGGTATTTTGATATATGGTTCCCGTGGCCTCCAGTAAGTGCTTACGAAGCAATTGATAATTATGATTTATTTCATTTATTAATCCCAATTAGCTTTGTTTGTCTGAAAATACACTGACTCGAATGCAAAATCCTATAATATGCAGTTATCAGAACGCGCAGCTTACATACAGAGGCAAAAGGCTGTGGTGTGGTTGCCGTTACTTCGTGACCAGCACAGTATAGCGTCCTTGTGCCACTTTTCCATTGCAGTCTGTGGACGAATACACGACGTGCATATAGGCCAACTCCTCATCACCAAACCTTTCCATACGGCTATCTACAGGGGTTGCACAAAAATATCGAAACAGCACGAGGAATGCATGCTTGAACATAAATGCAGACGCTAGCCGAGCCTGCAGACTGGGCTGTTGTATTTGACCACGAGCGGCATCTGTGCAATGTCCTCAAGATGTTTCAAGTTTCACTCGTGAAGAGATACGTTCTGCGTAGCTGTGATTGCATTATGTCGCGGCTAGCCGGCCGGTGTGGCCGAGCGATTCTAGGCGCTTCAGTCTGGAACCGCGCGACCGCTACGGTCGCAGGTTCGAATCCTGCCTCGGGCATGGATGTGTGTGATGTCCTTAGGTTAGTTAGGTTTAACTAGTTCTAAGTTCTAGGGGATTGATGACCTCAGATATTTAGTCACATAGTGCTCAGAGCCATTTTAACCATTTGTCGCGGCTAAGTGAATTCGAATATGGGACGATGGCGGAGATGGCCATCGAAAGCTCGAGGATTTTATTCGAATTGACGCGGCTGGAAAACAGAGAACGTTTTATTCATGTATCCCGTCACGAAAGACTCCGAGGACACATGGGAAAACTGTTGGCGCTCATGCAGTGGATGCTTCCGTAACCAAGGGAGCCGATGTGTTCATTGGTACAAGAGGCTCCATATCGAAGATTTATAACGCTTTCAGGGGAAGCGGAAAAACACCATCCGCTACTTCAGAACACAGACGAAAGTGTGTGTTGAGTAAGCTTGATATACCCCTAGCTGCAGAGTATTGTGACGAAAAATAAGAGGACGGTTGTTTTAAAAGTCATTGCAGAAATGAATGTCATACTGGCGAACTCTGGCAGCACCAGAACATGAAGGGAAGCTCCATAAACTGGGAATTACAGGGCGCCAGTGATGCAAATGCGCTTAACGGGGAAAAGTGGTGCCAGAGCGGTAAAATCTGGACTGTGGAGCAATGGAAGAAAGTCATTTCGTCGGATCAGTCTCGTTTCACGCTGTTTCCAACTTCTGGCCGAGTTTACGTCCCAAGAGTGGAACATGGCGGGATTTGGGTAATGATTTGGGCAGCAGTACCTTGGTATTCTATAGGCTTACGGCTACTCGGCTAGATCCAATTACTGCCAAGGGTTATGTGACCATTTTGGATGATCAGGTACATCCCATGGTACAGTGTCTGATCCCCTGTGGTAATGCTGTGATGAAAGAGGAGAGTGCCCCTTTACACACACCTCGCATCGTCCATGCCGCCGTGGGGTAACCGTGCGGTGTAGGGCGCCTTGTCACGGTTCGCGAGGCTCTCCCCGTCGGAGGTTCGAGTCCTCACCCGGGCATGTGTGTTGTCCTTGGCGTAAGTTAGTTTAAGTTAGTTTAATTAATGTGTAAGTCTAGGGACCGTTGACCTCAGCAGTTTGGTCCTACAGAAACTTACCACAAATTTCAAAAAAATTTCGCATCGTCCAGGACAGATTTTGTGTGCACGAGGATGAACTGCCGCATCTCCCCTGACCACTACAGTCTCTAGATCTCAATATTGTTGAGCCTTTGCGGTCTACTTTGAAGAGAACGTTCCGTGATCACTATCCATCTCCGGCTACGTTACCTGAACTTGTCACTATTTTGCAGGAAGAATAACACTGCCTTGAAGACCCTAAAGGATCTGTATTTATGCTGTTTCTAGACGACTGGAAGCTGTTTTGAACGTCAACTGGTTTCCTGCACCGTATTGGGCATGGTACTGTGTTGTGTTTTTGGTGTCTCCACGTTCTTTTCTACCTGCTCTATCTCTGTTAACGTAAAAGTCACTGTGGGATAAACCAATCAAAGACATAACGGAGCGGCATTGAATGCAAGTTTGAGGGTGAAGAGCAAAGAGGGCACTGGTGTCAACATTAACTGCCATGAGTGAATGGAACAAGTTTGTTTGCAAACAAAACACAGGTCATAAGCCCATTGTGACCGTGCAGTTCTAGGCGCTTCAGTCCGGAACCGCGCTGCTGCTACGGTAGCAGGTTCGAATCTTGCCTCGGGCATGGATGCGTGTGCTGTCCTTAGGTTAGTTAGGTTTAAGTAGTTCTAGGTCTAGGGGACTGATGACTTCAGATGTTAAGTCCCATAGTGCTCAGAGCCATTTGAACCATTTTTGAACAGGGCATAAGATCGAAATTTACACAGGTGTACAGATATCTTCGATGCAGTACAGCTACAAAGATGAATAGGAGTAAAAAAAATAAGCAAAATGCGATTACTGTGTAACGAGCCAATGAAGAGCAAGGGTCGCTTCCACCGAAGTGGAAATTCAGTCGGTGAAGTTCAGGTTCACCCTGCATATCGAAACTGAGCGAATCGGTTTCGTCCCAAATGGAACGGCTGTAAGAGAAAGGCCGCAAAAAAGGCTTAAATGCGCTATATGACTATACCAGGCGCTCTCCCGTGTGTCGTTCCTTCCCTATTACAAATTATTCTCGCGAGTTTCTTCGTCACGACTCGCTGTAACTTATACCCGTTAAATACGGTCTTTACTGCGGGTGTACGCGACTAATTCCGTTTGCGGCTGTGAGGGTGAATTTCACTCGTGCCTCTCAGCAAAATGTGCCCGGCCTTAACACGGTCCTTCCTGCAGCTCGGTAGCTCGGCGTGACATTGCACGATTGGAGGCGGCGCGCGCGGTGGCGCCGGAGAAAGCAGCCCAGAGTGGGAAAGGCGAACCCCTCGCCAGCCGCGACACTTGTGGTGCACCGGGGACGCTCGTCCCAATGACCCGGATGAGGCGACAGCCTTCTAAAACCGGGCTCCAGGGCGCCCTGTGGGGCTACAGAACGGCGAGACAGCCTAGCGCGAGCGTAGGCACACACACAAAATAAACTGCCTGACAGAAAATCTAACCGCACAGAAGACATGGTACCTTCGCTGAAGTTTACACCATCGGTTGTTGTTGTTGTTGTTGTTGTGGTCTTCAGTCCTGAGACTGGTTTGATGCAGCTCTCCATGCTACTCTATCCTGTGCAAGCTTCTTTATCTCCCAGTACCTACTGCAGCCTACATCCTTCTGAATCTGCTTAGTGTATTCATCTCTTGGTCTCCCTCTACGATTTTTACCCTCCACGCTGCCCTCCAATACTAAATTGGAGATCTCTCGATGTCTGAGATGTCCTACCAACCGATCCCTTCTTCTAGTCAAGTTGTGCCACAAGCTCTTCTTCTCCCCAATCCTATTCAATACCTCCTCATTAGTTATGTGATCTAACCATCAAATCTTCAGCATCGTTCTGTAGCACTACATTTCGAAAGTTTCTATTCTCTTCTTGCCTAAACTATTTATCGTCCACGTTTCACTTCCATACATAGCTACAGCCCAAACAAAAACTTTCAGAAACGACTTCCTGACATTTAAATCTATACTCGATGTTAACAAATTTTTCTTCTTCAGAAACACTTTCCTTGCCATTGCCAGTCTACATTTTATATCCTCTCTACTTCGACCATCATCAGTTATTGTGCTCCTCAAATAGCAAAACTCCTTTACTACCTGAAGTGTCTCATTTCCTAATCTAATACCCTCAGCATCACCCGACTTAATTCGACTACATTCCATTATCCTCGTTTTGCTCTTGTTGATGTTCATCTTATACCCTCCTTTCAAGACACTGTCCATTCCGTTCAACTGCTCTTCCAAGTCCTTTGCTGTCTCTGACAGAATTACAATGTCATCAGCGAACCTCAAGGTTTTTATTTCTTCTCCATGGATTTTAATTCCTACTCCGAACTTTTCTTTTCTTTCCTTTATTGCTTGCTCAATATACAGATTGAATAACATCGGGGAGAGGCTACAACCCTGTCTCGCTCCCTTCCCAACCACTGCTTCCCTTTCATACCCCTCGACTCTTATAACTGCCATCTGGTTTCTGTACAAATTGTAAATAACCTTTCGCTCCCTGTATTTTACCCCTGCCACCTTCAGAATTTGAAAGAAAGTATTCCAGTCAACATTGTCAAAAGCTTTCTCTAAGTCTACAAATGCTAGAAACGTAGGTTTGCCTTTCCTTAATCTTTCTTCTAAGATAAGTCTTAGGGTCAGTATTGCCTCACGTGTTCCAACATTTCTGCGGAATCCAAACTGATCTTCCCCGAGGTCGGCTTCTATCATTTTTTCCATTCGTCTGTACAGAATTCGCGTTAGTATTTTGCAGCTGTGATTTATTAAACTGATAGTTCGGTAATTTTCACATCTGTCAACACCTGCTTTCTTTGAGATTGGAATTATTATATTCTTCTTGAAGTCTGAGGGAATTTCGCCTGTCTCATACATCTTGCTCACCAGATGGTAGAGTTTTGTCAGGACTGGCTCTCCCAAGTCTGTCAGTAGTTCTAATGGAATGTTGTCTAGTCCGGGGGCCTTGTTTCGACTCAGGTCTTTCAATGCTCTGTCAAACTCTTCACGCAGTATCATATCTCCCATTTCATCTTCACCTACATCCTCTTCCAGTTCCATAATATTGTCCTCAAGTACATCGCCCTTGTATAGACCCTCTATATAATGTAATTCTCTATGACTGGTTGAACGGCCACCATAGTGTACTGGTGTTGTCCGTGTTTGGTGTACCATGGACTGCAAGTATAGAAAGCCATCAGAGAAAACATGTTGGACGGAAATTTGATGTTAACGTAACTGAGTCTGTAGGAATTTATTCATGATGATATATGCCACGATCTTGCATTTGATTTATTTTGTAACTTAATATGAATTATTTACGCAGCAGGCACCAACATAATTTGAGAAAATAAATTAAGCTTCCTTCCACAGTGGGATTCGAACTCGGATCTCTTAATTTTCCTAAGTAATCTTCTTAACTGTTTATACCCGCTAAGCACGAAGAATGAGTTCGTGTCTGGCTGGTCTCAATGGTTCATCAGATATTTCATGGTTAGTAGGTCAAATTAATTAGATCTCAGTTTCAAATGTTCACTGATACAATTTCATGGCACTACATTTGACTGACTCCATCCCCATGGATCCCATTAATGACTTTCAGGTATGTCAGTTTACTTTTGCTAACACATCCTCAGATTTGAAAAATAATGGAGAGCTTTCTTATGGATCACGACTCGTTATGTAATCATAATTGTGTTAACATGATAATGCTAAAGGGATAGGTGTACGGCAATGCTTATATGAACTACATGGAAAATTAACTCGTATCAAACAGTAAACACAGTAACAATACACTGATGTACAGGAACGTCTTTGTAATCACTGTATCAACATAAGTTATGACTTCTCAGCAAATGATCTATCTTACTTTTGATAATGAGATTTGGTATAACCATACTTCTTAACAAACTTGCGTCAGTTGTGGCTGTTTGATAAAACATTCGTACCTATCCGTACTTTCATTTATTGACGAGGAGGAGTGAAGTTTTATTATTATTTGGCCTCCAGCTGAAACGTATGTACATGCATGGATATAATCTTTTTATTAAACACATAAACTGACAGACGGAATATGAAATTAATAAAATCACCAGTTTATTAATGGGTCTTAAGACAAGCTAAAAAGACACATGTTTATTAAAATAGTATGAAAACTGTAGTTGAATGATACGTATATTGTGGAACTGCACATTTATCAGAATCAATTATTCGGTACATAAAACAAATCCAAAAACAAATAGACGTGGATACAAAATAAATACATTAAAAAAGTAATGATATAATTGTGTGATAATCAATAGAACACTGGACAGCTAACCAACGGAAAGTAAGACACAGGAGCTCAAATGATGCAGCGACTGGTGTTCACACTCTCAAAGCAAGACTTCGTGTTTTCAGTTGATATATTAGCAAAAATACACGTTCACCTTGATTTGAGACGATAGTCGGATCAAAGAGGAAAACCCTGCGATGAATTGTAATTTCGTACGCACAATGATGATTCATTTTCAGTTTATTTTTAGTTTCGACCTTAAGGCAAACTTCAAACAGCTCCACGCAGTTATTGCGCAAATTTTACATTTCTCTCAAGGAGAGAGAAACTATCATAAGGTTTTTAAGGAATGAGTTTTTGCTGTGATATTGAGGTGACTAACCTACCATAGTCAAAATATTCTTTGTGTGTGCAGCGACCCTACACTAATAAGTGTATTGTAATATTTCCGGCTGTACAGTAGTCATATTCAGGTCAAGAAGCTCTTATCAGAGTAATCGAGGAGACAGCAATGGAAAGATGACGTAATGTGGTGTGAGGTATCGATAACAGATAGTTTGTTCGGTACGGGTATTGTGAGAAAAACCACCTAAATTGTGGTCCGTCTCCGCAACTGGCTGCTGAATCCGGAAGTTGTACTTCAAAATAATAATCTTCTGTTATTAATGTTAGACAAACTAAACAGCGTACTTACTTGCATTTCAAATTAAAGCATCTCTCAATAGCGTGCCATCATTCCATTATTTCACAATTATTAATAACCAGCAGAATAATAAACAACTGCTAAACGAAAAGGCAGACGAAACAATTCGGTGATCTTCGGATCGCACCTAGCTTGGCTGGCGGGCGAAGTGATTCCACTGTAAGATCAGAGCTGGTTTGGCAGTCTCGGAGGACAGACATTTTGTCTGCCGCAGTCTGCATCAGTTAAGACTTAGTTTGCATGTCTAGTTTGTAAATGTGAGACTGTAATTACGAAAATACGCAGTTCATTAATTTGTCGAAGAATGAAAACTATGTGTGCCTCTAAAGTCGAATGTAATGTGCAGTTTCTCGTGTTAAGCCAATGAAAAACGAGTGGCATCCCGTATAAAGAAATTGATCGGAAATTTAATTATTTCTAAAATAACAGTTCCTCGTTAAGAGTTTCTTACAGCCTCAAGATTACGGATTTAAGACCTACGTGCTGCCCAGGGGACAACAACTGTAGAAGATTAAAGGCTGGTGAACATTTATTAGAACTTATGCATTCCAGGCAGGGCGGTGGAAGCAAATAGGCACCTAACGTGTACTGCAGTCATATCACAAATGAGATCAGTGACACGTAATCTGTGGTAATACAGAGGAGGTATGAAGGAGAGAAATTTTTGAGGGAGGGGTTTATCATACGGATGTAAATATCACCCTCTCTCCCTCTCACTCACTCTTTTTCAATTTGCCGTAGTACAGAGTCAGCTTTGTAGGCAATGAGACATTATCGCCTTGTCGTTGAATTAATCGTAACCATGACATTTAATGACATTCTACTCAGCCTTTTTCTATATTTACTGTAAGAGAAACTCGTTCTCAGAGTTCTTGATACTTCTGTAACGCCTTATTATACTATTATCAAGAACTAATGCACCATTATATAGTGCAACAAATTTGACTGTCAAAGAGGACGAAATTATATGGCCTCAAAAGAGGTAAAATACTGTAATAACTGCGACGTCTAAACTCACGTGATGATAAACCACTTAGAACAGAAGTTGAACAACCTTTAAAGAAAATCCCTGACATAAAAAGCGTGGGATTAGGTTAACACACGAGGTGCAACTGTCTGCTGGCCTCTAGCTCAGGGTTTCACACTTGTGTGAACTCTTCTAATTAGAGTCGTTTTTCTAACTGGGACCTTCCTCATTATGAATTACCTCAACTGGGAAATGCATTTAATTAGGATTGCGACCTCCGCAATAACTGTTCTAGTAGGCCACGAGAAATATAATTCACAATAAGAAGCTATTGTTTAGTGGGACAGGAGGGAAATGCTCTCAATGGGCCACAGTTGAAAATAGATACATTTTTCTTTTGTGTACGGACCGTAAGAAAATGGCAGAAGTCAGTGAATGAGAAACTATATAAAATACAACGCTCAGCGAGTGGCAGCTTTTCTGTTTAATACGACGTTCCACGCTTGTCAAACTGCATCTCCAATAGGAGTCGGCACAGATATTGCTTATATTTGATACATAGCCGCCGTCTGCTAGAGCTAATAGTCTATGTCCTCTCTGAATCGTACTGAATACAAAATACAACGCTTAGCGAAAAGTGCCTATTTTGACATTTGAAACAATGCTCTATGCTTGTCAAACCACATCTTCAATAGGGTTAGCATAGATGTTTTTTAGTTCTTAGTTGACGTCTACTAAACGGAATAGTCTTTGTGAACCGTACTATCTACGACCTCTCGTGGCTACTGGCAAGGCAAGTTAATGAACAATCGGATAACTAACACATTTTCCATGTCACACATTTATTAGTTGATTTAGAAACTGTAGAACACTGGTGTCGTAATGGAAATGAGACAACTACGAGGCTCATTTTTTTATTATTGCCAAAGGCTTACTCTTACAATATTCCTGATCGAGTAGCTGTATCGATAGACATCGAATGCCGTTGATAGGCAGTGGCTGACTGACGGTCTCTGCACGAAAGCGGAAGTGACGAATGAAATTTACGATAGCTGATATTTTTGTATGTAATCGAGTTAGAATAATTTTAATCTTTGACATGTTAGATCCATAAAATGTTGTCTACTAGTTAACGAGAGAAAACCAATCAATCCGATCTTTATTGATTCAGATATTCTCATGAACCACTTTGCCAAGAGTCTTCGTAAATTGCGCGTACGGTGTTGCTGAAATAATCATCTCAACTTCCCGTACAAAAAGCACTCGAAGCGTTAGTAATGTTGCGTAGGAAACAAGATTGTAGAGGCTAAGTGTCACGTGCGTCTCCTATTAGTATAAATACTAAACATAGAAATCGGGTTCAATGTATAGATCTGTTCAAAACATTGGGGAATTTAATTACGCCATGTGAGTTCATTTACCAGTCAGACCTGAACATCAAAAAATAATCTTGATAATTACTGCACAAAAAGCTCTGTCAATCACGATGAAACAAGTTCTAGACAAAACTTGCATTTACCAATAAAGAATAAAAGCAATTTATAGCAGCATTTTCTACCAGAAAGAGCTTATTCACGAGATATTTAAGTAATACATTCTTTATAGCGAAGGATAACTTAGGTAACACAGAGCAAAAAAGTATGGTGGCAGATGGAACACACGCAAATAGCAAAAATAACGAAGATGTCTACCATTTCATATAATACTTCTGAACTATAAAGTTCACTGCTAAGGGCTCTGAAATGTATTCTACTAAACCGTATGCTGTTTCTAACCTCAACATCTCACTCATTATTGATGGATGCTGACTCAGTTTTTCAGCTAAGCAAACCAAACCAAAACCAAACATTATCGCTTCGTTCCTGACGGCAGCTAGTAGCATACGTAGCGAAATTGTGTATAAAATGTATAGTGACTGGTTGCGATAAATGAATGACCATTGTAACAACAGGTTTTTACAATATTACGGAACTGCTTTGCAAAACGGTATTGTGTAAAAGTGATAAACCGTACGGGGTTGCGCTGTTTTATACAGACTGGTCTTGAATTGGTGAGGACGGAAGCTCCAATATTAATGGGCCATTCTGATTTAAAGTTTTCATGGTTTCCCGAAGTAATTACAGACAAATGCCCGAATGGTTCCTGCTATAAGGCCACAGCCCACTATCTGTCCCATCTCTGTAGACTAAACCTATATGTATATAAGTGACAGTAAACATAGCACACTTTTCCTCGTTTTTAAATTGTACTACTGTGACGTGTCCTACTGCTACTACTACTACTACTACTACTACTAAATTACCAGTGTTCTATTTGTTCGCGTTATTCTATTTTAAGAAAAATTCTCTTCTCTCTTTTTCAATAAGCGCCTAACACGTATGTAATTTAAAGCAACTGCAGATGACATGTTCGAAACGGAAAACGACTCAGATGTTGTTGATAGAAACAAACGTTTAAGTTCAATGCGTCGCGATTTTCTTCTTTCAGGAAATAGGAAGTCTAATCCTGGACTCTGTCCTTGAGAACTGCTGGTGTTGCCGCGTATCTACTGGAGTTGCCGCTTAGCGAGGGTTCAAGGACACGCCCCGACCTCATTCTCTGACGTCAGCTGTGTGATGGCCAATCAGGGCAGGCTCTTTGCTCGGCCAGGTCCACGAAATGCATGACGAGAACCAGTTCCGCGCCCTTGAGCTTTCTTTTTAATTTGTGTCGCGCTTCTACGGACCCGGTGAGGGCATCGAGACAAAAAAGAAAGTCGCGCGGCGGAAATTGGTTTATCTTCCTCTTACGGTTTTATGGAACGATGGTTGCACTCAGCTCATCGCTAAGATGGAACAAGTAATGGATTAGAGGGTAAATATATTATGCCTACACTTTTGGTTTTTCATCTGCGCACAAGATGTGTGGCTAAGTGGTAAAACTGTCAGACTATAAATACAAAGGTCTCGGCTTGCACCCCCCGGTCAGTACTAACATTTTTATCTGTCACTTATTTCTTTCAAGTCTGGCAAAGATTTTTGATGTAAAAAATAAAGAGTTGCGCGTGTTTTGGAATCTATGCTAACCTGTAGGCATCCGTAACTGGCTGGGTAAATCAGTTGAAAAGTCGGAGGGAGTCAGTTGCATACCACCTCCATCAGAACCATGCCTAGTAAAGCACTATGGCGTTCAAAACAAACTCCGGACTGATGACTGATTTACTTACTGCAAGACAGAAATAACACCACCACATCACCTAGCACAGTAAAAGGAACAAAGAAACCTTAAATAACAAAGCGCAACAACCATGGTGGCCTTTCAATGAACATTTAAACGACTCAGTGTAGTGAACCTGTCGTATGTATCAACTATTTAATACGTAATACAGAGGGAGACATACATTATTTTTCATACCCTAATTCATGGCACTTGAGTACTGCAGTGTATAACGATGCCACCAATGTGATTCACATATACAACGAAAAAGGTTACTGTGGGCATGCATGCATATTTGGATCTCAATTACATTCTTCATTATCCTAAGTACACTAAGAAGGTTTTGTAATAGGAAGCTATAGCTGAACTAATTACGAACTGCTTCAGCAGAAGTTTAGGCTTGACCGTAAATCCACTGCACCAAAGGCATCTGGATTGTCCAGTAAGTCTTAGCTTTTAATCAGTTACCAGCAAGACATGTGCTTGTACACGGGAAACTGATGTGGAGTTTTGTCTCCAGAGATGACTGGATCAGTGGTAGAGACACAGCCTGTTCCTCTCTAGAAACACCAAGTGTGTATCGATCTTGACGACCACAGCATTATCAAGATGTCTTTGCGCCAGGTGATATCGAAGAGATTTCGAATTTGACCCAGGAATTTGATGTAGAGTCTGGCGATCAGGATGTGTCCGCCACCGCCTCTTCCCCCCTTTTCGGCCAAACACATAGTTAACGAAAACTTTCTCACCACCGGGAATCGAACAGACTTCCGAGTCTAGCACTACCACACAAGCATCTAGTAGCGTCACTGGCTTCGAGGACGAGCCTTCTCGCCACTCAATGAAGATAATGTTGCTGCAGTACTGAAATAAGTGAACGGGGACGGCTGTATCTCATATCACAATCACACAGTACAGTGAGGAAGATCTACTGTGTGCGAGTCGCGAACTATATGGAGAAGAATTTGTCGAAGCGGGTTGAGTGCTTCAATTAAATGCTCAAAATATTCGAAAGTGGCGGATCTCTCTATGTTAACAGCATTGTTACACTAAAAAAATGTGTCTTTGTTATACGGTAGTTCAGTCTAGCGCGTATTTAAAGATGAAAATTGGCTCTCAGAGAACGGAAGGCATGGCCTATCAAAACGAGAGTGGCTTCGAATCTTTTCACCTTAGGGGGAGTGTTGAAATTTGTCGTGCTCGGCTCGTAAACACAATCACTGGAAATGGCTAGTGAAACTTTCTTTTTTTCTAGAATTGGTGGGGGGAGCTCTTTGTCTTTAAAGATCGAAACCCACTCAGATCTTTCAGCGCCGAAATGTTCCAGCTCATCGACTTGCAATTTATCGGCAAGAGCGGATATTATAATCTTATATACGAAGGCCCTTGTCTAAAGTATCTCTATCACGGGCAGTATCCGAGTGCACAGCATAGGGTTTTTCATCAGCAAAATGAATAAGGCCGCTCAGAGAGCTCCATAGCAGTCTTTTTAGAAATCTACTTCTGAGGCCATATGAATATGGTTAAGCAATCTCTAAAGTTCTTCGTCGATATTTTTTTCCAATTACTGATCCAGTCATCTCTCGAGACAACACTCCACACCAGTTTACCTTCTTCAAGTATACCTCTTGATGGTAACTGATTAAAAGCTAAGATTTGCTGGATTATCCATGGGGTCTTGGGTGCAGTCCACTTACGATTAAGCCTAAACTTGCTTTGAAGCAATTTGTAAAACTGGAAACAGTAACAGAACAGATCGATCATGTGACTTTTTTCGCCCTTTGTAACTACTACGTTTGAAATCTGTAACGAGGAATGAAACTCAGTGATATTCCACAAATGTTGCTGGCATTCTGCGAGGGATGTGCTCGTATGTGTGTGCAGTGTCATGGGTCGACGATAACTAGGCCGACAGCAAGCCAGGTGAGAGCAGATGTTTCTTGCTCTGAGGCTCAAGAAGTTATCAGATTCAGAGCTACTAGCAGCTCTCAGTACTGGGATGACAACAAATGACCTTGAACAGTTTGAGCGAAGTTTTCAACTCACCCACACCTATATGTTAATCACCTAAAGTTAAATCTAGGTATGGATGAAATTAAAATGCTCTCGAAGATGCAATCGCAGTTTTTTCATACAATCGTCATGTTTAACGTGGAATCACTCTTCTCTTTGGGGTTCCAGATCTCAGAGATATCAGCTCATGTTTTCTGAGCAGCGCGAACCGAATTTTCGTGGAGGCTGCAGCGAGGGCAGGAAGACATTAATGAGAGTTTGTGGAACGATAGGTAGTTACGTCCAGCAAGCACATCGTTGTAAAAATAAGGCAAAGGAAATAAAAAATTAGTGTGAAAGATGCTAGTCCTTAGCTTCGAAATGGAAAAGATTGTGCTGGAACACTTTACACGAAAACTGCCATTTTTCGAAGAAAATCGGTGCGATCTCTTCTCTTTCTCTCTCTCTCTCTCTCCCTCTCTCTCTCTTTGTCCATCTCTCTCTCTCACTTTCTCTCTCTCTCTTTCTCTCTCTCTCTCTCTCTCTCTCTCTCTCTCTCTCTGTCTGTCTCTCTCTCTCTCTCTCTCTCTCTCTCTCTCTCTCTCTCTCACACACACACACACACACACACACGAAACATACCAAATGAAGATCTATATAATAGCAGTGATCATTCTGGGACCTTTATTAATGTGTTGAGTCCAGCTCGTAAGTGCCTAACTGTAACACCCTGCAGCGTAAGCACAATCCTGTAAGGAGATGCATTATATCAGATGCTTAACTTCTGTGATCTAACGATTTCCAAGTAGCAGAACTACTATCTAAACTAAACTACGATCTAAACTAAATGCATTAATAAAAAATATTATTTTATTCACGCTCAGGGCACTATGTAGAAACTTAACGAAGCAGACACTTAGTAATGGACTCTCTTCGATATTTCGTAACGCAGCTGTGAAGATGAGCTCGATCTCACGGAACCTGTTCCATTAGTGAAGGTCGGGAGGTTAGACGCGCACTTCAGGAGGCGATCAGTGAAAGGCGGAAGCAGATATCACCTTAGAGCGAATTGTTCGCAGGTTTAACGGGCAGGTTCCGCTGTCACAGTGAGGCACGTACAGTCCACTATCGTAATGTAGAATGGCGCTAAAGCGTCTCTCTCTCACCAAGTACGCATTTCGGAGTTGTCCGTGGTACTACACATACGTTACCACCTTAGCCGCTCCCTACACACACACACACACACACACACACACTCGCGGTTCGTGGACTGCATTCCTCGCTGACGGCACGGTTACTCAACCATTGCGCAAGGCCTGTGAAAGGCTCCAGTTGCTCCCACGACCTGTTCCCTTCACCTATCCACCTGCGACCGTGTGCATCATGACCAGTACTGCCAATATGCACCCCTCAAGTCTTTTCGACGTTTTGTTTTACTATAAGAACTGATCACAAATCGTATTTTAGATGGTGGAAATGTTACATGTAACTAGAGAAATACTAGTCAGATAACTGTATTCGTCAGGTTTGGGGAAAACGTCTGTCGGACACACTAAAACACTGATGTACGAGGGTTGTCCAGAAAGTAAGTTCCGATCGGTTGCGAAATGGAAACCACTGGGAAAATCCGGTAAGACTTTGCACAGGTGTGTTGGACAGTGTCTTTAGTATGACCGTCGATCGTGTCGCGTCGCTCTTTTCAGTTTTAAGTGAACAGTGAGCACGTAAAGACGCGTAGGGAATAGCGTATTCCGCCAAGTATGAGGGCCTGGTTAGATATTTCGCCTGTGCCATGCAGTCCACATAACACAATTGTCGAGCAGTTCCTTCTCCATACCAATTCTCGGCCGCACACTGGAGGGCCAATGAAGACGCTTCTGCAGCGTTTCAGATGAGAAGTGTTTGATCACGCGCAGTACAGTCCGTAATTGGCTCCACCTGAGTCTCATCTCTGCTCACAAGAATCGCTGGCTATGAAGACAAAATTTTTCCACAGACAACGAGCTGCAGACCAGTGCAGATACCTGGGCGAAAGGACAGGCGGCTGCTTTCTATGACGAGGATGTTGGAAAGTTGATACAACAGTACGACAACACTCGAAGTTGGAGCGGCGACTATGTAGAGAAGTAGGTGGGAGGTGTACCTAACTGTTTCAAATAAAACGTTTCTGGTTTTCACTGTGGTTTCCATTTCGCGACCGATCGGAACTTGCTTTCTGGACAACCCTCGTGTATAGCAGTGTACTTCAGTCATTGCAAGGGTACTTTTTCTTCTTCTTCTTTTTCACAAATTACGAGGGCCATTCGGGAAGTAAGGTCCGATCGATTGCGAAATGGAAATGAAACTTTGCACAGATGTGTTGGGCAGTGTCACTAGCATGCCCGTCGATTGCGTCACGATTTTGTTTTTAGCGCGCAATGAGCACGTAAAGATGTCTGGAAAAAAAAGTCTCCCGCCTAGTGTGTGTGTCTGTTGAGAGATTTCGCCTGAAGCTATTCAGCCCACATAACATGAATGTCTTGCGATTCCTTCTTCATGCCAATTATCGCCCGCACTCTGCAAGGGCAATGAAGATGCTCCTGCAACGTTTCCGATGTGAAGTGTTTGATTACCAACAATGCAGCCCGTAATTGGCTCCCACCGAGTTTCGTTTCTGCCCACGTGAACCGCTGGGCTACGAAGACAAAATTTTGACACAGACAACGAGCTGTAGACCAGCATAGAGATTTGGCGTAAAGCATAGGCGGCTGCCTTCTATGACGAGGGCATTGGAAAGTTGGTATAACGCTACGACAAATGTCTAAGTCGGAGCGGCGGCTATGTAGAGAAGTAGATAAATGACCAAGCTAACTGTGCCAAATAAAATGTTTTCGAATTTCGCAGTAGTTTCCACTTCGCAACCAATCAGATCTTACTTTCCGAACAGCCCTCGTAAGATTCAAACATAATGCTGCAGAGATACGTTTGAATGTTATTAACAGAGACTGGCCTTAAACAGTAAATTTTCAAGTTATAAAGCAACGTCTCAGAATGTTCAAAGCTGCCTATAATGCTCCTGAAAGTGAACGACATCGACGTTGTTCGATAGTATTGGACTGATCTTATTAGTGCAGTCAAATCATTAGCAAAATATGCTGTTTGTCAAAGATCAAACAAAGTGAGTTTACATCACAAATGTGATCATTATTAGCCCAAATGTAGAGAGAATAACGACAACGTTGAGAGCACAAATTCACACAAGAACATTGTATTTCAACTTGGAAGTTTCATATTTCCGAAATGATTGTGCCGGTTTGATAAAGCACGAGTAATGTCGATACAAAATGTGATTATCCCAAATACTAATATTGTACAAAGAGCGATACGTGACGTTCTTCATGACGGTGGCTGTGCTTTACAGAGGAAGCGAACGCCATTTTCCTTGTAGACCTGCTATGCGGTTGAGCTTTGTCACTTTTTAGTTGAAATCACTTATTACGCCGGTACAACGGCCTACATAATACCAATGACGTCATCTCTACGTACTTGCGCAGCCGCACTCCTATCTGGAAAATAGGCCTGTACGTTCGCTTAAAGACATCCCCTCCTACGCATAGACACTGCGTCGTTCGTAGACATCCCTTTCATTGATATTTGACGAGTGACAATGAATTCCTAGTGCCTGTCAGTCGAAGCACACACAACCATACTGAGAGCTAATCTGAGACCCTTACGTGAGGAAGACACCCCTCCACTCATGTAACATCTAGCGTATCTGTTAGTTTGCCTCTTGCAGTCACTTTTACGCAGACAAACGGTGGAAATTCACAGCTGCGAATGTTACGTGCTTATTACTTCCATGGGGCCTTCTGGTATACGTATGTACACGATAGATGGGATGGCACGGTTCCTTATCACTCAGCTAAGGGCGTCCTAAACTTGAGCCACCATTGACTGAATCAGTTCTGATTCGTAGTCAGAAATTGTCGCCGCAACGTATGAATAACAGAAAAAAACTTTAATCACCTTTACCTGAAATTGGTCTGCAGTCTGTACGCACGTACGTCTCCATCGGTGTTCGTGAGGTAAATGATGTCTCCATGACCAAACTAATTACGTCTAATTTATATATTCATTATCGCACCACCATTTGCTATCCTACACTTACACGTACAGTTGCTGCTACATACAGATCACCTAAATGGATTGTTGTCTCAGCGTTCTGCATGTGACAGCTTTCTGCAGTACACTCAACTTTCGAGTCAATTGCTTTATGTTTTTCCTACTTATCGCTGTCGTTTTTTCCCTAATTTGTGGAAAACAGATTATCACTACGAGACCATATTATTCTACTAACACTTGCAAGAGACACGGTAAAACAGTTCCTACCAATCCACTTAACTAGACATTAAAATACAGCCTTTTTTCGTATCCAGGACAGGAATGCTCCTTCTAAACAGTGACGTATGGCGGAAAAGAGCTACTATAAGATGTCTTAGTATGCAAAATGCTGACTGAAATTCCAAAACACATCATTCGAATAAAATAACGTGCTAGTGCTATTCATTATACGATCTTATTAAATGTCTGGTGATGAATTCCGAACAATACGATCGTCGGTCTAGTAACAGTCTAAAAGATATTACAGCAGTGTTTTCTCTACAGAACATCGAATTTATACTAAATTAGTTATAGAACTTAGAGGTGTGTTTATCATTGGATGACACCTATTTTCATGTAGATTAATTTTCGCGATCTAACTGTTCTTGAAGCTAAAATACATGAACCACTACAGGAGAATGCTTAAATGTTTCATAGCCTTTTTCTTACTCTATTGATGACCATCAAGTTAATGGTCGGTCTCTAATGATTCCGATATCAAAGATTCGTTGAACTTTGTTCATATGGTTTCGAAGCAGACTACGCCATTATAGTATGCGTTGTTTCTGTTCTCGAACGACACTGTGGTGAGTTTGCAAGCTATATGATATGCTGTGGTACACTCACTTATCTATACTCAATACTTTGCTCAAGTATCGCGCAAAGTTCTCTGCACGGACGCCTTCCATGTAAGTACTAGACTGGATCTGCATATGGATTTTTAAAATTCCTTTTTTTTATAAGCAGCTTTTAAGAAGTGAAAGGAAAGATGTGAGAGCAATGCCTCCTAATGCGGAGGGTCATGCCGCTAGCACTTTGGCAGCCTTCACGGGTCATCGCAAGCTTCATAACCCGTTGCAGATAGCTATCTGATTTGTGTAGCTGACCACTCTTTCACTAACAGCGTAACGCAGACTGCCAGTTTTAACGGCGAAGTGTTGTGGTTTCCAAAGTGACCAAAGAACTAGCTCTGAATGTTTCGCCACCATTAATTTAGCTTTCGGCATACCTACTTAATGTCTCCATAATGCATCAAATGTGAAATCTCATGAGACTGAGCCTAGTGACGTCTCATTTGGTGGTGAATAAACGAACAATATTACGCAAAATATAAAATGTGTAAATCCTCGTTATCATCGATCAACTCCTGACATCCCAAACACTTAGAGACACTATCTTTACTGTGTTTGAGGACTATAAATAAGAACTGGCTTTTTGCAAACAATACATGTCTTTCCCATGTTGCCTGCTTGTCTGTCTTTGATTATCCAGAACGCATTTCCCTCCGGATCTGAGAAAGCAACTCTACTAGATCTAGAGAATTACGATCTGTCTTAAATCAACGTTCTACGTATTTCTGTACTTAATACGTAATTAAAATGTAAATGTAGAAAAGATTATGGGATTAAATAAAATAATAGAGAGAATAGGTTCTAGTGACATTATTATTACTAAAGGGGCATCATCACTGTGAATTTTTATTATAAAAAAGAAAAAGAATGTAAAGATTTTTCAGGCCGGCCGGTGTGGCCGTGCGGTTCTAGGCGCTTCAGTCTGGAACCGCGTGACCGCTACGGTCGCAGGTTCGAATCCTGCCTTGGGCATGGATGTGTGTGATGTCCTTAGGTTAGTTAGGTTTAAGTAGTTCTAAGTTCTAGGGGACTGATGACCACAGATGTTAAGTCCCATAGTGCTCAGAGCCATTTTTTAAAAAGATTTTTCAGTTTTTTTTTCACTTGTGGGCAACCCGGTTCAAGGAAAATGAATCCAGTGCGATAGCCCATCCGCACGCAGGTGCCTCAGTCTTGTCTCGTCCATCATACATTATCTTCAAAGGCAGCAGAATTCCTTCACTACTTCTTCTTCGTATTCCATAATTCTGATATACGCTTCTTGCTAATTTCATTTCTGCTACTTCTCATTACTTTCGTCTTTCTTCAATTTACTCTCAGTCCATATTCTGTGCGCTCAGGTTGTTCATTCGATGCAGTATGTTCTGTAATTTATAAATAGAGACATGTTCTCAAAAAAAATGGCTTTCATGTGTGGCTTTCTGCTCCTACGGCAGACACCGCAATTGTGGTCTGTAATTAGTAGCACTACTGCAAGTAATAGCGTTAGTAGTGCCAGTTGCTGTTTTAAGACAACCGAGATACGTTGATGCTTCAGTGCAACACCGATAAACTCTGCAAAGACTTTTGAAAGCGCGTTTCTTCCACCTGTTTTCGACGGCGGCAGGAAGAAGCTCCGTGACCTTCTGATGTGTGTGGTCTCTCCCGCCAAAGCAATTTATGTCGGACGGCCGGGAAACTTTCGCCGGAAACACAGGTGGTCCTGGTACATTTGGATCCAAGCTGCAAACCGCCGTGAGAAGGCAGGGGAAAAAAAAAGTCTGCGCACCAGCGTCTGCCTCATTGGGGGGGGGGGGGGGGAGGGGGGAACCCCAGCGGACGGCGGCAGCACACTGTGACTCGGGAGGAAAGCTGAGAGCGCACCCCGGAGTTGAACCCGCGACTCGCTGGTTGCGTAAGGCGGCTGCACCCACGTCTGAACCGCTCGGCCCGCAGTCCACTTTCGCTGGACGCTGGCCGCGGACGCAGGGCATCAGCGCCTGCCGCAGCACACAGGGCTACGCGGGTATAACGGCTCGCTACTGCGTACCGCGTGAACCGGCTGGACTGTGTCGAAAGCTGCTCGGCAGGCTTCTCCAGACAGCAGCTGGCACTTCCTGGACGCTCCAGCGCCGTCTCCAGTCCCAGTCTTTCAATTAAGGGTCCCTTTCCCTGGCCCTTTCTCTTAAATGAACACACGCCCTCCTCCTCGCTTCTTACGAACAAAGAACAGAAGAAAATAATGCTAAGGTTTCGGTAATGACATCGACCGGATGGTATAAGCCACCCTTGTTCGTTGTCAGGTTTCCAGCAGCCGTTTACTCATGAACCGTCCTGTCTCCCTATCTTATGCTCTGAGGGTATATATATATATATATATATATATATATATATATATATATATCTTTGTGTGTGTGTGTGTGTGTGTGTGTGCCTGTGTGGGTGGGCGGCTGGGTGGGTTTGTGTGTCACACAATCTCTCTCGTCCGTTCTCGAAACGAACGAGGTGGCGCAGCAGTTAGCACACTGAACTCGCATTCGGAAGGACGACGGTTCAAACCCGCGTCCGGCCATCGCGATTTAGGTTTTCCGTCATTTCCCTGAATTGCATCAGGCAAATGCGTGAATGGTTCCTCTGAAAGGGGACGACCGCCTTGCTTCCCCATCCTTCCTTCACTAATTCGATGGAGCCGAGGACGTCGCTGTTTCGTCCCCTCCCCAACTAACCAGCAATTCTCGAACAGGAACTTCTGTTCGTATATTCATCTTCAGATAGACCGGGGAATGCCAGTTTTTATTTCTTTTTATTTTCAAGTGTATATGATTCCTTCAACGAATAAAGCAAGAACCTTAAATACAGCTGATGTACTAATTCAGATCCGAGCGCTGTTTCGCTATGTAATCGAAACCGTGGTATATCCCAACCAACCAACTATTTTCGAACAGGAATTTGTCTTCGTATATTCATCTTCAGACCAGGGAATGCCAGCTTTTACTAGTTTTTCAGCCGGCCGGGGTGGCCGAGCGGTTCTAGGCGCTTCAGTCTGGAACCGCGCGACCGCTATGGTCGCAGTTTCGAATCCTGCCTTGGGCATGGATGTCTGTGATATCCTTAGGTTAGTTAGGTTTAAGTAGTTCTAAGTTCAAGGGGACTGATGACCTCAGATGTTAAGTACCATAGTGCTCAGAGCCATTTGAACCATTTTTACTAGTTTTTCTGAGGTGTGTGTGCCGGTCGGGGTGGCCGAGCGGTTCCAGGCGCTACAGTCTGGAGCCTCACGACCGCTACGGTCGCAGGTTCGAATCCTGCCTCGGGCATGGATGTGCGTGATGTCGTTAGGTTAGTTAGGTTTAAGTAGTTCTAAGTTTCTAGGGGACTGATGACCACAGTAGCTAAGACCCATAGTGCTCAGAGCCATTTTTGTTTTAAGTGTGTGTGACTCCTTCAACAAATAAAGCAAGAACCTTAAATACAGCTGATGTACTCATTCTGACCCGGGCGCTGTTTCGATATGTAATCGAAACCATTGTAAAACTGCCTTGCCTGTAGCTGAGCAACCAACTGCTTCGTTTCAATTTGCGTAGTCTTCAGTTTGCTGAACTGCTCCCAGAGGAAGGAATTACAATGAAGAGAAAATTAGAAACCGGTATTCCTTCATTTATTAGTCGATTCTTACGCGTTTCGGCGTTAGCCGTCATCAGGATCCTGGTTCGGATGAAACCCGTGGTCGTTGCAAGTCAACTATGTAACTATGTAATCCTCTGGGTTTTTTCTGGACCAGGATTCTGACGATGGCTAACGCCGCAACGCGTAAAAACGGATTAATAAATGAAGGAATACTGGTTTCTAATTTTCTCTGCATTAAAACTTCATCTGCAGACTACGCAAATTACTCACCATGGTTACCTCCCTCTTGGCTGCCTTTATGGCATACCTTTGTCGCCTGCTTCTTGTCTTATCATGGGACGTGCACGCTCTCTGCCACGCCGACTTAACGGCGATCCGCGTGAGCTTGCCCTCAGTTGTAGACCACCAATAACGGCAGGTTGGCCTTCCGAGGAAAAGTGCTGGCAGTAATGCAAAGTATAAACGCAATGAGCAACTCCCGAAATCGAGTGTCATTTTGAGCGAGTCTGTGCTCCTATTCTATCAGCTTGCAGGCCAGAGAAGCACGTCGCCCGGATTTGGTTGAAGGCGGCCGTGGAACTTTTTTGTATCTTCAGAAATCAGGGGCAAAGCGGAATTACTGTACCGTATGATATTGTTTGGTGAGCTCGTTAATGTGTAGAACCGTATGAACTGCTATTCGGAGCTTTGCCCATTTATTTCACAGCTTTTTATAGTGCTTAATTGCATGTTCTGAGCTGATAACTAAATGTTTATTTATGTTGGATTTCTTGTAATTGGCCATTTGTTAATTGGAACGTTTTTCTCTCTCTTCTAGTAATACCTGAGTTCACAATATACGTTCTTTAATTTATGTTGAGACAGAACCACCGAAGTACCGTGAATACGCTAAATTGTTGAATTTCTGATTCTAAATTTGTACTTCGCTTTGCTTGCATTCAACTGAGTTTGTCACACCTCACGTCTTCAGGAAGAAATATACCAAATATTTGGAGTAGCTTTCAGAATAAATTGGTCTTTCTGTGATTGGAGTGTTATGTTTTTGTGACCGGGCACCTTACCACTCCCAGCTCTTAGCTTGCTAAACTACTTCACATTCATACGAATAATAATAATAATAAAACAAAGACTAGTTATCATTAAGATCGTTATGGAGAAAGTCAGCCGAAAGTGGTTGAAATGGCTCTGAGCACTATGGGAGGTCATCAGTCCCCTATAACTTAGAACTAGAAGTACTTAAACCTAACTTACCTAAGGACATCACACACATCCATGCCCGAGGCATGATTCAAACCTGCGACCGTAGCAGGTGCGCGGTTCCGGACTGAAGCGCCTAGGACCGCTCGGCCACCGCGGCCGGCAAAGTCAGCCGATAGGAACTAAAATTTCAGTACTGCTGGAAACTCATACAACGAAAGAAAGATCACAAAAAATCTCGATCCAGTCAACAGTTGAGCCACCCATTGCTCACACTGGTTTTTCATGCAGGGTACTGAATACTCACTCAGATGATATGCCTGTGATGTCAGTTCACGTCAGCATGACGAAAACTTTAAGCAGGAAAGGAGATTCGGCATAGCGGACATCGATTTTTTTTTGCCCCCTACGAGATGTATAATGATCATATCCCGGAATTCACGTGATCGTCAGATATCATAGAGACCTCTGAAGATGGTTAACATAACACTTAAATCGACTGCATATGTAATACTTAATCGATCGTTAACAGGCCTTAGCGGGCACACCGGAACCGACCGATCGCCGTGTCATCCTCCATCATTGGTGTCATTGGACGCGGTATGGACGAGCGTAGGGCCAGTACACCGCTCTCCTGACCATTTTCAGTTTTCGTGACCGGGAGCGGCTACTACTCGGTCAGGTAGCTCCTCAGTTGGCATAGCAAAGCTGAGTGTACCCCGTTCTAGTCCCGTTCTAGTCCGTCCACCAAGGAAACATGCCTGGCGGTACCGCCAATCGAACGCGGGTCTTCCGGATGGCAGTTAGCCGCGCAAACCACTCAGCTATGGGGACAGACGGAAGTGAGACCTATAAACGCAACTGAAGATGTCTTTCCTGCTACATAAAGATACGCAGGGTCATCAGAAACAGTATTAATAACCTGTAAGAGTGTTGCAGGGTAGGGTGTACCGAGAAATAATTGTTGAAAAAAAATCATTCGTTGCTCCGTTTTCAAATTAATACGGTCACAGGTTTGAATGCTATCTCGGGCGTGAATGTGTGTGATGTCCTTAGGTTAGTTAGGTTTAAGCGGTTCTAAGTTCTAGCGGACTGATGACCTCGGATGTTAAGTCCCATAGTGCTCAGAGCCATTTGAACCATTTTGTTCTTACAGCGTATATCAAGGGTAGTCAATCTAGTCTACCTGACACACACTTCCGTATCTTCGTTAGTCGTAAAATTTTCCAATCGCCCACCATTTTCACGGTAATGGCGATTTATAAGGCAGGGAAGTAACTTTATAAAATTAATGAAGTAGATTTATAGCAAATTAAAGCATATAATTACAATTACGTACCAAATGCTTTATATAAAATTTTAGAGGGGAAAAAACTAATGACCGGCCGGAGTGGCCGAGCGGTTCTAGGCGCTACAGTCTGGAACCGCGCGACCGCTACGGTGGCAGGTTCGAAACCTGCCTCGGGCATGGATGTGTGTGATGTCCTTAGGTTAGTTAGGTTTAAGTAGTTCTAAGTTCTAGGGGACTGATGACACCAGAAGTTAAGTCCCATAGTGCTCAGAGCCATTTGAACCATTTTTTACCACAAAAACTAATGAAAATGTTTTTGAAATCCGTGCCGTCTGCCGCCCACCACGAAAGCTGGCGTTTCAGACCAGGTTGGCCACCACAGGCGTAGATGTAGCACACGAGATTGCTCAGTCGTTTCGGTGTTTACTGCCATTCCATGTCCAATTTTTATATCGCTCTCTTGTTCGGTTTTAGGAGGCCAAAAGAAGAATGGGTTTGGGCCACCGTCTCTGCCGGGCCGCTTGAACTTGCGCATACAACGACCTGATCGGCTAACTTCAGTGCTACTCGTAATTAACTCGGAAACGGCGCAACGTATCGTGCTTTTTAACAATTATTTCTCAGCACAATCTACCCTGCAGCTTCCTTACAAGCGTTTCAGACTGTTTCTGATCACACTGTAGATTATAGCTTTCGTCCCATGATCTTTGAGAAGATAGATATACAGGGTCTCAAATCGCTTCGGACAGCATATTATTTCCAGGATGAAATTTTCACTCTGCAGCGGGGTATGCGTTTATATGAAACTTCCTGCCAACTGAAAACTGTGCGCCGGACTGTGACTTTAACTCGGGACTATTGCCTGTCACGGGTGAGTGCTCTAGCGACTGAGTTACACAGCACGACTCACTATCCGTCCTCACAGCTTTACTTCCGCCAGTACCTCGTTTCCTACGTTCCAAATGCAAAGGACGCGAGTTCGAATCTCGGTCAGGCACACAGTTTTTGTCTGCCAGCGTACTGTATGCTTGCGTTAGAAGCTAAGGAAGCCACTGTCAACGGACGCTAAGGCTGGCCCAGGGAGACACTGAGCTACTGGTTGGGTCAACAATCTCCACTACTGGAGTGAGGTAGGCGACCCTTGGCGAGGATGCGCCTGCAAGTGGTCGTGAGGGCGGTGGCGGGGGCGGAGGTGGGGAGTACGAATCACGACGACGGTCACGGCCACATCACGACAGGCGACTTGCGCGCGGTCGCTGTCTGACCCTCCGGATAGCGGTTGCGGCACTGCAACTCACAGACCACAATACGTACCAGGAGCGCTGCTTGCGTTACGCAGTATACGCTCTGCTTCAAGACTGCTTTTGTCGCAGTTATAGTTATATGTTATTGGACACTGCACATCTGGTTGGTTAAGAAGGAGTTGAAGTTTGTGATGTCTAAAGATGGGTGTCATCCCGAAGCGCGTAACATGTTCTACTAAAAGAGTCAATTGAACATCTCATGACTTTATTGCGATTGTACAGCACTGGTTGCCAATTATTGACATAAAAGTGATCGCAGGCATCAGACGGGATTTTATGTCCTATACATCATATTTTACGAGTGTGTCATGTTACACTGAGAAAATGCTGCTTCTTTAGTATAAATGAATAATGAAACTGTAATCGATCATTAAGGATTAAGTCAGGAATCTGTGATTGACATTTAGTAATAGCCAGAATTTTCAGTACCCATGGCAAATGATGGTATTGCAATTTACTTCTTTTTGTTTAGGCCAGTCAGACATTGGGTTTACGGATCTATACTCATACCTTTAGCGCCTAAAACAATCAGCATTACATTATATTTCTTATTTTGCACTCATGTCAAATGGAAGCATTCCAATTTTGCGCTTTTTAGTACAGTTGTATAATGTTTAAACGCCACACATCTTTAGAAATAACATTTCTTGTACAATTATAAACCCTCGCTTAAGTTGCTTGACGACGTCTAAAAGATCTAAAGCCGATCCATAACAGAATATAAAATATTTTTGTGGACCATTAATACTGTGTAATTAATATATTTATGTTTGTGCAAATGGCGACGGAATATCCGATGTTTGTCATAAAGCTTAGATTATCGTCTGGAAATAATGAATCTGCGACCATGCAACTAGATACTGGTTCTTCTCTACACGTTGACCCTTCAGTACGACACATGTTTTCCCAAAATTGGACATACTTCTCAGTACAGAATGATCCGAGATGGTTATTTTCAGAAAATTTATTTTCAGTTTGTCGATCACTATTTTATTGTGTCAAAATTACCGGTTTGAGTAACAAAGCCCCCCTTCGGATCATTCTGTTAGTTACAGAGTGAATTATCTTAACGGAAACACTATCAATTTCACTGTCACATAGTTTTCGCTATGTATGACAATGAAACAATAAATATTTCCATTAAGGCAATTCATTCTGTAACTGCGATAATGTTTTGAAAATGGTCGTCGCTTCACGAATCCGTAATTCTGATACATTAAAACAGAGATTACAAATTTTTCCCCAAGAATGGATGTCTTGGCGAAGACTGTGGCTCTAGAAGTATATACCCTGACAAAAAAAAAAATCGCAACATAAAAAAAAATTAATGTAGAGTAATGAAATTTCTGGTATACATTTGTGTAGGCAACATATTTAAGTGATTAACATTGCAAGATCACAGATTAATGTAAGCACGAGATAAATCATTGTAAATGTTAAATGCTGGTACAGTAATAACTGGTGTAGCCTATCGCGATTGCGGTTTATCGTTTCGCGACACTGCTGCTCGCGTTGGACGAGATCCAGTGACTGTTAGCAGAAGATGGAATCGGTGGGTTCAGGAGGGTAATAACGGAACGCCGTGCTGGATCCCAACGGCCTCGTATCACTAGCAGTCGAGATGACAAGCACCTTATCCGCATGGCTGTAACGGATCGTGCAGCCACGTCTCGATCCCTGAGTCAACAGATGGGGACGTTTGCAAGACAACAACCATCTGCACGAACTGTTCGACGACGTTTGCAGCAACATGGACTCCTTGACGCTGCATCACAGACGGGAGCGCCTGTGATGGTGTACTCAACGACGAATATGGGTGCACGAATGGCGCAAAATTTGTCAGACATTATCTTTCAGATGTAGGAAAACGCTGGTGTAAAACTCCTTTTCGATATTGTGACTTTTTCCGTCAGTGTACTTTGACTCCTCAGGAAATGTTCCACCTCGAAAATAACCTCATCGTCAGTCTGGAAATGACAGCCACGCAATGGTTTATTCTTTTGAGGAAAGGGGAAGAAAACACTCGGTGTCGAATACGGTGGATGAGGCAAGATTTGATTGCCCAAAGACGCAGCGTGTACGTCTATATCCCGTTCTGAACAAGCTGTCACATTGTCGTAGAGCAAACAAAACCCCATGAATATTCACGCAGAAAGAATGGATGAATGCATGTGTGACCGTGATCATAACTGATACTTGCACAGTGCAAAGACTGAAGTTAGAAAGATGATATTCTGAGTGCGCAACCGTGGAAGGGATGAAAGATGACCCGGTAACCGGCTTCTAGGGAAAATTGCATCTGTACTTATATGACTTATTTTAAAAATATTGGGCTGACAGGTAATTATGGACTGCTGTGGTGATAGTTATGTTCGGAAAGTGCTCTTAAGTCGGACATTGCGCCTCATAATTACTAGCGATCATTAACAACTCTTTAGGTTCTGTTAAAACACGCCAGACACGCCACACACACACACACGCACACACACACACACACACACACACAAGTTCGCTTCACTTTCCCACTTCTCTTGAGCTTACAAACTGCTGACACGACATGCAACAAGCACCAGCCACTGTAATTAGAAAGCAATGGTCTAAACGTTGGCAGTCTGTCTTTTCTCTCTTTTACGTTTACATAGGGTTGTTCTGTTTTTTGTGGCTCTTGCATCTGCCTGTGGCTACTAGATATTTTACGCTCCTCATAATTTTCACCATCTGTGCCGCTTTCCTCTATGCGCCTTACTAACCGAGAATACTTAACTGTGAGCTGCAACGATCCGTCTGTACTTCCACAATATAACGGACTGACAAGGAAATATCTGCAACCGTTCTTTCATTTTGTCTTGAATGGGCGTAACGGGTGCAAGTGTGGGAAAACGTATCAGCGTTGTACAACGGTAAACTTGTTGGCGTCGCTAGAAAATGTTTGTACGTAATTTTTCTACTCATTTAATACAAGAAGCCTCATGATTCTTGATAATAAACAGCTCTTTATTACTTTTTTTAGTAACTTCATTGCCGCAGTTCTTCTGGTAAATACCGAGCGAGGTGGAGCGGCGGCCAGACGTTGGACTCTGATTTAGGATGACGGCGGTTCAGATTCCTGTCCGGTCACACAAAATTTGGTTTTCCGTGATTTCCCTAAATCACTTAAGGCTAATGCCGGGATAGTTCCTTTGAAAAAGCACAGTTTATTTCCTTTTGCAATCCGAGCTTTTGCTCCGTCTGTAGTGACATCGCCGGCCGGAGTAGCCGTGCGGTTCTAGGCGCCACAGTCCGGAACCGAGCAACTGCTACGGTCGCAGGTTCGAATCCTGCCTCGGGAATGGATGGTGTGATGTCCTTAGGTTAGTTAGGTTTAATTAGTTCTAAGTTCTAGGCGACTGATGACCTCAGAATTTAAGTCGCATAGTGCTCAGAGCCATTTGAACTTTTTTTTTTTTTTTTTTTTAGTGACATCGTCGTCGATGTGAATTTAAATTTAAATTTTCCTCCCTTCCTTTCCCGTAAGTGTAACTAACGTCAACTCATTAGTAGCTGTTTTTTGTACATTCTTTTTCTTGTTCAAAAGGTTGTAGATGATTATTTCTGAACATTCTTGTGTCTCCGTCAATAACGTTGAAAGACTTCTACCACAATAATAGTTATTCTGTGGACATCAGAGAACCCAAACTATGTTTTGCAATAATCATTCCCATTCCACTGAGGTAAAAAACCGAAGAGAGTTTTCGTTACGTTACAAACTTGAAGCTGACGTCCGCCATCTTACATAGCCCAGAACGTTAGGTTCACAACTTTTATATCTCCATGGTTTACCTCAGTGATACTTCCCCGTGGTATCACTGTGACGTGTAGCCCGCATCTCGTGGTCGTGCGGTAGCGTTCTCGCTTCCCACGCCCGGGTTCCCGGGTTCGATTCCCGGCGGGGTCAGGGATTTTCTCTGCCTCGTGATGGCTGGGTGTTGTTTGATGTCCTTAGGTTAGTTAGGTTTAAGTAGTTCTAAGTTCTAGGGGACTGATGACCATAGATGTTAAGTCCCATAGTGCTCAGAGCCATTTGAACCATTTGAACTGTGACGTGCCCGTGCCCGGTTTCCGATCGTTGGGGATATCTATCGCTTCTTTGGTCGTATCCCAAACAGCTTCTGATTTTTAGACTGTTTGGAGACGTAGAAGTTTAGTAAAAAAATGACAGCTTGCGTCGTTTGCGGATGTAATAATCGATTCGATCGCAATCTAAAATTTAGAGGAATCACATTTCATTAGTAAGTGGAGCCATTCAAGGAATTTTTTTTGTATGCATGAGTTATGGTTGCGTTGTCTACTTTTATTCTCTACTGTGTATTTCCAAATAGCAAACGCTCCGACATCCGAGCCACAATCTATCAAACGGTCTCGTACCCGCACAACACACGGCCACGTGACCGCGCAAATGTTTGGTGCAGCATCTCATGCCCTAAATTCCTCCCACCAATAATTACTCCTTATTCATAGTTCCTCCTTTAAGAAAGATTCTGGCTAGAATAGGCGGAGACAGCGGTCATGTTTGTGTGAGCTTTTTATGTGTGATTGTGTGAATGTGTGTGCGCGCGCGCGTGTGTGTATGTGTATGTATGTGTGTGTGTGTGTGTGTGTGTGTGTGTGTTTGTATGTGTGCGTGCTTTGCTTCCTTTGTGAAGAAGGATTTGGTCGAAGACTTACGTGAACACACTTTTCGTCGTGCCTGCCTGCTGCTCGGCATGTGGGTGAGAATCTAGCCGCTTCCTAATGTAGTTATTCCCTCAATGAAGTTTATTGTAAATAATCTACTGCACTTCAATTTGATGTACATAATGACAATAGCGGAAGTAAAAAAAGACATCCATTACACCACATTAAGCTTGTCTGTAGCACGAAAAGGGGTTCACAATGCTGCAATCAAAACATTTGACCACTTACCCAGTGATATAAAATGCCTGGCAGACACCAGAGTAAACTGAAAACGTTTTTCTTTGACAGCTCCCCTTATTTCGCAGAAGACTATCTGTTACTGTAAAGTGGTGATGAATAGAAATTACTAAAATCTGTCTTAAATTAAAAAACACACAAACTTGGTTCAAATGGCTCTGAGCACTATGGGACTTAACTGCTGTGGTCATCAGTCCCCTAGAACTTAGAACTACTTAAACCTAACTAACTTAAGGACATCACACACATCCATGCCCGAGGCAGGATTCGAACCTGCGACCGTAGCGACCGCGCGGTTCCAGACTGTAGCACCTAGAACCGCTCGGCCACTTCGGCCGGCCACAGAAACTAATAAATGATTAGCATGGAGGCGTATTTAAAAAAAAAGTTAATGTAAGATGACACCACGATTTAGCGTGCGAAATGATACACAGAACATGAAACTAACTTACTGTTGGTGTATCGCAAAGCATGGTGTAAGCTTATATACCTTGAAAACCTCAAAATGAAATTCAGAAATAAAACGAAGCAGATGATCAAAGTAGACCTACATTCCAATTGCGATATGTTTGGTTATTCCTGAAAAACTGACAGATACAGAGTTAGTGACGAGACATATTTCGGGAAAAGAAGAAAATAGGCTACTGTCGGAAAGGTAGGCCCACATGTTACACAAAAAGTGGTTCAAATGGCTCTGAGCACTATGGGACTTAACTTCTGAGGTCATCAGTCCCCTAGAACCTAGAACTACTTAAACCTAACTAACCTAAGGACATCACACACATCCATGCCCGAGGCAGGATTCGAACCTGCGACCGTAGCGGTCGCGCGGTTCCAGACTGTAGCGTCTAGAACCGCTCGGTCACCCCGGGCGGCCATGTTACACAGGTTAGGCTATCATTATTAAAAAAATTACTTACATACGTCTTAAAGCGTTTGAGAGCATTCCTTTAATCACATTTATAGTATTGCAAAATGCTGGAAGTGTTTAAAATGTTAAATCTTTTTTTTACCCAGAAAATTATTAATGGTCACACACTGAATGACGCGTCATAGGTAAAATTTCAAAGTGAGAAGATGTGTAAATTACAGTGAAACTAACGCACTGACATCTTCTTAAAACAAGAACTCTATTCTGCATGGAAGTATACCTCTATGCAGTTCTGTTCGTTTGACATTTCAATAATCGTTCACTTTACTGACATGCACAAGTTTTGTAATAACCCACTGTCAATTAGCACGTGAAGGTCTACAAATTATTCACCAGCTTAACGATTGTAAGGATCCGAAACGTTAGCCCATCAGAAAGAATGTACACTGCATCACCTGCATTCAGTTTGTATTTCCAAGCTCTTACTGGTATTCTCTCTTCCATTTTTCATTATATTCACTTACGCGTCCAACCACTGGTTATACTATTAGTGATTTACAGACACCTGCGTTGTAAAATCTGTTTAGAGTAGTCCAACATTGTCAATACTGGCACATTTCTGCTGCTTGTATTTTGCTTTCTTCCGTTCGCCTGGGGTTCATACATTAAGGCAATCAGGGCATTTTCGTTAAAATTAAGTTCTGTACATTCCTATTACTTGTTTTTCAAAATTTGCTGTACGGTCTAAGATTTTGGAATTTATGTATTTTATTATCTACGTCATCGTAGTTGTTGAGATGCTACTAATATTTTTTAACTCTACGCATTTAGAGCACTGTGCTTAATTTCTTTTAACGAACAGGTGTGACGTAATTTTGATAGTCGCGAAGGACTGCCGTTGTTCTACAGCGCGGTTAAATGAACACATAATATAAAGTCATTTTTTAAAAGTAATTTTTTAATAAAAAAGGTTGTTTAATCTCTCCTCATAGTATAAACTACCGTCAGCGTCTTCGATCATTTTACATCATATTTTGTATTTTATTTTTGCACTAGCGATGTTGTATCGTCTCCAAGCGCTCTCCTGTTAAACATTGTACAACAACACATGAGCTGCTTCAATTATTTATACACAGTCTTCGTCCAGTGGATTGTACTGACTTTCTGGCTGTATGCTCTACTTACGCTATCGAATAAGCTGCAGGGATTTTCGCTAAATGTTTTAAATAGCTGTTGCGAACATCACTAGTGCTAAACTCGGAACACTGCAAACATATTGACCAGATTTTTTGTGGCAATATTATGTGAAACCTGTAATTTACGTTTCGAATTGAAAGCGGTAAACTCTCTTGACAGATTAAATAACATGCTGTTTGGTGCGATATAAGAATATAATAGCCGTTTGCGCTTGTAACACACTTTTTACCCAGTGTTCGTCACAAATTACGAAAAACCGGCCAATGTTCAGCTTGTCGGTACCCTAGACAAAGTTTTATTTACTCGTGTCCAGAACATAACGTACATATATAGCCGATAGACAGCAATTTACAAATAAGTACATGATTAAATTCCATACGACATCAATTTACAAACAATATAAGTACGTGATTAAATTCCGTATGACATACAAAATTCCGCCATTTGAACTGCCGTATCATTGGCGATAACCAGATCGTCCCTCGGGCATGGGTCTGGGAGGTTTCTACAGTTGAGCAGGTGTTGATGATCTTCTGTTCGCCACATTCGCATAGTTCACCTCCTGGAGAGAAACCCCATTTGTCCAAATTGACCTTGCATCGGGATACACCAGTTCTCAGCCTGTTGAGGGCGTTCCATATGTTTTATATGGGAGGTGACGTCCTTTAGCAAGCTCTTCTTTAGGGTTATTCCAGTACCTCTCTGATGGTGAGTTACGCCAAAGCTGTATTCGACGGTTTGCAGGTGACGTTAAAAGTGGTTCTGTTGAACGGAGGAAACTCTTTCTTGATCTTAATCTTAGTGTTGGTATTCACATCCGAACAATGGGTGCCTTGGATCTGTCTCCTGTTTCCGCTTCTCTTTTTCTACTACTGTTCTTCTTCTGATGTGTGGAGGTGCTATGCCCATGAGATGATATAATTTATTAGTAGGAATTGCCCGCAAGCAGCCAGTGACAATGCGTCCTGGTTCATTAAGGGCAATGTACACTTGTTTGGCATGGTTGGAGTTCTGCCACACGGGTGCTGCATATTCAGCAGCGGAGAAGTATAAGGTCAATGCAGATGTGCGAAGAACATCTGGTTGTGCGTCCCCATTGTCACCTGTCAGTTTCCGAATGATGTTGTTCCTAGCAGATACTTTAATTTTTGGGTCCTTGCAGTGGACTTTGAAGGTGAGGGAACGCTCTAGCTTTACTCCCAGGTATTTTGGGGTATCGCAGTTGGTCAGTTGTTGTAGTTGTTGTCCTCTCCAGTTTATGTTTAGGTTCCTTCTAACCTCTCTGTGCCGTAAATGGAAAGCACACACTTGTGTTTTAGAAGGATTTGGTTTCAGTTAATTCTGATCATAATAGGCAGACAGTGTTTGAAGACCTGTAGTTAGTTTTTCTTCCACCTCCTCAAAGGTTCTTCCTTGGGCAGCAGCTGCTGTATCATGTGCATAGATGAAAGATCTTGTGCCAGGTTCAATTGGTTGGTCATTGGTATAGATATTATATAACAATGGGGCTAACACACTTCCTTGTGGAATGCCATTATTCTGTATCCTCCATCGACTTCTTTTGTTTTGTAGAGTAATAAAGAAGCGTCTATTTTGTAACAGATATCTCATAAATTGCGTCAGATGGTAGTCTTTCGTAACAGCATAGGTCTTTTCTAATAATTTCTTTCAGGTTATTTGACGGTGGAGTGTAATTAGTCGTCCGAATGGGTACAGCTTTCCGCTCTTAGTGCCGACACGGACAGCAGCGGCGCGGCTTCTGAGCGGCGCAAACAGGTCGCGGGTGGTTTGTTGAGCGGCGTAGCCACCTTTCACTTCCGCCAGCAGTGTGAGCAGACCCGCAGAATGCCAGCGGTCAGGAATTTCCAGCCATCGGCTAAAGTTTCGACCTTATTCTCTTCCTTTTCTCCTGCAGCTGCACGACACCTTAGTTCCACACGAGAAGAGCTTCCAGGAGTGTGAATTAATCGCAACGTGTAGTGCAGATTCATCACCAGCAGTCACAACAAAGAGGATGAACCCGATAGTATTTGGATACAAGATTAGCGCGAAATTTGTAGTAACAAATGGTACAAGAGACCAGGTATCTAAATTTTTAACATTTTAGTGCAAGTGCTTTCTCATTTCTCCATTTGTAGTTTATGAAGCTGGCCAGTGTGTGGCCGAAACTAGTCACGATAAATGCGGCTAGCTTTGATGTATGTAAAATAAAAAAAAATGTAAATGTCGCGTCGGTAATTACGATGCCACAACGTAGGTGCACGCTCTCGTAAGTTGGCACTACGAGGGAAGACGAACTACGCCGACCACAGAGCCCTCTGGCCGACACTGTGGAGCTCAGCGAGTGCCGTCTTGATTTCTGCCCATTTTCATCAAGGGCAGACGGCCTGAAAATTCGCTTCTACTACCCAGTGGGCTAGCTTGCTACTGAGTCTACGTATTAGTTACGTTCAGTTAAAGTTTGGACAGCAACGAGTATTTGTTAGTTTTGAGATTACACAGAACAGTCATCCTAATTTCACAGGATTAGACATGGACTACGGCTTCACACCTACGTGCTCGTCCTAGCCATAGTTATGTATGCATTTGATATTTACTTGTGTTTTTGATTCTATTAAAAGTGTTAAAGTTACATGCAGTACGGAAGTGCTTAACCTCTCCTGCTCCTGCTCGCTTCCTTCACTCTCGGCCTATATTACAGAAGCTGTTCACAGGAGCAGACCCGCGCACCGCCTATCCAGGCGGGATACTAAAGTAAAACTAATAAAAATAAGAGAAATAAAACATCTACTACACTATTTTCATTGTCATATATACTGATCTTGTAACGTGCAACACGTGCAGCCAATTCAGTATGAGTTATATGCATATTCTGTACACGGATTCCTTCTACGAGGAGCGTTCCATAAATAATGCAACAAATTTTTTTCTCTACCAATTATGGTTGAAAAAATGCGGTCTTTGTTGTGGGACATCGTGGTATATTCCTGCTTCAGCCCTTGAAAAAATGCAGAATTTGTTGTGCGGTATCGTGGAATATTTCCACTTCAGCCCCTATAGTTTCATCAAGTTCCGATAGGTGGCAGCGCTATACGTAGCCTTCAAAATGGCGTCTGTAACGGTGCTGCGTTCCAAGCAGAGATCTGTCACTGAGTTTCTTTTGGCAGAAGACGAAAGCATCACAGATATTCATAGGCGCTTGCAGAATCTTGATGAAGACCTGGCACTGAAAAGAAGCACGGTGAGTGGTTGGGCGAGACATTTGTCATCATCGCAACAAGATCGCGCAAACCAGTCCCTTCATCCAGGTGCCGGCCGGCCGCACACAGCTGTGACTCGTGCAATGTTGGTAAGTGTGGACACTCTCATTCGAGTTGATCGACGGGTCACAATCAAACAATTCGCTGCACAGCTGGACGACTCTGTTGCTGACACACTCGCCCATCAGCTGGGCATTTATAGGTGTGTGCCCGCCGGATTCCTCACCGCCTAACGGAAAACCATAGAGGGCAACGAAGAACCGCCCATGCGGAATTGCTCACGCATTACGTGCATGATGCAGCAAGACGCTGGCGCCGACGTCGACCAGTAGAGTGGTACCATGTGGGCACACATGCTGTCTCAATAACTGTGGCTAAGACCGTCGCACTGAACGGAATTATGTTGAAAAATAGGGTTTTATAGCCAAAATACTGATGAATGATATGGTGTGTTGGAATCCCGAATAAAACCGACCTGCTTTCAGAAAAAAATGAGCTGCATTACTTATTGAACCTCCCTTGTATATTACAAAGGTTGTAAATGATCTTTGAAACATACTAGTAACTAACTATGAGGTTCGAAAATGTTTCTAGTACGTTGTGAAAGGCGATGAGAGGGAATACTCCTGCCTGTGAAATACTTTTCCTCCCACAATTTAAATCGGTTGGGTGTTGTGGTGAATGGTGGGAAGAGCAGAGAAGAGGGGGCTCCATGGAGCAAGCGATTCCCTGGCGCAGCGTTTAATGAGGCTAGGCGGGCAAGTAGAGGTTCCGCTCCAGAGACCAGCAATGCAGCGCCCTGCAAGTTGGGTGTTAGCAGCTTCCACAAGAAGAGACCGCGCTAACAGCTGACTTCCTGTAACCGGTCCGGATTTCTTTTCTAAGCGGCATCCGGTTTCCCGGCTATACAGCGAGTTCATTCATTTTTAAGTCATCCATCGTATGAAAGCAAAGATTTACTTATTCATGTCCAGCTGAAGTGATATTTGAAAATGTTTTCCAAAACTGGGTCATGAGCCTGGATGTTTTGTTTTCCGCGAGGTGTTTCTTACCAGTAGGTTATCAGTGTGTACCATATTGTCTGACCCAAATTCTCTTTGTTATACAATTTCTCCTCCTGTACGCCGAACACTTATAGAGGGCGTTTCCGCAAGAGCGCATAAAGGATGCTCCATTAAACAATTTGAGGTAGAGAACCTGGGGCCGGAAAAGCCAAATTTACGAGAACAGAAAAAAAACTGTGCACTTTTTTATTTACCTGAGGTACAATTAACTGCAAAAAACCCTCATTGCCACAGTCAACGTACCATTTGTACTGTATCTTACAAAATTTGCTGAAACTGAAGGCCATCCGTCTCAATGCAAGCATGACATAGGCGAACAAGATTCTGACGCACCCTGACAAATATACCTGGTGTGCTTCGAATGTCATCACAGACAGCTACAATTCTGTCATTAATGCTATCCCCGTATCCACGGGGCTCTCATACGCAAGTGACTTTAAATATCTTCATAGGAAATAATAAAGGGGAGTAAGGTCAGGTGAACTCGCAGTCCATAGAATAGGACCTCCCCTTCCAATACAGCGACCAGGAAATACAGCACTGAGATGGTTGCGGACATCCACACTGAAGTGAGGCGGTGCGCCGTCATGTCGTATCCACATCCTCTCACGAACAGCCACTGGTACGTTCTCCAGCAACTCAGGTAGAACTAGTTGCACGAATCTCAAGTACAGGTGGGTATTCAAGTTCGTCCTCCTTGTTTCGTTGCATGAAATAAAGAATGTACATGTAAATGAACAGCACCGTAAATGTAAACTTGTACGCACGTTAGTTTAAATAAGCTGGAAAACAGTATTTCTACACAAAGCGGTAGACAAGTTTACTTCCATATCTCCTTAAGATGGCTTCTCCGACGCCAGGTTCCCTACATCAAATTGTCCAGTGGAGCATTCTCTATGTCCTGTTACAGTTTTGCACGCTCTTACGGAAACACCCTGTATGCAGACCGTTCTTTCAACACGTAAATATTATAATTGCAAAGGGACGGAGATGAAACACTGTTTGTACACAGGCAGATTATTATACAGAAAAACCAGCCTAGATCACCTAAAACATTGTGATGTTTGCGCCGCAACAGCAGATTCCAGCCAAGGCTTTTCACCTTTAGTACATGTCTCGAATATTTTTACGGAAAGTTTCGTCACAAATATGAAATAGACTGTCAGAATTATCAAATTTCAGTCTATCATCTTTAATGCGTCTGTAAACTCTCGCGAGCAGTCTTTGCTAAGGATATCTGTGTCCACTAGTCGATATCTGTGTAGTCACTTCGGGCTCTGCTACGGTAGTTTGTCTTAACTACGGTGTTAGCGGCGATCGGTGGTTCAGTCAATGAGTATTCGAGTCGACCGTAGCAGGCGGTATAGCCAGTGGGTCTGAAGAGGAACAAAGATTGGTATTCCGCTCTGGTTTCCGTCCTGTTCGGTTCTCGTGTGTGCATCGATACGGTAAGAAATCTGGCTGCTCTAAATATATTCAGAAGGGAAGGTCGTGATGTGTGATTGCAGCCTGGGTTTGCATGTCTGCAGTCATAATGCCGCAAATAGCATTTGTCTGTGGCAAATGCATGCATGGCGTACCATACTGAAATAAGGTGTTATTGTCTCTACTGAGCCATTTTGAGTAGCAAGTTTAGATTAGTATCAGACAGTCCTCGTTTTCTGTATATAATATATTTGATTCGCAACCAGCCTGAGTAAACACGTTCTTCATTCGCCTATTGTATCTTTGCATTTTTGGTTTCACGAATATTTTGTAAACTAAATCTTTTTTCTCGTCACGGTACAGCTACTACGCGGTTCTTGTAACACTAATTATGGTATTATTGTTAATTAACTGTACATTTTGAGTCCCAATAATTATCGAGTCATACGAAATTTCATGCATTTATTCACACAATTTCCATCATAAAATTGAGCTAAAATATGACGCTTATTTTAGGTAACAATGTGGCCGTGAACTTATCCATTATTAAGTAATGACACCCAACTGTAATCTTTTGCCTTCAGCATGTTTATCTGTTCACTTGGAACCGGTCTTCATGTACATAAATTCAGACAACGTGAGATTGCCTGCAGTGTTTTCAGTAGATTTGCACCCTACAGAAAGGAAGTTTCCGTCGAGATCTCTGGCGCAGCATTTACTGTGCCATTTCCCATGCAATAGTCTACGAAAAATCAGTATTATAACGTTCTTTGTAGAAAGGTGTTCTAAATTACATTTCTGAGCAGAGCATGATCAGTGCGCATGTTTTGCCTATAAGGTGTGACATTTGAAATTGTTGCAAGATCAAGTGTTACTTGTTTTGATAAGTTGCCCAATCATTAAAGAGAATTAAGCAATCCAAATGCCCGATCGAATCGTTGCGTCAGGTAATTTTGTCTTTGTTAAATTATTCATTAACTGAAGACAGACTGCGTTATAATAGCACTTTTGCGGTTCACATTCATAGAGAATGGGCATCTTCAGCTGGATAATTTTCGGTGGGGTATTTCACTGTCAATTTCATTTATAAACCACAGGCGCCTATAAACATTAACCAGCATTACATCACTATTCTCTTGTTTTCAAGAACTTTCGAATGCCGTTAATAGAAACGTACATCGTTGTATTCTAAAAACATACTAACTTCAATATCTCAGTTGACAAGACAGTTAAAGAGAATTACCCACACATAAAAATCGCGTGCCGCTTTCCCTAGTGTTATCACCTGCTGCAAACCTCGGTCTGATATCTTGGATCTTCGACGTCCCAACTTTTACAATGGAGAGCACACAAGAACCTTACGTGGAAATGAATGGGAACTTACATTCAGCAAATAATTTCCATTGGCGCTTACTTTTGGCAAACAGCTCTCATTGACATACCGGAGTCCAACGAGTCATATACGTGGTGTAATATAAATGAGACAGAAGCCGATGACGTAATTTCCTGTCGAAAGTATGTCCTCAATCTCATTTCGTAACAGGTGCAGGAAATGTCCAGTCTACGGGACATGGACCGCTGCGACTATAGGCCTCATTGCGTAACAGGCACCGACGTATGATGGAGACGGACAGCTGCTGGCAGTAAATGGAGAAACCAGGATGGCTGCGTGAGAAAGTAACATGTTCAGTATGTTACTCTTAAAAGGCAAAATAGATACGAATTTGCGTCTGGAATCTGTCCGAGTTGTTCTGTGACGTTAAACGACAGTCAGGAATTAATTTTGCACGCGTGGGATTCTTGTTCCCTCTGTAGCACTGTGCACTTGACTTTTCACTTCGCTAAGATAACCTGTGAGTCGGCTTGCCCTTCGTATTCATTAATAATGAATGTGGTCCATGGCATAGATTTTAAAAGGAGCTTCCTAAGTTTTGCGAAAATCGCTACAAAACAGTGATTTCAAAGCCTTCACCAAAACGTCTGCCGCAACGTCCAAACATTGGTCCTTCAGTTGCAAGCAGAAAAATGGACTAATTTTTAGGTAACTGGAGAGGAACTCTAACTCTTAAACTTAAACCCCTAAAGAGTTGAACTTTTGTTCCTTGGCGTTGACCGTTGTCAGCTTTTACATCATTGTAGCAGTATGGGAATTGCTTCAGAAGAAAGAAAACTGGAGAGATATACATTTTTGGCATTTTCTTTCTTTTTATCAAAAAAAATAATAACTTCAGAGCCCTTTCAGTCATAACGGTCCAGTCATCGGTAAACACTACTTCATGAGAACTGGTTTTGATATAAGCAATTTTCCCTGTCATTCACAATTAAAAACATTTTATATTAGAATACCTTGAATGAGTTCTTGATTCTTTACGGTAAATAGTTGAACTTTCACATTTTCCACTATTAGCAGTAAAATCAGGCCATGAGCTCCAAAATTTCGGATTTAAAATTCTTTTGAAAGTAAAAACCTCTTCTTTCTTTCTTTTGCTCTGAAAATAATTAGGAGACATTTCTTATCACTGCCTCCTTCTAACTGAATTTCTTCATTTTATTTAGAATAAATGGAAATATTCTGTTGATGATATGGTGTAGTGTCAATTTTTGTTTGTTTGGCGTATAAATTAGCGAATTCGAATTATTCAACAATGTATTTATTTCAGAATCGCTACTTTTCTAAATTGATGTAATAGTATCAAATGTGGAAAACTTCTAGAGTAGATCTGAAATCTGCATATTTTCCAATTTTCTTGGAAGGACCTGTCATCCAATAACATGAAGCTATGGACCTGACGGGACTTAACAAGTACTGAATAATTTATACGAAAATGTTATAAAAATTTTCTATTTTCTGTGCTTCTAAACAGTTATTATTGTAAACAGATTTACCAGGAAACTGGGGAAATATGAGGACCAGATTATCACAGCGTACACTCAAAACCAAACACAGAATAAGCCACATTCGGCTACAGCCAACAGGATAGCGTGAGCACTGCAAATGCTGAGATTCAAACTGTTCTGGAGGAGCCACTGATAATACATCCGTAAAAGTTCTGCTATATGTTAATAATGTACCAGACTAAGAATAAACGGGTCGCAATAACCCGACAGACATTTAACGGAAAGTAATATCTTAAACTCCTTTTTTCTAAGGTGAGAATCGAAGTCCCGTCAGATTATAAGGGGTTAATCATATGCGTACTTTCTCAGGAGGAAGATCGTCCATTCACTAGCATTCGCGGGTTTCACTCATCCAAGGGCGTGTTGTGGATTGTAAGAGAAATACGCTTATAATTGTCACCTTAGGTCCGACATGTACAAGTGAATAAAACCAAACGGTACCACGCCGTACGCGATCCGTGTTTATTTTTTGCAAGGCATCATCAGTGGCGAGGTTTGTAACAGCTGCTCTATGTGAGTAATAATCTGAAAGCCTGGAAGGATAAAATCAGCAAAGCGAACGCTCATGTAAAGCAGCAGCTACCACTGGTGACGCCTTGAAAAAGAAAGGTGGAACGCTTGTGGCATGATAAAATTTGATTTAATTCAGTTGCTCGTGACAAACCTAACGTGACAATTATCAACATAATGTTACAAGCAGCTGAGGACAAGAAAAGTTAAAGGTGTAAGAGAAATTTTCTTTGTTGCCATGATTTCCACAGTGCAGTATAGATTCCGGCCACCATGGTTCAAAGGTGCAAACTTGCGTACCCTCCACGACACACCGTGCAGTTGCGTGCGAACGACAGATGGCGGAATCCAAAATTACTTTGGCGGTAGTAACTTCGTGCATTTAGGTTTCATTTTCGACTTCTCAAAGTTGCAATAACTACTTCTCATAATGTCTGTTTACTCTGTTGTTGATGAATGATATTAATTCCTTCGACGATCTAAAACAAAAGATAAAAATACAGCTTTTCAATGAGGCGCATGCGACCACGCGAAGTCGACCGACAGATGCTTCATCCTTTGGTAATTTAGAATCGTATGCTCCATGCACCGCTTTAAAATCGTCTTACGAATGACAGCTACCGTTTCGCCTTCAACTAGAGCCTCGGCATTTCTTACGAAGCTCGTATCTTGCATTTATCCACACACGAGGTGAAGTGCTGTTCACTACACACAATGGAAATTTTCTCTAAGTCGTTACGCATTTCGCTTCAGCTGGTCAGCAATGATACCTGCGGATAACACTTCCTGCTGCTCCTTCCGACAGGTCGTTCAGACTGGTGTATGTAATCTATTTGGACAGTCTTCAGGAAGCAGCTGATGAAAAATATAAAAACACTTGAAAGACCCCTTATTAGAAAAATAATGGATGCAATACAAGGTACAGATGGCTGGAAGATGGGAGATAATGAGAAGATGTATTAAAATACACAGAAATGTCAGAAGTAATGGCGAAGTGAAGATAAACCTTCTTTCGGTACAGAATGAATAGCAACATGCTACAAACGAAATAATTATTCCTATATTTCTGGAAAAAGAAGTAATCAGTAGCACGAATTACATACATAAGAAAAGTACTAAACAGAAAAAGCGTCGAAGAGACAGAAACAACAGAAAGGAACTTTTTTGAGGATAAAATACCAGCCTTAGAAGGCTTTCGTGGCAGAAAGAAAAAAGAAACGAGGAGCAATAGAGACAGAAAAAAGAAAACACTTCGAACACCTTCTGTAAATGGACGTTCATGCAATTTTTGTGACCTTCGTTGACCTTCAAACACCTTAGTATTACATCAAGGTATTCGTCTCGATAGCCGCTATCAGAAAATAAGTACCAAACTATAACATCCCACTAAAAAAACAAAAACAAAAAAAGTTGCCCTTCATATTTCTGAAGCGACCCTACCAAACAATAAAAAACCAACGTCATAATATGGCCCCCTGTTGTCCCATGCAACTTTTGTCCCACAAACTTTTCAGCTCCTATCATACTTTCTGAGATTTTTATAACGTTTCCCCATTATTAAATTTATAAAACTTGTATATTACATATACTAAAAATAGGTATATAAAAATACAAGCGTATTTCAAGTCAACGCAACGCCAAAATTTCAAAGCATTCGGTCAAAAACATTCGGAGATTTGCGATTAGGAACATTTACTGTTTCTGTATAAGTACAAACGTAGATGTTCGTTTCTTCGAAATCTCAAATCTCCGGAAGTTCTTCACAGATTGGTTTGAAATTTTGACACAACATCGCATTCGAATACTCACGTGTTTTTATATACCTACTGGGGCACCATTTGGTAAATATGTAATAAAAGAGAAAACGTTATAAAAATGTAAATGTTCGTTTGCTGAAAGTTCTTGACAGACTGCTTTGAAATTTTGACGCAACATTGAATTCTAATACGAGTGTTTTTACATATTTAACTTATTTAATATATGTATATTTTAATACACACAATATATACAAATATGTATTTAATAGGGTATAATAGGAAAACATTGTTACCAAAATCTCAAAATGTACCCTTCCGATTTACATCAAATTTTTACACGTTATTATAGTAACCGCTTAGACTCATATAGACTTTACACTCATATATATATATATATATATATATATATATATATATATATATATATATATATATATATATACTATTACAGAATCTGAATTTGGATTGAGAATAAACAAAGTTCAAAGTCAGAGAGGGGGAGGGGGGAGAGGAGATGGACAGAGGGATGGGAGGAAATTGACATAAAAAACGAGAAGTAGGAGATGGACAGAGAGAGAGGGGGCAAGGGCAGGTCTAAACAGAGGGAGGGAGAAGAAGATCGACAGAGAAAGGCGGAGGAGGTGATGGACTGAGGGAGGGGTAGAGAGAGGGGGGCAGGAGGAGATGGGGAGAGAGGGACGGAGGAGGTGATGGACAGAGAGGGGAAAGGAGGTAATGGACAGAGAGAGGGGGAAAGAAGAGGAGATGGACTAAGAAAGGGGACTGGGAAGATGGACAGAGACAGGGGGAGGAGAAAATCAGGACGTATATCCTATACGTGTTAGAAACGTGTGCTTCCTCTTTTCCATTTAACCATACTGAGCCACAGCAAAGCCTTGCCGGGTTCAGCTAATGAGAAATATAATTTCAGTCAAATGGCGGAAATGCTATCATTTAGAAATTGCCGTGAGTGTCAGCACACCTTTTAGCATATACACTAAATTAAAAGTGAGCAGGAAGTCCGGAATCAGGACAACGTAGCAGTCTGCTACGTGGGAGCGCAAAGAGACGTGTATGGGAGAGCGGCGTCCGCTGGTCACTGCAAGGACGCTAGCGGCCTTGGCGTCGCTGCAGAGATAAAGGGCAGGCAGCAGAGCACCGCTGCAGCGCCTGGGGAAAGTGGTGCAACTGCTCTGCTGGTGCAGGGCTCTCTGGTCGGTGTAGATGCAATATGGTGGACGTTCATTCCTGATTATACACAAAAACCGCAACATTGTTCCTTTCCACGATAGTATAGCAGCCGTATCTGTATTCCAGCGACCGAAACGTCTGCAGTATGTACACTGGTTCTTTTAAAAATCATACAAAATTAATCAAAATACAGCAATTCATTGTGTAGGGATTGGCAACTGACACTCAGCATAAACGAACGTAACGTATTACGCGTAAATACGAGGAAATGGTTTACGTTATACTACATGCCGTGGTTGCTTTCAGTTTATAGTTCACGGATGACACGTCAGTAACCAGTAATGTATCAGAATGTTGCATTTGTCCTTTTCTTCAGCGAGAAACGAAAACTTCACCCCGTCGATCATTCACCTACGTGTACATAATTCCAGTACTATTGCTATTAAGGGGAGGTTTAAAAGATCCAATTTTTTAAAATTGCATTTTTGGATCCATAAAAGTGTTTAGAATCCACCCCTGAAACGGTTTCTCCGAATACGGAACGGAAATGTTTGTTATTCGCGGTTGAACAAAAAAATGCACCTGCCTGAAATCGGCCTTTTTCACGCACCAGTTTTTTTTTTCGTGAATTGCAACTTTGTAGCTACGAAAAATTATTCTATGTGCTTGCCCATGACTAAAAATGATAAAGTGATCAAGAGGTCTACATCGAAATTTTGCTTCGTTCCGACGGCACTTCCGCCTTTACTTTTCGACATTTCCGTTCGAAAAAATTCCAATTTGTAGAGGCAATATCAATAAACATTTGACCAAATTTGACATTGATATCTAAAACACATAATAAAGAAAAACATATGTTTAATTGGAGCTTTCTTGTTTCAAAACCACAGATTTTAGAAAAGTGGTTAAATGCTGTCAGGAGGCAAAGTTTCCGACCGTCAGAAAACCATTTTCTATGTTCGCAACACTTCAAGGTAATTGATTGGCGACTCCATGTTGTCTTGTGCACTACGACCAGATAACAGGTATACTTGAAAAAAGAGACAGCATTGGTCGTATATTTTTTACTATCGCAAAATCGATTTTCTGTCACTGAGTGACCATCTTCAGTGCTATATTGTATAACTTAAATTAGGATGCACTGTTGTCACTAAGCTTACGGCAATCACATAGACTGACTATGTGATTGCCGTAAGCTTAGTGACAACAGTGCATCCTAATTTAAGTTATACAATATAGCACTGAAGATGGTCACTCAGTGACAGAAAATCGATTTTGCGATAGTAAAAAATATACGACCAATGCTGTCTCTTTTTTCAAGTATGCTTCAAGGTAAGTTGTTTCCTTGTGAACTATGTAAATTGCAGAAGGCTGAAAGATGGTACTGTTCCATCTATAGTTTTCCGAAGCATATACGGTTGAATTTAAATTACTTTTGTAAACCAAAGGGCCTGTCATGTTCTATTCTACCAACAGAGGTTTAAAGATGCTGTAGTGCAAGCAAGAGGATAATTCACGCGTAACTTTACCACCACAATGGCCGCTATTCAGTTTGTCGACTGTTCACCTTAGACCACTCACGGTATTGTGGAGCCTTGTAGCAGACGGAAGCATGGACAAAAGTGGTCTTTGCAGCCTACAAGTGCCTCGCAACTCGCAGAGTGTTACATTGCATCAGAGACGTTTGTAACAGAAGGTAGCAAAGATTGAAAAAGTATGGGACGAGTCTTACTATTGTTTGGGTGTGTATCATGCATTCGGCGGAGGGCACAATGAACATTTCTGAAAGGCAAATGAAAACTTTGATCTTAAATGTAACTGTAAAAAGTACCACAAGGTTAGTACGTCTGTGGTTTTACGATATATACTCTTCTAAAATGGGATGGCTCTTTTGAGAACAAAAAGTTTTAAGTACTATATGTAACATAAAATTTACCGCAAATTTGCATCTTAATTCACACCGCAGACAGTCTCGTGCAACTGAACGAATCTTTTATGAAATACCCTGTATTTTCAATAGCTTGTACAACAATAATGCTCTGCTTATAAATTGTAGGTAACTTTTCTGCGGAAGTGTCCAGACGAATGAACGTTCACAGTTGCTTTATTGCCAGACACAAAGAGGACAAAGTGCAGCATTCCACGATCAGCAGAGCCTGTTCTCACAGAGTTCCGTGGCGCTCGACTCCGGCGTTGCGTAACAGCCGCTCAGAATTTTTGCCTTTGTGTCACGGAGAGGCCAGGACGGCAGTTTGTCACGCTTTCATTCTGCCATTACAGAAGTCACGGCTTTCAGCGGATCGAGAACTGGACGTTCCACTGCTGAATGCTTCAGTCTGCGTCCAGCGTAACAGACCGCGGACGACAGGGGTGGTGAGCGTAGTCGCCAATCCACGCCGTCCACTGCTCTACACTAGCTTGAAGCTAGACGATGCAATTCATATCGCTTGGAAGGAACTGTCAAGTCATTTAGCCACATTGATGTGGAGCTTACTGTGTACTGCTATCATACTGCGACATTTTGTCCACGGACGCATGTCCCGGCGGGTTCCAATTACGTATGAGGGGCGTTCATAAGTAATGCAGCACACATTCTTGTCAAAGCATATTGATTTTATTCAGGATTCCAATACACCAAATTGTTCCCCACTCTTTTGGCTATAAAACAGATTTGTCCACCATAATCTCCGTTCAGTTCAACGGCCTTACATCACCTTACACGGAGGGCCTGTATGCCTGCATGGTGAAAAAATAAAAATAAAAATTGCTCCTTCAGTGTGCGGCCGAGAATTGGTATGGAGAAAGAACTGCTCGATGGTTCAAATGGCTCTGAGCACTATGGGACTTAACATCTATGGTCATCAGTCCCCTAGAACTTAGAATTACATAAACCTAACAACCTAACTCAACCCAACTAGCCTAAGGACATCACACACATCCATGACCGAGGCAGGATTCGAACCTGCGACCGTAGCGGCCACGCGGTTCCAGACTGTAGCGCCTAGAACCGCTTGGCCACAACGACCGGCCGTCCGCGGTGGCCGTGCGGTTCTGGAGCTGCAGTCCGGAACCGCGGGACTGCTACGGTCGCAGATTCGAATCCTGCCTCGGGCATGGGTGTGTGTGATGTCCTTAGGTTAGTTAGGTTTAAGTACTTCTAAGTTCTAGGGGACTTATGACCTAAGATGTTGAGTCCCATAGCGCTCAGAGCCATTTGAACCATTTTGAACGACAACGACCGGCTGCATGGTACCGCTCTACTGGTCGATGTCGGAGCCAACGTCTTGCTACATCAGTAACCTCCCCACCATTCACGTACTCCTTCCCACAGAGTGCATTCTTCGTTGGGCTAAACATATGGAAGTCGGAAGGTGCGAGATCCGGACTGTAGGGTGGATACAGAAGAACAATCCAATGAAGTTTTGTGACCGGCCACGGTGGCCGAGCTGTTCCAGGGTGCTTCAGTCCGGAACCGTGCGACTGCTACGGTCGCACGTTCGAATCCTGCCTCGGGCATGGATGTGTGTGATGTCCTTATGTTAGTTAGCTTTAAGTAGTTCTAAGTTCTAGGGGACTGATGACCTTAGAAGTTAAGTCCCATAGCGCTCAGAGCCATTTGAACCTCTCAGCTGCGCAAACTTGTGTGAGGCCTCGTGTTGTCTCGAGAAGGGAGAAGTTGTGGCGATGAACGCGCTAAAGATGTTTCTTTAATTACCTAAAGATAGCACAATACATTTCAGAGTTGTTCGTTGTACTGTGAGCGAGGACATCAAACGGAATAGCTCATTCAGTGTACCATAAAAAAAATGGCTCTGAGGACTATGGGACTTAACATGTGAGGTCATCAGTCCCCTAGACTTAGAACCACGTAAACCTAACTAACCTAAGGACATCACATACATCAATGCCGAGGCAGGATTTCAACCTGTGACTGTAGCAGCAGCGCGGTTACGGACTGAAGCGCCTAGAACCTCTCGGCCACAGCGGCCGGCTGTGCCAGAAGACTTCATCGTCTTTGAACTTTTTCTTCGGAGGTGACGTGGTGAGGTGCAACTCCATGGATTGCCGTTTTATTTCCGGTTTGAAGTGATGCACCCATGTTTCATCGAATGTCACAATTTTCGACAAAAACTGTCACGATCAGCCTTGTACCGCGCAAGTAACTCCAACCAGATGGTCCTTCGTTGCTATTTGTGGTCTCCTGTTAGGCGGCGAGGAACCTAGCGGTCGCACAGCTTTGAGTACCCCAACTGGTTGGCAAGTATGTCAGCACTACTAACAGAGACGTCCAGTTGTGCAGCGAGATGTGCGATTTTGATCCGTCGATCACTTTGAATGAGACTGTCCGCACGTTTCAGCATTGCAGGAGGCACGCGAAAGATAGGACAGGTTTGCGCGATCTCGCTGCGATGATGACAGACGCCTCGCCCAATGACTCACCGTGCTTTTGTTCACTGCCATGTCTCCGTAGACTTCTGCAATGAATATCTGCGACGCTCTCTTTATCCAACAAAGTAAATTCACTTACAGCTCTCTGCTTGGAACGCACTTCCGCTGCAGACTCCCCATTTTTAAGGCTACGTATGGCGCCGCCACCTATCTGAACTTCAGTCCGCAACCGCGCTGCTGCTACGGTCGCAGGTTCGAATCCTGCCTCGGGCATGGATGTGTGTGATGTCCTTAGGTTAGTTAGATTTAAGTAGCTCTAAGTTCTAGGGGACTGATGACCTCAGATGTTAAGTCCCATAGTGCTTTGAGCCATTTTTGAACGGGAATATTCCACGATGTGCCACAGCAAATTCCGTATTTTTTCGACCGTAATTAGCCGAGAGAAAAAATGTGTTGCATTTCTTATTGAACGCCCATCGCAGAACACGGTGCTTGTCACTGCTGCATGCGCTAACATTTCTGAATCTTTTCAATTACGCAACGTTTTCCTCGGATCATCGCCTTTTCACGAACAATAGTGCTCCAAAGCTTTCTGAATAGCGAAGTTTGAGTTGTGAAGGAAGTGGAAAAGAACCAAAGAAGAGCAGCGCGTTTCGTTACATGTTCATTTAGTGCACCTTTCAAAGCTAAGTATTTCGTAGTTACAAGGCAAAAAATACCACTATGACTGTACAAAGGTTTGTTATTAAAACAACGACCAAATTCTCGCCAGTCTTAGCTCATCCTCAGGTGACCCAAACAGGTATTAGAATGGAAGTGTTACACATTTTTTCATTTTACTTTGGCTTAGGAAATATTGTTATGTGGAGTAGAATAGTCATGTACATTAGCTACTTACATAAATTCTGTCCACACCATTATTTTACGCTGTCCTGAAGCGTTTGTCATATTGATAAAAGGGAATTGTCGCTTAAACAAAATAAAACGAGTATTTGGTACGGACAAAATTAACTGATCTCAGCAAAGCGAGGGAAAATGTGTATACACACCAACAGATTCATATACGGCCATAAGAAACTCCGACTAGCCAGAGCCCTATGCAAGCAAAACCCAGCTAGATGCCGCTAGAGAAAGTGCCGCTAATGCACCGAAAGGCGGTATTGTACAAAAAATGTATATATTATAATTTAAATCAGGAACGGCCTTCCCGCAATGGTAACACCGATTTCAGTCGGATCACCGAAGTTAATCGCTGTTGGGCTTGGCTAGAACTTGGATGGGTCACCTCCGGGTCTGCCGTGTGCTGTTGGCAAGCGGGGTGAACTCAGCCCTGGTGAGGCCAATTGAGGAACTACGTGATCGAGAAGTAGCGGCATAAGCCACGAAAACTGACAAGGCCGGGAGAGCGGTGTGCTGACCACAGGCCCCTCCGTAAGCCCATCCTGTGAAACCTAAGGTCTCAGGATGACATGGCGGCCTGTCGGTACCGTTGGGCCTTCATGGCATGTTCGGACGGTCTTTGTTTGTTTGTTTTTAAGTGATATAAAACATGAGGATGCGTGGATAGAAAACTAATACGCTAAATCCAGTATGAAACAGGCTACTAATATTTATAATGGGTTTTATTCCACGCAATTTAAAATTCGTTGGAGAATTTATAAACAGTAAAAGTTTTTGCATTCCGCAAAATACGTTGTTGAAAAATAAGAACAATAGGCTATCTGGTTATGTCATCGAAATATACTAAAATATTACTGTAATTCACTTCGGTCTGGGTGTTTAAGTTGAACTCAAGAGATTTTTGTAAGACTCGAAAAATCGTTATTTTGTCTAAAATATTAAGGTTATTACCCTTATTCTCCACATAAATGATTTGTGTACTCTCGCGTATGTCCATGATCTGATGTCTTGTGCCTTGTAAATGCGCGCTAAGTACTGATCCTGAATTCGCACTCTCAGTATGCTCTTTAAACCGAGTTGAAAAACTTTTGCTGGTTTGGCCTATATATTTGGCGTCACATTGCTGTCAGTGTGGTAGTTAATGAAATCCTTGGCCACAAAACCGTTTGTTGCGTAGCGAACCAAATTTAGATGAAATCAGATACCTGTCAAGGAAATCATAAACTTTCAGCACGTTTATGAAGAAACTGCGATCCTCTTAACTGTCAGAGCACCTTTGAAGGTGCCTACTCAACGAAATGTATTAGCCGATTAAGATCATCTCCTCCGTCGTAGACTGCTACGTTCGCAGGTTCGAATCCTGCCTCGGGCATGGATGTGTGTGATGTCCTTAGGTTAGTTAGGTTTAAGTAGTTCTAAGTTCTAGGGGACTGATGACCACAGCTGTTAAGTCCCATAGTGCTCAGAGCTATTTGAACCATTTGCACCTCCGTTGCATTTTGAGAGTATTCGGACCGAAACGCATAGAAATAAAATCGGGGCTGCCAGTCTAAAATGTCTTGTAATCCTGTAGACGTTTTCAACTAGAAAAATATAGAAAACCTGAAATGCGCAATGTTTTGAACAGCCAATACTGCTGACATGCTCTGACGATTTTGGAAAGAATACTGCCCTGTGAAGAAGCCCTGCAACGAAACTCAAGCAGAAACGTTTTTCTTGAGCTTAAGAATTCTGTAATCCAGCATTTCACACCCGCCAAGTTCATAGTGGTCATACAAAGACCTGTCGTCGATAACCTGTCGTTCTGAAACGGTACTTTCATATAAAGCTTCACTGGAAAGAAAGTGAGACAACCTTCACCTTTGCAGTGGCTGACATTTGCAGACCACACTTTCAGTTCTCGCTGCTAGGCTGACCGTGCTACGTCTGCAGACACAGACCGTTTCAACTGATTCTCTCCAAGTGGACGGTGGATCACGCGATGCGGGCGCGTCCGTGACATTCTTAAAGCAGCGAAGTCTGCAGTTAGATCGAGTAATTGTATCTAAGTGACACATTACAGAGGAAGAAAACACGCGTAGCTCACAAAAGGGTTTGGTCTTGGATCCGAGAAATGTATCTTCTGATTCTGCAGTCACCTCTAGAACTTGACAGAAATTTTGTGGGCACCTATACGTTAACGCCACCACAGTGACTATTCGTCCCCTATGTTGGATTCCAAAGCTCTTACCGGCGTTTAATAGAGCAATCGCTTAAGTATCTGTTGAAATAATTGCTGCTCTTAGTGCCTCGCCAACATCGACATTAGAGACATAGCATCAAGTCGATTGTGTAAAGGAAATGCAGAAAAGGAGCCGTAAGTCACTCAAGAGTTTACGTTTTCTCGATATTTTTTACAGAAAAACAACGTTGTGCCTCAATCAGGTATACTCATCGGCATTTTAAACACACTCCTCTTGATTATCAGCCTGCGATCATAGTCAACGATCAACAAAGACGATGCTTCATTCTCTTGAGGTTTCGGGATTGCAGCCGGATCATGTTGACTTCTTGCTACAATATTTCGGCCATCTGCAGGTGAGTGTCCTCCACTGGAGGATGCTAGTGGCAGCGGCACACTCCGCCGCTCTTCAGTCGAATGATACATTTAATAAAAAGATGAAAACACTACATATGAAAGGTGATGAAAAGGAGGCCATAAGAACATAAGAAGGGGAGACAGTGGGGTTCAAATATACACTTACAGAGAGACGTTCATGTGGGATGGTTGAAAACAGTCCACATAAAGATAAAAAACACAGTTGGCGATTCGTGGAGCTCGTAAAATCACTGAAGGCACATGCACAAGTTAAAAGTTGGCCACAGTACTAAAACACACCAGAATGTCGCCATTCTAAAACCACTGCATGAGACAGGGCACACATGATGAAGAGTAAAAACTGCAGGGAGCGACCTGCCACGGGAGGGGAGCCTGAGAGGAAGGAAAAAGATGGGTCAGGAGGGGGCAGTGGGGGAGAGGGGCTGGAAAGTGTGGGAGGAAACACCGTCAGGGGGCGCATAAAGGGACAGGAGATGGGCAGGGTGGGAGATGGAGAAGGAAGGAAACTCAGGAGAGAGCACAGAGACACAGAAGGGGTGCACTGGAAAGGGAGAGGGCATAGGTGGGAGCAATAAGCTGCTCAGGGAAGGGAAGCAGAGGGGAGTGGGAGCCCTGAGGAGGGGGAGGGCCGAGATGGGATTAGAGTTGGTGGGAGGGGGTAGATATCAGGGTGAAGCTCATAATCCAAGAGGGATAAGCACTGGAAGTTGCTTTGGTAAAGGAGGTGGAGGGTGCAGAGAATGAGAGAGGGCGGGACACCACAGTAAAGGCACGGAAACGGGCAGGGGGCAGAGGGGATAGAAGACACTAGGGGGGTGGGGAAGATAGAGTCTCTGGATGATGTACAGGGTGCAGATGTGTTCGAGGAAAAGGAGAAAATGTGGGAAGGGGATAAAGTCATAGCAGATCCGTGTGGTGGAGGATGGGAGGTGGGTGCAGAGGGCGAGGGGGAGTGCATGGCATTCAAGAATTGGAAGGCTTTACAGAATCTGGGTGGGGCGGATATCCAGGTGACACTGGCATAACAAAGGATGGGACGGATCAAGGATTTCTAGGTATGAAGGATGGTGGAAGAATGCAGTCCCCATGTCTGGCCGGACAGGAGTTTCAGGAGGTAGCGTCTATTGTGGGCTTTGTGTTGGATCAAAAGGTGATGGAGAGTCCAGGTGAGGTTACAGTTGAGGGTGAGCCAAGGTATTTCAGGGTAGGAGTGGATAGGACGACCATAAATGGTAAGGTAAAAATCGTGGAGCCAAAAGAACTGAATGGTACAACCTATGATGATTGCCTGGGTCTTGGAAGGGTTGACGTGAAGGAGCCACAGGTTGCACCAGGTGGTCAACTGGTCAAGGTGGGTTTGAAGGGTACATTGGGACCATTGAAGAGTAGGATAAAGAGATGGGAAGGCGGTGTCATCAGCAAATAGGAGTAGGTGAACAGGCAAGGAAGGTTTGGGTATATCTGCAGAATACAGGAGATAGAGGAGGGGGGAAAGGTCGAAGCCTTGGGGCACGCTGGTGGTGGGATAGAAAGTATGCGAGTTGGTATTGTGGACAGTGACATAAGAGGTAAGACAGAAGAGGAAGGAAACAACGAGATGGACGAAATTGATGGGGAGAGCGGAGGTTTGAAGTTTAAAGAGGAGCCCAGGATGCCATACACAGTAATGGGCGTTCTGGAGGTCGAGGGAAACAATGATAGCGGAGTAAATTTGGAGGGAAAGAAGATTTGTAAGATGAAGGAGCTAGCTGGTCGTCGGCTGAAGAGGAGGGCCAGAAGCCACACTGGGTAAGGGGAAGGAGGTGGTGCTGGTTAAGGTGGTGATGAATACGACAGAAAAGGATGGACTCAAAGACCTTACTGAACACAGACTCGAGGCAAATGGGCTGATAAGAAGAGGTGTCAGAGGGGGGTTTATTGGGTTAGGGGAACAGCAGGATGCAGTAAGTCTTCCACAGGTCAGGATAAAATCCAGTGGAGAGGAGGACGTTATACGGGGTAGCAAGGACAGCCAGTAAGGAGTGGGGGGGGGGGAGGAATTCCTTTAGGTGGCATAGGTGACACTGTCGTGACCAGGGGCTGGGTTGCGTTTGGAGCAGAGTATGAGTTTGATGTCGTGTGCGGTAATGCGAGTGTTTATGTCTGAGGAGGATAAGTGCTCCAAGTACTGGAATCTGGGGGCGAGTGACAGGACAGATGTATTGGAGCAGTCAAGGACTGTGGGTAGGAGGGAGAAATCGAAGTGAGGATCGTCGCGAATGCAGAAGACGTTGGAGAGGTGAGAAGCAAAATGATTAGCCTTACTGAGGTTGTTAGGCAAGGGGTGATCGTCATGGAGATGGGGAGAGTCTGCTAATTCCCGGTGTCAGCTTTATAGCAAAAATTGGCACAGAGACGCATGCGCATTGACGGTCATCGCAGGAGCGTCCTTTATCGAAATCCGCGCCCTCTGGAAATATTGTTCCATCTGTGACGTGCAGGCGCAGGCTTGGCGCAGAATACGGAGATCCTCCCTTGTAGTCGTGAGATGTGGCCAATCAGAACCTCGACGACGAGTATACCTGCTCTCACGTCATGCAGCCCAATATCGTGTCACTGTTACATCCAAACGCGCTACAAATCTGAATACTGGACAATTCGGTCAGTCGACCAAATGGAGATCTTCAATAGTCTTCCAAACTCTGGTACTGATAAAGCTATTTCCATGTCCTGCACAATGATCGCTCAACATCTGGCGTTGTACACACCCCTCATATACCCTACCAGGCTGGTAACAATACCAAAGGCGAACAACTCTGATGCACTACGGTGGCTGTTCTACCTGTCAGAGGATCGTGGCTCTAATCATTTATATAACCGCCGATGGTGAATGCCTACCTTTACGAAGTTACGTTGACATCCGACCACGTTTTCTGGGTACTTTGCCTTTTTGTCAGTCAGTTTATGTCAGAATTATTATCAAGAGTTGGATTCCATATTATATGTAAGGCGTCTTGTTGTAATGAATGTTATCTAATACGTGAAGAATCCCTGGTCAGATGTAAGGAAGAGCGTACTAGTCCTGAACTTGCCAGGATAAATAAATAAAAATGAAAATAAAGTTCTTGGCATCTTTCAGTGTCTGGTTAAGATATTTTCTCGTTGGTGACGAATAAACTGAGGATAGAAAGTCAAGGGAAGAGCTGCCCCCATTTGTAGACATGTCCTGTAAGAGGCCGAATGTTGCGGCCAGATGCGGCATTTGGCTCGAGTGTAGGCACCATATCGGAGCAGTCTGTTGCAGCCAGATGTACAGTGAACACGGCAGCATTAGGCGAGTTCATCGACTTCGAATGTGGGACAATTATGCATGTCGGAGAATACTCAAGAATTTGGGTCCACGAAGTCTAGGATGGGTCTTCTGATTCACGAACGGACGTCACATCGTTTCCGCAGAGCCACAAGAGGCGATCGACAGTCTAACTCTTCAGATAGCCGCCGATTTGAATGTGTGACGTCAGGAACCATTTTTAACAGGACTGTACAGAGATGAATGCACCGCGTAGGCTGCTGCAACCGACGGCCGATTCGTGTGACAGCGTCTCCCCATGACTCAAAGTACTACCATTATTGACATTTCAGGGTATTTACACTTTCATAGGATTTGTCGACCTGGAAAAAGCGTTCGACAATATAAAATGGTGCAAGCTGTTCGAGATTCTGAAAAAAGTAGGGGTAAGCTATAGGGAGAGACGGGTCATATACAATATGTACAACAACCAAGAGGGAATAATAAGAGTGGACGATCAAGAACGAAGTGCTCGTATTAAGAAGATTGTAAGACAAGGCTGTAGCCTTTCGCCCCTACCCTTCAATCTGTACATCGAGGAAGCAATGATGGAAATAAAAGAAAGGTTCAGGAGTGGAATTAAAATGACACTGCTATCCTGAGTGAAAGTGAAGAAGAATTAAATGATCTGCTGAACGGAATGAACAGTCTAATGAGTACACAGTATGGTTTGAGAGTAAATCGGAGAAAAACGAAGGTAATGAGAAGTAGTAGAAATGAGAACAGTGAGAAACTTAACATCAGGATTGATGGTCACGAAGTCAATGAAGTTAAGGAATTCTGCTACCTAGGCAGTAAAATAACCAATGACGGACGGAGCAAGGAGGACATCAAAAGCAGACTAGCTATGGCAAAAAAGGCATTTCTGGCCAAGAGAAGTCTATTAATATCAAATACCGGCCTTAATTTGAGGAAGAAATTTCTGAGGATGTACGTCTGGAGTACAGCATTATATGGTAGTGAAACATGGACTGTGGGAAAACCGGAACAGAAGAGAATCGAAGCATTTGAGATGTGGTGCTATAGACGAATGTTGAAAATTAGGTGGACTGATAAGGTAAGGAATGAGGAGGTTCTACGCAGAATCGGAGAGGAAAGGAATATGTGGCGAACGCTGATAAGGAGAAGGGACAGGATGATAGGACATCTGCTAAGACATGAGGGAATGACTTCCATGGTACTAGAGGGAGCTGTAGAGGGCAAAAACTGTAGAGGAAGACAGAGATTGGAATACGTCAAGCAAATAATTGAGGACGTGGGTTGCAAGTGCTACTCTGAGATGAAGAGTTGAGCACAGGAAAGGAATTCGTGGCGGGCCGCATCAAACCAGTCAGTAGGCTGATGACAAAAAAAAAAAAAAAAGTATTTGGTTTCTGACAAAATAAATATCGAACGAAAAAAGATAACTGTGGCTAACTTAATACAAGGTTAATGCTTGGAACAAGCCCCTTGGGTGGAGAAAGCGTGAGTGATGACGCCGACGTACCATGAACTTTCTATGCGCCGGCTCTGCCCCGTGGTCAGTGGCTACTCTGTCGTGGAGGGGGATCGAACAGCTTCCTTCACGCCCCCACGCCCACACCCGGACCGGTTCCTCGAACTACAAGGACGACTCCTTCATTTCCTGGTGAGTCAGGGCGCACTATGGAGAGCGTCTGATGTACGTTTAATTATTGAGTAGGTCCACATTACGCTGCAACAAGTTGTGCTGTCATAGAACCCGGTAAGTAGATACAACGTGGAGGGAAGCCTGAGTCACGATATAGATCATATTACCTGAGTGTAATTGCTCCCTGAGGGGTAAAACATATTTTTTTAGGGGGTATGTATTTCGGTCACAAAACGAACCCATTTTTAAAAAGCATTACTGCTGTTACTATTTCGTAATGCTGTAATACTTCGTACATAAAATATCAATAGTTACATTTGTTTTTGAAATACTAGTACTATACGTGGCACAGTGTGGTGGTGGCTATAGCTAGTGAAGCAAATGTATGAAAATAGACAGAGCGAGGTGGCGCAGTGGTTAGCAGACTGGCCTGGCATTCAGGAGGACGATGGTTCAATCCCACGACCGGCCATCCTGATTTAGGTTTTCTGTGATTTCCCTAAATGGCTTCAGGCAAATTCTAGGAGGGTTCCTTTGAAAGGGCACGGCCAGCTTCGTTCCCTAATCCGATGAGGCTGATGACCTCGCAGTTTGATCTCCTCCTACCAAATCAACCCACCCCTGTGAAAACAACCTTCCTTATACAGTTCAACTGTTACACACATTCTTTTTATCGAGTGTGTTAACACTGTCAACCAGGAGATACGCGATCCGTTGAAAACATTTTTATTTATGTTAGGTTCAAATGGCTCTGAGCACTATGGGACTTAACTTCTGAGGCCATCAGTCCCCTAGAACTTAGATCTACTTAAACCTAACTGACCTAAGGACATCACACACATCCATGCCTGAGGCAGGATTCGAACCCGCGACCGTTGCGGTCGCGCGGTTCCAGACTGTAGCGCCTAGAACCGCTCGGCCACTCAGGCCGGCATTTATGTTGGGGACAGAAAGCCCACGAAGTCAAGAACGCACATGGAATCTTATTTATTTGAATTGGTTACTAGTTTCGGCTAATAATCTAGCCATTCTGAGTTTACGAAACATTCTTGCTTGGTGTTGCCTCCAGTCGGGTTTCACATGTCGTTAAAATGTATTTTAAAATGACGGCATCCATACATGACATAATTAAAAACAGCTTTTCATCGTTTGTGGCCAGTGTAATTCAACGATGGTCATAAAACAAAAGCATTATACCGTCACAGCTTAGTAACTGACACAATAAGTGTATACATCATTTCATAACAGAGATCGTCATTTGATCAGCAACTGACATATAATGTTCTCATTTACTAAATAATATAAATACTGACTGTGTCTGTTAGTAGTTGTAACAGCATAACGCTTTTGTCTTACGACCATCGTCCAGTTACGCTGGCCACGAACGGTGAAAAGGTGTTTTTAAATATGTCGCGTATGGATGTTGTCATTTTAAGACATATTTTAACGATGTGTGAAGCTGTAATAGCACCAACACTAATCAAGAATGTTTTATGATCTGAAGATGGCTGTATTGCTAGCCGAAACTAGTAATCAATACAAATAAAGAACATTTCATGAGCGATCTTGAATTCATGGGTTTTCAATATATAACAAAAATAGTAATAGTAATAACAATAATAATAATAACATAATTTTTAGTTTGTACCAAGCATGTAAGACAGTAAACCTGTCACATATACATCACATGCTTAAATATTTCATGAAAGTGCCTTCTCAGAGTTGTAATTCCAGCAATAGACGATAAATTGCTTCGCTATTCAATTCGCAACAATAAATGAGAAATAGACAGCACAGCACAACAGTAGCTATGTAATGGCTACTACACTGTAGTAGAGCCTACACTGTGGTATTATTATTAATATTGTTAGACGCAAAGCAGTGGCAGCATGAAGTCTTTAAATTTCTTGTAGTTTAGAAGTAAAGCGTCCAGCAATCACATTAACGTGAATAAAAATCTCTCCGTGTTCATGCCGCGTCAGATCAGGATAAAACTCCAAGCTTTCGACCACTACCTCCATGGTCGTCGTCAGGGCCCTGACGAAGACCATGGAGGTAGTGGTCGAAAGCTTGTAGTTTTATCCTGATCTGACGCGGCATGTACACGGAGAGATTTTTATTCAAGAAATACGTCGCGAAAGACTTCGTAGCCGAATCACATTAACGTGATTGATTTCAACTGACGGTGCAAGATATAAGTGAAGCAACTGTCGCTAGGGACAGGCGTGGCGCAGATGAAACATGTCTTGTAACAAGTGTCTGCCCTCGATGTGGGCACTTAGCTTTCTTTACTGAGAAGAGGTTGTAGGTAGCACCAGCAAGAGCTTCGTCATTCTATATAAAAACAGCTGTTACAAATAACCAATGCCAATTGTCTCGTTAACTCATTAGTTGGTGGTTTAATGCAACACCCATAAAAACTAATCCTTTCGCCATTTTAGAAATGAAAGTGTTCAAAGAAAACTCTTTTTCATTCTAAAGTTCAATTAGGCACTAACCAGTCATGTTCAGGGCTTACTTTGTCATTGCACCAAACAGCAGTCAGATTCTAGCATGTGAAATACATCGAAGAAGTTAACTGTAATTGATGTTACACAAGATATATTTTGAGACTGCTTGTTCCACCCACAAGAGCTGTTTCGGCGTAGCACTAGGAGGCTAATTATGAGAAGTTTATCGTTTCAAAGTGCAGATTCTTTGAGTACTCGACTGCGTACAAGCATGTAGTTCGCTATCACGTACCACTATCACAACCCATCTTTCATGATTTCATCTGCAGCTGGATACTCTATGCACCCTCTACCCGCCTGGCACCGAGCGAGGTGGCGCAGTGGTTAGCACACTGGACTCGCATTCGGGAGGACGACGGTTCAATCCCGTCTCCGGCCATTCTGATTTAGGTTTTCGGTGATTTCCCTAAATCGTTTCTGGCAAATGCGGGGATGGTTCCTTTGAAAGGGCACGGCCGATTTCCTTCCACATCCTTCCGTAACCCGAGCTTGCGCTCCGTCTCTAATGACCTCGTTGTCGACGGGACGTAAAACACTAATCTCCTCCTCCTCCTCCCCCGCCTGGCAGAGGGTGCATCGAACCACCTTCACAATAATTCTCTATTATTCCACTCTCGAATAGAGCATCGAAAAAACGAACACTTACATCTTTCTGTGCAAGCTCTGATTTCTCTTATTTTATTAAGGTGATCGTTTCTGCCTATGTAGGTCTGCGTCAGCAAAATATTTTCGCGTTCGGAGGAGAAAGTTGGTGATTCAAATTTCGAGAGAAGATTCCAACGCAACGAGAAAGTGCTTTGTTTTAATTATGTCAGTCCCAATTCCTATATCATGTTCGTGACGTCTCTCCCCTATTTCTCGATGACACAAAACGTGCTGCTCTTCTTTGAACTTTCTCGGTGTACTCAGTTAATCCTATCTGGTAAGGATCCCACCACCGCTCAGCAGTACTCCAAAAGAGAACGGACAAACGTGGTGTAGACAGTCATTTTACCGGATCTGTCACATTTTCTAAGTGTTCTGCCAATAAATCGCAGTCTTTGATTCCCCTTGTCTACAACATTTTCAGTGTGTTCTTTCTAATTTAAGTAGTTCGTAATTGTAATTCCTAGGTTCAAAAAAATGTTCAAATGTGTGTGAAATCTTATGAGACTTAACTGCTAAGGTCATCAGTCCCTAAGCTTACACTCTACTTAAACTAAATTATCCTAAGGACAAACACACACACCCATGCCAGAGGGAGGGCTCGAACCTCCGCCGGGACCAGCCATACAGTCCATGACTACAGCGCCTAAGACCGCTCGGCTAATCCCGCGCGGCAATTCCCAGGTATTTAGTTGAATTTATGGCTTACAGATTAGACTGATTTATCGTGTAACCAAAGATTAACGGATTTATTTTAGCACTCATGTAGATTACCTCTTACTTTTGAATATTTATGGTCGATTTCCAATTTTCGCACCATAGAGATATCTTCTAAATCGTTTTGCAAGTGGTTTTGGTATTCCAATGGCTTTACTGAACGATAAACGACAACATCATCTGCAAACAACCTAAGACGGTCCGTCAAATTATCTCCTTAATCGTTTATATAGATAAGGAAGAGCAGAGGGCCTATAACACTACCTTGGGGAATGCCAGAAATGGCTTCTGTTTTACTCGACGGCTTTCCGTCAAATACTACGAACTGTGACCTCTCTGACTGGAAATCAGGAATTCAGTCGCATAACTGAGACGTCATTCAGAAAGCCTCGAATACATTGACTTCTCCTTTGGAAAAGCTTGATAAAGTGACTCACGCAGTTAAATTTGAGAAGTATAAAGATGTCATGAACCCTGCCAGCCTGAGAGATTGAATTTTATAATAAGGTGGTCTGTGATAGAACTATTACGGATGCTACAAATAGTTCATCAGAAGGAGATGCAAAATGAACTTCTTATTAATCTTCCATATCTCTGACTTTTATTAGGCAATCTATTTTTTTATGACTGGATTGTTGGATTGGATTGTTTGGGGGAGAGACCAAACAGCGAGGTCATCGGTCTCATCGGATCAGGGAAGGATGGGGAAGGAAGTAGGCCGTGCCCTTTCAAAGGAACCAGCCCAGCATTTGCCTGGAGCGATTTAGGGAAATCACGGAAAACCTAAATCAGGATGGCCGGACGCGGGACTGAACCGTCGTCCTCCCGAATTTTTTGTAAGTCTCACGCTCACCATATTCGTTAACCTGCAAGGTACTAACTGTTGTTTCCTTAGTTACTTGTTTATTTTTTAACGGAACATGCAAAAAACAAAGTTGTTTGGTGGAAGAGAGAGACAAGTCCAATTTTTTTAACATTCAATAAATATCATAATAAATCTTTGTTTGGTTATGTAATACTCTATTGCGGTTTGTTAAAGAATGGGAAAAGGCAAGACCGATTAATAAAGTTTTTCAATTTCTGGAGAGTTTTTTGTGTTTTACTGGGCAGTACGTAAACGTGATTTATCTTGTTATTGTACCAATGCCTTCAGTTAAGGAGCTACTTAAGTGAGAAGTAGGGACTCAGAGGTCTGGGAAGCCGACAACGGCTGGGGGAGCGCTATGCTGGCCCCATGTCCCATCACAATGCATCCAAATGATGCCGTAAGGGAATACCGCATCTAAATGACGCCATGAGGCGAAGGTTGACACGGCGGTCGGTCAGAAATGGCTAACCCGTCAGGGTCGGATCGCGCAGATGGTACGAAACACATAGGAATCAGTTTTTCCAACAAATTTGTGAAGCATATTGGACAACACTTCTGCCTTAACCGTCAGTCCCCAACTTATCACGTAAAGGGTTCAGCAGCGATATGCGGCACGTGTACGCGTAAGAGCGAATTACAGTTGTGCGTCCGTTAGCCACACCCGTTGCTATGCGACCTTGCCGACTGTATGCCGCCGTCTGCACGTAACGTTGCGCGGCGACTAGCATTTTCCTGTAACGAGCTCAGTAGCGAATCGCAGTGCTAAGGGGGGCTCGCAGTGGGAGCCGACCTGCAGATAACGTCACGATAGCGTTCGCAGGTTTAAGTCACGTATGGCGACCATGGTACATCGAGAAGTATCCTCTGCAGTACACTTCACAGTGGTTTACTGCGTATAGATGTAGGTTTCCTCATAGGACACACCGGCAGCACTCTGGGACTTCAGAAACGCCGGCCGCGGTGGCCGTGCGGTTCTAGGCGCTCCAGTCCGGAGCCGCGCTGCTGCTACAGTCGCAGGTTCGAATCCTGCCTCGGGCATGGGTGTGTGTGATGTCCTTAGGTTAGTTAGGTTTAAGTAGTTCTAAGTTCTAGGGGACTGATGACCACAGCAGTTGAGTCCCATAGTGCTCAGAGCCATTTGAACCATTTTTTTGGGACTTCAGAAACTTATATTCACAAGCGTGAAGTAACGAACTTATGAGTCTTCGTTATCAATTACTACTCCCTTCGAAGAAAGTACTGTTGTTGAGAGCCTTACACAATTGAAGATCCAAGTTTTTCGTGAAGTATCAACTCCGTGCTGGCAAAAACTGGAGTGAAATGCAGTATTTCAGTCACGGGCGTCTTTCACAGCAATATATCTGTTCAGCATGAGGATATCAGGAGACATCAAAGTCTGTCTTAGAATGAGCAGTCTGATTTCGTGACCGAGCGAGGTGGCGCAGTGGTTAGACACTGGACTCGCATCCGGGAGGACGACGGTTCAATCCCGCGTCCGGCCATCCTGATTTAGGTTTTCCGTGATTTCCCCAAATCGCTCCATGAAAATGCCGGGATGGTTCCTTTGAAAGGGCACGGCCGACTTCCTTCCCCAAGCTTCCCTAATCCGATGAGACCGATGACCTCGCTGTCTGGTCTCCTTCCTCAAACAACCCAACCCAACTCTGGTTTCGCAGTCAAATGCTTTCTCTAATAAGGTAGATTGTAATGAAAATTTCTCTGAATGCGGGAGAGCATGACCCCCCCTCTTCTCTCTCTCTCTCTCTCTCTCTCTCTCTCTCTCTCTCTCTGTGTGTGTGTGTGTGTGTGTGTGTGTGTGTGTGTGTGTGTGTGTGTGTGTGGGCGCGAGCGCGACTATTTCTCCCATCTGAGCATCACTTACTGTTAACACCACCAAAGGCGAGATATGAATCTGAAATGCCATTTCTCAAGAATTTTAATGCGTGAATGCCGCATAAGAAATCTGCATGTTAGTTCGTTACATGCTCCGAGTCTCATTTGCTTGCTGTACCGTAATGGCGTGGAGTGAGTCAATTTACAACTCGTTAACTTAATACAGCTCGTTAATTTAATTTACACTTAAACACCTTTGTATACTGACTTGGTGCAGATGAGGTGAAAGTGGAGAAAAGAATATTCAGTTAATAACAAATGTATGTGAAACATGCAAACTAAATAACGTAAAAGCTTCTAATTTTTTTTTTTTTTATCACGTAGAAATAGGTGCACGTAAGGATATTTTTAGCTTACTTTTAAATTTATCTCCGAAATTTTTCAGCCTTTCAATAGCATTAGGCAAGTGATCAGAGAATCTCGCACTAGTGTTACGACCTTACTGCAACTTAAATGAATAAGGGTCACATTCTCTTCCAGTATTCTGATTATGGACTTCATTATTCCTTCAGAATTATACTGGGCTATGAACAAATGATTTGGAGGGAGAGAATATGCACTGTGATGGTTTGGTTAAAATACAGGGATGGACAAAAATATGCAAATTCAACACATTACCATGCCTAATATGATGTAGGAAAGTTGCTGGCATTCAAAAGAGACCCCCACTCCTCTTGGGATACAGAAGTAAAGTTCCTGTATGATTTTCAAGGGCATCTTACACCATCGTTCCTGCAAAAGAGTGGCAAGCTCAGATAACGAAAAATTTTTGACGTTTTCCCTTATTTGATAGGTCTCATTTAATTTCTCATTAATGTTGTACCATCTGATGTGCAGAACAGAATATACTGTTTCTTTTTTTTTAACCTAGAGAGAGAAGGAAAGCAGTCATTACTTATTTTAAACAAATTATGTACAGTTTCTTCTGTCGCTAAATGACTGTTAGCGTTGATTGCAATACTTAAAAGCTCTTCGATGTGTATTAAATGAAAGAGCATTTGTATATGTAAGATAGCGTAGTAGAAGAATGTCTGCCCTGGAAATTAAACCAAGCCTCTTAAATAACACACTATAATATAAAGAAGTACATTTGACGTGTGACAACGTTCTGTTTTGAATACTTTGCGGCTAATTAAAATTTATGCCAGACGGTGAGTCCCACGTATATAAAAGATTCAAATGGCTCTGAGCACTATGGGACTTAACTGCTAAGGTCATCAGTCCCCTAGAACTTAGAACTACTTAAACCTAACTAACCTAAGGATATCACACACATCCATACCCGAGGCAGGATTCGAACCTGCGACCGTAGCGGTCGCGCGGTTCCAGACTGTAGCGCCTAGAACCGCTCGGCCACCCCGGCCGGCGTATATAAAAGAAAAGATAGCCTAACGGTAAGGCGACTGCGTGGAATACACAGGAATGCTGAGTTAAATCCAATCCGCATCTGGCACAAATTTTAATTCGTCGCGACGTACTCAAAAGAGAACGTTACCATCCATCGAATGATTATATCGCTCAGCGATGAACATCTTAAAAGCTGTCGAAAACACGAAGTCAAAGAAACAGAAAAATGTACAACAGCTGTGTTGGACTATCTGAGCACACTTCCAATCCTGCCTCAAATTTTTATTGTCATTAATTTCCTTCTATGAAATTGTGAATCATGCCCGGAGGCGTGCTCATGTAATCTAAAGGTTAAGGTGCGAAGAGCACAAATCTGGGTTCGAGTACTGGTCTGCCACAAATTTTCATTAGACATGACGTACCGGTTACATTGGATTTCAGCATTTCTGAGCATTACTTAGCTGATTTCGCTGTCATTGCATCTTTATCGATGTCATTGTCAGTACCTCCGTCCATTTCACGTAAGTGAAATTAATTTAATGAAACGTTCTGTTTTGTTAGTGAAGAGCGTCAGTGCTTGGCTTTGAGATGATGATCAGGCTATATAATTGGTTCTTTTTTCTTTGAATATTATAATTCTGCTGACACGAAAAATGTCATGGAGCTTTGTGATACGAGAAGTTAGTCTTTGTGAAGTACGCCGGAAATGGAAACAAGAACGGATGGAGGAAATGTGAGAGTTGTCTTCTTCTTACAGACCGAGGGAATTAGATGAAGGCACCATTGTGAACCACTCTTACAATTTGCTGATTCACAGTTAGGAATTCATTTTCATGTTTAATGTAGTGAACAGCCAACTTTAAAAAGGCAACTTCTTCATCCGAGCCTTGTCGACTACTCTAGAATCGTCAATTACTCGTGCTGTGCGTGAAGCTGTTACAAAGGGCACTAGTCGGAATTCAGCGTACTTGGCGCGCTTCACCTGTTGCGTGACCTTACCTCAGGCAGCGTGCGCTACGCATACTCATTGCGTACTCCGGATCGCAGCGAACGCATTGTCACAGGTAGACTGGCGCATCAAGCAACTCGCTAACCTTCTAGGCTGGCGTGTAGTACGACCTCGAATCGAAAATGGAACCGTGACCTATACCGTACAGCGTGCACTGTCTGATACCTAACACGTGATCTTCTTTTTTTTTTCTCTCCCTTCAGTAACAGTCCAGGGGCCTGTAGAAAGATCACTTCTATTCGCCTTCTACTGCTCTCTAGTTTTGTCTGTTTGTCATGAGAATTTGTCAGCGTGAAACAGCGCACCATACACTGCGACCGAAAGAGTTTTCCTTGCTTACATACGTAGATGCACAGGATGAGGTGCAGAAGGGGGGGGGGGGGAGGGCTTAGCTTTCACTTTTTTACCTAAACTACCTATCTGTAACATTACGTCACGTTACACAGTCACGGCCTGTGTTTCAGTAGCCACTCTCCACTTTCTCTTCTTGATTCTGGAGATATTTGTCTCTGGAATTTTCTGTTAAACCACAAGCCGTTTCACTCTGTTACGCACGTTGTCTTTTGCACACAAGTAACGATTAACTTGGCCAATTCAATTATAATAAGGCTTTTATTTGAAAATAAAATGATTTCATTACGAGTGTCTCTTAACTCCATGTCTGTACACTAATTAGCATAACATCAGCTGTGCTTTTACCCACCCGAGACGTTACCGCTGATCGAAGTGAGATACGGTTCAACACAATACATGTCAGAAGTGGGACCCTCATTCCCTTTCGGGTATCCCCGCGTATTTTTTCTTTTATCACCTACTAGCTGACGAACCCGGCATTTTCCAGGTATTCATTTTGCTGATTTTCTATTATAAACTAGAAAAAAAACAAAAAAACTGTGTTTGTAGTGTAATATCGAAAAAGTTTCAATTCCATGTATTCGTGAAAACATTTTTGGAATTATGAAACGGTCTACACGCTGAGCGCAACTGCTTCTCGTGTCTACAAGACAATTTTTTAACGTCTTATGATAACGCCTTTTCATAGCTCTATAGACGGCTATTGTTTTCACCTACAACTTTGAAGTTGAAGACTGTCAAAAGCGCTGTCAAGTGTTAAGGATTTCCTTAAGCTTCCTCGGCTGTAAGAGTATCTTAGTAGTAAAGAATAAATATATTAAAACAACATACGTACATTTTTTCTCAGAGTTTATGAGGTCATATTTCTTGAACTATGTGTCGTTCAATGATGTATGTGTGGAGGTACATTCAACGGCATACGTCGATACTATCTGCAGAATAGGCAGCGAATAGAGTTAGTAACAAAGAAGTAAATAATTTAAACGCCATGCATGATGCGGCAGTTTCTCACGCATGTCAGTGTTTATGACGTCATATCTCCTGATCTATATATTCATGGGAGCCCTCTCAAGTAACGGGAGCTTAATTATAACTACCCTGTATACTGCTAATCTACCATTAGGCAAGTAAGTGAATTTAAATATCTCGGAAGCACAATAACTGAAATCTTGAGATGTCACCAAGGAGGTGAAATCTCGAATTGTCATATCGGAGGAGGCATTCAACAGAAAGAGGAGACTCTTATGTGGCAAATTAGATAAAGGACTAAGGAAAAGGCTTCGCAAATGTTTTGTCTGGAGTGTGGCACTATATGGGGCAGAAACATGGACGCTGAGACGAGAGGATTAAAAAAGGTTAGAAGCATTTGAGCTGTGGATGTGGAGGAGAATGGAGAGAATAAGATGGATGGAAAGAGTGAGTAATGAAAGAGCAGTGGAAATGGTTGGTGAGAGAAGGTGTCTGCTGAAGGTTGTAAGAGAAAGGAAAAAGGAACTGGTTGGGACATTCATTGAGAATGGAGTGCTTGCTAGTAGATGCTTTGGAAGGACTGGTTTGTGGGAGAAGGCTGAGAGGAAGAAGGAGATACAAGATGATAGACGACATAAAGGGAAGATGAAATTATGCAGACCTGAAGAGGATGGCAGAAAACCGGACAGCCTGGAGAACTACCATGTGAAGACCTGCCTTTAGGCAGAACACTGATGATGATGATGTATACTGCTACGCCTCAACAACCTGCCTCCCTTGACTAGGCACGTTTTCCGCATGTAGACATGGTCACCTAATTCTTCTACCAAGTTTGGTCACACAATAGTAAAACATTCCTAAATCTTGCATGGTTTCTTTGAAAGGGTACGTCCCATTCCGAGGTTTTACTGTTTCCGATGACCTCGCTGTAGATGAAACATCAAAGCCTTATCTTTGTTTGCGTTCTACATTTTCTGACCAATGTAAAGTATGGCATCATTGATGTATGTTCTACCGTGACACGTAGATTCGGTTAGCGATTCGGTTCTAAGGGGAAGAAGGCGAAACTCCTCAGCTGAACTGCGTGCGACTCGAGACGATAGGGAACAGCAGTCCAGCCAGTGTCCTAGTGAGAACGGGAGGGCCTTTCTGCCTGTTAGTCATTCTGCGGCACGAGCACCGTCAGATTTTACGATCTCCTGTCCCTCGCGTCGGCAAACACGTTCGCCCGAGGGCGCCGCTTGGGAAACAACTGGCCGGCCGGAGACTGCGGTCTTCGCCTTTCGCCCAGCCGGCACGATCTCCCAGTCTGACAGTCTGCGCGTTAATTGGCCCCCTATACGTGGGACTGGACCACTGGACACTGGGCCACGAGTTGCGCAACGAGCGAGGCACAGCCGGCAGGTGTCTCGAGGAGGCTATCCAGTATTTGGTCGCTCCTTATATGCAGTCTATACCTTAAGAATGAATGTACACTGAAGAGCCAAAAAACTGGTACACCTGTCGAATATCGTGTTGGGCCCCTGCGAGCACGCTGAAGTGCCGTAACACGACGTGGCGTTGACACCTTGAATCCTGCAGGTCTGTCCATAAATCCGTAAAAGTACGAAGGGGTGGAGATCTCTTCCGAACAGCACGTTGCAAGGCATCCCAGATATGCTCAATAATGTTCATGTCTGCGGAATTTGGTGGCAAGTGGGAGTTTTTAAACTCAGAAGAGTGTTCCTGGAGCCACTCTGTAGCAATTCTAGACGTGTGGCGTGTCGCATTGTCCTGCTGAAATTTCCCAACTCCTTCGAAATGCACAATGGGCATGAATGGATGCAGGTGATCACAGAGGATGTTTACGTACGTGTCACCTGTCAGAGTCGTGTCTAGACGTATCAGGAGTCCCACACCACTCCAACTGCACCGCCCCACACCATTACAGAGTCTTCACCAGCTTGAACAGTCCCCTGCTGACATGCAGGATCCATGGATTCATGAGGTTGTCTCCATACTTGTAAGCTTCCATCTACTCTATACAATTTGAAACGAGACAAGGCTACATGTTTCCAGTCATAAACAATCCAGTATTGGTGTTGACGGCCCCAAGCAACGTGTAAAGCTTTGTATCGTGCAGTCATCAAGGGTTCACGACTGGGCCTTCGGCTACCTCGGAGATGCTGTGTCTCATCGCTCGAGCGCCTCTTACAACACCACGTTCAAACTCATTTAAATCTTGATAATCTGACATTGAAGCAGCAGTAACCGATCTAACAACTACTGCCAGACGTTCGTTGTCTTATATAGGCGTTGCTGACCGCAGCGCCGTATTCTGCCTGTTTAAATATCCCTGTATTTGAATTCGCATGCCGGTACCAGTTTCTTTGGCGCTTCAGTGTATACTGTTACTCATGAAACCGTTTTCTAATGTTTTCAGGACAGCTTCACTTTGTAGTGTCTAACAATGTCCAAATGACTACATAACGAACAACAAGGTGTTTCGTAGTTCGAGCCTGCAGATGTAGCACGCCGTCCTTGACCGGTTACGTTATGAAGTTTGGCGTGTGCAGTCACATGATCGGTAACAGGGATAATGTAAAGCACTGACTTGCAAAGACTCTTCAGAGAGACCTACTAATCATAATTTTTTGTTGATTTACTTAAATTATTTAACAAAGCAACACCTTTCAAGATACAAACCTCATATTCAGGCTAGAATGTCAATACAAAAGCAATTAACCAAAGTACACATAAGTATTAAAATTGATCTTTAGAGAATTGGCCATCTCGCGGAGAAAGAGATAGATCACCCACTATAAACGAATGCTTACTACACTTGTTGGTCTGCTGTCCGCACAAAAAAAAAAAAAAAAAAAAAAAAATTAAATGCTTTCAGATCTGAAGATGATTGTGCCTGACAATAAAGAGCTTTAAACGGCATGTAGGTTAGACTATAACATCTCGTCGACATTGAAGTCAGTCGGGTTTTGAGTGGCCGGTGACCAAAGATGGTCGAAAGAAGCGTCTGTCAGCTACTTAAGGAACCAGATAACATTCTCTGGACAATCATTAATTTATTTATTCAGTTTTTACACTTCCCTCTTACAGCTGAAGATGCTATAACATTAAAGAATATCCATCACGCTATTACAGATATATCACAACTTTTTTGGGATTACACTTTCTTTTCATTTTCTTTCTTACACGGTTAATCACATTTATCGTCTTGCCTATGAAGTTAATTTTCTTTTAGTTCTCCAGACCTTTCAGGAGATTATTTTTTATTTAATTTTACTTTATTTTCATTTATTGGCATCTGATTAGTGCTCAACATTTTATTACAAAAGTTGCACACGTGAACGACATAAAAGACAAAGAGTGCGCAACAACAGACAACTGATCAGTTATCACATCATGGTATCTGGTAACAAGTTCAATCATCTAGATTGTTAAGGGGAAAAAAGAACAATACAGATAAAGCAATTTCATCAGAAGTGATGTCGCTGTCTAAAATTTCTGTTGTCCTTGGGATCCAGCAAGGTAAAAATTAAAGAATACGTAGATATGTCTCTACAGGCGGACAGGCCTTCCATGGGATGGTACGGGTATTCGCTGTCGGAATAGGCACTCAATTTATGTGTAGACTACAATTTGTTAGCAAGTCTATGGCAATTCTATGAGACGTATTTTCTGATGCGAGAATGGTGATGTTATATTCGGGAAAAACTGTTTCAATTTGATTAGTCTCTCGTACAAAAAAAAAAAAGAAAAAAAAATGCAGGCCGCAGCCGTTCGCACGAAAAACGTAGGCGAGTTTAACCATTTTCTGATGCTACGTTATACGACAAAGTTGGGGAGTCTCTGACGCCCATTCTGTGAAGATGACTGCCCAGACTGCTACCATTTCGTGTCAAGAAAATGTTCCATATGCAGTCTGAAAAAAATGATTTAGTCTTTTCCCTAAATTCTTTTCACATTTTGGAAAGGATTTCTCCAGCACAACTGCCACTTGTCTGCAGTTGACAGTAGGCACAAATTGCCTGGCCGTCTCCCTTACAATGGTAATAAAACCACAGTCCTCTGTGGCTTGTACTCGTCCACGGAGCATTGCAACACAAGGACACTAACGCGAAAGAAACTAAAATGATAAAACGAGATGCTCTCCTTCACGCCGCTCGCTAAACAGGTTTGTAACTGTTCCTCTGCTGCTTCGTCTGCCTTGGAACGTCTTCATCATGTCGAGGTCGGCTTCCCGTTACGAAGCAGAAGGCACTCCATGAAAATATGCAAGCGTGAACTTCGCTTTCGCTTATTAATTTCTCCCCCGAAGCACGCTTCTGGGCGTCAAAATTACCTTCCTCGGAGAAAAAACTGCTTGATTATTACGGCTACTTTCGCTACTATGCACGATAAGGAACAATTTTGTTGCTTAATGTTTCTTGGAAGAAGAAATATGAAAGTACTTTTCGTTTCGTTCGTTTTTCTCGGGGCAATTCTCATGTCTACGTCGATGTCTTTAGAGAAGAAGCAAAAAAATAAAACCCTCGAAGATTATCGGGGTTCTCGTACGCTCTCGATGAAGGTAGATGCAGACGTTTACTGCACTGAATAAGTGAAACTACTGAAAACTAACTCATAATGGCACCGAATGAAATAGTGCAACGAAAATTTTTTCGGAGGCAACAAGTGCCAACGTCCGCATTTATTTTGATTGTGAGTGTGCCTTTATGTATCTCAGTATGGCACACAGATTTTACCTAAGGAAGTGTTAAAGGGCTATCATACAAGTTCTCGTAGAGTGAAAACATGCTACGTTGTGAACAGTCCTGTTCACACAACGAGGGATCAGAAGCTCTTTGAAAAATTCATAGATTTACATTTTCGGTAATTTTCTGGAATTACCGCTGGGAAATACCAAATAAAAAGTCTTCTGAGTTTGAGACAATAATAGCGAAACAAAATTCAGAGTTCTTTCGCAAGCTAATTTTTAAAGTACATGTAGTAAGTGTAATTTCACTTTCAGTAAGCTCTATAAACCCATTATCATGTGAAAGCTAATATAGTTTCAGTGAAAGTTTAAGTAGTTATAGTAATAATCATTTTAGAAGCTCTTTCCTTGTCCACGTTTGCTTCTTAATATGTAACACGGAAATGTGGTTCTACCTTGAGCATAAGAAAATGTGATTCTTCGTTGAGCACAGACATTTATTTTTCTTGTTTTACTGCCCATATATGTTTCGGAGAAGTTTCTCCATCTTCAATAGGTTTTATATTAATTATTGTCTTATTATTACATACTGGTGTTCACAAGCCTGTTTGGTATTTGCAGCATAGCTGTTATATTTCCATCGTGTTTCTACACCCTGTAGAAGCCGGTATGTAACAGTGAGATAATAAATAAAACCCACTGAAGGTGGAGAAACTTTTCCGAAGCATGTATGAGTAATGAAATAAGAAAAATTGTGTTTGCACAAGGCTGGACCGCATTTCCATATCATATAGTAATAGTAAAAAAATTTCCAAGTGTTGTACGTGAGATGCTTCGTCAGCTGCCATCGAACATACAGTCACAGCATGTAAGCAGCGGACTATAAGTCGTAAAAGCTACTAGAACCTATTCGAAGGCGGAACAGAGCGCAGAAAAGCCGGGCCTACATTGACAAAACGAAAATGCTGCTGCACATCTACTTCTGTTGAGAATTACTGGAAACTACAAGACTTCGCACGGAAATAAGTGTGTGTTTCGGTGTCATAATTCTGAGGTTATGTTAGCCGATTACTACGTGGATCATCATCTAAGCTGCCCCCACCCAATTTGAACTCGTTTATCCACTTGGAAAGAGCTGAATATGAAGGAGCAGTGTCCCTGAGTGTGCTCTCAAAATCGGCGTGAATTTCCTCCTCTTTCTTATATTTCTTTACGAAGTACTTTATCACTGCTCGAATCTCTATATTATTCCATCCTCACAAATCACTACATGGGAACAACAACAGAAAGACGCCCGCATCACAGATCCCTAGCCATAGCGTTGACGCATCACTTTTTACTCACAAAAGATGATTTATTATTACGAGGGAATCTCGTTGCACTAGCGCTGACATCTGGTGGTGATTTCTCGACCTTCTCAATGCGGTATTCGGAAGCTTGCAATTTTAACACCCCACCGTGTCTAATGTATTTCACTGTTATCCTGCCGCACTCTTATAGAATACCAGACTCGACCGGTTTCCTTGTCCAGTGTAAACTAGGACTCGAAGTCGCCTGGCCTTTAAACTCTAGGTAAAAAAAGAAATGCAGAATATTGGTGTCACAGTGAAAGTTTCAGATCTTATTACAGATGGAGGAACGTAGCAACCAGTCCAGCGTCAAGCATTTTCTGTAACGACCTTTCACCCACAAATTCCACTGTAGGTGTCTCCTAAATTAGCGCCTTACAAGGTGCAAGCAAGTCCCGGTTGACATCATAACTGTCTGGAACCACACTTCCGGCTGCCACATGTGTAGTTCTCATTAAGGACAGTCCGCTAATGACTTCATTTGCTGTACCAACCGACTGTTGTCTGAACGTGACTGCGAGAATATTAGAACGAAAATTGAACTAATTTGTGCGCTAGTAAGGTAACAAGCAATGTTCGTCCAGGAGTGAAGTGCGGCACAAGTTTTCTTCGCATTTTTTGCGTATTAAGAGAGATCGCGACGGTGTTCCATGTTTGTACTGTTCCTTGCTCCGATAGGTGCAAAAATCTCCAAATTATTACTCTCTTAAAAATATGCTACGTCACAGTCTTTTTCCAAGCTCCGCCTCTGTCTGTGTTACTAAATGCTTAACCCGGTTCAAGGTTCATGGTGCAAGATGCCTATTTTTCAGGTTGCCTATCAAACGGTCTTTAGGGACAGTAAAAAATTTCATTTGCAGTGTCTTATATAACTATCGACCGAATTTAAAAATTTAAAATGCTATCACAATCTACTCTTTAAGAGGTACAATCTTACGTTAAAGGTTTACACATCAAGGCAAGTATAAAAGCTAGAAACTGTGTATATGTCCTGAGAAAGAGCAATTCACGACGCGCAAATCGCCCGGACTATGTTCACCCAGTATTTGAAAATGGGAGCACTTAGCGACTTGCAATAATAAGCTTTGCACGTAATTTAAAACTTTTACGAAACTATTTCTCACTAACACCCCCTTTCCCCCCCTCCCACCCCCCCCCCCCCCCACCCCCCGCCCCGCACCCCCACACTCTCGCTGCCACAAAATCATTATTTTATTACTGATTCTATTCGAACACATTTTGCGGACAGTAGCCACATATACAACTGAACGTAACTGCAAAATTATATGATTGTACGAATCATAGTTCAGGAGATATGGCGTCATAAATATTCAGATATGTGTAGTTTTTGCTTAAAACGGACCGCAAATTACTCACAATATACTCATCCAGTGTAAAGACAGCGCATAGTGACTTCCAACAAACCTTAACCATTATTCCCAACGTCTTCTAAAACTATTCTCGTTCGCGTGTTTGACGTCAGAAGTTTAACACATTAACTCGCATGTAAAGTAGTCAGATGTTTGAAACTGCTTGATACATGGAAATTCGACTAATTAAAGAATCGAGGGTTCACTGGTTGTTCACCGAAATTTCCGTAAAGCTAAGATTAGCTTATGCTTATCAACTGTCCTATGTACGCGATCGTCATTGAAAAGTACTAATACAAACTTCATTGTTCTCTTCTAAATTTCTGACAGTTACTTTTTCGTATTTGCATTTTCCATACATTCTCTGTCTCACCTAGCAAGCTTGCTTTTGGTGTTTATTTAGGCTACATAGCCGACTTTAAATTTTCATGCTGCCGTTCTTCTGCTGTAACAATTTGTATAAGCTTGCAAGGCGATTTCATTTTTGAACCTAACTTTCTGTAAACACCATCACTCTTAGGCTGACATTTGCCCATATTTTTCTGAGTCGGGAGAAATAATCGGTTTTATACTTGTTTACGAAATCATAATGAATTCCGGAAATAATTTTCATCACGGAGATCAAATAGCGAGCTAAATGAATGCGTGTCTAGGACACTGCGTTGTAGGCTACAGATTCATAAAAGGACGAATTCACTTTCATTTCCATGGATGATGATAGTGTTGCGAAGCTAATGTCGCATATTAAGTATCTGTTGATGATCGGTGAAAATCCTCTCGACAAAAATTTATGGTTGTACATCGCTAGCTTGCAGAACTACTGTGCAAGATGGTGCCAGGGCCGATGTTAATACTGTCTTTTGAAGTCGCAGGTTTTAAATCTTCAGCTGCAAATATTAATATTTTAATTTTTAAGTAAACTACCCATTTTGATATATGATGTTGAAAGGAAGAGACTTTGTGCAACTCACTTCAAATATCTTTATCATCGTAGACTGATTGTACAAAACACTTCTAATTGAAAGCTGGAGACTAACAGTGGCACTTCTCATCTTGCCTATTATAATACTCGCATAGGACAATTTCTTACAAAAGTTTACTATACAGAATGATTACATACTCAGGAACAGTATGAAAGACAGAAATTATAGGTAACAGCTTTATATAACTGGCAATGTGGTCACTATGCTTACTAATTTCTAGATATTGAATAAATGGTACTAAAATTTAGATTCTACGTTTATGGGCTAAATTTTGGGCACGTACTATTTTTCGGCTGCCTAGCAACATGACGACAGAAAATGTATCCTCAAAACAATAAAACTGGCATTTTTGAACGATTACATCCTAAAATTCGAACATTTTGGTATTCTCATTACAACAATTAGTTTGAATAAAGATATTTACTAAATTACATATTTTTCAAAAAACGTAATGTTTTATACTAAGAAAAATATAACAGTTTTCAAATAAAGTATGTCAAACCTAAAACAAATAATTATTAACATGTTCGAGAACTTCCAGAATCTAAACATCTGAAGATTTTCTCAAGTCGACTGGTTTCAATCAGACTATTGATAAGATTGCCATGAGTCAAACTTCAATTACATGTGAGTAACACAGAATATAAAATTTAATGTTTACCGCAGACTTTGTATGTGTTACATAGAACGCTGCACTTATATAGGCTATACTCACAAAAATCGTTGTATGTACTGGGTGATCAAAAAGTCAGTATAAATTTGAAAACTGAATAAATCACAGAATAATGTAGATAGAGAGGTACAAATTGACACACATGCTTGGAATGATATGGGGTTTTATTAGAACTAAAGAAATACAAAAGTTCAAAGAATGTCCGACAGATGGCGCTTCATCTGATCAGAATAGCAATAATTAGCATAACAAAGTAAGACAATGCAAAGATGATGTTCTTTACAGGGAATGTTCAATATGTCCACCATCATTCCTCAACAATAGTTGTAGTCGAGGAATAATGTTATCAACAGCACTGTAAAGCATGTCCGGAGTTACGGTGAGGCATTGGCGTCGGATGTTGTCTTTCAGCATCCCTAGAGATGTCGGTCGATCACGATACACTTGCGACTTCAGGTAACCCCAAAGCCAATAATCGCACGGACTGAGGTCTGGGGACCTGGAAGGCCAAGCATGACGAAAGTGGTGGCTGAGCACACGATCTCACCAAACGACGCGCGCAAGAGATCTTTCACGCGTCTAGCAATATGGGGTGGTTCTAATAAAACCCCATGTCATTCCAAGCATGTGTGTCAATTTTTACCTCTCTATCTACATTATTCCGTGGTTTATTACGTTTTCAAATTTATACTGACTTTTTGATCACCCAGTACATTCCACATCTTCTCGTAAACCACTCGTTTGATTTTAACCAAACTTGGATATATATTGGCCTTGCCGCAGTGGTAACACCGGTTCCCGTCCCGTCAGCTAAGTTAAGTGCCCCCAGGCTTAGCCAGCATATCGAAGGGTGAGCGTCCGAATCTGCCGAGCGCTGTTGGCAAGCAGGGTGCACTCAGCTCTTGTGAGGCCCATTGAGAAGCTACCTGATCAGAAGTAGCAGCACTGGTCACGAAAACTGAAAACGGCCGGCACAGCAGTCTGCTGACCATATGCCCGTCCATATCCACATCTAGTAACACCTGCGGATTCAAGATGAGATGGCGATCGCTCGGTACCGTTTCGCTTTCAAGGATTGTTCGGATGGAGTTTGTTTCTGAGTCGGAAATACATTGAAGAGACAAAGAAACTAATACACCTGCCTAATATCGTGTAGGGCCTCCGCGAGCACGCGGAAGTGTCGCAACACAACGTGGCTTGGACTCGACTAATGTCTGAGGTGGTGCTGGAAGGAACTGATACCGTAAATCCATTAGACTACGAGGGGGAAGAGATCTGTTCTTGAGATATGATCAATAATGCTCATGTCTGGGGAGTTTGGTGGCCAGCGGAAGTGTTTAAACTGAGAAGAGTGTTCCTGGAGCCACTCTGTAGCGATTATGGACGTGTGGGGTGTCCCATTGTTCTGCTGGAATTGCCCAAGTCCGTCGGAATGAACAATGGACATGAATGGATGCAAGTGATCAGACAGGATGCTTTCGTACGTGTCACCTGTCAGAGTCGTATCTAGACGTATCAGGGGTCCCATATCACTCCAACTGCACAAGCCCTACATCTTTACGAAGCCTGCTCCAGCTTGAACAGTCCGCTGTTAACATGCAGGGTCCGTAGATTCATGAGGTTGTCTGCATACTCGTATACTTCTATAAGCTCGATACAATTTGAAACGAGCCTCGTCCGACCAGGCAACATGTTTCCAGTGATCAACAGTCCGATGTCGGTGTTGACGGGCCCACACGAAGCGTAAAGCTTTGTGTAGTGCAGCCATCAAAGGTATACGAGTGTGCCTTCGGCTCCGAAAGCCCTTTCGATGAAGTTTCGTTGAATGCCAGAATGAGATTTTCGCTCTGCAAAGGAGTGTGCGCTGATATCAAAATTCTTGGCAGATTAAAACTGTGTGCCGGAACGAGACTCGAACTCGGGACCTTTGCCTTTCGCGGGCAAGTGCTCTACCATCTGAGCTACCCAAGCACGACTCACGCCCCTTCCTCACAGCTTTACTTCCGCCAGTAGCTCGTCTCCTACTTTCCAAACTTCACAGAACCTCTCCTGCGAACCTTGCAGAACTAGCACTCCTGGAAGAAAGGATATTGCGGAGACATGGCTTAGCCACAGCCTGAGGGATGTTTCCAGAATGAGATTTTCACTCGGCGGCGGAGTGTGCGCTGATATGAAACTTCCTGGCAGATTAAAACTGTGTGCCGGAACGAGACTGGAACTCGGAACCTTTGCCTTTCGTGAAAGAGTGAAAATCTCATTCTGGAAACATCCCCCAGGCTGTGGCTAAGCCATGTCTCCGCAATATCCTTTCTTTCAGGAGTGCTAGTTGTGCAAGATTCGCAGGAGAGCTTCTTTGAAGTTTGGAAAGTAGGAGACGAGGTACTGGCGGAAATAAAGCTGTGAGGACGGGGCGTGAGTCGTGCTTGGGTAGCTCAGCTGGCAGAGCACTTGCCCGCGTAAGGCAAAGGTCCCGAGTTCGAGTCTCGGTCCGGCACACACTTTTAATCTGCCAGGAAGTTTCGCTTCGTTGAATGGTTCACACGCTGACTCTTATTGATGGACCAGCATTGAAATCTGCAGCAAATTGCGGAAGGGTTGCACTTCTGTCACCGCTGAACGATTCTCTTCAATCGTTGTTGGTCCCGTTCTTGCAGGATCTTTTCCCAGCCCCAGCAATGTCGGAGATTTGATGTTTTACCGGATTCCTGATATTCACGGTACTCTCATGAAATGGTCGAACGGGAAAATCCTCACTTCATCGTTACCTCGGAGATGCTGCTTCCCATCGCTCGTGCGCCGACTATAACACCACTTTCCATCTCACTTAAATCTTGATAACCTGTCTTTCTAGCAGCAGTAACCCATCTAACAACTGCGCCGACCGCAACGCCATATTCTACCCGTTTACATATCTATGTATTTGAATACGCTTGCCTATATCCTTTTCTTCGGCGCTTCAGTGTATATGAAGAACTGTATCTGACAACTGCGATAGACACGTGTTGTCGTATATAAGCGTTACCAAGTGCGGCACCATATTCTGCCTGCTATATCTCTGTATTTGAATACGCATGCCTATACTAGTTTCTTTGGCGCTTCAGTGTATATACAGTGTTATATAAGATCTTCTTCTAATGTTTGAGAACAGCTTTACTTTTGTAATGACTAGAAATGTCCAAATGATTACATAACAAATAACATGGTGTTGTTACCCAACGAAAAATTGTGATTTAACGGATGTGCAAACACTTTCGAACAGAATACTTTTATTTTGGTAACTTTTTTCTTTTTATTTGACATAAACGCATGTTGTTTAGTGTCAAAATGATTATTCTTTCGCTGCACCCTCCTCTTGATGCTAAATCTACACGCAATGCCAGATATGTAGGTAGTACATAAATTTCTTTGAGCAGGTGATTTTGAGTCCTTAGAGCGCTAGCAAGGTGTTAACGGTTTTGTTAGCGCCGCCCTGTTGTACAGGGGATTCGGCACGCACGTCGAAATCAGGGTCACCTTGCGGTACGAGAGTTGCGCGGTAGTTGTGTTCGAGACTGTGTACCGGCAGCGGTCGCAGAGGCAGACACATTCCGGACGTGTGTCTGCGATTCGTATCGGCGGGCGGGCCATGCCGGGCTGCGGAGTCGGGTTCGCTTCCTGAAGCGGAGGCGGCGGCAGCGGTGAGCGGCGGCGAAAGTACTCGCAACAGCGGGCAGCCACTCCCGAATGCGTCATGCGGCGAGAAAGGCGCTGCACAGGCACGCTTAGGAACATATTTAAAGGCGGCGCACTGGGACCGCCCACGCGCTTGCGAGGGCTCGATTTCTGCACCCGGGAAGGTGATCAGCGCTTCCGTTTCGTTCTTGCACTAAGGGATCATCGTATCTAGCATCTCTAAATTACTTTTGGGATCTTACATTGCTCATTCTGGAAACTGGATGTCTCGAAGCGGAAAAAACTGACTCTAGACACATGCATAACGCGATATCCAGAACTGCTCTAGCTGTTGTTATCTCAAGATTCGTTTTTCTGATTTTGTCACAGTATCTTTCAATGTTATACATCGACATTTCTAAGGTACTTCCTCTTATAACAAACTCTCCTTTACAGACTGCCGTTTGCTTTCCTTGTTATTTTAAGAATTATTATCTGCTGCGGCGTTGCCGTATTTTATTTAGCACTAGTGAAACTGACAGTGCTTTGCAATTGCTAAATATGTATGGGAACTGGATATACATCCTAAGGTCTTCTCTCGCCCCCCGCCCCCCTTGCCAACTATACCATCTCACTGTGCGTCACTCCGTCCCCCTTTCTCTCTGTCCATCTCCTCCTGTCCCCTCTCCTTTTTTTTTCAATTCCCCCCTCTCTGTCCTACCTCTCTCTCTCTGACCTTGAGACATCTACAGGGTGTTACAAAAAGGTACGGCCAAACTTTCAGGAAACATTCCTCACACACAAATAAAGAACATATGTTATGTGGACATGTGTCCGAAAACGCTTAATTTCCATGTTAGAGCTCATTTTAGTTCTTCCACCTACGCTCAATGGAGCACGTTATCATGATTTCATACGGGATACTCTACCTGTGCTGCTAGAACATGTGCCTTTACAAGTACGACACAACATGTGGTTCATGCACTATGGAGCTCCTGCACATTTCAGTCGAAGTGTTCGTACGCTTCTCAACAACAGATTCGGTGACCGATGGATTGGTAGAGGCCGACCAATTTCATGGCCTCCACGCTCTCCTGACCTCAACCCTCTTCACTTTCATTTATGGGGACATTTGAAAGCTCTTGTCTACGCAACCCCGGTACCAAATGTAGAGACTCTTCGTGCTCGTATTGAGGACGGCTGTGATACAATACGCCATTCTCCAGGGCTGCATCAGCGCATCTAGGATTCCATGCGACGGAGGGTGGGTGTATGTATTCTCGCTAACGGAGGACATTTTGAACATTTCCTGTTACAAAGTGTTTGATATCACGCTGGTACGTTCTGTTGCTGTGTGTTTCCATTCCATGATTAATGTGATTTGAAGAGAAGTACTAAAATGAGCTCTAACATGGAAAGTAAGCGTTTCCGGACACATGTCCACATAACATATTTTCTTTCTTTGTGTGTGAGGAATGTTTCCTGAAAGTTTGGCCGTACCTTTTTGTAACACCCTGTATAGTTATAGCAGACGAAATCTTGATTGTGAACTAATGTCGCTTAAAATGAATGAGTAAATCAGTTAGGATCGTTGGTATATGGAGTATGAGATACACCTTTCTATCTGCTGGATCTGTGAGGATAGTGCTTCAGTGACAGTATTTTTCATTAGAGTATCGCGTCTAAATTTGAAGCAAATCGGTCAAGATCTTTTCGAGATTTTTGGTAACAACATCTTCTCTTTACGTATTATGTACATATTGTCTATGTTAAAGATCTATAGCCCATGTCCATCCGAATGTTCATTCGACTTCCATGCAAAAATTTGAAGTGAATCGGTTAAGAAATTTTCGAGTTTTTTGCTAACAACGCTTCCCCTTTACTTGCCAGGTGGTTATAATTAATATTTCCCTATTTAACACGTTATAAGACGAAAACTAATTACAGTACGAGTACAAAACTTGCTAGTATTAATGTCCAGAGTATGGGGTGCATGATTTCCATGCGTCACAGCGCCACCCTCCAGTTCCAAGTATGGCCACCAGGTGCCATGATCAGTCATAGTCTCACACACATGACGAGTCGCAGTGCACTTCATGACGTGTCAGCATGAGCTTGGACAAAAGTAGCAGGGCATTATGGCGAAGTTCTATTATCAAGTAATGCCGCAGCTGCACTTCGAGAATATTGGTAGCTGAAAGGATTACGGAAGAGTACTCTTTCTCTACCTGATGTGCGGAGCATGATGAAGTTCGAATCAACTGGACAACTGGGCGTCGCTCCAGGGGAAAAGGCCGACGACCGGTTGCAGCACAGGCGGTTGATGAAATCGATGTTGCTATGGCAGACAACGCTCCACGCAATTCCCGATCGTCAGCCACTGCACGTACGGAAGGTGCTTCGAATCATTCTCAAATGGTATCCCTACAAGACTCCGCTGTAATTTCTGGTTGTGGGGCTACCTGAAGGATAGGGTTTACCAGGAGAACATTCCCACACGTGCTGATCTGAAGCGTAGCATGTCAAGGAGGGTAGCCAGAATACCTATGGACATCTTTCATTCTGCTGTGCAGAATGCAATCCTGCGCTTTCAGACTCTTCTGGACACTGATGGGCGCCATATTGAGCCTCCTTTGTAGCAGTAATGGTACCGGTATGTAATGGTACGATGTGCCGTGGCAGCACATTAAAAGTATTTCAATTCGATTGATTCTGCATTATTTCTCTTCCCCAAGTCCTTTACATTAATGCTAGCAAGTATGGTACTCGTATGATAGTTTCCGTGTTATAACATGTTAAATAGGGAAGTGTAATTATACCGACAGGTATTACATGTATAGTTGTATATTATGTATATTTAAAAAATATATAGCCTATGTCCGTCCGAATGTTCGTTAGAGTATCGTGCAAAAATTTGAAGTAAATCGGTCAAGTACTTTTTCAGATTTTTGGTAAGGAAGTTCAACAAAGACTTGTCTCAAACAGTAGCAGAGATGAAGAGGAAATAGAGGTGCAAAGAAAAGCAGTACATTCCGCCACAGGTTCGTTTACTAATCTACTAATCTACACTCATGTGTAGAATAACATAACATCGTCCTACAGTTCCCATTACACTCATTCAGGATAGTGAGTTCAGAATTCAGAAAAGAGCCTGGAAAAGATATTCCACATCACCTATTCTCACAAGACTCACAGGAAGGCTTCCCTTCCTTAAATTTTTTGATCGTACATATCTTAACCATTTTCTTTGTGATAATAACAGAGAACTATTTGTCTCTAGTGCAGATTAACCTCAACAATAAGAAAATAAACTGGAAGGGTTAAGTTTGAAATAAGATTGAATAAAGCAGTTATAAAGAGTAATTTAATACACAAAGGGGTTCAAAAAGTTAGTTACTCATTATTATGGAAGGCCAAGCAACTTTTATTGAATGCTGCACTACACTTCTACTTAACAAAGATACATGACACTATTTTTCGACATTCATTCGTCGACGATAGAAATCCGCTTCTCAGTCACGGAGTAATTCCGCTGTTTTTGGACGTCCTCATCGTCGGAAAAGCTGGGACTGCTCAGAATCAGTTGCGCGACTGCCAGGACATTGTCGTCCGTAGGTGATGTCATTAGGGAGCCACCCCGATCGTCGTCACCAAAGTCAGTGCGGCCTTGGTCAGATTGTTGCCACCATTTCACTACGGCTGGTGTACAACTTAGACGTTTTGCCCACAAGAATCGTGCTGTCCCGCCTACTTCAACTTTTAGAGTACGTTTCTAGTTGCCGCGCCATTTCACCCCCACTCTGCGATGTACCTGTTATCCGTAATGCAGCAGAGCTATGTCTTCAGGAAGTCCAGAACACGTGCTATATTCTGACAGTGCGCTAGCTTTATTTCATAATGGTCTTAATGTGGTACGGCCTGTGTAACTTACTTTTTGAAGTCTGCTCGTGTAATCAACGCACTGATAATAATGTGGTTCGAATTCACAATTAAGTCATAGAATTATTGATCAGATACTTTATTTGGGACACCTGATGACGACTGGACGGACAGGAAAAAAATGAACGCAAGAACAGAAGTGGCCTGGCTTGCTTTTGATAACCGAAATAGGGTTTCCAAATATGAGCCTCCGACGTGTCTGAAACGGAAAGTTTACAGGCGGAAAGTATTATCAACTTTGATTTATGCTGGTAAGATATGAACTTTTAAGGGGAGGTACCGGTGAAATTTCAGCCCAGTCGTAAAAAATTCGCAGGGGGCTGAGAATTTGTTTCATGGCATATCTTGGAATGCTGAATTCAGTGGGTAAATTCAATTTGCTAAACAAAATTTTTTGATACTTTTTGATTTTTGAGTTCTAAAAACAAAATCAATATTTTTTTCCAGATTCTAGATCACGGAACGTAGTCAGAAAAAAAATTTGAGCCAAAAATATTTAAAATTGACAGAGATGTAGCATTTTTTAAATTGTGACCTTTTTGATTTTTTTCAAAAAAGTTGAAGTACAGTTAATTTTTTGTCAGTAGATAGATACATACGGCGCAGAAATTTAATTGAAAAATAAATTTATATAAATGTGTCTGCATATGTGCATAATCTGTATGAACACCCGTAATCGTATATGTATATGTGCCTATCTACATGTACATCCGAAACCAACGTAAATAAATAAACTTAACTAAAATTAACATATTTTTGCAATTTCGAGACATGTGGTTTTACGTTCGCGGTGGACTCAATTGTGAACTGGATGGGTGGCGGCGGGGTATGAGGTTCTTAGGGCGAGCAGATGATTAACAATAGAACTCAGTTCAATTAGTTTACACCGCTTTATTCCTACTAAAATACATACATACACTCTAGAGGTAACACCGCTTCAGTCTACCAGCTCTAACGCGTCGCGGAAGCCCGGAGATTGACGCCTGGTGGCCAGAAAAGACCAGCTTCTATTCCACGTGGCCAGCTACACCCGCGGCCGACGAACCGCCTGTGCGCACGCAGAAGACGGGAATGTGTGATGCAAATACGTAAACTGAAAATAAAGAAGACAATCTTCAAACGTATCAAGTCGTCTTTTATTTATTTTTCCTTTATACTGAGCCAAACACCGCATAATGTCGTAGTGATTCTTGTCACGTATTATAAATACACAATTTTTATAATTTATTTACACTTTTCGTTTATACATAGTGTCAAAAATGTCATTATACTTCAATTTCTTTGAAAGATCAGAATGGCCGAAACGAAAAAATGCTACTCCTCCGCCAAATTTAAAATTTTTCGTCTCAAAACATTTTAGTGAATATTTTACCTGATAACCAACAACTCCACGTATGGGTTTGAAAAAAATATTGATTCTTTTCAAAACTCAGAAATCAAATAGTATGAAAAGAATTTTCTTTAGCAAATTAGGTTTACCCACTGAATTCAGCACGCCAAGACATGTAATGAAACAGATTTTCAGTCCCCTGCGATTTTTTTCCGACCTGGTTGAAATTTCACCGGTACCTCCCCTTAATCCTGAAAACATTCAGAAGTGACGAGCCCATTGTGGTTTAGTGCACTGGTCTGAGGAATATTAAAGATTCTAAAAAGCTATTTCATAAGATTCATGCGTATACAAGTGATTAACTTATCCTGTGCGTCAATGACGCAAATAGAACAGTTTAGTACAAGGAAAGGAGTTCTTCACTTAAAGAACTGTTTAACATGAAACTATTGGATACAGTGCAAAAATAATTTTGGCGACGATGGCTTTGACACTGATGATCCGCCAATTGTTGGACGATGTCGACTGTCAGATTTCGTTACTCGACCAGCATTTCGGCTTGGGGCTAACACATGACGACTTGCTTTTCCCTCGTCTGTCCGTCGTTTCCTGCACTGTCTGGTTACTACAGACCATGGCGTCATTTGGCAGCTCGTAACTCCGGCGTACCTACCACCGAGAACAACGAAGATGGTTCAAGGCTAATCTAGACGTCCGACAGTTCAAACCAAAGGAATTGACGGTAAAAGTAGTGGGTGACAGGCGACAACGTGGTGGTAGAGGCAAAACATGTAGAGCGTCAAGATAACCAAGGTTACATATCGCGCCATATGCAGCGAAGGACGTAGTGACTGAACAGGTGCAGACACAGCTGTCATCAGACGGTGTCCTGACCACCACGGCACCAAAGAAGGTTCTCTCTCCAGAATAGGGTGGTGAGGGAGTTGTGCAGACGTTACCAACTAGCAGCAGTGGGGAGGAGAGAAGATGGAGCCGTGAATACTCCACTGCTGATGTACAAACTAAGTTTTGTACTAGTTGATAGATTATATTTTTGTATTTTCATTGTACTTTCTTTCAAGAAATTTAACATTCATTTTTCTGCTTATCATCATGGAGGTGTTATTATGTGAAAGACTGCATTTAATGATTTTTGAATGACTTTAGTTTTCTGTAAGTGAAAAACAATGTTCCAAACATAACTGTTTGAAGAATACATTTAGTCTACTGTATGTAGTGATGCGTAATTCTCACAATTATAAGACTGACAGTATTTGTATTGATATTCAATAAAAACTTTCTCTGAAAAAAGAAAGTTGATCAGTGATCGGTGCAAAGTTTCGTTATGCGAATTCCTGTGGGAAATAGAAAAAGAAACAAACGGATTAGGTAACAAACTGCCGTGAAAAACGTAATTATGACTGCAATAAAAGTGAACTGGAAATAGTGTAGATGTAGCTAGTTAAATCGATTTTAGATGAACAAAGGAAGTTCTTTGCTAGATTCAGTTACGTAAGAAAAGACATAGATGACGAGCTAGTGGAAAATAGATAGAAAACATCAGAAAACGTGCAAGATCAACATGCGCGCTAAGATCGTGGTAGATGGAAAAGTCCAGAGGACGTTTTTATCTAACAGTGGACGCCAACTGTCAGCTTTTGCTGATGGTGCTGATCATACGCTATTAATTTGATCCTGTATATCGTAACTCCCTCGTGAACGAGTTGTTCTAAGTTTTTCAAGCTGCTTTTGTTAGCTGTGTCACTATGTCACCAAGGTTACGATTCCATTCCTCTTCGTTACTTATTTACCGATTTCCTAACGTCATTGCTAATTCTGTACACTTTTTTCGCTTCTGAGGCTATAGTGACAATGAAGTTATCAAGACACTTCAAAAGTCGAGTTCGCTAAAATGCATATGACAGTGTGCTCGAACCGGGAATGGAGCGTTCCTTATTGTCAGTGGAGTAGACGTGACGGGGTACGATGTCTGCCACATAGTGCACAAATATGTTCAGTCGTGAAATTGTGGCAATGTGACGTGCGATATTGCTGATGGTGTTTCGTTCGTTGGATGAGAAATATCAGCCTTGCTGTTCGAAAGAAACAGGGTATGAGCTGACACCAGATTTCGCTTTCTTCCTTCTTTTCACTTCCACAATCATCCATAACACACAGACACCACACTATACTGCCACATACTCTACAAAGTCGTCCATGGGTCCGCAAATACCCGCTCGACATACTTCGGCGATTATAGTAAAGAGACTGCATAACTTTTTAATATCCCAAGAACACCAATTGCAATATACTATGAGGTTCCTGTTATAGTAGTCAGTAGTATTCAAGACCTCAGGACTACTTCTGTTCGTAAAAAGTCCTCTATAATGCAGTCCGCTTACGTGTATTCTCTTCCTCCGTTGGATATATAAATGTGTAAGTAAGTGACATGCTGTCCACCAAGAACTAGCTAAGAAAATGAGTAACATACATCCGAAAAACTGATTGTACAATAAAACCTGAGACACATCCACAAATAAATTTTCTAGGTCTCGAAGTGTACAAGAAAAATTGGCAAGCGTCCCTTTCAAATATCCAGCGCGCCAAAGAGCACTGACGTTATTATAAACGCCAAACCATGTCATTCCTTTCAATGTAAATACGATTATTTCTCCTCACGCATTCATAACATTCTTCGTCTTCCCACAGAGCAGTTAGAGATAACGAAGGATCTCAGTACCCTGCGGAAAATTGTCCAAAATATAGAGTATGATCCGAAAATAGTCGACTCCAAATGTGACAAAATTACTCAGAAGATCAACACTTTACAAACTCCGGATCCCCAGAAGAGAGTAAAGTTTATTACCATGAAATATATAGGCGCGATGTCTCACAAATGGAGCAAATGTTCCGTACGAATAATACAAAAAAATTTCCTCCAGAACGACAAATATAACATTACAACACTAGTACAGCATAAATTAAGGAAGAGAGAGAAGAGTTAGCAACGTCTGAATGTTCATAAAATTTCATACCGCAATTGTGATATAAAATATGCAGCCAAGAGGGATAGAGAATTCTATTTTACAAAGTAGAATCATCATGTGTACACCCACACTACAAAACGGTTGAGGCTGTGAGACAATCCTAATTGCAAGCTGCCATCTGACAGCTTACAGTGGCAACAAAAATTTGATGTTCAGTGTTTCATTTATTGACCGAATTTAAATTTTTAAAATGCTTCCGTAATCTGTTCATCAAAAAGCGTAAACTTACGTTAAAGGACTAACACAATAAGCTACATCAGATTTGAAAGTTAGAAATTTTGAAAGTTAGAAATTTTATAGGCCTATATGTCCTGAGGTAGCCCAACTGACGGCTCTCCAATCACCCAGACAATAGTCTTCCAGTGTTTTAGAACGCGAGCACTTAACTATTTCGAACAAATTTTACACGTAACTTTAAATCTTTTCGAAATTTTTTCTCGCTGACTCCCACCCTTCCTCTCCCAAACAAAATAGTGAAAGGGGAAAAGTTTATCGCTTACTACATTTGCACTTTTCATGCAGTAAAACTTCAGTTATCAGTCATGAAGTTTTAGTTTATTACTTCTTTACTACTAACATCGCAACACATTTTGTTTTTGCAGATAGCGTATACAAACGAGCTGAGTGTACGCTGAAGAGCCAAAGAAACTAGTACACCTGCCCAATATCGAGTAGCGCCCTCGCGAGCACGCAGAAGTGTCGCAACACGACGTGGCATGGACTAGACTACTGTCTGAAGTGGTGCTGGAGGCAATTGACACCATGAATCCTGTAGGGCTGTCCATAAATCCGTAAGCGTACGAGGAAGTGAAGTTATCTTCTGAACAGGATGTTCCAAGGCATCCCAGATGTGCACAATAATGTTCATGTCTGCCACTCTGTAGCAATTCTGGACGTGTGGGGTTGTTGCATTGTTTTGGTGGAATTGCTCAAGTCCGTCGGAATGCACAATTGACATAAATGGAAGCAACTGATCAGCGAAGTTACTTACGTACATGTCACCAGTCAAAGTCGTACCTAGACGTATCAGGAGTCCCATATCACTCCAACTGCACACGCACCACACCATTACAGAGCCTCTACCATCTTGAAGAGTCCTCTGCTGATTCATGAGGTTGTCTCCATACCCGTACACGTCCATCCGCTCGGTACAATTTGAAACGAGACTCGTCCGACCAGGCAACATCTTACCAGTCATCAACAGTCCAATGTCGGTGTTGACGGGCCCAGGCGAGGCGTAAAGGTTTGTATCGTGCAGTCATCAAGGATGCACGGGTGTTTCGTTGGAAGGTTCAGTCGCTGACACTTGTTGATGGTTCAGCATTGAAATCTGCAGCAATTTGCGGAAGGGCTACACTTCCGTCTCGTTGAACGATTCATTTCAGTTGTCGTTGGTTCCGCTCTTGCAGGCTCTTTTTCCGGCTGCAGCGATGTCGGAAATTTGATGTTTTACCGGATTTCTGATATTCACGGCACACTCGTGAAATGGCCAACGCTACCTTGGAGATGCTGTACTCCATCGCTCGTGCGCGGACTATAACACCACGTTCAAACTCGCATAAATTTTGATAACCTGCCATTGTAGCAGCAGTAACCGATCTAACAACCGCGCCAACCGCAACGACGTATTTTGCCTGTTTACATATCTCTGTATTTGAATACGCATGCCTATATCCGTTTCTTTGGCGCTTCAGTGTGTATGAAGAACTGTATCACTGTATGACACATAATTCAGGAGGTATGACGTCATAAACACAGAGATACGCGAAAGTCTAACTTTACTTAAAACCAAGCGGAAATTATCCGTACTACGAGTATATTGATCCTATTCTATACATGGGAGTTCGATTCTTTAAAGAATCGGCGTCGGAAGAGAGATGTTGTGGGGTTAGTGATTGCCTCTGAGATAAGTTTGGTATTGTGAAATGATCATGTATTTGTATCACAAAAAAGGAACATAAAGTCTTTCATCTTCTCTGGTCCTTTTATTTCTTCATTTTCTATCTACGAAACAAGTCACCGGCTGCTAAATGCGACACAAACTGAAGGTAATGTATTATTTTTTTAAGTGAATACCACCACCCCACCAGATTATTGCAGCCGGTCTGTTGTCGTTTGTAATGAAGCTTCATTTCGCTGATGTTAGCCAGTTTGTCAGTGACGCATCGTGTATCAGGACGTAGACTAGGCAGCACCCCCACAGCAGTTGCATCGTTTGCAGACACTTTAGAGACCTTTCTGTGTCAACCGCGGCGTGTCAACAAGTTTGCAGAGGCGTTCACAAACGAATGTTAACTGGCTTCTGATTGCGCCACTTGTTAGCATCTCGGTTCTAAGCGTTTTATGGGCTCGGCGCCGCTGTGAAGCTGACAACGTCACAGCACCGAGATATATTGCCTCTTGATGAGTCACTCAGCTACAGCTAATCTACATCATTTGTCCCAAGCGGCCATCATAGACGCAAAACATCTTTAGTCCGAACGTAAACATAAAAATATAATCAGGAGACAGTCTCAGAGGTACTCTCTGAACAATGGTTCAGATGTGTAAATACAGTGCGGCTGTATCATGTCATACGTTGGGCAGAGTACAGAGATCAGATTAGATTAGATTAGATTAGATTAGATTGGGTTAGCTGCGTAGATCCATAGTGAGCAGATTCTGAAGGTTGCAGAACATGTCATAAAACAAGAATACACCATACATATTCACAAAGAAAAATAGATATGTAATGCACCGTCCACAGATCCAAAGTGAATTGGTCCTCACGGATGTGGCCTAAGTCAAAAAATGTTAAGTACATTTTCATTTAAAAGTAATGAACTTGTCGCAAACTATATAAAGGTACAAAACAGATAAATTACAGGAAATCAGTACAATACTTGCTTACATTGATCACATTAGTGAACTGAATGTGCACAGAAGTCAGACTTCACGCAGTACTCGCGTTATTTGATATTATTAATAATATACGAGTATATACATCAGTCGGTTCTACTAATAAAATTGTCAATAGAGTAGGAGTTGGGCCCCTTTGGGCTCCTCTGTAACTGAACTTTGTTAGTGGTTAATCTTCCTACGGCTGCTGCAAATTATTGAAAACGTGTATTCCTGAGTCACAAAGTATACCGGTATCCTGTAATTTATTGTCGAATCAAACACATTCTCGTAGTAGCCATCTCAAAATCGGAACCCTTTAGAGCAGGCATGAGTGGCCGAGCGGTTCTAGGCGCTACAGTCTGGAACCGCGCGGTCGCAGGTTCGAATCCTGTCTCGGGCGTGGATGTGTGTGATGTCCTTAGGTTAGTTAGGTTTAAGTAGTTCTAAGATCTAGGGGACTGATGACCTCAGAAGTTAAGTCCAATAGTGATCAGAGCCATTTTTTTAACCCTTTAGAAATCCATTCTTTGGCAATACATTATTTCTTGTCAGACGGTTTAGAAGCCCATTGTATATTACCTACTCTGAATTTTTCAGCGATGCTGGCCAAAGTGAAATCGGATGAAAATTTGACGATATTTCTTTATCTCCTTTGTGATACAAAGGCGTAACTTAAGCAGATTTCAGCTCTTCGGGAAATGCTCCCCTGATTAATGGTTACGCAGATAACTTCACATTCGTATTTTACTAAACTTTGAAGAACACTCTATAAGACCATCTGATCAAATATGTGAGGAACACAAGCGTTACATTAATTTTCATTGGACTTTATATCATCCTGAGGAGTGAGTTGAGACTACACATCTGCTTGTCAAAAAGAATGTTTTGTCTACCATCTATCAGTCAGCGTTTCGGCAGACAAGTCTAGGGTTTTCCTCAAGTCGCAAATAGCCCGGGAATTTCGACAGCACGGCGATAATGTGCAGTAGAATGGCCCCTAAGAGAGGGTGCCTGCTACAAGGAGAAAGTTGTTGACATATACTTCTTATGCGAAAATGTAAGTCCTGTTCGGAAAGCGTGAAGTTGCACGGTATCCTGTTATTGCCTGCGAAGCAAACGTTCACGGTTTGGAAGTAGAAGTGGCCACTTCTGAAACGCATACAGCGACAGTAGCTACATCCTCAGTGTAATACCTCTAAAGCAACTGTCGTAGTAAATGAGAACGGAAGTTACTAAAGGAAAGAAAGTAATCAATTTAAATTAAGATAATGAACTAGGAAAGATGATGGTTAACTACAGACATTACGATCACCTGTTTCACAGCTGGTTTGTCCGTCTTTGGAACGAAATATGTCACCGATTCTGCGCATCAGGGATCCGGCAATTGGTTGGTAGGTTTGCGGAGGTATGTGGCATTAGTAGTCTGCGCACAAGTCGCGTAATTCGCGTAAATAAAGGGCTGATTTGCGTACGCGGTGATGGCGCCCCAAAGTGATCCAGAAGGATTCCATAGGGTTTACATCAGGCGCATTTGATCGCCGAGACATCAACGTGAGTTCACTGTCTCAACGTGAGTTCACTATAATGCTCCGCAAACCACTGCATCACGGTTCTGTCTCAGATTCACGGAAAATTACACTGCGGTCGGGGAAGACATCAAGCATGAAGAGATGCAGGTGGTTCGCAGGTGCCAGTGTGTCTTCGATTACTACCACAGATCTCATGCAAGCGCAGGAGAATGTCTGCCATAGCAGCCTGCGTCCGTGGCGCGCTGCACGTTTCGAATCGCCGTTCACCTCGATGACGCCGTTTGCGGAGACGGCCCACGACCCATTGTAGCAAAAATGTGATTCACTCGAAGACCCGACACTTTTCCATTGATCGACGCTCGAATCCCGATGGTCCCGTGCCCACTATAGTCGTTAAGTGACGATGCCATTGTGTCGACATGGGAACACGTATGGTGGTCTGCTGCGGAACTCCCATGTTCAACGATGTACGATGAATGGTGTGCTCCGAAACAATTGTGCGTGCACCAGTATTGTGCTCTTTCGGCAGAGATGGCACATATCACCGTCTATCCTACTTTACGGTGCAGGCAAGACTTCGAGCACCACTTTCTATGAACAGTCGTGGACGTCCAACCATTTAGTGCCTTGTGGTAGTTTCATTTCTACTACTTTCCATAGATGCTAACAACAATAGCTTGTGAATATTCGCCCATTTTCGCCGTTTTTGAGATACTCGTTCACAGGCTCTGGGTAATAGTAATCTACTCTTTGTCAAAGTTGCTTATCTCAATGTATTTCAGTTTGCAACCCATATCTTCACTAGGGTGATCCTCAAGTCCGTGTTCGCTACGCTTATATGATTTGGTTACCGCGTGAGTTGCTCGCAGCGCCACCAGGTGGCATCCAGTGTTGCGGTGGTCAATGGTGATAATATTTTAATTGATCAGAGATTATCACAGATCATCTGGGTGTTTTGAATTTTTACTTATCCTAACAAGGTAAAAATTTTAACAACATACTAAACCGAACGGTGTGCTCTGCTTTCCTGCAGGTTTTTTTCTGTTTGCGAAAGTGATGATTATTCGAAGTGTCAGCAAATACGTGAGCTAAGGAACAATTTTTTCGACTCCGGACCCTTAAGTGTTTTTGATGACTTTTTTGATTTTGTTATAGTGACTGCAGTGATTGACGTTGAAGTGTACTGATATGCAGTGATGTACGGTTAAGAGAGAAACTTTTTCAGGAAAATTTCTGAAATACTTTTATTTGGCTTAAGGCAGCAAAACATTTATCGTTCGCAACGCAGACGCACTAAAGTGGCGAGAGTGTATGTCTGTACGTGGCTTCCCGAGGAAGTATCCAACTCAGAAGATTAACAAATCGAGGTTGCGACCGCGCGAGTGAGTGACGGAGACAAAATCGCATTAGTTGCCTGAACGCATCTGCGGTGCAAACATAAACTTGATGCTTATTTCCACTCTGAATAAAATAAATCCTGTCCCAAGTTCATTCATTACAGTAAAACAGTTGTTACTAATACGTGGACTTCCATTGTGGTCGCTAATTCGGTGTTCGATAGAGGCGAGAATATTCCTGATTCGTCGGTCGTTTCTTAAAAGGATATCTTTTCTGTTATTTTGTTGACAAATGAAAAAGTGACGATAAGGTAATCAAAAATAGTTATTCTAAAATGCAAATCTAAGGTGTAATTCTACATCTACATCTACACACCAAGCGGTGTGTGGCGGAGAGCACAATTCGCGCCAAAGTCATATTTCCCCCCCTCTGTTCCACTCGCGGATCGCACAAGGGAAAAACGACTGCTGAACGCCTCAGTACGAGCTCTAATTTCCTTTATCTTTGAATGGTGATCACTGCGCGACTTGAAAATTGGTGGTGATAATATATGCTCTACATCCTCGGTGAAAATCGGATTTCGGAATTTAGTAAGCAGCCGCTTTCGTTTAGCGCGCCGTCTCTCTGCAAGTGTGTCCCACTTCAAACTTTCAATGAGACTTGTAACGCTCTTGCGATGGCTAAGTGTACCAGTCACGAATCTTGCCGCTCTTCTTTGGACCTTCTCAATCCCTTGAATCAGACCCAACTGGTAAGGGTCCCAAACAGACGAACAATACTGTAAGACTGAACGAACTAACGTATTGTAAGCTATTTCCTTAGTTGAAGGAATACATCGCTTCAGGATTCTACCAATAAACCGCAATCTAGCGTTTGCCTTACCTGTTACTTGAGTAATCTGATCATTCAATTTGAGATCATTTCGAATAGTCACACCCAGATACATGACGGATGTTACCGCTACCAAAGACTGGGCATTTATTTTGTACTCGTACATTGATGGGGATTTTCACCTTGTTATACGCAGTAGGTTACACTTACTAATATTGAGAGATAACTGCCAGCCATTACACCACGCATTTATTTTCTGCAAATCCTCATTGATTTGTTGACAACTTCCTGTAGACTACAGCATCGTCGGCAAACAGTCTATTACCGCTGTCAATACCATCAACCAGATCGTTTATGTAAATCGTAAAAAGCAGCGGACCTATTACGCTGCCCTGGGCACACCTGAAGTTACGCTTGTTTCTGTTGAAGTCACCCCGTTCAGAACGACATACTACTACTCCCTGTCTGTTAGAAAACTTTCTATCCAACCGCATATGTCATCGGATAGACCGTAAGCGCTCACTTTCTGGAGCAAGCGACAGTGCGGAACTGAGTCGAACGCCTTTCGAAAGTTGAGAAATATGGCATCAGCCTGGGAGCCGGCATCTAGAGCTTGTTGTATATCATGCACAAAGAGGGCCAGCTATGTCTCGCATGACCGCTGTTTTCTAAAAGCTTATTGGCCAACTTCTCAACACGGCTTATCTGTGCTACTGTTAGACACGTGCCACTGATGTTTTCTTGTTTTTATTGTATTCCGCTAAACTACCTACTTATTGATCCGCTTAAGACGTCTACAGGCTAGGAAAAAAATCAATATGCCTTTACCGAGTGCTCCACGTATGAAAATCAGTGATCAAAGAAGACGAAGTGATGAAAGATCAAGAGGAATCGAGAGATAAACGAAGAGCTGCCTCAGAGAGCTGTTGGGAATTGCTTGGAGTTGTGCTGTGTGGTGCTCAACTGAGAAATCACGTTTACCTGTCGGAAAACAAAGGCGTTTATCTCAACTTTAACAACAATGGTAGTGAGGCTTTTGCCTAGGATTCGGTATAGCGGTTTCTGTAGTGGGATGCTGTTTAAGAGACCACTCTATAACGCACGGAATCAAGCCGTGAATACGGTATGGCTGTGACGATATATCTGTATGTTTTGACATTGTAGTCTTCCGTGTTTTGAAAGGGTATGGGATTAAAAGAGTTTTTTTCTAAAATTTTCGTTTCAAACGGTGCTGTTCTGGCACACTACAGCCGCACTCTTAGCTACTTTCTCAAAAGGTGTCATTTAGGTATGAAAATGTACCCCTCATCAAATGATTTTGAATAGTATATTGTTCCATAAAAGTAATATTTATTAATAGACTGATAAAATAGCTATGAAAACTAAACATACTCGCCCTTTGTGCGATATCACTTCCTAAAAAAGTTGTTCTGATATTTTAAACCGATTGTGAAATACTAGAACACACACACGTTTTGCGTCTGTATCATTTGCACCCGCATGCTTTTACAATGTTAACTGTAGAACATTTTGAAACTAATTAGGAGAGAGTCCCCATATATAATCACCTGCAGCTCACAGACGATAGAGCTTTTATTCAGCTCTGACAGCATTGTTCAACCCGCTTCTCGACAACATTTGGGACCTATTGCGTGAAGTCACTGGTATTTGGTTACGTCCTCTATCGATTCCAGTACTCAGCAGCGACACCCACGACAAAATCTAGCTGACGGGTATCCTCTAATGACTTCTCTCCCGATATTAAATCATTGATCACAGTGCTAACTGATTACAGGTTTCACAATTTTTAACAAGATGGAAGAACGGAATCTACATACTGCTTTGACGACGAGGTCCTGGTTTATTTATTTATTTGTCTATGCATTTATTTAACTGACAAGATTAGGAGCGACAAGCCCTGTCTCACGCCTAACCAGACGTGGACCTGAGTCACATCAAGTTTACAGTCAAGACTGAGCATTATTTCGCTGTTCCTTCAGTCTACAGTTTTGCCTTCTCAGGAACATTACTTAACACTGTGCTTGGTTGAAGCTCTTGCTTCCTAGTATTGTTTCTTCTTTGCTGCCGAAGAGGTGGATTTATTAATTTGTTTCTTGTTTTATTTATTAGTTTTAGTTACCTACGGGCTACTATTGCACAATTTCTGTCACTGTATCAATTCTTTCCACCTTTGAAAGTAATCCTTCGAAGTCTAAATTATTCTTGCTCGCTTTTATTTCGCAAATACTCTTTCGTTCCTTTTGTATTCCGTTCGTTAAATCTACAAGTCCCTCTATTTCTGCTCTGAACTTCTTTTTCCTACATCTTGTTCAGTGATTCCACATTGCATAGATCTTGATGTATCCTCTCCACCTCTAGGAGTAGTGTCTTTCTGTTCTCCTGGTAAGTCAATACCTTATTTGTAACTGCTTAAGGTTCCATTCTTTTAACGTGTTAGTAGAAAACAGTCTTCCCTGTGGTTGAGATCTTTTCAAATTTTTCGTGTAATTCCGTTTTTGATCTTAAATGATACATAAACCTAGCAGCTGTCCTTTGGACTTTTTTTTATTCCCGGGTCTTTCTTGGAAATTACAACTAGTGTTAATTACTCACATGGACAATAATGAGATTTTCTAGGCTAACAAATATTTTAAAGTATACCAACAGGTATTCGAAAACGAGAAAACACAGGCTAAAGTTATGTTGGCATATTAAAAGGATAGAACCAACTAACTCGACACGATGTGAAATTCTATGAAGCTCGCAGTGAAGCAAAAATTGAATTAATACACTGGCTCGGTGCACCAGAAGTCCTGAAGGAACCAGGAATAACAACTTAATATAGGAGACAGGAGAATATTTAAGCAGAAGATTCACGACTGGACAGTTAGTCTGGAAGAAAAGCCCAACAAGACCGAACAACTTTGTAGGATGAATGGAAAAGAGCCCATTCTGAGAGGATTAATGTAATATGGGCACAAAGGAAAGCTAAAACAAAATTCTGAAAATACCCCATGTTGCTCATAGCATGGTCCAATACAGTTCAAACGTGAAAAATTACACAATTCACTTTCTGTTTTAATTCACCGCAACAACGTGTTATCTAGCTATAGTTTTTACACAAGCCGATATCAGCAGTCTATACTTACGGTAAAGTATCTGGGGAATCCCAAGTTCCTGCCTCCTCTCCACCGACAACATTTTAACGACTTTTGCACCAGAACATAAACATCCTTTCTTAATACTAGAGAATGTGCATAGTTTATACGTAAATTTCCTTTCAGTTCTAATATTTTAGTTTTGAATTTCATTCATGCTAAATTCGCTGTTATTAACCACAAATGCCAACATGAAATAGACGTCTTGGTAAGTGAGTGTTGGAGTACAGGGATCTGGGAAGAGACCTCTGCACTATGTTGGGTTAAGAAGGTCACATAACACCCTTACTGTACGCTTCTGTTGAACAAATACTTTTTGTGACATATTGCATCCTTTCTGTTGATACTTTTTATATCTTAGCGCAGTTCCACGTAAGATTATACCATGGCGTTGCATTACGTAAAAGTGTGCAAGGAACGCTAGCAGTTCCACCTACAGGTCAACGCAATAAGAGAACTTTTTAAGTGAAAATTGGTCAAACCTGGGCATTTTGCTTAGCTCATCCTGATAGTGGAGCCTGTTTGTTATCTATCTGATTACTGCGAAATTTCATAAAAGAGTTTAATTAATTGTAAGTCCACTGATATCTATTTGTGGCATGTGCAGATCATTGTCATTTGTTTGGAGTTCTATAATATCGGTCTTAGTAACATTAAAGACTAAACTTTTTTGCTATGAAGCAGTTGTAATCCGTAAAGGTATATGTAACTACAAAAATATTATTTATTTACCCATGCACACCTCATTTTATTCATTTCCAGCGTCGTCAGCTGTCTAGAATAAACCATATTTTCAAGCTTGGTTTGCTTCTAGATCTAAAAACAGTTCATTACAAAAAATGTAAGAGGGTGTTTTTTTACTTACAGCGTTCTTGTCTGATTTCCGCTCACATCTGAATGTTTTTAGCCTGGTACTCCACAGACGTGAAATTACGCTTGGAACGTCAGTGACAAACCCTGGAAAATGTACAAGCAGACGACACCTCCAGATGTAAACAGACGTCCGACAAAAATGATGTGAGTAAAAATGAACTGCTTTTATATCTAGAAGCAAGCGAAAGGGATAAATATGTTTTATTCCAGACCAATCACGATTTTTTAAGTTTCCGATATCCGAGTGGGTTAATGCCGGACTTCTACGAACGTCCCGCCACAGTTACACGATTCGCGGACGTTGAGAAACCGTTCGCTCAATTTCACATGGGCTAACACCAGACGATGACAGTTGGGATATAGAAAATCCCGTGCCGTAGGGAAATGGGGGAGGGTAGGGGGGAGGGATGGTGACAGGAAGGCATCTCGCCACACCCGAACATTGTCCGCCGCTCGTGGTCTCGCGGTAGCGTTCTCGCTTCCCGAGCACGGGGTCCCGGGTTCGATTCCCGGCGGGGTCAGGGATTTTCATCTGCCTCGAGATGACTGGGTGTTTGTGTTGTCCTCATCATTTCATCATCATCCAGGAAAGTGACGAAATTGGACTGAGCAAAGGTTGGGAAATTGTACGGGCACTGATAACCACGCAGTTGAGCGCCCCACAAACCAAACATCATCATCATCATCACACCCGAACATTGCTCAAATGGCTCTAAGCACTATGGGACTTAACATACGAGGTCATCAGTCCCCTAAACTTAGAACTAAGTAAACCTAGCTAACTTAAGGACATCACACACATCCATGCCCGAGGCAGGATTCGAACCTGCGACCGTAGCAGCCGCGTAGTTCCGGACTGAAGCGCCTAGAACCACTCGACCTGAGCGGCCGGTCCGAACATTGTCAAATCTAATAATTAACATGCCGACCCCGTGACGATACGATATAAAGGTCAGGGAAGAGAAGAAAAAGACTGACGATGTTTTTAAATGAGTGGAACGAAACGTGTATGGTAAAACATGTAAGTATATTTTATATATTTTATTAGTTACGAAGGTGGATTTCAAATACTTTAATAATCGTAAAGCAGAAGCTGCGACATTGCCGTGAATAAAACAGTGACCCTTATATACAATATGTTTCCTTTAATTTACGTCTGTGGTCACAACCTTTTTGTTAGCAGATTACCGGTTTCGGTCTATAATGACCATCATCAGATCTGTTTTACAAAAACAAAGTCCTAATGTACTGCAGCCATAGTGACACCGTCAAATCTTAAATGCAAAATTAGCACCAGCATCGTCAAATATATATAAATAACTTTGTTTTTATAAAACAGCTCTGATGATGGTCATTATAGACCGAAACCGGTAATCTGTTAACAAAAAGTTTGTGACTATAGACGTACATTAAAGGGAACCTAATCGTAAAGCAGTTATATCACTATGGCCAAGCAAAACGAGAATTTGTTTGTAGTTTTGTTCCACGATTATCAGGCTGTATGTGATATGGATGTGGTTGGGCTTTTATCCGTTGTACCATCTGCCAACGGAGCAGGCTTTTAAGAGTCTTCTAGTTTCATCGGCATTGGTTTGTGCAGGTTAATAATAGGAGTGGACCAAGTATTGAAGCTTGCGGGACTCCACATTTATTTTTTTGCTGCATAAGTGCGCTGTAACTGAGCTGCAGCTTGTAATTGTGTCAACCTGGTCAAAGCGTGCCCCAGGTAACTTAGCCGGCTGGCATGTCGCAGACTCCTCGAATTTCCGCCGGACAGGTAAACAGACTCGCGATCGCAGCGCCGCTGGACAGCTGACGGCTCGCCGCGGGGAGCGGTTCGCGCAGATCCCGTTGCCGGTGCCGGCCTCTCCTTGGGACTAATGAGACGTAGCGCAAGGATAGCGGCGATGGCTGCTCTCGCTTTTTGCCGCCCGGTTCGACCTTGCTGGCCGACCCGCACCGCCGGCCGCAGCCGCCGGATCACATATCGTGGAAACGGGGCAGTCGTCCGTGGCGGCTGCGCACAACACGTGTCCCTCTGTCGTCGAGTAGTACACGGGGCACCAAATACACGTGTGCCCTGGTTCCGAGGCCACATGCAAACACGCTTCCCGGTTGCTGCAGTTTCGCGTCTTCACGATCCTCTGCCACAAGCGACTCTCTCGTCACAGTTGACTACTCGTGGCAAGTCAATCTTCTACAGCACCCTTGGCGTATTTATTTATTACACGTCTAGTTGCGTAGGACCAAACTGAAGAACCATGAACTTATGTCTTGAATTGCATTCATACAATTAAGGCTTTCACGACCAGATGTTTCAGCTGCCGAGAATTCTTCCAGGTTGTACGGCCGCGGTCCATGGAACTCTTCTATCCCCAGGTTTATCTCTGCTATCACGTGAAATCCAGACCACACCCACTTTCCATGCTATTTAGGCCGTTCTTCGACGTCCGACTCGTCAGTCAGCAAGACTCAGCACAACCAGGAGCACCTCCAAAGATGTCCAACGTATCTTTGGACGAAACATCAGGGACAGAAGAGTTCCATGGACCACGACCATACAACCCGGAAGAATTCTCGCAGTTGAATTGCATTATTTGATACATTGCCTGTGTTTCACCCAGTGTCCTTCACTACTAAGCTAGTAGTAGACAGGAATGTTTTATGATCACCTGTCATATTAGAAGGCATGCCAGTTTTACAGATTCAACATTAATAAAACCGACAAACTGCAGGGATTACTGGCTGGAAATGGAGGAAAAAAGGTCCTATGAACATGTGTCCGGAAATAGACGGTGTGACTGCAACAACAACAAATCGTCCTGGGAACCAGTACAGAGATGCACCGCATCCAAGTCACAACAGATGTTCATAGTGGCCTCCGTGGGGTGCAATGACCGCTTTCACACGTCGCATCATAGATTAACGCAATCTTTTACACTTACCAGCCTCTCTCCGAACGGTGTCACAGGCATCGAGAACACGCTGTTGAAGGGTGTGCACATCAGTAATTTGTTTATCATGCATAACGCTCTTCAGGTGCCCCCAGAGGTAAAAATTCCTGGGGTTTCAGTGACCTAGCAGGCCACGCTACATGGACTCCCACATACTATCCAACGTCCAGAGATGTCGTTGAGATATTGGCTAAATGTAATGCGGAAGTAAGGTGGTGCTCCATCATGTAGAAAGCTGATAATCTGTTCTATTGTCAAAGGCACATTCTTAAGCAGCCCAGGCAGAGTATAGAGTATTCCTCAGGAAGTCTAGATACGTTCCTTTTCTATGCGTTGTAGAATAATAACCTGTCCGAGTATGTGGTCGCCAAAAATTCTTGTCCACAGATGGATGCTGAACCGATGCTAATGAGACACCTCAGACATTCCCCGAGAATTGTATGTACCCCACAGATGCCGATTATGCAGATTGATCATGCCAGCTGTGGTAAGCTTGCATCGTCAGTAAAAAGGACAGGTGACAGGAATTCCATAATTTTGATGGTCCGGTGAAAAAACAGAATCCTTCCTGTTGAGAGAAAGTAATTATACTTCGGCTTACATCATGTTAACGGGCCACTTGCCTAGACCTTGTACTAGGGTTTGTCTCAATAACCTGTAAACCCCAGTCCTCCAAATCTGATGTACGCACTGCCCACCACCTCCCTGCAGATTTGTAGGATTAAAAGGACTCATGGCCACACAAATGCCCAAAAAGGGCTTGAAATGTTGTGTGATGTGGCTGGTGTCTTTGAGGGTACTATGCTGCCTCTCGACCATTTCCATTTGCTTGGCTTATTCCCGACACTAGCACGACAGCAATTCTGCTGCTTGCAGTACACAGAGTCAATCACATCGCCTGCAACACACAAGGAACACACGGCATACGATCAGAGAAACTTTCATTCGTCAGCGCCATTTACCATGGTAATGGTTCATTTCTAGACATGTTCAGAGGATCTTTTTTCCTCCATTTTCGGTCAGGGATCCATCCTACCACTTCGTCGATTTTATTAATGTTCACCCTGTATGTATAGGAAACAGTAGTGGTCCCAGCACTGACCCCCGAGGCACTCCCACACTTAACAATGCCCCAATGAGAAGCCCACTCAAAGCCATTGTGATTGCTGTGGAGACTGGCCTTCCACTGTTTGTTTTAAAGCATGAGAGGAACCACTTGTGAGGTATTCCCGATATTCAACAATGGTCCAACTTCTGCTGTAACATTTTCTGATCAATACAATCAAACGCTTTAAATAAACCGAAGAAGACGCTAAATGTTTACAGCATTTTGTTTAATCCTCCCAGTCCCTCACAAAGAAAAAGAAATATAGTATTTTCAGTCGTTAAAACACTTCCAAAACCAAAATGTACGTTTAACAGCGAATTACGTGAACTGAAATGATCATTTACCCATATACATACAGCTTTTTCAATAACTTTTGCAAACACCGATGGCATCGAAATAAGTCAACAATTGACTACAATATCCCTTTCTCCTTTTTAACAAAACGATTTCACTATTGACTACTTCAATCGTTCAAGAAACAGGCCATTACTAAAAGCAAAATTACAAATATGCGTAAATACAGGGCTCACATAAGCAGCACAGTGCTTTAGTATTCCGCTACATAACTCATTACATCCAAGAAAATCCTTAGTCTTCAGCAATTTAATTATTGACTCACTCTCCCGTTTGTCAGTATCACGGAGGTGTATTTCAGATAAGACTTGGAAAGCCATTTTGTAAGAGAATTATATGTTTCCCTGTAAAACCTAAGTTCTTATTTAATTAACCTGCTATATTCAGAGAGAGGTTGTTATATAATGTACATACAGAGTGTCGCAGGAGGAATGGTCAGTATTCAGGTTCATGACAAGAACGATAAAAAAAAAAAAAAAAAAAAATCTAGTAAGCTTGGGCTCGAAAATGTGTACCTTACGAGCTATGAACACTTCTACATCTCCGATACTGTGAATCAAATCTGTTCTACCGTAAGCTGTTTGCTTTCCATATTTTGGGAGAAGGTAGTATGAACCAAAACAAGAAAAAAAGGCTAGAAACATGTGCTCTAAAATGCAAAAATTAAGAGTTCTGGGCACTTGATTCAGCAAAAGAGATGTGTTTCACAGCGAAGATGAACAAAAGTCATAGCTCTTATGGTATGCACTTCAGAGCTTATGTTTGCTGGGTATGTTTTCTTCTTTTGGTCGATACTGCGACCTCTCAAAATATGGAAAGCAAAGAACTCCCAGTAGAAGAGATTTGTTTCACAGCATGGAAGATGAAGAATTGCTCATAGGTCGTAAGGTACGCATAGGTCGTAAGGTACGCATTTTACTAGACTTTTTTGCTTCGAACGATCGTGCCTGTCATGTTCCTGAATTCTGACCATTCCTCGGTGTGGCAGCTATGTATCTGACCTATCAGTAACGAGAACATGGTTACTACATACTGACATTGTATCTTAGACAATGTGGTGGTGTGGGAATCGCCTATCACGAATGTTCCTTTTTTGTCTTTACAGGTTGCCGCGAAAATTTTGTGATTCGTGAGTGCTGTCTGCTGTGGTATTTTGCATCTGAATAGTGAAAATGATGTTCTGAAGCCCTGATTTTCTTAAAAATGTCGAATGTAGCAGCAGACTTAAGAAAATAGCAATGATAATACAGTTTATTAATTACCAAAGCAAAATTCATACTGGATATTCTTGAAAAAGATAGCGTGGTAAATTCTCCACACTGCCGAGAACTACGAGAATAGAAAAAAGTTACTTCGAAACATTTATTCACCAGAGGAATTTTTTTTATGCAAACACGTCAAATAATATTTAGACGGGAGTACATCTTGTTTCCTTCTACGTGCCAAAAAATATCCAAAAATATTGTTACCTTCAGCAGAACTGTTTTTTTTTTCAGTGTTGAAACAATTTTAGTTAAAATATTTCGTATCTATTTAAGTTCTTATTTACGTAAAGTGTAGGTATTGGAGAAACTGAATAATTATAATGTTTTGCTTTCAGATGTTTGGTTTCTCTTGTGCGAGGCACTTGTAGGAAAAATATCACATCGTGATGTAGCGTATGTAGAGTGTCACGAAAAATAATGGAAACAGCAAGATCAGGGACCCGAAAGTATAAAATTCATCACTATAATACGAGTGACAGTGGGGGGGGGGGGGAATTGTTATCTTCTGTTAGCAGAACGAACCACAGTCGTTTGCTTCTGCGCATGCGTAGTCTGCAGCCTACTCAGTTTAGAGCGCTACACTCGGTACAGTTAGTTGATCATTGACCCATTCACTTCTTAGTTAGCAGCAGACCTATAGGCTGGCATGTAACGCGCATCCACCACGGTTAGTCGATTTAGACAAGACATTGCTCGTCTATAGCTGTCTGTAAACGGCGACAAGCGTTTGTAGCGCCGCTGCACATTGACCTCGGCATCGATTTCGTCGTTACGTCGTAACACTGCAGCCCTCCTGTGGTGAAACCGCAGGCTCTTGTTGCGGCCAATGTTCTACCGTTTCCCAGTAGATGCAAGGACGAGATAAATAAAAATGAGACACAGTTATTTTTATAGAAAAACACGTAAGGTTGTTGTAAGGGTATTGGCTTCCGCGGTCGATGTCATCTGTCGGTGCACTGCTGCATCAGCCTATAAATCAAGCGTTAAACTCACAGGGTGAACGGCAGCTATTGTGTTCTTCTCGGCGACAGTGGACTTACAAAAGTCTTTTTTATTTTGCTGGTTCTCTGCACAGGCTTTGCTTATGACCGTGTAACCTAACTTCCTGTTCAGACTACACTGGTATGCCTTTTTAGGTGTAATCGAGCCTAAGGCATAGTCCTATCAAGAAATCACCGATATCGGCGGGTATCGACCATTTCATTTATAAAAAATTTATAACCTTGTGTAAATCGAATTATAAGTAAACTGTATACTTTTTGAGCTACTGATTTCCTTCGATATGAGTAGAATAATTTTGAAGCTAATTAGCTAGAACACATCAATAAATTTACACTGCGTTCACTTAATACTTGAGCTATATAGTTTCGAAAGCTGTAGGTTCTTCTGTGGTGCTGAGTAGTACTCGATGACGTTATTACTGCACTTGAGCTGCCCTGTCCTTTACCGAAAACATGCGGTGACGTCGCATTATATACAGGGTGTTACAAAAAGGTACGGCCAAACTTTCAGGAAACATTCCTCACACACAAAGAAAGAAAATATGTTATGTGGACATGTGTCCGGAAACGCTTATTTTCCATGTTAGAGCTCATTTTATTGCTTCTCTTCAAATCACATTAATCATGGAATATAAACACACAGCAACAGAACGTACCAGCGTGACTTCGAACACTTTGTTACAAGAAATGTTCAAAATATCCTCCGTTAGCGAGGATACATGCATCCACCCTCCATCGCAATGGGCTCCCTGATGCGCTGATGCAGCCCTGGAGAATGGCGTATTGTATCACAGCCGTCCACAATACGAGCACGAAGATTCTCTACATTTGGTACCGGGGTTGTGTAGACAAGAGCTTTCAAATGTCCCCATAAATGAAAGTCAAGAGGGTTGAGGTTAGGAGAGCGTGGAGGCCATGGAATCGGTCCGCCTCTACCAATCCATCGGAAACCGAATCTGTTGTTGAGTAGCGTACGAACACTTCGACTGAAATGTGCAGGAGCTCCATTGTACATGAACCACATGTTGTGTCTTACTTGTAAAGGCACATGTTCTAGCAGCACAGGTAGAGTATCCCGTATGAAATCATGATAACGTGCTCCATTGAGCTTAGGTGGAAGAACAAACTAAAATGAGGTCTGACATGGAAATTAAGCGTTTCCGGACACATGTCCACATAACATCTTTTCTTTATTCGTGTGTAAGGAATGTTTCCTGAAAGTTTAGCCGTACCCTTTTGTAACACCCTGTATATGAAGATGGTATCTGTTCCTTCGGACATGTCTGAAAGAACAGATACCATCGGTGACCGTGCAGCTCGTTATTATGGAATTACAATTAAATCAGTACAATGAAATGAATACCCTTAGCTGCATACAGGTGTTGATATACGTCCACGGGGACAGTTGAAAAATTGTGCCCACACCGGAACTCGAACCCGCGATCACCTGCATACATGGCAGATGCTCCATCCATCCGAGCCACCGAGGACACAGATGATAATGTGACTGACCCCGTTGATGTATATCAACGTCTATATGGAGCTAAGGGTATTCATTTCATTGTACTGATTTAATTGTAATTTCATTCTAACGAGCTGCATGGTCGCGGATGGAATCTCTTCTTTCGGACATGTCCGAAAGAACATACTATCTTCATATATATATAGTTACGGCTCACCGGCCATTTGACCATATTCCGTGCGGATGCACACACATTGTCCGAACTCTTAACGGGAATCGGCAAAACCGCGAGTAATGAGTGTAATGGGCAGGGGCACTATGAATATAGTGCGGAACAATAAGTTGGGAATGTGGGTCTCACGGGAGGCGTGCCAGAGATAAGTCCCTGCAGTCTCACTATCCTCTGTGTCCTCGGTGGCTCAGACGGCTAGAGCGTCTGTCATGTAAGCAGGAGATCCCAGGTTTGAGTCCCGGTCGGGGCACAGATTTTCAACTGTCCCCGTTGACGTATATCAACGCCTGTATGCAGCTATGGGACGTTACATTTAACAAGTACAATGGTGATTAAGGTTGGTTGGTTGGTTGTTTTGGGGAAGGAGACCAGACAGCGTGGTCATCGGTCTCATTGGATTAGGGAAGGACGGGGAAGGAAGTCGGCCTTGCCCTTTCAGAGGAACCATCCCGGCATTTGTCTGGAGTGATTTAGGGAGATCACGGAAAACCTAGATCAGGATGGCCGGACGCGGGATTGAACCGTCGTCCTCCCGAATGCGAGTCCAGTGTCTAACCACTGCGCCACCTCGCTCGGTGGTGATTAAGGAGAACTCATCGCACTGTCAATGATTTCAGGGCACTCGTGCATATAGTATCAAGTGGTCGAGCGGTATCCACGTGAAATTCTACGATAAACCCTCACGATAAGTTGACCGAAGTTGCCTCACTCCCACACACAATAAAATCGTGGCCGACTAATAAAGTTTTTGATCGTAGGAAATAGTCCTGAATGCTGATAGACTTATACAGTAAGGCTTAGTAGCAATATTCTGCTTTGATGTATTATTCCTGACTGCTGTCTTCCACCCTAACCCAGATCAGTTAGTGCACGGTACCTGGGGGCGAGCTCTTAACTGGGGCTGCTTAAAACGATGTGCCGGCCAATCAGATTTGCGTGCAGTGAGGTCATGTCAAATACGCGTCCTCTGTTGGCACCACACGACGGAGAACATCGACCGATTTAAGAGCGATGCTCACCCGGCAAGCGCGCTGGCGGTGATTTAAAAACGCCGTTTCTCGCGTTGCTGCGAGCGCCGTGCAATACACCGGGTGCGGCTGACGAAGATGCCTTCTATATTGCACCATGTAAATTTTATAAAGTTATTCACAACAATGTTTTCACTAGCTTTTATTATAAGTACATAAATAATACGTGAAAAGTCTATTTAAATACTTCCGTTGCCAACAATATAAATGATAACTCCTCGCCTACAGTTGTAATCTCTCTGATATCGCACGCATCGCGAGATTAGACAGTGTTAAAGTCAGACAAGTTTGTGCAATCATAGCGTGTAGTTACAATTTTGTCACTTATGTGAGCGGATGTAAATTATATTACTGTGGAAGTTGAATGATTATTGTGAGTTAGTTTTGTGAGTATTTGGAAAATACAGAAGCTAAAATGAATATGCTTTTATTATTTAATATTTAAAGTTGCACGTTGAGCTATTGCGATTTTGGAAAGATCTATAGTTCTTTGTACAGGGGAAACTCGAGGTAACAACCATACTCTGAAGAAGAGAACGAAGACAACTTACGACCAACTAATTGCCAGATTTATAATTTTATCAAAGTGGCAATATGTGCTTTCAATTTTACGAATAATAACGAATATCTGCAAAGTTGATACGCCACTGGATTTACAATCCCATTTGAAAGAACATGTCACTACTTTCCAGAAATTACACACTCTAATTTCGACGTTATATTAAAATAAACAATGGAAAATCCAGGATGGAACAATAACAATGTTATGAAAATTATAGATCGCTACTCACCATACAGCGGTGTTGACTCGCAGATAGGCACAGCACAAAGGCGGTCAAACAAGTAAGCTTCCGACCAGAAAAGCCTTCATCTGAATTAGGCAACATAGACACATACAATCACGCAAACGCAATGCACGCACCGTGCATATTCTAAACGAATTTATGCTGTCGAGTACTTCGCTAGTGTTCGACAACTTCAGTGACAAAGGCTAATCGGGCAGATGTACAATGGTTATAATTTTTGGTTCGGATGTAACTTGCTGTTGCAGTGAAGACGTAGTACTAATTGATTTCGATAAGCTTGTCTGGAGGAATCAGTCATGGCATTCTTGAAGGTCTAATACCGGTACTTGAATGAAACCACTTATAATCGACATTGCCCGATATTTCGTACACCACTTCTCCTCTCAAACATCGCATGGTGTCATAAATTTCTACGTTGCTTTATTAGGACTCTTACAAATAACTACGTTAGACTGTTTATCGAATCGGTTACCTGATCATACGTGGCACTTGCAATATTTTTTGTATGCGAGCATTCACGCGGAACAGTCGTTACCAGTCACGACTATACCAGCCAATCTCTTAGTTGCGAAATTCCGCTCTGCTACTGGAAACTGAAAGCGCCGACGCGGTAAAGTAAAAAGGAAAGTACATACAGCCAATGGCGCTCAGTTGCTGTGCAGTGTGTTCGCAAGAAGCAGTTTTTTTTTTTTTTTATCGAGCCAGAAAGATCAGTCTCTACAGGAGTGTGCAGAAATGCGAGACAAGGGGTTGTGGCTTAACAAACACGTCTGCCGTTGAAACAGAACTTTATCTCCATGGGAAACACCAGAAATACTTTACTGTAAGGTTTAACTCTGTACTGAACTGTAATTAACAGAATTGTAACGAACAAAGCAGTCTATATCACGATTTTTTTTTTTACTTTTTTTGACATGTTTCGGCCTCACTAGGCCGTCTTCAGCTCTGAATCTAAAGGCAGGAGGACTACTCCTACCTCCAGTTTGTCACCGCCGTCAGCTGGTGTGTTCCGTTACAAAGACATTACATCAAGATAACTTCATAACAGTAAATTCCAAATGGATTCGATGTATTCGATATTGAATTCGGAAAGAAGGTCAGCGTTAGTAACGTTAACGCAGACAATGCGGATCTACGTAATGAGTTAAAAGTCTTCTTAGCCATTTCGTCTGCCGAGTTCGTGTCAGCAGTTTGCTGGCTGTGTGCGGGAGGCACGCCTCATGCCGGTGCTCACCGTGCTTTCCATTTCTGTAGTTTCCCTGCCACCAAAAATTGTCCAGCTTCCTCTTCGTTTCGGTCATTACTTTCATTCCTGAAAAGGGAGCGCGGGAAAAGTGAAGATACATTTTATCAACACAGAGATGCTGGAAGACCCGGATTACCCATCACCAGAGTATAATCATTCGAAGACGAACGAAAATGAAATTCATCATCAGAATGACAAGTCATAAATAGCCTTTCTGCTTCCACGTTTAGTAATGCCCGCTTGCACATCCTCAAACTGGTTCATTACACGCCCCTACTCTGTATTCTCGCCGAAACGAACAAATAGCGAGTAGTAAATCTTGTTCTGCCATCTGTGAGCAATGTTCTAGGAGTTACTAGTACGAATAACAACTTCATGAAGCGCTGTTGATAAAGTCATGTTGCCTTAAGGGATGGAACACTGAAGAGCCAGAGAAACTGGTACACCTGCGTAATATCGCGTAGGGCCCCCGCGAGTACGCAGAAGTGCCACAACACGACGTAGCATGGACTCGACTAATGTCTGAAGTTTGGCTGGAGGGAACTGACACAGTGAATCCTGCCGGTCTGTCCATAAATTCGTAAGAGTACGAGGTGGTGGAGATCCCTTCTCCACATCACGTTGCAGGGCATCCCAGATATGCTCAATAATGTTCATGTTTGGGGCGTTTAAACTCAGAAGAGGCTTTCTGAAGCCACTCTGTAGCAAATCTGGACAGGTGGAGTGTTGCATTGTCCTGCTGGAATTGCCCAAGTCCGTCGGAATGCACAATGGACATGAATGGATGCAGGTGATCAGACAGGAGGCTTACGTTCGTGTCACACGTCAGAGTCGTATCTAGACGTATCAGGGGTCCCATATCACTCCAACTGCACTCCCCCCGCACCATTATGGAGCCTTCACCACCCTGAGCAGTCACCTGCCGACATGCCGAGTCCATGGATTCGTGACGTTGTCTCCATACCCGTATACATACATCCACTCGACACTATTTGAAACGAGACTCGTCCGATCAGGCAACATGTTCCCACTCATCAACAGTCCAATGTCGGTGTTGACAGGCCCAGGCGAGGCGTAAAGCTTCGTGTCGTGCAGTCATCAAGTGTACATGAGTGGGCCTTCGCTCCGAAAGTCCATATCGATGATGTTTCGTCGAATGATTCGCACGCTGATACTTGTTGATGGCCCAGCATTGAAATCTGCATAATTTGCGTAGGGGTTGCATTTCTGTCACATTGAACATTTCACTTCAGTCGTCGTTGGTCCCGTTCTTGCCGTGACCGCTACGGTCGCAGGTTCGAGTCCTGCCTCGGGCATGGATGTGTGTGATGTCCTTAGGTTGGTTAGTTTTAAGTAGTTCTAAGTTCTAGCGGACTGATGACCACAGATGTTAAGTCCCATAGTGCTCTGAACCATTTGAACCCGTTCTTGCAGGATCTTTTTCCGGCCGCAGCGATGTTGGAGATTTGATGTTTTACCGAATTCCTAATATTCGCGGTACACTCGTGAAATGGTGGTACGGTAAAATCCCCGCTTCATCGCTACCTCAGAGGTGCTGTGTCCCATCGCTCGTGCGCCTATTACGAGGGTTGGAACTTTAATAGTGGCAACTATTTATTTACAGCTCGTACAAAATAGATACGTGTTTCAAAGTTTAACTGATCTTCAAAGTAGTCACCAGCATTGTGCATAACCCGTTGCCAGTGGTGTGGAAGTCGTAGGATACTCTTAGCTGTGCCAGTTGATTTGACAGTTCGAGCGGCGCGGTCTTTTACGCGACGAATTTGTAAGAGTTCTGAAGCGGATGCCATGAAGGGTTTCCTTCAGTTTAGAAATCGAGTCGAACTCACAGGGCTTAAGACAGGGGAGTGTAATAGGTGGTATAGTACTTAGTAGCCCCATTAGTCAAACAAATCAGTAACAGTTTGCAATGTACGTACTTGAGCATTGTCCTGCAAAATTATAGTCAGGTCCTGCAGAAAGTGTCATCACTTCCGTCTCTAAGCTGGTCGAAGGTTGTGTTCCAAAAATGAACAGCACAGAGACAGAAGTGATGACACTTTCTGCAGGACCTGACCATCATTTTGCAGGACAATGCTCAAGCACGTACAGTGCAAGCTGTTCCTTATTTGTTTGACTAATGGGGCCGCTAAGTGCTATACCACCTACTGCTCTCCCCTGACTTAAGCTCTCGTGAGTGCAACTTGATTTCTAAACTGAAGGAAACACTTCACGGCGTTCGCTTCAGAACTGCTACAAATTCGTCGGGCAATAAACCGCGCCGCTCGAACTGTCTACACAACTGCCACTGCTGAGAGTATACTACGACTTCCACATCGCTGGCAACGGGTTATTCACAATGCTGGTGACTACTCTGAAGGTCAGTAAAACTTTGAAACACGTATCTATTTAGTACGAGCTGTAAATCAATAGTTGCCACTATTAAAGTTCCAACCCTCGTATATAACACCACGTTCAAAGGCACTTAAATCTTGATAACCTGCCATTGTAGCAGGAGAAACCGATCTATCAACTGCGCCAGGCACTTGTCTTATATAGGCGTTGCCGTATTCTGCCTGTTTACATATCTCTGTATTTGAGTAGGCATGCCAATAGCAGTTTCTTTGGCGCTTGCGTGTGTGTCCAACACTCGCACTCCCGGTGCTATTTACTACTGCCGCATAACAGACTGATCCCGTGATGATGTCACAAACTTTCAGGGATGATGGAGAAGGATACATGTATCAATCTCAATTAAGGGACCGGAAACGACCAAGTCGAAGTTATTAGCGAAAGTCTTTCTGATGCCTCTGGCAGTGGTAGTAGGGACAAAAACAAGAAAAAATCTGGTAAATATGGACTCAAAAAAGCATACCTTAAGAGCTATGAGCACTTGTTCATCTTCGCTACTGTGAATCATATCTGCCGCGCGGATTAGCCGAGCGGTCTGAAGCGCTGCAGTCATGGACTGTGCGGCTGGTCCCGACAGAGATTCGAGTCCTCCCTCGGGCATGGGTGTGTGTGTCTGTCCTTAGGATAATTTAGGTTAAGTAGTGTGTAAGCTTAGGGGCTGAGGAGCTTAGCAGTTAAGTCCCATAAGATTTCACACACATTTGAACATTTTTTGAATCATATCTCTACTACTCAAGTGCCCATAGCGCTTAAGAGATCACTTTTAGAGCCCATATTTACTAGATTTTTTCTTGTTGCTGTGGTCCAGATTATAACCTCTGAAAGTTGCCTACCCTACAATTTTAGCAAGAAGATTACCGGTACATCTGTTCCAATGCCATATTTAATTTAAAAAAAAATTGAATTCCGAAAACCGAGGATTAAGGTATCGAGAAGGGTAATTTTTAGTTTCCAAAAGCAAGGCTCGTCGCCACTCCATCACAGCGTCAGTGCCTGTCGCAGAGGGTACCTGTGCAGAAGCTGGACTGCGCAGCACGAGATATTACGGCTCCCGCCGGACTGAAGGTGCTGTCTCACAGATGGAGAGGAGAAACCGTCGGAGTGATCGCTTTCTCGGCTGCGGTGAATTTTCACTTGCGTGCAGCTGCGAGGCGTGTCCCCAAGGCGACTGCACGCTGGCAAAAAGTGATGCGGTGCCACCTCAAAGAGACAGCCTCTTTAATTGGCCTTGTCATCTCTCGGAGTGTTGGAGATCCCGCAAGTGCGTGCAAGTCCCCTTAAGCAGCTCGAATAGAATCCTGGTTCAACGAACTGAATTTCTAGTTTTCACTCCGAGTGTTTACACTGGTTGCAGTTCAAATCTGTGTGTCGGACAGATAAAAATAATGGAATGCAGACCTCAACATTTGCTGTCCCAAATGAGCTACGTGGGCACATCGCTTTAATGCCAAACCTTGCCACCTCTATTATTTGTTGATGCACACTTCTGCCTTATAAAAAAAGCTCTCTGCTATACATAATTTTTCCCTAACGTATGTCAAGTCATCAGTTTTAAAGAGAAAAAGTGTGACAAGTTGGACATTGCTGCCACACCACATTTGAAAAAGCCCCCTCCAGGAAAGACGGACTCGATGCGTGTGTTTCAACAAGTCGAGAATCTTACGTGTTTCACTCAGAAAGATCCGTGTGCTGCTTTCCGCTTGTTCGCCCAGAAAGGTTTTGTAGCGTGATTCGATGGATGTCCAATCAAATGCAACTATCACACTACTAGAATTAATTTAGGAAATTAAGGGATTACCAAGCTGGCTTTCGGAGGAACAGATCTACTATAGACCAAATATTCACCCTGCGTCAAATTTTTGAAAAGAAATGGGAATACAATAAACCAATTCATAATCTTTCCATAGATTTTACAAAAGCATATGATTCAGTATTGCAGTCAAAATTGTACAGAATTCGTTTGGAACTTGGAATACCAAAGAAGTATGTTAGACTTATAGAAGCGAGTTTGAAAAACACAAAAGGTAGAGTACGCGTGGGGAAATTGGAGTCAGAAGAATTTGTAATAAAGAACGAACTTAAGCAGGGAGATGCCCTGTCTCCGCTACTTTTTAATTTAGTCATAGAATATATTGTACGAATGGCAGCAGATAATTCAGAGGGTGTGGAGTTAAATGGAAATATTAAGATTTTAGGGTATGCAGATGATCAAACATCATTAGCGATAGGAAAGAATCTGTAACAGCAAATGCGAATGCGTTAATCAAGGCTAGTGAAGATGTAGGTCTAAGGATAAGTGAAGACAAAACTAAATGTCTGGTTACTACTAGAATGCCAACAGCAGTAGATCAGGAAATGTTAAGAGTTGGAGACATGCAGTTTGAAAAAGTGAACACATTTAAGTATCTAGGCGTGGACATCACTTTGAGAAATGAGATTGAATCCGAACTGAAGAAGAGATTATGGGCGGGAAATGCGTGCTACTTCTCACTGAATAGATTACTTTCATCATGGATATTGTCTAGGAATTTAAAGATTAGAATATACAAAACTATTATTCTACCAGTTGTGCTGTATGGGTGTGAGACTTGGTCTCTCACTGTGCAAAATGAAAAGCCGTTTCGAGTAATTGAAAACAAAATTTTGAGGAAAATTTTCGGAGCAAAAAGGGATGACAGTAGCGGAGAGTGGTGAAAACTGCATAACGAAGAGGTTCACCAACTCTATTCAAGCCCTGACATAATCAGTATTATTAAATCATGTAGGCTGCGATGGGCGGGTCACGTAGCTCGAATGGATGAGGACAGGGCAGCGCGCAGAGTACTGGTAGGGCATCTAGAAGGAAAACGTCCTGTGGGGAGACCGAGGCGTAGATGGGAGGACAATGCGAAGGTTGATTTGAGGAGCCTAGGTATTGAAAGTGAATGGAAGGAAATAGCCCAAGACAGGGACAGATGGCAAAAATACGTTGCTGCGGTAATGGACTCTCGAGTCCGGTATGACCAGTAAGTAAGTAAGTAAGTAAGGAAGGAAAGAGTATTCGTGCTGACTTCTCGAACAGTCTGCATTCGCTGACGGTTCACATACGTATCTACTACAGAAGTAAGAGAGTTAGTTTCGCAATCACACAGTTTCTCTGTGCTCTGTCAAAATTTGTTTTTAACGTTTTTGAAGCTGTGTTCCGTTTTGGATCTTTTGATTCTTGAATTCATTTCTCGTAACACAGTTCAGACCCCTTTATTTGTTGTTTTCATTTCTGTGAGAATTACGCTCGTATATGTGGTATCTCACCTGATCTCACTATTCACAACGTTCACTTGCGACCCACTGAACGGACAGTTCGTAATGTTGTGAAAAAAATAAAAATAAATACAAACGGCACGAGGGAGTTATGAACCCGCTTCCTCCGCTTGATAGTCCAACAACTCGACCACTTTTTTTTTTTAGTCTCATTTTGTTCGTCGCATTTGTTCCGTTCGGACGTCCCCTGACATCTGTTGAAGTTCATTGTTGAGCCATTCACTCAGTTTTTTGATTGCAGAGGACAGCTAACCCACTGACCGAACACGCTGAGCTATCGTGCCGGCACTTAACTTCGGCGCCGCGTCTGTTCACCTCCGGTCAGTATTACACTCGGTAAGCTTGGACCGTTACTATTTTTATTTTGCTGTTTTTTTCACAGTTCAGTACACCTTCTTCCTATTTTCATGCTTGATTTGTGTTCAGTTTTTGACGTGCTATCCAATGGGCCCTCTTACACTAAATCCGAGGGGGGGGGGGGGGGATGGGGGGGTGCGATCGGGAGTTTACCTTGTTAATACTGAAACGTCCCCTTAGAAAAATTACTGAATTACTGTGCTGGTAAACCCATTACGTTATTTTATTTTCAAACAGCTGTTTGAAAATCAAATAACGTAAGGGGTTTACCAGCACAGTAATTCAATAATTTTTCTAAGGGGACGTTTCAGTACTGATGCTCTCGTAATCAGCGACCGAACTGGTGCCTACCAGCGATGGTTAAGTCAGCGTTGACAGGGAAAGCTAAACTCTGTCTTTTTGGACGTGTGGCGATACCCATTCTTTCCACTGATGCGGTTCAGTGCCTTCTTGATGTCGTTTCGCGCGCTGTGCTGGTCGGTGTGCAGTCGATGCTTTAGGACTGCAGACACACCCTCTCAACCAGTAATTTTCCTACTCCCCTCCTGGGTGCTTCACTATTTTTGGCTGGCGGTGTAGTTCCAAAAGATCTGCACGACAACAGTTCTTTCCAAATTACGTTATTTTATCAAATTGCAAACCGAAGGATTAATTCGCTGGCGTTATTAGCTGACTAGTATTTGGACTTAGGTTGTAAATAGTGATGTTTCGGCTTACATGAATTAAAATTTGGACGCGCACTGGGATTCGAACCTGAGTCTCCTGCTCATTTTTTTTTTCTTTCATCCCAATAGCTGGAAGTGCATGCAAAAATCTCCATGTCGTTAATGACCTGTGCCAGGACAATGTTCTGCAATAGTAGACTTGCTTGTCTGTTGTAAATGTGAGTGATGCTTACGCTTAGTATGACGTGGCAGAACTCCAAGGAATACGGTATGGATACACCTTATGCAAACCAAGATCATCCTATATGGGAGTTAAATGGACCTTATCTTAGACAGTGGTCGAGGAACGCATTTCAAATCATATTTTCGCAAAATACGAACAGTCCTACCGGAAATGCTCCCTGCGTTAGGCAAAAAGGCCGCAGACTTTGGTGCCACCTTGGTACTACCATCACGCACCCAGTGCAACGTTCGTCGATAGTGCAACGCACGTCTGATCTGTGTTTCACTATAACCATTCCGACGAAAGATGACATCAAGATGGGCTAACTCAGCTGATACTCTCAGGGATCGAGAAGGCATGGGCCCCGTGTTTGAGTAAGGAGTACCCATTCACCCTGAGCTAGATGCTTCCTCTGAACGGCATGTCCATCATACCATCAGCTTTCCTTGTGGCCAACACCTCAAGGAACGGAATGCAGCCATCTTTTTGACCTCCATTCCGAAACATTCCGGTGAACTGAATTCAGATGTTATAAAAAGTTGTTCTAATTCTCATTGCCACGGGACCGAATAACAAAAGCATTGTCTGTACGCCGGAAAAAAATACGCAGCTTTCGAAACCACCTCAGGACCTCAAAAGCCACCGTCCCCAAGGCACGTTCCTCGAAGTCTTTTAAACGAGTCTGACATCCTAGTAAGTTTTGATGTGGTCTCTCTCTTCACTCACATTCCATCGTGTGATTCGTTACGATTCATTGAGGTTCGATTTTGCTATTGAATTAACGAAGCTATTTCGGCATGTAGTGACGTCCAAATGCTTTTTATTTACTTATGCTACGAGCAGACAGATGGAGTTGCGGTGGGAAGCCCATTGTCACCTGTTATTACCAATTTGTGTCTCTGATTACTAGTTAAAGACGCCACCCTCAGATAACGGGTTCATTTTTTCTAATTTTTTTAATGGACTTCAAATAAAGAGTGACTGAAACAGGAAACCGTTATTATTATTTTCTACATTTTTTCGGCTAACGGTACTTTAATTTTTTCAGGTAAAGCCTATCTTTAAGCAAATTTTCATTGCTTTGCCCTCTTGCCGGCACGATGGAACTGAGAGATAACAAACCAGAGCCGATGTAAAGTAAGATTACTTTCACTTTTTTAGATGAAGCTAAGTATGGCCTTTTCCGAATATTAAAGAATATTGATTTAAATTGATTGTTTTCTTAACAACCTGAAGCGTGATAGATTTATAATGCTGTTTGAATCCCTTACGATATTTTTTTCACTTTTTGGTGTATTTTTTAATGAAATACAAATAGCTTAAAAGGTATCTACAAATTAAAAATACTGCGTTCGTTTTCCCTACAGCACCTTCAGTCTGATTTTATCCAGATGCCTTTATACTATTATAGTAGGGTGGGTATGTTAGCCACAATATATAACATACATATCGAAATACTGAATAAGAACTAATTTATTTACTGCCTGTAAATATACACACAACATTAACCTGCACACTTACAAGAAGGGAATGTGCTTAGTACCACAGAGAGAGCTGCAACATTTATAACCGTGCAATAATTCACTAACTCGTTTTCCATAAGCATATTAGTACGACAAATACAGGGCTATTACAAATGATTGAAGCGATTTCATAAATTCACTGTAGCTCCATTCATTGACATATGGTCACGACACACTACAGATACGTAGAAAAACTCATAAAGTTTTGTTCGGCTGAAGCCGCACTTCAGGTTTCTGCCGTCAGAGCGCTCAAGAGCGCAGTGAGACAAAATGGCGACAGGAGCCGTTAAAGTGTATGTCGTGCTTGAAATGCACTCACATCAGTCAGTCATAACAGTGCAACGACACTTCAGGACGAAGTTCAACAAAGATCCACCAACTGATAACTCCATTCGGCGATGGTATGCGCAGTTTAAAGCTTCTGGATGCCTCTGTAAGGGGAAATCAACGGGTCGGCCTGCAGTGAGCGAAGAAACGGTTGAACGCGTGCGGGCAAGTTTCACGCGTAGTCCGCGGAAAATTGGCTCATGCCACAACTGGAGACCGACAGCGCCGACTTCATCTTTCAACAGGATGGTGCTCCACCGCACTTCCATCATGATGTTTGGCATTTCTTAAACAGGAGATTGGAAAACCGATGGATCGGTCCTGGTGGAGATCATGATCAGCAATTCATGTCATGGCCTCCATGCTCTCCCGACTTAACCCCATGCGATTTCTTTCTGTGGGGTTATGTGAAAGATTCAGTGTTTAAACCACCTCTACCAAGAAACGTGCCAGAACTGCGAGCTGGCATCAACGATGCTTTCGAACTCATTGATGGGGACATGCTGCGCCGGGTGTGGGAGGAACTTGATTATCGGCTTGATGTCTGCCGAATCACTAAAGGGGCACATATCGAACATTTGTGAATGCCTAAAAAAACTTTTTCAGTTTTTGTACGTGTGTGTAAAGCATTTTGAAAATATCTCAAATAATAAAATTATTGCAGAGCTGTGAAATCGCTTCAATCATTTGTAATAACCCTGTATATCAAATGAACCGAAACTTACTTAGCTAGATTACACAAGCAGAAAAGACCAAGGTCATTAGGTAGATGCGCTGTCCATTATTCCACACTGACACTGTAGCTTCAATAGCTGCGTGGAGTATCCGAGTGCATCTGCCTTGCCGATACGGATTCCAGCTCACGCCACAGCCCATGGTGCTATGTGGAGTGCCAGTGTGACACGACAGCCAGCGCATCTGCCTAGTAATGCAGGAGACCCAGGTCAGAATCTTTTCGCTGCCACAAAATTTAATTCATTGCTTCAGCCTAAATCATTAGTGTAGATTAGGGTGAGACTCAATATGTCTCAGAAACGTCAACTGTATATGGTGCGTAAATATTCAGGAACTTGAAACGATGTCATGCAAGTATAGAATATCCAGCGGTGCCGGCCGCTGTGGCCGAGTGGTTCTAGGCGCTTCAGTCCGGAACCGCGCTGCTGCTACGGTCGCAGGTTCGAATCCTGCCTCGGGCATGGCTGTGTGTGATTTCCTTAGATTATTTAGGTTTAAGTAGTTCTAACAAGGGAACCTCCCCATTGCACCCCCCTCAGATTTAGTTATAAGTTGGCACAGTGAATAAGCCTTGAAAAACTGAACATAGATCAATCGAGAAAACAGGAAGAAGTTGTGCGGAACTATAAAAAAATAAACAAAATGTACAAACTGATTAGTCCACGTGAACATAGGAAACATCAAGGATAATTTGAGTCAGAAGCGCCGTGGTCCCGTGGTTAGCGTCAGCAGCTGCGGAACGAGAGGTCCTTGGCTCAAGTCTCCCTTCGAGCGAAAAAAAAATTTTTTTGTTTTCGCAAAGTTATGATCTGTCCATTCGTTCTTTGACGTCTCTGTTCACTGTAATAAGTTTAGTGTCTGTGTTTTGCGACCGCACCGCAAAACCGTGCGATTAGTAGGCGAAAGGACGTGCCTCTCCAATGGGAACCGAAAACATTTGATCGCAAGGTCATAGGTCAACCGATTCCTCCACAGGAAAACACGTCTGATATATTCTATACTACACTGGTGATGGCATGTGCATCACATGACAGAAATATGTTGTCGACCCACCTAACTTGTACACTTGGCGAATGGCTAAAAAGATTCTTCTGCGTTGCCCGATTTAGGTTTTCTTTTGGATGTGATAATTACTCCCAAAAAAGTGATGAAAACATAAGAGTTTGTCGTATAAACTGCAACAAATGAATCCAGAAGTCTCACAGTCGCACACTTTTCCCTGTGCTCTGCCAAAACATATGTTTTTAACGTTTCGTATTTTTCCGTGTGTAGACCGTCAAATCCTTCATATGTCCAAGCAAATCTGAACATGTCCTGGAATTTTGGAGAGCGAAGTTGATTATGTGTGAGTGCCTGAACTTTGATAATTGTTTGAAAATAAAAAATTAAACTGTTCTCGCGAAGGAAGACTTGAACCAAGGACCTCTCGTTCCGCAGCTGCTCATGCTAACCGCGGGACCACGGCGGTCCTGAGTTCTGTCTATCCTTGATGTTGCCTATCTTGCGCATGGACTAATCAGTTTGTATATTTTGCTTATTTTTTCATAGTTCTACACAACTTCTTCCTGTTTTCTCGATTGATCTGTGTTCAGTTTTTCAAGGTCTATCCACTGTGCCAACTTATAACTAAACCTGAGGGGGGTGCGATGGGGAGGTTCCCTTGTAAGTCTAGGGGACTGATGACCTCAGATGTTAAGTCCCATAGTGCTCAGAGCCATTTGAACCATTTTTATCCATCGGCGTTGAATCTTTCAAGACATGCACTCCACTTTTAAATGCCCCCGTTTCGACCGCAGTTCCAAACAAGTTGCAGTGACGGCTTCCCACGTGCATACGCTGTCGCGTCGTTACTTGCACTCGTGAATGCAATTACGGGAACTCTTAGCCGTGCTCTCTAGTGCAGCCCAGCAGAAGTTTATGCAGAAAGCGTGAAGGCTTGGCTTGAGATGGCTATCGCTGTTGCCTCACCTCACGCGACACGGCTTGCTCCGTAGCTTGCTGCGGGAGCAAGCAGGCATGTCTTGGGAGGGAGAAGGAAAGAACCGCTCCGCAGCGCACTCTCCATTTCGTCGAGAGGCAGGGGCACGCCTAAAAGGCGGTCATTAACGACCAGCAAGCGCGATGGCGGGCGAGCGGCTTAACAAGTCAGTAAAACATCACGTGGGTGGAGGCGAGGCGAAATGTGTTCCTCGGCCGCTCGATCGTTCCAGAGCTGTTGCGCTGGAACCGCACAGCGACTGGTTAGGACGTAAGTAGTGTACTGTTCTCTGCTGAGAAGAGTGTGTGCGACAGGAATGCGGCAGTACGTGGGATGTGCGTTGTCACGTATAGCATAATAATACACGTAGCTTTAAAAAAATTAGCGAAGTGCATGTGTGTCAACTTCGTATAATTGACTTGTTCATGCGCAAGCGATGTGAATATGATGATGGGGTCCCATACTCCGGGGAGCATAGGGGACGATGCAGGAGACCCGCACCGCTGTACTGGGCAAGGTCCTAGTGGAGGTGGTTTGCCATTGCCTTCCTCCGACCGTAATGGGGATGAATAATGATGATGAAGAAGACACAACGACACCCAGTCCTCTCTCGAGAGGAAAAATCTCTGACTCCGCCAGGAATCGAACCCGGGACCTCGGCGCGGGAAGCTAGAACGCTACTGTAAGACCACGAGCTGCAGACAATGCAAATATACAAGGTGTTTATAAAGACCCTTACTGTTTATGTTCTAACGTTAAAAATTTTGGCTTTTTTATGGGTAATATAAAAGAATGTACGCAACAGAAGAAAGAGCAGCTATTGTTGCTGACCGACTGCATCCGGGACTATGTAACTTTCTTCCTGGGAGATGAGTTGACCATATATCGCCGAGACTGCGCTTCCCGCTCGTCCGATTTGACGCCACTGAACTTTTTCATCTGGGGATTTATCAGGTTCGAGGTGTATCAAGTGAAAATCAGTAACCTTCAATAATTGAAAGGTCACAGTTTTGGAGATGTCGAACAAACAACGCCAGCTACGTTAGCAACGATGTTGCAGGCTACACAGGAACGATGGAACTTGTGCTTCCATCTGCAGGGTCATGACATTGAAATGAACTAAATTTGTATCAGGAAATGTCTCAATGCACGTTCATGATGTTTGTAGCCCACAATAAGGTGTTTAAGTGGAAACTGGTAACTGACACTATAAACTCCCTGTACTATTATACCATCACACCATCTCATCGTACTGATATTATCGGAATAGTGTCAGCCAGTGTCTTAATTTCTGTAGCTACGATATTGACAGTGAAGGATAAATACACTTCGTGACAAAAAATAAAATAAAATAAAGCACCCAGGAAATATGGTCGGATATCAATCTTACTTCTTACACATACAAACCATGGGTGAGTATATAAATGATTACAGTTCCGATTCTCTGCGACAAACAGAACGACCAGTGCGGGCACAACTCGGAAATATGGAAAGGTCTTTATTAAGCGTTACGCGTTTCAGAATTTCGTCGCCAGACTAAAGATTTAAATCAAACATTAGTCAACAACTCACGTAAGTGAGCACATACACTGAATATAGTGCCATTATCTATTCTAAGTTAACTAGGTTTTCACTGAAGTTTCATTTAAATCTTCAGACTGATGATGAAATTTTGAAACGCACAACGTTTAATAAAGAACTGTGCGATAAAGACCTTTCTGTATCGTAAACTTGTGACAAGTCTGAATGGGTCACCTGCCTCTGCCATGGATGTATTTCTCTATCGAGTAATGAGACCACTAGAATATATTATTGTTCTTGGTGTTTCGTGTTGTTACCAGGACTGGCAGGGCATATTAGGGCGTGAACAGCGTCAGATGTCGAGTGACAGGCCGCGCATATGTACGAGACAGCGTTATCACCACCCTACCAGAGTCTAAAATGGGCCTGACAGTGGGCCTCCAGTTGGCTGGCTGCTCGAACCGCGCAATGTTCATGTTTGTGGGGCATTCAGGTATGACAGTGGCCTGATGTTGGAGTGCATGGGAACGAAAGAGCAGCTATAGAGGAACACAGCAAGTATGAGTCACCTAAGGCAAAACACGTATAAAACGTTTCTTGTTTGTGTTGAAATGAAGCATAACTGCATAAAACATTTATTTGTAGGTTTTTTTTGTATGCAACGGCCTTGCCACAGTGGATACACCGGTTCCCGTCAGATCACCGAAGTTAAGCGCCGTCGGGCGTGGCCGGCACTTGGACGGGTGACCTTCCAGGCCGCCATGCACTGTTGCCATTTTTCGGGGTGCACTCAGCCTCGTGATGCCAATTGAGGAGCTACTCGGCCGAATAGTAGCGGCTCCAGTCAAAGAAAACCATCATAACGACCGGGAGAGCGGTGTGCTGACCACACGCCCCTCCTATCTGCATCCTCAACTGAGGATGACACGGCGGTCGGATGGTCCCGATGGGCCACTTGTGGCCTGAAGACGGAGTACTGCTGCTTTTTTTGGTATGAATGCCAAAGAAAAATGTTTCTAACCGAAACGAAGCAATGCAAGAAAAGATTCGAGATGTTAAGAAAAATTTTGTGTATTATGATGGGCCATACAACAAAACAGAGGTTCACAATAAATTAATCTGTTTGTACATAATATTACAAGATGATAAAAACACAGTTGGTTAAACAACTTTTCAAATTCTGCAACAAAGTTCTAATTGTTTCTTCATCAATCTGCTAGAAGTCTTCAGTTGCCAGTTTCGTTTCTCTGTTAAATCTGTGAGACAGTTTTAAATTTTCGTCAAAACGTAAACGAACGTATAAAACTCAATTTTAGCTAGTGGCATAACGTGGAATCTAAATCTCTCGTCTGCGCAGCAAGCATTTCTTCGTAATTTTCTTCACATATTTGTTTGAAAAAACCGCGTCTGAGGTGTCGTAGATGTCACCGATTCCCTGCAATTCATTTTAATATCTTTTTTGGTATAGTTCTATTAGAACGATCTGCAGCAGTTCTTTCGTTCATTTCGCCTCCTGAACTCGAAACCGCTTGCTTCATTGCAGTCTCGAACCACTCCCCTCGACCCTTACTTTTATGGCTCGTTCCACCTGTCTTTGGTAATCGCCGTACCATCCGACTGATATTTCACAATAAAATACGGCGAGAACAGAAACAGGCCTGAGTGAGCGGCATTTTCTTATTAAGATACAATCAGATTACAACAGTTGTGGGTCAGCTTACCATAGGAGAGGCTAAAACGGCTTCTCTAGCCAACCATCACTGCATTCGCCCGTGACAGAGAGGGTACAAAGCGATACTGTCAAGTGGGTTAATCCTGCCAAGTACTTTTTATAAATGTGACACGACTGCGCAATCACTGAAGAAACATCTCATACCACCATACCACCTCAACTCGTTTCTTCCTCTCCTTCTGGATGCTTCATTTTTTTTTTTTTTTTTTTTTTTACGCATTGTAGTTCATTAATTCTGGTCTAGGTGGGAGGGGGCGGTGATAGTTCCCCTGTGATTCTTGCTTACAATGCCTATTTGATGTGTGCATGCATGTTTCACGAGAATTTTGACCTATATCACTGACATTGTAAATACAAAAATTGGCAGGAAAAATCAATGTCAAAGGTAAAGTTCGTCACCCTTCGTAGGATAGAAACATTACATAGAACACTCATGCATGAAAATAATATTCATATCAATCACTGCGTACTAAACACAGTGTTTCAATGCATAAACTAAGTGAATGCCAGTAACTAAACACGACGCAACAAACTTACGTCAAAGTTTGCCAGCAGAATATATTTTTCTGCAACTGATCCTACGTAGCCGCGGAACGGTAGGGGACCAGGAAAGGGGCTTTGAAGTGCTTCATTGGCGTACAAAAGAGTCGGAACTGCCATCATTTTCTAGATTTTCATCTGGGTCTCAATGTGGCTGTCTTTCAACAGTTATAACTCACCTGCGCATTCACACGAAAGTAGCTAACTTCCGATGTCTTGGTCGCCGATTATGTAATTATACAGCCTAAATAAGTACTGATACTTTTACGAGACAGGTGCTACATACGCGTATTTTTTATTTTACATCGTGCTTTCAGGTGATACTACGGTAAAAGCAGTAGAGCAGTTTTACCATTTTGAAAAAACGCGCTATATTCGTATCTGTACAATGAAAAATAGTCGTCATAGGTACCAAAATCGATTTAACACATGAGCAGGAGTCAGTAAATAGTGTAAAAAGCTCAAAGTTTTAAGGTGTACTTACCGATGACAACTTAAACTGAAACAAGCACATTTCTGTGTTTCTCAAACAAGTAAGTTCAGCTCTCTTCGTACAATTGGTAATCTTGGAAACAAACAAATTGACCTCCTGACATGTTTTGAACATTTCCACTCAACAATGTCTTCTGGAATAGTTAGATATGGTAATCACTTAGAAAGAAAGCATTAGTTGCACAAAAGCGAGCAGTAAAAAGAATATGTGGTGTTCAGCTAGGGAAGTCATGTAATTACCTCTTCAAGGAGCTGGGCATTTCAATTACCCTGTCACAATACATATAATCTCTAGTGAAATTCGTCATAAATAATCCATCACAACTAGAGAAGAACAGTAATGTCCATACCTACTATACCGCAGGGAAAAGTAAGCTTTATTACCTATTATTAAGACTGTCAGTGGCTCAGAATAGAGTCCAATATGCAGCAATAAATAATAGTAAACCGGATAAATTACTGTTAGCAACAAATTTGTTCTATCATTTGTCCAATGCCATAAAATGTTTGACAAGTAAAAAGCAAGCAATCTAACTTAAAATTATTTCTCCTGGACAACTCGTTCTGTTCCAAAACTTGTTTTTACGTCTAGCTGCATGACTAGGACTAAAAATAATGTGTTCATTAATGTTAACACTAAACATGAATACATTACCCTATAAACTGACTCTTTCTACATCATTTCGATAGCCGCGCGGGGTAACTGTGCGGTCTCGGGCGCCTTGTCGCGGTTCGCGCGGATCTCCCCGTCATAGGCTCGAGTCCTCCCTTGGGCATGGGTGCGTGCGTTGCCCTTAGCGTAAGTTAGTTTAAGTTAAATCAAGTAGTGCGTACGCCTAGGGACCGATGACCTCAGCAGTTTAGCCCATAGTCCTCACCACAAATTTCCGTCATTTCGATAAAAGAATCGTCCAAATGGTGTGTGGAATATGTAACAGTCTAACCTTGGACAGCAAACTAACTGACTGATGCCAACAATGAATATTAATTTAAGTTGCAGGAAGTTTATACAAAGGTATTTGTTGGGGATGTTGCATGGCACAAAAATGAAACGTGGGCAATACACAATTCAGACAATAAGGAAATAGTAGCTTTGAAATGTGATGTTACAGTAGGATGATGAAAATTAGATGGATAGGTTGGATAACTGCTGAAGAGGTACTAAATTAAGTTGGGAAGAAAAGAAATTTATGGCACTACTTGACTAATAGAATGGATCGGTTGGTAGGACACATCGTGAGTAATCTAGGAATTGTTGTTCGGCTCTGTGGAGACGTGTGCGGTTCAAATGGATGTAGTTTGGATTAGTTAAGCAGAAATGAGGATGGTGAGCAGGATTTGACTAGGATTGAAAGTTGCATCACATGTATTTTCCGACTGCACAACAACTTCCTTTCCCCTATTGTCAATAAATTTGATTTTAGTTTCAGTTTTTGAGGATCATGGACCATAAATTGGAATGGCAGCTTTACCATTGTAATACTGCCACTTGATTGAAACTTCACATACTTTTCAGTGAGCGGGGAATGAAAGATGACGACATCGCAGTCGTGAGCGATCCCTTTCCTGGACTGCCCATGTTATCTAACGATCATATAAAGCAGTGTGCGTGTCGAAAAGCTGGATACCACTGAGAGACGGAATGGAGCAGGAAATATTAATGCAAATGTGTGCGCGGCTGTCCAGAGCAGAGACAGTATAAGCGGGCAATGTAGAGCGCAGAGCGCTGAGCGCTGGCGAGGTGTCGCAAGCGGAGCGGCCAGTGGACCCACCTCCTCCTCCTCCTGCTTCTCCCGGGCTGCCACGCTAGGAGAACGAGCCTATCAACCGCTGAGTCGCGCGCTGCAAATGGAGCGACTTTCTCCACGGCCGGTCGCGGAATGCCGCCCAAACTTGTCGCTGCTGCACACCCGTCCACGCCTCGATGCCAAGTCGACGAAGCGGCTCCACCAAACAGTTTATAAACGTATCGGTTGCTATTCGACCGTGACCGTTTGATGACATTTATAAACAGGTTTTTTTGTTGTGATGCTTGAAGTGTTTGATTTCCGCAATATGTTTCGAGGTTTGCGCTCATCGTCTCGTAATTCCAAAAGATAATTTAATTGCATACGAAGAGAGTCGCACAAGATTCAGTTCTGGGTCCGTTCTTATTCCCTATACAAGATGTTTCAAAGTAATTTTCCCCAAACGTCTAGGGGCTTCCTGGCTACATTACATCTACATCTACATCTACATGATTACTCTGCAATTCACATTTAAGTGCTTGGCAGAGGGTTCATCGAACCACAATCATACTATCTCTTTCCACTCCCGAACAGCGAGCGGGAAAAACGAACACCTAAACCTTTCTGTTCGAGCTCTGATTTCTCTTATTTTATTTTGATGATCATTCCTACCTATGTAGGTTGGGCCCAACAAAATATTTTCGCAATTGGAAGAGAAAGTTGGTGACTGAAATTTCGTAAGCAGATCTCGCCGCGACGAAAAACGTCTTTGCTTTAATGACTTCCATCCCAACTCGCGTATCATATCTGCCACACTCTCTCCCCTATTACGTGATAATACAAAACGAGCTGCCCTTTTTTTGCACCCTTTCGATGTCCTCCGTCAATTCCACCTCGTAAGGATCCCACACCGCGCAGCAATATTCTAACAGACGACGAACGAGTGTAGTGTAAGCTGTCTCTTTAGTGGACTTGTGGCATCTTCTAAGTGTCCTGCCAATGAAACGCAACCTTTGGCTCGCCTTCCCCACAATATTATCTATGTGGTCTTTCCAACTGAAGTTGTTCGTAATTTTAACACCCAGGTACTCGATAACTAGTACAATTCACAAGGCTGTCAAGCCTTGTGAATTGTACTAGTTATCGAGTATACGAATTCCAACGGATTTCTTTTGGAACTCATTTGGATCACCTGACACTTTTCGTTATTTAGCGTCAACTGCCACCTGTCACACCATACAGCAATCTTCTCTAAATCGCTTTCCAACTGATACCGGTCTTCGGATGACCTTACTAGACGGTAAATTACAGCATCATCTGCGAACAACCTAAGAGAAGTGCTCAGATTGTCACCCAGGTCATTTATATAGATCATGAACAGCAGAGGTTTGGAGGTTAGTTATTTTCACATAGGGCGCTTTTAACACTGTTTTCTACCGTATGGCAACAACACACCAAAAATACTTCGACACAGTGGAAGAATAAAAATCGAAAACGGGTGATAATGTAAATTGTATCTTGAAAATCATATAACAGCCGTCTGATGATGAACTTGCCAGTTCGAAACCGGTAACGGCGCTATTTACCTAAATAAATAGGAGTATTAATAGTGGCTGGTTGCTGTTTTCTTCTTTGTAAGAATTAACCTACATTAATGAGTAGACTGTTTTTTTTCTTTTTTTTAATCTCGCGGGAGATAAGGAAGGATAGCTGGTTTATTTCAGTTTCTATAATAATGTGTTACATTGTTACATTACCAACAACTTTAATCTTGCTACAGTTAAAAGCTCCTTAAAGCCATGCGGACACAGACTCTGACTCATTTATTTTACGATGAATCCTCGTCCTAAGAACTAACGGCATTGTGGGCATATATGGTAAGATGTACTGCAAGTAGGCTGTTTAGATTTTTATGTTGGTAACGCCACATAGCGCTCTGTATGAAAATCACTGACTGTGCTGTGTGCAGTCTGTGGCTGGTTGGACTCACTGTTGGAATATTCGCTTGTGTAGTGTTGGCCAGTTGGTTGTGAACAGCGCGTAGCGTTGGGCAGTTGGAGGTGAGCCGGCAGCAGTGGTGGATGTGCAGAGAGACATGCCAGAGTTTTGAGAGGTTGCTATAAGCGGACAATCTGGACGTGTGTCCGCCAGAAAAAGGAAATTTGTAAAGATGGATGTCATCATAGATATGATGACTTTTGAACGCTCTTAAGGTAAATACATTGCTTGTTCTCTATCAAAATCTTTCATATGCTAATTATGCCTATCAGTAGTTAGCGCCTTCAGTAGTTAGAATCTTTTATTAACTGGCAATATGGGCGCTCGCTGTATTGCAGTAGTTCGTGTAACGAAGATTTTTGTGAGGTAAGTGATTCATGAAAGGTATAGGTTAGTGTTAGTTAGGGCCATTCTTTTGTAGGGATTATTGAAAGTCAGATTGTGTTGCGCTAAAAATATTGTGTGTCAGTTTAGTGACGATCAGAATAAGTAAAGAGAAAACTGTCTGAGTACGTTCAGTTTTACTCAGCTGTCTTTGTATCAAATAACGTAGAATTTTACTAGCGCAGTCATTCATAATTTTTCTAAGGGGACGTTACAGTACCTCTATCTCTTTTATAGACTTCACATATCTTAAATGACCCGATAAGCAATAATTTATCGACTTTTAAAAGTCTTCTGCCCTGCTACAGTGTCTACTTTAGGACCACGTACTACAGCCACAGTAACACAACCACTACCATGTCCATTATTGTCTGCCTTGGTAAGCAAAAGACTGAAGGGCCATGCAAAATCACTTGGGCACCTACTGCATTCTTCATATTAATAGCAATATTATCAATAGCTTTATATACTGTAGGGCGCGAACGCCTTCTCCTCCTATAATAACTAGGCTGTGTTATTGCTGCTGCAAGTGTGGCTGCTCGGCGACTAGCGGGGTCTATTAACAAAGTGTGCTGCATGATGCCGCCCCCTGTACACTGACAGAGTGATCTTCAACAAAATAGCCTTAAGAATGAGTGTCTCTAAGTGGAGAAGGATAATTGAAAAGCGAATTAGTAACTTTAATTTTGCTTGGCATACTCCCTTTCATTTGGAGCAATGACTGGCTTATAGGCAACACACAACGCACATACACGACGCTTAGTGCCTACACCCTGCCGCCTCTCACTGGCATAACCACTTGTTTGGGCTGTTAAAAGATGCCATTCTTGGAAGACATTTTGAGGACGATACATAGAGCTCCACCGAACCACCTTCTGACGACCTCAAGCTCCGTGCCCAGCGAATAACTTACTGCACTTCTGTCGACAGCAGATGCTCCACAGACTTTGCACAGGCGTTTGTGAATATTCCCCACAGTTTCTTTTCCTGCAGTGAGAAATTCAATGAAGGCACGTTGCTTGTAATGTACATCATCTACAGACGCCATTTTGAAATTGTCCTGCAGCTACGCTATCTGTCGGAAGCCACGGAAAATTGGAACTCTCACTCAGGAACTTCAAATAATACATACATAACGTTACGCATTCGTAGCACTCGGTTGAGAAAAAAAATGCGGTGCATTACTTTCTGGGAAACCCTTGCATTTAAGTTAAATGTTCTTTCATTCATTCTTTTAACTCAACAGGATAGACTATGTTTATTTAAGTTAAATGTTTTGCACTTCGCGGTTTCTGAAAATAAAAGCAGAACGAAAACCAAACACTGAACTTTAAAATAATATTGTTTATAACTTATAAAATCCGCGTAAAATCGTATTAAATTTTATTTTCTAGTAAAAGGAGACTACAATCAGGTTTCAGGCTAACAGTCCCATCTTTAGGTGCGTAGAATATCCATATGATATTCTAGACAACTGAAGATGGGATTGTTGTCCTTAAACTTGATTGTACCCTCCTTTTACTGGAAAATTAAAGTTGATACGACTGTAGGCGAATGTTAACAGTCATCAATAATTTTTGCAACAGTTGTGCCTGGTCAATGAGACAAACTTGTTCAAAACATTGATGAAGGATGTACCGACGTGTACTGTAAAGTTACTAGCTGAATTATATGATGTGTACTCAGACTAAATTCTAACGTGGAGTATGTCTTCGCCAGCGTCCATGAAAAAGCTCTCATCATTTCCAGAAAGTCTTCAGTAAGTAATATTATTGACATCGAAGTGGTTTACCTGGAAGTATATTTTCTGAAGTTAACAGGAAAACCGAGATTTTCTTGTATGAGTGTAAGTTCAGTAGCCAAACTTTTCATCACATTCAGTAAAAGTGTCATTTTTTTTATTCGGCTCCTATTCTGACTCGACTTTATACGTCTTTCTCATGGGCTGGAGATTCATTTACCGCTTAAAACACGTTATGGTAGCGTCAGTTACTGTTACCTGTTGAGACATTTTAGGGATCATACTGTCTGACTACTTCGCAAATGCTACAGTGGTATTGCTTAAATCTATCGTTAACTTTCACTGATTTCATATTTCGCAAAGTAGTGACGTAAAATTTATTGTTCAGTTTAGCAGCTGCCAACTGGGTTCCACCTGTAATGCCTCCAAAGGTGCAGCTCGTTAAACTCTAATCACGCTTTTTTTATAACGCATTGAATTCTGCTAGTAAACGAAAGAAAATAAGAAAAGGAAGTATTTACACTCAGCGTACACTACTGGGTGTCTTTCGTTAACATTCCTCAAGACATTCTTACAAACCAATTTATCTACAGCCACCTTTGCGCGTCAGTTGTAAGAGAACCGGTTTCGGTCCGTACTACCATCTGTGGTCATCACAAAGTAATCCGCTAACTTCGTTGCAGTAGTTATACTGCAACGGATGACTTTCTTATGAGCAAAGATCTTAAGATGGTACTGTACATAGAAACTGTAGTAAATATCTAGACATAATGTTGCAAACGGATGTGAAATGGAAGCAGCACTAAGGTTGGTAGTAGTCCGTTTATTGGGGAATTCCAGGAGAGTGTAGATCATCTACGCTTGCGAAAAAAAGAGCAACACCACAAAATGGTTAATTTTGAGTAATGAAATTTCAGGAACACATTTGTCTAGGTAACATATGCAAGTGATTAACATTGCAAGATCACAAGTTAATCTAAATGGCAGATAAGCCAATGCAAATATGAAATGCTGACACAGCAGTAACCCGTGTAACTTCCAGAAAGTTGAATGCAAGCATGTAAAAGTGCATGCATTGTGTTGTACACGTGCCGGATGTCAGTTTGCGGGTGGAGTTCCACCAATGACGCACTTGGTCCATCAACATAGAGACGGTTATTGCTCTTTGTGGATGATGCTTGAGTTGTCCGATGAGGTGCCATATGTGCTTGTAATTTTTCCTCCTACCTATGTAGTTCTCAATTCGTTCGAGCAATCAGTCATTCATAATATGAAACACAGTCATAGCTCATTCACTCAAAATGATTCAGAAATTTTACTTGTTAGAATGAAATCAGGCGATGATTCTTCATCTCTGGAGGCTCGTGCTTTGCGGCAGTCTGCTAATCTGTACGAATAAAATGCCTCGAATTTTTGGGAGCGTTGTATAATCAGTCGGGAAACCTCAGATCAAGCGGATATTTGGCTTTGATGAAGTATAACCTTCCGAAGAAGTAATGGAGCTCTTGGATTATTAAATGCAGGCTCTATCCAGTCTTTCGGAAGTTCCCTTCTGATTAACGACTACGCAATATGTCGATGCATATCATTAATTCTCAAATGTCAAATACACATCTTTTGTATGAAGGAGCAATATATATATATATATATATATATATATATATATATATATATATATATATATATATATATGTATATATATATCCCTTTTAATCGTACAGTTCGTATCAGTTATCTTCTGTCATAAATCTCAATAATCAGATAACAGTTCTTCAAAACAAAGCTCAGGCTAATCGGCACGAAGATAATCTCGGAAGCTTTTTTTTTCCTAACAACCTCCAGAGAGAATACTACAAAGAATAATTACGCGCTCATGGCATAGCTATTGTATGAAACTATTTTGCGCATGGATTCTGCGAGTATGAAGATAGAAAATTTGTAAACGTCATTCAAGGGTAGAATTGTATCAGAATAATTCATCGAATATAAAGAGACATTACATGCTTCATTGGGGCCAGATATGGCGATCGAGCAGGTCAAAGAAACATGTCGACACTCTGTTAAGCACGTCGGGTTACAACAACATCGTAGGCGAGCGTTATCCTGTTGGAAAACACCATCTGGACTGCTGTTCATGAAGGGCAGCACAACAGGTAGAATCACCAGATTGACGGAAATATTGGCAGTCAGAGTACGTGAGTGCTCCTGCTGTCGTATGAAATCGCACCCCAGACCATAACTCCAGGTGTAGATCTATTATGCCTCTCACGCAGACAGGCTGGTTGCAGGCATTCAACCAGCTTTCATCAGAAAACATAACAGACCTGCACCCTGCCCTCCTATGGGCTCTCGCTTGACACCACTGAAGTCATAAACGTCGGTGGTTTGGAGTCAGTGGAATGCACGCTACAGCTCGAAGCTGTTTTTGAAGTAACAGATTTGTAACAGGTCGTGGTGTCACTGTGGTGTCAACCGCTGCTCAAATTGCTGCTGCAGATGCAATACGATGCGCCAGAGCCATACGCGAAAGACGAAGGTCTTCTCGCGGTAGTATCAGGTGGCCGTACGGAGCCCGGTCTTATTGCGACCGTACATATCGTGACCATCACTGCCAGCAATCATGTACAGTGGCTACTTACCTGCCAAGTCAAAGACATTAGTACCACCGATTTTCTGTACCTCTCAAGTGTTTCGGATCTCCACTAGGTCTGATTAAAGAAAGACATCGAAACAGCTCAGAGGCATGCTGCAACATTTATTGCCGGTAGGTTCGATCAACACGCGAGTACTACGGTAATGATTCCTGAAATCAAATAGGAATCCCTGGAGGGAAGGCGACACTGTTGAGAAAATTTATAGAAGCGGCATTTGCGGTCGACTGCAGAACGAATATACTGCTGCCAGCAAACATTTCGCGAAAGGATCGCGAAGAGAAGATAAGAGAATTAGGCCTCGTACAGAGGTTTATAGATAGTCATTTTTCCCTCGCTCCATTTGCGAATGGAACGAGACAGGGAATGACTAGTAATGCTCCTAGGAAAAGTCCGCCATGCACCGCATAATGGCTAGCGGAATGTTCGCTCGCTGCACTCGACCGGGTCTCTGTGAAGAGCGCTGCCCTTTTCGAGTTATTTGCGCCTGACGGACAAAGGCCAGGACACCACCCCGCCAATGGGGGCTAACGGGACGCGCACCACGGCGAAAGGGAGAACAGTTGCGAAAGAGCACTCGGTCGAGCTGCTGTCTCAAGTCAGGGTCCGCGAGCCTCGTAAGCTGATGGGTGAATAAAAAAAATGGTTCAAATGGCTCTGAGCACTATGGGACTTAACATCTATGGTCATCAGTCCCCTAGAACTTAGAACTACTTAAACCTAACTAACCTAAGGACATCACAGAACACCCATTCATCACGAGGCAGAGAAAATCCCTGACCCCGCCGGGAATCGAACCCGGATGGGTGAATACGTATATATTCTTTTGTGTATGTTGATTGTTAATAATAAGTGCTTCTCTAGTTATGTTGCCAGTCATTGCAATCCGAATGGATCCGAACTATTCTACAGTCCCTTAAATTCATGGTCCCCCGGTAAAATTGACTATTCAAATTTCCGTCTGTAGACGCTAACACGGAGAATGTAAAGGGTGACGATTATAGAACTATTTGAAACAAAATCGTCATAGCTTCTGAACGGTTTGCATTACGACGTTCAAACTGCAAAAAATGGTTCAAATGGTTCTAAGCACTATGGGACTTAATATCTGAGGTCATCAGTCTCCTAGACTTAGAACTACCTAAACCTAACTAGCGTAAGGACATCACACACATCCATGCCCGAGACAGGATTCGAACCTGCGACCGTAGCAACATAGTGGGTCCTGACTGAAGCGCCTAGAACCGCTCGGCCACAGCGGCTGGCCGTTCAACCTACACCGTCGGCCGCGGGACATGATGGAAATTAGAATGCGCTGTATGGTTTGGCTTAGCGACGAAGCCCACTTTCATTTGAATGAGTTATTCAATAAGCAAAACTGGCGCATTTGGGGGACAGAGAAACCGCATTTCGCCATCGAGAAGTCTCTTCACCCTCAACGGGTGACTGTATGGGGTGCAATTCCAGTCAGGGCCAATCAGTCCGACATTCCTTGATGGCGCGGTGACTACTGAACGTTACGTGAAGGTTTTGGAAGATGATTTCATCGCATTGTTCCAATGTGACCCTAATTTCGACAATTTGTGGTTCAAAGCAAGACAGAGTCGATCCCATCGTAGTAGCACAGTGTCTCATGTCCTGGAGGAGCACTTAGGGGACCGCATTCTGGCTCTGGAGTGTCCAGAGGCCACTCGCATGGGCCTCGATTGGCCGCCATATTCTCCAGATCTGGACACATGCGACTTCTTTTTGTGGGGCTATATTGAAGACAAGGTGTACAGCAATAACCCCCAAACCAGAGCTGAGATGAAAACAGCCGTTCAGGAGGTCATCGACAGCATCGATGTTCCGACACTTCAGAGGGTCATGCAGAATTTCGCTATTCGTCTGCACCACATATTCGCCAACGATGGCACGCATATAGTACATGTTGTTGTGGTCTTCAGTCCTGAGACTGGTTTGATGCAGCTCTCCATGCTACTCTATCCTGTGCAAGCTTCTTCATCTCCCAGTACCTACTGCAACCTACATCCTTCTGAATCTGTGTAGTGTATTCGTCTCTAGGTCCCCCTCTACGATTTTTACCCTCCTCGCTGCCCTACAATACTAAATTAGTGATTCCTTGCTGCCTCAGAATATGCCCCATCAACCGATCCGTTCTCCTAGTCAAGTTGTGCCACAAATTTCTCTTCTCTCCAGTTCTCTCCTCATTAGTTAAGTTTTTGTTTGTGGTTTTTTAGGGCGCAAAACTGCTAAGGTCATTAGCGCCCATCATTAGTTAAGTGATCTACCCATCTAATCTTTAGCATTCTTCTGTAGCACCACATTTCGAAAGCTTCTATTCTCTTCTTGTCCAAAATATTTATCGTCCACGTTTCACTTCCATACATGGCCACACTCCATACAAATACTTTCGGAAATGACTTCCTGACACTTAACTCTATATACGATGTTAACAAATTTCTCTTCTTCAGAAAGGCATTCCTTGCCATTGCCAGTCTACATTTTATATCTTCTCTACTTCGACCATCATCAGTTATTTTGCTCTCAAATGGCAAAACTCCTTTACTACTTTAAGTGTCTCATTTCCTAATCTAATTCCCGCAGCATCACTCGATTTAATTCGATTACATTCCATTATCCTCGTTTTGTTTCTGTTGGTGTTCATCTTATATCCTCCTTTCAAGAGACTGTCCGTTCCGTTCAGCTGCTCTTCCAAGTCCTTTGCTGTCTCTGACAGAATTATAAGGTCATCGGCGAACCTCAAAGTTTTTATTTCTTCTCCATGGATTTTAATTCCTACTCCGAATTTTTCTTTCGTTTCCTTTACTGCCTGCTCAATATACAAATTGAATAACATCGCGGATAGGCTACAACTCTGTCTCACTCCCTCCCCAACCACTTCTTCCCTTTCATGCCCCTCCACTCTTATAACTGCCATCTGGTTTCTGTACAAATTGTAAATAGCCTTTCGCTCCCTGTATTTTACCTCTGCCACCTTCAGAATTTGAAAGAGAGCATTCCAGTCAACATTGTCAAAAGCTTTCTCTAAGTCTACAAATGCTAGAAAAGTAGGTTTGCCTTTCCTTAATCTATTTTCTAAGATAAGTCGTAGGCTCAGTATTGCCTCACGTATTCCAGTATTTCTACGGAATCCAAACTGATCTTCCTCGAGGTGGGCTTCTACCAGTTTTTCCATTCGTCTGTAAAGAATTTGTGTTAGTATTTTGAAGCCGTGGCTTATTAAACTGACGGTTCGGTAATTTTCACATCTGTCAACACCTGCTTTCTTTGGGATTGGAATTATTACATTCTTCTTGAAGTCTGAGGGTATTTCGCCTGTCTCATACATCTTGCTCACTAGATGGTAGTGTTTTGTTAGGCCTGGCTCTCCCAAGGGTGTCAGTAGTTCTAATGGAACGTTGTCTACTCCCGGGGCCTTGTTTCGACTTAGGTCTTTTAGTGCTCTGTCTAACTCTTCACGCTGTATCATATCTCCTATTTCATCTTCATTTAGATGTCAAACCTAAATGCGAATATCTGTAGTGATATCTTCCTGCTGAATATAGTGTGTACACGCAGTAGTTTGTAACTAATTTACTTTTCTCCATATAGTTCAATAACTGTAACCCTGTAGCTATACATGTATACGTAGACGATGCGCCAGCTACTATGGCATTTCGTTGACGGTTTCGGTTTTCTGCTTGTATCTGCAGAGGACGTCAGATGACTCGCCGAGGTCTTCGCGGGGCAGCCGCAAGTTCGACAGCACGAGCGCGCGCGAGGAGCTGGGCGTGTCGGCCGCGGACTGGGAGGCGGCCGTGACTCCGTCCCTGGGGGCGGCGCGACCCGCCGGCTCCCGCAGGGGGCCGTCCGCCTCCAGGGGGCAGTCGCAGCAACAGTCCCAGCAACAGGCCGCCTCCAGGAGGAGACCGGCCGCCCCAGTCGCTCGCCCCAAGATCGACCTGCAGGTACGGACAGGAAAAACCGACCCGTTTAAACCGATACCGGTATTTTAGTTCTGATTAACAGCTATTTGTTTAAGCTTTGTTTTTCATTTTTAGGTTTCCGTACCTCAATCCATGAAAACGGAACCCTTATAGGATAGCTTTCTTGTCCATCTGTCTGTCTGTTTATCTGTCTGTCCGATCGTTAAGAACCCTTTTTCTCAGGAACGGGTAAATGTATCAAGTTCAAATATTTGTCAACTATCAAGATTTTCGGTTCCTTGACAATGTAAAAACTTTGAGCTTGCAAGTCAATTCAATCAGAAAGAAGATCAGGCCATTTATGTCAACGAATTTGATACTTGAACTCGCACATCAAAGCCTATAGGATACTTCGCGTTGGCCTATAATCATGAAATGTAGCAAGAAGCAAACTTTTTTCTTTACGGAATCATGTAGACTCTCTGATTCTGTCATTTTAAAATAACATGATGGTGGATTACGACAATTTCTTGAGTCCTCTCCATTAATAAAGCAGCCTGTTAGGCCCAAGACTTCTTTTTGCCATCGTAGGATCCCTGTAGCAACTGACTCCTTGAATTTTTCAGATTGCCATTGTCACTCAATGATCTATGCAAAATGCCTATCGAAAAGCAAGTGTACTTCCTCAGAGTACATCTCTACTCCTCCTCTGTTCCATTATACCTTTGAGTTTTCTAAGCAGTTTCTTCTATTGTGTGGTAGCCATCACGAATGACCATTTATAAAGCTTATTCCTACTGATTTGAGGCGGGATGTTACATCAACGAGCAAGAAACCTCTATAAAGCTAGAAGTCAAAAAATTAAAGATACTACCAATACTAAAGTCTCCGCTGAGGAGTGTGAAGGAGCGGTTGATGATGTGGAATACGGTGATGTAACATTTCAAGTATTTATTAGGTTTCCTTTAAGGGTCGCTCAGGGATACTTCCAAGAATGAGAACATCATCTGAAAATAAAGTTATAATTATCATTGAGATGCTGATTCATTAATTGTTACAATAAAAAACAATAAAAAATCATTATCTGTGATGCAGACACAAGTTCCTAATCTGAATTGTTGATATATTCGGTTACCGGTATCTTAGCTGTAAAAGTTAGTAATACGTATAGTAAGTACTTTAATGGAAGAAGAACAGAATATGACAAACCAATCACTTTTGCCAAAGGAACTTTGAATCGTAATCAGAATAATACAGGCACTGCAATATCGTATTTATCTGCCAATAGTGGGCAAACGACTTAAAAGTACAACGTCTGACCTGCACGGGAATATACGAGGGTAAACCCAAAAGTAAGGTCTCCTATTTTTTATCAGTACATAGACCTGTTTATTTCTACAATGGTTTAAATCAGTTTACAGCTTGAACATTTAGCTATTTTTCGACATAATCACCATTGCTGCCGATGCATTTTTGTAGATGCTGAGGTAATTATTGTACGCCCATGTCATACCAGCTCGCCGCCATGCTGTTCGGAAAGTTATGAACCTCTTCTTTCACCGCGTATTCGCAGATGAATCGCTGGGACCACAATTAACGCTGACAGGTACTGTGAGACTCTGAAAAATTCAAACGGGTGATTCTGAACCGGAGAAGAGGAATGTTGAGCAAGGGCGTACACATTCCCCACGACAACGCTCGCCCACACATCTCTCGGCAAACCGTTGCTCTCCTGCAACAGTTTCAGTGGAACATAATCACCAATGACTTGGCGCCCAGTGACTATCACCTGTTCCCTAGGTTAAAGGAACATTTGGCCGGAAAGTGATTCAGCTCCGGCGACGAGGTGAAAGAAGAGGTTCATAACTTTCTGAACAGCACGGCGGCGAGCTGGTATGACATGGGCATTCAAAAACGAACACACCGTCTACAAAAAGGCATCGAAAGAAATGGTGATGTGGAAAAATAGCTAAGTGTTCAAGCTGTAAACTGATGTAAACCATTGTAGAAATAAACAGGTCTATGTACTTATAAAAAAAAGGAGACCTTACTTTTGGGATTACCCTGGTACATAATGGATGTAGGAGTACAGGTCGTAGACGCATGGTTGATGACATATGGAAATTTGGGTCTGGCCGTGAGTGGTGCACGGATGGCCAAATGGTAAGGCGCTCGCGATAAGCGGGATATCCGGGTTCGAGTCCCGGTCCGGCACGAATGCTCACTGTCGTCATTCTGTTCTATAGCTGATGGTTGTCGTTCTTCGCAGTTGCGAATTCAGTTAATCTACATCTACATCCATACTCCGCAAGCCACCTGACGGTGTGTGGCGGAGGGTACCCTGAGTACCTCTATCGGTTCTCCCTTCTATTCCAGTCTCGTATTGTTCGTGGAAAGGATTGTCGGTATGCTTCTGTGTGGGCTCTAATCTCTCTGATTTTGCCCTCATGGTTTCTTCGCGAGCTATACGTAGGAGGGAGCAAAATACTGCTTGACTCTTCGGTGAAGGTATGTACTCGAAACTTTAACAAAAGCCCGTACCGAGCTACTGAGCGTCTCTCCTGCAGAGTCTTCCACTGGAGTTTATCTATCATCTCCGTAACGCTTTCGCGATTATTAAATGATCCTGTAACGAAGCGCGCTGCTCTCCGTTGGATCTTCTCTATCTCTTCTATCAACCCTATCTGGTACGGATCCCACACTGCTGAGCAGTAGTCAAGCAGTGGGCGAACAATCCTACTGTAACTTACTTCCTTTGTTTTCGGATTGCATTTCCTTAGGATTCTTCCAATGAATCTCAGTCTGGCATCTGCTTTACCGACGATCAATTTTATATGATCATTCCATTTTAAATCACTCCTAATGCGTACTCCCAGATAATTTATGGAATTAACTGCTTCCAGTTGCCGACCTGTTATTTTGTAGCCAAATGATAAAGGATCTATATTTCTATGTATTCGCAGCACATTACACTTGTCTACATTGAGATTGAATTGCCATTCTCTGCACCATGCGTCAATTCGCTGCAGATCCTCCTGCATTTCAGTACAGTTTTCCATTGTTACAACCTCTCGATACACCACAGCATCACCTGTAAAAAGCCCCAGTGAACTTCCGATGTTATCCACAAGGCCATTTATATATATTGTGAATAGCAACGGTCCATGACACTCCCCTGCGGCACACCTGAAATCACTCATAATTCGGAAGACTTCTCTGCATTGAGAATGACATGCTGAGTTCTGTTATCTACGAACTCTTCAATCCAATCACACAATTGGTCTGATAGTCGATATGCCCTTACTTTGTTCATTAAACGACTGTGGGGAACTGTATCGAACGCCTTGCGGGGTCAAGAAACACGGCATCTACCTGTGAACCCGTGTCTATGAATCGCGTTATTTGGTGCGCACTCAGACAGTCCCGTTGTTGCAGTCGCTGGAGGTAGAGCAGGTGGCGGCGTCTTCGGTGATCGCTCCGGTGACGCAGCAGTTCGTCTCGCGGCGCCCCTCTGCAGAGAAGGGCCGCTCGGCGGCGGCGCCGGCGCCGGCGGTGGCGGCGCGCCGCAGGGACGTGGAGGCGCCGGGCGCCGCCCCCGAGTCAGCGGCCCCCACCCGGCGCCGGCCGCAGCCCAGCAGCGACGCAGACCTGGCCGCCGTCGCGTTCGAGCCCACCTCGTACACCCGCCGCCGCCCCTCTCCGACCGCCTCCAGCAGCGAACTGTCCGGCGGCACCTACGAGGGCTCGTCTTCCAGCCGCAGGCGGCCCGCGGCCGCGCCGCCCACCGCCGCCCCCGCACCTGTCGCCGAGCCCCCTGCGCCTCCGCCGGAGCCGTCCACTACGACGACCACCACCACCACTACCACTACTACTACAGCGGCGCCCGCTCCGGAGACACCTTCCACTCAAGAAAGGGTAAGACTGCAAAGCACCGTTTCGTGCTGCCCACTTCCATTCTCATCCAGTTAAGTCGAAACTACACCTCGAGTTCCTCAACGAAGTGTGATAGGCCCTCTGCTGTTCATTATCTATACCAAGGCCGGCCACGCCGTGCCAATTTCACTCGGGACGAGCGTGCGAAGATGGTCCGGCCAAGGCTCCGCCTTTATTGTCTTTAGAGAATGAGATTTTCACTCTGTAGCGGAGTGTGCGCTGATATGAAACTTCCTGGTAGATTAAAACTGTGTGCCGGACCGAGACTCGAACTCGGGACCTTTGCCTTTCGCGGGCAAGTGCTCTACCAGGTTCGCAGGAGAGCTTCTAAAAAGTTTGTAAGGTAGGAGACGAGGTACTGGCAGGAGTAAAGCTGTGAGGAGGGGGCGTGAGTCGTGCTTGGGTAGCTCAGTTGGTAAAAAAAAAGTTAGTAGAGCACTTGCCCGCGAAAGGCAAAGGTCCCGAGTTAGAGTGTCAGTCCGGCAAACAGTTTTAATTTGCCAGGAACTTTTTATTGTCTTTGCTCGTTCCTTCCCGGAAGGACTCGCTTTTCTTTCTGTTTTTTTCTTTTTTGTTTTTTTTTTTGTTTGGGGAGGGGGGGGGGGAGTCATCACTCTTCTGACTGGTGTGATGCGGCCCGCCATGAATTCCTCTCTAGGCCAACCTCTTTATCTCAGAGTAGCACTTGCAAACTACGTTCTCAATTACTTGCTGGATCTATTCCAATCTCTCTCTTCCTCTACCGTTTTTGCCCTTTACAGCTCCCTCTAGTACCGTGGAAGTCATTCCCCCATTTCTTAACAGATGTCCTATCATCCCGTCCCGTCTCCTTATCAGTGTTATCCACATATTTGGAAATTTGTAGAGGAACGGGAGAACAGAACAGCAGTAAACGGCCACAGTATGCCATGCATCTTTAGTAAACCAAAAGGATTTGATTGCCTTCGCAAAGTCTGGTCAACTCTTAATCGCATCAGAACCAACTGTTGGAGATGCGCCGACTCCTTACACACATGGGGTTAACTTCCTTCGGCCGCTTGCGACTGTGGCCCTGAGAGTCAGACGGTCAAACACATCGTGCAGGAATGCCAACTAAGGGCATATGAGGGTGACCCACAGGATTTCCTAATGGCGACCCAAGAGGCAATCGACTATATATTATCTAACCTGGACGTTTCTTTGTGATTGCTCTCCTGTGAGTGTACATTTACAATTGGTGGTGTCCTTACATACAAACTGTTATTTATTGTTCTGTTTATACAAATTTGATTTTTTTTAATCGTGTTGTTTCTGTAATTTTTACTGTAATGTTATGAGCCATACGCTAAATAAATAAATTGGAAATTTGTGGTAAAAAATGGTTCAAATGGCTCTGAGCACTATGGGACTTAACTTCTGAGGTTATTAGTCCGCTAGAACTTAGAACCACTTAAACCTAACTAACCTAAGGACATCATACACATCCATGCCCGAGGCAGGATTCAAACCTGCGACCGTAGCGGTCGCGCGGTTCCAGACTGTAGCGCCTAGAACCGCTCGGCCACTCCGGCCGGCAATTTGTGGTAAGGTCTTATAGGATCAAACTGCTGAGGTCATCGGTCCCTAAGCTTACACACTACTTAATTTAACTTAAACTAACTTACGCTAAGGACGACAAACACACACACGCACACACACACACACACACACACACACACACAGTGAGGACTCGAACCCCTGACGGGGGAGCCGCGCGGTCCGTGACAAGACGCCGTAGACCACGCGGCTATCTCACGCTGCTTTCCACATAGTCCTTTCTTCTCCGTTTCTGCACAGAACCTCCTCATTCGTTACCTTATCAGTCCACCTAACTTTCAACATTCGTCTGTAGCACATCTCAAATGCTTCGATTCTCTTCTGTTCCGGTTTTCCCATAGTCCGTGTTTAACTTCCACACACTGCTGTACTCCAGACGTACATTCTCAGAAATTTCTTCCTCAAACTATGGTGTATGTTTGATACTAGTAGACTTCTCTTGGCCAGGAATGCCCTTTTTGCCATTGCTAGTCTGCTTTTGATGTCGTCCTTGTTCCGTCCGTCATTGTTATTTTACTGCCTTGGTAGCAGAATTCCTTAACTTAACCTACTTCGTGACCATCATTCCTGATGTTAAATTTCTCGCTGTTCTCATTTCTGCTACTTCTCATTACTTTCGCCTTTCTTTTATTTACTCTAAAACCACATTCTGTACTCATCAGACTGTGCATTCCATTCAGCCTTCTTCACTTTCACTCAGGATAGCAATGTCATCAGCGAATCATATCACTGATATCCTTTTACTTTGAATTTCAACTCGTGAACCTTTTTTTAACTTCCATCATTGCTCCTTCAATATACAGATAGAACAGTAGAGCGAAAGACTTCATCCGAGCACTTCGTTCGTAGTCGCCCATCTCTTATTATTCCCTCTTAGATCTTGTACGTATTCTATATTACCCGTCCCTCCATATAGCTTACCCCTACTTTTCTCAGAATTTCGAACATCTTGCACCATTTTACATTGTCGTACTCTTTTTCAAGGTCGACAAATCCTACGAACGTCTCTTTATTTTTCTTTAGTCTTGCTTCCATTATCAATTACGATGTCAGAATTGCCTCTCTCCTACCTTTACCTTTTCTGAAGGCAAACTAATCGTCGTCTAGGTACAGCACGACATTTCACTTAGCATTGCGGTGCGGCATTCTGGGGTCGGCACAACTCTCTTCGGTTCGCCAGAATCGTTTTGCCTGCGCTGTTTATCTTTCGCTGTTTTTTCGTGGTATAAAGGACGTTCACAGGTCCACTGGATGTTTGCCCTAAAGGAGCAGTCTAGCGATCTATCGTCACAAGCTTTTAAAATGAATTTGCTCGGCAGAAGAGAGGGATGAAAATTCTCAATATATAAGCGACCAGTACAGAAAATTTGCTAGGAGACGGTATTAAAGTACCATCCAGAAAAAATTTAAAGATTCGGTTGACAGTGAAAGAGCAGAAAATTACAGCGATCGACAAACAGGATTCATTGTTATGTACATCAGGCATGCAGCAAGTGAAGATATTGGTGATATGGGTAGTAAATTTTCTGATGTCGCACGTATTATTCCAATGTCAGTTGCAATTTTTTCGACGGAACTGAGCAAAAAATCAAAATGGTTCAAATGGCTCTGAGCACTATGGGACTTAACATCTGAGGTCATCAGTCCCCTAGAACTTAGAACTACTTAAACCTAAGTAACCTAAGGACAACACACACATCCATGCTCGAGGCAGGATTCGAACCTGCGACCGTAGCGGTCGCGCGGTTCCAGACTGAAGCGCCTAGAACCGCTTGGCCACACCGGCCGGCAACTGAACAAAGAGTATGGAGACTTTATATATTACAGCGAAGAACGTTGGTTAAATCAGATGGCAGACTTGGAACGATTTTTTGGTTTAAAACTCGTAATTCTTGAATTTATGAAGGAAAAAGCAATGCAGGAAAGAATATTAGAACATCCAGAATGGACTACGTACCTCGCATTTTAAGTAAGACATTGCAAGATGAGGGACAAATTCTTCTGATTTGATGGGGTATCGTAAAAAGAAAACCGCGTTATAGCGTTGCAGGAGTGACACATTTTGATAAACACAGTCCAGCTCCCTAAACACACTGCCGATAAAGAAAACGCGCAGTTTGAAGAATTCATTGTGGCATTGAAAGAGTTACAAAGATAGTTTCCTAAACGTTTTGCCTATTTTCGAGTTGTTTCGAGACCGTTTGCCGTTTCAGTTGAAAGCACACCTGCGCCTGTGCATATGTAACTGACTGATCTGCAAGACAGCCCAGGTTTCTATGACAAATCTTTTTATATTAAAATTGTCCAGGACACCGACATTGCTTTCCTCAGAGAGAGTTTTCACGTCTCCACAATGAAGTTGCAAAGTGCTACAGTATTTCGCTCGATATATTTGTATGAAGGTGCTCTTCTCGATTACGAAACGAAATGTCACGATTACGCTCCAACTTGAGTACGAAAATCTGTGAAATTGTCTGCGTTTATCCGTTCGGGAACTGTTTGTACCACATAAAAGTTATGTCTTAATCGCACCGAGAATAATTAAATAACACTGAAAACTTGTTTTGTCTGTGATACTGTTGGCAAATGTGAAACATAAAACCATCTTGTATGCAGTGGGACTATGGTGCCATTTAAATGCGACGCGTTCCCAGTTTCCTCGTCTTCCCCTCCTCATGCTCAGACACCATGGCTTGGCGCTGGGGAAAATGTGCAGCGAAGTTGATTGCTATGGCACTCGTGCCAGATAACGCCCGCGAGCCGAAATCTTAGTCACTCCTGATCTATACAGAATTTTTAAAAAAAGTATTGGATACTATGAAACATCATAATGTACCAAATGCCCGGTAATTCTGGGCTCTAAAATGCATATCTTAAGAGCATTTACCACTTGTTCATGTTCACTATTGTGAAACACATCTCTTCTACTGGAAACATTGCTATTCCAAAGCGATAGACACACAAAGTCCCACACACACACACACACACACACACACACACACACACAAACAAGACGATGCACCACGAAGTAATTATCCGAATGGGAAGGAAATCGGTAGAAGTAATGTTCATGTACACAAACACATGATTAGAATTTTAAAAAAATTTCACGATTTACTAAAGAGAACGAGCTTCACAATTTGAGCAGCTCAATAACACGTTGGTTCCCCTCTGGCCCTCATGCAAGCAGTTATTCGGGTTGGCATTCACCGCATTAGGTCGTCAAAATCCTGTCCATTATGCTCCAACCTTGTGATTTGGGGAGAGATCCGACAATGTTGCTGGCCAAGGTAAGGTTTGAGAAGCAGGAGGACAAGCAGTAGAAATTTTCGGCGTGCGCGAGCGGCCATTGTCTAGCTGAAACGTAAGCCCAGGATCGCTGCAGATTACTGCTTCGAACAGAGCCCCGATGAGCAGCGAACACGTGTCTGAAGATGGCCTGGACAGCAGTGGGTACCAACTTCACTGTCACCCGCCATAATGCCTGACATCCAGGAGAGATGGTCTGGGGTGTCATCCGCAGCATTCTTACAGCACAGCGGTACGTTCACGATATTCTTCGTTTCGTTTCTTGCCCTTTATGGCAAGCCGTTCTGGGCTTACATTTCAGCAAGACAATGCCCGTCCGCACACGGCAAGAGGTTCTGCCGCTTATCTTCGTGCTTGTCAAACCCTACCTTCGTCACCAAGTTCGTCGGATCGCTCCCCAGTTCAGAACGTTTGCGGCATTGTGGGCCAGGCCGTCTAACCAGCTAGAGATTGTGGTGATATGACGCGCCCATTGGACACTATCTGGTACGATATTCCTCAGGAGTACATCCAACCACTCCATCAGTCGATGCCAAGCAGAATAACTGCTTGCCAAGGTAAGAGGTGGACTAATGCGTTATTGAGTTGCTCAAATTGTGAAGTTCGTTTTTTGAATATATCATTCCCCGGCTGGGTCGGAGATTTTCTCCCCTCAGGGACTAGGTGTTGTGTTATCCTAATCATTATCATTTCATCCCCATCGACGCGCAAGTCGCCTAAGTGGCGTCAAATCGAAATACTTGCACCCGACAAATGGTCTACCCGACGGGAGACCCTAGTCACACGACATTTACATTTATTCAATTTTTCTGAAACTGTATTCATTTGTTTGTCTGTAAATGTACATCACACCTACGGATTTCCGTCCCATTAAGATAATTCCTTCGCTGTTCCTCGTATATATATATCGAACATGATGATGATGATGATGATGATGATGACGATGATGTTGTCTTCAGTCCTGAGACTGGTTTGATGCAGCTCTCCATGCTACTCTATCCTGTGCAAGCTCCTTCATCTCCCAGTACCTATTGCAACCTACATCCTTCTGAATCTGCTTGGTGTATTCATCTCTTGGTCTCCCTCTACGATTTTTACCCTCCACGCTGTCCTCCAATAGTAAATTGGTGATCCCTTGATGTCTCAGAACATGTCCTACCAACCGATCCCTTCTTCTAGTCAAGTTGTGCCACAAACTTCTCTTCTCTCCAGTTCTATTCTATACCTCCTCATTAGTTATGTGTTCTACCCATCTAATCTTCAGCATTCTTCTGTAGCACCACATTTCGAAAGGTTCTATTCTCTTCTTGTCTAAACTCTTTATCGTCCATGTTTCACGTCCATACATGGCTACACTTCATGCAAATACTTTCAGAAACGACTTCCTGACACTTAAGTCTATACTCGATGTTAACAAATTTCTCTTCTTCAGAAACGCTTTCCTTGCCATTGCCAGTCTACATTTTATATCCTCTCTACTTCGACCATCATCAGTTATTTTGCTCCCCAAATAGCAAAACTCATTTACTACTTTAAGTGTCTCATTTCCTAATCTAATACCCTCAGCATCACCCGACTTAATTCGACTACATTCCATTATCCTCGTTTTGCTTTTGTTGATGTTCATCTTATATCCTCCTTTTAAGACACTAGCCATTCCGTTCAACTGCTCTTCCAAGTCCTTTGCTGTCTCTGACAGATTTACAATGTCATCGGCGAACCTCAAAGTTTTTATTTCTTCTCCATGAATTTTAATACCTACTCCGAATTTTTCTTTTGTTTCCTTTACTTCTTGCTCACTATACAGATTGAATAACATTGGGGAGAGGCTACAACCCTGTCTCACTTTTGCCCGCATCTCGTGGTCGTGCGGTAGCGTTCTCGCTTCCCACGCCCGGGTTCCCGGGTTCGATTCCCGGCGGGGTCAGGGATTTTCTCTGCCTCGTGATGGCTGGGTGTTGTGTGCTGTCCTTAGGTTAGTTAGGTTTAAGTAGTTCTAAGTTCTAGGGGACTGATGACCATAGCTGTTAAGTCCCATAGTGCTCAGAGCCATTTAAACCTGTCTCACTTCCTTCCCAACCACTGCTTCCCTTTTATGCCCCTCAACTCTTATAACTGCCATTTGGTTTCTATACAAATTGTAAATAGCCTTTCGCTCCCTATATTTTACCCCTGCCACCTTGAGAATTTGAAAGAGAGTATTCCAGTCAACATTGTCAAAAGCTTTCTCTAAGTCTACAAATGCTAGAAACGTAGGTTTGCCTTTCCTTAGTCTAGCTTCGAAGATAAGACGTAGGGTCAGTATTGCCTCACGTATTCCAATATATCTACGGAATCCAAACTGATCTTCCCCAAGGTCGGCTTCTACTAGTTTTTCCATTCGTCTGTAAAGAATTCGCGTTAGTATTTTGCAGCCGTGACTTATTAAACTGATAGTTCGGTAATTTTCACATCTGTCGACACCTGCTTTCTTTGGGATTGGAATTATTATATACTTCTTGAAGTCTGAGGGTATTTCGCCTGTCTCATACATCTTGCTCACCAGGTGGTAGTGTTTTGTCAGGACTGGCTCTCCCAAGGCCATCAGTAGTTCTAATGGAATGTTGTCTACTCCCAGGGCCTTGTTTCGACTCAGGTCTTTCAGTGCTCTGTCAAACTCTTCACGCAGTATCATATCTCCCATTTCATCTTCATCTACATCCTCTTCCATTTCCATAATATTGTCCTCAAGAACATCGCCCTTGTATAGACCCTCTATATACTCCTTCCATCTTTCTGCTTTCCCTTTTTTGCTTAGAACTGGGTTTCCATCTGATCTCCTGATATTCATACAAGTGGTTCTCTTTTCTCCAAAGGTCTCTTTAATTTTCCTGTAGGCAGTATCTATCTTACCCCTACTGAGATAAGCCTCTACATCCTTACATTTATCCTCTAGCCATCCATGCTTAGCCATTTTGCACTTCCTGTCGATCTTATTTTTGAGACGTTTGTGTTCCTTTTTGCCTGCTTCATTTACTGCGTTTTTATATTTTCTCCTTTCATCAATTAAATTCAATATTTCTTCTGTTACCCAAGGATTTCTAATAGCCCTCGTCTTTTTACCTACTTGATCCTCTGCTGCCTTCACTACTTCATCCCTCAAAGCTACCCATTCTTCTTCTACTGTATTTCTTTCCCCTATTCCTGCCATTTGTTCCCTTACGCTCTCCCTGAAACTCTGTACAATCTCTGGTTTAGTAAGTTTATCCAGGTCCCATCTCCTTAAATTCCCACCTTTTTGCAGTTTCTTCAGTTTTAATCTACAGTTCATAACCAATAGATTGTGGTCGGAGTCCACATCTGCCCCTGGAAATGTCTTACAATTTAAAACCTGGTTCCTAAATATCTGTCTTACCATTATATAATCTATCTCAAATCTGTCAGTATCTCCAGGCTTCTTCCATGTATACAACCTTCTTTTATGATTCTAGAACCAAGTGTTAGCTATGATTAAGTTGTGCTCTGTGCAAAATTCTACCAGGCGGCTTCCTCTTTCATTTCTTAGCCCCATTCCATATTCACCTACTACGTTTCCTTCTCTCCCTTTTCCTACTACCGAATTCCAGTCACCCATGACTATTAAATTTTCGTCTCCCTTCACTACCTGAATAATTTCTTTTATTTCATCATACATTTCTTCAATTTCTTCATCATCTGCAGAGCTAGTTGGCATATAAACTTGTACTACTGTAGTGGGCGTGGGATTTGTGTCTATCTTGGCCACAATAATGCGTTCACTATGCTGATTGTAGTAGCTTACCCGCATTCCTATTTTTTTATTCATTATAAAACCTACTCCTGTATTACCCCTATTTGACTTTGTATTTATAACCCTGTATTCGCCTGACCAAAAGTCTTGTTCCTCCTGCCACCAAACTTCACTAATTCCCACTATATCTAACTTCAACTATCCATTTCTCTTTTTAAATTTTCTAACCTACCTGCCCGATTAAGGGATCTGACATTCCACGCTCCGATCCATAGAACGCCAGTTTTCTTTCTCCTGATAACGACGTCCTCTTGAGTAGTCCCTGCCCGGAGATCCGAATGGGGGACTATTTTACCTCCGGAATATTTTACCCAAGAGGACGCCATCATCATTAACCATACAGTAAAGCTGCATGCCCTAGGGAAAAATTACGGCTGTAGTTTCCCCTTGCTTTCAGTCGTTCGCAGTACCAGCACAGCAAGGCCGATTTGGTTAGTGTTACAAGGCCAGATCAGTCAATCATCCACACTGTTGCCCCTGCAACTACTGAAAAGGCTGCTGCCCCTCTTCAGGAACCACACGTTTGTCTGGCCTCTCAACAGGTACCCCTCCGTTATGGTTGCACCTACGGTACGGCTATCTGTATCGCTGAGGCACGCAAGCCTCCCCACCAACGGCAAGGTCCATGGTTCATGGGGGGATATCGGACATATGAAGAAGCAATTTCATACATGGGCATCACACAAAAGCCATGTATTGTCATGGTTTACAACTAGAATTTGGAGGCGTGGAGCGATTTTTAGTTCCAAAGCTACCAAATGGCCAGGAATTCAGGATTAGTCTCTCGGAGTAATTGGCCATTTCCTCTCCACAATAGGCGTCATCAACTGGACGTTAACATGAAAAGTGACTCCATTTGCAGAATTTTTGTCAAAAACAACGAAGAAAAGATCAACAAAGTGATGAAGATTATGCACCAAAAGAGGCATTCGGAAAGAGACAATCTTATTGGCGAGCAAGGTGTAAAGTTTCTCTCTGTGTAGCACTATGTTGTAAGATGCTTCACCCAAAAATGATTTGTAATTATATGGAAATGAAATACCATTTTCATCTGTAACACAGTTTATTTGATACTAATCCACTTTAGTTTTGTTCCATAAACTAAAATCAACAAATAAATGTCTTAAATGTCTTAATGAGTGGTAAAGTCACGCGATGCGACTGTGACGGCCAGCCAATTTATCCACTGAGGCAGAGGAGCGCACCCGAAGAATACCTGGTTAAGATATTAATTATGGGTACTAGTGTCAAAAATGGTTCAAATGGCTCTGAGCACTATGGGACTTAACATCTGAGGTCATCAGTCCCCTAGAACTTAGAACTACTTAAACCTAACTAACCTAAGGACATCACACACATCCACGCCCGAGGCAGGATTCGAACCTGCGACCGTAGCGGTCGCGCGGTTCCAGACTGAAGCGCCTTTAACCGCGTGGCCACACTGGCCGGCTACTAGTGTCTTTATCAGGCTTAATTAGCAGTTAGAGGATAAGGAATAAGATCCCAGATATGTGAGTGGCTTGAGGACTTCTTACGTAACATAACCCAGTATGTTATTCTCGACGGTGAGTGTTCATCAGAGACAAGGGTGTCATCAGCAGTGCCCCAGGGGATTGTGATAGGACTGTTGTTCTGTATGTACATAAATGATTTAGCGGATATGGTGGGCAGCGATCTCCAGTTGTTTGCTGATGATGCTGTGCTGTACGGTAAGGTGTCGAAGTTGAGTGACAGTAAGAGGATACAAGATGACTTACACAAAATTTTTAGGTAATGTGATGAATGGCAGTTAGATCTAAATGTCGAAAAATGTAAGCTAATGCAGATGAATAGTAAAAACAAACCCGTATGATCGGATGCAGCATTGGTAGTGTCCTGCTTGACACAGTCACGTTGTTAAAATATTTGGGCGTAACGTTGCAAAGCGATATGAAATGGGACAAGCATGTGAGGATTAAGGCAGGGAAGGCGAATGGTCGACTCCGATTTATTGGGAAAATTCTAGGAAAGTGTGGTTCATCTGTAAAGGTGTAAGGTGCCAGGACATGAGCACTTACACGTTAGCTTACCAACATTAGTATTAATAATAAATGGACTGGCAAGGGCATCAGGTCATTACTCTATTGAATTATGATAAATATGAGGCACTCTCGAGCAGTATTCCCTGCATGTCTACATGATTAAGTCACTAACTTAAATCGTTGGTGAAAAGTGTTGGAAGTTGAGAATTGTGGAATATAAAGGCTGCAGCTGGCCTTAACTCGCCGGGCCGCCGTGGGCGGCAGGTAGCGGTCACCGGAAATGCGGAACTGTACGGCGCTTTTGCGGGATAGTCCGGCATCCGGAGCCACCTGTGCTGGGCAACACGTGGCGACGGGAATTTCGTTTGCCTAGGGGCGTTATGACCTACTCGATCATTGGGTAGATCTCAGAAATGCCGTTGGAGGGATTTCGGCGATGATAGAGCGTTCGACATTGGCCGAAACTGAGTATTCTTCCGCCACGTTTTCGTACACGTGGGAGACGGGAGAATTGTGGAGAGAGTAGACTTTGCCTTCAGCTATCGAGCGGTACGAACTTGGAGACGGTGTCTTGGCCATCGTCTTCTAAGGGAGATATACGGTCTGTATCGCAGCACACCAAAGCGTATTCGGTGCAGTTCTGCGGTTAGAGCTCTTTGTGTGCTCAGAAGCGAGATTTTCACCAACGCTTAACCACTTCCAACAACTTACCTAATTTTCTTGATCTAGTAGTTATCCTTGCGAGGTGCCGAGTATTTATCAACGCAGCTGCCGTTAATAGGTGCGTGTAATTGCAAATTGTTAATGTGCCATTCTCAGGAGTGTATGGGTGGACAAAGAAATTCGCATTTTTTTTTTTTTTGTAAATTTTGTCAGTTGTGGGGGATATCAGATTAAAATGCCAATATTACAATCGAGTTATCGACTTCATCATTGTAGCTAGCATTTACCCTGTCGCAGTAAGCTTTACATGTACTCTAGTCACTGCACAGCTTGCCCAGACGGGAAGGAAAGAAGGTTTGCGGTCTTCTGTGTCAGCGACGGACAAATAAGCTTACAAAGGAGTTCGCATATAGGACGCTGGTGCGACGTACTCTCGAGTACTGCTCGAGTGTTTGGGATGCATACCAGGAATACGCCAAAGCAATTCAGAGCTACATTTGTTACCAGTAGGTTCGAACAACACACAAGCATTACAAAGATACTTCGGGAACTCAAAAGGGAATCCCTGGAAGGAAAGCAACGTTCTTTTCAAGGAATCCTACTGAGAAATATTGGAGAAGCGGTATCTGAAGCTGACTGGAGAACGATTCTATTGCCTACTGCCAACAAAAATTTCGCGTAAGAAGCACAAAGATACGATAAGTTAGAGCTCATACGGAGGCATAAAGACAGTCGTTTTTTCTCTCACTCTACAGGGTGATTCATAAAGAATACCACAACTTTAAAAATGTGTATTTAATGAAAGAAACATAATATAACCTTCTGTTATACATCATTACAAAGAGTATTTAAAAAGGTTTTTTTTTCACTCAAAAACAAGTTCAGAGATGTTCAATATGGCCCCCTCCAGACACTCGAGCAATATCAACCCGATACTCCAACTCGTTCCACACTCTCTGTAGCATATCAGGCGTAACAGTTTGGATAGCTGCTGTTATTTCTCGTTTCAAATCATCAATGGTGGCTGGGAGAGGTGGCCGAAACACCATATCCTTAACATACCCCCATAAGAAAAAATCGCAGGGGGTAAGATCAGGGCTTCTTGGAGGCCAGTGATGAAGTGCTCTGTCACGGGCTGCCTGGCGGCCGATCCATCGCCTTGGGTAGTTGACGTTCAGGTTTCATAACTAACCTTTTTCGTAGGACTCTCCATACAGTTGATTGTGGAATTTGCAGCTCTCTGCTAGCTCTGCGAGTCGATTTTCCTGGGCTGCGAACAAATGCTTGCTGGATGCGTGCTACATTTTCATCACTCGTTCTCGGCCGTCCAGAAGTTTTCCCTTTGCACAAACTCCCATTCTCTGTAAACTGTTTATACCAACGTTCAATACACCACCTATCAGGAGGTTTAACACCATACTTCGATCGAAATGCACGCTGAACAACTGTCGTCGATTCACTTCTGCCGTACTCAATAACACAAAAAGCTTTCTGTTGAGCGGTCGCCATCTTAGCATCAACTGACGCTGACGCCTAGTCAACAGCGCCTCAAGCGAACAAATATACAACTAAATGAAACTTTGTAGCTCCCTTAATTCGCCGACAGATAGTGCTTAGCTCTGCCTTTTGTCGTTGCAGAGTTTTAAATTCCTAAAGTTGTGGTATTCTTTTTGAATCACCCTGTATTTACGGGTGGAACAGGAAAGGAAATGAGTAATAGTGATACAGGCTACTCTCCGCCACGCACGGTACGGTGGCTTGCGGAATATGTACGTAGATGTAGAATGGTCTGCTTGCCTGGAATGACCACCGTGTACCCTACAGGTAGTACCTCCGAGATTCGACACCGGCCGCAGACGTGGCGGCGGCGGCAGCTCGGCTGAGCCAGAGGCGACGTTCGGCCCCAGACAGCGAGGCGGCGGTGGCGGCGGCAGCAGCAGTCGCAGGTCCGGGGGCGGCAGCTCGCGCCGCGGGGGCGTGTCCTTCCAGGAAAGCGAGGCTGCCGCCACCCTCAGCCGTGACCGCGCCCGCGGCAGCCGCCGGGAGCAACTCGTCACTACGCCCAGGTATCCTACTCCCGACTCGGATCTCTAGAGAGCTAATCCTCGTACAAACGGAATGTTTCTATTTATTACTGTAACAGAAAATTTTTAATGCAAATGTTTTGGATCAGCAATCATCTGATTGCTTTGACGTGCTGATCTCTTCATTTCACAGGAATTCTTGTTGTTGTTGTGGTCTTCAGTCGAGAGACCGGTTTGATGCAACTCTCCATGCTACTCTATCCCGTGCAAGCTGCTTCATCTCCCAGTACCTACTGCAACATACATCCTTCTGAATCTGCTTAATGTATTCATCTCTTGGTCTCCCTCTACGATTTTTACCCTCCACGCTGCCCTCCAATACTAAATTGGTGATCCCTGAGGCCTCAGAACATGTCCTACCAACCGATCCCTTTTTCTAGTCAAGTTGTGCCACGAACTCCTCTTCGTCCCCAATTCCATTCAATACCTCCTCATTAGTTATATGATCTACCCATCTAATCTTCAGCATTCTTCTGTAGCACCACATTTCGAAAGCTTCTATTCTCTTCTTGACCAAACTATCTATGGTCCATGTTTCACTTCCATACATGGCTACACTCCATACAAATACTTTCAGAAACGACTTACTGACACTTAAATCTATACTCGATGTTAACAAATTTCTCTTCTTCAGAAACGGTTTCCTTGCCATTGCCAGTCTACGTTTTATATTCTCTCTACTTCGACCATCATCAGTTATTGTGCTCCCCAAATAGCAAAACTCCTTTACTACTTTAAGTCTCTCATTCTATAATCTAATTCCCTCAGCATCGCCCGACTTAATTCGACTACATTCCATTATCCGCGTTTTGCTTTTGTTGATGTTCATCTTATATCCTCCTTTTAAGACACTGTCCATTCCATTCAACTGCTCTCCCAGGTCCTTTGCTGTCTCTGACAGAATTAGAATGTCATCGGCGAACCTTAAAGTTTTTATTTCTTCTCCATGGATTTTAATACCTACTCCGAATTTTTTTTGTTTCCTTTACTTCTTGCTCAATATACAGATTGAATAACATCGGGGATAGGTTACAACCCTGTCTCACTCCCTTCCCAATCACTGCTTCCCTTTCATGCCTTTCATGTCCCTCGACTCTTATAACTTACGAGGGATAAACACGAAATTTTATTGTTGCATAGATCAACTCTTTATCCTCTTTATTTTGAAATTAATTCCAAGTAGCTCTGTTTCATTATGTTCATTTATTATGATCGATTCCGAAGGAAGAAAGAAAGGAAAGAAAATTGAGAGCATAACGTCCTGTCGGTCAGCGAGGCCATTAGAGACCTAGCACAAGCTCGAATTACAAAATGATGGTCAAGTAAATCGGTCATACCCTTTTGAAGGAACCAGCCTGGCATTTACCTGAAGCGATTTAGGGAAATCGCGGAAAACCTAAATCTGGGTGGCCGTACGGAGATTTGAAGTGCCGTCCACCCGAGTGTGAGTTCAGTGTGAAAAACTACTGTGCCGCCTTGCTCGGTGATCGATCAGGCACATTCCGTGACAATCAAATTACCGCACACCGGCAAAATATACAGGGTGATTCCGTAATGACGTTACAAACTTTCAGGTATGATGGAGAAGAGTTGTGAAACGAAAGAGTCGAAAGTTATAAGCGAAAATCGTTTTGATACCTCTGCCAAAGGGCTTCTTCGATAGCAAGCTCTTTGCTTTTCATATTCTATCTGAACGTAATCTGGACCAAAACAAGAGAAAGTTATCTAGTAAACACTGGCTGTAAAATACGAACCTTAAGAGCTGTGAGCACTTGTTCAGTAGAAGAGATGTGTTTCACAATAGAAGTGATGAACAAGTGCCCATGGCTGCTAAGGTATGAAGTTCGGAGCCCCTGTTTACTGGACTCTTTTTATTCTTTTGTTCCATACCGCATCCTTTCAAAATATGCAAAGCAAAGCTTTTCCACTGTCAAAGGTATCAGAACGATGTACGTTTATTCTCGACACGGTCATTTGCAGATCAGGATCCCTTACCTAAAATTGGTACATTTACTCTTCTCCATTACCCCTGAAAGATTGTAACACCATCATGGAATCACTCTGTACATCTTGACAAGCATAGAATTGGCAACATCGAAACATCAAGTTGAACAATATGGTGGGTACGTCGGTCTGCGTTAGCATTTGGATGGGTGACCATCCGGTCTACAGAGCGCTGTTGGCAAGCGGGGTGCACTCAACCCTTGTGAGGCAAACTGAGGAGCTACTTGATTGAGAAGTAGGGGCTCCAGTCTCGGAAACTGACATACGGCCGGGAGAGCGGTGTGCTGACCACACGCCTCTCCATATGCGGATCCAGTGACACCTATGGGCTGAGGATGACACGGATGTCGGTCGGTACCATTGGGCCTTCACGGCCTAATTTGGGAGAAGTTTTTCTAAATAAACAGGTATAAATGTGTAGCTGCAGAGTAACTAGCAACACAACACGCAAAACGACTGTTGTCAGTTACGTCGGAGTTATACATGTATACGTGGATATTTTGTATCCATGACAGTGTTCGATTTGGTCTTTCGGTTAATGTTGCCAATTCCATACTTGTGAAGATGTAGGTAGTTGTGGTTGTGCCGCTATTTGGATGTAATGGGATGTGGCTGATGTGGATCCATCAGAGCTTCGAAATAAGCATCATCAAATATAGCTGTCTGGAATTAATTTCAAAATAAAGAGTTTAAACAGTTATTCCGTGCAACAATACTATATCGGCTGATGTCCGCATCTCGTCAGAAAACTGAATAAGAAAAACCATAAAGTTTTAATTACCACCTAGAAAAAAAGGAAATACCCTAATTAACTTTTTGTTTATTTGTACGTACGTATATGTCTGCACTCCCAGTATACACTGAAATTTCCTCACCACAGTACAGTAACACATTGCTAGAGGAACCAAAATAAAATGGAGCACTCCATCTCCACTTATCAATGGACTGCGCGGAAATTTCAATGTGAACCACGGCTGCAGACAAATATACATTGTCGGAAAGAAAATTAGTACACCTGGAAAGACGACGTCGATTCTGATGCGATGACGGTATATGCCACCTGGAGGTAGTAGATGTAATGATAATGGTTTCAGCGTCCTCCTTCGACAAATAGCGGTAGTGACATATCTACTAGAGCGCATCTGTGTCTACTCTTTAATAGAGAATGCTCACAGCTCAGCGTGGCGCAGACGTGTGAATGAAGCAGGCAACCATGCCACGGAGACAGCTCAGCGTGGCGTGCCTGAAGCAGGCAACCATACCACGGAGACACGCTGGTGCTTCCTACAAACAAGTTAGCGATTTGAAAGGGGTCAAATTGCGTTCTTCCGAGTGGCGGGAATGGCCCTTTCGAAGAACTGCCACTCAAGCTGGACGTGCTGTGTCAGTTGTGCAGTGCTGGTAGTGGTCACGTGAACGTTCTTAAGCTCGTCAACGAGATTCTGGACGTCCACGTGGCACAGACATCCCCCAGGATCGTCGTACTGTAAGGGCAGCAGTGGCAGATCGAACAGCTGCCATAGCACAGATAAGAGGGCCTGTGAGCCCAGACGTGTCAACACGAACTGTTACGAACCGGTTATCAGCAGTGGGGACTACGGGCACGCACACCTCTAACCCATCTTCCACACAAGCCACAGCATCCACGTGCACGGCTCTATTGGTGCAGTCAGAGGATCACTGGGAAGATGGTGGGCGCACTGTGGTCTTCAGCTATTAAAACAGATTCTGCCTGCACACAGGTGACGGACGTTTGCGTGTACGACATAGACCTGGAGAGCGTGTCTCATAGACTGAATTCGTCCAACACATACTGGCCCCACTGCAGGCCTTACGGTCTGGGTTGCGATAAGCTACAACTCGCGTTCACCTTTGATGTTTATAGAGGGGACGCTAGCCATCGTTCGGTACGCGCAGATTGTTGCTAGATTTGTTCATTGCCTTTCTGCAGCAGAAAGGTGACGTGTTGTTCAAACAGGATAATGCTCGCCCACACACTGTCCGAGAAACTCAACGTGCTCTGCACGACGTGCAGTAGATTCCCTGGGCAACTTCGATGCCAGGATTTGCCTCCAATCCAGAATTGTGTGGTATATGATGGAACAAGGAGTGACTCGTGCGACTGGTCAGCCAAAACCTGTTACAGAACAACGTGAACTGGCCGAGCAGCGAGGCATAACGTATCCCACAACAGTATTCGCCGTATGTACGATCGACAAAATGTCGAATCAGTGCCTGCGTTGCCGCCCCTGGAGACTACACCACGGGTGTTTCAGCATGGTCAATAGCTGGTACCTCAGAACCGCTTGTGCTATTGATCTGTAAATATAATCATTTCATCTACTCCATATGCATTGTTGCAGCAACAGATTCTGAGTGAATTGGAAATCTGTAAAAGGGTGTATTAATTTTTCTGGCAGTTTATGTGCAAACAAACAAAATAACTATAATTGGAAAATTTGGAAATTTGTGGTAAGTTCCTACGGGACCAAACTGCTGAGGTCATCGGTCCCTAGGCTTACACACTACTTAATGTAACTTAAACTAACTTACGCTAAGGACAACACAAACACCCATGCCCGAGGGAGGACTCGAACCTCCGACGGGAGGAGCCGCGCGAACCGTGACAAGACGCCTATACCGCGCGGTTACCCCGCGCAGCAATAATTATTACGATCGTTTTTACCTTTTTGGACATGCAGTTTCTTTTATGCAACTAAACAGAGGGCTGTTTGCTTTTATGTCACGTGCGTTTCGCTTTCTTCTATTTAAGAAGCATCTTCGGTATGGATTCTATGGGATCTTGTTATCACATAGAAACAACAAAAACTTTAAATAAGACACAGTGAAAGTGAAGTGTTTAGATGAAATGTGCTCACAAACGCCGAAAATCGGACATGATGGTGTAAGCAGGATCCAATTCCAAGCGATACCTGTGTGATAACGAAACGTCATAAAAACAAAAAGCCTTTTACTTAGTTGCAAAGACCATATCTCCAATAATGATAATAATAATGATAGTAGAAGCAACTAAGGAACTAGAGAAACATAAATACACTAAACTCTTGCTGGTCCGGCCATTCCTTGCACTTGTGAGTGCCGAGTTAGCGGAAGTGCCAGGTTATTGAGAGAGTCTTAATTTAGTGTAAATGTATAGGCATTGTACTTCATTAAATCCAGAAATAATATGATTTTTCATAAAAAACTTAGTCCCTGAGTGTGTACATATAATAATATCACTGACTATGAAACATGTTCCAAGTTTCTGTTTATCGCAATGCTAATACGCGACGGCAGTACGCTTTATCATACAACTGTACAAGCATTACTTCGGTACTGCACGTTACTTACTGTTACATAATGTATTCCAGGAAGATGTGTGCATGTTCAGCACCAGCAGTGTGAGATGTCTTCTTGTTCTCTACTCCTGTGTCCTCTTCTTCGTCACTTTCGTCATAACTTTCCTCTACGCGTTTGATTACCTCGTCGTCTGTTAAAGTTTGGTCATACACAGTTGCTAGTCCAATACTGCACTCAGCAGTAATGGCTTTCTGCGAATGTGTATGAAATCTTATGGGACTTAACGATCCCTAAGCTTACACACTACTTAACCTAAATTATCCTAAGGACACACACACACCCATGCCCGAGGGAGGAATCGAACCTCCGCCAGGACCAGCCGCACAGTCCATGACTGCAGCGCCTTAGACCGCTCGGCTAATCCCGCGCGGCGGCTTTCTGCGAAGAACCTCATTTCATCTTATCTCTAATTTCGAGTTCCTGCTTTAAGTCTAGCATAAAGTGTCTCCTTTTAGAAGGCTTGATACTGAACTGCAAAGAAAGCCACAAATTTAAATATATGTAGCATTAAATTACAGTGAAATGAACACCCTTAGCTGCTTACAGGCGTTGACATACGTCAAGAGGGACAGATGAAAATGTTTGCCCCGACCGGGATCTCCGGCTTACATGGCAGACGCTCTATCCATCTGCGCCATCGAGGACACAGAGGATTGCGCGACTGCAGGGATTTATCTCTGGCACGCCTCCCGCGAAACCCACATTCTCAACGTATTGTCCCGCACTACATTCGTAGTGCCCCCGTCCATTATACTCATTACTCTTACAATTTAGTATATATATGTAACACTGTTTAACGTCGTCATTAATTAACAACTTTGATGCACACAAGAATTCATTATTGTATGCGTCATTTCTGCTTCAACGACGAAGTTTGAGGCAGGACTACTGAGCGCCGGATTAGCGAGAGTTTAGTGTAGAAAGAAATAAAAAATTAATTATGTAAGTTTATTTTTACGAGGTTATAATCAAAGCTTGACCATTAACCCTCGTGCACCCTGCGTCCTCTTTTATTTCTTGATTATATTCCAGTCTCTCTTTCTCATACAGTTTATGCTTTCTGTGGCTCCCTCTACTACTGTGGAAGCTATTGCCTTATATCTCACCCAATCCTATCTATTCTTCTAATCATTGTTTTCAACATATCCCTTTCCTCGGAGAAACACTTCATTACTTATGTCCACTTAATTTTTCCAACTTCCTTCTGCATCATCGCATTTCAAACGCACCGATTATCTTCTTTTCCGGTTTTTCCAACTGTGTATTATGCACTTCTATACAATGCTGTGCTATAGAACTACATTCTTAGAAATTTAATCCTCAAATTAGGAACTAAGTTTGATTATTGCTGACTTCTTTTAGTGAGCAACCCTCTCTTTGCTTGTGCTGGTCTGCTTTTTATACACCTGTTGCTTCGTCCGTCATGCCTTATTTTCCTTCCAGTACAGGCTGCCCAGTATTGATAAGTTTATCGATAATCTCATTTCCGCTGCACCTTTCTACTTTCATTTCTTGTGTACTCTGTTCACATTCTGTGCCCATTACACTGTTTATGTCCCCAGCGAGACCAGTTTATGTCCCCAGCTCGTGGTCTCGCTGTAGCGTTCTAGCTTCGCAAGCACGGGGTCTCAGGTTCGATTCCCGCCGGGGACAGGGATTTTCACCTGCCTCGCGATGACTGGATGTTGTAGTGTTGTCTTCATCATCATCATTCATCCCCATTATAGTCGGAGGAAGGCAATGGCAAACCACCTCCGCTAGGACCTTCCTAGTACAGCGGTGCGGGTCACCCGCATCGTCCCCTACGCTTCTCGGAGTATGAGACCTCATCATCATCACACTGTTTATGACACACAAGGTCCTGTAATTTCTGCTTTCTCTGAAGACAGCAAAGTTGCCAGCGAATCTCAACACTGATGTCATTTTACCCTTCGTTGCATTTTCTGTACTCGACGCTGTCACATGGAGCCGTTACTTCTCGGAGTTCGTTCGTCTGTCGTCGGATTCGGCTTGCGTGATGGACGGAAGAGTTCCGTGTTTCAAGGTGACGAGAGTGCTGCGCGTGCCCCTACAGGTCGACCGCTGCGCGAGGGCGTGGCTCGTCAAGGACCACAGGCAGCTCGACCACCTCAACAACGACGACCACGACGACAACCACGACCACGGAGGCCCCCCTGCTCACCAACCCGGACACGGAGGTCGCGCCCGAATTTAATGGGTGAGCCACTTCAACTTCTCCGCTCCAATTTGCCTTTTTGGTTTTAGTTACTAACTGGAGACATTCACCGGCCTTGCACAAGTAGCGCTTAAGTATCTACGGCCGGACTGGTTGTCTGGCGTAGTAGCAACAAATCATATAGGCAAACTTTCCTCGTGAATCAGTCAGTGAAAACAGTATCAAAATCCCTATATCCGGAGGTAGCAGAGCGGACCAAAATAAGAAAAAAGTATCTAGCAAACATGGTCTCTAAAGTGCATACCTTAAGAGTTATGGGCACTTGTTCAGCGGAAGAGATGTGTTTGGCAGTATCAAAGATGAACAAGTGGTCATAGCTTTTACAATATGTATATCAAAATCTTTACAGTCAGAGGTGGCAGTATAGACCAAAACAAGAATATTTATTTATCGTGTCAAAAGTACAGAAATATAAAAAATATATAAGTGCTGACATAATTTTACACAAAAGAAGACCAAAAATTGGACATTTCAAGTGCATTTGGTGTAGTTCTCATAAGGTCTTGCATGGTGCAGGTGGTTGGTGATGAGGAACACTAAAGGAAATGGCTGTTAGTCTGCTCAACGCCACACTGGCAAAGAAAAAAATGTGTGTGAAATCTTATGGGATTTAACTGCTAAGGTCATCAGTCCCTAAGCTTACACACTACTTAACCTAAATTATTCTAAGGACAGACACACACACACCCATGCCCGAGGGAGGACTCGAACCTCCGCCGGAATCAGCTGCACAGTCCATGACTACAGCGCCTGAGACCGCTCGGCTAATCCCGCGCGGCACTGGCAAAGAACTGAGTGAGTCCACAGAGAAACCCCAAGTCCGCAGACTGGTCTTGTCTCTCATTGTGTTTGATCGTAATCTTTTGAGAGACCTCCATACTGACCACTTCTCCGAATGACCAAGGGGAACTTCTTCCTTTGGAGCCATCCATTCTCCCAGATACCGACATTTCTACCGCCGTCGCGAGATCCTTGCCGTATGTGGATTCTCGATGAGAGCCTCAGCAGTTGTCAAGAAGCTCTTCCCTAGGATGTGTGGGCTGACGACCATGTACTGGATGGGCTTCCTTCTTTGTGGCCTTACTTTTCTCATATTTCGCAGCTACCTCACGTCTGATTTCAGGAGGAGCTGTGCCAGCGAGGCAATGGAGTTTGTCCACAGGAGTAGGGCTTAAGAAACCCGTGATAATCCGGCAAGACTCATTTAGAGCCACATCTACGTTCCTGGCATGACTGGACTTGTACCATACCGAACATGCATATTCAGCGGTGGAATAACATACAGCAAGCGCGCTTGAGCGCACAGTGCATGGATTAGCACCCCATGATGTACCTGTCAATTTTCGCACTATGTTATTTCTAGCTGCCACTCTCTGTTTGGTGTTTAGGCAATGCTTTTCATATGTTAGCGCGCAATTCAGAGTTACTCCAAGATGTTTGGGAGTAGGATAATGTTCGAGTACGACGCCTCCGCAGGATATATTTAAGGATCTATTTCCCTGTTTATTCTTCAGGTGGAAAGAGCAGGTCTGAGTCTTGGCAGGATTAGGTTTCAAGTAATCAGTGAATTCTTCCAAAGATTTTGATAGCGTATCTTCTACCGGCTCAAAATAGTCAGCTTGAGTAGTGACGGCGCAATCATCAGCATAAATAAAGCTTCGAGTTCCTTCAGGGATAGGTTGATCGTTGGTATAGATTTTGAATAATAGTGGTGCAAGCACGCTGCCTTGTGGTAGCCCATTTTTCTGAGTTCTCCATCTATTTTTCTTACCTGAAATTCCACAAAAAATATGCGATTCTGAAGAAAAGAAGTGTAGTAAACACGGGCTCTAAAATGCGTACCTCAACAGCTATGGGCACTTGTTCAGTAGCTGAGATGTGTTTCACATCATCGAAGATGAAAGAGTGCTCGCCGCTCTTAAGGTATGTACAGAACCGGTACATGTATTCCTGTAAAACAGAAGTGATTTCTGACATTCCCCAAGGTAGTGTTACAGACCCTCTGCTGTTCCTTATCTATTTAAACGATTTAGGAAACAATCTGAGCAGCGGTCTTAGATTGTTTGCAGATGATGCTGTCATTTATCGTCTAGTAAAGTCGTTAGAAGATGAAAAGAAGCTGCAAAACGATTTAGGGAAGATATCTGAATGGTGCGAAAATTGGCAGTTGACCGTAAAGAATAGACAGTGTGAGGTCATCCACATGAGTGCTAAAAGGAATCCGTTAAACTCCAATTACATGATAAATCAGTCTAATCTAAAGGCCCTATATGCAGCTAAATATCTCGGAATTATAGTTATGAACAATAGGAAAGAACAGATAGAATATGTTGTGGGGAAGGCAAACCAAAGACTGCGTCTTATTCGTAGAATACTTAGAAAATGTAGCATATCTACTAAGGAGACTGCCTACAATACGCTTGTCCGTCCTCTTTTGGAGTATCCTTACCAGATAGGATTATCGGAATTCATCGAGAAAGTTCAAAGAAGAGTAGCACGTTTTATAATATCGCGAAATAGGGGACAGAGTGTCACGGACACGATGCAGGATTTGGGGTGGATATTATTAAAACAAAGCCGTTTTTCGTTGTGGCGGAATCCTCTCACGGAGTTTCAATCACCAACTTTCTTATCCGAACGCGAAAGTATTTTGTTGATGTCGGCCTACATAGGGAGAAACAAAATGGTTTACTAAGCACTATGGGACTTAACATCTGAGGTCATCAGTCCCCTAGACTTAGAACTACTTAAACCTAACCAACCTAAGGACATCACTCACATCCATGCCCGAGGCAGGATTCGAACCTGCGACCGTAGCAGCAGCGCGGTTCCGGACTGAAACGCCTAGAACCGCACGGCCACACTGGCCGGCTATCCACGTAGATGTAGATATAGTTATAGATTGTCAGAGGTATCAGAACGATTTTCGCTTATGACTTTCGACTCAGTCGTTTCCGTACCAGGTTGGCTACCTCAAACTGATACCTTTAACCTTCTCCATAATTCCTGAAAGTTTGTAACATCATCACGGAATCACCCTGTATATCAGTGCAATCAGGAAAGACTAGAATTTTCCAACGTTGTAAAAAAAAAAGTTGTCTCGAAAACTGGCATACGGCCGGGAGAGCGGTGTGCTGACCACACGCCCCTCCATATCCGCATCCAGTAACGCCTGTCGGCTGAGGATGACACGGCGGCCGGTCGGAACCGTTGGGCCTTCACAGCCTTTTCGGGAGGAGTTTAGTTTTAGTTTAGTTTTTGTAAAAAAAATCCATTTTTCCACAATTCAAAAGTATTAGTCGTTCTTTATTTCTGTGTTGTTTTCCTAGATAGTGTACGCTATCGCCAGTAACGTGGTTATAGAGATTAAAGTTTAGTTCCCAGCTCTCCTGACCTCGATGTTTGGCGCTTGTCTTCTGCAGTGGCGACGAAGACAGCAACGCAGTACAACAGACAGACGCGGCGACGGCGGAGAGCGCCGCGCAGGAGCTGCCGCCAGTTCCGGCCGCCACCGAAGCGCCGCAGGCGGCGGGGAACCCCCGGGCCGAGACGTCTCGCCGCAAGTCCGCAGACGACGGCGGCGCCACTAGGCAGGCGGCGGCACCGCGGCGGGGCTCCGTCAGGTATCGCACGCTTCTATAACCCTGTGTTTACTACAGTGGCCGACACGAAAACAGGCAAACCAAAGTCATCTACCGTCTTATGGCACTGCAGTTAGCAGTAACTTCAAATGTTAGTAAAATTCAGAAAAAATATCAGGTGTACCTATTTGTAGTTTAGAATATGATGGAGTACTTTCGAAAAGAAAATTGTTGCCAGTCGTTACGAAAAAAAAATGATGTTAAAAGAATTTTTCAAGAAAAATATTTTTCTACTTCATTCTGACAAAAAAAGAAAAAAAAGGAAAAAACGAAGAAAGAGTAACATATTTGGGCTGACTAGGAGAACGCGGTAAGTGCCACAACCTGATTTCCCATAAACTACGCTTAATGGAAGAGGGATCGAAATTAGCGAATGTGCCTCGTCTCATCCGTAGATACTTGACCGTTTCTGAGAAAACGACGATCAGAGTTTTCGAGGTACTTTACGTGTCTTTTGGTGAGTCAACATTTCGACTGAAGCGTTGGCTCAGTGGCTACTGTCATGGCTTGATACTTTTGTTCTACGTGTTCGAGACCCGATTCTTATCTTTTTCTTCTTCATTTATCTGCCCATGTCCACTGAACATTACTACACAAACATTTTGCAGTGTATACTGAAAAAAACGCTGTCCTTATTCGTTTACTAATTGTGTGTTTGGTGAATCAATGACAAAATATTATAAGCAGCCTAAATGAATGGAAAAATTATTTGAAATTGTTTCCAGTTAAATTCCTGTAGCGTAATTCTACTCGTATTTTGTCTAAAACTGACATGGTGAGACCGTGGCTGTGTACAATTAATGTAGGTTAATTCTTACAAAGAAGAAAACAGAAACCAGCCACTATTAATACTGCTATTTATTTAGGTAACTATCGCCGTTACTGGTTTCAAACTGGCAAGTTCACATGATTTTCAAGTGTGTGGTGCTTTGCAAAATATGGTGATGTACAAGTTACGTAAGTACTGGATATATTTAAGAATATGCGAAAAATACAATCCTGCAACTTCGTAACAAAATCGCGCGGAATTTTCGACAGCAACAACACATCAAAAATACTTCGCCACAGTGGAATAATAAAAATCGCAAACGGACGATAATGTAAAGGGTATCTTGAAAATCATGTGAACAGCCGTCTGATGATGAACTTGCCAGTTCGAAACCGGTAACGTCGCTATTTACCTAAATAAATAGCAGTATTAATAGTGGCTGGTTGCTGTTTTCTTCTTTGTAAGAATTAACCTCCTGTAGCGTATCTTGATACATAATCAACTGCAAGCTCCAGTTTTCGGACAAGTGATGCATTTTGCGTAGTTTGAGTGAAATCTTCAGCAATGTTAACGACCTTTCTTTCCCGAGTGAGATTCACGCGAAGAAATGTCGCTGGGGCAAACCTGCCCCTGCACCATGCTTGTGTTCTCCGGAATTTTTATGTTTACAATGTTTCTACGAACGGTATCATCCAACAAGGGAATGAACCAAATCTTTCCGAAAAATAAACATAAGAATAAAATATAAGAATCAAGGATTGATATGAGAATGGAATATAACAATATGAGACTTTTAAAAGATTGTGTCCCCTGAAAACATCATACACAGATATGTAATACGAGGGTCCGAACTTAAATAGTGGCAACTATTTATTCGCAACCGATACAAAAGAGTTACATGTTTGCACCTGTTACTGTCCTTCAAAGTAGTCACCAACGTTGTGTAGAACCCATTGCCAGCAATGTGGAAGGCGTAGTATACCGTTAGCAGAGCATGTTCTGTTGATGGTGCGAATGGAGCGGTCTACTGCCTGTCGAATCTCTGGAACAGTTCTGAAGCGACTGCTATGAAATGGTTCCTTGATCTTCGGAATCAAATCAAAGTCACAAGGACAATGTCTGGTTCCGATTGTTGAGGAAGAACTGGCTGCTGCCCATCAACAGACCTTCAGAATCCTCACTGAAGGCAAAGGCAAAGGCAAAGGGTGGACACACCCAATTTTAAAGTCACCAATAGGTGTCCGGTTACTTTTGATCAGATTGTATAGTAAACCATCACACTTTCTCAGTGTCTCACGTGCAGAGTTCGTCTTAAAGCTGAATATGAGACTGCTCAACACGCTTCTACTAGGAAGGACATGAAAGGCCTGGGAAAATGTAGGTTGAATATCATTCGTTACCGTACATTTGAACTACAATTTATTAAAATTACAAAAATTCACATAATTCCAAATCAGCAATCTTAAAAGGTTGGCCCCCAAAACTAAAGAGTATGTAGTTACCAATCGACAAATTGAGTGCACTGAGCATCTGAGAGTAAAATTACATAATCTTAACGATTTAGGCCCTTAAATAATATCAAACAACATTTAAAACTTTTTAACTGTTCGTGTAATAATTTACATGAACTGACAGTAACGCCTAACTGAACATTAATTGGGCACATTCAATGACATTTAAATCAATGTAAATAATGGTTTAAGAAAATATACATGCAACGACTATCATAAGAAATCTGAAGGTGAAACAACTACAGAATACTCTTGTTTTGCAGGCGGTTCGCAACAGGTGGAAAATCCGTTGACAATTCACAAGAACACGGCCAGGTAGCCCAAATTAACTTGTTCTTAAACGTACACAAGGTTATTATTACGGACAAAATAAAATCAACCCACACAAGGCAGCTTGGCAACATGTTGCTGAATCTCACGCTCTGAGGATTAAATTTAGGGATTAGCAGTTGCCCTTCCTTCAAAGCCACTCTGTTTTACCTTCTAAGAAAGGAGAAATAAAAATTCCTGGTACCAGATGACATAACAGAGAACTACAGCACTATCGGGTTTCATAAAACAACCCCATTGATAGCTTAGGGAGTCCAGCCTGCGTCAACTCCACAAGAAGCACCCGCAAAAACACAGATGGAGCGTAAAGTCACACCAAAACTTTAAGCTGTTCGCAACGGCAAACTTTACTGAATATAATGTCATATGTCCTTCTTCACTGCTCTCACCAAAGGACCAACGTAATAAACAGCAAGCATGTAACTATAAGGAAACTTTACCACGGTAGGCTGGATCTTGTCAAAGGAATCGTGTGATTTAAATAGAGAGATGATAATTAGCCGCTATTGCAACTTCACTCGGGCTTGTACACAACCTTTTACCATGACTCGTCTGCTAGAGGGGTTCGGTTGTGCACCGTTGCATTCGCGCCCTATATCGAGTAAATAGCCATCCTAAGTACAGCAGTGAATTAATTCAAGTATTTGTCTAAATCACGATCGTTCACAAATGATTTACACCGACAACAGTTTAGAACGAAAACGTTTTTTATTTTTCTAAATCACGTCCACAAAACAAACTGATGGCCACATGATACTATGTCGGCGGCTCTTAGCCGCACCGACCTTACTGCACCGACGGACCACGATCAAAAGACCTCGACTTTTGTCGCCTATCCTCTGTCCTGTGTCCGGTCACGTGACACTGCATTAGTCAAATATATTATTTCTAAACATGGCCATCGTGCATTTACAATGTTACAATATTAAAATACGTAAAACTAAATACCTTATATTATTTTGTAGACAATCATCAGACTATTTACGTATTTAAGGGCACTCCGATTTTTGGCAGTTTCACCCCTCTTCTTTTGTTTAATCACGTCTTTGCCTAAAAGGTGGGGCATACGAAATACTCATTTTGCTCTACATAGATAGAAAACTGAACAGTACCTTCACAATAAAAGACAATAACTTATTGTGCAGAGGTTCTCAAACATCCTTACGAGTTAATAGTTATATAAACATGTTCTTTAATGTCCAAATTATTATCCCTGCTACTATGCTTTAAATTTGAGTTTTGAACTATTTTGAAGAGCTCTTGTGTTTATGGAGTACTCCTATTTCAGTGATCAGGTACGCAGCGAATCCAATGATTAGCAAGACAAGCACACCTTACATTATTAACATATGTACCAAGTGACATAAGCAGTTATGTAACTAAGTAATTCAATGTGAAACTGTTATATGCTGCCTTCTCTCTTTATCAAGAAGGTGACTCCATAAATGCATTGACTTGTGCTTGGTACACCCCAGCTGTTCTTCCTCAGTAAACATTACCACATCCAGCAAATTAGTTATACTATTACAGTATCCCTTGTAACCTCACACTGTCAGATTCTGTCAGAAGTCCACCTAGTTAACGAACATTACCCAAGTTAGAGCACCTTGCAAGACACTCGGATGGTATGACGCGTAACTGCGCGTAGAACAGCACTATTGCACTTCAAAGCCTCTCACCGGTTATTAATGGAGAGACGTAAACGTGCAGCTTGCCGTCCCGTACCACCAGCACGGAGAGTAGAAGTCTGTCCCAGACGGCGGTTTGCAGCACCAGTTCTTAGACTGCAGTGAAAATGGCCGCTCTTCCTGTTAAACCACCAGCTATGGCGGAGCACGGCCTGCATGCTTGTCGTCAAAAGCACAGTCGCCAACCCCGGACTCCCAGGTGCTCAGCCAACACCGACTCAAAGGAAGGCCTCGGCGCTTGTTCGTGACGTCACGTCAGCTAGGCACGGCGAACGCCAGGTCTGTTGCAGGCATACTCATAATGGTGGTGTCTCCCTCCCTGTCACAGGAAAATGTGAAACTATTGGCGGTAGTTGACCAACACACATTGTTCTGAGAGATTTCTGCAATCAATTAATTTCGCAATTCATTACACTTCTTAACAAATAGTGTACTCCTGATCTTAAATTTCCACCTGTTTTAAGGATTGACATACAAACACAACTTAATGGTCCAGCAGCAACAGAATTCGTGCTTCTTTACCTTATTTGTAAGTATGAGGAAGTTACGTTTGTACTGGGTTGCTTTTACAATGAAATATCTTGCGATTGTACACGTTGGGGGAGGGGGTGGGGGACAGAAGAAGAGGCAAAAGAGAGATACTTGTTTTATGAAATAAAATTTTTTTATCTTGTAAAGTTTCTCCTTTCAGTTGCAAGAGGGGAATATTTATCTTTTCTAATGCGCATGTTTAAAAAAGTTTAAGCTCAGCAGTATTTTCGATGTATGGAGCTATTTTGTTTCCTGTTTACAATTCCTTTCGTTGAAAACGACTGTAATATAATGACTGGCAACAGTTGGACATTTACACATGTAAATTAGTTCACATTTCCAGTGACGATGTCAAACGAAAATAAAAAAAAATAAATAAAAGAAACGAGTTAATTGTAAGGGGGTTGGGGTAAGTTTCGATAACGAAATGGATCAAGTAAATATAGTCCTTGAATGTAAAATTTCCGAAGCTTGCAATGGGGCAAAGCATCTTCTCATATTGATCTACGTTTGTTTCGACAGGATTCAGTAATACAGAACTATGATCTTCATTTGTAGCTTTACAGTAAGAAAATCTTTCATCTAAATAAAACTGTAGAATCCAAAACAATACCAAACATTTTGTCCAAAAATAAGAGATTTATAGTGATCAGCTCGCCCAGGCGTTTCTGCCTGCAATAGACCAGGCGTTCGCCGTGCCTAGTTGACGTGACGTCACCAACAAACGCCGAGGCCTTCCTTTGAGTCGGTGTTGGCTCAGCACACCACACGAGTTCTCCTGCTACACACCACCAGTCTCCTCATCGGACTGTCTGCGAGAGAGCGAGTTCTTCAGATACCTCATAGAAGCCGCCAGTGGACGCCCTCTAGCCAGAGAAAATCGCTCACGAAAGCCTGGAGCGATAGGTCGATTCGCGACACCGCTCACTGGACACATACCATATTAATGTCCACTAAAAGATGTCCGGATACTCTTGGTCAGATGGTGTACGACGCTGAAGAGGGCGCAGCCCCAAACACCGCGCGTGTTTGCCCTCTGAGCTACTGGATTGGTAGGTAAAGTTTCACTTTTCATAGGGAATGTGCCAAGTGTCACTGTTTACCGTAGGTCGCGTGGCGGATCCAGCGCCGGCGACGAAGGCAGGAGCGCCACAGCAGCGGTGAACAGCAGGCGGTCTGGCTCTCGTGGCGGCAGCAGCACCAGGGGCGGCGCCGCCCAGCCTGCGGCCGCACCGGCGCCATCCACCCCCGCAGAGGACGTGTTGCCCACGGGGGCGGGAGCACCCGCAGCCTTCGCCAGGACGGGCTCACGTCGGCCTTCCCCCAGAAGCCGGTAAGACACAACACCACACTGCTGGCCACTCGAACTGCGCACCAGCGAGCATGGCAAGTAACACAATTTCACTTACTGTTCACTGATATCTATTTTTTTCCTCTCTGCCTTCAATATATATATACACTACTGGCCATTAAAATTGCTACACCACGAAGATGACGTGCCACAGACGCGTAATTTAACCGACAGGATGCTGTGATACGCAAATGATTAGCTTTTCAGAGCATTCACACAAGGTTGGCGCCGGTGGGGACACCTACAACGTGCTGACATCAGGAAAGTTTCCAACCGATTTCTCATACACAAACAGCAGTTGACCAGCGTTGCCTGGTGAAACGTTGTTGTGATGCCTCGTGTAAGGTGGAGAAATGCGTACCATCACGTTTCCGACTTCGAAAAAAGTCGGATTGTAGCCTATCGCGATTGCGGTTTATCGTATCGCGACATTGCTGCTCGCGTTGGTCGAGATCCAATTACTGTTAGCAGAATATGGAATCGGTGGGTTTAGGAGGGTAATACGGAACGCCGTGCTGGATCCCAATGGCCTCTTATCTCTAGCAGTCGAGATGACAGGCATCTTATCCGCATGGCTGTAACGGATCGTGCAGCCTCGTCTCGATCCCTGAGTCAACAGATGGGGACGTTTGCAAAACAACAACCATCTGCACGAACAGTTCGACGACGTTTGCAGCAGCATGGACTATCAGCTCGGAGACCATGGCTGCGGTTACCCTTGACGCTGCATCACAGACGGGAGCGCCTGCGATGGTGTACTCGACGACGAACCTGGGTGCACGAATGGCAAAACGTAATTTTTTCGGGTGAATCCAGGTTCTGTTTACAGCATCATGATGGTCGCATCCGTGTTTGACGACATCGCGGTGAACGCACATTGGAAGCGTGTATTCGTCATCGCCATACTGGCGCATCACCCGGCGTGATGGTATGGGGTTCCATTGGTTACACGTCTCGGTCACCTCTTGTTCGCACTCACGGCACTGTGAACATTCGACGTTACATTTCAGATGTGTTATGACCCGTGCCTCTACCCTTCATTCGATCCCTGCGAAACCCTACATTTCAGCAGGATAATGCACGACTACAAGTTCCAGGTCCTGTACGGACCTTTCTGGATACAGAAAATGTTCGACTGCTGCCCTGGCCACCACAATCTCCAGATCTCTCACCAACTGAAAACGTCTGGTCAATGGTGGCCGAGCAACTGGCTCGTCACAATACGCCAATCACTACTATTGATGAACTGTGGTATCGTGTTGAAGCTGCATGGGCAGCTGTACCTGTAGACGCATCCAAGCTTGCTTTGACTCAATCCCCAGGCGTACCAAAGCCGTTATTGCGGCCAGAGGTGGTTGTTCTGGGTACTGATTTCTCATGATCTATGCACCCACATTGCATGACAGTGTAATCACATGTCAGTTCTAGTATAATATATTTGTCCAATGAATACCCGTTTATCATCTGCATTTCTCCTTGGTGTGGCAATTGTAATGGCCAGTAGTGTATATATTGAAGAGCCAAAGAACCTGTTCACCTGCCTAATATCGTGTAGGGCCCCCGCGAGCACGCAGAAGTGTCACAACACGACATGGCATGGTCTCGACTAATGTCTGAAGTAGTGCTGGAGGGAAATTGACACCATGAATCCTGCGGGGCAGTCCATAAACCGCCTAAGAGTACGAAGGGATGGAGATCTCTCCTGAGCAGCACGTTGCAAGGCTTCCCAAATATGCTCAATAATTTTCATGTCCGAGGAGTTTGGTGGCCAGCGGAAGTGTTTAAACTCAAAACTCAGAAGAGTGTTCCTGGAGCCACTCTGTAGCAATTCTGGATGTGTGGGGCGTCGCATTGTCCTGCTGGAATTGCGCAAGTCGTCGGAATGCACAGTGGACATGAATGAATGCAGGTGATCAGACTGGATGCTTACGTACGTGTCACCTGTCACAGTCGTGTATAGACGTATCAGGGGTCTCACATCACTCCAACTGCACACACCCCACACCATTACAGAGTCTCCACCATCCTGAACAGTCCCCTGCTGACATGCAGGGCCCATGGAGTCATGAGGTTGTCGTCATACCCGTACACGTCCATCTACTCCATACAATTTGAAACGAGACTCGTCCGACCAGGAAACATGTTTCCAGTCACCAACAGTCTATTGTCGGTGTTCACGAGCCCAGGCGAGGCGTAAAGCTTCGTGTCGTGCAGTCATCAAGAGCACACAAGTGGGCCTTCGGCTCCGAAAGCCCATAACGATGGTATTTCGTTGAATGGTTCGCACGCTGAGGTTGACGGCCCAGTATTGAAATCTGCAGCAATTTGTGGAAGGGTTGCGCTTCTGTCACATTGAACGATTCTCTTCATTCGTCGTTGGTCCCGTTCTTGCAGCATCTTTCTCCGGCCGCAGGAATATCAGAGATTTGATGTTTTACAGGATACCTGATGTTCACGGTATACTCGAAAATGGTCGTACGGGAAAATCCCCACTTCATCACTACCTCGGAGATGCTGTCCTCCATCACTCATGCGCCGACTATAACAGAACGCTTAAACTCACTTAAATCTTGATAACCTGCCATTGTATCAACAGTAAATGATCTATCAACTGCGCCTGACACTTGTTGTCTTATATAGATTCTGCCTATTTAAGTACCTCTGTATTTGAATACGCATACCTATACCAGTTTACAAGAACCATCAACCTATCATACTTCAGGAGACATGACGTCACAAACACTGAGATGCGTGAAAAACTGCCGCATTGTACATGACGTTAAGATATCATTTTCTTCTAACTCTACTCGCAATATATTTTGCAGACAGTATCCTCGTATACCCCTGAATGTTACGTACAGTACTGTATCATTGTATGACTCATAGATCAGGAGATACGACCTCATAAACACTGAAACACATGAAATAATGCCGCATGATGCATGAAGTTTTAATACGTTTATTCTTTACTACTAAAGCACCTACAGTCGAATCAACTTAAGGAAATCCCTGACACCTGGCAACGCTTTGGACAGCTTTCAACTGCGCAAATGGCTGTAGGTGGGAACAGCAGTCTGTAGAGCCACGAAGAGCCGTTGCTATAGAGACGTTTACAAAATCGCGCTGTACACACAATGCAGTTGCGCCTCGCGTACAGAAACCATACGGGATCATGTTTCTTAATTTGGATACCGCAGTTATACGCTAGTGGATTATGCATACTTCTTTGCACAACTGTTTCATGATTTCAAATATGTTTCGGCGAATGTATGGAAATGAAATTTTTTTGACACTTCACTACAAACACAGTTCATTTGTTTCCGTTTCTAACAGACAATTGCCTATACGAATACCTGGGAAATACTGGGGTTGTCAGCTAGTACGTATATAACTAACAATGTCCTAGTACGGTTTCTCTCTGTATGTTAGGGCTAGCATTTGAATTACTGTACGCTTTATGATACAGTTTTCGGTAACATATTGAATGATTCACGAGAAACGTGAAAGCAACGCCATTGACATCTAGTGGTGAACGGCAGAACTGTTTGGAATCATCCAAATAGGTATCAAGCAGCGACAGGTTGCTGTACCATTGCTGCGTCGTAGAGAGGGTGATTAGTACGGATGTTCCGAGGCAGAGGGTGTTTTGTACTGGTGTAATGTGCCAGGAGTTGCTTCGTTTTAATATTGCGTGGCGGAGGGTGCTTCGTACCAATTTTGTGTGGCTTTGGGTGCTTTACATCATGTTGTGTGGCAGAGGATACTTACACGGGAAACTCCCAATGGCACCTCCCTCAGATTTAGTGGTAAAATGTCCCAGTGGTTTACCTGTCAAAATCAGAACACAGATCAAGCGAGAAAACAGGAAGAAGGTGTACGAAACCGTGAAAAAGAAGCAAAATAGAAACAGTAAACGGTCCGTCTCTTATGCAAACACATGAAAATTGAATTACATTTGTAGAAAATGTTATACAAGTTAATCTTTTACTAATGAAACAAAACAAAAACGAGAACACAACTGAATAAAGGAAAGCATCTATCGAATTTCCAAGCATTTGCTACTTCACGTTGTCACTACATGGAATACACAGTTTTTGTAATTTTCTTCAAATGATTTATGGATAAACATATCTTGCAATTTACTCCACTTTTTCTGCCAATTTTTCTTGGAGATAGCTAACATTGGCTTCGTTTTGAAAGCTAGACTTTAGCAGGAGGTTCACAATGTTCTCTTCCCATAGCCCCTGGTTCTGGATCAAGATTTTTCATTAGAATGATTATCACCTTGGCAAGTCCTACGGGTCGTTCAAGTTGCCATTTGGCTTGTGGTATGATTAACTCCTTGCCAATATTCTGCAGAAAATTTCTCCTCCCATGCGTAGAACTTGGTGAAAGATGCTGACTTCCTGTCTTCCATGAATACAAACATCCAGACACCCTATGTTACCAATGTTGAGAAATAAGGCATAAGGCCTTCTTCTGGAAGACGTAAGGCCTTCTTCTGGTGGCTGTTTTCGCAGAACATTCATTGATCATCTTGTCTGTTGCATGCGTGGTGGCGTTTTAATGCAAAGTCTGGTTTGCACTTTTCAGTATCACCACCTACTTTTGTGTCATGACGCAAGGTGCAGCAAAATCGCAGCACGATTCTTCTTCAGGAAATAGGACCCCAAGGTAACATCATTATGAGAAATGAAGAAAGATGACACTACTTTCTTCATTGTGTTTGGCAACAAACCTTTAAGTATTTCTTGCTTATGTCTCCTCATTGTTTCACAAAGGGTTCATTTCTCTTGTGAACTTCAATTGTAAGTGGAAGAGACCTAAAAAATTATCAGTGGTGATGCTGTAACCTTCTCTAAGCAGCTAGTTTGATCCAACACTACTCTTTGTTCTTGATTTTTTTTCTAAGGAATTCCCTTCTTTTTCAGTATACACTTGTAAGTTCAGTGAACAGTTTGATTTGGCATCAACCAAAGCCCATACTTTCATCTGTCCTTGGCAGTTTCTGAAATCATGTAAATAACAAACAGACAATGCCTTTGGAAAGAACAAAGTGGTTCATCTACTGTAAGGTGTGAATGAGAATTGTAATTAGACTTTCAGTGGTTGGCAAACAATGTGAAGACATCTCTGACAACAGGCAGTGTGTCATTCTTTCTCCTTTTGTTTCCTGTAGTGGTGTCATCAAATCTGATGAACGTAGATAACAGCTGAAATCGAGTCCGAGCATAGAAGCAAGGAAAATATTTCTTTTGGATATAAGATTTGGGGTCCACAACTCCACAGTCTTCCATTTAGGTTTTCAACACTCATAGTTGTCACACACCTAGTAGAAATGAGAATTTCGTCAACCATTGTTTCTGCTTTTCTGGATATCTTGCGCCCCATTCCTCATAATACGACTAGGCCTTTATGTTGATACTGTCCACAATTTTTTGTAATACCGTCATCAAACAACAAAATGAAAGCATCACTTACTGATTCAATGCCACTAGTCGCATCTGTAACTCTGGAAAGACTTCAGTAACCTTATGAACTGTTCAAAACATATATCGGCGAATTTCGAAACCGAAATATTCCATTTTTAATGACATAATTTTCATTTACATTGTTTTCTATTTCATCTGCAGTTTCTTCTTCTAACTCTTACACAGTCTCATTTTTTGAGTTACTTTCGCTATTTGGTTCCTAACAGTTACTATCATTCTGTACCATGGAAATTACTTAATAAAGATGCTCATATCTGCCATGATATATTTCTGTCATCTTTATTTCACTGGCACAAACAGCACTTATGGCTAAATAATAAACTAAATGAAAGCAGACAAAACAGCAATGGCTGCTCATGCTCCCAACAATGAACATACTGAAATATTTATTAGGTGCATCATTATTGCCAGTGGAACGAAATCATTTACAGAAAAAGAAATTTTTGTATCATGCTGATTGCCAAGTTGGTTCAATAAAGAACCCATTAAATAAAAATAAATATTATTTTCATCTTGTTCGCTTCGTTATGTAACCAACTCAAGAGACATGAGGTAACAAGCGAATCTGACTGTAATGAAAAGTTTCATTAAGTACAACTGTTCATTTGACGTCAAAATAAGGGACAAGTGTAGCTCTGGAATCTCGTGAACCCCTCTTGGTAGTTTGAAGGTTAATAGAACTACTTGATTTGAAATGTTAAGTTGCTTTCTTTGTTACTGTTGTGCCGTCGAGATGGATCGTTACTGTGGCGTGTAAACGTCCTCATAAACCAACAATTTCTGTTGAAGATGTCACGGTCTTTCATTCCCCAGAAGGGCAAACAAGTTCCCGTCATTAATTTCAGAGACATGCACTTTGAGGTGGTACGGAATCCAAAATACGGTGTTTCGCTTTGTTCCTCAAAGATAGTCAGACGTGAAATTCGCGTTACCAACAAGAAAAATTTATCATGGACCACTGATATCTGCGATTTCTACTGAACAGTACCAAGGTTCCGTTCGGTTCGGTGGGGGGAATCAGTTTGTCGCTTCGCCCCTCTTCATCAAATATAAGTTGCATTTTTAACGTGCCACGGATGGGTACGAGTTTTATAATAATATTACTAAAATACAGAACGTTGCTTTAGCATGGCGTCCAAGACATTTCATTTGGAACAATACAGCAAAAACCGGAATTATAACAGCAACAAACTATCATAACTTTGATAACACCATAATTTGCGTAATATAAAGTAAAATGCACACTCGTAAATTAACAGTATTTCACTAAGCACTGTGAATGTGAACACTGGTCTGCAAACAATAATAGTACGAGTGTGTAAATTAGTCCAGTCAAATTGCAGATGTACCTTGCAAAAGGTGGGGTAGAAGAGTTTATTTTTTCAACTCGTTCATATGGTTGGAAAGATTAGAAAACCGAGTTTTGCCAACAAAATTTCGCTTGGGAAAACTTTCTGCAGTCAAAAAACTTGGAAAGTTTCTGCCTTTTTTCAGTTTTTTTAAAATATCTCAGTTTCATTTGCTCCTATCGCTTTAACGTCTATTTTCTTTTTTAAAGAGCACAAAATTCTCTACAAATTTGATTTTTGCCATTTTTTCTACTCCCAATATCTAAGGCGCTACAGCACCTAAAAAAAAAACAATGTTTCAAATTTTGAGCATAGTGGCAAGATACCTTATTTTTGAACACTATTTTTTCTGTTTGTGTAGTATAAATACATTATACATCATGTTATATGTTGGAATTTACCACCTCACTTTCAGGTATTCAATTTCTCTGTATGCAACATGAGGATTGCCGGGCACCCAACTATTGTGATTCTTACATCACTATCTCAAGTTCACTATGGGGCACTTCTGCCTGGCATTTGTAAAACTATAAATATAAAAATACATCATTAAGACACACACACACACACACACACACACACACACACACACACACATGCATACAAAATAATTTCTCAGGAAACTGAACTATTATTAGCTGCAATAGGCAACCTAATTAGGTAGGTAATTATTCTTGTGTATAAAAGCCACGCAGTTGACATTAAAAAAAAGTAGCTTTATTACAATTAAAATGCATTGTCAGTTACTAAAAAATGTTGACAGTTCTGGGTGTGCAATACTTGTAATATCGAACTTTAGCGCATTTGAGACAGATATGAGCATCACTTCCAACGTTTTGACGGGCCAGATTCCTCAGTGTCACCAGAAATACCTTGAGTTACGGATTCAGGATCTGTACATAGAGTTGATCCCAGATTGACCTCTTCTTTAAACAGCGAGTCAGCCTCAGCAAGTTAATTGATTTCGTCAGCGGTTTCCTCAACATCTTCCATAACATCTTCTTCGCTGTCTTCATATAAAAATTTTGGCACGTTTTCACAGTTGACCCCAATACATTTCTTACAAATTGAAGAACATTTCAAACCCGCTTTTCTGCAGGAGCACGCTCCGCCACAGTTCAGCTTGCATGAGCATGAAACAATGTGAAGAAGTGCTTCAGGTGATGGATCTTGGCTCATTATAACGGGTATTGGGCCGTGGTCACTGTGATTCCAGCCCCATTTCTCAGGAGGTTTCCAGTTTCCCATCCAACTTTGGACTTGTTGGTAAGTCCGCAACGAATGATGTGCAGCGTCTTGTGTAGGTGGCAACCGTGCAAGATTCAGTTTGCTTTTTATGGCAGACTTGGCGAATAGCTGGTACCGCACATGGTCTAGTGTGTGGGAACTGCTGACACCTCCACTATACAATGCGATAGTAACCTGTTCTCCTGCTGTTATTATTTCTACACGGGTAGCATGTGGTTTATTGATCGTGCAAAGGGCTGAGGTTAGGTGTTCATTTTTCGCAACAATATTGCAGCACTTAATTTTTCCTTGACCAAAAAAAGCGGATGTCGTATCACATCTGCTAAAGGCGTAAGTGAACAGAATATATTCACTGTCAAACTTGTAAGCTGCAGTGGAAAACCACTTGTCTTCTGCATTTCTTCTTCCTGGCTTTAAGAAAAATAAGTTTTCAGTGCCTTGCCCCAAACTGGTCATGAGCACAAGCACGTCTACATCTTCTCCTACAATAACAACACTTCCAAAATCTTTGGTTCTTGAAATGGCAGATGTTACAATCATAATGTCAGCATCTTCTTGTGCCTGGAGCAATTCAATGCTACAGTCCAGAAATTCTTTTTTAAGAAGTGTGATCAAACGCATCTTGTTTCGTTCGTTGTACAAGAACTTGTCCTGAGGGTCTTGGTTCACCATCTCTGATTCAACCACAACGTCAACCGAAGAATCCTCTCAGCACTCTTCATGCTACATTTGTCTCCCTCACATGGATATCCATAAAATACAATAGCAAACTGAGATCCAAAACGACGTTGCAGTTAAGAAACATAACTTTGGGCTATTGACTTGAAGCAAACATTTCGAGTCCAAGTCACTTTGTGGATAAGGTACCCTCCATCAATGATAAAAAATTTACTCGGTCCACCTGGCTTCACATCTTCCACTGGAACGAAGGCCAAAGAATAAATACGCTTTTGTCCGCTAAAGAACAATTCCTACAAACTTTTTCTTATAAGTGATCATTAACGTCAATCAACTGTAGAAAATGTACGGCACCTGCATGCAATCGTATTATATATTGTAACACAAATAAACTTCACGCAATCCGACGTGAATGTGTTCGTAGTTACTGAATATGATGCTGTTTGTCCTGGCCCAGCAGCAGAGTGAGATGGTAAAGTCCAATGAATAACATGATGAGTAATATGTTTATACTACACAAATAGAAACTGAAATAACAGTGTTCAAAAATTAGGTAATTTGCCACTTTGCTCGAAATTGGAAAAAAAATGGTATTTTTTGACGTGCTGTAGCGCCTTAGATACTGGGAATAGAAAAATGGTAACAATCAAATTTGTAGAGAATTTTGTGCTCTTAAAAAAAGGAAAATAGACGTCAAAGCGATAGCAGGAAATGAAACTGAGATATTTTGAAAAAAAACTGAAAGAAGTCCGAAATTTTCGAAGTTTTTTGACTGCAGAAAGTTTTCCCAAGAGAAATTTTGTTGGCAAAACTTCGTTTTCTAACCTTTCCAACAATATGAACGAGTTAAAAAAATAAAATCTTCTACCCCACCTTTTGCAAGGTACAGGCTTTTTTTTCTTACAGTTTCACTGGACTAAATGTGAGGAAAGCGGTTTTTTCGATCGTATACGCAAGCGTTTGCGAAGTCACTTTTTTGGGAGTCTTTCCCTCTCGGTCTTTCCTTACTCAATTTTCCATCGTTTGCAGGTTGTAGCTGTGAATTCTTTTTTTTTTTTACATTCAGTCATGCTACTACTTTATTCTCAGAAAGTTAGCCTACAACGCGTGATAAAAAAGTAAGGAAATTTTGTAGTTTCTCATGTTGTGTTACTCCAATTCACGCGATATTTCCGTTGTTGTGTGAGAAATATATCAGAAAAATATCCGTATAATGTTAGGATATCGTCTGTTTTTAGCAAGGAAGTTCCCAAAGGTGTGTCATGGCGGAGGGGAAGGGGGAGATCGGGACCGCCCCGCCCCCCACCAATATCTCCTAAATCAAATTACGCATGATCGTAATCGCCGTTTAGACAAACTGAAAGATATTCTGATTTTCAGTCATACGACGAAAATGGTATACGCGTTATCGATAGTAAAGAGGCCATCGATAAATTTAAACTCTCGATATATTGATAGCACTATCGTCTAATCACCCATAGTCCCATATCTACTTTAGCCAAGACATTGTTGGCCTTACTTTAGTACATGTGTTGTTCTGTTAATCAGTTCCGTTCCAAGTGTTTAGGCTGACCCTGTTTGAATGAGCTCACTTTTCTGGGATTTGTAGACTTCCTGGTAGAGGTCTTCAGAGTAGGAGATTGGTTAGTTTAGAGAGAAAGGGACCAAACTACATGGTGATCAGACCAAGAGTAGGAGACAGTTAACATAAATCATAAAGTATGTGTAACAGAAAATTTGGAGTAATATAGTAATATTCTGCAGAAACTGATTACACCAAGCATTTCTACCAGCTGCCTGAAGAATATAGCCTTTCTGAAATTTGTCTCTGCAGTAAAATGTAAACATTATTAGTCTCATTTGAAACATTACTATAGGTCCGGTAGATGTTTGAATGTTGTTTGACAGACTTCTCGGTTGTCATCAGAAATGAAGTAGGAGATGACTCTTACCATTTTGGATTGTACAGAGCTTAGTTATGTATCTGTTGTTTCCAGGCCCACAGCAGTGGACTTAACTACTGCTGACACATCACAAAATGACGTGCAACCTCGCTCATCCACGAGAGGCCGTAACCATGCAGACAGTGTCCCTAGCAGCAGCAGCAACAGCAGGAGGTCAAATCGCAGAGGCTCTGCCACATCAGATGTGGATGCTAGCGGGAACTCTGCAGCAGGTGCCTCTGTGCAGAGAACGAGCCGCAAGATCAATGCTGAAACGAATGCACGACCCAAGGTACAGTGGTGTAAAATCTGTAGCAAATGCATAACCACTTCCTTAGCCCAAGTTTTTCAAATTCCATCCTGTCTTTGAATGAACCCTTTATATATGATGGATTGAACTCTGGAAACACAGTCTCATTGCAACTCATTTCTCTCAGTCTGTCCACACTGTTTATTGAAAAAGATAGGAAGAGCTGCTGTAAGTTCAGATTTTTCTGTCATGTTTGCTCATGGATGGCAAAATGAGGTGGCAGAGCTGAAGCAGAGTGGCTCCCCACAAAGTAGAAGGGAAGTCACATTTGTTTACAGAAGGACTTTGGGAGTTTTAAGATTTTATGAAAGTGAGTGTATGTGCCAAAATAGTACAGTCCTTGACTCACGATATTACTAGTTTGCCTAGACACTGCCATATTAATTATCTGCCATTTGCAGAATAGTCTAACATATAGGTGTCAGACTATGCCATGCAGTATGAAATAAAAAGTTAGAGTAGGTGTTTCCATGGATGTATCCAAAATGACAGTGTTATGTTTGTGAGAGACTGTAACGGAAGGAATACATGAGTTGCTTCAGCAACATTGCACTGTGGAGTGCCTCTTGGACTACTGAATTTCCTCACTGAGTTTCCATTCATCTGTCAGACTGGTGTTTTGATGAATTGTGGTCACAAATATATCCAGGTTTCTCATGTATATTGTTTATCATATAATGTATCTTGTTGGTTTTATTTGTATTTTCCCAGTACATATCAGTACTATTATAATTTCCTTGCTCCTTTTTTTACAGTGTTATCACTGTATCATCATGCAAAATTTTAATTATCAAGGTCTTTCAGATAATAGTGTAAGGCTGTCCTAGGCAATATTCAGTCTCTTTCCAGTGTGTGTGTCATCAAGTTATATAAAGTGGAGCTAACCTTATAAACCAGCTCATAGAATCATTATTTATTATGACAATCTATTGGTGTCATCTTTTTTATATAAAATGATACTCCATATTTATTCTGAGTGTTTTTCCCCCATATCGATTCCATTATACACTCCTGGAAATGGAAAAAAGAACACATTGACACCGGTGTGTCAGACCCACCATACTTGCTCCGGACACTGCGAGAGGGCTGTACAAGCAATGATCACACGCACGGCACAGCGGACACACCAGGAACCGCGGTGTTGGCCGTCGAATGGCGCTAGCTGCGCAGCATTTGTGCACCGCCGCCGTCAGTGTCAGCCAGTTTGCCGTGGCATACGGAGCTCCATCGCAGTCTTTAACACTGGTAGCATGCCGCGACAGCGTGGACGTGAACCGTATGTGCAGTTGACGGACTTTGAGCGAGGGCGTATAGTGGGCATGCGGGATGCCGGGTGGACGTACCGCCTAATTGCTCAACACGTGGGGCGTGAGGTCTCCACAGTACATCGATGTTGTCGCCAGTGGTCGGCGGAAGGTGCACGTGCCCGTCGACCTGGGACCGGACCGCAGCGACGCACGGATGCACGCCAAGACCGTAGGATCCTACGCAGTGCCGTAGGGGACCGCACCGCCACTTCCCAGCAAATTAGGGACACTGTTGCTCCTGGGGTATTGGCGAGGACCATTCGCAACCGTCTCCATGAAGCTGGACTACGGTCCCGCACACCGTTAGGCCGTCTTCCGCTCACGCCCCAACATCGTGCAGCCCGCCTCCAGTGGTGTCGCGACAGGTGTGAATGGAGGGACGAATGGAGACGTGTCGTCTTCAGCGATGAGAGTCGCTTCTGCCTTGGTGCCAATGATGGTCGTACGCGTGTTTGGCGCCGTGCAGGTGAGCGCCACAATCAGGACTGCATACGACCGAGGCACACAGGGCCAACACCCGGCATCATGGTGTGGGGAGCGATCTCCTACACTGGCCGTACACCACTGGTGATCGTCGAGGGGACACTGAATAGTGCACGGTACATCCAAACCGTCATCGAACCCATCGTTCTACCATTCCTAGACCGGCAAGGGAACTTGCTGTTCCAACAGGACAATGCACGTCCGCATGTATCCCGTGCCACCCAACGTGCTCTAGAAGGTGTAAGTCAACTACCCTGGCCAGCAAGATCTCCGGATCTGTCCCCCATTGAGCATGTTTGGGACTGGATGAAGCGTCGTCTCACGCGGTCTGCACGTCCAGCAGGAACGCTGGTCCAACTGAGGCGCCAGGTGGAAATGGCATGGCAAGCCGTTCCACAGGACTACATCCAGCATCTCTACGATCGTCTCCATGGGAGAATAGCAGCCTGCATTGCTGCGAAAGGTGGATATACACTGTACTAGTGCCGACATTGTGCATGCTCTGTTGCCTGTGTCTATGTGCCTGTGGTTCTGTCAGTGTGATCATGTGATGTATCTGACCCCAGGAATGTGTCAATAAAGTTTCCCCTTCCTGGGACAATGAATTCACGGTGTTCTTATTTCAATTTCCAGGAGTGTACATATAACTACACTATGAACTTTTACTGAAGTTAGGCCTAAACAGTTTTTTGTACTATGGAACAGTTACTAGCATAATACAGAACAGTTACTAGTGTAATATAGACACTCTCTGATAACCCATGTCATTTGCAGGTTGTTTTATGTAGCATGCTTCATCATGAAACCAGATTTGTATTTTTCAAGGAATCCCTCTATGTTAGGCTGCTACCCTTATAGCTCAATGGTTGTGCTTTGTTTACTCCAACTTACTTTGAAATTAAGAAACAGTTGATGTCCAGTGATCTAAATGCTCATGTAAATATTTAAAATTCATCAACAAAGTGTGTATTAATGAATAATTATAGCCCATTTAGTATATTACAAAATGCAGCTCCAGCAGAAAACAACTGAGTTTGAACTTTTAGTAGGGATTGAAATAAATTTCTTAATGAGTTTATAAGACCGTTTTATAATCTTAAGACTGGTATTTGCAAATGAATGTTGTGAAAATGAATCACTGGTTTCCCTGTACTTGGTACTGACACCAGATTTTACCTCCATTTCACCTTCCAGAACACAAGAAGAGGTACTTCCAGTAAAAAATTAACAACTGAAACTACTTCAGTAAAAGATGAAATTGATGAGTCTGAGAACTATCCTCCTGAGTTCATACACAAGATAAAGTCTTCTGTTGATACAAAGGTAAGTGTGGAGATATAACTTCTAATTAATTGTATAAAATATATTTCTGTCCAAGATACCCTTAGTTTTGCAGAGGAAGTCAATTTAGCATGTAAATAATTACTGCAACGCATCATAAAGTAATTATTACATTATAAAAATGCAAAAGAGGATGTGGTTATAGTGCACTTATGATGTCTTGTGGTGATGTTGGCCATTTGTTGATGCTGGTTGCAGCCAATTGGGTGGTAATGTACAGTAGCCAGTGACAATCACTGAATGTAATGATTTATTTTGGTATAAGATACGAAATGATGCTGAAGTTAGTTGTGGAGGATTGCAGGAGTCCATATTGGTTGCAGGGCTCGTTTCAGTCAGGTAGAAGTGGTAAATCCACATCATCTGCTCATAAAACAGACCATCAGTTTCAACATTGACAAGAGGTGGTGGTGCTGACTGAGTCAGCTAAACGACCTCAGTGACATCAAATGTGCTATTTTCCATACCTTCTGGGTGTAGTTCTTGCTAACAGTCTCTGGTGAATGACTGACAGTCTTGTGGAGGAAGTGTCTTCATGGCAGTGGAAAATGAGTCATCTTGTTTGTCAACAGATTTGTGCACCACCTCTTTGCCCTGTGAAGGTGACTCAGTGGCTGATTCTGATGTCTTGTTGCATGTTTTGCAGTGTTTGTGTGACTGTTGCTTCCGGTAATGTGTGTTGGTGTCTGAAGAAGAAAGAGACTTGCGTTATTCCACTACAAAAGCTGTGGTCAATATAATATAGTTATTAATCTCTATAAACTCTCTTGGGTATCCTTGTGAACTTCTAGTGTAGATGTGCCCATTTGGAAATCAGATTTTCAGCGGCACTGCCAGTGGCAAATTGCTGTGATGCTTTCAGTTGTGTCAGTCCTGGGAGAGGGTTATGAACTGCAACTTATGAGGGCTTGATGTGCAGTGCCACCACCTAGGTTGGTGGAAGAGTGTTTGTGGTTTGGTTGGTGTTCATGACATTGTGTCACATCTGTGTGTTGCAGTGTTGAAGGCATTCACTATGGATGTGGCCTTCTTTGTCACAATTGTAACATATAAGATATTGTCTATTGAAAATCACCACTCATCAGCATCTGCCTACAAAAATGTATAATTGTGCATGGCGGATGAGGTTTGTACAGACCTATCACACACTATTGAACTCCAGGGACATGTCCCTGTTTCAGCCACATGGTTGTGGACTTTTCCATATGGGCTTAGTGGTGTTATGAATTTGTCTTCATGTACCTTGAAGGCAGTTCAAAAACATGGATCATTCGAAGGCCAAGTCAGGTGTGGTCCACATCCACCAGCCTGAAGTTGCTGTTGAAGTGTTAAAATATGAATCGATGGATAATCTTGTTGCAGGCAGCATTAGATGTCATCTTAACGTAAACAAGACTGCTGACAATCGATAGGTGAATGACAATGAGATCATCGCATGGGATCTTGACATCATCACATAAGAAGTGCTCAGTGGCCAGCGCAGTGAGTCATGAACAGGCATTCAAAAAGCTGAACTTATGGATGTTCTTCCTGTAAGAGTTGGCTGTGATAGTATGTTTGGCTTAGAAGTACAGTGACGCCAAAGTCAACAAACACTATGCGTGCACAGTGGTGCAGATGGCTGAGCATGGACCCACTGTGGAACTGCTGAAGGCAGACTAGTGAATGAGCTCCCCAAGCATTACTCATGACCTGTCCCCACAGTTTTACTTCTGCCAGTAACTCATCTCCTATCTTCCAAAGTTCACAGATGCTCTCCTGTTAAACTTACAAGACTAGCACTCCTAGAAGAAAGTATACCGTGGAGACATGGCTTAGGCACAGTCTGGAGTATGTTTTCAGAATTAAATTTTCATTCTTCAGCAGAGTGTGTTCTGGTAGGAAGTTTTATATCTGTGCATACTCTGCAGCAGAGCAAAAAATTTACTCTGGAAAAATTTACTTTGGAAACACCCCCCATGCTGTGGCTAAGCCATCCTTTCTTCCACTGGTGGTAGTCTTACATATTTGTCAGGAGAGCTTTTGTGTACTGGAAGGTATGAGGTGAGGTACTGGCAGAAGTGAAATTGTGAGGATGGGTTGTGAGTCATGTTTGGATAGCTTATTCACTAGAGTACTTGCCCATGCAAGACAAAGATCCTGAGTTCTAGTTTCAGTCTGGCATAGAATTTTAATCCACCAAGAAATTTTGTATCGGTGCGCTCTCTACTGCAGAATGAAAATTTCATTATAGAATTTGATTTTGAGTTGGCAAAGCCAACAAATATGAACTAAAGAAAACTAGATATTCTGACAGACTGGCCTGAGCTCTAGGTTAGATTGGAATGTGACATTTGGTTGTGAGTTGGTGAAGCCTAGATGTGAAAGGAATGAAACTAGATGGGCTGACAGACAAACCTGTAGCATAGTCCGAGGCCTAGGTTAGGTTGGATTGTGATAATTTGCTCGTGAATTGGCCAATTCAACGAATCTCAATACATAAATACGATAACTGTTATAGATTGATGTGTAGCAAAGCCTGAGATGACATTTGTCATTGCAGTAAGCTACTCATACATGCCTTATTTCTGAGTGCGACAAAACTTTTGATAATGTTGTTCAAGTCTAACCTAGTAAAACAAAATACTAGCTAACTGTATTTACAGACCATAGGAAATTACAAAATAGGATCTCATTTGCAACATACATCTGAGTTATCATTCATTGTGTCTACTCATCTGGATTCATCATGTGAACTGTTAGCAACAACAGCACACAATGGAAAAACACTGGCCCCATTAGTGCACTTATATTTCACTGTTGTATGAAGCAACTTACTTGTTATATATTTTCTGGCATTCAAATTGTGTATTTTATTTTCAGGATGAGAAAACCACACAGCCATCACTGTTGTCTAGTTCTCCTGAGGACACATTCATTACTAAAAGTTCGGATAAAGTGGTTTCTGTTTTTACACCCTCCTTATCTGAGGTAAAATTCACTATTTTTCTTATTGGTGAATTATGTTGAACAGATTATCATCCGAACTGCATATATCACTTATTATATATTTCTGCAGGATGAGATAAATGCTGATGAAGATAAAGAAAATCAGAACAATGAAGTTCATCTGAATAAACTGGAGACGAGGAGGCGATCAAATAAATATACTGGTAGGGCAAGATCTTATAAAACAGGATCAGATGAAACAGGAAAGCAACGCAAAGTAGATCTTCTGGTAAGTAAACTAAAATTTTAATTTTAATGAGAACTACAAAGTGCTACATAAGAAATTATATGTTCCTAACTAGCAGCATATTTCAGCATTTTTTGTTGTACTTTAAAGATTGTTAAATATTACTTACTTCAATAAATTGCATTGCTGAGAGAGTTAGCAAATATATATATATATATATATATATATATATATATATATATATATATATATATATATATATATATAACAAAAGCGCTGGCAGGTCGATAGACACACAAATAAACACAAACATACACACAAAACTCTAGCTTTCGCAACCAACGGTTGCCTCGTCAGGAAAGAGGGAAGGAGAAGGAAAGACAAAAGGATTGGGTTTTAAGGGAGAGGGTAAGGAGTCATTCCAATCCCGGGAGCGGAAAGACTTACCCTAGGGGGAAAAAAGGACAGGTTTACACTCGCACACACACACACATATCCATCCACACATACACAGACACAAGCAGACATTTTATATATATATATATATATATATATATATATATATATATATATATATATAGAAGGAAACATTCCACATAGGAAAAATATACCTAAAAACAAAGATGATGTGACTTACCAAATGAAAGTGCTGGCAGGTCAACAGACACACAAACGAACACAAACATACACACAAAATTCAAGCTTTCGCAACAAACTGTTGCCTCATCAGGAAAGAGGGAAGGAGAGGGAAAGACGAAAGGATGTGGGTTTTAAGGGAGAGGGTAAGGAGTCATTCCAATCCCGGGAGCGGAAAGACTTACCTTAGGGGGAAAAAGGGATGGGTATACACTCGCACACACACACATATCCATCCACACATATACAGACACAAGCAGACATATTTGTCATTGCAGTAAGCTACTCATACATGCCTTATTTCTGAGTGCGACAAAACTTCTGATAATGTTGTTCAAGTCTAACCTAGTAAAACAAAACACTAGCTAACTGTATTTACAGACCATCATCTTTGTTTTTAGGTGTATATATATAGAGGGAAACATTCCACGTGGGAAAAATATATCTAAAAACTTACCAAACGAAAGTGCTGGCAGGTCGTTTGTGTGTCTATCGACCTGCCAGCACTTTCGTTTGGTAAGTCACATCATCTTTGTTTTTTTTATATATATATATATATATATATATATATATATATATATATATATATATATATATATATATATATATATAGTTATAATAGAAGGAAACATTCCACGAAGGAAAAATATATCTAAAAACAAAGATGATGTGACTTACCAAATGAAAGTGCTGGCAGGTCGACAGACACACAAACGAACACAAACATACACACAAAATTCAAGCCTTTACAAATGTTTGCTTGTGTCTGTGTATATGCGGATGGATATGTGTGTGTGTGTGCGAGTGTATACCTGTCCTTTTTTCCCCCTAAGGTAAGTCTTTCCGCTCCCGGGATTGGAATGACTCCTTACCCTGTCCCTTAAAACCTAAATCCTTTCGTCTTTCCCTCTCCTTCCCTCTTTCCTGACGAGGCAACCGTTGGTTGCGAAAGCTAGAATTTTGTGTGTATGTTTGTGTGTCTATCGACCTGCCAGCGCTTTTGTTTGGTAAGTCTCATCATCTTTCTTTTTTTATATATATATATATATCACCTTCTGGAGAAACACCTTCTGGATCATAATTTGTTATTAATGATGACTGGTTTTCATTTGACTAGCAGATCATCATCAGATCTAGTGCTGCAAGTGCAGTTTGTCAGTAGTGGCGAGAATGCTGCTTTCACTGCACAAAATGTAGATAACTGTTAGTCTTTCACAAGTATCAGTTACACTCGTACAATTATTTAGTTACCTAAGAAGTGGCAATGCTGCTGATTATATTACATTAATTTTATATAATTTCTAAGAGCAAATAACATAACAATTCAACATTTGTTAACTGCTAATAACAGAAGTAATTCAGAATAGCTGTGTCTCTCTGCTAATGTTGACATTGACTGCTTTCAAATCCCTGAATAATTTTCTTAATAGTGGGATACAATGTATAAAAAGGTAAATGTAAAATCTTGAGAAACTAGCCTATATGTAGATCTACATTCTACAATGCTCATTGTCTAATTTCTGTTACCTATACCCACAAAGCTAAATGACAATTGGAGTTACTAATGGGGAAAATCAGATTTTGAAAATTAGGTTTCTTTTTATGTAGAGATAAGAATGAACAAAGGACTGTACCCAGGCTACATGAGTGTTTTAATTAAGTTGTGTGTAAATTGATTGTTAGTATGGGGATATTATAGGAAGTTATACTGTGGAATAACATATGACGAAACACAGTCTCAACTATATAAACTTCAGAAAATCCCAAGACACACTCTGTTAAAAACTTTGGATATAGCAGTCCATCTTTGAAATTGGTGAGATTATGAGATATTAAAATTGTTGTTAAAACCTTATACAAGGTGAATTCTATAAAGTAGTGCTGGAAATGATAAGTTAACTATATTCTTGATGGTAAAAATGATCTTGCAATAGACACAAGAACAGAAAGAATTTGGAAGAGATATACGTTTGTGATAAGTTAAAATTGTACTCTCTCTCTCTGGGCACCAGAAGATGTGCTATTTTTCTCCACTGTTAAACTCTTTTTTAACATCTTCTAATAATTGCTTATGCAACATGGGAAATGAGCAACAAGGGCAGTAGTGGAGAAAATGTTTCTGTGGGGGCTGAGTGGGGGCTGAGATGTACAGAAACTGATGACAATGTTTGGAGAGCATACTTCAGCCTAGAAAATGATTTACAAATTGCTAAAAAATTATTGTGTTTTGAGTGGATGATAAATGTTGAAATTTTGGCCAACATCAAGCAGATGAAACAGATTATTGTGGACAGCTGGCTCATTAACTTCTCTGGCAGTGTGGTTTCAGTTGTCTGAGACAGCAGACGTGTGTGCAAGTTGCATTTGTGTGAAAAATGTGGAAAATTGTGCTATCTTGAAAGTAGGGTAGATAAAGATGTAAAAGAGAAGAAAGACATAGTGTTGAACAATTCAGACACTCTCAGTATAAGAATAACAATTGTTGACACCCGAAAAGATAACTCTTGAGACCAGAATAAGTTACCTGAAAAGCTATATTCAGAATATAACTCTATATGGGTGTTAAACATGAACAGTAATGAAGATAGAAATGAAATAGTTAGAATTCTTTTAAATGTGGCATTGCAAGGAACTGCTGAAGTTTGGATGAATTGATCAAATAAAGAAAATGCCCCACAATGAGTGAATGAGAAAAAAAATGCTGAAAAAGTAATGTAATGAATCAGAGAGATGGAATGATTGGGTGTATTTCAGTATCTGGGCCTTTGCTGAAAACTGTATCTGCAGCGATGATATAAAGAATGAAGTGCTAGAGGAGGCCTAAGTATGTTTATATATGGGAGTTTGTTGAAGATGTGAGACACAGTAATCATGCTGAACTGAAGAAGATTGTTGACAAGTGACAGGAGAAAAGCATTAAAAAAAGAAAGCTCAGGAAGGAGTGTATTAGAGCAGTAATTGGAATATCATGCTGCACTGTATTGAGGCCAAGGGGCTTCCATATCAACTTGTGACTGTCAATGAGTCATGCCTCCATTATCATGGAAACCAAGTAGTGATGAATGTACTCAACATCAAAGCAGAAGAAATTCTGGATGACATCCTCAGACCTCAAGCAAAGTTTTGGTTGCATTTAGTGTTCTGAAGCAGGAACTGTTGCAGGCAGCAAGTGTGTGAGGTGGCCTGTTACAAAAGAACAAGAAACATTGAGGAAAAGTCTGCTCATGCTCAATGACATGGCCTGTTCCAATATGAACTGAGAAGTTTCTGTAGTGCTCACCCAGATAGGCTGTTAGATATGGCCATATTCCCAATATTCACCTGACATGAGCTTGCCTGATTGGTACCTGTTTTGGGCAATGCAGAAAACTCTTGGCAATTGTGATTGTAATAATGTAATAATATATGTGATCAGCTATCTCACCAAGAGTGGACCCTACAAAACTCTTGCATTGGCAGATTGTGTTGAGATAGTTGCAACTATCCAGAAAACCTTCCTTCTCTCTTGTCCCAAAACTGTGTGTAAATCGCTGTAGTGTTTTCCTTATATGATGAAGTGCACCTATTGTTGTTGAAATTGGAAAGGTTGAAACAAATGTAGCATGTGATGTAACATAACCACAAGAGTACCTACATGGTATGGGTCACTGGGAATGCTTCTTGTGCCATACTTTTTAACAATTTGGAAAGGGATTAAGAACAGAAACAGGCTTGGAAAGTAGAGTTAGTTAGTTAGTTTCATGTTTTATGGATCATTTGCCCTATAAATTGTAATGATATGGAGCAAACTATTTTACATACACATCACAAAATAATTTTTAAATATGGCTAAATGCTGAACATTTATAAAGCTTTTTTTAAATACCTAAAGATGTGAGTTTGTCTTTTACACATTACAGCAGTGGCTGTTAAACTTTTTTGCTTAAGATCCAACCCATGCTGCATAGGAATGGGGAAAGTGGGGGGGCCGAAATACTTAAGTGACCACACAAAGAGAAATTTAGTTTTCAGCAAATCATGCTTACTGATAGAAGCATACAACCTACGTGTTTTGCATTTTGAATCTATGTATTATAAGCTATCAGAACTACATGCCTTTTTCTGAATGCTTACATAGTGACAAATTTTTCATATCTAAATGTTTTCAGTCCCGTGGCAACAGTATCCCATGTTTTCCTGATTTCCAGGCACATTTTCTATGCATCTTCACAACCTAGTATCAGAAAGAACAACAGTGGCTGCAGCAGATCATTTTCAATCGGACTTTTGTACTAGGCCATATAGAACACAGATGATTTTAAATAATATAACTTAATTAATTGAAAATTGTCACAAAGGAATAGAATGATGGATGATAGCTTCATACATTTTATCTGTTGTGTTATGCATGTTTTTTGGATGTAACTAACTCTAATTGGGTTGAAGGCCTTGGCCACTTTTCCTGATGAGTACTGTGTTGACTTTTCGCTATTGGGCACCTTGTCGGCATTAATGATCTACAGAAGAAACTATCAAACTGAAATAAATAACAAGGAACTACTTCAAAAGATGTTGTTTAAACATTTATATTGTAAGGAATTATCACTCACCATACAAGTGAGGTAACAATAGTAATATAAATAATTTATCTTACATCAGATGACTCAAAAACAAAACAAACAAAAAAAAAGCTGTACTGGAAAGTCTGTAAAAGTGTGTGACTGTGAAAACAATGTGTTTATTTATAAACAATTTTTCTGCTACCAGTCATGTTTTTCCTTTGGTTATACTTTACACGGCACATTTCAAGAAATGATCCCCACATCAAGTGCGTTTTTCTCCGTATACTATGAGTAATGTTTTTGATGTGTGAGGTTCTGCATTGTTCTGTTGACTTTACTGCAGTATATAAAAATGTGCCATTTTTAGTTGGTTGTCAATTTGTGTACTGTATGCAGTTAGTGACAAAATTTGGAAGAACTTATAGTCTTTTGATGTTTAACAAGTGTGAGCCTCTGCACAGAGGACCGTAAGAAAACTGTAAGTACAAGTCCTTCCGAATTTCACCACTAACTATGTATACAGATCAATAACCAACTAAAAATTGCCAGTTTTTTGTATACTGTAGTAAAGTCAACAGAATAGAGCAGAACCTCACACATCAAAATTATTACATAAAAATGGTGTAGTACAGAGAAAAATGCACTTGAAAATGTGACTCATTTCCCAAACACATCATCTAAAATATAAATAAAAGAAAACCATGAATGGTAGCAGGAAAGTTATTTATAGGCAAACCCGTTAAAAATAACAGTACAGTCTTCCTCTGTCAAACATGCTGACATCAATGGCTGTGTATATTAGACCTAGCCTGACCTCTTCTCAGCAGGGAGCACTGTTTTTGAGGTCAAAAAATATGCAATTGCCCCTTCTCCCATCCTGGCCACTTAACCACACCTTCCCCTGCCAGTCTTACTATTAATTGGTAAGATACATAAATTAGTATCTTATTATTTAATAACACAACTGCAATATGAGACATGACCACAAATGTTAGTAAAATGTTTTGAATGTTATTTTTCTTGTACTCATTGCATTGTATTACAGCAGCCATGATTTGATTATATATTATTTGCTAGAAACATAAATCACATTTGAACGTGACCGTCTCTATAATGCACATTCACATAGCCAGGTTGCTTCCATTTGACAATCATATCATAGCAAAACCTGATGTATTGTAAGTGGAAACTTTACATAGCTCACAGAAAAATTCACCAATTTCAATTAAAATTAAGCATATCTTGAAATATTACTGTCTCTGTAAGTATTCACATACACAAGCAAGCACACCTAATGCACACATAACCACCAACTCCAGCATCTCGGGTTGGGATGCAACTATCATGTGGGATGCAAGCAACAATCTGGAGGGGGCAGAGGAGGGGAAGGGATAGCAGTGTGCAGGCAGGGAGAGAGACAAACACTGCCTGGTGGAGTGTGCAGGGACTAGAATGTCAAGAGGTGCAGCATAAGGGGATTGTGGGGCAGGGAGGTGAAAGGAGCAAAAAAGGAGAGGAGTGGAGAAAGACAGGCAGATGCATTGTCAGAGGGCAGCAAATGGACATATTGAGAGATGAGAATGGAGAGGGGGGGAGGGGGTGATGGACAGAGGGGGTGGAAACTATAGGGTGGAAGGTGTGGGGACAGTAGTTACTACTGGTTGAGGCCAGAATAATTGCGCGAGCGTATAATGTTTTGTAAGGATAACTTCCATCTGTGCAGTTCAGAAAAGCTGGTGGTGGAGGGAAGGACTCATATGGCACAGGTAGTGAAGCAGCCATTGAAGTCAAGTATGTAGTGTTCAGCTGCATGTTGTGCCGCAGGGTAGTTTACTTTGCTCTTGGACATAGTTTGGCAGTGTCCGTTCATCTTGGTGGACAGCTGATTGGTAGTTGTACCAATACAAAAAGCTGTGCAGTGATTGCAGCAGAGCTGATACATGATATGGCTGCTTTCACAGGTGGTCCAGACCCTGATGGGGGTAGGATAAACTTGTAACAGGACTGGAATAGGAAGTCCTGGGTAGGTGGATAGGGCAGCTTTCGCATCTGGGTTTTCCACAGGTATATGATCCTTGTGGAAAGGGGTTAGGATTTGGGGTGGCATAGGGATGGACTAGAATGTTGTGGAGGTTGAGTGGGTGACAGCACAGCACTTTAGGGGGTTTGTTAAGCATCTCAGCTACGATGTCCCTTATTTCGGGACATGGTGATAGGTAATCAGAGCCCTGGCAAAGGATGTGGTTTAGTTATTCCAGTCTGGGATGGTACTGGGTAATGAAGGGTACACTCCTTTGTAGCTGGTTTTTGGTGGTGGTGGGAGGATTGGGGGTGTGAGGGGACATGACACAGGAGATTTGTTTGTGGATTAGTTCTGGGGTATAGTGCCTGTCTGTGAAGCCCTTGGTGAGACACTCAGCATACTGAGCAAAGGGATTTTCATCACTGCAGATACACCGCCCCCAGGTGGGCAGGCTGTATGGGAGGGAGTTTTTGGTGTGAGAGGAATGACAGCTGTCAAAATGCAGGTACTGTTGGTGGTTGGTGGGTTTGATGTGGACAGAGATTCAGATGGGGCCATCAGAGAAACCCAGCTCGCACTATTCATCCATTCGTCCACGAGACTCAGTGGGCCATAGACACGGGTTCTCAGGTAGATGCTGTGTTTCTTGACTTCTGCAAGGCATTCGATACAGTTCCCCACAGTCGTTTAATGAACAAAGTAAGAGCATACGGACTATCAGACCAATTGTGTCATTTGATTGAAGAGTTCCTAGATAACAGAATGCAGCATGTCATTCTCAATGGAGAGAAGTCTTCCGAAGTAAGAGTAGAAGAGATAGAGAAGATCCAACGGAGAGCAGCGCACTTGGTTACAGGATCATTTAGTAATCACAAAAGCATTATGGAGATGATAGATAAACTCCAGTGGAAGACTGCAGGAGAGACGCTCAGTAGCTCGGTACAGGCTTTTGTTGAAGTTTCGAGAACATATGTTCACTGAGGAGTCAAGCAGTATATTGCTCCCTCCTACGTATATCTCGTGAAGAGACCATGAGGATAAAATCAGAGAGATTAGAGCCCACACAGAGGCATACCGACAATCCTTCTTTCCACAAACAATACGAGACTGGAACAGAAGGGAGAACCGATAGTGGTACTCAAGGTACCCTCCGCCACACATCGTCAGGTGGCTTGCGGAGTATGGATGTAGATGTAGATGTAGATGTAGAGAGGAGGAGGTCAACATCTTGGAAGGTGGCACTCTGTGTTGAGGTGGACCATGTGAAGCATGTGAGAGAGGTGTTGAGGTTGTGAAGGAATGAAGATACGGTGTCTTGGCCCTGAGTCCAGATCATTAAGATATCATCAGTGAACCTGAACCAAACTAGGGTTTTGGTGCTTTGGTAGGCCAGGAAGGTCACCTCAATATGTCCCATAAAAAGGTTGGCATAGGAGGATGCCATGCAGGTGCACATGGCTGTGCCACAGATTTGTTTATATACCTTCTCTTCAAAGGAGACATAGATGTGGGTTAGCATAAATGAGAAACGAGGTAGTGGGTTTGGTGTCTGAAGGATGTTGGGAAAGGTATTGTTCAATAGCAGTAAGAACTGGGCATGAGGGCTGTTGGAGGTGGAGTCAACAGTGACGAGTAGGGTCTGAGGATGGGGATGTTGGAGAGTTGGTGAAGGAAGTGGTTGGCGTCTTTGAAGTTTCCAACCTATTTATTATTTGCTCAGCATGTGTTGTGCTTTTCATTGGTGTTGTACCCATAAATGTGCAGAAATGAATGTGTTGTGTCTTTTAAAAACTGAGGGTGAGATCATTCGTAGAATACCAGCCAGTGATACTTCTAAGAACATCGCTTACTATTTATTCTATATCTGTTTGTATGCTTGGATTGATTAAAATACTAGTGTCATCTGCAAAAACAACTAATTTTGTTTACTACATATTAGGCAGAAGACCTTTTACATATATGAGGAACAGTAGTATACCTAAGATTGTGCCTTGGAGAACCCCATTTGTGATTTCACTCCAGCCAGAATTATGTCCCCATACTAAATTGGTTGAATGAACTAATTACAACTTTCTGAATTATTTTGGTTAGATAGGACATTATTGACTGGCTGGCTATACCATCAGTCCCGTAAAACTTCAATGTGCCTAGGAGAATATTGCGATTCACACAAATGTCTTAAGATAGGTCACAGGAAACATCAACTGACACTATTTTGTTTTTTAATGCTTATAAAATTTGATGAGTGAACACATGAATGGCATTCTCAGTAGAACAATTTTTCTGAAATTCCAACTGTGGTTTACTGGGGATATTGTTGTTGCTCAGATGAGATACTATTCTAGAATATAACACCTCAAATATTTTGGAAAATGTTGTCAGGAGTGATGGTAGTTATTGACATCTCTCCTATCACCTTTCTTGTGGAGGTGTTTGACAATGGCATATTTCAGTCTCTGAGTAGTTTGATAATCTAGTACAATAATACTGTGGAAAAGAATAGGCAATATATGTGCACCATTGTTCATGCTGCTTGAGACCATGCAGTGGGAATTTATTGTTCAGAGATGATGTATGCTATTGCTTAAGAACCCAGCCAACTGGTTGCAAATAATTTTTTTTAATACATTGACCCAGATTTCAACACCTCTACGGATGTCTTTGTCAGAATGAAATTTTAAGAACCGTGAAGTTGCATTGCTAGAAGGCAATAGTCAAAGTTTTGAGCAAACATGCTCAAAGCAAAAATGAAAAATGAAAAATGTTCCAGCCTTTGGTACGTATAATTTGCTGTAAACAATACAGACTGCAACAGTCTGCTGCTGTTCATTGCAAATTATATGTAACAAAGGCTGGAACATTTGTAATTTTTAATTTTTGTCTTGAGTATGTCTGTTCGAAACTTCTCACAATGTAACTTTCCAGTTGTTAAAATTTTGTTCTAATGAAGACATCCTAAAAACCTAGGTCAATGTATATAAAAAAATAGTAATGGTAATATTTGCAAACAGTTGGCTGTGTTATTTCTTCATTGGTTCATAATTTTGTACAGACATTTAGTTTCACTAAATCACTCCAGATGATACCAGAATGATTCTCACAACAAGCAATGAACACTTTCCTCTGCCTCCAATAATCTTGTTGCTGATGGGACATTAAATTCTGACCATTGTTTCAAGATGAATGATTTGCCTGGTGCTGGGTGAAGTTTGTTAACTGTATTAGTTTTTCTAATATGTCTAATCTATTGTTTAATCATTTATAATAATTTACAATTTGCAACAATTTGTTATATTTGTTATTAGTTTTGTTATTTTATATCATTTTTGACTTGCACTTCATATATCTGTCGTAGATCATCTGATATGAGTAAATAAAGTAAAATTAGATTACTTATATCTGCAAACTTACTGGTTCAGTTACTTTGTGGTGTGCTGAAAGCACATGATATCCATTTTGGTTTACAAAGGTATTATGTCATACTTAGTTACTAAAAATCACTGTCTGGGTTTCCATTCAGATGTCTTTTCAGTGTACATTAATATTCTGTTTCAGTTGGCACCCTCGCCACCATCTGAGAGGGAAGTAACAAAGCCAACAGTCCGTTCCTCATCACGGAGCCCACATAAATCGTCCAATGGCTACTCCTTGCGAGGCAGTAGACCACTTGACCGCAAGAAAGACCCTACTACTGAAGATATAAACAAGGTAGACATTCATTTATTTTCATTAGAGTTGTAATTTTCATTGACATTTAGGTCAAAAGAGATAGAATACGTGTACAGGTTTGGAAAAAAAAATAGGGAAAAAGCTAACCAGGTCATATTCTGGGAATCGCTTGCATGGTTTTTTGAAATTAATGTGGGAAAATTATAGAAAAGCTCCAACAGATTGGCTAGATGACACTTGAGTAACAGCCCTCCTAATTATGACAGCATGCCTTTCACTTTTTCATTGTGCCCAAAAATCACAGTCATGGAGACAATTGTCTTTCATTGGAATGTCAGCATTTAGCTTTCCACTACCTCTCTGTTGTAATTTTTGTATTCAATCTTTTCTTGTTTCTTAATGATAAAAGTGATTAAAGAGGGATGATGATGTTTGTAACTTACATTAAATTTGTTTGATAGTATACTGAAGCATCCGACATGCGGTAACTACCACATTCAAGAAAAATAAATCAACTCCAACGTACAAAAGCTAGTTCTTCAAATGTTGATATCATTAAAAATAAAAGATGGAAGGTGAGGTATGCCTATGAAGGGGTTTTTGACAGCTTCTCTTAAATATTGTGTTTGTTCCTCAGTTTCTGATGACCTTGCTCAACAGCACTTTATAAGCCTGTTACAACTGTTTTCCTTTGCTAATATTTGGTTCCTGTTATAGGTTGAGACTCCTTCTCCACCAACACCTGACACTCTGCAGCTGGACACTCCTATTACTTCTCCTACACAGAGCACCAGAGCAGCGTTTCGTAGCAAGTCAAACTTCAGAAGTCATCACATTTCAAAGCCAGAGACAGAAAACATTGTAACTGCTCCAGGTGGTACTGAAACTCAAAGTTCTCAGGATTCATCTCCTCGGCCATCATTCAGAAGAGCATTTCCTACAAGATCAAGATCAGCAGCTTATAAAAGCCATTCGTCAAGAAATGAACAGGTCACTGCCTCAACAGAAGATAACATTATTTCAAGCAGGAGCTACACACCGAGATCCACATCTAGCAAAACAAGAACTACCTCAAGTTTTCGCAGAAGTATTGCAGCTACAACAGACGACATTCAAAATGAGATCCAAACTTCTGCCCAACCGGTATGTACATTATTATCTTATCTTTGCTTGTGTTTTGTTAGTGATATTTCCACTTCAACAGATAAAATTATATTTTAAATCAGGAAATTTTTGTACAGTTGTAATCTGCTAGATATTTTAGATTACAGATAAAGTGGTGTGAATAATTATGATTTTTAATTATTGATGAAGGAGCCTTATTGTTTTCCCATAAATACATTCAGTAGTTACAAGGAGGCACAAATTCCACACAGCCCCTCATAAAAATCATGTTTATCTAAACAAAAAAAACCTTCTACAGATCAAAGAATTACAATTTTTATTGACTTCAGTGGCTAAAATCAAATCCTGAAACATTAAATACAGTTTTCCAGTTCAGATGCTCACTGGCAGTGTTAAATGTTGCAATTTGTACCACCATACAGTGAGACCTTCGGAGGTGGTGGTCCAGATTGCTGTACACACTGGTACCTCTGATACCCAGTAAAACATCCGCTTGCAGTTATGCATGCCTATATTTGTTGTGGAATACTATCCACAAGTTCATCAAGGCACTGTTTGTCCAGATTGTCTCACACCTCAACGGCGATTTGGTGTAGATCCCTCAGAGTGGTTGGTGGGTCACATCATCCATGAACAGCCCTTTTCAATCTATCCCAGACATTTTTGATATGGTTCATGTCTGGAGAACATGCTGGACACTCTAGTCGAGCGATGTCATTGTCCTGAAGTAAGCCATTCGCAAGATGTGCATGATGGGAGCGTGAATTGTCGCCCATGAAAACGAGTGCCTCACCAATATGCTGCTGATACGGTTGCACTATTGGTTGGAGGATGGTATTCACATATTGGTCAACCGTTACAGTGCCTTCCATGACCACCAGTGGCGTACGTCGACCCCACATAATTCCACCCCAAAACAGCAGGGTACCTCCACCTTGCTGCACTTGCTGGACAATGTGTCTAAGGCGGTCAGTCTGATCGGGTTGTTTCCAAACATGTCTCCGACGATTGTCTGGTTGAAGGTATATGCGACACTCATCGGTGAAGAGAACGTGATGCCAATCCTGAGCGATCCATTGGGCATGTTGTAGGGCATATCTGTACCGCACTGCATGGTGTTGTGGTTGCAAAGATGGCCCTCGCCATGACATCGGGAGTGAAGTTGCTCATCATGCAGCCTATTGCGCACAGTTTGAGTCGTAACATGACATCCTGTTGCTTGGTGGCATTGCTGTCAGGGTTCCTCTGAGCCATAATCCACTGCAGTAGTAGCCCTTGGGAGGCCTGAGCAAGGCATGTCATCAAGTGTTCCTGTCTCTCGATATCTCATCCATGTCCGAACAACATCGCTTTAATTCACTCCGAGATGCCTGGACACTTCCCTTGTTGAGAGCCCTTCCTGGCACAAAGTAACAAAGTGTACATGATTGAACCATGGTATTGACCATCTAGGCATGGTTGAAATACAGACAACATGAGCCGTGTACCTCCTTCCTGGTGGAATGACTGGAACTCATCAGCTGGTGGACCCCCTCTGTCTAATAGGTGCTGCTCATGCATGGTTGTTTACATCTTTCAGCGGGTTTAGTGACATCTCTGAACAGTCAAAGGGACTGTGTCTGTGATACAATATCCACAGTCAATGTCTTATGTGATGCAAAACTTTTTTTGATGTGTGTAGAATTCTTAACTCTTGTGTCATAATTTGGTTGTGATCCAAATACTGTCCTCCATATTATCTCTGTAATAGAGCACATGGGTCTGTGTTCTATTACAGAGTGTTATGAGTCTAACTGTTTAACGATTAACTGTCAAAGTCATTAATAAACTTTTGGGAAGAATAATGTGGAAGAGGAAGGATATAAGATAAGCCCAAAATAACCATACACTGCTCAGTAAAATAAAAAGTACAGCTCAGATAAATCAGGACAACCATGAAATCCAGGAAAAATGTGGGAATTTTTTCACATGGGAAAAATGTGGGAAATACCTAGGAATTTTCTAGAAGTGCCAGAACATTTCATTGTTATAGTTTTCAGTAAAATTTTTGTGATTTTGACTGATAATAACTGATACTCTAACAAAGAATTTTACTTAAGCCTGCTACTGGAAAATACAGGGTGTATGTGAAGTCCGGGAATGCTTTCAGTTATTTATTGCACAAGAACTAAACATTGTACAGATGTCATACATATTGCATTTTGAAGAGAAACGCTGAAAGTTTTTTTTACAAACATTGACTATGTGAACCATGAGTGACCTGGAAGATGTCAGTACGGTAATTGAGTTCTTGCCATACCAATCCCAGCATGGCATCATTGACTGTGGCAGTTGCTTCCCATATTCTCTCCTGGAGCTCTGCTAGATCACGTGGTAGAGGTGGTACATACACCAGATCTTTAACTTGTTCCCACAGAAAAAAGTCACACGGAGTGAGATCTGCTGATTGGGGAGGCCATTTCATGAAACAGCTGTCCCCTTCTGTAGCATGGCCCATCCATCAATGTCACAGCTCCATGTTCAGATATCCATGAACCTCACAATGAAAATGGGGTAGAGCCCCATCCTGCTGAAAGATGAATGGAGAGTCTGATTGCATTTGAGACATCAGCCATTGCTGCAATATGCCCAAGTAGGAATACCAGTGATAGTGCTCTTAGCGAAGAAGAATGGCCCGTACAGTTTTTGACATGACAAGGCACCACAAAAAACATTTATGTTTGGGGAATCATGCTCAGATTCAGTGCATTCCTGTGGATGCTTTGTATCCCAGACTCGACAATTATGCCTGTTCACTTTCCCGTTAGTGTGAAAAGTGCCTCCGTTGCTAAAAAATTAAGTGATCAACAATGCTATCCCCATCCTCATTCAATTGTTGCAACTGCGAACAAAACTCAAAACCCTTGTCTTTGTGTCGTTGTTGTTGAGCTTCTGCACTAGCTCCAATTTGAATGGTTTGATAGGCAACTTCTGTTGCATGACTTTCCACACTGTCATTGGAGCCATTTTGAGTTCACAGGATGCATGATGCACCGATTTCTTTGGACTCCTTATAACTGTCTCTCGTACTCGCTCCACATTTACTTCACTTACACTGGGATGTCCACTTCTCTTTGCTGGGCACAAGCAGTCCGTCGTAACAAATTTGTTGTACCAGTGGTAAATGGCCTTCCTTGTTGGTGGCTTCTTACCATACTTGGTTCTAAACATCTGTTGAACACCTGTAGCACACTTGTTTTTGTCAAACTCCAACACACAGAAAGCTCGCTCCACACCTGAACGACTAGTGCTGACTGTTGGCAAATTACCAAACTACGTTGTGGCAGTGTACATGAAAAAAACCTTTCAGGGTTTCTCTTCAGAATGACATATGTATGATATCTGTACATGATTGGTTCTTGTGTAATAAATAATTGAATGCGTTCCTGGACTTTATGTACAGTCTGTAATACTGGAACAATAAAACATAAATGAGAGAATACACCAAAATAAAACTAGATGCAATGAAAATGTGCCATTTAAATCAACAAAATGCAGTGCACACAGAAGAGTCTGCTGACAGGAAAATGTGACTTAAGGAAGAAGATTATGCAGTGTTTTGTAACAACAAATTGCTTTCGATGAGCATAACATTACAACTGTTTACATTTATAACAGGTTAAGGGGAAATTTTCCAATTGGTGATTTGAGAAGCATTACTTTCAAAGTAAATGTCCTTTTATGCAAGATGAATTATGTTATGTGTGAGAATGTGCAATAAATTTCTTAATTCACAGTGCATTAGACTCTCATTCAAAACTTGACACTTTGAGTACCAGCCACTTAGAAAAATTTTGGCTCCAGAAGACCAGCCATTTACGTCATTATATAAAATTTTACTGGCACATTTGCGTTTGATTTATTTTAAAGGGTAAAACATGCTAAAAAGACCAAACTTCAAGGCTAGTTTTTCAAATTTATTGCAGTTCTTTCATAGAGTAGAAATTATGCAATAACAATGGCAAGAAGTATAATTATCCTTAAAAAAGTATGAGTTGAGATCCTGAGCAATTTCACACACAGTTTACTGATCCATGGAAAAGTCAAAGTGTTCTGTCATGCTGAGAGATACATTGCAATCAGACCATTATGAATTTCATTCTTTTGTGCTTACTTTGCGAGCGAATTGTCTTGTCTTCTCCAAACCATGCTCCAGACAGCTCTAACATTTGCTACTGCTCCTTTTGAAGTAATCAGCAGAAGGCAGCACCTATCAAGTGACAGGTAGTGGGACGTCTGTACCTTTCTCTCATACAAGATGAGTCCAGTTTTCGAGAAAATTGCAGCCCGTGGTATACTTATGCTTCGTCTCCAAAGTGCTAAGCATAAAATGAAAACATACGTGTTAAGTGCAACTACCATACTCATCACTCTAAAATTTGCTTTCAATAAGGACAAGTTTGTCATTAAGGTCTTTCTTTCCCCAATTTCTCTGATCTTCATTATTTTTGTATTTGAATACAATAAACTTTGATTTACACTTAAATTGACACTAAAAAGAGTGTCAATTACCCTTGTTTTTTGGCCCGTCTTTCATTTTAGAACAGTAGATTTTCTTCTGCAAAATATTTTGTCAATTTCTAAAACAATTTTTTTCTTTTCAAATTTGTGTGTTTGCGCTACTTAACAGTGATGTTATTGGATGACTACATCACATGTCCTATGCTCTGAATATCTGCTGCCATTGGCTGCCAAGGTCATGGAACAAAAGTGCATCATGCAGCACAATTTTTATTTAAATGCAAAAGCTACTATGCTAATTTGGTTGGATTTGTATTTATACTTCAGTAATATGAAAACATACAGTGTACATGGTGCCATGCATCAAAAATCTTTGCAAAACATGTAATTTTTGCACTGGTTTTCATTTCCTAAAGTGCCAGATTGGTAAGTTTTACAGTTCTGAGGGAAAGTATATTGTCACCTAACACAGAAAAAAATGTACTTTCACTTGGAATATAGTGTCTTTTCACGTGGGAAAAGTGACAAGGTTTATTGAATTCAAAACAGAAAATCCAGGAACTTTTTTTTCCTTGTCCACATATACACCCTGTAAATGCACATCAATACAGATTTTTTTAATAGTTATTGTTATTTTTGTAGTGCTATCACAATAAAATTCAAGTAGGTCATGTAGAATGAAAAACATATTCAGGTGAGGTGATGTAGTATTAATCATTATTGGTAACACAAATGACACTGAAAAAGCACTGGAAGAATTTTGGAAGAACGTGATATATTCTTTGGAATACATACTTAAATTCACAGACAGAATGAATTTAATAATTCATCCAATACTGCTTAGACAAATGAAAAAAATCAGATCTGTATATCTCATTATGTTAGAAAAAATCAACACTGCCACAGGCGTATGTAGCAAGAGATTATCTGTGAATTTCAAGATCACATGCCTGAAAAGAAATGACTATACAACTCATGGCTTACATCTAAACAAACAAGGAAAGATTCACATATGTAATAGGCTTTCTTCTTTCATACACATGGAGGAAACTGAAAAACCAGTACCGGTACAGGGGAAAAGCATATGCAGATGGACAGTCAGATAAAAAGTGCCTGTCTTGAAGTGAAAGTACCACCCATAAAAAAACAGACAGTTATGGACCAGTACATAACAAAAAAATGAGCTCAAAGAAAGTCTCAACAACACACTTACTAGGTTAAATTTCAAGTCATCAAATGCAGTAACAAGGCAGTTTAATGGACAGATGGGTGAAAAAGAATGAAAAAAGATGGAAATTGGGAACATTTCAACAGAAGGAAGTCAGGAACTCACATACGGTGAACCAGCAAGCCATATTTCAAACACCAGGAATACCATTCCTGGAAAACATGAGGATTTTTTCCCAGTAGGTACACTAGTTCAAATAGTGAGGCAAGTGCCCAAGCAAGAAATGATTTACTCCCTGTACCTAATTTTAAATTATTCCTTCAAAATGTTCAATCACTCTCGAATGAACTAAATGAAATAGATGTAATGATAAGTGACCTAAATGATATTTCTGTACTGTGCTTTACAGAACACTGGCTCAAAAAAGATATTTTAGAGCAAACTTACATTCCTCAGTTCAAACTTGCAAGCATCTTTTATAGGAAAATATTCAGTCATGAGGGTACCTGTGTGTATGTTAGAGAAAATATTGAATTCAGTAGCGTAAGTAAACACCAAAAACTGTCCTGGGGAAAAAATATAGAACTCTCTATACCTGAACTACAAAGGCAAAATTCAGTTATTATTTGTGTATACAATTCACCAGATGGAGACAAAAAAGTGTTTTACAATCACATGGGGGAACTCTTGGAAGAAATTCACTCTCCCAAGAAAAATATAACTATGTATGGTGACTTTAATACTGATTTCTTGAAATCCAATAAAGTCTGAGATGACATTATAAATCTACTACCATGATTCAACATCAGTGCAGTGGAAACTAAACCAACTCGAGAAACACCAACCTCTGCATCTATTATTGATCATATCTTGATAAATACATACAAATATGCCTGCAACATAGAAGTTGCAGACATGGGTTTTAGTAATCACAATGCTCAAATTCTTGGAATGAATATTTTAGGACACTCAATTCCCAGTAGAATACGATACACTGTAAGGAATTTCAGTACAAAAAATTTGGAATATTTTTGTTCTCTCCTAAAGGGTGAAAGTTGGAAAGATGTATGTGACTGTAATGATACCAATGAGAAATATCATAAGTTTATGGCTATATTCAAACATTTTTTTGAAATGGCTTTTCCCAAGAAAATTTAAATCTGCTCAAAAAACAAATAAGTGGATTATAAAAGGGATAAGGATATCATGTCAAAATAAAAGGAGATTGATACTCCAAGCAAAACACTAATCCTGACTTTATTACATATTTCAAAAGATACAAAAGAATACTGACACAAGTTATTTCAAAAGCAAAAAACTAGAAAATGACAAAATATTGTGTAATGCCAAGAATAAAAATAAAGCAACCTGGCAAATTATAAGAAAAGACATGGGCACCAGACAAGTTAATCACAGTAATATAGAGCTGATTATTAGATTAAATTAGATTAATACTAGTTCCATGGATCATGAATACGATATTTCGTAATAATGTGGAACGAGTCAAATTTTCCAATACATGACATAATTAAGTTAATTTAACAACATAATTATATCTAAAAAGAAAGATGATGAGACTTACCAAACAAAAGCGCTGGCAGGTCGATAGACACACAAACAAACACAAACATACACACAAAATTCAAGCTTTCACAACAAACGGTTGCTTCGTCAGGAAAGAGGGAAGGAGAGGGAAAGACGAAAGGATTTGGGTTTTAAGGGAGAGGGTAAGGAGTCATTCCAATCCCGGGAGCGGAAAGACTTACCTTAGGGGGAAAAAAGGACAGATATACACTCACACACACGGACATATCCATCCGCATATACACAGACACAAGCAGACATTTGTAAAGGCAAAGAGTTTGGGCAGAGATGTCAGTCGAGGCGGAAGTACGGAGGCAAAGATGTTGTTGAAAGACAGGTGAGGTATGAGCGGCGGCAAATTGAAATTAGAAATTAGCAGAGATTGAGGCCTGGCGGATAGCGAGAAGAGAGGATATGCTGAAGGGCAAGTTCCCATCTCCGGAGTTCTGACAGGTTGGTGTTAGTGGGAAGTATCCAGATAACCCGGACAGTGTAACACTGTGCCAAGATGTGCTGGCCGTGCACCAAGGCATGTTTAGCCACAGGGTGATCCTCATTACCAACAAACACTGTCTGCCTGTGTCCATTCATGCGATTGGACAGTTTGTTGCTGGTCATTCCCACATAGAAGGCTTCACAGTGTAGGCAGGTCAGTTGGTAAATCATGTGGGTGCTTTCACACGTGGCTCTGCCTTTGACCGTGTACACCTTCTGGGTTACAGGACTGGAGTAGGTGGTGGTGGGAGGGTGCATGGGACAGGTTTTACACCGGGGGCGGTTACAAGGGTAGGAGCCAGAGGGTAGGGAAGGTGGTTTGGGGATTTCATAGTGATGAACTGAGAGGTTACAAAGGTTAGGTGGACGGCGGAAAGACACTCTAGGTGGAGTGGGGAGGATTTCATGAAGGATGGCTCTCATTTCAGGGCAGGATTTGAGGAAGTCGTATCCCTGCTGGAGAGCCACATTCAGCATCTGATCCAGTCCCGGAAAGTATCCTGTCACAAGTGGGGCATTTTTGGGGTTCTTCTATGGGAGGTTCTGGGTTTGAGGAGATGAGGAAGTGGCTCTGGTTATTTGTTTCTGTACCAGGTCGGGAGGGTAGTTATGGGATGCGAAAGCTGTTTTCAGGTTGTTAGTGTAATGGTTCAAGGATTCCGGACTGGAGCAGATTCGTTTGCCATGAAGACCTAGGCTGTAGGGAAGGGACCGTTTGATGTGGAATGGGTGTCAGATGTCATAATGGAGGAACTGTTGCTTGTTGGTGGGTTTGATGTGGACGGACGTGTGAAGCTGGCCATTGGACAGGTGGAGGTCAACGTCAAGGAAAGTGGCATGGGATTTAGAGTAGGACCAGGTGAATCTGATGGAACCAAAGGAGTTGAGGTTGGAGAGGAAATTCTGGAGTTCTTCTTCACTGTGAGTCCAGATCATGAAAATGTCATCAATAAATCTGTACCAAACTTTGGGTTGGCAGGCCTGGGTAACCAAGAAGGCTTCCTCTAAGCGACCCATGAATAGGTTGGTGTACGAGGGGGGCCATCCCGGTACCCATGGCTTAATTGTTGGTATGTCTGGCCTTCGAAAGTGAAGAAGTTGTGGGTCAGGATGAAGCTGGCTAAGGTAATGAGGAAAGAGGTTTTAGGTAGGGTGGCAGGTGATCAGCGTGAAAGGAAGTGCTCCATCACAGCGAGGCCCTGGACCTGTGGAATATTTGTGTATAAGGAAGTGGCATCAATGGTTACAAGGATGGTTTCTGGGGGTAACAGACTGGGTAGGGATTCCAGGCGTTCGAGAAAGTGGTTGGTGTCTTTGATGAAGGATGGGAGACTGCATGTAATGGGTTGAAGGTGTTGATCTACATAGGCAGAGATGCGTTCTGTGGGGGCTTGGTAACCAGCTACAATGGGACGGCCAGGATGATTGGGTTTGTGAATTTTAGGAAGAATGTAGAAGGTAGGGGTGCAAGGTAATCCCATTCCTGATGTCCAGGCGGAGCTTCAAGGAATCCTCAGAACCTTAGGCCCCCCTACAAAACCTTTCACCTGACTCCATCAACCTCCTGACCCCACCAACACCCCGCACCCCTACATTCTACCTCTTAGTTCATCCCTATGAAATCCCCAAACCACCTTCCCTACCCTCTGGCTCCTACCCTTGTAACTGCCCCCGGTGTAAAACCTGTCCCATGCACCCTCCTACCACCACCTACTCCAGTCCTGTAACCCGGAAGGTGTACACGATCAAAGGCAGAGCCACGTGTGAAAGCACCCACGTGATTTACCAACTGACCTGCCTACACTGTGAAGCATTCTATGTGTGGAATGACCAGCAACAAACTGTCCAATCGCATGAATGGACACAGGCAGACAGTGTTTGTTGGTAATGAGGATCACCCTGTGGCTAAACATGCCTTGGTGCATGGCCAGCACATCTTGGCACAGTGTTACACTGTCTGGGTTATCTGGATACTTCCCACTAACACCAAACTGTCAGAACTCCGGAGATGGGAACTTGCCCTTCAGCATATCCTCTCTTCTCGCTATCCGCCAGGCCTCAATCTCCGCTAATTTCTAATTTCAATTTGCCGCCGCTCATACCTCACCTGTCTTTCAACAACATCTTTGCCTCTGTACTTCCGCCTCGACTGACATCTCTGCCCAAACTCTTTGCCTTTACAAATGTCTGCTTGTGTCTGTGTATATGCGGATGGATACGTGCGTATGTGTGAGTGTATACCTGTCCTTTTTTCCCCCTAAGGTAAGTCTTTCCGCTCCCGGGATTGGAATGACCCCTTGCCCTCTTCCTTAAAACCCACATCCTTTCGTCTTTCCCTCTCCTTCCCTCTTTCCTGACGAAGCAACCATTTGTTGCGAAAGCTTGAATTTTGTGTGTATGTTTGTGTTTGTTTGTGTGTCTATCGACCTGCCAGCGCTTTTGTTTGGTAAGTCTCATCATCTTTCTTTTTAGATATTATTTTCCCACGTGGATTGTTTCCCTCTATTATATTCATAACAACATAATTAAGTTAATATAACAACTTTTTTATTTTTTGTTTGGTTTTTTCTTTTTTTTTCTTAATTTATATCTAAAAATTTGTCTATGGAGTAGAAGGAGTTGTCATTTAGAAATTCTTTTAATTTCTTCTTAAATACTTGTTGGTTATCTGTCAGACTTTTGATAGTATTTGGTAAGTGACCAAAGACTTTAGTGGCAGTATAATTCACCCCTTTCTGTGCCAAAGTTAGATTTAATCTTGAATAGTGAAGATCATCCTTTCTCCTAGTATTGTAGTTATGCACACTGCTATTACTATTGAATTGGGTAAACTAACTGACCCCAAACACATGGCTAGTGCTTTCAACAATTATTTCTCTAAAATAGCACAGTTGATAATAAATACACACCTTGACAAACAGCCAGCCATTACTCAGATCAAAAAACTCATCCAAACACATTATTCATGTATCCAGCGACACCTGAGGAACTGTCAAGAATCCTAAAAGAATTCCCTAATAAGTATTCAGTGGGTGTTGATGAGATACCAGATGCTATTATCAACGTTAGCTCAACATTTATTGTGAAACCACTAACAGACATAGTAAATTCATATTTTGAGAGTGGTGTGTTTCCAAATATTCTGAAAACTGCAAAAATAACTCCTCTGCATAAGCAGGGTGCAAAAAGTGATATTGCTAATTATAGGCCAGAGTCAGTATTTTCAGGCTTCAGCAAAATTTGGAAAAAAATGTTCCATAGAAGATTAACAGTTTTCTTAAATAAAGAGGGGCTCCCAACATGGGTTCAGAGCTGAAAAGTCAACTCAGAGAGCAAATATTGTCTTCTTAAATGAACTATTAAAAGCAGTGGATGATAAGCAACATGTATCTGGGATATTTCTGGATCTAAGTAAAGCCTTCGATGTTATTGATCATGGCATTATCTTGCATAAATTATGTAATTATGGAATTAGAGGCCAGTCTGAAAGGTGGCTCCAGTCGTACATCAGTAATCATCAGCAGATTACAGAAATAAAAGACAAAGACAGTGAAACACAAAAAATGTCTAGCTTTTACAGTGATAAGAAGAAAACCAGCTATGGAGTCCCACAAGGGTCAGTTCTGGGACCTGTCCTATTTCTGCTGTATGTAAATAACTTGGCTAGTAAAATACATGATGAAACCACTGTACTCTTTGCAGATGACACTACTATTCTAATTAAATCACAGAATGAGGAAATTCTGCAGGAGGCTGCAATATCAGTTATGCATACCTTAATACACTGGTTCAGGACTAATATGCCCCTCATAAAATCTGGAAAAAAGAAGTGGCAGTTAACTTCAACACCACATGAAACCTCCATCCTGCAACCCTGTTTTCACTATTGAAGGAAGAAATGTGTTGAAGGTCAGTCGTACAAAATTTCTAGACATTCATGTTTAGGCAGATCTGAAGTGAGAGGTGCACCTAAATAATTTAAATAAGAGACTGAATTCACTAGCTTATGCTGTTATGACCCTCACTCAGAATACAAACTACTCATTAGTGATGACAATGTACCATTGTAGTGTACAGTCACTACTTATGTATGGAATAATTTTTTGGGGGAATTCCTCAAATTCTACAAAAACATTTAAAGTACATAAAAAGATTATCAGAGTGATAAAAAAATCTAAATGCAAGGATTCTTGCTGACCCCTTTTTAAAACTCTCCAAATATTGCCACTGCCTTGCTTGTATGTATACAAAACTCTAATTTTCACAAAAGGGAGCATTTTATAAAAGAAAAACACCCTTCAGACACAACTGCGATATACACACATACGAAATTAGGCAGAAGATGAACCTACACATGAACACAGTACATACAAATTTATGCAAAAGAGAACTGTATCTTACTGGAGCTATGTTATATAACCATTTACCTTCTTACCTAAACTGCATACCAACATTAAATGCATTTCAAATAAAGATAAACAGTTCTTTCTTGACCATTGCTTCTATTCTTTGTCTGAATTTATGGAACATCATAATAAGTAAACCTCATTTACCAAATTTTACTAAATGTCAGTTCATAATATAGTTTACGTTGCGCTTATCATGTCATCTCACTTTATAGATGCTATTATCACATGTAGAAGCAATGTAGTACACCAACCTACATTATTATGCATTTGATTAAGTCAACAATGTAATGAAAATGACTACTGTATCGTAAATTAACTAGGCTTATCACTGTCCTATGTCACATGTGCAAACAATGTGAAAAAATGATTCTTGGACAGATAAATAAATAAATTTACCTCAGATCAAGGCATTTCTACCTATCATATGTCACTAGGTCAAAATTAGATGAAAAAAAGGTGGTAGTGATTAATAATTATTTCTCTGAGTTGCAGTGTGATGAGTTGTGATAATTCAGTGGCCAGTGCCGTAAATGTGTAATTTTGAACTCTGCCCTTATTCAGTGTAAACTCCAGTTATCATCTTACACCTATCAACATGCAGATGATGTGATGTTGAGGAGAAGGCTGAAGTTTGAGAGAATTGCCTGGAAGAATCAGTGTGGAAAGATGTGGGATACTGAAATACTGAGGAAGTATGATGTGCATTTGAAGTTCTGTAAGGCTGTAGATAAAACAATAATGAATACCACATCAAGCATTTCTGGTGAAGAGGAATGGACATCTCCAAGAAGTGCAATCACAAAAGATGGACTGATAAATATAGATACAAGGAAGACAACCAGAGAGAAACCTTCGGTAACAATTGAATGACAAAAGAAGGAAATACTGTACAAACAAGCACAGGAAAAGACTGGAATATAACAATGCAAGTCACTTGGGAATGAAATAAATAGGAAGTGCAGGGAAGCTAAAGCTAAGCGGTTGCAGAGAAAATGTGAACATATCAAAAAATAAGTGCTCATCAGAAGGACAGATTCGGCATATAGAAAAGTCAAAACAACTTTCAGTGAATTTAAAAGTAAAAATGTCAGAATTAAGAGTGTTAGTGCAATTCTAGTGTTATATGCAGGGCAAAGAGTGCATTGTCGGAAAGAATACATTGAAAGCCTCTACGAGCAGAAAGACTTGTCTGATGATGACAGAAGAAGAAATGGGGGTTGATTTGGAAGACATAGGTGATCCAATAGTAGAGTCAGCATTTAACAGAGCTTTGGAAGACTTGCAGTCAAAAAAGTGTAAGTTGTAGGTAACAGTCCTTTGAAATTTCTTAAGTCATTAGGGGAAAGTAGCAACAAAATGGTTCTACAAGTTGGTGTGTAGAATCTATGAGGCTGGAGACATACCATCAGGCTTTCAGAAAAATATCATACACTTCATTTCAAAGATAGCATGGGCATAAAAGCGCAAGAATTATTTGACAATCAGCTTAACAGTACATGCATTCAAAAAAATATGCAGAAGGATGGAAAAGAAAACTGAGGATTTGTTAGGTGACAGTCAGTTTGGCTTTAGGAGATTAAAGGCATTTAAGATGCAATTCAGGCATTGTGCTTGATAATGGAAGGAAGACTTAAGAAAAATCAAAGCCCCCTTTACAGGATTTGCTGCCATAGAAAAAGCATTCAGTAATGTAAAATGATACAAGATGTTCAAAATTCTCAGAAAAAATTATGTAAACTGTAGGAAAAGATGGGTAATATACAATACATTTAAAAACCAAGAAGGAGCAATAAGAGTGGAAGACCAATAATGAAATACTTGGATTAAAAATGATGTAAGAAAGGGCTGCAGCCTTTTTCCCCTACAATTCATTCATCACTTCTAAGAAGCATAACACAAATAAAAGATAGGTTCAGGATGGAATTAAAATTCAGCATGAAATAATGTCAATGAAAGATTTCCTGATGATTTTGTTATACTCGGTGAAAGTGAGGAAGAATTGTATGACTGAAGAGAAGGGACAGTGTACAGAGCACAGGATTAGAATTGAGTGGAAATGGAAGAGAGACAAAAGTAATGTGGAAATGTAACATTAAAATAGAGGACCACAGAGTAAATGAAGTGAAGGAGTTCTGCTACTTTGGAAGCAAAATAACACATGATAGATTAAGTCAGGAGAACAGCCTAAGAGTGTACTCCTGGCCAAGGAAGTCTACTGTAGTCTGAGTCATGACAGATGGCAGTTTGTTGCCTGCTGCAAATGACAGTTGTGGTATGTGCATGGACTTGCTTTGTTCTTGAAGAAAGTATGTATCCTACAAATTATGTCTCTCAGATTGTTTATGTAGAATTTATTGCTTGCCACCACCATCAGCATTGACAACTCACAGCAAATGGAATAAAAATTCACTAACTAACTCCCTACCATCACATTTAATACATGCATTAGCTATGAAATTCACAGCAGAAAGCTCAGAACACTACTGAACTCTCACTGGTTATTGGAGAATGCATGACATAAGTGTGCAGAACAATGACTCCTACTATAGTATCAAACACTGATATTAATTTGAGAAATAAATGTCTAAGAATGTTTGAAGTGCAACATTTTATGGAAGGGTGTCAAGTATGGTGGGAAAACCAGAAAATGTTTGTGACATGTTACTACAGAAGGATGTTGAAAATTAGGTAGACTGATCTACATCTACATCTAGATCTACATTTATACTCCACAAGCCACCCAACGGTGTGTGGTGGAGGGCACTTTATGTGCCACTGTCATCATTATCTCCCTTTCCTGTTCCAGTCGCGTATGGTTCGCAGGAAGAACGACTGCCGGAAAGCCTCCATGCGCGCTCGAATCTCTCTAATTTTACATTCGTGATCTCCTTGGGAGGTATAAGTAGGGGGAAGCAATATATTCGATACCTCATCCAGAAACGCACCCTCTCGAAACCTGGACAGCAAGCTACACCGTGATGCAGAGCACCTCTCTTGCAGAGTCTGCCACTTGAGTGTACTAAACATGTCTGTAACGCTATCACGCTTACCAAATAACCCTGTGATGAAACGTGCCACTCTTCTTTGGATCTTCTCTATCTCCTCCGTCAACCCGACCTGGTACGGATCCCACACTGATGAGCAATACTCAAGTATAGGTCGAACGAGTGTTTTGTAAGCCACCTCCTTTGTTGATGGACTACATTTTCTAAGGACTCTCTCTTCCAATGAATCTCAACCTGGTACCTGCCTTACCAACAATTAATTTTATATGATCATTTGACTTCAAATCGTTCTGCACGCATAGTCCCAGATATTTCACAGAAGTAACTGCTACCAGTGTTTGTTTCGCTATCATATAATCATACAATAAAGGATCCTTCTTTCTATGGATTCGCAATACATTACATTTGTCTGTGTTAAGGGTCAGTTGACACTCCCTGCACCAAGTGCCTATCCGCTGCAGATCTTCCTGCATTTTGCTGCAATTTTCTAATGCTGCAACTTCTCTGTATACTACAGCATCATCCGCAAAAAGCCGCATGGAACTTCCGACACTATCTACTAGGTCATTTATATATATTGTGAAAAGCAATGGTCCCATAACACTCCCCTGTGGCACACCACAGGTTACTTTAACGTCTGTAGACGTCTCTCCATTGGTAACAACATGCTGTGTTCTGTTTGCTAAAAACTCTTCAATCCAGCCACACAGCTGGTCTGATATTCCGTAGGCTATTACTTTGTTTATCAGGCGACAGTGCGGAACTGTATCGAACGCCTTCCGGAAGTCAAGAAAAATAGCATCTACCTGGGAGCCTGTATCTAATATTTTCTGGGCCTCATGAACAAATAAAGCGAGTTGGGTCTCACACGATCGCTGTTTCCGGAATCCATGTTGATTCCTACATAGTAGATTCTGGGTTTCCAAAAACGACATGATACTCGAGCAAAAAACATGTTCTAAAATTCTACAACAGATCAATGTCAGAGATATAGGTCTATAGTTTTTTGCATCTGCTCGACGACCCTTCTTGAAGACTGGGACTTGCATCAGCAGAGAGCTAAGAAGACTGAAAAGAAATGTAGATGAATATTTGAATATTGCAAAGACCTTATGCCCACCACTTGCCACAGCAGGAGTATATAAAATTCCTTGCCCATGTAGCCAGGTGTACATAGGAACTACTAAAAGAAGCAGCAACACTTGGCTTAAAAAAATCTCTTCTAAGCAACATAGACAAATTTCCAGTAATCAATCATGCATTGGGTCCAGGCAACCACAAAAGCCAATGCTGATGCTATAGTTTTAAATCCGTATTATGTTAAGATGTACAGAGAGCCCTTAGAAATTCAGAACCATAAAAACAACTTTAATGTTATAGATAAAGGACTGAAATTGACAAGTTGTCAGCCTTAGTGCTGGTAAAAGCAAACATCAACCTTTCTGCTGTAAAAAAATCCATAAATCACTTTGACACGGCTCTGCGATCTTCGGTGGTGACTGGATGACACCGTGGACAAACTGTCATGTTCTCACATATGAACATTTTGGCAATGATGGCATACTGAGCATTTTTAACTTTCAAAATTAAATAACTATGTCAGTATAGACTTTGAGGATGTCTCCTACAGTAGGAGAGAAAACATTAGGCACAGAAGCATGTCTTGAACCACAGTCTAATGCCCATAAAACTGAGCTCACCAAGGATATAATGGGACCAGATCATTGAGTGGTTTGAGATTATATGCTATAAACTCAAGTCAGTAGTCAAAAGCAGTGCCTGAGACATTGTAGACGGTGAAGAAAATAGAAAAATAAATGATCATGAGCAGCTTTGAGAAATGAGTATGTTAGAGTCAAATCTGTTCTTTGGAGAAAAGCCAGAAAAGCATGTTCAAATATTGTACCAATGAACCTGAGTTGAATTAATGGAAATACAGTTACAAGTATTGAGACTTTTTAACTATACAAGACTCATGTTAGCCAAATTCAGTTTTTATATCTTGCAGCTGGATATCATCTCTGAATAGACTCATTCATCAAAGTCTTAAAGAATTAAGGATACCATCAGACAGGTTAACAGTAACATGTCAAGTTAAATGGAACTCTGGAAGACCCTGAACTGCGATCAACAAATTCAGATCCATGTGTGTATAAAGACAATGAGGAATTGTTCAGTCTTCCTATTTATTGTCCCTGTGCCACAGTATCACAACATGCTGATAGAGGAGCCAAAACAAACTGGTGCATCCCATGGACCATGGACATATTGGAGTATTGTGTGGTAATTGGTTTTCTGTATTTGGAGAGGAACAACACTGCAACAACCCATACTGAACTAGTGGAAGTGCACTGCAGCAGTGCATCATCATATGACACATTGGTTAGGTGATGCAGATATAGGAAAACTTTGTTCTCACATTTCTGAAACTTTTCCTAGATCTGGATGCAAAGTAAAACATAAGATGTTGTAAGAAAATAGATTATAGATAGTTTCTCAGGTGAGGTATAGGTGAGGTATGGAATGTAAAAAGTAGCTCAGTTTAGTTGACTGAGTCTGACCTGAGTGTCACATTCCATATACTCTTCAAACAAATAATAGAGAAAGTAATTAGCAGATTGGAAAATGCAGATAAGACAATGAATAATGGTTGAAACTGAATAGAGATGGATAATTTTGATAGTAGAGCAGATGAAGTCAACAATAAAGACACAGAACAAAACTTCCCTGAAAGAGACAAAGAGAGAGAGAGTAACACAACTACAAAAGAATATGTGAAAGAAAAATCATCAATAAACATAAGAAAGAATAATGAAGAAGAAATGACAAAGTCATTTATTTATTTATTTATTTATTTATTTATTTATTCATCCATAAACAAATTTCTTTGTATGGATGTCGTCATTATACATACATGTGTACATTATTTTGTTATACAAGGTAATGAAATACAAGCTATATATAATACGTTCATAATATATATATGTATATTACACACACGATTTATCATTGAATTACATAATGCTGAAGAACCTGCTTCAATCAAAAGAAATATATCACAAGACACCTCTAATACTTGTATGGGTAAATTACAGTCTAGTATGTCCAGTTTATAATTTTTTAACCTGATTATTTATTTATGCCAATTTTATGCTGCATGAATTCTCTAATCGAGTAAAAACTATTTTTTAATAAATATTCTTTAAGGAATGCTTTAAATTTACAGAGTTCCTTTATGCTTTTGATTTCTTTTGGCAATTTATTGTATATCTTGACACCTTGGTAAAACATATTGATTTGGGTTTTAGTTTTATTCATTCTGTCCAGGTACAAGCAATTACTGTTTCTGGTTTGGTGATCATGGATGCAACTGCTTGCTAAGTATTGCTCAATATTTTTGTGAATAAAAACTGTAGTTTGCAAGATATATTCACTTGGGATTGTCACAATACACCACTTTTTAAATAGCTCACTGCAGTGTGCCCTTTTGTGACTCTTGCTCATTATTCTGATTGGGAAGTAAACAAAGAAAGGAATATGAGAAAGTGTAGCATGTGTAATAGAAATGAGGTATGAAAACTGATGGTACAGTAGATTTCCATTGACCAAGTAGTTGCATTTTCTTTTGAAGTGGAGCATAAGACTCTCTTACATTTGAACCTTATATCTGGATAGTTTAGCAGTTGGTTAATATACATCTTCTAACAGTAATTTTTACTTAATCTACAGGATGCAACTTTTTCAATGAATTGTCAAATATTTGTGTTATTAGACTCATCTTTACACAAACCTGAACTTCAGTTCTGCCATTGTGTTACTCTTTTTCCTTTCTTTATTTCCTCTTCACATCCTAATGAAAGTTGTCAAGTGTTTGATGAATATGCTGCATTCATGTTCTGTAGATAGTATTAATGTTTTACTCTTTTATGTTACTGAAAAAAGTTGTATGCCCTTCAGTTGTTTTTACTTACCATTTATCTATTTTTATAGCCTGCTACCCCACGCTCATTAGTTGGAACACAGAGATTCAGTGCACGTTTCCGTAGTGATCTGCTGTTAGCCACGGGAGGATTAAGATCTACTACTACTACCCCAGCTTATATACCTACTGTGCCTCTCATCAGGGCAGCAAGCACAACTACCACAGAAACATCAGCAGTAAGTTCTGTTGCACATGACCTGCAGCTGTGCATGTTGCTTCGACTTTTCCATGGCTGACTGAATTGCAACTGGCAGCCAGACTCCAGCTTTTAACTTTCAGCAGATAGGCTATGTAACAAAGCATTAATTAATATCTCATTTAAGAGTTGCCTAACCAAGAGAGCTTCTTTGATTTCATTAATTTATATAAAATTGCAGCTTATAATTTCACTAGAAATCATTCTGGTGTTAAATTCATTGTTTGAAATTCTATATACATGTTACGTAGAATTTACATCATAATGAAAACCTTAAAGCAGCCTTAAAGAATACAACAAGCTTAAGATCAAGACTATCTATAGTAATACAAGGCTTTTTATAACTTGATGTAATTTTATGTAGTTGCACAATCAGTTAAATGTAAAAAAATTGCTTCAAACATTATGTAGATAACACAGAAGTGCACCTCATTCTTTGTATTTGTACAATACACATAAAACAAAAATTTTATAAGTATAAAAAACTCTGCTAAAAGCACTAGTAAACATGTGTCAATAGTTAAATTAATTCATTTAAACATGAGCTTTTATTAATATTGTGCCAAACATTCATTACAAAGAAAATTTTGTTTCATTGTTAGATATATGATTTATTGTATGACAGATATCTGGCAAAAAATGATAACTATTCTTTCGTAAATGATTTGCCCAGTGCAGTGTGCAGTAACAGATTACTAATAGCATTCTTTAAGGGTGATTCAAAATGGTTTTGCACTGTGTTTTGTATGAATCATGAGTGGCCCAATAAAGATTCCTTCATTATTCAGGTACTCACGTCAGTTTGTGATTGGTTATAAACATCCTTCTCCCAACTGCTTAAAGCTAATGCTTACAAGAAAGCTTGTGATGAGTTGTGCTTTCTCTGGTTGATTATTATCATAGATATATACTGTCTGTCACACAGCGATCACAAAAGTTTGAAATCTGATGGTATTAAGTCTTCTTAGTAGACTTGGTGTTCCAATGTTTCCACTTCTTATTTATGATGGTTTTACACTGCACCGTAGTGGCAAGCATTATAGTGCTGAAGAAAATGTCCTTTAAAGTTCTCTCCCTTCCTTTGAACCAGCAAGGGATTTAGTTCTTACAGCTGCAAATCACTATAGTTGACAGTTATGATGATTCCTCTGTTTCCAGTAGATATAATTGCAGAAATTTGGACATTAGAGATGAAAATCAACACTTTTCCAATTAACAGTTTTCTGCTAAATTTTTTTGCATCTTATATTGTTCACATTTTGTTGTTTACTTTCCTGCTTTCTTTCATGTTCATAATTCTGCCAACAGAAAGGCTGAACCACTGACAAATATGTCAACTAACAAAAATTAAAATTGAATTTTTTTGTTATTTTCACTTGTCATGGGTTGATGCTTTGACATCTGCTGCAGCATGAATTTGATAGGGCACTGGGATGTTTTGAATTGTGGATAGTGCTGTTTGACATTAATTCTCGTTTGACCAGCAGTTTTGTAAAACAAAAAAAAAATCAGAAGATGACAGTTTAAGCTGTTGAAATCAGTCATCAATAATAAACATTTATTAATGCAATCTGAACTAAAAAAAGTTTTTCAAGTTAAATATAGATTGCTTCTTTCATTTTCCCAATATGACGAATTTTGTTCAAGCCTTAATAAAGTGCTGCATATGTGAACATGCCCATTTGCACAAGGTGCTTTTCATCTGTATGTGGTTAGTGGTTATGCTTTTGACAAACCTATGTGTAATGTGATTAAGTTTTAGGCCACCCTACATTCATCACACTGATTATGTTATACTGAGGTGTATAATTTTACATGATGGTGCAAAGGTTTTAGTTGCCATTTATTTTTGTTACTTTTGTAGAGGACTTTATTATTACTGTCCTTTGTAAATTAATTACACAGAACATAGCCTTTTATTCTTTACCTTAAATTTCTTCATTAAAACCACTAATTTTCACCTGAAAAGATAGTCTGGTATGATACTTTTGAGGCTGAGTTGGCTAGATAAGTTTCTGGTTAAAATACTGAAACACTGGATCTGTATTCTGTAGGACTCAAGTTCAGATTCCCATTTGAGAATCCCGTCATAGGGTTTTTTATTGGTTTATACAAATGCCATAATGATTCCTTCTAATGGCTGTAGCCAGTTTCCTTTCTCATCCTTGCTCATTTGAGCGAGTGATCCATCTTTAATGCTCATGCTGTTGCTAAATGTTGTTAATGTTATAATAAAAACCCAGCTGTTGAAGTAATAATGCTTAATTTTCTTGATCCATGCTCTGTAAGAAGACTCTCACCCTCATTTCTCAGCACTGCATCTACTAGTATGAGGCGAGTATGACATATTTAAGTAGCCCATTTTCATGTTCATATTCATGTCCCTTTACATTTGGTATGAAGTGCAGAACACTTTTGAATCATTCTTGTATATTAAACTCCTGTGCAGCTTATATGTAAAAAAAAAAAAAAAATAGTTGCATGTTCAGTCTTGTCACTAGTCCCTTCTTTTGCATGACTTGTTAATAACAAACTTTCCTTCTTTTGATGTTAATGATGACATCCTTGTAATCACACTCCCATAGGCTTTATCTGTGTGTCTGTTTGAAATCTGATGTTGTAGTATTTGTACAACAAGCCATATCTGGTATGCAATCTTAGTTTCAATATATTTAACAAATCTGCTTTTGTTTAGTATCTTATCTGTGTTAGCATGTTGCATGCACATTGTTTTACTTTTTCCTTATACTGGTTTCAGTTTTCCAATGTAATTTACTGTCATGAATTTGTGGTCATTAACTACACAAAGGTTTAAGTTTCATATTTAAACTGTAATTAGTTCTAACCCCTCAGGTAACATTTGGGATATCATTCACTTGATGTGTGAAAAATATGTACCTAACAGTTGATTTTGAAGATATTTTCTGTATCCATTTCTTACTTTAGTGTTTCACAATTTTGATAAAGAATGGGAGACTTAGACATTTAAAGATAATTCTGTATTTCTCCACCTCAGATTTTTATGATAAAATAACTGATGTTCAGTTGTCCATAATACGACATGCCACTATTGATACAATACACATATTTAAGCCAATATTCCACAAAGACATTTTAATTGGCATTTGGGAAGATGAAGCAAACAATTTATATTTTAGTGGGCTGCTAAACAAGGAATTAATTTTATAATGTAGATTAGAACAAGGACAACTTTGTCAGATGATGGATGACAAGTATAACAAATTATTTTGCTGGACCTTTTGTCCTGGAAGTAAAGGAGTAGCATTCTGTGTGGAAATGGCTTCTCTCAGAAAATTAAGTAACTGGGAAAATAAGCCAGGAGTGCTGTTAAACAGTGTAAGAATTTATTTAGAACAGTAAGTTTTGACAAAAGACCTAAACAAGAAGCTCTTGCCTGATCAAGCGCAAAAAATGCAGTCTGCCACCTTTGGTGACTAAACTAATCTGTGATGCTGTAGAGAGAAACTGTTACAGCTGGGATACGAAGGTTTCATGAGAAGTTAGTGCATCACATGTAAGGCGAGAAAACTGGACTTTGTCCAAAAGTGTTTTTAATTAACACTTATGGATGAAGAATAGTTTGCTGTTTATAAAAACTGGAGAGGTGCAGAATTGAACAATTTAATTTTTAGTATGAATTGAGAGAACAAAGAACTGTTCAAAGTGTACATTGATGGTGAACTTGAATACAACTAATTTCAGTTTTCAGTGATGAGGATAATAATAATGATAACAATGATATTAGTGATAAAATTTCACATGTCAAGTGAATGATGGCCCATTTAGTTTTCAAATTTTAAATTTGTGTGAGTTATGTATTATTGTTTCATAAATCAGATGTAATTTGCAGTAGTGTAGCCAATAAAGGGGAAAAGTGAGTTTAACACTTTCAGTGCTTTGCAGTAGGCTCAGTTGCATAGATAGATTATATGACATAAAAAATAAAGAAGTCTTATCTTTTCTTATCAGAAGCATTGACAAAGATGAACGTAATATAGTGTTTTTAGTAATAACTGTTGAACAGGAACAGAATTGGCCACAGCATCTGTAGAATCTTTTATTATTTTTATCTGAAAATTGACAGCCAAAATTGGGGATATTAATGCTGATGGCTGCATTGATCAATCATTGAGTTGGAGATCACAATACATCAGTGGAGACAAAAATGCCATTTCATTAATGGCTAAATTTGATGAAATTCCCTGTTTCCTGTGAAAATATTAAATGTGAGATTTACAGATTAAACATGCTTGAAAATATTCTTCAAAATATATCTTCTTCAATAAAATGGCATCTGATGGTGTACTGTCTTCAGTTTGCACAAATAAACTTCACTGTTCCCGTTTTTCCTGCACAGACGTTTTCTCAATATAAATCACAAATTTTCTCTGTAGTATAATAATGTATAAAAAAACTACAATTTGGTTTGTACAGAATAGGCTGTTCATAATGTTTCTTGTTTCTGAAGGGATCTGGGAAATGGTCAACTAATCGTGGACGAGCAGATACACGCTCTCGCTCTGCTCGTGTGAACCTCTTGTGACGTCGTACAACTGGAGGCCATTCATAGGATCACTATTTCACTATTGTTCCAGTATTCAGTATGCAAAGTGCAAACTTTGAGTTTTTCTATAAAAAACAAATGTGCAGGCTGGTGAGAGCATAAGCACAAATGCAACTATTTCCCACAGAAATTTTCTTTAGTCACTCTGAGCTGCTTGGTGCGATTCACCTTTTATAGCTGCAAGAAATTACATATGACAGAACTAGAGATTCATCTCAAGTGTTTTTGATATCCTGAAGGATGTTGTCCATCAAAGTTTATGCAACACTATCTCATTTTATTTTGAAATTGTGTATTTTAACTTCAGGTGACTGAAGGGAAATTAATCATTATCATTTTATCATTTTTTAACAATTGTTTCCTCTAACTTTGCTTAACTGTGGTAGCACTGGAAGCAAATTTTTTGGAGATTAACCAAATGTAGTGGAATCTATGTAACTTTCAGTAGTCTTGCTACTAGCATTTGTTTGGATCTCACAGCCTGCACAGTTGGCATAGTAATGACAAAATTTAATTTTGTATCAGTTTCTTTCTTTTTGTACTGTAGAGCCAGTAGATAGTGGAAATAAGTAGTTTTATTCTTTGTGATTACTGAGCGTGTTTCATCCATGAACATTTTGAAGCATGATTTATTAGGGGAGTTCCACTTGTAATGTTCTTTTTGTAATATATTATCTATTATGTGTTTAGAATGTGCTGTAAATATTTTGCACAGGATATGTGATCTTCACTGTTGTATATAGTAGCTGTAAAATTGTATTTAAGTGATGTAGTTTACTCAGTCTCCATTTCTGTAGACATCATTTATTCATAATACACATTGGTACTTTTTTCATTGTAGTCTGTGTCAGTGGAACTGGATGCCTGTAGAAACAAGTAGCAACATTAAACATCATTACCTAAAGAGAGCTGTCCATTCATAATTAAGATAGTGTTTGTATCTCCATGATAACTTGTAAATTCATTGTTCTAACATCATCCCACATTAAAGCACCTGCACTGTTAATTACTGTTTGTTAAAAATCCTTCATCTAGGAGACAGACATGTATGGTGCAAAGAAATAAAGACTATTTTCATTGTAATGAATGTTTGGCATTTGTTTCAAAGCCATTAAAATAATTTTCTTAAATTAAAATTGCATTTCTTTACATAGTCTCTGAATGATTTTTAATTTCAGGAAAGTCCATCTGAAGGTTTGACATTGGACGAGAGTAGTTTGACAATGACTGAGGACAATTTACTTGATGACTCCTTCCAGGACAAAGTAACAGTGGATAATGATGTTAGTTTTCTCTTGGACAACTCTACAGAAATTAATTACATAGACGAGGAAACAGTGAAATCTCATTCTACAAGTAGTAGTTCAGTTCCACCTACAACAGTGAGCAGTTTATCCCCTGCATCTAATAACAATGATGTAAATGCCCAGGAGATAATGACAACATCAATGACATCAGAAATTACTGACTCTGTTTTCACTACTCTTAACCCCGGGACCATTATACCAAACAGCCCCTTGGTACAAACCACAACCAGCGTTATCTCTTCCCCCTCTCAGTCATATGGAAAAGAAAGCAGTGAAGTGCCTGTGATGACTGAAACGGTATCAGAGGTACCAGAGATGCAAAGTACCACATTTGGCAGCACATCTACAACTACTCGACTTTCTCCTAGCACTCGGAAGAGAAGATTGCCTTTGAGAAAGGATTTTGCTATTGCACTGTTAAAAATAGTTTCCCGTGTGAATCGCCCTACTGTACCATTCTATGTTACAACTGTCACTTCTAATTTAAATGAAGATTCTACAGTACCATACTCACTACCTGTTACTTCAGCGGCTGAAATGATTTCAGAGCTCTCTCAACAAGACGTCACTACCTTCTCTCCATATGTCACATCAATGGCAAAAAAGATTACAACAAGAGCTGTAACATATTCTCCAAAGGTTGTTTCTTCTGCCACTGTGGGAACCACACCACATAGTTCCACTGCTAAACTAAAAGCCAATTCCATTAATTCGGTGACAGAGAAAATGCCAGAAGTTTTCACTACATCTGACTTGTTTAAATCGACATCTACATTTGCACCACTGTCTTCACCATTACTTAGCCTTTCTTCTGATGCAATAAATTCTACCACAGCAACTCCAACTGCAACTGTAGCAGTTCCCATTACTGAAACTACTTTATCAGAAACTGTCACTGTTGTTTCCAGTACAGAAACTCTCACGTCAACAGTTTCTGAAATAAAGCCTCCTACAAGCACAGAAGCTATAAACAATCTTGTTGCAAATAAGTCTGTAGCTGCCTTTACAGAAAATATTACTGATGAAATACAGACAAGTTATTCCAATAAAATTGTACATACCAGCAACTCATCTTCTCAGGAAGCAATGAAAATTAGGAATTCTAAAATCAGATTTGTTTCTGTTGACAGACCACCTCTGGAAAGTGACAGTCTTGTTACTGAATCGTCACCTGACTTAAGTTCTTCAGTAAAAGAGGCTGTAGTTACGGTGCAATCAACAGCAACTTATTCAAATACTGAAAAAGTTTCAGCATCTTCTACTGTAAAAATTCCTGCCTCTTCTAGTACAACAAGTGACAGTGAGTTTGCTTCTGTAGAGATGCTGAAAATGATAAATACATCAACAATGGCTGTTTCAGTTGACAGAGCTCTTCCAAACAATGATACCCTTGATGCAAATCAAACAATCAATCTCATACCTTCTGCTTCATCTAACACATCCAGCATTTCCTTGCCAGTGACAGAAGCATCAAAGCTTGTTATGGACTCTGTGACACAATCTGTACCATCTTCTACAGAGACTGACTCCTTAGTTAGAACACGCTTCCCAGTGAGAATTACTATTGCACCAAGAGGTACTGCTAGTACCACTACTATACCTCCACTTGTAAAAGGAAAAAGCAATAGTGATCCAGTTGCCCAAAGGAGGATGGTGGATAATGTTAATGACGAGACTCAGTATTTAGCCACTACATCTCATTATCAAACTACAACTACAGTCCGCACTCCTCTTCCCTTTGTTATCTTTGGAATATTCCCTAATAACACTGTGTTCCGCAAATACCCTCATTCTGGAAAGACAGAACAAGTCAGTGAAAATGAGATCGCTAGACATCAAGAGTATTATCCTGAAGAGCAGACATCACAGACCAGTTATACTACCTCAGTAACTGGTGACCCAATAGGAAATGAAATATTATACAGGAATGCAATGAGAAATTCAGTTCAAACAAGTCTGCCTCGTGCTACAGTGAATACAAGGCTGCCTGCAGGAAGAAATCCATCAGAGAATGAAGTAGCATGGGCTCTTGGCACCAGAACAAGCATCCCTATTCCACCAGCACAAAGTGAAATAGACAGCGGGCAGCAGACTGAAATGGTAGATACTGAAACAGCACTTTGTTTATCAAGTCCCTCTTTAGGATCCAGATTATTAGCAGTTCTGTATGGTATCCCAGTTGTGCTTAGGACTCTCTCTTTCTGTTGTGAAGATGCTTTAAGATGATTTTCTTAATTCTCATCATTCTTCTTTAATTAATGAATTCATTGCTTGTAGATTTATGTGACAGTGGAAAACGTTGTTTTAATGACAACTGTAGACAGGCACATACATGATTCTGTCGTAATTCAGATTGAAGTAAAGTATTTTAGGAACATGTATTCATGTACAGAACTGCTAGTAATATCAGTGTCCTATGAAATAAGTTTATTTTTACTGCATGCAATAAGAAATACAGACTTCTACTATGGTTGTCTTTAAATCTCCAGGTGAATCTACAAGTACATAACTGTATTGAAAAATTTCTGCAATTGTTGCTCTCTGTACATGTTGTAGGTGACTGTCTTGAATAGTAACCAAATCTAACCTTATTTCGTAGTATTGGTGTATACACTGGATATGCATAAACGGAAATATCACTACTATCACTAGTCCTCTATTTGCAGTTGTAAACCTCTATGAAGAAGTTTGACGTGACTGCTATAACAAATCATCTTTATAAATTAGCTTCCTTCTTGAATCTGATGATTTTTGACATTATTTCTTCATTATGGAGACAATATTTGTTGTAAAAACACAAAACTTTCTGTAGGTGATTTTATCTCAGTCACTACATAACAACCAAATTATTTTAATTCAGGATTACTTTTTTCGCTGTGTAGTAGATCAGATAGTAAAATTTATTTTATTCTGTTAAGTTAATAGCCACGTAAAATGCCCCTATACTGAAGTTGTATCACATCTGTTGATGCATACAACAAATTATTTTTGTGCCTCAAGAAAATTTATCCTGATTAATTACTGATACTTCCTGCTGTATTTTTGTCATGATTTCATCATCTATCATCTTTGAGTTTCAAAAACATTGCCCCAAACTGTATACAATTCAGAACTGAAGGGTGTTAATTTCAATGATGTTAGGGTTCTTATTCAGCTGAAATCTATGCACAGTTTTTTTCTTCTCAGTTGTGTTTAGCAGTTGTGGTCCTTTGAATGCTGTCCTTTCCATACATTCAGTATATGATGTTTCAGTCCATGCACCAGTTGTGTGATTTGCATTTTGAATTAATGCTAGCAAATGCACATGCAAGATAATTTCATGCAATAGTGATGATGGTGTTTGACTTTTCTGAATATAAATGCAGATCAGTGATTCATAAAATGTCATTCTTTACATTACTCCATTTATGTTTCCTTAGAAGAGGTTGCACCTCTTTTGGAGAGGGCTGATTTTTTTGTGACATAAAGTTGAAAGGTATTCTCTAAACATCTAAAAATTCCAGGCAAATTATTGTAATGTTGCACAAACACAATATTAGAACTCCCATCAACTAACTTTTAATTCATTTCCACATAAAGGAAAATATAGCCACATTGAATGATGTAGTAAGTACAACACATGAAATCAGGGTTTATATTAATGAACAATGTAACTTACAGAACACTGAGGGCCTGAGGAGCCAGCTTATATGCAGATTTTTGCACATGGCACAGTGCTTGCTGTGCCATTTGTGCCGCTGTGAGGTTGCCTCTTTAAACTGCCCATGGAGGCTTGCACTGTTTAATTATGCACGCTCTGTGTATGGGATTATACCATCGTAAATGTAACTTATAAAGCCTTGGCAGAAAACTTTGTTACTGACCCAAAGTGTCTTTCAGATCTTTGAAGATTGCTCTTAAGATTTTATAGACCTTTATTCAATGATCGCTGTATATAATTAAGGCAGATAAGTGAAAGTAAAAAGGTTAAAGTCTGTGATCCAATCCCATGACCAAACTGTCAGCGTGGCTGCAGACAGAGTGCAACCAGGAGAGTTTACGTATCATTACCATTTTTCATATCAGAAATAGTGATGGATGGCGTCACACCTATCATGGCTAATGGTTGTCCTTTGTTACTGAATGCTAAAATCATATTGCTGTAGATGAAGGAAGAATGAAAGAATCATACTGTTCTGAATTAAGAATGAAACAGTAGAGGAACAAATCTTAATACACCACATGTTTCTGGAGTCCATTCTTGTGTATTCGAATGTCAATAGTAGACCTACTTTCAAATCCACATTTGGAAAAGTTATTGATGCAGTAAATAATCTCCCTCTCCTGCTTGTGAAGTACTTCACATTTATTGCCATCACCTGACTATTTTTTAAATCACACTTAAATATTTGCAGATACATGTTCACAGCTACACTGCTACAAGAAAAAAAAAAAAAAAAGAAAAAAAACTGACAGTTGAATGAGTTATTTGGTTGTCATGAAGTTTGGCAACAGTGCAGTATGTAGGAGTAATATTCTCGCTATCTAGCTGTAAATTATTGCTAGATGCTCGGAAAGAGAATGAATATGATTGGCTGCCTGTGGGTAGTGGAGGTGGATGCACAGAATGGCTGAAAATTGGGCTGCCTTCCTTTATGGTGCGGACTTTAGTACGTTTACCTTTAAAAGCCCTGTGTGTTATACTAGAATTCATGGCCTGCTCTGCATATGAAATGTGGTCATTATTTAAGTAATGACAGATGTGATGTTGTGGCCTAAACTGTTTTAACTCTGTATTCATGTATATTTTGTGCTTCCTTGGGAAAGAATTTGCAAAATTTCCTGTGTACTACATGTTTTTTTTTTTTTTTGTGTATCTTTGAATAGAACCCATGAAGGTGGTCTGTGACTGAAGGCGGTTGATACTTTGGTTTTAAATAAAAAGTAGCTGATGATCAAATGCACATTTTATACATTACTTGACAGCTGATGTTCAAATAGTTTGATATGTGTTACAGAACACTCAGAGTGAACTGCAAAGTAATTTTAAGTAAGCATTCTAATCAAAGTCCAGTTTGCACAGTAACTGGTTTTCTCCAAGTACAGAGTCTGAAATGTAAACACTGTAAACCAAGCAATGTACCTGTCTCAGAATGCATACTTTCATTGCCAGTATTTGCATTATTGCTGGTATTTGTTTTATGGGCATAAAGGTCATTGTCCAAGGCATAATTCTCTGCCTACTGTTTAGTCTTTCAGTGCTGGAGACATCATCAGAGGCTTTAATGACTCAGAAAGCAGATACATTCTCTAACAAGCATAGCAAGCCACACTGTTTTATGTATCCTTGCAATGGTCAATACATGACATCATCAGACCACTGCCTAAGATCTCAGAGTTGCACTTACATGTTTTATGGGGCTTGTATTGGGGAAGAGTTGATGCTGTTCTGTTTTATTTAGCACTACAGCCCACAATTTGCCTAATTCCAATCATACTTTTCTATTAAAGCTGTTTATGTGCTTTTGAATTTGTATGGCCTCCCTGTACATTCTGGCATAGTAAAGATTACATCATACCAAAACCCCATTGTCAGAGAAACAAATCTGATGGTTCCAAATTAGACAAGTTATGGGTCATAGTGATAAATAAAACAAACAGTGCCAACTCTTCCACACTACAAGCTGCATAACACATGTCAGTGTGACTCTGCAATCTCAAGCAGAGGTCTGCTGACTGCATGTATTGACCATTGCTTGGATACAAATAAACAGTTCAGTCTGTTGAGCTTGTTTGAGACTGTAACTGCTTTCTGAGTCATTAAAGACTTTGATTATCTCTCCATCATTGGAAGATGAAATGTCAGACAGAGAATTATGCTGAATCATGCCTTGGACCATTGTCTCATGTCCATAAAAGAACTATCAGCAATAATTACCAACTGATGTGCACTTCACTGACCAAATTACAACTGCCTCAGACCAACCCTGGGCTGGCTTATATATAGGATTATAGATATGGGTGGCGTCTATTCTGTTGGACATGTCCAACAGTATAGACACCACTTGTGATGAAGCAACTGAGACATATAAATGAATAATTGGGGTGAAAGGAATGGAAAACAAAATGTAACGGAAAGAGATAGGAAGGAAATAATGACTTCCAGGTGAACAGAGCACTGCGAGAACACAATGAGGAGAGTTGAAAATTTGTGCCTGACTGGGAGTCAAACTGGGTCATTCCACTTTGAGAGAAACAGAGCTTCCAGGACTCAAACTGGGAACACTGCTTCAGTAGCAGTTAAGTCAACATTTTTAAAGAAGGGGAACCACTAGGTTTGAGTTCTGGTCCAGCACAAATTTTCAACTTTCACCACTGCGTTGTTGCAATGCCCTGTGCACCTAGAAGTCACTATTTCCATCCTGTCTCTTTCTTATCCTGTTTCCTTTCCATTCCTTTCACTCTAGTAGTCATTTATATGCATGAGTCTGATATGGTCTTGTCAAGGGTACTCTTGATGAGAAATACCATCTGGTTGGTCGTGATACGGTGGTCAACAGTAATGTTGTACCAACCACTGTGTTTCCATACTGAACGGTGGCACCACTACAATAAGGATCAAGATGTTTTGTGAAAAGGTATTTTAAAGAGGGAGATTGGTTCAAAAAGCTCAGAATTTCTATCATTTACTTGTCTCAGAGATTATTTGAGGTATAGATAACATAGTAGATATCCGATGAAATAACACCTTTATATGAGTATGTGATGCATTCATTAGGAAAATATTATTGGGTTGACTTTTACTCAGAGGAGAATCTTCTTGACAATACTGTACCTGTTGGAGTTTTCCAGTTGCCATACTCAGTGTTTCACTTGACTTTTGTGTTTCTGCTGTTCTCCACTGCTGTGCCAGTGGCTCATCATCTCCCTTTGTCATCACTGACTGTACTTTGTATTAACTATAACTAGTCTCAAATAAACAGGTGCAGCCTGTTGTGAGATTCAGTCACTGGTGCTGTTGGCTTTCACAATGCGCCCTTTTTCCCAACTGTAGCAGAATGCATTGTCATTTTGGGTGACAGGAATGCACTGGTTCATGAAGGGGATCTTGTCACCACGGAGGCAGTTTGTTAATGTCACACTTCCACTTCAGAAAATGTTTTCATGGAGACATTTGTGTATTTAATTCTTAAACAAAATTATCAAATATTTAAGTGTCACTTTCTAAATAATCTGAATTAAGGTGAATCTGATAGCAAAACAAGATTTACAAATTTTTAGAACAGGCTTTTACTAACAATCAAGATTATTGAACTAAATAATTCATAAATATTCTTCAGATGAGATGGGAGGGATAGTATCTGTGCCTCCAGCATTTTTTATGACATTCGTGGAAGAACAGCAGAGAAACTTGCAATATGGTTCTGGTTCTTTACCATTATATCAAATGGCAAAGTAAAGTCTGATTGAGGGCTAAGACTTACAGTCATGTAGTGTTGATCCCCTTATGATTTCAGCACACTCACCACCCTCTTCTGATCAAACTTCTTTTCTCGAAGTGCTGTAGTCCCTCCTGGAAGTTAAGAGCACAAATACAAGATCTAACTCTCAAAATAAATGTGAGGCTCCTCATTAACAGTGTCTCATATACTGTATTCATATTTACAGTATCTGTGCATTACAAAGTTGTTGCATTATGCAGAAGATCACAAAAACATTGATGAGGATGAAGTCCAAAAATGTTCTGTCTTCATTAACATAAGTCAATTAAATGTATCTGTGTGACAAGTTTTCTCTTGCCCATGTGACATCACAGGCATTGTCATGCTGCTCTTGCTGTGTGGTGTGCACCATGGGTCCAAGGCCAGAACTGCTGATGACACGGAATAAACCTGACCAGCAGGTACCGCGAATGAGCTACAAGGTTTATCATTGTCTTGACTTGCAGATCCACATGGTCCATCCATCTCACAATACAAATGCATAAATAAAATTTACATCCAAACAGTAGATTATCTAATACATTGTGGAAGTAAACTTTTTACAGTGGCAATCATCACTCATCAGTACAAAAAATGCTTGTGCAATATATCACTTCATGAAAATGATTTGCCACTCTACTAACTGTAAACAATACAACATCTGGAAGCCTGTTCACAGATGATGCTGTTATGTATAAGATAGTTGCAATATCAGAAAATTGTAATAAAATGCAGGAAGACTGCAGAGGGTAAGTGCTAAATACAGCACATAGCAGTTGACCTCAACATATTGTGTGTAAGTAGGTGGAAAGACCCTTTCTTATTTGATTACACTATTATCCAAAATTAACTGGAAACAAGAACAACTATAAAACATCAGAAAGTAATTGTCTGGATCATCACATGTGGAATGACTAAATAAAAGTATTGTAATAAAGTCTGACTGAGACTCTTCAGAAGTGTCCTAAGGAAATGTAATTCACTTACACAAGAGGTGACTTACAAAACCATTATTCAACTGATACTTGAGAATTACCTGTCATTTGGACAGTACAAGTAGGATTAGTAGAGGACATAGAGAAGATCCAAAGAAGAGCAGTGAATATTATCTCAAGTTAGTTTAGTAAGTGTGAGAGAATATTGTATCAAACTCTAGTGGCAGACACTACTGAGATGCCAACTCCTAAAGTTCCTGGAGCCTATGTTCCAAAGAGAGTTATGAAATGAGATTTCACAGGTTACATTGTACATAATAACTTGCTTCTTGCTTCTGGCATTACTGTATTATTACTCTTTGTAGCAGTAAAGCATTCCAAGTGGGTGGCAAAGGGTACTTATCATTCCTGATGATACTTCTGCAATTTTTATGCTTCAAAAAACTTTTACATTTGGTTTGGTAGCTGACTGTTTGTGTTCTATTACTTCAGAGTCAGTAAGTTACTCTAAAAGCCTGGCATTCTGTAGTCATTCACTGTTAGTACATAGTCCTTTCACTGCAAAACCCAAGCTTCTCTTGCTCTTGACAATCGTGCAAGACCTACAATTGTCAGTTTCATTTTCTTGTGATTGTGTACCTCTGTGTACACATTCAACTTTCTCATTTCATTTTGTCTTGTTTGGTAGTTGACTATCATTAAAGTTCTAGGCATTCTGATATAGTTAAAACTTCTGCATCAACAATGCAGATCATTATGAAGTGTGAGGCAGAGAGTAGTACTTATTGTACCAAGGTTTCTTCGCATTCCGTTCACAAATGTGGCAAGTGAAGAGCGATTTCTTGCTTGCTTCTCTGATAACCAATATTTGCTTAATTTTATGTACACAGTCTCTACAATGTCAGCATGCAGGTAGATGGAAAATATTCATAGTTTCTGCCCTGGAAGACAGTCCTTGATGTTCATTTATGTTACACACTACTCATCGGTCAGAAAGCCTGTGACAATTTGTGCTGCCCTTCTTTATATACACTTGATGTTGCCTGTCATTTTGACCTGATATGGTGACATACACTCCAGCAATATTAAAATGTATGTATAAGTATTTAGTATGCAATCCTATTTGTAAATGAACTGCAGTTTCCCAGTATTCTACCAATGAATTTGATGTTGTCATTTGTTTTACCTGCAAATGAGCCAGTGTAGTTGTTCAGTTTTTATCTCTAAACACCGTTACTCCCAAATATTTGTGTGATATGACTGAATTTGGTTATAACAGGTTAATACTATAGTCAAAGGATATCATGGTTTTATGTTTTATGAAATATGCAGCTTTGTATTTCTCTACATCAGAGCTACTTGAAAGTCTTTGCAATTAGCTGTTATTTTGTCAGGATCTACAATTTTTACTGAACAGAATGTCCTCATTTATTACTTCATTGTCTACAAAAAATCTGAGATTTCAACAAATACTGTACTATCCACTAAGTTATTAATATATATTATGAACAATAATAACTATAGTTCATTTCCCTGAAACAGAGTAGGTGTTACTTCAGTGCCTGTAGATGATTCTCATTCCAGAACACAGAAACATAGGCTTCCACAAGGGGGGCAAGAGGGGGCACTTGCCCCTTCCTGGAATCTGGGTAAAGGCTTTCTACTCATCAAACAATTCTCTCAAATTTATAGCAATCATTGTGAGTGACTCTAACAAAATGCAGATTTAACATTGCAGACTGTGACAGAAAATACTACAGTTTTAGCAATCAGTATATATTGCTAGTTCATGAGAAATTATGCTGTGGTTTCATCACAGTTAAGCTGGGTGCAAACCTGTACAGACCGGTGTTGAAGTAGGGGCTTTGATCTTTTTCTTTCACTTCTTCATTCAGCCTTTACCAAGCTGCAGAAAGCAACTGGTCCAACTACATGGTATTTGGATTATAATGTCAATTTGGAATGCATCAAAAGCACGGTTGCAGTATACATGCCAGTCATTCCCGCACAATTCTCATAAGGACAACCCTCTTTGCACCCACAATGGAATCACAACATTTGTCTATGGATAAGGAATACCCATGCTTGCTTGCTGGTTCTTTATCCAGGTTTACATGACAGAGCTATTGTAATACATTCATGAAAACATAGCTATCCCATGCTATACATTTATTCGTGTATACTTAATACCAAATATGCAGTCAGAAAAATACAATACCATTTCCTGCGCTAGAAAAGAGGGAAAATAATGTGAACTTTCAGGGTCAAAAATATGGCCTCTGAGGATTGGAATCTTCTCAAAGTCTGTGGGTCCACCACAGTACCACAATCAGTCAGAGCCACAAATTGTGCAGTTCAGTTGGCTTGACTGGATGATAATGTGACAAACTGGGAAGACAAGGATTACCTTGGTTTAGCCCTAGGATGTTAAAAGGTGATTCTGCCAGCCAATTCGATGGTGGGTTTGGGAGGCTTCACACATGCACATCATTTACTGACACTGGGTGACACTTTATCTAACTGACAAAAAAATGTAGCTTGTAAAATACATTTTGTTTTATGCCACTAACAGTAAAAATTATAAAGCATGAAAGTAATCCCATAGATTCATTAATGTGATTAGATGTGAAATTTTATGAGTCAACAAAGTTTTCTAGATTTTATCAAAGTTAAATAATCCCTTTTTCTAAGGCTATTCCATGTTTTTCCATATTGAGAAAAATCAGTGTGGCATTTTGTCAGTCATGCTAACTTTTTTCCTAATTCCTGTTTTTAATTTTCCATGTTCAACTCTACATTACAGGAGTGAGAATAAATGGTTTTTTGAATGTTTTCTAGCTTAATTCTGTAACTTGTTGGATACCCTGGGTTTAATCATATGAGGATGGAGGTTCAGATCACTGAACCAAAAAGGTGGTATCCATATTCGTATTCATAACATAAAAGACGTGTTTTCCAAATGCCATTGAAATATGTTTACCATTTAGGTATCAAAGTAATTTCCCTTAAAAATACTACATAGATAACTATGGGTCTTTTGTGATTCAATAAGTTTTGTGTATTGCTTGCCACATTTAGTTTCTGGGTCATGCCACATTCTCAAACTTGCTGAATTCTGTTATATAAAAATTCACAATTTAGTTCCTCTTGGTCAAGTTACTGTGGATGCCCATGCACAGAAATATAATTTGTTTGAAGGTGTTCATGTGATAATGAATTGAAGGTTTTCCAAAACTCTAGAAGTACTATTTAGTGAAGTTTCCTCTATGCCTGACACTGAGCTTGTCGTGAGTGAAACATGCAAGTTGGATTTTTTGGAACTCATGCTGAATTCCATGGAGTTTATTTTGTTCCCTGTAAGATTTTTTTTGTACTACTGATTTGTGGGAGGAAGTAATATGTTGTTTGACTCCTCTTGGATTGTACCCTTTAGGAATTTTAGCAGTAAACTTCTCTTATGTAGTAACTGAATCCAGAATTGCTTGAGAATCTCTGTGGCACTCTCTTGTTTATTAAACTAACACATGAAAAAACACTTTGACCTTGTTCATCTTGTTTATCAATTCTACCTAGAAGGCTCGTGAACTAACAGGCAGTACTCAAGAATATGTTTAATAAGGATTTTGTGTACCACATCCTTCACATGTTAATTATGTTTCCTTAGTATTCTTGCAGTGAATCTGTCTTGCATCTGCCTTTCCAAAAACTAGCTTTTTGTGGTCATTTTACTCAAAATCACCAGATATGCAACAATTGTAACTGTTTTCAGTGACCGATTCCAAACTGTCTGATAAAAAATAATGGGACCTTATAAAAATTTATTTCAAAAATGCTACATATGTTGGGGTTAGTGGTTAACTGATAGCCTGTGCACCAAGAGTCCTCTGTAGATTTTACTGTAGTTTCCTGGTTTAGTAGCTTTCCTATGTGTGATAGCATCAACTGTGAACAAAATTACAAAGATTCCAGCATTAGCCACCAGATCATTTATAGGTATTATGAACTGTAATGGCCCTATAACATTCGCTTAGAGTATGCCTGAAGCTGCTTTCACATCTCATGACTTTTTTCAGTTAAAAACAATGCGTAGAGTTCTATATCCTAGAAAGCCTTCAGGTCACTTACAAAGCTGATCCAGTATTCTGTAAGGTCACATTTTATTCAGTAGATAATAGTGTGGAACTGTGATGAATGCCTGCCAGAAGTAAAAGAATGTGATATCAACCTGTGTTCCACTATTTACAGCTTTTTGAATCTCATCTCATCTTATTGCGAAGTATATTTCTTGTTTCCAAAAGAAAAAAAAAAATCATAATACATGAGTATAAAATGTATTCTATAATTTTACAAAAGACCGACATCAGCAATAAAAGTCTGTAGTTACTTGAATCTGTCTGATGATCCTTCTTGAACACAGGAATGACCTGTACTTTTTTCTTCATCTGTTTTGAATGCTTCATTGATCCATGGTAAAGAATGATAGAAGCAACTTATTCGTGTGATATATCCTATTAAAGCCCACTGCATTTATTCTATTAAATAATTTTTGGTGATTTTTCTGTTCTGTGGTCATTATTTACATGTTGTCATATTGCCATTTTGGCAACAATTGAAAACCAGAATATAGTATTCTATTTTGGAATTTCAGCTTTCCCTATGTCCTCGTCTGTTTGCATGCTTGTATTGCAATGAGTGGTGGGTTATATGTCATTGATCTGTTTCCTAACTTCAACTAAGACAAAAACTTCCTTTTTTAATATTTCTTTTGGTAATTTATACTGTTGCAGCATTATGGTCCCTCTTAATTGAATTGAAAAGTGTTGAATTCTGTGTGAGAGAAAATCTGAGATGTTACCCACATGAGTCAGTTCTTTAGCTAATTGCTGAAGATAAACTTTAGATACAATGTTTAGTGCAATATCATATGACTTCACTTCCCTGCCAGTTGTTGCAATCTTGTGCATCCCCCAGACCACAGCTGGTAGTTTTGAAACATTCTGTCATTAAAACTGGCAACTTAAACTTTCTCGCTATTACCATAGCATGTCATGAAATTTTCATGCAAATTCTTGAACTTTTTCATTAAGGCTGCTGAGAGAGATGAAGGATCTGATTACCATGTCTGACTCACCAAGGCCACTCAACTTCATCCAATCATTTCACATTCAGAATCTGCAATAACTTCATTAAATGCATTTGGTAATAGGAAGTTATAGACTGTAAGCATACCTCAAGGTAGTGCATGTAATGATGATTTTGTTGCTAATAGTAGTATTATAATTTATGCGCAGTACTAGCATTGATAAGAGTTTTGATGGACAGAAAAAGGAAATTAGACACCAAAATTAAGAAACTGAGAAGAGAAGATGATGTTGAAGAAAAAAAAAAAGGCAGTAATGTTTAGAAGTATTGATTACAGGTATAACCATGAGCTGAGGGCTGTAAAAGTGAAAAAAAGGAAGTAAGTGAAAGGAAGTAATGGATAAACACCAGTTTGAGCAAATGATGTTGGCGAATAGCAGCATAACGTGAGGAAAGGCTTAATTGAGAATGACAAAACCACAAATAATGGAAGGTTCTAGGAAAAAGACAAAGCTTTCTGAGCAAAATTGTAATGTTGAAAGTTATAAAATGGTATTACTTACTGTGAGACTCTAGATGACAATGACACTAATATGGATATGATTACTAGTATCTTTCCAATGGTAGGATTTAGACCTACTGCTATAGGTCTTACGCCAGTCTAGAGTCTTGCCATGTGTCTGTGTTAAAGTAACGGACAGAAAGTTTTAACTTGCACTTTTCATCCCATAATACCTAAATTTACCATTACTAAATATTATTACATATTACATCTTTGGATTATGTGTGACAAATGATCTGTCAATAATGAATTTTGTACGACTGAAACACAATCAACAAATACTGGTATACCCTTTTCAAATAAAGAAAGGAACAAGTTATGAATGTCTTCTGACATATTTGAATTTATGGGTTTTGTTATTTAGAAACTGGTTGTTTCATAGAAATACATTAAAATCTATAATTGGTGAAAAAAATGCCTACTAACAAATTTCAGTCTTTACAAGTTTTCATATAACTGTTGGAGTTGCCATTATTAATAAAAGAGGAATAAATCAAGTAAGAGATTTTGACTGTCTGATAGTTGGCACTAGAGACAACTGCATTTTTATTGCTATGGGAAATGATAGTTCTAGTCTAATAGCATAGCAGTTTCCATCTATTCCTTAAAAGCTAAGTGAATTTATTAAAACAAGTGAAGCACCCTTCAATTATTTTACTGCTTACAGACTTTCACAAAAGTCTAATCTGAATACAATACATTTAGAATATACAGATAGTATGAATAATTGACAAAAATGTGAAAACAATGTAGCTTTACACAAAAGTGTACAAATCTTGTGGGTAATCCAGTTGTACCTTTAAATAATTAGTGAGGACAGGCAATCATTCACCTGCAGATGAATGATGGTGGATCACACACACACACACACACACACACACACACACACACACACATGTATATAAATGCATACAGTTCAGGAAATACTCTCTTAGTTTCACATTCTGTGCGTTGTTAATAGGTAACTATTTTTCAAATCTCCATGTACACTTACATTTTTTCCTTTATGTTTAGGGTCCTTTATACATTGCAGTAATCTTTGTTTCTAATATACTTACTTCAGGCTTCTTTAAAACCTCATTTAAAATTTACACACTTCAATTAATTCAATTAGCAATAAATTGGGTCTGTCACAAACTTAAAAGTAATCACTCACAAATTCCACTGTAAATTTATCCTTCATTTAAGACTAGACTTCTTAAAGCATGGCTTGTTATTTATGGCAATGCATGAATAAAAAAACCTGCAGTGTTGCATTAACTAGTCTGTAATAATAATAGTATTGCATTATACACAGTTCATATTTTTGTGTTCACACTTACAGTAATGTTACTCTTTGTGGTGGATGGATGCCATATTTAATACTTCATGTGTATAAATAAGCTACATGAACTTACTGTCTCTTACTGTTGGGTGGAATTAATTACTCTCAGTATAAGGATGTATGTGATATTATTAACTCAAAACATCACAACTAATGTAGTACTTACTACCAATCTGTTTTAATTATAAGGAATGTTCCAGTTACACTTTTATCTTATTAGTAGTTATTAATTGTGAATAACCTATTTTGACAAATAAGTTTTATGAAGCTTGTTGTGACATTCAAGTTTTTAGGCCTTTGTTGTCCAGTAAATAGATTTCTTACTTTTTTGACATAAATTTTCATGCTATGAATGTAAACGTACTGCTATTGAAGTGTGTTTTATGATTTATATTTGGCACCTTTAGTTTATTCAAGTATTGGTCGTATATTTAACTGTGAATTACAGATTGGTACAGCAGTATGAGGTTGAAATGATAACTCTGATAAATTTCTATGAAATAATTAATATTAAGCATTGTGACCAGGGATATATGTTTCTCGTGTGGGTTTTGTTCATATTTTGAAGTGCATGCAACACAAAACTGGCAACTTTGTTAAGTAAATGGTGTCACAATTTTTTTAGCAATGGATGAAATGAAATGATTGTATGGCATTATTGACCAAGAGACACTGTCTGTGCTTCTTCAGCTGTCTGGAGCAAGTATTTCTATTTGACACCACTTCAGTGATTTGAGTGTTGATGAAGATGACATGAAATGATAAGTACAACACAAATGCGCAGCCCAGGGCAAAGAAAATCAGTTACCCAGCCTGGAATCGAACCCAGACTCCACAGATTATACCACAAGGTGTAGACCAATGGATACTAATGAGTATCAAGCAGTGAACATATTTAAAAAAAGAAAATTTCAAGAGTGTTTGTGACTGATAAATAAAGATGAAAGAAACTGATGAGGACTCTGCATGAATACTCCGGAGAATGTAGTACTGAATAAATGAATTCAAAGTGCTCACGCAATTACTGAATTAAACTTGCTTCAGATGTGTTATTGAGATTACTTGCAAATAAACACTGAATAAAAACCATGATATTGTGAGTGCAAACATACAAATTAAGATTCATGAGATTATTGAGATGGTGGGTATTTTATCTAATTAGGCATAAGATACCCTGAATGAAGTACTGCATAAGAAGAAACTGTGTGTGCCGTTGCTGTATTTATTAACTCCATACCAAAAACACTAATGTAAAGATATCTGCAAAATGTGTTTGAAGAAATTGATGCAACCTCTGACGAATTTGGAGTGTAATTATTTAGCTGAATAAAATGTGAATGCACCATTGTAACCCAGAGTTAACAGTACAGTAACAGTGGTGGTTAGATGAAGGCGAAAGCACCTCAAAATGTGATTATCATTTTATTGGCAATAAAACCAATGGCAAATTTTATTTTGAACTCACAAGTCATCGTCATTATTGACTACGTACAAAATGCTAAAAGAGTGGCTAGCTCATTTTATGCCATGTTATTGGGCTATTGTCATAGTGAGTTCAATCATTTATGTGTGAAGAGGAGCTGTGACATGACAATATGTATGACTATACACTAGCAATTACAGTGGCAAAAGGGCACAAGCTGGGCTATAAAGCTGTTCCCTAAGCATCCTTTAGAGTACCATATGCCATTTTTTTTATTTTGAAATCCTGGAAAATGGTTTGGGTGGAGTACATTTGTTGAATTATTTGGTTATAATTTTTAATGGAACTGAAAAGTAATTTATTCTGGCATATCTGTGAGCACTGAGCTTGTCACAGAATGTAGTGAGAAGTAAATTGTTCTTTTTACAAATATATCTTATTTACCGTGATGTTTACAATACCCATCAGTCCACTAACTTATTACTGTTTCTTCCATACAGGTTAAGTATATCTCGCGAGCACATGTGTGGATGATGTAGCAGTTCCTCTTTGTCTGTTAAGATCAGTATTTAAATGTATTCAGTTTCAGTAAAAAACACATTACATTTGATTTGTGTGTTGAGAACTCAGGAAGAGCTGCTGATCTGATTTGGATGCAAAAGTCAATGGCATGATATGTTATGTACAATTTATGAAGGGTTGCCACATTTCTGTGTGATGAATGTGTAACAGCTAGATTACTGAATGACTTTTATTGCAGTGTAATGTCATAACATGAGACTGCACTAAGTTTCCTTCAGTTAAAACTTCTGAGCTAAGAGGCCTTGGTTGATGCATAACTCTGTTCCCTGATGTTTCATCTCTTAGGAGCTTCAAATGAAATAAATACTATACCAGTAACTCATTTCAGGTTGTATGAAATTGCTGTGTTCAGTGAAAAAATGGAATGTATGTAGTTATTTATGTTCTATGCAGTCAGAATCTTGGTTAATTTATGATTTAATTGAATTTGTTTGTTTCTGTGTGTGTCTGTGTGTGTGTGTGTGTGTGTGTGTGTGTGTGTGTGTGTGTGTGTGTGTGTGTGTCTATACCACTGGAAGTCACAACCTTCTGATGCTACCTGCAAGACTGTTATCAATCTCATAGCCAAGAAACTGGAGGAGGACCTGGTTTTCTTTCTTAAGAAAGGGGTCAATTTTGCACCCACTCCTAAAAGTGCACGCATCCCATACATCATCAATGCAGTGGAACAGGTAGTTGCACAACTTCCACTTGAAGCAGCTGAAGAAGTACTTTTTGAAACTTGTCATGCTCTCACATGAACAAAACCTGTAAAACTTGCTATTTACTCAGTGGGGTCAGGAATAATGACTATAAGTAAAAGTTTTGTGTTTGAACTGATTGATATGTTCTGTGAAAGGTTCACATGCACAAAATATTCTATTGTTACTAATATCCCTATTGGAAACAGTGCTATTAACAGTTCCACGGGGACCTCTATGGGAAGTTCCAAGTAAAATGGTCTATCACCCTGACTTGTAATTGCCAAAGTTAATTGCTCACCTTAAAAGTGGAAAATAATCTCGCCACTTGCCATGCAGTTTGGTCAGGCAATTAGTTACTTCCGTGAAATCTAAGCGATCCATGATGGTGTACAGCCCTCATGAGTTCACTACCTACTTTTACTGAAAACACTATTGATAAGTGACTAACTCATACATCATCTGAGGCACAGCGCGCACAGTTGTTTGATTGACGCTGACAGAGTGATATCTCGGTGTGAAGTGTCTCTTCCCACTGCCTCTCTGCCTAATTTATATATCAGTGCAGCAGACTGCCAAACAGAATGTCTGCTATCAACTGCCCTAGGCACAGATAGGAGCATCTAAAGCGCCCCTTTGTTGGATACACATTAATTAATATCTCTGTTGTTTAACAATTTACAATCTTATTAATTTTTATACAATTGGAATTAAGTTTGCTCCAGTTACTGAAAAAGTTGTTACTCGACTGCATTGAATCTTGGCCGGCTAGAATTTGTAGAATTGAACCGACAGTAGAATGACTTCTGAACTGTATCTTTAAGATCCCTTGTAATGATTATTATTTGCAATACAGCCTTGAAACCTGGTACAGGTTATACTTAATCTATTATCAGCAAGGACATTTTCATTCCAAATTTGGTTTTTAGTAAATAACTTGAAAACTATTATTGGTGTCAATGATATATTGTTAGACCAAACAGAGGCTACATATGAATTTTCATCTTTTTGAGTCTAATATTTAGTGCCTTCTTTTATTTGTAAAAATGCCAGTTTAGACCAAAATGTTGTTCCAAACAAGTTGAGATGTGTAACTTTTTATTGTGTCATACATTTGTGCATTCTGAGCAGTTTTTAGCTTTCCAACTGTGTTATTTAGTGCCACTTCTTTTTTTTCCTAAAGTGATATATTTAAAACAAAAATGACTGCTTGTGTCTGTATATGTGCAGATGGATATGTGTGTGTGTGTGCGCGCACGAGTGTATACCTGTCCCTTTTTTCCCCCTAAGGTAAGTCTTTCTGCTCCCGGGATTGGAATGACTCCTTACCCTCTCCCTTAAAACCCAAATCCTTTTGTCTTTCCCTCTCCTTCCCTCCTTCCCTCTTTCCTGATGAAGCAACCGTGGGTTGCGAAAGCTTGAATTTTGTGTGTGTTTGTGTTTGTTTGTGTGTCTATCAACATACCAACACTTTCGTTTGGTAAGTTACATCATCTTTGTTTTTAGATGTTTCCCTCTACTATATATATATTTAAAAAAAAAAAAAAAAAAAGATGATGTAACTTACCAAACGAAAGTGTTGGTATCTTGATAGACACACAAACAAACACAAACACACACACAAAATTCAAGCTGTCACAACCCAAGGTTGCTTCATCAGGAAAGAGGGAAGGAGAGGGAAAGACAAAAGGATGTGGGTCTTAAGGGAGAGGATAAGGAGTCATTCCAATCCCGGGAGCAGAAAGACTTACCTTAGGGGAAAAAAAAGGACAGGTATACACTTGCACACACACACATATCCATCCGCACATATACAGACACAGGCAGACTCAGTTAATATATTGAAGCACAGTTAATATATTGAAGCATACACTGACAAAGTTTGGAAAAGTCATTTTAATTTTCAATTTCACTCTTAGATTACGGTGCAATCCTTTGTATGTTAAGCACAGGTGCATTATGATGACATGACACTAGTGTGGGATAAGTCCCAGCACAGTCGCTCACCTCTGTATCTCCTACAACGGTACAGCACTTGTTTCACCTCAAGGGAAACTTGTCACTGAAATAAAACTATGATTAAAAAACATGTGATTAGTTCTCACCACCTATTACCCCTTCATCTTTTACTGACCACTTCTGTTATCTAACCTGCTGCAATTCAGCCACCCTCTCTCTCCACACCCTGGAATGTAATATCAGTGCTTTCATTTTTAGGAGGTAAGTTTCATATATACTCTACCAACAGAAAACATAAAAGGGAGATCAGTAAAACAAATCTTTTAAGTCATTTCTAAAAAAGCATTTTCAATATCAAACAGTAACATGGGCAGAAGATACAGTTTTGAAGTGCACAATGGACTAAAGGTGTGTTTGGATGTAAAACAGGGCTGCTGGGGTGAAGGACAGAAGCAGTTAAAAAAATAGAAGTGTGTTCACAGTTAACTCATTATTTAATTTTTTTCCTCCTTTTAAGTGACAGTCATTTGCATGTTCTGTTGGCATTCTGAGATTTCTCTGATCTCTTCTTCCTTTTCACTTTCAGTCAAGTTGTAGCCCTTATGATGTGTTGCTGTGCAGTTTTGATTCTGTTGGATCAATCTCCTATGTGGTTTGCTAATATTTCTTGTTTCTCCAATGTACTAATGAAGTACTTGTTTGGATAAATTTTCATTGGGCACCCTAAGCTGCAGCAATTATGCACATTTCTTCTTGCTCTTTCTATTCTGGTAAAACTAGATTTGGAAAAAAAAAAAAAAAAAAAAAAAAACGAATAAAGAGAAAGCGTTGTATGTGAACCCTACGTCATATTTCTGTCCTCCTGCCGGCTGAGGTGACCGAGCGGTTCTAGGCGCTACAGTCTGTAACTGCGCATCCGGTACGGTAGCAGGTTCGAATCCTGCATCGGGCATGGATGTGTGATGTCCTTAGATTGGTTAGGTTTAAGTAGTTCTAAGTTCTAGAGGACTGATGACCTCAGCAGTTAAGTCCCATAGTGCTCAGAGCCATTTGAACCATTTTTTTTCTGTCCTCCTGAGCTCTTGTTTGTCATACAAAGACAGGCGCCGCAGTTGCCAAGCTAGGGACTTCCATTTGAGAGGAGCATGGTTTCAATCCTAGTTTGTCCATTCAGAATTACGCTGTCTGTGTTTTCTCTAATGTGCTAAGACGAATGAATAAATGATTGCTTTCAAAATCAAATAGTCGATTTCACCTCCACATCCGTATTCAGTCGGAATGTGTGCTCGCTCTTTAATCAGCTCGTTGCCGATGAGACACTAATTCCTGATTTTCTTTTCTTTCTTCAATTTTTTTTCTCTCTGTATTGAATCACATTAAGTATTAAATCAACCTATTCTTTAAATCAACGGATACCATGAATCTCCCTTCACTTTTATTCCAGGCTAATCCTGATGACAACGTATCAATCTCTGTCAGCCAGATCCTTTTGAGTTGCTAATTATCCCACCCATAACATTCAAGACTACTCTCTTTAGTCATGGGTAATTTTGTTTTTACTTGACAGGAAAGATGCTTGTCACAATATTACTCAATCGCACTGATATTCCTAACAACAATATCACTGTACGATGTATCAACCTTTTTCTGTTGTCAATTTATTCAGCTTACACATATTGTAACTGAAAAAAACAGCACAAAAAATGTGAGCAGTGATAAATCTCTGAGTAATTGTTGTTGCCGTGGTATTCAGTCGGAAGACTGGTTTCATGCAGCTCTCCATGCTGCTCTACCCTGTGCAAACCTCTACTACTGCGACTTACATCCTTCTGAATCTGTTACTGTTTCATCTCTTGGTACCATTTTTACTCCCCACTCTTCCCTCCTATACTAAACCTGTGATCCCTTGATGTGTTCTGTCAACCGATCCCTTCCTTTAGTCACTTTGTGTCCAAATTTCTTGTCTCCCCTATTCTGTTCAGTACTTCCTCATTAGTTACGCAAACTAATAATCTAATTTTCAGCATTTTTCAGTGGTGCCACATTTCAAAAGCCTCTATTCTCTTCTCGTCTAAACTGATTATCGTCCATGTTTCACTTCCACACATGGGCGCACCTCACACAAATACATTCAGAAAAGACTTATTAATACTTAAATATGTACTGGATGTTAATAAATTTCTCTTCTTCAGAAACGCTTTTCTGGCCATTGCCAGCCTACATTTTAGATCCTCAGCATTACCTGATTTAATTCGACTACATTCCATTATCCTTGTTTTGCTTTTGTTCATGTTCATGATATATCGTCCTTTCGTGATGCTGTCCATTCCGTTCAACTCCTCTTCATAGTCATTTGCTGTCTCTCACAGAATTGCAATTCCATCGACGAACCTCAAAGTTTTTATTTCTTCTACCTGAACTTTAATTCCCACTCCAAATATTTCTTTGGTTGCCTTTATTGCTTGCTCAGTGTTCAGACTGAATAACATTGGGTGCAGGGTACAACCCTGTCCCTTCTCAACCACTGCTTCCCTCTCACGCCGCCAACTCTTATAAGTGCCTGCTGCTGTACAAGTTGTAAATAGCCTTTAGCTCCCTGTATTTAACTCATGCTGCCTTCAAAATTTCAAAGAGAGCATTCCAGACAACATTGTCAAAAGCTTTCTCTAAGCCTACAAATGCTAAAAATGTAGGTTTGCCTTTTCTTAATCTATCTTCTAAGGCAAATCATTGGGTGAGTACTGCCTTGCGTATTCCTGTATTTCTCTGGCATCCAAACTGATCTTCTCTGAGGTCGGCTTCCACCAGATTTTCCATTCGTCTGTAAAGAATTCATGTTAGGCAGGCATTTCGGTAATATTCACATCTGTCACCACCTGCTTTCTTCAGAAATTGGATTATTACATTCTTTTTGAGGTCTGAGAGTATTTCGCCTGTCTCATACACCAGGTGGAATACCTTTGTTATGATAGGCTCTCCCAAGGCTAGCAGTAGTTCTGACGGAATGCCGTCTACTTCAGGGGCCTTCTTCAATTTAGGTCTTTCAGTGCTCTGTCGAATTCTTCTCGCTGTATCATATCTCCCATCTCATCTTTATGTATGTCCTTTTCCATTTCTGTAATATTACCTTCAAGTTCCTCTCTCTTGTATAGACTCGCTGCACTGAAGTGATAAAAGCCATGGGACAGCAATAGCACATATACAGATGGCTTACACAAAGTATAAAAGGACAATGCACTGGCGGAGCTTTTATTTGTACCCAGGTGATTCATGTGAACAGGTTTCCTCTTGGTTCATCCCCATGAAATCCCCAAACCACCTTCCCTACACCTCTGGCTCCTACCCTTATAACCACCCCCGGTGTAAAACCTGTCCCATGCACCCTCCCACCACCACCTACTCCAGTCCTGTAACCCAGAAGGTGTACACGATCAAAGGCAGATCCATGTGTGAAAGCACCCACGTGATTCACCAGCTGACCTGCCTACACTGTGAAGCTTTGTATGTGGGAATGACCAGCAACAAACTGTCCATTTGCATGAATGGACACAGGCAGACAGTGTTTGTTGGTAATGAAGATCACCCTGTGGCTAAACATGCCTTGGTGCATGGCCAGCATATCTTGGCAAGGTGTTACACCGTCCGGGTTACCTGGATACTTCCCACTAACACCATACTATCAGAACTCCGGAGATGGGAACTTTCCCTTCAGTATATCCTCTCTTCCCGTTGCCCACCAGGACTCAACCTCCGCTAATTTCAAGTTGCCGCCTCTCATACCTCACATGTCATTCAATAACATCTTTGCCTCTGTACTTCCGCCTCGACTGACATCTCTGCCCAAACTCTTTGCCTTTACAAATGTCTGCTTGTGTCTGTATATGTGCGGATGGATATGTGTGTGTGTGTGTGTGTGTGTGTGTGTGTGTGTGTGTGTGTGTGTGTGTGTGTGTGCGCGCAAGTGTATACCTGTCCTTTCTTCCCCCTAAGGTAAGTCTTTCCGCTCCCGGGATTGGAATGACTCCTTACCCTCTCCCTTAAAACCCACATCCTTTTGTCTTTCCCTCTCCTTCCCTCCTTCCTGATGAAGCAACCGTGGGTTGCAAAGGCTTGAATTTTGTGTGTGTGTTTGTCTTTGTTTGTGTGTCTATCAACATACCAACACTTTCGTTTGGTAAGTTACATCATCTTTGTTTTTAGATATATTTTTCCCATTTGGAATGTTTCCCTCTACTATATATATATTAAAAGAAAACAAAGATGATGTAACTTACCAAACGAAAGCGTTGGTATGTTGATAGACACACAAACAAACACAAACACACATACAAAATTCAAGCTGTCACAACCCAAGGTTGCTTCATCAGGAAAGTGGGAAGGAGAGGAAAGACAAAAGGATGTGGGTCTTAAGGGAGAGGATAAGGAGTCATTCCAATCCCGGGAGCTGAAAGACTTACCTTAGGGGGAAAAAAGGACAGGTATACACTTGCACACACACACATATCCATCCGCACATATACAGACACAGGCAGACTCAGTTAATATATTGAAGCACAGTTAATATATTGAAGCATACACTGACAAAGTTTGGAAAAGTCATTTTAATTTTCAATTTCACTCTTAGATTACGGTGCAATCCTTTGTATGTTAAGCACAGGTGCATTATGATGACATCACGCTAGTGTGGGATAAGTCCCAGCACAGTCGCTCACCTCTGTATCTCCTACAATGATACAGCACTTGTTTCACCTCAAGGGAAACTTGTCACTGAAATAAAACTATGATTAAAAAACATGTGATTAGTTCTCACCACCTATTACCCCTTCATCTTTTACTGATCACTTCTGTTATCTAACCTGCTGCAATTCAGCCACCCTCTCTCTCCACACCCTGGAATGTAATATCAGTGCTTTCATTTTTAGGAGGTAAGTTTCATATATACTCTACCAACAGAAAACATAAAAGGGAGATCAGTAAAACAAATCTTTTAAGTCATTTCTAAAAAAGCATTTTCAATATCAAACAGTAACATGGGCAGAAGATACAGTTCTGAAGTGCACAATGGACTAAAGGTGTGTTTGGATGTAAAACAGGGCTGCTGGGGTAAAGGACAGAAGCAGTTAAAAAAATAGAAGTGTGTTCACAGTTAACTCATTATTTAATTTTTTTCCTCCTTTTAAGTGACAGTCATTTGCATGTTCTGTTGGCATTCTGAGATTTCTCTGATCTCTTCTTCCTTTTCACTTTCAGTCAAGTTGTAGCCCTTATGATGTGTTGCTGCTCAGTTTTGATTCTGATGGATCAATCTCCTATGTGGTTTGCTAATATTTCTTCTTTCTCCAATGTACTAATGAAGTACTTGTTTGGATAAATTTTCATTGGACACCCTAAGCTGCAGCAATTATGCACATTTCTTCTTGCTCTTTCTATTCTGGAAAAACTAGATTTGAAAAAAAAAAAAAAGAAAGAAAACCCTCATTCAGCCTAGATTCCGTTGGTCTAAGAGGATAGTTTGTAAGAGGATAATTTGATCATCTGCAAATGAAAGGTGCAAAATAAAACTATTTGGGTATTTTCAGCATTAAAATTGAAAAGATTGTTACTAACCATATAGCGGAGATGTTGGGTCACAGACTGGCTCAACAAAAAGGTTGCTGTAAATGTTGAGCTTTCAATGGAAAGGCCATTTTCTATAGTAGACAACATACACAATTGCACGTGCTCCCCCCCCCCCCTCCCCCCCCCCCCCCCCCCCCCGCCCCCTTACACACTCACTTTCACAGAAGCACAACAACAAACACATGACCACTGTGTCCACTGAGCCTGCCTCAGTGGCTAGAGAGAGTGGTCATGTGTGCGTGAATTGTGCTTGCGTGACTGTGTGTGTGTTGTCTACTTTAGAAAAAGGCCTGTTATCCGAAAGCTCAACATGTATGTCTGTCTATGACTCAACATATAGGGAGCAGCAATCTTTCCTTTTCATAATATTGTCGTTATCCCATCCTAAATTTTCCATTGTTTAAAGTTTAATAAAACGGTGCATTGATGTAAAATTGAAGATTGAGTATAAGAATATTAGACAAGGAAAGTTGCTACTCACCATATAGTGGAGGCGATGAATCACGATAGGCACAACAAAAAGATTCACACAATTATAACTTTCAGCCATTAAGGCCTTTGTCAACAATGGACACACATACAAACACAAACACTCACACAAATGCAACTCACACACACATCTGCAGTCTCAGGCAACTGAAACCACATACTGTTGCCTGAGACTATAGACGTGTATGTGAGTTGCATTTGTGTGAGTATGTGTGTGTGTGTGTGTGTGTGTGACTATTGTGGACAAAGGCCTTAATGGCCAAAAGCTATAATTGTGTGAATCTTTTTGATGTACCTATCGTGACTCAGCATCTCTGATCTATGGTGAGTAGCAACTTTCCTTCTCTAATATTGTTACATTCCATCCTGGATTTTCCATTGTAAGATTTGCATATAATGTGTTTATGAGGACACACTGCTTTTCATTAAATAAAAGATGTGTTGAGTAACAAACAAACTTGCATAACAGATATAAACACACACACACACACACACATACATATACACACAGAACCACTAAGCTGCCATTGTCTCCTAATCTAATACATCATTTAATGTGTGTGTGTGTGTGAGCGTGCGCTTGTGTGAACTTCCATAAAGACTCTTTCTAAAAGCTAAGTGATTTTTCTGTCTTTTCTATGTGCCTATCTGCTGCTCAGTGGCTTCTCAATTTGGTGGGCAGTAATATTTCTTCATATATATAACAAAGTTTGAACTCATGTGGACCCAGGGGCAAGACACTTTACCCTCATTCTTCAGCAATAACATCTTTATGCCTATCTGTTTCACCTGGTCCTCTTCGACCCAGAATACCGTCTTCCTGGATGTTAACTTCCACTTCTCAGGTGACTTGATAAAAACAATAAGAAACAATCCTTTGCCCAGTATGATGCAGTTCTAGCTAAAGCTTTGGCAGATGGACACAACTGTTCAAATCCAGAACAGAAAATATCTCCTGTGCCATACTCACGCATGCCTTTAATTTTCCAACCATCCTCATAAACTAGGTTTGACTACTTTTGTCATAAGAATAATTGTCAACTTTGGGAATATAACAGTCAGTAAGTAAACATGTTCTGGATATTTTCATTCACCGATGTGTTATGGAATAATAATCTTGGGCAGTCCTCACTTAGACAAAAAATATTCATCACACATAAGAAAATAATTAGAATTATGTGTAGGGTTCACATAAGTACATCCTGCAAGCATCACTTTAAGGCTGGGGCCTCATGAGGAGAATGTTTCCACAATGGAAGACATACTGCAGTGAGATGCTGAGTCCTGCAGCTATGTGTCTAGCTGTAAAATGGCATGCAGAGAGCCAAATATGAGAATTCTGCTATGCTTCTAAAATTTTTGTTTTATTTAAATGATGCAAAGCTGCATCCAGCTCTGCAGTCTGTTTCTCATAAAAACTTCTGCTTTTTGTGCAACCAGCATTTTGGGTTTCACATGTGTTCTCCACTATATAGTCCATCTCATTTGATTATGAGAAAATTATTTGATAAGGAAATGTGATTCATTTGTGTCTTTTGGTCTCACATCACAGCTTGATAATAAACTTGCTCTATTTTTGTTGTTGCATATAGTTATTATGTTACTTCGAAATTAAGTAACCCGCTGCATATATTTAAAAAAAGAGCATGTAGTGCTTATATAGTCACAGGCCTGGTTACATTTGGTACATTTTACGGCAAACATGGTTGTTAATGAAATGTTGCCAAAATATCAAAACTGTTTTTAAAGCTGGAGGGAGAGCCATGCTTATTTCTGGTTTCTATTAAACAGATAATATATATTGGCAGTTTTCTGCTGTGGGTTATGACACACCTTGCCAAGATTATGGTCATTCACTGTGTGGTGTTGACTTGAAGACACATTCACTGTGAAAGGATTTGAGTGTGCCACAAACTGGGTCAAAAGAAAAAGAATGAGTCAGTGATAAGAAACACAGATACAAAGGCTAATTATTTTGTAAGTGTATCTGGTAAAGTACTTGGCAGGACATAAAAACCTAAAGTGTTACCTAAGGCAGAATTTTTTGTGCTGTCATATCACTTTCCCTTTCCACTATATTTTTGAACTTTTATTGTTCTGTCTTGATTGTTATTTTCAGTGCTTGTACCTTACAAACTAATCTGTTACTGTTGACTCTGTCATACTATCCAGGAATCCTTTTTACAGCTGTGGTTACTGAATGTTATTTGTTTAGTGTTCTATTTTCATTGATGTAAGTTATCACTCTTTCCACTAACTAAACTGTCCAAGGCAATCATGTGGCTTATATCATATGATACAAAGGAATCAATGCCATTATTGTCACTTCTTCACAAAATGAGTGTAGGAACAGTATCATTTGTCACGATTTGTAAGAAATAATTTCTTATAAATCGTGACAAATGCCGCCGCCAGCGCTTCATTCTCATTGATCACTCATTTTTTTTTTTTTAAAAAAAAGATAATGATAATAATAATAATTAAAAACATTAGCAGTATTGTGAAAAGACTGTCACACATTGAGCTTTCAACCAAAGATGTACTCAGAAACGAAGCTGAAAAAGGCTTTGAATGAAAGCTCAATGTAACAGTCTTTTTGTTGTGCTTGCCTGCAGCTCAGTGAGTCCTGTTTACAGTGAGTAGCAATCTATACTTTCCATAATACTGTTGATATTCCAGCCTGCATATTCTGTTTTTTAGTTAACAAATTATGCATTTATCTGTATATCAATGGTGAGTATTTTATACATGTTTCCAGTATCTAGTCATAGCTCAGTCACGCCATGAAGATTTCAGAAATCATATCATTTTGAATTTTCATAAATAATTTACCTGTCTCATTTTTAGTTGCATGTGAAAAAACCTGTTATTGGATTCCATATTAACTGCAGTTGAGTTAGTCTATTTACTATATTGTATCGGAAGAAGCGAGATGTCAACAACAGAAGAATATAGGGGTTTCTCTTAATTTGTCATTATTGATAAGTCTCTGAACAGCACATCTGGGTTTACTATATCACTAACCATGTTGCAGTCCTGACGAACTGTGTAACCCACAATATTATTGCAATAAAAGAAGTGAGAAGAATTACTTACCAACAAATTTTCTCTCTCTATGTGAACAATTCACAGCAAATGTTGTGTCATGCTGTATCTTTCATGATTAAATCCTTGAATTCAGCAGTATATATGTCCCAAATACAAGGCCTTTTTTCTACCTTCATTATTAATGTTTTTGTGTCGAGTTTCTCTTTACCCTGTGGAAACATCATGGAAAACACAGAATGGAGAATGCAACACCGTGTGCTTTCAATTGGCCAGTCCACTCCCAGTACTGACTGCCATCAGCTGGCCCCTCTTTACACACCTGCCACGCTGCCCATGTGAATTGCTCAGTTTATTCTCATGGCCCATAGCACTGTGACTCCCACCATTTAATTCCCATCTTGCTACGGGCGAAGTGGCCGGCAAGTGGCAAAATTCTGCAGCTGCAGATGTTTTTACATAAAAAGCTGTAAATGATCAGTATGTAGCCTTATAAATATTTTTTCATTGGTGTGTGTGTCCTAAATTTGTTTTATTGAGACATTCTGCATCACAATATTTATTGTGAATATTATCTATGGAACAATTAACTAACTAACTAGGTACAGAAGGGCACCTCCCTTATTATCCAATGGTACTGAGGTCTGGAACAAGCTAAACACATTCTCTGTTGTGATTATGACTACCTGAAAGGAGCCCTTCTCAAAACCTTTCTCACCTCTCCCAAAGTGATATTCTGTCACCCACCTAATCTACAAGGTATCTTGGACTATCCACTGCCACAACTACACCCAGCGCCTTTCCACATGGGCCATTTCCCTGTGGAAGACACATGTATAATATGTGTCCTATAGATTCAAATGAACACATCCTATTCTAGGTGTGTCGTAAGTCTATCCTACCACATCAGAGGAAGAGTTATGTGTGAAAGAAGTCATGTCATTTATAAACTCTGTTGCAGCTTGTGCACAGACTTCATTAAAGTCTACACAGCAACCAACCACTGGGAATCCAGGATCTGTTACCTTGAGGCTTTCTTCTTTCTTGTTGAAGCTATTCTCGTGTTTGTGTATTTCTATAGCTTCTGTGAACAGTAAGTGTGATAGCTCTTCTCTACAGCCAGAACTGTGGTGTCAGTGAATTTTACTATGTGGTCAGCCTCACACAGTGTGTGCTCTGCCATGGCCAATTTCTCCATCTGCCACAAATTGCAATGTCATTTATGTTCTGTGATCTTGGTGTTCAATGATTGTCCAGTCATTACAACATAAACTTTTCTGCATGGTATATTCCCAACATTGCAAGTGGGTGCCTTTTCTCCTTTGCCAATCTGAGACACTCTTTGATCTTCTTTGTCAGTTAGTAAATGGTCTTTACACCATGTTTGTGCAATATACGGCTGATTCTGTCCATCACTCTAGGAATGTATGGCATAAAGGCTGTACCCAACATTTCTTTTTCCCAGTGTTTCACTTCGCCGAGTTTTTGACTCTGTTATACTTCTAATATAACTGGTTGAGTACCCATTGCTCCTTAGAATACTTTCCAGGCATTACATTTTGCATCTCAGGTGCTGTGATTCATGTTGTGGATTGGCAAGACAGTCAACCCACTATGAGGAAGCCGAAAGGCACGCGTTTAAGCTCACGCAGGCTGGCGTGAGGTCTGGAACAGGACAAGGTAATTATACTAGCAAAAAAAGTACGTAGCTGCTGGAATACTTAACTTTAATCCATAATTGGTGAACATCGCTCTTGACGGTACATGTTTTACAGCATCAATAGTAACTGGTAATGGCGCCTTGCTAGGTCGTAGCAAATGACGTAGCTGAAGGCTATGCTAACTATCGTCTCGGCAAATGAGAGCGTAATTTGTCAGTGAACCATGGCTAGCAAAGTCGGCTGTACAACTGGGATGAGTGCTTGGAAGTCTCTAGACCTGCCGTGTGGTGGCACTCAGTCTGCAATCACTGATAGTGGCGACATGCGGGTCCGACATTTACTAACGGACCGCGGCCAATTTAAAGGCTACCACCTAGCAAGTGTGGTGTTTGGCGGTGACACCACAATTTACATATTTGTCTTATTCACATTATGAGTGTATTAATCACATCTCTTTCTGGCTCAGGCGGTGATTTTGCAGTTTGTGCAGATATCTGTCCATGCATGTTGGTTTTCGATACATGCTGTGTTCCTGGTTTTCATCATCCCTTGTGACAAGCACATCTAGAAATGGTAGTTGTTCATCCTTTTCTACTTCCATGGTAAATAATTTTATGTTGGCATGGACGCTGTTCAGGTGTCTTAGGAAGTCACCAAGCTGTTCCTCACCACAGCTCCACACAGTGAAGGTATCATTGACAAATCTGTACCACACCTTATGTTCACAAGGTATCAAGTCCAGTGCCTGTGCTTCAAAATGTTCCATGAAGAAGTTGGCCACCACTGGACTAGGAGGTCTGCCCATGGTGACACCTTCAAGCTGTTCATAGAAGTTGCCATTCCATGTGAAATAGCTTATGGAAAGACATGCTTGAAAGAGCCTGGTGATGTCTTGTGGGGAACGTGCACCAAAAGACATCCTGTTCAGCTTTGATGTTGTTTTCTTGTTTACCAAAGTGCCACTTAGTGACTCTCTGGAGCACATCGGTTCCATTTTCCCATTCAGTCAAGCTGTGCCATAAATTTCCTTTCTGCCCAATTTAACTGAGTACCCATTTATTAGGTACCTGAGCTCCCCATACAGTCTTCAGTATAATTCCATGACAACACATTTCAAAAGCATCTCTAACATCTTGTCTGTACAGATGATTGTCTACATTTCACTTACTTATTATGCCACACTTTCGACAAATAACTTCAGAAAAGACTTAGTAAACCTTCAGTTTAAATTTGATCTTAACAAGTTATTCATTTTCATAAATATTTTTCCTGCCATTGCCGGTATGTGTTAGATGTCCTCTTTATTTCTGTCATCTTCTTTTATTTTACTCCCAAATAGTAAAAAGTCATCTGCTGCTTACAATATATTACTTCCTATTTGACTACTACTGTCGCTTTACTTTATTAATGTTTATCTTATAATTTCTTGGGTTCTGTTCAGTTGACCTTTCAAGTCCTTTACTGTCTCTGATAGATTACAACGTCATTAGAAGAAGGTCTTGAAAGTTGTTATTTTTTCTCCATTAACTTCATTTTTTTCAAATTTCTCCTTTGTTTCCTTCACTGCTCTATAGAGACTGAATAATGTAGGGGACTGACTACAATCTTATCTCAGACTTTTCTCAGTTACCGCTTTCCTTTCATGGCCTTTAACTCATGCATTTTGATTTCAGCAATGTAGATAATCTTTCACTCCCTCTATTTACAAATGCTATAAATGTGGACGTGTCTTTCTTCAGTCTATCTTTTAAGATAAGACTCCAGATTAGTACTGTCTACATTTATCCCAAACTGATCTTCCTTCAGTTTGGCTTCTACCAGTTGTTCCAACTTTCTGTAGATAATTCATCTTAGTGTTTTGCAGCCATGGCTCATTAAACAAGTGGCTCTATAATATGCACAGTATTATTACATTGTTCATGAAGTGTGAGAGTATTTCATCTGTCATATATTGTGCATATCAGTTGGAACAGTTTTGTCATGGATGGTTCTCCCAAGTACTGTAATAATTCTGAAGGAATGTCATGTTCTCCAGGTACCTTATTTTGACCTAAGTCTCTCAGTGCTCTGTCAAGTTCTTCTCTCAGTACGACATCACCAGTGTTATTTTTCTTCACTTACTCTTCCCTTTCCATAACTTTGTCTCCAAGTTTCTTTCTTTTGTATAGCCTGTATTTAAATTCCTTCCGTCTTTCAGCAATCTCTTCTTTGCTTAGTACTGGCAAAGTATGTGTGTTCTTCATGTTCATAAAGCTACTTCTCTTTTCTCCAAAGCTTTCTTTAACTTTGCTCTAAGTGGTTTCTATGTTTCATACAATCATGCATTCTTCTACAATTTTGTATTTTGTCCTCTAGTCATTCCTGTTTTGCCAGTTTACATTTTCTGCCAATATCATTTTATTGGTGGATGTATTCCCTTTACTTATCTCATTTTATATTTTTATATTTTCTCCTTTATCATTGAAATTTAATATTGTTGATCTACTTGTCACTATTGACATTCAGGAGGCAAAATATTAGGAGCACCAATTGCCACAAATAAAAATAAACACTATCCTAGTTTTTTATGCTGTTACCATATTTACCCGATCATAAGATGAGGTTTTTTCTCTAATTCATCATTCAAAAAATATGGGGTCATCTTATATTCATAGATTAAACTATTGCTAATGAAGTCAATGTTTTCATATTGTTTATAATAGAGGGAAACATTCCACATGGGAAAAATGTATCTAAAAACAAAGGTGATGTGACTTACCAAAAGAAAGCGCTGGCAGGTCGATAGACACACAAACAAACACAAACATACACACAAAATTCTAGCTTTCGCAACCAACGGCTGCTTCGTCAGGAAAGAGGGAAGGAGAGGGAAAGACGAAAGGATGTGGGTTTTAAGGGAGAGGGTAAGAAGTCATTCCAATCCCGGGAGCAGAAAGACTTACCTTAGGGGGAAAAAAGGATGGGTATGCACTCGCACACACACACATATCCATCCACACATATACAGACACAAGCAGACATATTCAAAGGCAAAGAGTTTGTTTTTAGATATATTTTTATATTGTTTAGTAGAGTACATAGGGGGTCTCACATTTCTAGGGGTCATCTTACATTTGGAGGTGAAGCATTGGCTGTTGAGGTCATGCGGAGATTTATTTTGAAGAATTTGCGATTTCCCAATATACTGAAGCATTTGATATAGTATCGACATTGCTTGAACAATCATGTGAAACTGACTTGCACAGTGCTAGTGCAAGGGATATGCGAGAAACTAACAACTAGCCACTACAAAAGTCTATTACTCTGATAAAAATTTGAAAGTTTTGTGAAACACAGGAGGAAATATCATTAAATTCTATCATCATAAAACTTTTGTTGTATTTGAACAGGTTTTCAATAAATGTTCTCGTGCATGTATGGATACCATATACAAACATTAATGCTGCTTTTTAAGTAAACATAACAACCAAAAACAGGAATGTTACTCTTCAAAAAACATTAGTTGATTCAGAAACCAGACCAATGTTTTATTTGGTTGTGGGAGATTAACGGTCTACTAAGTGGAGAGATTCAGTCACTGTCCAACAGCAGGGCAAATGGCAAAGCCAACATTGGAAACATCCCACATCTCCTGCACCAAAGAAGTCCAAAGCTGTTCATACAAGTTCTGCTAAGGTCATGATGATATTCTTCTTCAATTGCACAGTACTATGAAGACACTTTGCACTAACTTTGATGCTCCATAAAGCCAAAATGTCCAGGAAAGCTCTTGTATGGAATCATCCTGTTGCACGATGGCACCTGGCTCCACACTGCCAATTGGACAAAGGCTATGCTTCAGTGATTTGGTTGGAAACACTGCAATGTCCTCTGAACAGCCCCAATCTTTCACTACATGGATTTCACATCTTTGGCAACCTGAAGAAAACCATGCATGGATATCAATTTCAATCGAACGGGGAAGTGCAAGAATAAGTGTGATAGTGGATTTGTCATTGGTTAACCTTGTTCTATGAAACAGAAATTTACCCCAGTAGGATAAATGTTTAAATGTGTGTAGTGATTACTTTTGAATGGACCATTCCATGGCTCCATTGTGGTAGGTATTCAGTTTTCATATGACTGCCCCTCATACAAGTATAAAGGATAAATCAAATGAAAACGTTAAATAATTTTTTACATGTGACTAGTTGAACAGAAGTGGAACACAAGTGTATCACTTTTTGACATACTTTTCCTGACAGTGAATGCACTTCCTTTTTTGTTATGGAGAAAAATTCTTGTTGCTTATGCAACCACTCTGCACTGTGTGGTGCACATCATCTTTGGAACGATTTTGTTTCCTCCATTCACCCCTTTGAGTAGTCCAAACACGTGGTAATCACTTGGGGTGATGTTTTCTGAGTAAGGTGCATGTGGAAGAGGATTAAAGTAAATGTCTGTAACAGTTACGATCTTATACAGGCAGAATGAGGTTCAGCATTGTCATGTTGCAAAATGACATCTACCATCAGAATGTCCATGTCAGTTTGCTCTGATTGTAGCCTAAAGATTATTTTTCAACAGGCCAGAGTATGACACACTGGATATGGTGTTTCCGCTAGGATTATAGTATTACACGATTACACCCCATGCACCCCAAAAGAGAATCAGCATGAACTCTTTGCACATGTCTGGGCACTCAGATTTGTTGTTGAGGAATTACATTATTCCTTGTTTGTACCCTTGATTTCAGGTTGTAGGGGGATTCTAAGATTTCGTCTCCTGTAATGATCTTCACAAAGAAGCCCTCAGAATGCTGCAAAAGTTCTTCACAGACAGCAACATGTCATTCTTTCAATTCTGGAGTGAGATGCCACAGCACCCACCTTGCAAAACCTAGTCACATTTTGAATAATATGATGTTTTGAGCCATGTTCAGATCTGCAGGTGTTTCATCCACCATCACTCATTCATTAGCCTTCACAATGACTTGAGCAACAGATTGTGGTGTCATTATGTGGTGTGGTTGGCTTGGGCAGGGAGCATATGCCACAGAAGTCATGTCATTTCTGAAGTTACTACTTCGCTCATAAATTTGCTGCAGTTTTAGACATGCCTCACCATACAGGACTTCTATTTTCCAATGTATTTTTATAGGTTTTTTACCTTCATGGCTCAGAAATATATGACAGAACATTGTTGGTTGTTGTTGCATATTGCAAGTGTAGCAGCCATTGTAAACTGGTATTGTGGCTGTGTTTAATTTTTCTGCAGTATGTTACTACCTTCTGGCCATTCTGTAAATGTCTGTAACTGTACTTCCAACTTACAGAACAGTGACACAGGGAAACAAATGTTTATTTTGATTTAAGGTTTTCATTTGACTCTTCCTCATATATGCCTATTAACAGCACTAACATTTCAACTTCTTGAGGTAAATAAAAGTTAGCAATTCTGTTTCATAATTTTATAGTTTTCTCAAGAAAATTTTCCTCTTAGTACAAATTTAGTATCTGTTGTATTATTAAGATATTTCTGCTGGGTCTTGTCTTTTACTCAGTTTTTTTCTTTTGCTTCCTTAATTATTTCATCTTTTAAAGTTACGTATTCTTCTTATATTGAATTCTTATCACTCATCAATGTCTTATCAAGTTTTCCAGGTCCTATCTTCTTAGTTTTCTGACCTTTCACAGTTTCTTCAACTGTAATCTATATTTCATAAATAATGAAACATGGTCAGACTCCACATTCCTTAGAAATGTTTTATAGTTTAAAACCTAGGTTTCTGCCACATACACAACCTTCTTTCATGATTTTTAAAGTAAATGTTAACAATAACTAAACTGTGCTCTGCTGGGTTGCTTTCATTCCTATTCCTCAGTCCATGTTCTCCTAGTGTTTTTCCTTCTCTTCCTTTTCCCACTATCAATATCCAGTTTCCCATCACATTTAAAATTTTGTTGCCCTTAATGTACTACATAATTAGTATACATGTACTGCAGTGGGGTGTCATACTTTTGCATCTGTCTTGACAATGATAATCTGTTCATTTTGCTGTTCATAACAGTTCACCTGAATTCTTACCTTCTTGTTTATTCTGAGACTTATTCCTGAATTATCCCTGTTTTTATTTAATGTTAGTAACACTAACTGCAATTGCAGTTCACTAATTCTCACTGTATCTGACTTCAGTTTATCCATTTCCTTTCAAATTCTGAAACCTGTCAACACAAGTGAGGGTTCTAACGTTCTTTGTTCCAACACATAGAATGCTGGAATTGTCTTTTCTTCTAATGATGTCCTCCTGAATAGTCCCCACCCAGAGACCAAAATGGGGGACTGCTTATCTCCAGAATACTTTATCCAAAAGGATGTCATCATCATTAAGCAATGTGCAGAGCTTCATGTCTTGGGAGATTATAATAACTGTACTTTCCTCATACTTATTGTTGTTGTTCTAAAGTAAATTATGGTGTTACTTTGTTTTTGAAATGCAAGTTAAGTCATCTGAGGCCTTTGGATTCTTTCTTTCCTCTGCTTTTGTCTTAACTTCATTTAACTGAATCATAGAGCTGGCATGTTTTTTAGTTTTTAATTGCATTTTATACCGTGATCTATATACACTGATTGGTTTAATAACAGTGATAAATATTTGCAGTTTTTCTGTTAACAGGTTACTAAATGCTACCCATTTTATGTTATACTTCTCTACTTCCTTTGCAGCTTAATTAAGTGGCTTCCATTTAAAGAAGCAAATATGTGTTCAAGTAAATGTAAGGGCTAAATTTTGTTCCTTTTTCTGTCATTTTTATCCAATTCTAAAACTGTAACATTTCACCTGACACCGAGACAGTTGTCTGCGATGAGCCAGTTCTCATGTGAATGCATTTTAACTACTTGAGTAGAAGTTATGATATCAAGTTTGTCTAAAATAAAATGAGCTGTTTTATTACATGTGATGAAAACAGTCATATTCAACCTGATTGCTGTTCCTTCAATGGTTTCTTCTTGATGCCATTGATATATGTATTACTGATATTAGTCTTTTGGTTCTTCCTCTTGTGAAAGTGCTTCAGTTTCCACAATAATAATTTAATTACTCAGATGGAAGGCATTGTACACAAATTGTTTCTGTTTACTACATTACTATAATTGAGTAACAGTGAAAGTTTGGTTTCAATTCCTGAGGTATTAAATGGCTTTTGAAACAGACAGCCACAGGTGGCACACATTTTATGCCATTCTCATTCAATTATGGTACTGCATTTTCCTAAATCCAACCTGGTGAAAAACTATGGATATCATGTTGTTGTTGTTGTGGTCTTCAGTCCTGAGACTGGTTTGATGCAGCTCTCCATGCTACCCTATCCTGTGCAAGCTTCTTCATCTCCCAGTACTTACTGCAACCCACATCCTTCTGAATCTGCTTAGTGTATTCATCTCTTGGTCTCCCTCTACGATTTTTACCCTCCACACTGCCCTCCAATGCTAAATTTGTGATCCCTTGATGCCTCAGAACATGTCCTACTAAGCGGTCCCTTCTTTTTGTCAAGTTGTGCCACATACTCCTCTTCTCCCCAATTCTATTCAATACTTCATCATTAGTTATGTGATCTACCCAACTAATCTTCAGCATTCTTCTGTAGCACCACATTTCGAAAGCTTCTATTCACTTCTTGTCCAAACTATTTATTGTCCATGTTTCACTTCCATACATGGCTACACTCCATACAAATACTTTCAGAAATGACTTCCTGACACTTAAATCTATACTTGATATTAACAAATTTCTCTTCTTCAGAAACGCTTTCCTTGCCATTGCCAGTCTACATTTTATATCTTCTCTACTTCAACCATCATCAGTTATTTTGCTCCCTAAATAGCAAAACTTCTTTACTACTTTAAGTGTCTCATTTCCTAATCTAATTCCCTCAGCATCACCTGACTTAATTCGACTACATTCCATTATCCTCATTTTGCTTTTGTTGATGTTCATCTTATATCCTCCTTTCAAGACACTGTAAATTCCGTTCAACTGCTCTTCCAGGTCCTTTGCTGTCTCTGATAGAATTACAATGTCATCGGCAAACCTCAAAGTTTTTATTTCTTCTCCATGGATTTTAATACCTACTCCGAATTTTTCTTTTGTTTCCTTCACTGCTTGCTCAATATACAGATGGAATAACATTGGGGATAGGCTACAACCCTGTCTCATCCCTTCCCAACCACTGCTTCCCTTTCATGCCCCTCGCCTCTTATAACTGCCATCTGGTTTCTGTACAAATTGTAAATAGCCTTTCGCTCCTTGTCTTTTACCCCTGCCACCTTTAGAATTTGAAAGAGAGTATTCCAGTCAACATTGTCAAAATCTTTCTCTAAGTCTACAAATGCTAGAAACGTAGGTTTGCCTTTCCTTAATCTTTCTTCTAAGGTAAGTCGTAAGGTCAGTATTGCCTCACGTGTTCCAATATTTCTACGGAATCCAAACTGATCTTCCCAGAGGTCGGCTTCTACTAGTTTTTCCATTCGTCTGTAAAGAATTCGTGTTAGTATTTTGCAGCTGTGGCTTATTAAACTGATTGTTCGGTAATTTTCACATCTGTCAACACCTGCTTTCTTTGGGATTGGAATTATTATATTCTTCTTGAAGTCTGAGGGTATTTCGTCTGTCTCATACATCTTGCTCACCAGATGGTAGAGTTTTGTCAGGACTGGCTCTCCCAAGGCCATCAGTAGTTCTAATGGAATGTTGTCTACTCCCAGGGCCTTGTTTCGACTCAGGTCTTTCAGTGCTCTGTCAAACTCTTCACGCAGTATCTTATCTCCCATTTCATCTTCATCTACATCCTCTTCCACTTCCATAATATTGTCCTCAAGTATATCGCCCTTGTATAGACCCTCTATATACTCCTTCCACCTTTCTGCTTTCCCTTCTTTGCTTAGAACTGGCTTTACATCCGAGCTCTTGATATTCATACAAGTGGTTCTCTTTTCTCCAAAGGTCTCTTTAATTTTCCTGTAGGCAATATCTATCTTACCCCTAGTGAGATAAGCCTCTACATCCTTACATTTGTCCTCTAGCCATCCCTGCTTAGCCATTTTGCACTTCCGGTCAATCTCATTTTTGAAGTGTTTGTATTCCTTTTTGCCTGCTTCATTTACTGCATTTTTATATTTTCTCCTTTTGTCAGTTAAGTTCAATATTTCTTCTGTTACCCAAGGAGTTCTACTAGCCCACATCTTTTTACCTACTTGATCCTCTGCTGCCTTTACTACTTCATCCCTCAGAGCTACCCAGTCTTCTTCTACTGTACTTCTTTCCCCCATTCCTGTCAATTGTTCCCTTATGCTCTCCCTGAAACTCTGTACAACCTCTGGTTATTTCAGTTTATCCAGGTCCCATCTCCTTAGATTTCCACCTTTTTGCAGTTTCTACAGTTCATAACCAATAGATTGTGGTCAGAGACCACATCTGCCCCTGGAAATGTCTTACAATTTAAAACCTAGTTCCTAAATCTCTGTCTTACCATTATATAATTTATCTGATACCTTCTAGTATCTCCAGGATTCTCCCATGTATACAACCTTCTTTCATGATTCTTGAACCAAGTGTTAGCTATGATTAAGTTATACTCTGTGCAAAACTCTACCAGGTGGCTGCCTCTTTCATTTCTTAGCCCCAATCCATATTCACCTACTATGTTTCTTTCTGTCCCTTTTCCTACTCTAGAATTCCAGTCACCCATGACTATTAAATTTTTGTATCCCTTCACTACCTGAATAATTTCTTTGATTTCATCATACATTTCTTCAATTTCTTCATCATCTGCAGAGCTAGTTGGCATATAAACTTGTACTTCTGTAGTAGGCGTGGGCTTCGTGTCTATCTTGCCCACAATAATGCGTTCACTATGCTGTTTGTAGTAGCTTACCCGCACTCCTATGTTTTTATTCATTATTAAACCTACTTCTGCATTACAACTATTTGATTTTGTGTTTATAACCCTGTATTCACCTGTCCAAAAGTCTTGTTCCTCCTGCCACCAAACTTCACTAATTCCCACTATATCTAACTTTAACCTATCCATTTCTCTTTTTAAATTTTCTAATCTACCTGCCCGGTTAAGGGATCTGACATTCCACGCTCCGATCCGTAGAACAGCAGTTTTCTTTTTCCTGATAACGACGTCCTCTTGAGTAGTCCCCGCCCAGAGATCTGAATGGGGGACTATTTTACCTCCGGAATATTTTACCCAAGAGGACGCCATCATCATTTATCCATACAGTAAAGATGCATGCCCTCGGGAAAAATTATGGTCGTAGTTTCCCCTTGCTTTCAGCCGTTCATAAAATTTCTAAATTTGTCATTTTTCTATACTCTGCTTATAAGAGATGAGGTATTGGCAGAAGTAAAGCTGTGAGGATGGGTCATGAGTTGTGCTTGGGTAGCTCAGTTGGTAGAGCACTTGCCCGTGAGAGGGGAAGGTCCCAAGTTTGAGTATTGGTCCAGTACATGGTTTTAGTCTGCCAGGAAGTTTCATATCAGTGCACACTATGCTGCAGAGTGTAAAATTCATTCTGCAAGCATCCTCCGGGCTGTGGTTAAGCCATGTCTCTGCAGTATCCTTTCTTCCAGTAGTGCTAGTCCTGTGCATACCACAGGAGAACTTCTGTGACGTTTGAAAGGGATACTAGTGGAAGTAAAGCTGTGAGGATGGTTTTGAGTCATGCTTGGTTAGTTCAATAGGTAGAGAATTTGTGTGTGAAAGTCAAAGGTGCAAGTTTGAGCCTCAGTCTGGTACATTTTTTTAATCGGCCAAGAAGTTTCATATCAGCACGCACTTCATTGCAGAATGAAGAATTCATTTTACAGATGATAAGCTTGGTGCAGTAAGTGACAGAATTTGGCTATTGATAGGTTTGAAATACTTTAGCTATTCAGGAAGTTATTTGTACACAATTATAGTATAAAATAAAAGTGAAAATTCAATAAAAAATACAACTGATTTTGTAACTGTTAAAAATGGGCTTAGGGTATGAAGAGACTATTACAAAATTATTTAAATGTGATATGATATAATGAAAATGTAAAGGTATTTATAACATTGCAACTAGTTTGTAACCTTTGTAAACTCATTCAGTAAAATGTGAATTGAAAAAATGTAGACCTCTATTTCAAGAATTTTTGATTAAATGATCACATACAGTGTATAGTACAAATGACAATTTTAATAGAATAACAGGAATAGAAGAATGAAGGCAAAATGTGTGAATGAATTGAACCAATATAGAGATGATACATAGCTTATTATATATCATTTGTAATTGTTTTACTGTCGACATTAGGACCTTTTCTAACTGACATTGCATGGCACACCCAAGATGATGAACAAGTTACAGCTAATACTAATACTAACACTACTACTGCTGCTACTGATTGCAATAATCCATGTAACAGCAACACTAGAAAGTATGCATTGTAATTAAAGTAGTGGCAGTGGTAGGAAATGTTTTGACACAGAGGCAAGAGTTAACTGAGTATTGGATGTATCATGCAGAAGATACTGGTACTGTTTAAGAGAGGTAGAGATGCATATATAAATAGCATCATAATGTTGGAGAACATTTAGGATAATTATGTGATTTGATAATTGTCATTACAGTTATCATTTTTGGGTTGTTTGAGTAAGCAGTAAGATTTCTTCTTGGTAATCAATGTTTCATAAAAAAATGATTTATTTATATATGTATGTTTTACTGAGAACTGTAATTACTAAGGTCTTATCTATGATGATTCAATGGTAAGAAATCGATAATGAAATTTACATTTGTTCAAGCACATGTGCCTTTCATTTCATTAGGAAGTTTTATTTATTTGGCCCAAGTGATCTGATATTACACAGAGTGCTGCTGATGGCAGGCAATATTATGTTAATATTTACATTGGGTATCAAATGTGTGTCTGTTTAGTGCATGGTATTCCTGACAAATTGACTAACAGATAGTATGTTGACTTACACATTGTTTTGTTTCCAAATTGGCATTGTGGAATAATACTGTGAACTTTTAAAAATCTTTTTCAGATCAGCGATTCCAAAAAGTTCATCACAGGGTCTGAGTCAATAGTAGTGAGTGCTTCTGACAGATCAGTGATTCCTACTGTAAGTGGATACTATTATTAAATTAGCATATTCATAGCTGAAAATACTATTTTAGTTACACATGTGTACGTAACAGGAATTGCACAAAAACGTGAATCAAGGGTCATAAAACTGATAGATACCTTTCTTGGCTATAACAATATCATATTGACATTAAGGTGATTATTATTTTATAACAGTTAGGATGAATATTAAACCTTTGTAACAGAGAGAGGAGAGAAAGAGAGAGAGGGAGAGAGAGAGAGAGAGAGAGAGAGAGAGAGAAGAGAGAGGAGACCACTTGCCTGCCTAAAACTCAGGTCAAGAAACAGTGTACCCAGGAGGATCATAAAACTGATAGGTACCTTTCTTGGCTATAACAATATCATATTGACATTAAGGTGATTATTATTTTATAACAGTTAGGATGAATATTCAACCTTTGTAACTCTGGGAGGGGAGAGGGAGAGAGAGAGAGAGAGAGAGAGAGAGAGAGAGAGAGGAGACCACTTGCCTGCCTAAAACTCAGGTCAAGAAACAGCGTACCCCGGAGGCCCAATTGTTCTGCATGCCCACTTATGTTCGTATGTTCTCTGTTTTAGAGTTCATCAATATTTCTCATGGTTTTTCTCCAAATCTTTGTTATGTTTCTGGGATTACATTACTGAACAAAACATTTGTAAAAGGAATTTATTTACCGAAAATAGAAAATGAAGAAAATATTCTATGTGGTTAAAATGGACATTTCACTCTTGAAAGTCTCATCAAAAAATGACAAAAATAGTTTATCGTTTGCACGTCCTTATAAAATAACAATTCACTACATTTGAGGGGCATGAATGAATAGTCTTTTCCTTTAGACTGTCACTGTTCGTCTTCAGATGAATTTTTCAGACTCAGAGCAGGGGGATGAACTGAAGTTATGAAAGCAGAATTCACTCAGTAACGTTGGATGAGGATATCTAGTTGCTTTAGTTTCAGTCCTCATGACATTTTGTCTACTTCAGATTTGGAAGAAATGGCAGTGTCACTCTCTTTGTGCATTATGAGTATCTTTTAATTTCTATATATTATTTTGAATCTCATATTTCACTCACTTTCTTCCTGTGACACAGCACAGAAAAACCAAGCCATGAGCTGACATAAGTAACTTTTTGTGAGAAGTGTGTTCATGTCTGTGCTGCTTTCTGTCAGTGTATTTGGTAAGTTAACCTAGTAGATAATATTCTCAGCCCCTATGAGAATGTATGGCAGGTGAGTAATATTACACAACTGTGGCAGCAAACACTAAATGAAAGTTACTCCCTTGATCAGTGTAACAAGTGAGGAGCATGCAGGAAACATCTGGCACAAATGAGTTAACATGTCAGGAACCAGAGGAAAATTTCTGGCATGAACAAGTTAACAACACATTAGGGGCTGTGAAACTGTAGCTTGTGAAATCCACACTGCAGTGGGTTGTTATTTTCATGGCAGTTGAAGGGAATGCTACATACTGCTAAATTAATATTCATTGTGTTAATAAAATTAGACTTATCAGAATAACAAAATAAAACACATAAGTAATGAGTTTCTTACTTAGCTCTCATAGATCATTAAAAGAGTTAAAAAAAGGGACTTAAATACATAGGCTCTTATAGGAATGCAGAGCAGTGTAACCATGCAGGACTCTTATATTTTCAATAAAAAATCTATATGCTCGGACTTAACCTAGGATATTATTCAAAGTAAAAGCACACAAGCGATACTTGAGTTGTATTGGAACACACTATTTAAACATATTTAGATTTAAAGGTTTTAATGTTTTTTCTGTTCCAAACACATCAAAATCACTTACAGGGGAAAAAGATTCCTACAACTGTATTAATAAAGAAGACTGAATGAAAGAATTATAAAAATTATTTTTCAGGTTACTCAGCGTATACAGCCTCAAGTGACATTTGCTCTTCCATCTGAGGTATCAAATTCTGTCTATAATGTTCAGGTATGAAAAAATAATATGCTTATTTTCACATTACTTGAATTGGATATTTGTTCTGCATGTCTTGCAGTAAATGCATGTCTTATGTGTAATGGAAGCATGGTAGTTATCTACACTTGAGGTGTAGTTAGAGGCTAGAGCAGGATTTGTGGTTTTGTGTGGCATGGAATGAAATGCTTACTGCTTGTACATAGCCCAAATAGATTATGTTGAGCTTATGTCTCTAAACTATTTTCTCAACAGCTTCAGTAAGCTTCGTACATATTGGAAGTGGATAAGAGAAATGAATATAAATTGATACTACATTTCTTTAGCTGTATTCCAGCTTATGTGTCATGTCTCTCAACCCTAAATTTGACCTAAAAGGGAATGGGCTTCAAACTTTCCCTTCATTAAACTTCAACAACTTCACATACAGCCATCTGTACACAGTGGTTTAACACCCTGTTAACAGGCTCATTACTAGGGGTGTATGTAAAGCCTTAATCTTCACCTCAAAAAGTAAAACCATGTTGTTAATTTTTTCTTTGTACACTGGTAAATGTCTGCAGTCCTGGTACACATTGAAATATACTCATGCAAAAGTACTATAGAGGAGGCAAAACAAAATGGCAGTGCCCATTGATAAAGCAGGGTATTGTGCAATCATGTATTTTCTGCATTTGAAGACAAACAAGAACTAGGAATCACAAGAGAAGTGAGACCTCTGGTGCAAGAAGATTGGTGTATCACAATCAAGGAGATAGTGGATAAAGTGAAAATCAGTGATGGATTAATTTCCAACAGGGCACACTGGACATCTCCTGATGAGGTGAAGATGGAGTTTCATGAAAAGCTGTCCAAGGGGGTGTTCTTTTTTTTGTGGGACATACTCACACATATTGCTTCTAATCAAATTTTGTCTTATAGTCTCCTGCTGAGCAGGCACCCAGTGACTTCTGCCACCTTCCTTGGCTGAAACATTATGTGGCAGATGTTTACAGAATTTTTGAGGTAGAACATTTCCCAAATAGCCACACTGCTGACTATTAGTCACAAAAACTGACAATGGCCATAAGAGTGGTGTGCTAACCACATGCTCCTCTGTATCCACATCCAGTGATGCCTAAGGGCTCAGGATGACACGGTGTCTGGTTGGTACCATTGGGCCTTCATGGACTGTTCAGATGGAGCAGACAAAGATTTTTTTTTTTGAAAAAAAAAATTGTTGCATTAAAGGATGAATATGAAGAGAACTAATAATAATACCAAATTTCATAGAGATTCCAGGTGATAATTAAGACTTTATGACTACCCCTCGTAGGTATGAAGCACATCCTTAGATTGACCACAGGTGGGAGAGAATACTGGTGTCACTTTAAACTTGGCATTTACAGTAAGCAATTTAGAGGGACTTCTAGACAAGAATGGTGGGTGGGCATTTGGTAAACGTCACTGATGTGACCTTGCATTTAGACTTAAGTAATCATCATATACCCAGTACATTCGTTAGTGGGACCAAAAAGAGGGAAAAAAGCTGACTCTGTAAGGACAGGATTGTATTGTGGGTGCAGGAGTTTAGGAAAAATTTGCAATTTTCTGTAAACAGAATCCACAACTTTGGACCACACATTATTGTGGAGTAGTAAGACACTTGCAGCCTTCGAGACTGCGACTGGGAGTCTCAGTGTACATTTTGGCATTGTCAGTTATCCTGATTAGATGGAATTCAGCAACAGTATGCCATGGATGCCCTAGAACATGATAGTGATGATCTCCTTTGTGGATGGTGACACTTTGTATTTCATTGGTAACTGAGGTAAGGGACACTGGATGTCTGAATTGATACAGGGAAGTAGTGGGATACCCAGGATTCATCACCCTTCCCATTGTCATAACCAAGTGCCATATTAAGCTCTTAAGTGGTTGAGGCATATCAGCATCCACTTGATCTTGCAGTAATTTGCCCCATTTTTCCATTGTGAGTTCTGACTTTTGCAAAGTGCAGTTGACTATGAAGCACAGTAAAACATGAAGTATGTAATTTCTTTATATCGTGGTTCACTGATATTCCTGTGGCCAGTCACAATCCCTTGTTCATTGCCTAAAACATTCAGCATTGTTTTTGCACTTGCTGATCACCTGTAATATAATTCATCAGCAAAGTTCACATGGCCCAAGGCAAAGAAAATGCATCTCACTCACATACACATTTCAATGTCAATTTTAATGCTTCCTAACCACAGTAATGTGGTGTCAAAATTTGTTGTTCATTACTTTCCAGTCCACTCTCTTATGATAAATGAATAAAGATATTCTTCAATAGTCTCATGATTAATGTACTTCATTATGAAGTGAATAATCTCTGATTAGTACTGTTAAATGGGAAACACTTCCTAATATTTTCAATTTAATATTATTATCATGTTCTGCCAAGCAACAAGGATGTCTGTTTTCAGGTGATAGTGGAGCCACCATTTCCCTGATGAATCTGGCAACATATCCACAACTGGGTTTGCCTGAGATGTCTCTTCCCTCACAGCATTTGGCGATGTATGGGCATAGTTCATCCCCCATCATAGTCACAGCAGTCTACAAACACTTTACATAGTCCATTATGCTATTTGTTGTCAAACATCCACAAGCTACTAACACTTTTGCCCATGATGCCTTTACACGGTTTGGTTTTTCTGTCTCCGACAAAGTAAAAGTTGTATCCACTGCAGTCACTTTCCAGAAACTGAGTGATCTTTGCTTGGCGTCTGCATTGCTATTTGAGCTGGATTTAGGGTGTGCCATGAATTTTGAGGCACATATGACCCTTCAGCCAGACACCACACCTCATTTTTACCATGCTGGTCTCATTCCAGTGGCTTTACATCTTGCAGTGAAGCAGGAGCTGGATCATCTCCAGGCTGCCTGATTTATTAAAGCTATGAAATTAGCTCATGGGCCATCCTCCTTGTCATACTCAAGAAGCCCAATGATTCTCTTCAATCATGTGGGGATTTCAAGTTACCATCAATGCTCAATCACTGGATGAAACTTATTCTATATTGCGGACAGAAGACCTTCTTAACAAACTTTGCTGATGCGGAATACTACTATAAGATTGACCTTGCTGATGATTATCTTCAGTTGCCTTTGGATGAGGAATCTCAAAAAACTGTTGTCGTCAACACACCCTTTGGATTATACGAAGGTTGGAACTTAAATAGTGGCAACTGTTTATTCACAACCAATATTAAAAAGTTACATGTTTGCACCAGTTACTGTCCTTCAAAGTAGTCACCAGCATTGTGTAGAACCCATTGCCAGTGATGTGGAAGTCATAGTATACCGTTAGCAGAGTCTGTTCTGTTGATGGTGCGAATGAAGCGGTCTACTGCCTGCCAAATCTCTGGAACAGTTCTGAAGTGAATGCCACGAAGTGGTTCCTTCATCTTTGGAATCAAATCAAAGTCACAAGGACTTAAGTCTGGGGAATATGGTGGATGGTACAGTACTTCCCAGTCCCATCGACTGAACAGAGCAGCCACAGCTTGCACTGTATGTGCCCGCGCATTGTCATGCAAAATGATGGCTGGGTTGAACAGAAAGTGTCACCACTTCTTTAGCAAAGCTGGTTGCAGATGATTCTCCAAAAACAAACAGTAATACAACTTAAGACCTTGTGACTTTGATATGATTCTGAAGATGAAGGAACCACTTCATGGCATTCACTTCAGAACTGTTCCGGGGATTTGACAGGCAGTAGACCGCTCCATTTGCATCATCAACAGAACAGGCTCTGCTAACAGTATACTACACCTTCCACATTGCTGGCAATGGGTACTACACAACGCTGGTGACTATCTTGAAGGACAGTAACAGGTGCAAACATGTAACTCTTTTGTATCAGTTGTGAGTAAATAGTTGCCACTATTTAAGTTTCAACCCTCGTATAAGGACAAGTGACTCCCATTTGACATTACCTTAAAAAAATGGTTCAAATGGCTCTGAGCACTACGGGACTTAATTTCTGAGGTCATCAGTCCCCTAGAACTTAGAATTACTTAAACCTAACTAACATAAGGACATCACACACATCCATGCCCGAGGCAGGATTCGAACCTGCAACCGTAGCGGTCCCGCGGTTCCAGACTGTAGTGCCTAGAACCGCTCGGCCACTCCGGCTGGTGACATTACCTTAGCTCCAGCAATTTTCTGAAGGTATCTGGGACAACTAATGCAGCACATTCAAGCTTGTGTGAATTATCTGGATGATCTCATTGTTATGGAACCCTCCCGTCAGAAGCATTTGCAAAATCTCTGTACCCTCTTTACCAGCCTGCAGGATGCAGGTCTGCATTGTCATAGGAGAAGTGTCAATTTTTTTCAACCAGAAGTACAGTATTTGGGGAATTGGCTTGCTAAAGAGGGAATCAGGCCTACTGATCAGAATGTTGCCACCATTTGTTCTCTTCCCTGCCCGAAGAACTTAACTGAACTCCAGGTGTTTTTGCAGAAAGTCAACTATTACTCCAAGTAGTCCACTTTTCACAATCCCTCAGTCATTTGCATAAGAAAGCAGTGCCCTATGACTGGACTCCTGCCTGTGACCAGGCTTTTAAGCAATTAAAAACCTGCTGAAATCTGCTCCTTGTCTCACACCTTCCTCTCCCAGATGTCTGTTGCTTGTGGAAGCCGAATCATTTACCTGTGGCATTGGGGCGGTTCTGGTGCACAGAAATGAGGATGGCTCTGAACAGCCAGTTGCTTATGCTTCTAAGACACTGACTCCTGCACAACACAACTACTCACAGATTGAACAGGAGACATAGGTGATAGTGTTTGCCATTAAAAAATTTCATGTCTACCATTTTGGTGCAAAAATCTCTCATTATAGATCGCAAGCCATTGGTTACCTTAATTGGGCCACAGTCAGACATCCCAGTGTGAATGGCTCATCGCTTATAGTGCACAGTTCCTTAGCACTTACAATTATACCATCTTGTTTAAGCCCATGGTGCATTATGCCAATGCCGAAACCTTTTCATGTCTACCCACTGGACTGGACCCTGATTTTGAAAACAGTAGGTCCTCTGCTTCCACACTGATACTGCATGGCAACATACATTGAATACTTTCCCCATTGTGGCCACATGTTTCGCTGTCATCACACACTGCAACCCCACACTGTGACAGGTCCTCTGGTATGTGACCTGTGGCTGGCTGACCTACCTCACCCATCAGCTGGTGACGGAGCTCAACCCATGGAAACTACTTTCTCACAGGTTCTCAGTTGTCATTGATGTTCTTGTCTTGTATACTGGGACTGACATGCTTCAGGTGGTGATTCCCACCGGATTTCAGCGAGGCCTGTGCTTGCTCTACCAGAGACATTGGGGGATGTCCTGCATTAGGGGTTTAATTCACCGACACATGTATTGTCTGGATATCAGTAGTGACATCAAGAGAATAGTTTGTGTTTACATGGTATGTGCCCAGCACCAAACAGCACATCCATCGTCATTTCCACCCTGGACTGTATGCACCATCCGTGGGACTGCATCCACCTCAATTTTGTGGGCCTGTTTTTGGGGTCGATGTGGTTGCTCATTGTGGATGCCTACTACAAATTACCCATATGTGTTATGCATGGCACCACCATGACCAATGCCACTCTCACTGCCTTGGCCCAGGTTTTAGCCATCGAAGGATTACCTCACACTTTGTTTTCAGATAATGGCCCCATTTGTGGTGTCTGTTGTCAAAGAGTTCTGTGTGGCAAATGGCATAAAACATATTGTCAGCCCTCTATTCCATCCTTCCTTAAATGGTCAAGCAGAACATCTTGCAATGAATGAAGAAGGTTGTTGAATCCTCTGTCACCACCTCTGCCCTCACTCTGTTTTTGAGCACCTGTCACACCATGCTGATTGATGGTCATATCCCTGTGTAGCTGGTCTACAGGCAGCAACCACAGACACTGCTTCATCTTCTGACATTGCTCTCTCCTGCATCATGCTGTCAGCTGCCTGGGCATTAGGCACCTGGCATGGCTATGTGGGTCCACTCCTATTGAAGTCCTGTGGCTTGGACACCAGCAACGGCAGTAGAGAATCATGGGTGTTGGGTTACATCTGTCCAAACATGGAAGGGGCTTGAGTGCCACCACCACAACCAGCTCCGACCATGAGCTGATATGGAATACTCATCATTGACACCTCCCCCTGCCTCTCTACCCTCTGTTGATAATGATGCCCCAGGGCCAGTGACTCCCCCGAGGGCTCCAGGACCACCTTCTGCTTAAGCGGGAATCAAAGGAACCCTGCAGTGCACTCACTTCTAGTGACATCATGATGGGCATGCTGATCACCATTTCTTTGCTATCCTGCTGTTGATGGGTTTGGGTCATCACCCATACCTTCTTTCCACCCCTATGGCACCATTTGGGGTGCTCCCAACTGTTCGTGCCTATTGTGAAGGGGGTGGGGGTCGGGGTGGTGGGGAGGGATCTGGTATTGAGTACCACAGAGGTTGAATGTCCACTGGAGGAGACCTTGATAGCTGATAGAGGACACTGTGGCGGCACTACACTTGCATGGTGAGCCTGTCACTCTCTTGCCACTTTAGTGTGCAAGCCAGTGTCATTCCACACTGCCAGTATTTAGGCAGCTGTAAATTGCACAGCCAGTCAGTTAAGTGCTCACACTTGATACTTATGGATTGATCTTCATTGTATCAGAACTGTTGGATAATTACCTTGTGTGTCACCCAGTTATTCTCTCTGGTGGCGTCTTGGATTTGTCTCTCTGCTGCTTTTGGTTTTGGTATCATCATTGTGGCAACTGCTTTGTGTAGCACCTCATTGTCATAAGATTATTTGTCTGTGTCCTGGTCTATTGTCTTGTCCATAGTCCATCCGTCACATTTTGTTCTCTATACCGGAGGGTTGGGTTACTCTCCCACTTGGCAGCTCCCTCTAATTCTTAATTCACCAATGTGTGCTCTGATGTCCGTCTGCTACGGATATAGCACACTCCTCTGGGAATCATGTCATCTTGTTCAGACAATAATATTTTCAGAGGAATTGTAGGATGGTATAATTATGGAGAAAGAAATTCTGTAACATTACCAGGTTATTTGAAAAATATTATCGCACAGATCCAAAATGTGTAGTACTCCTCCAAAAATTGACCCTTGACTAGTGAATAAGGAATAGGTGTTACATGTGCATTTTAACACCAGATAAATAAATATGTTTTTGTCTGTGGAACACAGCAAATATATGAAAATATGTTTCGTTAGTCTATGAATGAGAGTTAAATACTAGTATGGTGATACGTAAACATTTTTTGAGTGAATTTGTTTTCATTAATTCAAATAAGGTGAAGATTTATTATGGGAACCTGAAAGTACCATTTTTTTTATTGCCTGCTTTATAAATTATTGCATGGGTGTTTGAGGTTCAGATGCATGTTAGCATGCAGATTAAACACAGTATTTCAAAGCCAACTGGCAGCTTATCATCCAAAGTGAGTAACATTTTTGCTTCAAGACATTTTTTTCTCAAAGTGTAGATGCAGCTTATGACCCAGTGTGAGTAACATTTGTTAATTAGTTTGTAAAATGATTTTTGTATTTCCTTCTGTATATCTGCAATAACAAGCAAGATTAAAAACTGTTACCATATGTAGGAATTTACAAATTGCTAAAACAATAACTTTTTTCTTCAGTATCACTAGGCAGCTGATTTATTATCTAGTTTTAATCTATGAATTTGTGTAATAAGCCGGTTGCAGCAGTACCATTAGTTGCAGGTTTACTCAGTGTAGATCAAATAAACCAAAACATGAAAATTATTCATAATCAAAAAATATATTCAAGTATCATATTCTGCTAAACTCGGTATCAACAAACTTCATGAACAACCATTATATTAATGGAGAAAATCATCTGACAACTAGCTAAATTTCCACAATGAATTTTTACTCTGCAGTGGAGTGTGTGCTGATTTAAAATTTCCTATAAGATTAAAATTGTATGCTGGACTGGGAATGAAACCTGGGACCTTTGCTTTTTGTGGGCAAGTGCTCTATTAATTGAGCTGTCCAAGCACAGCTCACAACCTTCAATCACATACCTTCAATCACATACATTCCAAACTTCACCAAAGTTCTCCTGCATGTCATGCATGACTAGCACTGCTGGAAAAACAGGTATTGCTAGTTAAATGCTTCAGTGTTGATACTTCTCAAGGATGAGTTCTCTGTGTTAACACTGGAAGCACTCTAACAGAGTTGGAAGTGATTCTTTATACTGTCCCAACCTAATCTTCCACTCTTTATTTATTATCCTCAGACAGATAGTTTACCATTGTAGCCATTTTAAAGTTCATAAATCTTTATTGTGTAAAAACATAAATCTTCCACAATCCAAAGAATAGTTTGAGCACTGCAACACTTTACAAGACATGATCTTGTTGCAGATGATATGCCATTGCTTTCCTCCAACCATTGAGATCCTGCCATATCAGAATACACTATATGACCACATTATGGTGTTTGAGTGGGTGATGTGGAGAGCCTTCAACCATCAATCCACAGGAAAGGAATATTCATTACATTCGGGTCCCTTGTTCCATCACCCAATGCCTTCTAAGAAGTTGTTGCTCATTTTGTACACATCCTATCACTATTTAATTCTTACTATTTAATATGCCCCCATTAGCTGAGCGGTCAGCATGGCGGAATGCCAAGCCAAGGGGCCTGGGCTTGATTCCCGGCTGGGGCAGGGACTGGGTGTTGCGTTGTTCTCATTATCATTTCATCCCCACCTCCAATGTGCAAGTTGCCCAATGTGGCGTTGAATGCAATAAGTACTTGCCCTCAGCGGCTGAACGTCCCTGAATGGGGGACTCCTGGCCCACAATGCTGTATGCTCATTTCCATTTTTTTTTCTCACTATTTAAACATCATTCCTTTTTTGATTGACCTATAAGCTTTGTACTCTTTTCATAATCACTTCACTTGTGTGATAACGCCTATGAAGTGTACTCTGTATGTAAATTTCACATTGGACAAATGCCACAAAGACATATCCCCATATTGCACAGGGCTATTACAAATGATTGAAGCAATTTCATAAATTCACTGTAGCTCCATTCATTGACATATGGTCATGACACACTACAGATACATAGAAAAACTCATAAAGTTTTGTTCGGCTGAAGCCGCACTTCAGGTTTCTGCCGCCAGAGTGCTCGAGAGCTCAGTGAGACAAAATGGCGACAGGAGCCGAGAAAGCGTATGTCGTGCTTGAAATGCACTCACATCAGTCAGTCATAACAGTGCAACGACACTTCAGGACAAAGTTCAACAAAGATCCATGAACTGCTAACTCCATTCGGCGATGGTATGCACAGTTTAAAGCTTCTGGATGCCTCTGTAAGGGGAAATCAACGGGTCGGCCTGCAGTGAGTGAGGAAACGGTTGGACGCGTGCGGGCAAGTTTCACGCGTGTATCTGGACATGCTGGAAAATTGGCTCCTGCCACAACTGGAGACCGACAGCGCCGACTTCATCTTTCAACAGGATGGTGCTCCACCGCACTTCCATCATGATGTTCGGCATTTCTTAAACAGGAGATTGGAAAACCGATGGATCGGTCGTGGTGGAGATCATGATCAGCAATTCATGTCATGGCCTCCATGCTCTCCTGACTTAGTCCCATGCGATTTCTTTCTGTGGGGTTATGTGAAAGATTCAGTGTTTAAACCTCCTTTACCAAGAAACGTGCCAGAACTGCGAGCTCGCATCAACGATGCTTTCGAACTCATTGATGGGGACATGCTGCGCTGAGTGTGGGAGGAACTTGATGTTTGCCGAATCACTAAAGGGGCACATATCGAACATTTGTGAACGCCTAAAAAAACTTTTTGAGTTTTTGTATGTGTGTGCAAAGCATTGTGAAAATATCTCAAATAATAAAGTTATTGTAGAGCTTTGAAATCGCTTCAATCATTTGTAATAACCCTGTATATCAGTTGGACCTGTATATCTTTATAATACTAATTTGTATAACCTTTGTAAATGCTGCTTCTGTTAAAAAAAATAGTTTAAACACAACATGTCAAATATGGCATTTGTAGTGCATGAATAAGCCAGCACACATAGAAATAGAGGCTATAGTAAATGCAGTAGTGTAGCCAACTTGTACTTAACTGTGTGTAAATAGTATTGTATGCTAATGCCTTGTACAAATCAAGCAGTTACTTTTTGCCTATTTCAACAGTTTATCAGCATAGGAACAATCTGACGACAAATACATAATGTACAATATTTATTGAGATTGTGAATTATTTGCACCCTGGACATTACCAGTAACAAGTGTGTACATGGCTTATCTGATAAGAAATGTATTACAGCCTGTTACTCATCTTTTATGTTAATTTTCAAGTTCTATTTGTAATATATGTACAAAGTACCAGTTTTATAGATTTTTAAGACATTTCTGACTCAGTTAAAAAAATGTCTGTAGTAGCAAATTTTGAGAAACATGGCATTACTTGAAGTTCCTTTAGTAAACAAAAAAAATATCTGCATCAGTGTTACAGCTTCCCTTAGACTCCATCAGGATTATGTGGAGTTTTGAATTGAAAGTGGTGGTATGGCAGGGAGTTTCTCCACTGCCAAAACCATTCTCAGCAACTCTAGATGCAATTTTCAGATCCTTAAACTGGTAAAAAGTAGAATGAATTTGTGTTAATGTGGAAATTTCAGTTAATCCATATGTTGATGTCACTGAAGTTTTTGAATCCAGTGCAGATGAACGGCAGCACTGAATGGGAGAACCTAATATAGCAAGCTTTATAACAGACTTGAAAATGTATTATTCTGAGTCTAAAATAATGTGTGGTCATGAAATCAAGAAAAAATAGTACAAATTTTGGCCAAAAGCATAGAACCAGTTGATGAATTTTTGTTTCTAGGGCAGTTGAAGCAACTAGTGGATGGACAAGAAAAATAAATAAATAGAAGAGTATAAATGTCCTGCAGTGCTTTTGGTACATAAGAATACCATAGTTTTTAAAACTAAACTTCCTATGTGTCTAAGACAGGAAATATATTGCTACTTACCATGAAGATGACACATTTAGTTTCAGACAGGCACAAGTAAAAAACAAAATTATGAAAAGGAAAGATGCCTCTCACCATGTAGTGGAGATACTGAATCGAGATTGGCACAACAAAAAGACTCTCACAAATAAAGCTTTTGGCTCGTAAAGCCTTATGCACAAACACAGCTCACACACACGACTGCAGTCTCAGGCAACTATAACCACACTGCAACTGTAGCCTAAGACTGCAGTCAAATTAATGAATAAGAAAATTCAAGCAAAGAAGCATACTCAAAATGAATGAACTTAACTTATTTGAAAAAGTTAAAGGATGCATAAAATTAAACTGTATCAGAAGCTGTATAAGCTAAGATACATTGGATGTTCAAGGAAAAGATGAACCATTGCACCTTGTACATTGGAGGTCAGTATTCCACAATTAAAAAAGAGAAGTTAATGAACCACAGTCTCATTAACCAAACGAACTGCAAATTATCTGAACATTTGGATCCTGCAATTTCAGACAGCTGCTAGTGTGGTGTGCCTCAGGATTTATTGCACTTTATTATTTTGCACACTAATGGGTTCTCAACACCATAATAGTGTAACTGCAGGGGTCATGACTAAGTGCCAGCTTTCCATTTAAGTGTGTCAGTGAACAAGAGACTCCAATTTAGAAACATATCACTGAACGTTTTATCGACTAACTTGCTTGCACATATTAGAGTTGTTTAAAAAGAATTGAACCACAGGCTGTAAAATGAAAACAACTGAAAGGACGGTAATGTCATTATCTGTGGAAGAAGAGTGCTGAGGTCCCGACCTTGCTGCTAGAAGTAATGAGTGCATACCCACATGATGACATGAATGAGCACGTGCACATGTCAGCTGTCCACTGCACACAGTTGTGGTGAAAACAGAGCAATGGGAGCTTCAGAAGAAGGGTAAAGGGATGTAGTGCATTTCCTCTCAGCAGAAGGAGCGTGGAAAATGGAAATTCATCAAAGAATGGAACATGCATACAAAGAGCACTGCATATCAATTGCAATAGTACCACTTGGCACAAGTGAGTCAAGGAAGGACAGACATCATTGGCTGATGATCCACAATCTAGAATGTCACACTGCATTAATGATAGATTCTTCAGCAGGTGAATGCCCTCATTGTTGAAGCATGGCAAGTTACAATGGCAACGATTGCCCCAGAGGTTGGATTCAGCATCAGAACTGCAACAGATTTTCATTGCTCTCCATCTTGTACCATTCTTTGATGAATTTCTGTTCCCTAAACCCGTCCCAACATAATGAAATGCATTATACCTCTTTACTCTTCTTTTGAAACCTCCATTTCTCTGTTTTCAGCATTGTATGTGTTCCTTTCAATCAGTGCCTCTAGTACAGAACTCAATGTTTTAATGTACATTTTTGAAAGAAAATAGGCTGTTTTTGATGAGAAATATGAATTATTTGTTTCATAATGTCCAGCTTTTATGTCATATGGTCTATCATACAATAGATCTGTCGAGAATTTTAATGAGTGACCATTATTTATCTTTTATTTTAAATAAGGAGTAAAATTGTCACAATATGAAGTACTACTTGTAGTTTTGACACTCTACAGATAAATAAATGCTTTCATAGCTAAAATAGTAAATTTTTCTGCCATGGACTCTTTAATGGAATAGTACCACTTCTCCACTATAAGTATTGTTAATGAACCAATACACTCCTACCTTTCAGCTTATTATAAATTTTTGGCTGTGTAAAATGGATTGTTTAGTTACAAAGTTTTTTTTCAATATATGGTGTGATTAATACTTTTTGGTAAAAAGTCTTGCAATTGTGCAGTAAATGGAAGTTTTCTAGTGTGTGACAGTTGTTGTAGAGGAATTAATAATTTAAAAATTTACAAGTAAGAAATGTTCATTAGTCGCAGACTTTGTGACTTTATTTGTTGGGCAATATACATGCCTTTACTTTCTTTCTTTCTTTTTATTCCTTTTTAGCCTTGTGATATTAGTTGATTGTTCCCAAGTAATTCTACTATAGCAAATAACCAATTCATGTGGTTTTAGAATTTTGTTTCGTATTGTCAATTTTGTTTTATATTGTCCTCATAAACATATCTTGAATACTAATAATTTTACTCCAGCTCATTCTTAGCAGGCCTGTGTAATTCGTTTAGTTAGCTTGGCTCCCCATTATACTTTTCCTAATATGTTTAAAGCCCATGCAGTACAGAGATGTAAATGCACACTTCTAATATTCTATTTCACATTGCACATTTCATTGCTTATCATTCTCTCTTCTTATTTTTATTTTTTAGTGAAAGGGTACATTTACATGTGAAACTCCTTTTCTCATAGCAAAAAAAGTAGTTCAAAAAACATTTTGCACCATCCTTATGATCTCTTTTTCAATAGTTTTTGAGCACAAGAAGTACCTATGCAATGGAGGTAAAGCTAAACCTGTATTCTCGGTGCAGTTGCATGTCTCCAGTTGTGAATGGAGCAATGCAGTTTGTATACAGTGTTCCTGAAAGGGTCTTTTCAAACTTGGGATATGCTCACATTGTCACTTGCTGGCAAGAACATTCGTTAGGAAAAGTTGATCACCGAATTTCCATACAACATGGCAACCACTATTGTGATACATGTCACATTTAAGATGCATCTTATAGTGGTGGCTTGTGGTTAACAATAACAGCTGGTGACTGTTACACACAAATTATGGCTTGTGAGCACCCCACAATGAATTGCATTAGAACTGCATGCTACCTTTTTGGAGTTATCTGGCAGGACTGTTGACTCAGGCAGTGCTCAACCATTTCCACACAGCCTATGAAGCCTATAGATGTGCTTTACAAATAACTGTACAAACCCCAAAGCACTGTGTTATGTGAAGAAGGTGGCCAAGAGAACACCGGATTAATGGTGTTGGTTTTCATCATCAAGCAGTGTAGAACTTGGCTAATGCCTGGTAATAATTGTAGAAGTTCGACGCGCAAGTCGCTGAAGTGGCGTCGTATCGGAAGACTTGCACCCAGCGAACGTTTTACCTGGCAGGAGGCCCTAGTCACATGACATAAAAAAATTGTAGAAGTGTACGGAAGCAACCAGCTACCATTATGCATCTCAAGCATGCAGCCCATATGTTCATCAGAGAGGTGGGTCACTCCTGTTGTAGGAGAGAAGAGGGTCACTCATGTTTTGTGCTGATATCATGTATATGCGTTGGACACCTCTCATTGCTGTTAAGGGCAATTTGAGGGCTGTGCAATATGGAGGACAGGATTTTCCTGTCTGCTGTCCATCCTTGTAGTTAATGCTTTGGTGATGGGCTTGTCTTTGAAAATAAAGATGCACAAGCATGTGGTGAAGAAACTAATGCCACATGCTGCCAGACGTACCAGATACACAGGGAAGATACCCTCTTAGGCCCATTGTTAGTGCAGTCAGTTCATCTTCCTATAAACCTGCAAAACATCAAGCAGCATTACTAACACCAAAACTAGAACATTGAAAACGGCATGCTGTTAATTTGAAAATGTTTGTTGATAAACTCAAGAAAGTGAAGGTAGACTAAAACAACATAAAGGTTAGTTTGACTTTAGTGTTTCTTTTTACATGGGTGCCAGTACAAGACCACAGGGTGTCCCTAAAGTTTCCATTTTTGATCATCAGGTCGTTCCTCTACACCTTAATGACAATGTACTGCCTGTACCATGATGAATTTAATAAGATGACATGTGGTACAACGATTAGATCCCCACTGCCTCTGGCTGTTGCAGACATCTTCATGGAGAAAATTCTGACTCTATGACAGTGCATGCAGTTTGCTTCCTACAGTGTGTTGGCAATACTTTCCTGGTAGGGCCACACTTTGAAAATCCACTGCAGCAGTATGTTGATCACATTAATGATGCCCATCCCACCGTTACATTTACTGTCAAGATTGGAAACCAACAGAAAATGAATACACATTGACTGGTATTTGAAGGCAAATAGTTTTCACCATCTGGCACACAAGAAAATGATCATGAACACATAGGTACACAGAGCAAAGATTATTTTTGACAATGACCGTTTACTGTCTGAATTACAGAATGGGAGACATTGCAGGTGCTTTAAGGTGCTTTTCACAAAAGATACCTCATGAATTGGCAGAAAAGTCCAAGGCATCTGTGTTCTTTCCATACCATGGGCCAGTGACAAGCAAGATAAAATGTGTGCAGTAGACACATGGACTGAGACCAGTATTCTGACCCACCTCCAAGACAAGATATTTTATGGTCCATTAAAGACAATGTAGGCCTGTGAATGCCTGGTGTGTATGGTGTTCTTGAAAATGCAGCAGTATCTACATAGGCCAATCTGTTTGCACTATTGATGTATGCTGTGCTGAGAAAATACATCACATTAAACAAAGGGTGCTTGAAAAATCAGCTGTGGTTGAATATTCTTGTGAATTTAAAAAGGCAACAGTCCTGCCTCATGCGTCATCATGTTGTGGTTTCATTATAGGAGGTGACTGAGATTAGAATAAACCACAACAGTTTTAACTGAGACCAGGGGTCACCACTTAGTTGGACATGGGTGCAGGCTTTGAATATTTAGTAGAAGCAGAGACAGATGCTTGACACTTACTGGAAGGTGATGGTGTCAAATTCAAACATGGTGTCAGCACCTTCTGCCACCTGCTGTTACCCAGTCCTGCAGCAGACAGGAGCTGCTATGACCTGCTTATTAACCCTCCTGACCCTCTGTGGAGGTCCCAGATGCTGCTATCATACCTGTATAAATGGAACACTGTGACTGCCCTGGTGTTCAGTGTTTTTTTTTTTTTTTTTCTTTTTTTTTTTTTTTTTTTTTTTTTTCTTTACTTCTGATGGTAGTGACAGCTGTTGAAAGCTGAGCATTTTATTCAAACTGACACAGCTTGAAAACTGAGAAGATTTTGTTCAGTGCTTGAGAACACTGCAACCACCCCATGAACACCTTCCTCCAGGAAACAGGAATCAGTCAAATGGAATGGCCTGAAGTATCTGCTAATATGGACCTAACTGAGTATTATTGGGATTAGCTGAAACCTGCAGTGCATCATTGCAGGAACCAACCCTCCTCACACTGTGGATGACCTCAGTATGGCATCTGTTGATGAGTGGCTTAGGTGTGGGCAGCAACATCTTGACTAGTGTGTGGACAGCATATCAAGGAGGACTCATGTGTGATACAATGCATGAGGTAGAGAAATGTGGTATGGAATGTCACACAGTAGCAGGTTTTGATTTCACAGGTGTGCAAAGATTTTCACTTTCAAACAGAATGCCATTATTTAGGTTAGTGGTTCATTTTTAATCTGTAGTGTTTTTTTAATAAAAAAAAGAAGGCTTACTCTTTCATCCCCTGCTCCCCTTGAATACAAGGCCACAGCCATTTGCAAATATGTAGGTGGTGCAAAAATTTTTTGGGCCTTTTTTTAATATTAAGCTAATAATCAGTAATTGAAATCAGAGTGCAGTGAAAATAACATAGATGAAACGTCAAAGGGAAAAAATAAGTTACTTAAACAAAAACATTTAGAGGAGTGTTTGCAGACATAGAAATTAGAAATTTTGGTCTTTTAAAAGATTTCATTTTGACAGAAATAAAAAAGTAAGAACCAGGCAACAGAAAGATTGATAAGAGTAGGTGCTTGGGGAAAGGGCAACTTGTATCAAAAGCCATGTAAGTGTTGCTCTTATTTTGGGCACAGGTAAGTAGATGATGCCATTCCATCTCAAGTGTTTTAATACTACTTTCTCTATTTTTACTTCAACTTTTTGAAAAGAAGCAGTAAACACAGCATGATAAATTACCAAGCTATGATTTATACAGGGCTCCAAATACAGCAACTATTGGTCCAGCTCCACGAGTGAGAAGCCCAAGTTCCACTACATTACCAGCAACTCTCTTTCTGCAGTGAGTTATTTTACTAACATTATTGTATGTGCGTATTAAGTGCCAGTGTTTGAAATTAATATATTACAGAGAGTCCGAATAATTGTTGGCCTGTATCTTGCCAGCATAAGAAGATGTATGTATCAAGAATTTTTTTTTTCTGCTGCGCTTATTGCCAGAGTGTGATGACCCTTAAGGGACTACTAGAGAAGACAATTCATGTAAATAATGAAATTGAAAGTAAACACACATTTGGGACTCTTGAATTGGTCAAATAAGTACACAGAGAGAAGTTCTGTTCAAGAAGTTGTTTCAACCGGTCTATCGCACACATTACGGAATGTGTAATTACACACACTCATGAACATTTATTCTCCTACCATATTTTATTGTCACAGTTACTGCATTTTATAAATTCCTTCAGTATGATGATTTCAGTAAAATTTTAAACTACGATATTAACTCGACTTGAGAATTGACTTTGTGTCAAGATCCTTCTCCTTCCGTTGTTTGTGATAACTGTCACAAATTTGAAATCTGGTAGGTTGTAATGTAGTCTTTTAGTAAAATAAAGATTGTCAGTGTAATAAATGGACCATTAAATTACAACTTGCTGTTCTGCTTTTAAAGTTCTTAGCCAATACACTGACCAGAGATGATCAAATTTAAGAAGAATGAAATAGCAGTTGTTTAGTTCTTTTATTATGTGTCTTTTCTTTCAGTTTAGTTTATTTTGTTTACAGTTTTGTCAGTGAAAGGATTGCATTGTTGGCCACTCATTCCTGACCATTGATGTGTTTTTGTCTGTTGATCACACCAATGAATGTTCCATTTCTTTCTTAGCTCCTCCATTTTACTTTTTATTTCTTTTTTTCTGTTACCTTTTGTCATCCATATCAAATAGCAGACAGAGTTTGGGCCCAGATATCTTATTTGTTTAATCTGAAAGAAAATGAAAGTTGTAGGTACTGTATAATTTTCTGAGGGTTGAGTGATATGAGAGAGAGAAAATACTCAGCCTGTAAGTGAAAGACAATGTGTTTTAGATAAAATATGCACTTATTTTCTGATATACTGCTCTTTTTAGCCAATTGTGGATCAACTCTTTCTACTGTGCAACATCCACAACTCTAATACTTCTCAGTAAGTTCTGCAAAATACTTACCTACTGCTGCCATCAGACAACAGTTATTTCCCAGCTACCAATTTCTTCAGATGTGAACTTAGATATGGGGTGTGAGGACGCCATGGTTGATGAAACAATCCTTGCAGAAACCCAGTTTCTCATTTCTAAAGTACTTTTGTGAGCAGTACCATTGTCCTGAGGAAAGATGATTATTTTTCCTTTGTGATCAGGGCCTCTATTCATATTTTTCGTTAAGTTAGTCCAGAAGACTCTTGTAGTGTTCACCAGCTACTGTTTTACCTTTGGTAAGGTAATCAATAAAAAAGCCCCTTTTGCATTCCATATAAAAGTGGTCATAACTATTCTGGCAGATATAATAAATTTTGTCGTCTTTGGTGCAAGGATATAGGTTTCCAGCACTTCATTGATACCTTAGTTGATGAATTCACCCATAGTAACAAAGTGAAACATAAAATCTACAGAAATATTTTTAAAACAGTCCATACATTGCCAAGTACATTATTTTCACATTTGCTTTTGGTCACACAAAGTTTTCTCATAATTAAATCTTCACATAAAATGTACATTTTCTTTCTGCTGATATGGCGTCAGCTATTTCACACACATTTAGTTCTAGATGTTTCAGTATAATATTGTTAATTTGATTAATGTTATTATCTCTGATTGCAATTTTGAGATTTCATTCATGTGCACTATGTTCAGCAGAACCATCCGTTTCATGCGTGGTGAAAATGATGTAGCAGCTTCCTCATAAATATTGTCCAACTTTGGATGAATTTACATTTGTGATTTGCCATTGAAAAATGAATTGTTCAATGTCATGGTCGTCCAGTTTAGTATTGACTGAAACATACATAACATGTTAATTGTTGAAAGCTATATCCACAAAAATTATTCAATGAATAAAGTTATCATCTCACTTATGTCATTGTACAACAGTACCGACATAATAAAAGCAAAATTACAATTTAGATAATGATATTTCTGAGGAAGCAAAGAAATTTTTTTCTTCCCTTGTGGAAATCATTGTTTGACATTACCAATATATACAACCCAGTATTCAGAGAACAGTGTAGGGTGATATGAGATGACTGGATGCCAGATGATGTACTGCACATATGCAGCCTTGCAAATATAGACATTCTGTAGAAAGGAAGGAAAGAGGTTAAATTGTGTTTGCAAAAGTAGTTTTAGGTGTCGTGTGGAGAAAATATTTGCTGAGAACTTAAAAGTTACAAGAATGTAGCAGCTTTAGTATGCATTATTTTCATAGTTTCAAATTTTCTTGGAGCATGTAGTGTATCATGCTTTGATTATTTTTTAAATTTATTTATTTTATCTGAAGGCAGTTATTAATTACTCATGTATCCACAAATTTCTTCTTGTTTGAAGACTGCATCATGTTTTAAAATGGTGCACGATTGTATTAGCCCTAGCAATAGTGGCTGAAATGTTGGTATATCATTTTATAGCTGTCTTTGACCCAAAATAAATTTATAAAAACCGACTGCTGTCGCAAAAGTATATAAACATACATTACTCATAAACTTCATTTTTTCTTCAAGACAAGGCACCAGTTTGTCATGGCAAAAATTAGTGTTTGGTGAAGCCAAATGTGCAGAAATTATTTGGTGCTGTATGTCCCAGCATTGTCTGTAAAATCATATACACATTTTTTTCCCTTTTACTAGTATTCATACAATTAAAAATCACAAAAGAACAATATAAGAGATGAAAAAGCAGTTTTTCAGGAAATATCCCTTTTGTCTCTTAGAAAAGAAGTTCATTCACACCTCTTTTAAGTGTAAATGAAGTAAAACAAGTATTTTGATTAATGACACTCTTTTAAAGCTATTTTACTCAAATTCAGAATAAAATGCAATACACAACTCATAATTTTTTAATTAGTTCTGTATATATTAATGTTCGTCTCCTTATTGTTATTTATAGAATGAAGTGTAACTGAATGAAAAGAGAAATGAGAAAGGCATAGCTATATTCTTTATTGGGACTAAGTTCTTGAAATATTGAAGTACATGGTCCAGTCACGTTAATGTGACCACTACCTATGTTTGACATCAGTGTGCAATAACTACTCACAGAAAGCAGGTGGCAGCAGTAGTAGTAGTGGATGGTATACAAAGCATGCCTGTGGGATGCTGAAAACAGTGCAGTTGTTGTTGTAATTTGGGAGTGGGGCGATTTATCTGATGTTCAAAAGGGTACTGACATTGGCTTTTGGGCCAGGGATGGAATTTTTTCCAAAATGGCTGAGTTTGTAAACTGTTCATGTCATTTTGGAAGGTACAGTGATCAACAAAAGTATGCATCTATCCTTGGGGACAATTACCACCTCTACATGCAGTTTGGTTTTTCTCGGTGCAATGGCATCTACCAGCAGGACAGTGCAAAGTGTCACACTGCTTGCATTGAATGTGCGTGGTTTTATGTGCACTATGATGAATTTACCAAACTTCCCTGGCCACCAAACTTACCAGAGCTAAACAAATTCTAGAATTTGTGGGGCCAGCTTGATTGGGCTGTTTGTGCTGTGGATCCTCAGTCAAGAAACCTAGCACAACTGGCCACAGCAGTGGAGTTGGCATCACTCCACATGCCTGTTGGTACTTTTCCGAACCTCACTGACTCTTTTTCTGTACATCTCACAGTGGTCTATGCTGCAAAAGATGGTTATTCAGGCTTTTGAGGAATGGTCACATTAAGTAACTAGAGGGTACATTTTTGTAAGATGTGTAAGATCTTACTGAGGATGTTTCCTATTTCATGTTTATGTAATACTTTTTCTGAACTGAACATACATATGACTAAATTATTGAGGCTTTTGTGGCGACTCATTTATGTATTGCCTGTTGGCTTCTATTTCAGGATCTTCAGCCAACAGTCGCTAGCAAATTTTTTTATGTTTTGCCTCTACGCGTGGTTGATGTTGTGAAAGGTTCACCCTCCATTGCCAGTGGCAGACTGGAGTCAATACAATGGGCTGAGATATGAACCTATTGCGCTAAAGTCTGAGGGCTTTCCCCTGGTCATTATCACTATGGTTCTCCTCTTACTACCTGCAACTGCCATTTGCAGCAGCATGGAGATTCAGGATGTGTTTGTTTTGAGGCTTTCTTCTTTCTTGCTGAAACTGTTGCCATGTTTGTGAGTTTCTGTGGCTGCCCTGAAGAAGTGTGCATTGTAGCTCTTCTTCTCAGTGAGAACTTCTGTGTCAGCAAATTTTATTAAGTGATCCGTCTCACACAATGTGTGCTACGAACATGATTCGCGGGTATTCACAAGCTTGCTAACACTGTCTTCCTCCAACTTTGGCATTACAAATTCAGAACACTGTCTAGCCTATGATGCGTCTTTGCAGTCTACGGTGCCAGTGAACTTGAATTTAAAGTGATTTGTGTTATCAGTAACAGTAAAATATATTTGTTAGTAGATAGTTTTATGATTGAAAAAATGAAAGGTATTAATATTATATGGGCTATAAATTGAAAGTAATAGCTTGTTCAGAAGAACATGGAAACAGAGCAGCTGAGCGGCATTTTGGCTCTCCACCACCAGAAAAAACCGTTTGTGATTGGAGGCCTAGTAAAAAAGACTGCAAAAAATAAGGAAGACTAAATGTGTAAATAGAGGATGAATACGAGATGACCAAACCAAGAAGATGATAATTTTCAGAATTTTAAATGACAGTTCAGTTTTATAAACTAAGATTTTTTTTAGCCTGGCTGCAATCTAATAATAAAATTGGTAAAAATGTTATTTCTTAAAAAATTGCTTAAAAATTAAGGTGCATCTTATAGTTCATACTGTCTTATAGTCTGGAAAATAAGGTACTTATTATGCAGCAGATGGAGTGTCCACTGCTCCTCAGATTGCATTCCAAGAGTTGCTCATCACATCTGAGGTGCTGCAGCTCATGTATTCATCTTGCACATGTTACAAGTGTATTAATCATTTCTCTTTTCTGGCTTAGTTAATGACGACACTGGACTTGGCACCCTGTAAACTTAAGATACGGTAAAGCTACATAAGTGACATCTTTGTCGTGTGGAAATGTGGCGAGGATCAGCTCAGTGAATTTCTAAGATGTCTGAACAGTCTCTATGCCAACATAAAATTTACTATTGAGATAGCAAAGGATCGACTTCTGTCTTTTCTAGAAGTGCTGCTTACAAGAATTGTGAGAACTTGGGCCACACTGTGTTCTGAAAACAAACACACATGGACTCATATCTGAACAAACTGTCAGACCATCACCTAAGGCAAAAAGTCATATGCTTGTAATATATTAATATGATTGTTATGTGTATTAGATGGACATGTGAGCTACAGCACCTCAGACATGAGGGGCAACATCTGGAGTTTGTTCTGAGGGGCAGTGGGTGCTCCACCAGTTGCATAAGAAGTTTCCCATAACCTAACACTTTTAAAAGTGACACACTAGAAGGAGAAATGTTGGGTACAGCTTTCCTGCCATACATTCTCGGGCTTATGGGCAGAATTATCCATATATTGTGTGAACAGAGCATGTAAAATATTTCCAAAATGGACCAAGAAAATCAGAGAGGAAAAGGATAAAAGGGACCCTCTGGCAATGTTGGGAATATACCACATACCATGTTGTACATTAGGAAAGCCTGTGTTGCAATGACTGGATGATCCATCAATACCAGAATTATCAAACCAAAATGGTATTGCTGGTTGGGGCAAGTGGAGAGATTGGCAATTGCAGAGCACACAGTGTGAAAGCAACCACACATTAAAATTTGCTGTCACACAGGTTCTCACTGTGAAGAAGAGCTACCATACCCATCTGTTTAGGGAAGCCACAGAAATTCACAAACATGGCAAAAGCTTGAACAAGAAAGAAGAAAGCCTCGAGGTAAATTGATCCTGGATTCCTGTGCTACAGTGAATGACCATTGCAGGTAGGAAGGAGAGATCCATGGCATTATAACCAGATGCAACAGGCACATATAGGCTAATCTTTGTACATAAGCTCAACTCTTGTCTGCCACCAGCAATGTGGGGTGGATGTTTAACAATACCATCTACTCGAGCAGGCAAAAAATTAGGAAAATTGTTAATCATGAGTTGAAGATCATGGCACAGAAACCAGCAGTCATACATATGACTGTCCACTTCATTTTGCAAATACTGTACATGGCCAGTGAATTCAGTTTTGTAGGAAGCTTGCCTATATTACAGAATATTTGTATAAAATTTATTTTATAGACAATCTCCAGTGTCTCATTGCTCTATCAGTATTTCATTATTTCTAACTGTACTACATTTATACTGATATCAAAATCTACTATATTTATATATTTAGTGGTGAAAAAATTAGAAATTTTCTTCTTTTGCACACCATGGCAAGTGTAAGAAGCCGGTTGATACCTACAAAGATCAGATTGGATATTTGTGTTGATAACTCTTTGTCGTAACTGATAGCTTTAGCCTTAAAAATCTCTGATTGCACTTGGGATCCTTCTGAATTGCTCCGTTGGTGGCTCATCATCTGGAATAATATGGTATATTGTGCATTTCAAAAAATCTTCATGTCTCAAAAACAAAGTAATAAGCAGAAGTGCTGTAAGGGTAGGACACACGTATCAGATTCCACTGAAATACTGAAATAATTAAAAAGTGATTAAAGTGTTTTTATGTTTCTGTACCAACTGCTGTCTTTCCTCTTATTTCATCTGCTTTCTAATTTCTTTTTGTTATGTGATGCAACTAATTTGTTGAGTAACAGTCTCAAATTACTGTAGGAAATTTCAACATCAACATCTATCCCCCTGTTCATTGTTACACCTGAACCAGCAACTTCCAGCACGACAAAGATAGTATATAAATGGAAACCAGTTACTGATAAGGTGAGTTTCATTTTCATTGTTATTAATTCCAGAATAATGCATGTTTGTGCATGAGTATGGTACAAAATGAAGAGAATGATGTTAACTGCATGATATTTTACTTCTTGTGATAATTTTTGCATGAATACCACAGGAACTGTGGGTTTAAATTATGCTATAAACACAAAGTTAACTGTCTACTTTAATGTGTAACAAATACAATTATGAAAGCATATGACTGTGTTGTATTTGTTAGAAATAAGTTTAAAATATGAGTTACTCACATTTGAAGGATTAAAATTATGTGAAACCACATAGCAATTTTGTAGAAACACACCAACAGGAGAATTTCATGTAAATGCAGTTTCTTTGATGGAATAAATTCCTTAATTACCAACTAAAAGTGAGCCAATAGCAATTTTTTTCTTCGTGATATTATTTCAAGAAAAATTTAGTATGAAGAAGTTCTAATATAGTCAATTATGCAGATTTTCATAGCTGTGGATAATTTTCTAGTAATTTTGGCTAACAAATTGACTTTTCATTGTATAATTTTTTCCTGGCACCAGTGATCTGCATTCTCAAAGAATAGTGATCTGCAACAGGTGTATAACCATTACCAGAATTATACCGTCACCAGAGATGGGTGTTGTGTTAGCATGTAGTAACGTTATGAGCCAGAACTACTGACTGAAATGTATGACATGAAGTGCAGTTCACAATTCTAATTCAGCTGCTGTCCCTGTTAGCATTGTGTTTTGTTCTTTTGATTCCAAATGTTTACAGAACCCCATGTGTTACTTCGACACATACAAAAGTGGATCTTGTTCACCTTTGGCTGTTATCAGACCCATGCTGATTGTCATCTTATTCCCTTAGGCAAGATTTGCCGAGTAGAGTATCATTCATAGCTGGTATCAATTTAACCTTAAATGCCACTATTCATTTATCCTCAGCCATATGAACATTTACTGTTGCTGGTATGGTGACTTGTATGAATTCAGTGTAAACTGTGTTACTTATATATTCTCCATTTCTCATAACTAAAATATCAAAGAAACCAAATTAATGATATTTGTATCTAAATATTAACACAGAAATTGCTGATAGTCAATCTACACCTTAATACTGTACTTGTCTGTGGTAACATCATCATGTTGCTCACTACACTTTGCCAATACTTGGCATTTGTGCCAGTGAAATGTCTGCTGATGAGAAGTACAAATGTTGGCATAAAAACTCAGAAAATTATCCTGTATGTAACTGTTCACTGTAGGGAAAGTCAGATATATAATGTGAGTGCCTTGTAACAAGTAAGTGAGATAGGAAAAAAGTTTAAATGCTTCTTATGTATCCCATTAGTTGCAAACTAGATTCCATTTTGTAGCATAATGTAAGAAAAATCTGAATTATCTAAAATCTCAGGCAACACTAGAATTCAAAAGGGTATATTGCTTAGTGGATAATCAACAAAATGAAAAGGATAATTGCTACTCACCACATAGAGGAGGTGCAAGTCACAGGTGGTTGCAGTGGAAAAGACTGCTAAACATTTAAGGTTTTGCTAAAAAAAAGTGTTTTTTCTGAAACAGAAAACACACATATGCATCCTCACAAGCATAACTTAAACACATGCAGCCACTGCCTCCAGTCACTTGGGCCACAGCATCCAGAGACAGTGGTCATGTGTGTGTGTTACGCTTTCGTGACTCGCGTGTGTGTGTGTGTGTGTGTGTTTGTGTTTTTTTTAAAAAAAAAAGCTTTTTTTGTCCAGAAACTTAAATACTTAGCAGTCTTTTTAATTATGCCCATCTGTGACCTGGCACCTCCTCTATGTGGTGGCTATCCTTTTCATTTTGTTGTTATTCCATTTTCATTTTGTTGTTATTCCATCGTGGACTTTCCATTTGTGGAATATCATTGATATATATAGTAATAAATACAGTGAACCAAGAACATAACATTGCATTATCCCAAGCTTTTCACCACTTCACCTAGATTCATATTTGTTTACAGTTCGTTAATGCTGGGGAAACATTTTGCTCAATTTTTTGAATTTGACTGGAACATTTGATAAACTTTCATTTAATTCTATAGAGCTAGAATTAAGCAAGACTATACCATTTTACATACAGTGAGATGCTTTTTTTCACTGAATGGTGTAAGTGCCGCATTCATAAAGAATAAATTAATTTCATATTACTGAAACTTTCCTGAAGCCAAACTGCAAGTGTGACAACAAATAAACGTTTAGTGTCTGCTTTCTGAATGCAGTGAATGAGCATCTTTCATAATACAATTTGTGTGGTTGTCATATTGTAGACCCTGAGATAAGGAGAGGCGGGAGGGTTTGTTTGAAAACACTAGCAAGTAAACAAGTATGTTTATGAGAGCTGAGTTCACTGCAAATATTTAAGTGAACATCCAGCTGACATTGCCTCTGATCAAATTTAATAAAACAACAAGCAACATAACAGTATGGCACAGTGTACGCATATTCCATTGCAATCTGTAATGTGTTAAGTGTCAGATGTAAACAGAAGGAAAAGTTTAAAGACAATGTTTTCAAATAAAATAACTCATTGAATTGGTAAAGGATTCTGTAAAAGAGGTGAGATAATGGTCGAATTTATCATCAGCATGAAGCTTTATATAAAAGAATTTGTAGGAGGATAAGAAAAAATCAATGTGGAATTAAAAAGAAAGTATCTCAAATTTTTAATATACATCTGGTGATGGCCAAAACTCACATGGTAGAAGTTCATATTTGTTTATTATTATTAAACATTGGGAAGTCCAGGATCGAACAACAACAATGTGAAAGGATAGATCACTACTCACCATGTAGAGGAGGTGTTGAGTTGCAGAAAGGCACAATGGAGAAGACTGCTAAAATATTAAAACTTTTGGACAAAGTCTTTTTTTACAGTAGAAAACACACACACAGAAATTCACACAAAAATAGCTCACAAACACACAACCACTGTCTCAGGGTGCTAGGACCTGACTGTGACTGCATCGGAGAAAGCAGCAATCCACTGTCCACTGGGATCCCAGTTCTAGCTCCCTGACATAGTGGCCATGTGTGTGTGTGTGTGTGTGTGTGTGTGTGTGTGTGTGTGTGTGTGAGCTGTGCTTGTGTGAATGTGTGTGTTTTCTACTGCAGAAGAAGGACTCTGCCTGGAAGTTTTAATATTTTGGCAGTCTCTTTCATTGTGTCTGTCTGTGAATAAATGCCTCCTTTACATGGTGAGTAGTAATCTATACTTTCCATACTGTTTAATATAAAACTGTGTGATTAGAATAACCTTCAGATATTACTGTAACTATTAACACAATAGCTAGTCATCATCTAGAAAAAACACTACTTGTGATAAAACAGTGGCTGTTATACTGATCCCTTAGCATGGGATGTACTGATTTAAATATGTGATAAGGATGTAGTGATAGATAACACTTTGCTTTTGGTTCAGTGGGAATTAAACTTTGTAAAAAAATAAATGTATAAAAAGTTAAAAGAATGAGTTAAAACAATTTATACTCTTTAAACATTAAATCATTTATCTTTAGTAAATGTATAACTCCATCTTTAATTTTTCTAAAAAAATCCTCTTCATTATATTGACAGCAAAATCTTGTTGAAAAGACCACCGACAATGCCATATCCTCAACAAAAACTGAAAAACTGAACATTGCTACACAGTTGCCCATACAAACAAATGCTCAGACAGTCCCTTCATCAACTGTGAGCAGTACTGAAGCAACATTACCATTGTCATCATCAACCATGACTGTATCCCAGATCACAGATAACATATTGCGTGGAGTACCTAAACTTGAGACTGCTGCTACCATTCTATCTGGCATCAGTAATCCACAAGAGATGACAACCCCAGTGATCAGTGCAAGTGAATCAACAAGCAAACTATCCACAGTTGAAAGGATTGGTAGCACACTTTTACCATCAGTGCCAACGATGAAAGAAAGAGTAGCTACTAGTGCTAGAGTAACCACAGAAAGATTCTTGTCACAACCAGCAACATCACCATCACCTCCGCTGAGTATTAGAGGCTTGATTTCGAGGGTTCTGGTAAGTACCTGTACATTGGTAATCTGGAACAAATAACTGTTACAATAAAATCACCAATAAAAACAAATTACTAAAATAAATACATGCAAAATAAAAGGTGTCTTGTGAAGTTATAAGTTAATGTACTGAAAGTTTGCTTGTTTTGCGTAACAGTGAAAATAATACAATTCTTCCAGAATGAATTTTTCACTCTTAAGCATAACATTTGCTGATATGAAACTTCCTTGCAGATTAAAATTATGTGCCAGACAGATACAAACTTGGGACTTTTTTCTTTCACAGCAGAGGCAAAGGTTCCAAGTCTGAGTCTCAGTCTGGCACACATTTTTAATCTGCAAAGTAGTTTCATATACCTCTTGCTTTGAAGGACGATTCTACAGTACTCAGATCAGTAGGTATTTGGTGCTCACTGAGAATGTTGATATAGAAACATATTAATCTAGATGCTGGCGGTGAATTGTTTTTGCACTTGTGACTTTTACATTAGTGTTGTCGTTTTACATGTGTTTGACTATATGGAATTTACTTTGTTAGTTTAATGAGTGATGAGGCAGTCATAAGGGCTTGGTACAGCTTACAAATCTTATGTTCAGTAGCTATTCCAGATTAGCAAATGCCATACCTTCCCTGGTAAATATTTTACAACAACGAAATTGATTCCCTATGCGCCCCCCCCCCCCCCTCCCCCCTTCTACCCTCTTGTACCCCCTCTCCACTGCCAATAAGAGATATTATTCAGAAGTCATACAGGACTTGAGTAGGAAGAACTGATTGGTTTAAGAATTTTGTGGGGAGTAGACAAGTAAGTGTGGTGTCTCCATTATTGTTTTTAGTGGTGATGGATGAAACAGTAAAACAGACAAAAGTTGCTTATAGAAGAAGAGAGATGAAGTTACTGCTACCTACTGCTTATGTTGTGTTGTGGGAAATTAACAGAAAGGATGTACAAGAGCAGCTGGACATAACTAAATGAAAAAGTTGGGAAATGAGGCATGAAATGCCCTATGGACAAAAGTAATATTATGGTGGTAACCAGGAAAGATGCAGGAGGGAAATGAACAATTAATATTAAAAGGAAGGAAATTGAAATTGTGGACAGTTTCAGTAATTTAGGAAATGAGATAATGCAGAATGCAAAGGTGGAGGCTGAAATTAGCCAAAGGTGTAACAGAGCAATGCAATTTGCAAGGGTATGAGGAGCTTAGTCTGGGAAAGGGAGCTGCCAATGAAATGTATGTAAGTGCTGCACAAGACGTACTGTACAGACATATGGATATATGCATCCAAACTAGTGAAATGAAATTACAAAGATGTACTTTAGGAAAAATGAGGAGAGACAGAGTGAGAAATGAAGATGAAAAAAAAGGAAATTGGATTAGGAAAGTTGAATGACATACTTGAGAAGAGTAGGTCAAAATGGTTTGGACATGTAAAGAGAACGAAAGGAATGTCAAAACAAATGATGGAGGCCTAGTTTGAGAACAAGAAGGAAACCCAGAACAAGGTGGATTGATTTGATCAAGACCAGTATAAGACGAAGGAATCTGGACTGAAACAAAACAGTTACAGAAGAAGAATGGTGGAAAGTGGAGAAGTACCATAAGTGTCCCATCCCACCTTGATGGTGGATAACAGGAAACAAAGATGACAATGAACTTTCAAATATTGACAGTGGGGATACTCTCTGTCGTGATGTGTTCAGTGCCTGTCATCTCCACACATTCAATTAATATAGTGATGTGTCAGTTATATATTTGTTCTCTTTTCCTTGAGCACTCACATGAAATTATAAAATATTATGAAAAGGATAGTTCCTACTTGCAATATTACAAAAAGTTTGATTTCACAAGAAACTATGTTTATTTCCTTTGACAATCTGCTTGTAAGAAGATGTAAACAGAAACTACAAACAAACAAAATTGAGCAAGACCCACTGCTCATGCACCGATGAATGATTGGTGAGACATAGACACTAGCATTCACACTGCTGCTCTTTTTTTAGATTTAGTGCAAAGACTCCCTCTCTGAGTGGTGAAATGGTTGCAGAGGCAAGCATTTGGTAGTCTGTGTAATTATGTGAGGGGAAGAACATTTATTCTAAATCTGGGAAAAGATTAAGAATACAAAAGCTAAAGCAAATTTCGAAATTTCAGTATGCCTATACATCATCCGCCATTCATCTGCAGATGAGTGTTTATGCTAATCTCTTACTTTTTGACTCTCTTCTGGACTTCTACTATCATAGTAAATTAACATTTATTTATCATTTTTACAGGGAAATATTACACCAAACTTGTCAACAGCTTCAACTATTGGAAAGTCTACTGCATCTCCAGTAATGACAGTGACAGCCAAAAGACAGCTGACAACTATGACATCACTACCAGTAAGTTCCTACATAACTGAAAGACTGGTGACAGTAACTCCTGTTGCCCCACTGACAAATAATTCATCTTCAAAACCTGTTGACATGTCATCTGCATCTGTAGAAACTAAAACAGTTGCTCTGACCACTAAACCAGCAACTTCACAACCGACCACTGCTAAGGCTGCACCTGCCACAGTAACAACTATTAAGACAACAACCAAAGCTACAACTGTGAAACCAGCTATTGTGACCATTGCTACATCTCTCATGACAACAACTTTGAAACCTACCAACCACAAGTCATCAACCTCTAAACCCTCTACACCAAAGCCTACAACTTCCAAACCTACCACAGCAAAGCCAACAACTCCCAAAGCAACCACACCAAAGCCAACAACTCCCAAACCTACCACATCAAAGCCAACAACTCCCAAACCTACCACACCAAAGCCAACAACTCCCAAACCTACCACACCAAAGCCAACAACTCCCAAATCAACCACACCAAAGCCAACAACTCTCAAACCCACCACAGCAAAGCCAACAACTTCCAAACCCACCACAGCAAAGCCAACGACTTCCAAACCCATCACACCAAAACCAACAACTTCCAAACCCACCACTCCAAAGCCCACTACTTCCAAACCTATGACACCAAAGCCAACAACTTCCAAACCTGCTGCACCAAAGTTAACAACTTCCAAAACTACAGCACCAAAGCCTACAACTCCCAAACCAACCACACCAAAGCCAACGACTCCCAAACCCACCACTGCAAAGCCAGTGACTTCTAAACCCACTACACAAAAGCCTACAAGTTCCAGACCCACCACACCAAAGGCAACAACTTCTCAGCCAGCAGCACCAAATCCTAATACTTCTAAACCAACACAAAAAATTACCCGTCCACTGGAAAATACCATATCCACAGTTGCTCAAACTACTTCTGACTCAACTTCCGCAACTTATACTCCACCTCCTGTTACTTCTCCTAGAAATTCACTTGCATACTCATCACTGAACACTGTGGAATCAGGCATAAAACATGTAGAAAGTGAATCTGTGCATGAAAGAAATAGCTGGCAGACACTAGACAGACAAGGTCGTCTAGAAGAACTCTCTCTTCTTAATATTCTGGTAAGTGATATATTATTCAATTATTAATTTTTGATTTAATGAAATAATTATACTAAAAGTTAAAACTTATCTAATCAGATATATTGTTTAATTCATCAATAAAGGCTGAAAATCACTGTGTGAAATATATTTTCTTTGTTCCTAAACTAATAATGTACTTGCTGAAATAGAAAAACAGCAAATATACCAAGTTAATGTATACCATATTCTGTACATGAATTTCTCCCCTTTATTTATATAACAGTACCAGTAGAAAACTTTTAATACTTGTTCAGCCTGCTTTACTCTATAATTTCGTTGTAGAACTGTCATTTGCTTATGAGTGGAGTTGTGCAGTTGGTTTCCTTCTCATTGTGCCCACTGAAAAATAGTTGTTATTTACGTAAAACCTATTTCAGTTTTATGTGGAGTTTTGTTTGATTTGCTGAGCAAACAGTAAAATTGCCATAATTTATTATCTTATAAAACAGTAAAGAAATATTGGACAAGAAACCGTAGGTAGCATGACTGTAAGATTAGTAAACAATAGGCTAGTTTGGCTGATGACAAAAATGTGTGAAGGAAAGCATTCTGGATTGAATTGAGGGTCTTCTGTATACAATTAATTTCTTTTATTCGAGATTTAGAACTTCCATCAGCAGAAAAGCAACCATTCAACTAAAATTAAAAACTGCTCAGTGAAGTACTAGGTGCTGTAAGCCAGTGATGCACTTACCAGATTATACAGTCACAACATAGGCACTAGGCTATCAAGATGACAGAGCAAAACTCATTGTGTGTCGTGTCTGCTTGTGTATTAATGCCATACCATTATAAACCTAGTACGGATATGCACTTCATATTATTACTTGACAGGTTGTCTAAAAAGGAAAACAGTTTGCATGAATACTATATTTATCAAATTCACATATCAAATAATTCCTAATTGTTCATACACTGTTATACTGCTTAATTTTATTATAGCCTTTTTTCATTCTGGGATAAGCCACGTCATTGTCTCACTGCTTGAGAAGTGATAATTCATATTTTAGTTCTGTTATGATGCTAAAATGTTACTTTAGTCTAACAACAAAGTTCACAACTTCTGGCTATGCTTTGTTTCTAGAAATGTTTTATTTACCTGAGCTTACAGCTCCTATTATGCATACCAGTTAGTGTGCAGGCAAATGCTTCATAAAACTGGTGGTCTATGTGTTTCCTCAAGGCAATGTACTTGATACAGGACTATTTACGACAGTTGGGTAAATGTGATTCCCTGTATTGTCCAGCCGCTACTATTCATTACTGAAAGTGGCTGACAATGTGATATTTAAAAATAAATGTCAAATAACCCATGCAGTAACTTTCCAGAAAAGCTCGACACTAAAAAAGCCATCCTAGCCAGCAAAGAGTCTGGAATTACCAAGTTCTGTACACTTACATTGTATTTAGCACCAACAAAAATGATGCTTATTTTTTCTCATGTGGAAGCAACTCATGACATTGGCTACAATCAGCTGCATACAGATTATTTTTACATGTTTCATATATGATAACTAAACCTTCTATCATAAAATGCTCTTGCTCTTCTTCTCACACATTGCTATCACTTTCTGTTTTATTTCAGAAAGCAAGTATTTTTAGCCATAGAACATGTATATACATTTATTTGAGTCTGTTGTCAACAGTTGTACCAGGTCTTTAGAAGAAGTAATCATTATTTCATTATTCGTACATCACAATTGACAATGTTTTCCATTGTAATTTATTGTAACCAACACCTTAACATAATTTAATGTCATGTTGTTTCGAACTTAGACTCCAGAAACACAATGATAACAGAAGTTTCAGAATGAAGAAAATGCTTAGAAGTGGGTGTAGGTAGAAACTTACTTTCAGGTGGATAATGAGTTCTGTGTTGGTAACAGTAGTAAAATTGAAGGGGTATAGTATGAGCAAAATGGAAAGGAGAATGGAGGTACAATGTTAGGAGTGAGCAAGATATGAGAGGAGGAGGGTAAGGGAGTAAACGGGTGAGGGGATATCTGAGAATGTACATTAGTGACAGTTGAGTCCAGAGGAATTAGAGGAATGGATGCTGTCCTGCTGAATCACTCCTACCCCAGCCCCTTACCCTCCATCTCCATCTACTTGCCCTGAGACAATACATTAACAGTCAGTGATGCCACAACCATGGAGGCAGCAGAGTGGAAGCTCAAAATGTAGTAGAGCTATACAGATCTATATCTCTATGTGCCCCGCACCATTCATCTGCAGGTGTGTGGTTGCATACCATTTTCTGTTATCAGGCTCCAAAAAAATGACTGACACCTGATTTTTCTTTTTAGGCACAAAATGTTGGTAGCAGGCAAGAACAAAGGAAAGTGAATCTGGCTGATAAGGTAAGCAATCTGTGATATGTAGTAGTTAGTTTACTTTCACTGTTACATGTTGTTGTGAAATATTATCATCAGTTGATATGCTTCACATGAGAAATTTTTCTGTTCTTGACTTGATTTGCTCCATATATTTTCCATAAACTATAAACTGGTATTTATGCCTATATTTATGATGAGGGAAGAGTTTCTGTGCATCATCTGCTGAAGACAAGGCTAAAAACTACTCTAATAATAATAATAATAATAATAATAATAAAAAGAGCCTGAATATCAAACTTTAAGTTTTTCAACATTTATTTGTGTCAATAGTAGCACAGAATGGAAACAGGAATCTACATCTACATTGACACTCTGCAAGTCACCATATGGTGCTAAATGGAGGGTACCTTGTACCATCACTAGTCATTTGCTTTCCTGTTCCACTCACAAATAGAGTGATGGAAAAACAATTGTCTATATGCCTCCATATGAGCCTTCATGGTCCTTACATGAATGTTGCCTGCAGAATAATCATTTGGCAGTCAACTTCAAATGCTGGTTCTCTGATTTTTCTCAATAGTGTTTCTTGAAAAGAATGTTGCCTGTTCTCCAGAAATTCCCATTTGAGTTCCTGAAGCATTTCCATAACACTTACACATTGTTCGAACCTGCTGGTATCAAATCTAGCAGCCCATCTTTGAATAGCTTTAATGTCTTCCTTCAATCTGACCTGGTACAGATCGTAACCACTCAAGCAGTACACAAAAACTGGTCACACCAGCATCCTATACAGAGTCTTCTTTACAGGTAGACCACTCTTTCCTAAAATTCTCCCTATAAACTGAAGTCGATCATTCACCTTCCCTGCCACAGCTCTCACATGCTCATTTCATGTTGTATTGCTTTGCTACATTACGCCCAGAAATTTAACCAATTTGACTGTGTCAAGCAGGTCACTAGTAATACTGTATCCAAACATTACAGGTTTGTTTTTCCCACTCATCCACATTAACTAACATTCTTCTATATTTAGAGCTAGCTGCCATTCGTCACACCAACTGGAAATACTGTCTAAGTCATCTTGTATCTTCCTCATAACTTGACTTTGAAACCTTACTGTGCACCACAGCATCATCAGCAAACAACCAGAAATTGCTGCCAAACCTGTCTACCATATCATTTATGTATATAGAAAACAGCAGCAGTCCTGTCACACTCCACTGGGGAACTGACAATACCTTGTCTCTGATGAACATTCGCCTTTAAGGACAACATATTGAGTTCTATTACTTAAGAAGTCTTCGAGCTAGTCACATACCTGTGTACTTATTTCATATGCTTGTAACTTTGTTGTTAAAAGACTGCAATGGGGCACTATGGCAAATGCTTTCCGGAAATCTAGACATATGGAATCTGCTTGTTCCCCTTCATCCATAGTTTGTGGTATATCATGTAAGGAAACATAAAGCTTAGTTTTGCAAGAGCAATGCTTTCTAAAACCATGCTGATTCATGGAATTATAATACTTGTGGCGAATAAAAGGAATAAATGTATTTGTGTTTATTTGGTCCAGTAAATCTTACACATACAGCACAGCAGGACAGGTCAATGCAAATATATCTTCATGTTTACATGATGTTTTCTGTTTATTAATAAATACATTTTTTCCAACTCTGATGTATAATTAAACAACTTTAGCTAGAAACCTACAATTGAAAATATATTTCCAGCTCTGACTTATAATTATACCACTTTAACTAGAAAATTAAACTGAAATTAAGAATAAATGGTCATGAATGATTACAGTCTTTATATGCTACAAGTAGATAGTCATATTTACACAATATTTTTGTATTTGATAAAGAATGTGGCTTTACACTTAACATTAACTTTCTTAGTCTCTCAAAGGTTTTTGGGGACTCTACCAGACTATAGAAGCAATGTATTAATAGATATTCTTTCAGTACTGCTTTAAATTTTTTAGCTCATTTATTACTTTAATTTCTTTTGAAAACCTATTGTAAATAATTTTACCATAGCATAGTGCTCCTTTTTGGCACAAACTGGTTTTTTTGGTCATCTGTTATGTTCTTGCAGACTTCATTTTTGGGGAGGACACTAGAATTTATTATTGCATATTTCTTAATAAACATTGCACTTTCAAATGTGTAAATACATGGAAGAGGAAGAATCCCCATCTTTTTAAATAGTGCTCTGCAGAATTTGTTCCTTTTTATTCCAGTCATGATTCTCACTATTTCTTTTTTGTCCTGAAGAGTTTTAGATAGGATGGTAAGTTACCACAGAAAATGATCCAATACTTCAGAATCAAATGCGTATTAGCATAGTAAACAGTCATGAGGCAGTTCTTTTGACAATGGTTTTCAAGCACTCTCATTAAATAACACATGGTACTTAGTCTCTTACATCTTCTATCAGTGTGAGTACCTCTAAGGTTAACTTGGAACCAGGAAAAATATTTTAAACATTGATCAAAGAGAGCTCTATGCACAGTAATGGTGTGGGAAATAATAGTAGCCTAGTAGCCGTGATGAAGCTGATGGAAATATCTCATTTATGCAGTCTGATGGTAGTGTTGAAATTCTGCAGTGTTATGACAAATGTTCAAAGGAACTGTAGAGACATTGTAGGTGTCCCCTTCCTCCTGGGTGTGGACACAATAGTCTCATATTCTTTGGTGGCATCTAAACTCTCTATTTTATGGGGGGGGGGGGTTGGAATCCTAGAAAAAATATTCCAGAATACTAACAAAAATTATAAGAACAGCAAAAATAATGCTTAATGATGAGTACATTTATGGTTTGGCTAGTAAATTTGAGGCTATGTGGAGTGTTATAAAAAAATAATCTGGGGGACACAGCAACATGTAAAACTACACTTATCACAAGAAAATAAAAAGTAGCCAACAGATTTAACAACTTTTTCCCTGGTGTTGCCGGTAATATGATAAAATCAAACTTTAATAAGGACACTTATTTATTTTGATCCAACATCAACTGATTACAAAAAAAGGTTTTTCTTGTTCCAGTCTTCTGGATAAGTCAGAGCCTTACTTACTAGGGTTACATATTATTGGCTGGCACTTTTATCTACACAACTTTTTCTAAACAACAGAGTTACATATATGGACTATACATAAAAAAAAAATTGTTATTGCCATACTTAGATTAAGGAATCTACAGTTTGTAACACAGTATTCATATCTGACATTCAAATATTTACAGTTTGTGACACAGTCTAAGATCTGAGATTACATATATTTTTAGATAGATGGTCTTCCATCATACGAGTGTACTAAATCTAGAAACTCATCTATTGAATATGCAGGATTGTTTAGAAGCCATAATTTTAATTTCATTTTTATTTTTGTAATGGGCAATTTGGAGATATTAGGATGGAAGCAATTCAGTAGTTTTATGCCTGCATAGTGAGGGCTTTTCTCATAAAGTGTTGTTCTATGAGAGATGATGTGGGGTCTCTCTCTACCTCTAGTGTTGTGATCGTGTATTTCTTTATTAAGTGTTTTGTTACTGTTTACTGCCATAATGATTATCTTCAGCACATACAGGTTATGAACAGTTAGTATGTTAAATTCTTTGAACAAATTTCTGCAGGACTCCCTGGCACATTTCTTTCCCATAATTCTAAGTGCCTGCATCTAGTGTCAGGCCAAGAAATTTGGTCGAGTATTGTTTTTTAATGTATTCGTCACCCATTAAGATTTTGTTTTCATGAGTTTTTTGCCTCCCAAGATCAAATTCAATATAGACAGATTTATTTGTGTTTAATTTTAGTTTGTTTTCATTAAAATACTGCAGAATTAAGCCTGCTGCAGTATTGGATTCCACTTCGAGCTGTGAATAGCTTGGATTGCTGCATATTAACGTGGTATCATCTGCATATAAGATAGCTGTTGCATGGTTTGTTATGGGCTGTATATCATTTACATAGATAATAAAAAGAAGTGGTCCTAATATTGACCCCTGTGGAATACCAAAATTTATGTCAGTGGTGTTTGATTTCTATGCTCCCTCTGTAGTGCTAATAGACACAAATTGCTTCCTATTTGTCAAGTAGGACCTCATCAGATTATGGGCTGTGCCTCGAATGCCATAGTCTCACAGTTTGTCCAGCAATATGGTCATATCAACACAGTCAAATGCTTTTTGTAAGTCTAGAAAGATGCCTCATACATGTTCTTTATTATCTATTGCTTGAGTGACACCTTCAATTAAGTTGGATGTTGCTAATGGTGGATAACCCCTTGACAAACCCATACTGCCCCTTAGAAATCACTTTTTTGTATACCAGGAAGTTCCAGATTCTTATGTATATTACTTTTTCAAAGATTTTGGATATTATTGGAAGAACAGAAATGGGTCGAAAGTTTTCTACTAAATTCCTGTTTCCTTTTTTTAAAAATAGGCACAACTTGGCAATTTTCAACTCATCTGGAAATAGACCATCTTCCATATGAGAATTGATAACTGTTGATAAAGGTGATGCAATTTTATGTGTACATTTCTTAAGAGTGTCCAGACTAAGACCATCATATCCTGCTGCATGGGAATTATTTAAGCTACTCACTATTTTAATTATTTCTTCTTTACTTGTTGGCATCAAAAATATACTTCCTGACACTGGTGTTCCTCTGAATTTGTATTTATGATTTTTAAGCTGATTGTGTATGCTGGAGCCAACAGAAGCAAACTAATTGTCAAATAGATCTGCTATCTTATTTTGATCAGTTTCTATTGTGCCGTTTATCATCAAGTGATTTTCAGTTGTAAGTTTCTCAGATTTACCAATTTCTCTATTTACTAGTGACCATGATGTTTTGGAGATATTATTTGAGTTCTGAATGACACTTTCAAAATGTTTCTGTTTTTCTGAAATTAGGAGGTCTACATAGTATTTCTGATACTTTTTGAACTCTTATTTTAATTTTTTATTGCTCAAGTCATTTAACATAGCATACTCATACCATCTTAGTTTTTCTCTAGCCTCAGTGACTGAACTTGATATCCAGTTTCGGGTTACAGCATGTGACTGAATTTCTTTTTTATTAATGGACAGGCTTGATTAAGAATGTAGAATAGTTCACTCGAGAATTTGCCATAACTATGAAGTGGCATTAGAACACTGTTCCAATCCACATTCCTTAGCATATTAGTCAACTGAGTTATATTTTGGTCTGTATTCATCCTAATATATCTATAGCAACTGTGTGTAGGAACCTTTTTTATGTGCACACTTAGTTCTACTGCATGGTGGTCTGACAAAGCAATAACAGGAGATGTAAGATCGTAAAGACGAATACCAGTGATTATGTTATCTATTGCAGACTGGCATGTTTCAGTCTCCCTGGTTGCAGTGTTTATCAGGTATCTTACATTATATTCAAGCAGAGTATTCTTGAATAGTCTAGTGTGTAACTTATCTGCTAATACATTTATGTTGAAATCTCCTATAATTACTAACTTGTTCAGGTGTGATATAAAAACATTCTCTATCATGTCACAAAACTTTGTTAAGAAAACTTCGAAGTTTCCACCTGGCGGTCTATATAAACATATAACATAAATTATGTTCCTTCTAATGAATATTTACTTACATTTACAGAATTAAAATCAAATGTGCTCTTTACATACATTGATACACCCCCAAGCCAATGAATGTAAAATAAGTGCATGTAGAGTATCAACGTACATCAACCTTGTCTCAAAAGATGAAATGGCAAAAGCAGTAAAAGAACTAAAAATTACAACTCTGATAGTTTCCCTACAACAATATCAAAAAAGAGTGCACCAAACCTAATAGAAATACTTGCACACTTATTTGACTGCTCACTTCAAGCAGGCATTTTCCCTGATCTATTGAAAAATCTGCAGAATATAAAAAAAATGTGAGAGAGGTAATGTAAATAGCTACAGACCTGTTACAGTTTGCCCTTGCATTTCAAAAATGTTAGAAAAACGTTATCAAACCATGGAAACTCCAGGTTGTAATATCAACAATATAAGGAAAAGATAGATTACTGCTTACTGTAAATATGGCATGTTAAATTACAGACATGCATAACTAAAAGACACTTACACATTAGCTTCCAGTCATGGCCTTTCTCAGTAAAGGAACACACACACATTCATTCACACAAGCAAGCACACATCACACATACATGATCACCATCTCCGGTAGCTTGGACCAGAATGCCATTCCAGTCCGAGCTGCCAGAGATGGCTGTCATGTGTGGGTGAGTTGTACGTACTTGTGTGAATCAATGTGCGTGTGTATGTGTTTCCTTTACTGATGAAGACTGTGGCTGAAAGCTAATGTGTAAGTGCCTTTTAGTTGTGCCTGTCTGCAACTTAATGGGTCATCTTCATGGTAATTAGACAAAGATATGTATGATGAACTTATGGAATTCATAAATAAAAACATTACCCTCTGTAATGAGCAACACAAATTCAGAAATAGAAGGTTAACAACAACTGCATTTATGTGTGATTCAATTGTATACTAAGCCTGATGAACAAGAAACAGGAATTAACAGGAGTATTTATTGACCTACTAAAATCTTTTGATGTGGTGGGTCATAAGATTCTGCTGTCAAAGCTAGAAAAATATGGTATTTGATGTCTGTTCAACAATTTGATCAGTTTCTTCCTGAAGTATCTTAAGCAAGCAGAGTGCATCAGACACACAAATGTCAACCTGAGAACTATTCTGAATATTTGTCAGGCTATAAACTGATTAAATTTGGCACACACCAAGGATCAATAATGGAATCCTTTCTGTCCCTTCTGTACATAAATGATCTAAGCTTAGATATGAATTTTCCTCAAACGATCACATATGCAGAGGACACCATAATTCTCTTAAAAAGGGAAAGAAAGGAAGATTTAGAGCTATCACTAAAAACATTGTCACAAAACAGCTTAGCAAATGGGCACAAAAAACCCACACACATTACATTAAAATTCCACAATGCTTAAAACAAGGAAATGCACATCCCATTTGTCTCTATCAACTATTAAATAGTTGGTATCAGTACAGAAAAGAAATTCTTAGGGCTATGACTGCACAGTAGTGTGAAATGGAATAAACATATTGGATACCAATATGTAAAGCTAAGCAAGACATGCTACCTTCTTTGCCCTCTAAAAACTTGGTAAAGCAATAATGAACAAACATCACACCCTCTTTCACTCTCTCCTTAAATATGTAGTTACTTTTGGGGAAAACTCTAAACACCTAACAGCACTTTCACAGGGCCATTACAATCATGTTTGGATGCAAACCTTGAGACTCATGCATACCTCTGTATAAGATTACTGCTATTCCTCCTTTACTGTATATCTCTCTACGTGATGGAAGCTGTTATATTCTTTAAAATGGATGCAATGTATAAGGACTGCAGATTACAAATAAATTTGATCACCTTTCCAGACAAAACAAAACCTGTCATATGACTCAAATCATCACATCTCAAAATGTTACTTTCCACATGGGAGTTAAACTTTATAACAAACTTCCCAAAATATCAGAACAGTTACCTAGGTAAAAACATGTGGAAAACCTTTACAGTCATGTTTACAGCATAACTGCTAGTACTCGATTGAAGAATATTTAAATTTATAAAGTGTACTTTATAAATATTTAATGTATGATGTGTATTTTTGTAATTTTAAATAAGTATGCATAGAAATCACTTTCACCTACGTACTTACAAACTGATATAGCCAATGTCTTATGCATAAGCTGCTTTGTAGGCAATAGGACCAATCAAATATATTATACAGTGGAGATTACTGTTCATTATTATTAATTTGTTTATGATCAACTCTTAGTAGTCACTGTTACACAAAGCGCTATGAGATACAGTGAGACACTGCATATACCTGATTTCAGTTGTTTCAGGTGGACAGTTGAATACTTATTCCATCTTTTGTGACAGTAAAAGAAAGTGTTAATGTTGCATTTTGCAGTCATCCTTATGAGCTTGACTATGTCCTTTCCACATGTGGTCTGGGGCACAGAGCAAGGTGGTTAACAATGTATACCATTGTCAAGTGATGACAGACCACTGCATGCAAATGTAGGTCTGTAATGTACTTTCTTGCTTATTAATAAGCCTAAGAAAGGGAGATACTCATGATGAACAAAGATGACTACTAGAAAACCTGTGCCAAAAATGTCGGTTATCTTATGAATCTCAGATGATGTGAATAATTCACAATGACATAAATTAATGGAACTAGTGAGGTGGTAATATATGTGTATAGGTATGTATCTATCAGTGTGGTTATACAAATTATGATGCAGCAGCAAGACTGGTCAACAGAAACCTTCAGGATGTGCAACTTCCAGTACTGCTGGTACAAACACTTGACATAGAAAGTAATACTCATGCCTTTTGGAATTTTATGTTTCTTCTTCAGGGAGGAAAGAGGCACGTTGGGGAAGGCTGTAAACTGAGAAGGGGCAGTACAGGTGACTCAAACTTTGATTGACTGTGACTTCTCTGCTGTATGGAGGGAGGGCTGTTCTGTTCACTAGTGGCATATCATGTGCTGGCAAGTGCTCACAGAAAATGTATTCTCTTTCCATTTTTACAGAGTGGTTATTCACTAACAAGACTGTCAAACTTAAGGACAGAAAATCTGATAACTTCAGAAAATAAGTGTCTTTAATCTTTAAATATTGGTTTCAGCTTAAGATTAATGTTCACAGAGAACCATGTGAATGGCACCACCACAACTCCACTATTAATGCCAGGCAGTGAGGCACTGCATGATGCTGTAATGCATCACAGAGGTAGAAACTCTAACTTAAAGTAACTAGAATTCATAACATTTTGAATCAGTTACTCTGCACCTCCCATTCAGCACAATAGTGAAAACTCCATACCATCAGTTCTACAGTACTAGGTCAACAGTTATTTCTTCTAAGAAATGGCTTTGGTGTTAATGACACATGATACTAGTTTCCAGCCTTTGTTATTTAAAAATGTATGGCAGCTAAGGATTTTATAACATAAACCATGTGTCATCAGTGATAATTACTTGTCAATGTACCCTCCAGAACAGCTTACAATATTTGAGTTTGCAAACAGCTGTAATATTAACCTCAAAACGTTTTATGAAACTAATAAAAATTTACCACAGGTTTTTGTGTTGCCTTAATATAAATCTCATTTTGTGTATTTGATTCAATTCTTATAGTTAATTAGCAACTATTTAGCCTAACAGATTAAATGATAAGCAGGGTGCTTATTATGAAGTTACTTTTTCACTGCCTTGCAGTACATTGCACCAGCCAAAATGCAGACCGACTACAAATGCTGTTCTCGAACTTGGGATGAATTTGTTGACATTTGTAAGCAGCTGGAAAACACCCTGACTTTTGTCAAGTGACTGGCAGCTGCTGCAAATTGATGTATTGGAAGATCTCTCAAGAGTCACATGCATGTAATACTGGTACCAGAGCTACCTCAAGTACCATCCTCTCTGTGGACTCTATCTCCTCTGCATAAAGTACAGAATCTGTCATTACTCATCCACTTGACTGCTAGTGGTGTCTCAATGGTAGATCTGGGCATCCTGTGCAGTTTGGATGGGGACCAAGGAGGACTCAAGGTGTTGCTTGATCTCTCTAACCAACAAGTTTGAGGTGCTCTCTCTCACTAAATCTGAGTCAGTGGGACTCATACTTGGGTCATTCCAGTGACTGGCAGAGACGTTTGAAGAAACCAGCCTTGCGCATGGAGTTTCAATGAAGCTCGCAATTTGTAGCACTGTCCACAGAACTGACCATGTCTCTTTGGTCCTGAGTCAAGTGCAGAGAGTGAACCAGAGACCTTGAAGGTTCCGTGACAAGCTAGGCAGTGGCTTTCTACATCTACATCTACATCTACATCCGTACTCTGCAAGCCACCTGACGGTGTGTGGCGGAGGGTACTTTGAGTACCTCTATCAGTTCTCCCTTCTATTCCAGTCTCGTATTGTTCGTGGAAGGAAAGATTGTCGGTATGCCTCTGTGTGGGCTTTAATCTCTCTGATTTTATCCACATGGTCTGTTCGTGAGATATATATTGGAGGGAGCAATATGCTGCTTGACTCCTCAGTGAAGGTATGTTCTTGAAACTTCAACAAAAGCCCGCACCGAGCTACTGAGCGTCTCTCCTGCAGTGTCTTCCACTGGAGTTTATCTATCATCTCCATAATGCTTTCGTGATTACTAAATGATCCTGTAACGAAGCGCGCTGTTCTCCATTGGATCTTCTCTATCTCTTCTATCAACCCTAACTGGTACGGATCCCACACTGGTGAGCAATATTCAAGCAGTGGGCAAACAAGTGTATTGTAACCTACTTCCTTTGTTTTCGGATTGCATTTCCTTAGGATTCTTCCAATGAATCTGTATGGCATCTGCTTTACCGATGATCAGCTTCATATGATCATTCCATTTTAAATCATTCCTAATGCCTACTCCAAGATAATTTATGGAATTAACTGCTTCCAGTTGCTGACCTGTTATATTGTAGCTAAATGATAAAGGATCTTTCTTTCTGTGTATTCGCAGCACATTACACTTGTCTACATTGAGATTCAATTGCCATTCCCTGCAACATGCGTCAATTCGTTGCAGATCCTCCTGCATTTCAGTACAATTTTCCATTGTTACAACCTCTTGATATACCACAGCATCATCCGCAAAAAGCCTCAGTGAACTTCCGATGTTATCCACAAGATCATTTATGTATACTGTGAATAGCAATGGTCCTATGAAACTTCCCTGCAGCACACCTGAAATCACTCTTACTTTGGAAGACTTCTCTCCATTGAGAATGACATGCTGTGTTCTGTTATCTAGGAACTCTTCAATCCAATCACACAATTGGTCTGATAGTCCATATGCTCTTACTTTGTTCATTAAACTACTGTGGGGAACTCTATTGAATGCCTTGCGGAAGTCAAGAAACACGGCATCTACCTGGGAACCCGTGTCTTTCTGGACTTGGCCGTAGGATTGAGAACTGTAGGGACACTCTAAATGGGTTAGGTGTGCACTACACATCAGAGGCTGTTACTCAGGTAGGTGACTATGTGTGGTGTGCGTACAAGGATTTTTTTAGCTTAGGCAACTCTCCAACCAATCCAGATAATGATAACTGTAGGAAACTCAGAAGTATCAGTGTAAGATCGAAAGAAATGCCTCCCGCAGGTGAGCATATTAACATTGTAATGGTAACCTGCCGAAGCATTTGCAACAAGGTGCTGTGTTTTGAGATGCTCATGAAAAGCAGTGAAGCTCACGTAATACTTGGTACTGAAATTGATAGCAGTGGGATTTTTGGGGAAATTTAATTGTATATTGAAAGGGTAGGCAAATGGGGGTGGTGTATTTGTTGCAAAACAATAAACTCAAACCCACTAAGATAGGTTGAAGCTGCATGTGAGATTGTTTGGGCAAGTCTCAGTTTCAGGGGCAGGCACAAAATGATAATTGGATCCTTCTATTGCCCATCTGGCTTGTCTCCTAACATAACCAAAAATTTAGAGAAAACTTCAGTTCACTTGTATGTAAGTTCCCCAGTCATACTGTAAACATTGTTGGAGACTTAAATCATCCAACAATTAATTGGGAAAATTACAGTTTTGTTAGTGGTGAGTGTGGTAAGACATTCTGTGGAAAAATATTAAATTACTTCTCTGAAAACTACCTAGAAGTGATAGTTGGGAACCCCACTCATGATGGAAACATATTGGATCTAATGGAAATGGACAGACCTGATCTCTTTGAGGGTGTCCATATCGAAACTGGTATCAATGACTATGAAGCTGTTGTGGCAACAGTGATTACGAAAGTACAAAGGACAACTAAACCGAGCAGAAAGATATAAATGTTCAATAAGCAGTCAGTAATATCATGTCTCAATGAGGAACTTGAAACTTTCAGCACCGGGCAGGAGCAAGTAGAGGAACTATGGCTCAAGTTTAAAAGAATAGTTGACCATGTACTAGACAGATATGTACCCAATAGAATGTAGAACAGTCCGTAATGGGAGGAAGCCTCCACGGTATACAGGTAAAACTTCTAAATAAACAGAGATTACTGCATAATAGATGTAAAACAAAGCACAGGGCTGTAGATAGAGATATGCTGAATGAAATATGTTTCACTGTTGAGAGAGTAATGGGTGATAACTTCAATGCTTAACTCTGTTTTCAAATGTTCCACTACAAAGCAAAATCCAGGAGAATTGCCTGCTGAAAAGATGAATGAAATAATTATTAGTGTCAGTGGTGTTGAGAAACAGCTAAAATTGTTAAAATTGATCAAAGCTCCAGGGTCTGGTGCCTTTCCTGTCAGATTCTATACTGATTTGTGTCTGAGTTATCCCTCTTCTAACTATATAATCAGTAATAGATCCTGTAAACAAAATACTGTACCCAGTTCTTGGAAAAAACACAGGTCACACCCACCTACAAGAACGGTAGTAGAAGTGATCCACAAAACTACCATCCAATATCCTTGACAACAATTTGTTGTAGAATCTTAGAACATATTCTGAGCTCAAACATAATGAGGTATCTTGAATAGAATTACATCCTCAACCCCAAACAGCATGGATTCTGAAAACTTTGATCATGTGAAACCCAACTTGCACTTCTCTCACTGGACATTCTGAAAACTTTGGGTCAAGGCAATCTTTCAGTCAGGGCAATCAGATAGACACAGTACGTCTTGATTTTCAAAAATCATTTAACTCAGTACCACATCCAGGCTTATTGTCAAAAGTTTGATCATATGGGGTATCAAGTGAAATTTGTGACTGTATTGAGGACTTTTTATATAGGGAGGACACAGCGTGTTATCTTGGTTGGAGAGTCGTCCTCAGATGTAGAAATAACTTCAGGTTCACCACAGAGAAGTGTGTTGGAACCCTTGCTAATCATGTTGTATATTAATGGCATTGCAGACAATATTAATAGTAGCCTCAGACGTTTTGCAGATGATGCTGTTATCCATAACACAGCACTGTCTGAAAGAAGCTGCATAAATATTCAATCATATCTTGATAAGATTTCAAAGTGGTGCAAAGATCAAAGACTGGCAACTTGCTTAACATGTTCAGAAATGTCAAATTGTATTGTACACTTAACCCCCCCCCCCCCCCCCCCCCCAAAGCAAAAAACCATAGTATCATGTGACGGTAATATCAGTGAGTGGCTGTTGGAATCAATCAACTCATACATACCTGGATGAAACACTCTGTAGGGATATGAAATGGAATGATCACATAGGCTCATTTGTGGGTAATGCAGGTGGTAGACTTCAGTTTATTTGTAGAATACTAGGGAAGTGCAGTCAGTCTACAAAGGAGGTTGCTTACAAATCGCTCTTGAGACTGGATCTACATTATTGCTCATGTGTGGAGGATGTATACTGGGTAGGATTGACAGATGATATTGAATGTATACAGAGAAGGGCAGCATGAATGGTCACAGGTTTATCTAACCCATGATAGAGTGTTACAGAGATACTGAAGGAACTGAAATGGAAGACTCTTGAAGATAGACATAAACTGTCCAGAGAAAGTCAATTAACAAAGTTTCAATAACAGGCTTTAAATGGTGGCTCTAGGAATGTACTACAATCCCCTTCTTATTGCTCACATAGGGATTGTGAGTATAAGATTAGAATAATTTCTGCACTCACAGAGGGATTCAAACAATCATTTTTCCCATACTCCATAAGTGAAAGGAACAGGAAGAAATTCTAATAACTGGTACAGTTGGACATACCCTCCACCATACACCTCACAGCGGTTTGCAGAGTATATATGTAGCTGATCTCTGTGGTAACATATATCCTCTTGCCTTATGTGCCTGGTATTCTTCTTGAAAATGAAGTCTTGGAGTGTGGGTTGTGGGGATCTGCTGTTCGGGAACAGTATTTAAAACCTAGGAAAAGCAACTTTTGTTTTGACTTTTGTTTTCCAAATCTGTATTTCCACTACTGTGAATCAATGCCAGTTAATATTTTTTCTCTTCAGCAGTTGATTTGTTTATTAAAAGTTTGAATTTATCAGCAAATATTGTGTGCAAAACATTTAGGTAATTATAAAGGTATTGCTTTTCTGTGTGTTTAGGTCATTGAAGCAGCTTTGCAGCGGTCTTCTACAACTTCTTTGCCCCTTTTCAACAATAATCTTCCAGTAAGTAGTATGTCCTCTCTTTGACATTTATCATGTATTACCCCTTTTTGTATGTCATCAGAGCAAAGAAAATGGCAGCTGCAATGATCAGAAGGAAACAAAAGGGGAAAATGTTTTATTTACTTGTGGAATCATTAAGAGGAGGCAAAGACACTCATGGGAGTAACATGTAGCTACCAGTGTGTAAACAACACTTATAACCTCTATAGATGACTTACAGTTGACAAATCATGTAGGTATTTTGCTGAATATCATTTGACCACTGAGACGGGAATGCTGATGTGGATGAGTGTAGCTTAGCTTTAGACTGCTGCAAAGAATATAACTCTTATCATATAATTATTTGCATCTAGATATATAGGAATCAGTACTAAAAATATAAATTTAAGTCACAAAATCCACACTGCAAAATCACAGTGCTAATTGTATACTTGATGGATTTTCAGATTATGATACTCAGCTATTGATGTTTAATGTCATGGTGCTACTGGCTTTGGAGGTTTTGCTCTTTTTCCACTGGAAGTCTTCTTGTATCATTCTCTTGATTTTCTGAGGAGACATATGAGAGATGGAGAGGATAACATTGGAGGTATGGGGCAAGGAGGGAAGACTTACAGATCTCAGTGACTGGCAAAATTAACATTAGTAGAAGTAACTGTCACAAAACTGAGGGGATGGTCCATAAAAGATAGAGAAACAGGTGTGGAAGGGGATTTCAATGTCAAGACAGTGGAGAAAATGTTGGAAAATGAGAGAACAGTTAAGAGTGGGGGAAAGGGAGTGCATCTCAAAACAAATGAAGTTCTCACAGGTACCAAACTGTACGGGAGGAAGTTTTCAGCATGGAACAATGACAGGATTCTGCATTTGATATGGACAGAGATTTTTATGGAGTCCTTAGAGGGTTGAAGATCAACATATGTAGCTCAGTCAAACAATGGAAAATCCAGGCTTGAATAACAACAATATGAACTCGATAGATTGCTACTCACCACATTGAATGACAGTCAGGTACATTCAAAACAAGGTGGCAGTTCTTCTGGAAAACTTGGAATTCTCAGGAAATTTCATGAGTTTCATAAAATATCAGGGAATTCTGTGTTTTTAACCTAGCATTGAAATTTAATTTCACTGAGTTTTATAAATCACAAATTTTAAAATACTTAATATTTCAGAGTGTGTTAATTATATGAATATTATTCCATATAAATTATCAGTGTTTAACAGCTGTAGTTAAACTACTGCTAATGGCTAGTACAGCTCAGCTAAAGAAAAGTCATTATTGTGGCATGCCCCCCTACCCTATGCTCACCATTAATTTATCAGGAGCTTTTGGACTCCATCTTCCTCCACACACCTGGAATGCTCAGGGAATTTTCTTTTCAAGTTTGAGCAACCACCCTGAAAAAAAGACTGCTAGATATTATGAGCTGTTGAAATAAGTCCTTTTCCACTTGTAGAAAAAAGTCATACACATTTACACATCCATAACTCACATACACAGTGACTAGCATCTCCGGGTGCTCAAACCTGACTGCAACAGCAGACTGCATCTGAGGTCGCTGCTTGCCTTAGATGCAGTAGGACCTTAGTACCTGGAGATGGCAGTGGTCATGTGCATGTGAGTTATTCATGTGGGAATGTGTGTGTGCATGTTTTGCCTACAGTTGATGTGGGAAGGTAGCTTATTTAGTTGAGAAAGTCCAGTTGAAGTGAAAATGAGTGCAACCGTGAAATTTTCCTCAGCAGCATCCTTGTATAAAATTTTCTTAGCATATAGGGGTTGTCACTGTGATGAAGGAACTTGTTTATGTGACAGGGTTAGGGATGGACATAATGTGTTGAGCAATTACTAATGGTCATAATGATATTCTATGCGGGAATCACAGTGGTAAAGTTTGCATGTGCAGATGTTGGAAACTCACACACTTCAGAATATAACTCAAAACTAAAAGACGGGTATTCTTCATATCATGGAACACTAATGATTACAGGTTAAAATGACATTACAGAGTGTATTGTATAATTATAAGGAGCATAAAAATGTAAGTACTATGAAAAATGATAAGCTCCATTAGCAACAAGATAAGAACTATTTGAGAAGCAGTTCAAAAACTGAATTTTACATACAGCTAAGTGTGAAACATTTATGTGTGTCCCACAACTCCAAATAAAGACCAAGTGAGGTGGTGCAGTGATTAGCACACTAGACTTGCACTCAGGGAGAAGATGATTGAAATCTACATCTGGCCATCCAGATTTAGTTTTTCTATGTTTTCCCAAAATTGCTCCAGGCAAATGCTGGATTGATTCCTTTGAAATAACAGGACTCCTTTCTTTTCCCACTCTTGAAATGATCCAAGCTTGTACTCTGTCTCTGATGACCTTAGAGTCAAAGGAACATTAAATCGTAATCTTCCTTCTTTCTTTCTTTTCCAAACAAAGGTTTAGTATTAATTGTATCAAACACTTGAATGTAAGTTTTTACATGGGTGCAATGAAATCACAAGTAAATAATCAACAGCAGTATTTCTTCCAGGGTATTTAGTATGCTCTGTCAAGTTGTCAAAACATACAGTATACATGCATGTGCCTGACTCCTTTCTTAGCTAGTGTTACACCATCAGAGGGTTTGTACACATTGTTTTGTGTTCTGGTATTATCATGTTTTGTAATATTTTATTAGTAAAGAGGAGTACTGATAATGGTGAAGAATATTAATGAGTTTACATATTGTGAAACAGCTGTATAATAGTACGGCAGTACTAGACAGTAGGTAAGATGAAAGAATTCAGATTCAGATTCTTTATTTGTCATTGACCACTTACAGTAGAATAGGCTTTTCCAGTGATAAAAAGTTACAGTTACAATCAAAGTACAGGGTATATCAAAAGAAAGTTCATATTTCAAGAGCTATCTGTGCATGTGCAGCAAATCAGAAGAGAATGGGGGTTATGTTCATCACTTGCTTGGCCAGTAGGAATCCAGTCAATATGGAGCACTTCTTAGGAATGGACCAAGCAGTCTGTGTGCAAGAATTTTACGGAGATGGTGAGTCAGTGGTTGTAGCATGAAGGAAATTTTACTATGATCATGAATTGCATAAGGTAAATGAATTTGATAATCTAAAAATATCAAAACTATATCATTATAGGTCCCACTGAAGATGTCATAGAGCAAGAAAAAGCCAAAACACGTCTGGGAAATTTAAATTAAGTTTCAGCAAGAAAAGGCAGTTTTATTTACAAAACAAGTAAATCTCCATTTGGTTCATAGTGAAGTATCCTGTCATGGCACTGAGCTGTGAGATATCAGCATTTTTCCCAGAGAGAGCAAACACCATCTCTGGCCAGCCACCAAATTATCTTCTAAATAATTCAGTGCCCTTGAGGCATATGGAGCTGCCTTATTACCAGCTTCTTATTCCTAAAGAAAAACAGCTCCTACTCCCAATTCCACTGATAAGTTTGAAGGATAAATTCGGGGTTGGAGACTTGCAGGGCAAAGGATCTGGAATTATTCAACCTTATACTTTTCAAAATTTCCTCATTTATGTTTGCATCTGTCACGTCTCACAATGTAAGAAAGACCATTTTCTACATTAAATAATGTTCAGCAGACAAATGCATGAGCCCAAATGAAGAGAATTTGGATTATTATGTATTTATCGTATGGCTGGAAACTTCTGAGGAGATGCTCGGCTCGCCTTCGATGCAGCTCTTTGCATTTAAGGAGAGGGGCTGCGTCTTTAAGGGACTTGATAACTGTCAGGATAGAAATGTATTCAGAAGGGATTGGTTGTGGCAAGTAGAAAGGGACCAACCCCAGCAATTACATAAACTGAAAATGGGAAGCCACTGAAAACCATTTTGAAGCTTATCAGCAGATGGATTCAAACCACCTCGCCTCCTGAATCCAGGGATTGATAGCTCAGTGGTTCAACACTCAGAGGTACCCCAGACTGGTGGAGATTTTGGAAGAACTGATTGTTGTACGTTGTTTTAAAATAATATAAAAGGAATCACAACAAAGGATTCAATTCTGACAATGCAATTTTTCCTTTAATATTACATTCATTAGATAGTGTATGAATGTATGCATTTTTTAATTGTGCATGGAATTGCTGTCTTTAGTTATTGTAATATGAAAGAGCCTAAATAGATTTTGGACAAAATGGGGAGGAAAGGATGCAAGGTGTAGTTGGGAACAAATGAACTATGGAATGTGTTTTCATCACTTACCCCTTTTGCTTTCCACAAACCCCTCTCCATGACTCCATATTGCAGCTGGTTTTCATAACTGAATACTGCTTGGGTAAGGAGGCTGGGCGATATTTTGCCATATGGGCTACTAATGATAGATTATTGAGCAAATTTTTTAAAGAAATGAAACCATCATCATTTGGGCAATATTTTTCTTGATCAATGCTGTTTTTGGATGAAATAGACAGATCCAAGTATTAACTCTGGCTAATGAGACACTTGTCTCAATGTGACATAAGGTGATGAATGGCTGTCTCATAAAATTCCCGGGGCTTCGATGTTAACCAGTTCTGCATGTACAGCTGGACGTTGTTGTCCGAGATGGATCATTTGCTACTATGTTGACGTACTTCATTGATGAAGATGGCCCCCTTCTGATTCACTTCCTGCAGCACAGGACAACACTGAATGCCCAGCGTTACTTGCAACCTTGACCACCCATCGCCAAGTGATCAAATCAAAATAACCAGACAATTTTACCCGTGGGGTCATTCTGCTCCAGGGCAATGCAGAGCCTCATACAGCCAACACAGTCATGGCACTCCTGCAGAAATTCAAATGGAAGGTTCTTGGCCGTCTTTTGTACAGTCCAGACATCTCTCCCTATGATTACGCCATTTTTGGTTCCCTTAAAAAGGCTCTGAGGGGCAAACGATTCACCTCTGATGACGAAGTCCAGCTGTATGTGCAGAACTGGTTAACATCACAGCCCTGGGAATTTTATGAGACAGCCATTCACCGTCTTGTGTCACAGTGGGACAAGTTCTCAACAGCCAGGGTCAATACTTCTAACATACAGATACTGGTTTCTGTAATTATGCCTCCAGCTCGTTTCTTTTTGAACACCCCTTATATATAATGTGCACATATTTTTAACTTGCCATAATGCTAACAGACAAATCAAAATGGGTTTTCCTCTTCTTCGTTGTTACAAACTTATCCATAATTAGAAAATACCACACAGCACATGGACAAAAACAATAAATAGTGGCACTTGCATTAAGTTTAACTGCACTTAAAAACTGAAATGATTAACAAAACGGCAACTGACCTCAAGCGAGGCTGACAATTGGTCTTGGCTAAAATAGAGACATGCAATAGCTTATAGTGCTATGGATGTATATATAATTTCAATCTATCATTGTCCTTGCTGACTATCAATAGTACATATCCCTTTTTCATCATATGCTTGAAAAATCAAAATAGCTGTCAATTTTGTTACCTGGGAACTAGGGTGTTTGTTGTTTTATTTAGGTAATTGGGAGGGGTGTGAGGGGGTTGCAGCCTAGTTTGTAGATCACAGACTGGTTTTACAGGTAGACCTGCCTGTGATGGGCTAGGTGACATTTGCGACCAGACTGGAGTTGGTCCAGTCGGGTTACAAACGTCACTTTTCACATCATAGGCAGTAGGCCCAGTCCGGTCACAAACATCACCTATGCCATCAAAGGCAGGGCTCCCTGTGAAACCAGTCATGTAGTCTACAAGCTAAGTTGCAACCACTGTGCTGCATTCTATGTGGGCATGACAATCAACAAGCTGTCTGTCCACATGAATGGCCACCGTCAAACTGTGGCCAAGAAACAAGTGGATCACTCTGTTGCTGAGCACACTGCCAAACATGACATGCGTCATTTCAATGACTGCTTCACAGCCTGTGCCATATGGATCCTTCCCACCAACACCAGCTTTTCTGAAGCACAAGTGGGAACTTTCCCTGCAGTACATCCTACATTCCCGTAACGCTCCTGGTCTCAACATCCGCAGCTCGTGGTCTAGTGGCTAGTGTTGCTGCCTCTGGATCACAGGGTCCTGGGTTTGATTCCTGGCTGGGTTGGGGGTTTTCTCTGCCCAGGAACTGCCTGTTTGTGTTGTCCTCATTAGTTTGTTATCTTCTTCATCATTTGTGACAGTGACTAGATTGGATTGTGAAAAAAATGGACTGTGTAAAAATTGGGACTTTGTATGGGTGCTGATGACCATGCTGTTAAATGCCCCACAAACCAAACATCATCATCATCATCATCATCCTGGCCTCAAACTTTGTTAGTCATTGTCCTCACCCATCCAGTCCTATCACTGTTCCCATTCCAGCACTACACTGCCCTCATTCCACTATTGCACCCAGTCTTTTTACTTCTCTCCTTTTCCACTACCCCATTCCCCTCCCCATCTCTCTCTTGTTCACTGTCTAACCTCCCGACCAAACATAGCTGCCCTACCATCTCTCCACCTTGTTCCTGTGTGCCCCTCAGCAGCACTTCACTGTCCACCACCCCAACCCTACTATCCCTCCCCCTCCCCACCCCAGTCTCCTCCTTACCCCCACCCAGTTGCCACTCCCATCATGCACTGATGCTGATGGTTGCAGTGTGGCTTCAGTTGCCTGAGACTCCAGTCATGTGTATGTGAGTTGTGTTCGTGTGAATGTTTGTGGGTGTGTGTGTGTGTCTGTCGTCTATTTTTGAAGAAGACCTTACTGGCTGAAAGCTTTATTTCTGACAGTCTTTTTGTTGTGCCTATCTGTGACTATATGGTGAGTAGCAACTTTCCATTTCATAATATTGCAAATAATGTAATGAATGCTAACTACTGTGTTACTTTATTTTTCTCTACAGTCATTTTGCTTATCGTCTCAAGTCAATGAATATTGTAGTGTTGCAAGTCTAATGGTGAATCCTTTGTAACAGTTTACTGGCACCAGCACTCCAAATGCCCTGGTATAGAGCATGGTGAAGATATTTCATACCATTAAGTAATTTGCTCTCCTATTATGTTTGCATGTTGACCAAGGGTAAATGAGTGTTCTTATATCAGGGCATATGCTCTAATGTCTTCTATCATATTCTGTTGATGCCTATGTATGATATATACAGTAGAGGTAGCAGAATTGCTGCACAGTCTTCTTTGAATACTGGTTGTCTAAATTAGTTAACAGAGTATTTAAAAAATAATGCCTTTTTTTTAATTCCATGGACATCCTTATTAAACTTTTATGTGGGCTTTACCAACCTCCGTGATCACAATGGTGTATCCACAAACAGCTTCAAAGTCTGCATTCATACCTAACATTGGAGCATGGACTCTCATTCCGGAGGATGGTGGTTCAACATGTCCGGCCATTCAGATTTAGGTTTTCTGTGATTTCCCTAAATCACTCCAGATAAATGCTGGGATGATTCCTTTGAAAGAGGTTGTGCTTCATCTCTGATGACCTCGGTGTTGACAAGATGTTAAACTCAGTCTTACTTTTTAATGCTTTAACAGTAGTCTAGAAATAGAAACAGTGTTGTCTTTTATGTTCTATCCTTTAAATATTTAGTGCGAGTTTCCAAACAAGCTCTCAACATACCTGAGTTTACTATTTGCCTTCCCTACAGTTGATGTTTATCTGTTCATCCATTTAATTTCAGTTTCTGTTATTACCCGTAAATATTTTAATAATGATGTGGCCTCCGCAGTATTACCACTAATGTTATAATATACTGTTTGGTTGTTTCTCATCATTGCTGGTATTATCTTGCATGTACCCACATTTGGAAAAATCCCACTCATTACATAAAGTAGAGATTCAGCTGAAGTCATTGTGTATTTCCTTACAATTGTCCAGCAATGAAACTTTATTCTAGACAAATGCATGATTAACATATAATTTAGTACTGATGATTCTTTGTGATAAATCATTTATGTATATTGAAAACATTTATGTTTGTATTTTGTTGACTTTGGGCACGGTCAACGGTAGTTTAATTTCTTTGAATCATGTGTCATCCTTCTTATTCTAAGTACTCGCATATCTGTGAAGAATGTGTAATGATACCTTGGTTATTAGTTGATGATGTGGCACAGTGTTCATCACATGTTGGAAATACATATGAAGATGGAATCTGCCTGATCACACATATCTACTATTTGCAACGTACCATATGTGAACAAAACAAGCTGTGTTTCACATACATCATTTTCCTGAAGCTGTGCTGATTCTTAGAGAGAGTTTCATTTCTTGTGGGAACATTATAATGTTCAAGCTTCAAATGTACTCTAGGATCCTGCAACAAACTTTAGTGCCTCTGTTGAAACGAGTGTAGCTTCTGCTAAGTTAAAGACTCATTAGAGAATTTTGTGTTAGTTGTTCAATTGTTCCAATGTAGAGAAAGAAAAGTGAAGATTTTAAGTTCTGTGCCGCATTTTTAAAGAAAATAGTGTAAAACCATTACCGCTTAACAGCCATTTTTAGGCCTAAATTTTGTGTGCAAAAGTTAAGTGATTCGAAATGTAATTAAGTAAGTAAATTAATATTATATTTATATTAGAGCACTATAGAGCCTAATAAATAGGAAATTATCTTTATTTAGCGAAAGCTTCAAAAGTAGGCGTATACTGTAAACAATCATGAGTGTGAACTGTTTTAACTGCCGTAGGAAAGTTAGTTCTGGGGTGCTATGCAGCTGCTGTGACAGACCATTTCACTGGGGGGAATGTAGTGGCATGGAAACTGAGGAACAAAATGAATCTTACAAGGTACTGTAGAGTGTGTTCACGGGATATGAAAATAGCAGAACAGGAGGGAAAGATTAGAGCCCTTCAGGCTGAATTATTATAAAGCTAGGGAGGAACTAATTAGGTTAAGGGGGAGAAGGGTGAAGAGATGTGGGAAGTGGCCACAGAAAAAGGACAGTATCTGACAGTTTCATTGTTGGCACAAAAAATAGATTTGCCCTGCTGCCACAGTTAAGTAATGAAGAGCCTCATGTAGCTGATGCACAGCAGAATTCAGTAAGGAAACCTGTTGCTTCAGAAAAAGTAGGAAGAAAATTCTGCTGTTAAGGTAGCGGTCTTGGAAGAGGTGTGGGCCAACTTCTGCAGGGAAAATTAGGTGACAGCTACCAGGTCACAAACTTTTTCAAGCAAGGTACGTCTCTCAGCCAAGTGATAGAGGGCATAGGATCTTTGTGTAAAGGTTTCACCAAGGAGTTGTAATTCACCATGTTGTAATAGTGGGTGGAGCAGGGAACAGTATTGGTAGGGACTAGGGCTACAGTATTGAGAGTGACCTGGTAAAAATAGCATCAGCAGCAAACCATTCTAATGTTGATTTTGTGCCTGTTTTCAAGTGGTATGATCAACCCCAGTTGAACAGCTCTGTGAAGAGGGACAATTTGGAGTTGCATCGACTGCTTCGGGCTGGTACGGGGTAGGGATTGGTTTGGTTCCTGTTGACACTATTGGTAGGTGGGGCTTTACTTCTCATGGCCTGCATCTCAGTAGAATAGGGAAGGATGTACTGGCTAGGTTGATAGCAAATTCTTTAAGGAGGGACACTGCAACTCATGGAAGTAGTTCTTTTTTAGGTTAAGCTCATTATCTACACATTCAATATTGAAACAAGATGTATCTGAAAATATTAAGCATGTTACTTGTGAAGACAAAAGAAGTAACAGTAAATTTACTATATCAAAATATCAGAGGTTTAAAAAACAAAATTAATGAAGTTCAGATCTGTGTAGATGAGCTACAGTCTACAAATCCCGCTGATATTATTTGTATTTCTGGACATCATTTAGGTAGTGAAATTGAAATGCTTAATATGGAAGGGTATACCTTAGCTTCAAAGTATTGTAGAAAAGAGATGGAGAAAGAAGGAGTTCCACTTATGTTAGAAAGGGTCGCAATTATAAAAACATTGACATTCTTAAATACTGTAGTGATCAGCATGTGCCACACAAGTAGAAACACACAAAAGAAAAATAGTTATAGTCACTATATACAGGGCTCCAACTGGCAATTTCGAGCTATTCAATAAACAGCTTGACACAGAATTAAATTTCTTAACTTCTAAAAATAATGAACTTGTTCTAAGTGGAAATTTAATTTAAATTTTCTGGAGGATTGTCACTCAAGATCCATACTAGAGTCTCTTACCACTTCTTATAATCTCATCTCCTTAGTACAGTTTCCAACCAGGGCTATGGGTACCAGCAGCACTGCTATTGATAACATTTTCATAGAAACTACCACACTAGCAAATCATGGTACAAATCCAATATTTAATTGCCTTTCAGATCATGATGCCCAGTTGCTTATGTTTAATATAGTGGGGTCTGATTCAACTAATAACAGGAAGTGGGAAACAATACAAATAATAAATGAAAAACAAATTGAAGGTATAAAAAAAATGTTTGAGGAACATAGACTGGAAAGATGTATACAATTCGCCCAGGATATATGAAAAATATAACTGTTTCTGTAAAACGGTCATAGGTCACATTGAAAACTGCTGCCCTAAGAAAGTAATCAAAGCAAATAGATTAAATGTTTCAAAACCATGGATTACAAATGGAATAAAATTATCGGGGGGGGGGGGGGGGGGGGGGGGGGGGGAGGAGAACTGTACTTAATGTCAAGGGAAAACGATGACTACAGAGGTAAATCACATTACAAATTATATTGTAAAATTTTAAACAAAGTAATCAGAACCTCAAAATGTATTTATTTCCAAGAAAAAATAAATGCCTCTGATAACAAGATAAAAACTATATGGAACATAGTAAAAAGTGAAACAGGAAAAACTAATCAGGCAAATGAGGAAATTATGTTAAATGTAAATAATGAGTTGATTAGAGATCTCCAAAATTGTAGACACTTTCAACAACTTTTTCATTTCAGTAGCAGACCATATAGGTTTGTATAGTTCCTCAGAAAACAGCTTCAAATATTTAAAAAATGCATTTTCGCAGAAGTTTGACAAATTCAGCTATATCCTGCCTCACCGAAAGAGATTTCTAATGTTATTAGCTCTCTTAAAAACAAGTGTTCCAGTGGTTATGTTGAAATCAACACTACCATAATTAAATGTAGCTCCTCAGAACTGTGTGACATACTGATTACTTATGTAATGAATCCCTCCACAATGGTACTTTTCCAAGATAGGCTTAAGTATGCTATTGTCAAACCATTACACAAAAAAGGAGACAGATCATCAGTGTAAAACTTCTGTCCCATTTCATTTTTGGCAATATTTTCAAAAAGTGTGTATTGCCAATATTTTCAAAAGTGTTTGAAAGGGTTATGTACAATAGACTTTATAAACACTTAGTACAGAAAAATATTCTCATTTACAATCAGTTTGGATTTTGGAAAGGATTATCAACTGATCAAGCTATATTCACTTTTACAGATGATACATTAGAATCAATAAATCAAAAGTTATTACCACTTGGAATATTCTGTGACCTGGCTAAAGCTTTTGATTGTGTTAATCATGATATCCTCATACAAAAATTAAAATATTATGAGATAACAGGAGTAGCAGGCGTATGGTTCTCATCCTATCTTTTTAATAGAAAACAGTGTGTGTCTGTATCAGGCTGACCACATAATAATAGTCATTCAAAATATGAAACCATCAGAGAAGGGGTGCCCCAGTGCTCTATTTTAGGTCCCTTGTTGTTCCTATTATATATTAATGACATTCCATATGCAGTGTCACAAATGCAAATTTTGTCTTATTTGCAGATGATACAAGTATTGGTATAAAAAAACAGTACCCATGATCTCACTGAGCAATCAGCTAATGAAATATTTGTAAGTATCAATGGGTGGTTCACAGCAAATGGATTGTCACTGAATTTTGACAAACCCAGTACATACAGTTTAGTGCCTCACAAAGAATACCTAACCTTATAAGTATAATGTATTCAAACAATGAAATTAAAGCTGTAGACAGTGTCAAATTTTTAGGGCTACAAATTGACCACAACCTAAATTGGAAAACTCACACTCTAGACTTAAAGAAACGCCTTAGTTCAGCTACATTTGCAGTACGCATGATAGCAGAAGTAGGTGATTTAAAAATGAAGAAGTTAGTTTATTTGGCCTACTTTCATTCACGAATGAGTTATGGAATCATGTTTTGGGAAAACTCCTCTCACAAAGCGAACATTTTCAAAATTCAGAAACGAGTCATTAGAATTATATCTGGTGTCAGTCCTAGATCATCATGCAGTGACCTCTTTAAGAAACTTGGTATTCTAACTACTATTTGTCAGTACATATACTCATTGATGCCCTTTGTCATTTCCAACATGTCTCTTTTTACACAAAATAGTGCAAAACATGATTATAATACCAGAACCAAAACAATCTGTATAAGGACTATAAAAGCTTAACATTAGTACAAAAAGGAGTCAAATACATGGGTACTCATATGTTCAATAACGTACCAGGGCATATCAAAGGTATTGTAAGTGATAAAGATTGGTTTCAGAGTGAATTAAAGAACTTCCTGTTGGCCAACATCTTCTACTCCATCAATGAATATCTTCACAAGGATTATAGCTCATAATTAAAAACATTGGCTCTTTCCACATCGCAGAGACTCCTCTCCAAGGGATCCATGGAAAACGAAAAATGTAATGTAATGTATGTAATATAAGAGATAAAACTTACGCAAAACAAAGAACTGTTAACAAAAGACACAAAGATACCCATTTGGTATTATATACTCATTTCATTTCTTATTTTTTACATTGCTGCTGGTAGCTTACTTAGGTTATTCTCGAAGGTATATTAGTACAGGTGACAGCTTGGTATAATGTAAGAATTTGTTTAATCAATAAAATGAGGTTGTTGCCAACATCTTGTTGGTGAGTTTTCAAAGCGTTTCTCAGCCATCGAACCAGTATGGGTATGTTCAATTTAAATCTCTCATACATAAATTTAGTTTTCCGAGATGGATTTGTTTGTTTATTAATCAGTAAACAAAATAACTTGCATTGTGAATGTTAGCTCAGACGTAACAGTAAAGTATTATAAGTATTTTGTAATGTAATATGTGATTTTGTTTGCCTGTTTCAGAAAACAAAAGTATTACAGACATTGGAAAATGGTGTAGAGAGTAATCGTTTCTCTTTGGTAAGTATTTTATGAGCCACTGGCTTACATGAATAATCATAAGATCTTATAAAAAATGAGAAAATTGTCAGCTTAATGGGGATAAGAAATCAAACCAAATGCAATTAGTCTGTAACAAGTCACCAGAGACCACAGGTCCTTTGTACCAAAATATTCTGAAAATGTACCTCAATAATCTCCAGTTTTGTCGATAGAGTTTGAGTTCATCTTGTAAGGAGAAAAGGGCATATGTAAACATGTTTCTGCCCACCCTGTAGAAAACGATCAGCCTCCTAAGCTCCTCCGTTTCCATGGTGTAAAATTCAGCAACATTCCTTATTTCCTGGTGTGCAGCTCCACATATTCAACAGTGATACATCCTATAAATAACAAATTAGGGCTAAGGAAGTACAGATTTTATGACATTTCTGTTGACGTGTTGGTATTTACAGAGGAAAGACTGACTTTACTATACTTTTATTGCTATGCAGTCCAGCTCAACAGACTGTGAACTGCTACATATCTCCTTCTCCATTGTCTTTTATTCATTGCTGCCATCTGCCATCCATTCACACCCATCACTGATTGTTCCAGGTCTACACAGAGGTATTTCTACACCCCTTCCTTGGTCTTCTCAGGGGGGTCTTCTACCTGTGGGCATGAAATTCAGAAGCTTCCATAGCCGCCTGTTGCCTTCCATCTGAGCTCCAAGTCTGGCCCACAGTAGTCACTTGCATCTTACGATTCCTACTATGTTGGTGTCTTGGTGCAGTTCTTCTAGCTCATTGTTGTGTCTGTTATTCCAGTTACTGGAATCTGTGTCCAAGACTGGACCAAAGATCTTGTGTAGCACTTTTTTCACAAATACAGTAGTTTATTAAAATCATACTATCAAATACTCCACATCTCACAGACTTATAGTACTTCAGGTTGGATATGGGTTTTATATAGCCAAATATTGAACTGTCTCAGGAGACACCTGGGCTGCAGCAGTGGTGTTAGGTTGTAGAGGGATCAGTGTGCTGCCTGTATCCTGGCATTGATCTCTACTTCATATGATGAATTCCCTATGAAAAGTGCTCCCAGGTATTTAAATTTGTGGACTCTCTTGTAGGCCTGGTCTGCCATCCACAGTGAATGTAGTTGTTCAGTATCTTGACCTTGTCGAATAGTCATAATGAGGTAATCCATTGTGGCTTCATTTATGAATAGCCAAATTTGCTGACAGCCATCTCCATTGCCATAGTCATTTGTTTCAATTGCTTTTCAGATCTTCTGATTAAATAGACATCATTTGCATAGGCTACGTATGCCAGGTTCTTCCTTTTGGCTTGGATCCCTTCAAAGTTCTGTTTACTAGTCCGATGTATGATCTTCTCAAGGACAAAATTGAACAGAGAGGAGATAAACCATCTCCTTGCTTGAGACCCATCACAATTTGAAGGTTGATGAGCTCCTGTGGCATCCCAAACTCTTTTAGATAACTGAACAGGCTCTCATAGCATATGAAATCACAGGCCTTCATGAAATTTATAAACAAAATGTGTGGTTCACACAATGTAGGCTTTCATGGCCGGTGTTGTCTTCAGTTAAAACTTCTTTGCTTAGAGGCCATGGTCGATGTGTAAAATTTCCACCTAACGCTTCGTCTCCATCTGCAGGAAACACCTTCTGAGGTCGTCTGGCTACTGCCACTGAGGCTCCAGGTGCTCTCGCATTTATAGAGCGCATAGAGGGCACCACCATTCATCACGTGATGCCAGTGGTATGCCTATCTTTGGAAGGCATCATCATTCTCAATTAAGAGTAATCGATTGTCATCCATATTTTGTCTAACTTTAAAACTTCCTCTTTTCTATTAAAATTGTTATGGTGTTTGTGAATCTCTGTTGCTTCTCTATACGTGCACGCATGATAATTGGATGTTCGTGCTAGAATGCTTGTCTCATGAAATTTAATTTCATGGTTCCCATCTCAAAAGACATGCTCAGTTACGGCCGATTTTTTGATGTGTCCTAAGCAAGTTTCTTTTATGTTCGGCTCAGCGAATGTTTACACTTCATTTCGTTGTTCCAAAATATACTTGTCCACAACTGCATGGAATTTTATATACCCCAGGTGTTGCTAGGGGGTGTCAGGCATCTTTTGCAGTTCTTAAATATTCATTAATCTTCTTGAAGGGTCTGAAGATTGTTTTGATCCCATACTTGGCCAGAACTTGCCCGATATGGTCTGTGTTTTTATTAATGAATGGTACGCAAACTTTTCCAGTAGGTGACTGTTGTTGCTCTGGACTTCTGGCTTCTTTTCTTCTTTGATGGAGGGCTCGATCAATTTCCTTGCTGGTATATCCGTTGTTCATGAAGGCTGACCGTAAGTGATTTAGTTCATCTTGTAGTAAGTTGGCTCACAGATTTTGTTGGCTCTGTCCACCAAGGTTTACATGACACCTCTTTTTTGCCTAGGATGAAGGTTTGATTCCTTGTGGAGGTATCGATCCATGCGAGTGTTCTTTCTACATACCTTGTGGCCCAGCGTCCCATCGACCCATTTAATTACCAACAGATCCAAGAAACTGAGTTGATCGTTGCTCTCTTTCTCCATTGTAAACTGTATCTTCAAGTTAATACTTTTCAGATGCACCAAGGAGACATCGAGCTCTTCTTCACCATGAGTCCACACTACAAATGTGTCATTAACATAGCAGTACCATTTAGCTGGCTTTTTTGGGAAGAAGCTTCAGAAGGATCCTACAAACAAAATTTTGAGAAATACCAATCAACTGGTAAAACAATCTTGGACTCCCAAAGGTACATAAACCACAGGTCACGTTGAGACCGATTGTGAGTGCCATACGATCTCCAACACAAAAGGTGGCCAGATATCTCGCCTGCTTGCTGCAACCATACATTGGCAGAACGGAAAATTACATTAAAAACTCGGTGCATTTTATTGAAAAACTGAGGGAGATTAACGTCAACCCAAGTGATATTCTTGTGAGCTTCGATGTCGTGTCATTGTTTACCATGGTGCCTGTAAATGAAGCTATTTCTTATATAGCAGATATTTTTCTGACTGACATAGTGGCTTTATTTAAACACTGCCTGACGACAACTTATTTCCAGTACAACAACGAGTTTTATGAACAGATCGACAGGGTGGCGATGGGAAGCCTCTCAGCCCAGCTCACCAATTTATTTATGGAGATCTTTGAACAGCAAGTGCTGCAGACAGCCAGTAAAATGCCATCTAAACGGTACCACTATGTTGATGACACATTTGTAGTGTGGACTCATGGTGAAGAAGAGCTGGATGTCTTCTGGGTGCATCTGAACAGTATTAACCCGAAGATACAGTTAACAATGGAGAAAGAGAGCAACGTTCATCTCAGTTTCCTGGATCTGTCGGTAATTAAATGGGTGGATGGGATGCTGGGCCACAAGGTATATAGAAAGAACACTCCACGCATCGATACCTCCACAAGGAATCAAACCATCATCTTAGGCAAAAAAACCTCATTGTCCTACACCTCATTGTACTGTGTGAGTTTGGTGATATCTTCACTACCAGCAATGCTTTCCAAAAAACAGGTAATTATCTGTAAGAAAAATAGACGCATTTATCCTTAGTCATCCATTTCTCAGAGTAAGATTAATATGAAGATATATACAATAAACTCTGCAATCAAAACAACTGCTAGAATGAAATATTGCTAATGTTATTTTAAAATTTCATGAAAAACTTTCAAAAATTATGATGCTTCCAGGATTTGAACCTGTGTTCTTCTTATACATTGTTACATGCTCTATCCACTACACCACCGTGCACACGCTTCTGCAGGTATCTCTGCAGAGTATCTTGTATACTGGAAATCAGCACTAAGATTTTCCAAGAATAACTTTATTGTGTTTTGGGTTGTGGTTCATGACTGATAGTTGACAATCCACTTATAGGATAGAGACCTATTTGCAAAAGTTCCACAATTCCTTAGTTTTGAGCGGGTTTAATATTGTTGCAGGAAGCAGGTAAAAGAATGTCCGTCCTTGCACATATCACCACTCTAAATGAGTGGAGCATAAATGCATCAATTTTTCTTAGGTTTCCACTATCAGTGTTCATAAAATTCCTTTCTGTTATTACTTAAAAGTTATAAATGTGTTTTCTGTTACCAAATAGCTAAACTATTTGCAGAGAAAGTGCATAAAAACCTATTAACTTCGGACTAACACTCCTGTACGTATAGCTTCATCTTACTCCTAGACTGCGACATCACTGGAGCTTCAGCCAATAACAGAGGATTTTCAATTACATAACCAAATATTGATATTTAATGGCTTTTTAAGCTTTGATTACGTAAAAATAAGAGATATTTTGTGAGAATATTGACCATAAATGCAATTTGAGTGTTATAATCATTTCGAATAACAACAATCCAACCCTTCAGTGTGGAGTTTGTAAGGTGAGAGATGAAGTACTGGCAGAATTGAAGCTCAGAGGGCGGGTCGTGAGTTGTGCTTGGGTAGCTCAGTTGGTAGAGCATTTGCCCGTGAAAGGCAAAAGTCCCGAGTTTGAGTCTCGGTCCGGCACACAGTTGTAATCTGCTAGGAAGTTTCATATCAGCACACACTCTGCTGCAGAGTGACTATCTCATTCTGGAAACATGCTCCAGGCTGTGGCTAAGCCATATCTCTGCAGTATCCTTTCTTCCAGGAGTGCAAGTTCTTCTAGGTTCGCAGAAGAGCTTCTGTGAAGTTTGGAAGGCAGGAGACAAGGTGCTGGCAGAATTGAAGCTGTGAAGGCAGGTCATGAGTTGTGCTTGGGTAACTCAGTTGATAGAGCACTTGCCCATGAAAGGCAAAGGTCCCGAGTTCGAGTCTCAGTTTGACACACAGTTTTAGTGTGCCATGAAGTTTCAATCCAAACGACATTTTTAACATAGGAAAATAGTGTATTCTGAACATGTCATTGACTTGATTACATTGGTTGGTGGATATAACACCATTGGATCTTGTCAGACCTTACCAATAAAGTAAAGGATGCCTAATGAAAAACCATCGTAATTTCAAGTACACTTAAAGCAGGAAAAGCCAAATAAAATTAGTTGTAGAACTCCCAGACATTACACCTCAAAGCACCTTTTGGGAACTGCTATGACCATGATACCATGATGGTAATATGCTAATGTTAAGGGAAAATATCACAGGTTCAGTATATAGGTTAAGGCTTATGTGCAGAGGTGGCAGTAGTCAGTTTTGAATCTTAAAAAGATTGTGGAGATATTTCTCAAATTATAACATGATAATTCATTATTGCCATGACAAGAATACCCTGAGCCATTTATATAGGTCCTCATGATGTGGACTGTAACAATTTGTTTCCTATTTTTTCTCAATATTAAGTTCTGTATTTCCTTTCAAATAATGTTGTTCAAGACACTTATTTAATTTGTTTTAGTTTTAATGTACTCTCCTAGTGCTATTAAAATACTTTGTCATGGGGAAATGTTTTTAAAAAGCAAACAATATTCAGTCCCCATAAGTAAAGCACTGCTTTGAGGCATAATGACTGGGAGTTCTATACTAATTTCATTTGGCTTTTCATGCTTTAAGTTACTTTAAATTACAAAGGTTTTTCATCAGACATGCTTTGCTTTTTTAGTAAACCACTCAAAGTGATGATTTTTTCCATGTTGTTGTTGTGGTTTTTGGTCTGAAGATTGATTTGATGCAGCTCTCTATATTTTACATAAATGATACCATTTTACATCTTGATTCCTATAAATTTAAATACAGTTTTGCTTAAAAATGCTATTTTACGAATGGAATTTATTCCTCCTCTTTTACATGTTTAGTTGACAGCTGATTTTTCTTCTTATTGTTAGCAGAGGTGTCAGTTGCAAAAATTCTGAGATCTCTTTCACTGCTCACTTTTTTTGGCTTTTCTAAGCCCACATTGCCCATAAATTTTTATAAAACCTAAATGCAGTTAACAGGAAAGAAGATTGTTGGAGCTAGTGTAAGGTTACTGACCTTAAAATGTCTTGTTCAAAGTCTCATGTTCAGATGATGATTAAACAGGTGCATGGAATATTTTAAATAACTGACATGGCAGCCACTTGAAGTGCAGTGACTGAACACTTACTTTTCATAATAATATGCACACAGGCTGGCTTGCAGTTTTTAAAGTTCATCAAGGTTAACATTCCACAGAGGCTCCACTGAATCTAATAAATTAAATGAATGGCAATATTGTTTAAACATAACTAAGGAGGGTAACTAAGGAGAATAGTGACTCTAGAAACTTACTCAATGAGTGCTAAATGAGAAGTCACTTTAATACAAGTTCAGTTCGAAACAAATTTTCTGTGACCCTCTGATAAAGCAAGTAAGCCAGCATTTACATGCTGGATGCCTGGGTACAGGTTTGTTGGACTTGGCACTCAAGTATAACTGAAAGTCATCAGCATACATGTTATATTTTCAGTGAAGAGAATAGTTGACACATCATTAACATATAATTAGAAGAGTAGTGAAAGCTTTGCTGAAATCCTAAAAGCACATAATAGTCACCTCTAGTCTGTCCACAGCTTATTTCAGATTGTCTGTCAGTTTTGTAAGAACAGTCAACTGTCATTTTTCTGGAAATCTGACTGGTATTCATCTGAAAGTTTATTCGAGGTTCATAATTAGCTGATAATGAAATATCTGATGTAAATCCTGAAATAATGCTGGTAGAATGCATATTGGCATGTTGTCACAAAGTTTTTTGTCAGGGGTAATGGTTTTATCAGCGTGTTCTTTTAGGCTGATGAGGAGTTTCTGGAGGTCAGAGAATTGTTAAAAATTCCATTATTTTGGGTGGTAGTGGATCGATGAGCAAATTTATCATTTGCAGTGTAATGTTATTGTATAGTGTAGTTGCCAAACGAATTTGTACAGTTGGCTTCTGACCATATTGTCATATTACAGGCTGCAGAATTTTTTTTCTTTTGTAACAACAATTGTTTAATGGAATCAACATTTTGTGCCTTCACATGTTGGTCAAGTAAAGTTGTTGGCATGATGAAATACTTTACAGATTCTTAATAGGAACTAGAGGTTCAGCTGTAGTTTTGGGTTTGCCTGTTCCTAAACCTCATAGATTTTTCCACAAGATAGTGGGCTCGTGTAAATACTAAAGTAACATGTGGGCAAACCTAAGTTTTGCATTCTCATGGATATCTGATGTTGATGTGGCTGCATTGTTGCTTCTACATCTACATCTACATCCATACTCCGCAAGCCACCTGATGGTGTGTGGCGGAGGGTACCTTCAGTACCTCTATCGGTTCTCCCTTCTATTCCAGTCTCGTATTGTTCGTGGAAGGAAAGATTGTCGGTATGCCTCTGTGTGGGCTCTAATCTCTCTGATTTTATCCTCATGGTCTCTTCGCGAGATATACGTAGGAGGGAGCAATATACTGCTTGACTCTTCGGTGAAGGTATGTTCTCGAAACTTTGACAAAAGCCCGTACCGAGCTACTGAGCATCTCTCCTGCAGAGTCTTCCACTGGAGTTTATCTATCATCTCCGTAATGCTTTCGTGATTACTAAATGATCCTGTAACGAAGCGCGCTGCTCTCCGTTGGATCTTCTCTATGTCTTGTATCAACCCTATCTGGTACGGATCCCACACTGCTGAGCAGTATTCAAGCAGTGGGTGAACAAGCGTACTGTACCCTACTTCCTTTGTTTTCGGATTGCATTTCCTTAGGATTCTTCCAATGAATCTCAGTCTGGCATCTGCTTTACCGACGATCAACATTATATGATCATTCCATTTTAAATCACTCCTAATGCGTACTCCCAGATAATTTATGGTATTAACTGCTTCCAGTTGCTGACCTGCTATTTTGTAGCTAAATGATAAAGGATCTGTCTTTCTGTGTATTCGCAGCACATTACACTTGTCTACAATGAGATTCAATTGCCATTCCCTGCACCATGTGTCAATTCGCTGCAGATCCTCCTGCATTTCAGTACAATTTTCCATTGTTACAACCTCTCGATACACCACAGCATCATCTGCAAAAAGCCTCAGTGAACTTCCGATGTTATCCACCAGGTCATTTATGTATATTGTGAATAGCAACGGTCCTATGACACTCCCCTGTGGCACACCTGAAATCACTCTTACTTCGGAAGACTTCTCTCCATTGAGAATAACATGCTGCGTCCTGTTATCTAGGAACTCCTCAATCCAATCACACAATTGGTCTGATAGTCCATATGCTCTTACTTTGTTCATTAAACGACTGTGGGGAACTGTATCGAATGCCTTGCGGAAGTCAAGAAACACGGCATCTACCTGTGAACCCGTGTCTATGGCCCTCTGAGTCTCGTGGATGAATAGCGCGAGCTGGGTTTCACATGACCGTCTTTTTCGAAACCCATGCTAATTCCTACAGAGTAGATTTATAGTCTCCAGAAAAGTCATTATACTCGAACATAATACGTGTTCCAAAATTCTACAACTGATCGACATTAGAGATATAGGTCTGTAGTTCTGCACATCTGTTCGACGTCCCTTCTTGAAAACGGGGGTGACCTGTGCCCTTTTCCAATCCTTTGGAACGCTACACTCTTCTAGAGAGCTACAGTACACCGCTGCAAGAAGGGGGGCAAGTTCCTTCGCGTACTCTGTGTAAAATTGAACTGGTATCCCATCAGGTCCAGAGGCCTTTCCTCTTTTGAGCAATTTTAATTGTTTCTCTATCCCTCTGTCATCTATTTCGATATCTACCATTTTGTCATCTGTGCGGCAATCTAGAGAAGGAACTACAGTGCAATCTTCCTCTGTGAAACAACTTTGGAAAAAGACATTTAGTATTTCGGCCTTTAGTCTGTCATCCTCTGTTTCAGTACCATTTTGGTCACAGAGTGTCTGGACATTTTGTTTTGATCCACCTACCGCTTTGACATAAGACCAAAATTTCTTAGGATTTTCTGCCAAGTCAGTACATAGAACTTTACTTTCGAATTGTGCAGGTGAGATGAGTATCAGGGGTAAGGTTCCACTTATATGTCCTGTATGTTGCATCTCTGATTCTCATAAGGTGTTTAAAGTGATCTGTCCACCATGCTACAGATTTTCTCTTAACTCTTACTGTTTTTAGAGGAGCATGCTTATAATATAAATTATTGAATTCCTCAGTAAAATTAGATACTTCATAATTTATATCAAAGTTATCGTGCAATTACCTAGCAAGAAATATCATAGGCAGCAGCTGTAAGCTCAACATATTTATTTACCTATTCAACATATTTATTCACCTAAAACCTCTAAATGTCTCCGCTTGCTGCTTGCAATGAGTAGGTTATTATATCATGAGCACATGTGTCAGGTGCAGAAATCTGATCAGTGTCAATCATTGTATTTGGATATTTGGTTGCAAATTTATTGCTAAACATACAAGTGTCTACTGTATGTGGATTTTATCCAAGTGGAAGCAGTGCACAGTTTGAACAGGAAAGTGTACAACTAAATTTTGAAATGAACAACTGATGTATAGAAAAGTTATGTTCATATCTTGAGTTACAGTAAGGTGTTCATACAAAGATTCAAGGCCTGAGAGTGCAAATTCAAAGCGAGAAAGCTGTCTAATTTTGGGTGACTTGTATACCACAGAGATAAGATACTCTGTTTAGAGGTTTAATTTAATTAAACATACATTTGTGCTGTTTGTCTTCATTTTTGGGCATGAGCATGACATTGTGAAACAAGTTTCTATGTATATATGCTGCCATACTGTCCCTCGTCTATTAAATCTGTCATGCCTCAGAAAAACTTGGATATCAACACTTAGAGAGCTGGAGTGTATTCTTGGCTTCAGCCATGTCTCTGACAGGAGTATGGTATGAAAGCTGATGTCCTGAAATATGCAGTAGACACTAACAAATGGACTAGTAATAAAAACTGCACATCTGTGTGCCGAGTTGTAGTACAGAGCCATTGGGAGTCACTTCCGGGATAAGCCAGCAGGTAGTGAGAACACCTGTCATTGAAAAGGGCGTACCTCTGTGCCTTTCATAATGTAGGAGGATCAGAGGAGGATGGAAGGGAGGTCCACACAAATCTGAAATAGTCAGGTAGAAGGCCAGAGAAAGAGGGGAAGCTGAATGTCATGAAACTTGCTGTAACAGGGTGTGTGATAGTTGAAGGTGTTCGAGAGCAGGGTGAATAATTCATTAATGAAATGGATAAAGCACAGTGGCTAAGTAACAGTGTATAAATGTATAAGAAAGTAGCAATAATAGTAGTGATTATACCAAATGGTAATAAAAAGTAATAACTTAAAATGGAACAGTAAGAACAACAGAGCAAGAGTGTGTCTAAAACTGCATTACTTATGAATAAAATGATAATTTGCCAGTAAATTATCAACCAGGATCAGAATCCTTCATGAATAATGAAGAAACAGTGAAATTCAGATTATACTAGTAATGAAAGTGCAAAAATTGAACCCTAAATTAATAATTAGTGGTTAAAGTAATCCTAAACAAACAAATCATAATAACAGAAAACTGTTTAAGGAAAGATAATGCAAAACAAAATGTTTATCAATGAAAAAGACGTTTTGGGCTCATGCAGTTTGTGCTTTAAAGTTCTGTGTTGTTGTTCATGGATTTTTTTTTTCTTTTCAGTTGTCTTTATTATTATTCTGCCATCACTGATCCATACATTCTGCAACAAACTGGAAGATCCCCATGTTCAACATTTTCACCCTTGCAGATGTAAGGCCTCTCTCATACAGTCATTCTTGATTTTGCTAGTTTCTTTCTTTACCTTACAGACTTCAGAGCATTTTGAATAGGACAGGAATTTTATTATGACAGGTCTGATTTTTGTGGAATTTACTATCTTGCATTCTGCCCTGTGGCTCCTATCAATATCAGTTTCTCAAATCTGTGGACCTAATTTTTTACAGGCAATTTTGATGATCACTTCATCTGTGTTTTCATCAGGTTCTTCTGGTACTCGAAAGGTTTCGAGATTATTAGGTCATTGATACTGTTGAATCTCATCTGATCTTTCAATGATCTGCTTTTCAAGCATACATACTTTCTTGTCAGCTTTGGCAAGGGACTTATGTGTGTGGCCATCATGTGAGTGCAGTTGAGCTTGCTCATATCTCCTGGGATGCTGGCCAGCATGGCCACTACTGCCAGAGCCAGCTGACCTCCAGTGCTGATATCATCAATGGTGGTGGAATCACTGCATGTTCCTCAATGTTTTAGCTATTACTTTAATGATACACGACCAAGAGTGCAAAAGAATGGGAGTGTAGCATATATTAGAAACACTCAATACATTATTTATTGATAAGGTAATGTAAATGGACAGCTAAAAAAATCTATTCACAAGTGGTGGCAGAGGAACAAACACACAAAACGATTTAACTTTTACATGCTTTCAGAGTGAGTGGCTCCTTTTTCTGGCAGAAGAGTTGAAGGGGAAGGAAGAGGAGTGAAGTAAAAGGAATGGACAGGTTTAGGGAAAGGGGTACAGTTCAGAAAAGTCCCCCAGAACCCCAGCTCAAGGAGACTTACTGGGCAGGTGAGAAGGAAAGTCTTTCTTTTGCATCCTGTCCAGGAAGTCTTCCTGACCTGGGGTTTTGGGTGACTTTTCTGAACTATAACTTCTTCTGCCAGAAGTAGGAGCCACTGGCTCCAAAGCTTGTAAAAGTTAAATCCTTTTGTATGTGTGTTCCCTTGCCGCTGTTTAGTGAGTGGATTTTTTTTTATCTATCCGTTTACATTATATTATGTATACATAATGTGAAACAGTGGCACTGCTGCAGAACACCTTCAAACTTTGAGTAAACTAGCAAGCTTTATGGAGCACAATTCACTTGCCAGTCACCATCTTAATATGCGAGCTGGTTGGATATGGAAGTCTATAAGCAAAACGTGAAACAAGGAGGAAGTACTTGTTCACATATAAATTGTTTGTCACAAACAAAAGAAGAATGTGGACACTGTCTCAGATTATAAACACACCATCTGTCTACACAAGCCACAAAATGCATTGCTATTGTTGGTAACATTCTTTAAAATTTTATTTTATTTTAATTTATATTAAAGTAACAATCTATTATTTTGCCATCACCTGCAGTTTTCTCACTCCTCACAGTTTCAAAAATTCTGAAATCATTAAGAATCTTGCATATATCTGTATGAAATCTTTTATTGTGACTCATCCTGACAATGCCTCTTTCCCCTGAAACACATTGTTTTTTTTTCTGTGCAATGATTAATATAAAATTTTCATGAAATTTTGATGCTGACTGCTGTCAAATGAACAGAAATTGTTTTCTAGTTATTTTTTAAAATATTGTATAAATTACTATTTAATTTTCCATGACCTTCTCCATTATTGTAGAAGGACAATTTTATAATACATGCAAATGACAATGAGTTGATACTCTTAATTAATGATGTTCCAATATTATTTTGTAGGACCTGCTGGGACAGCCAAGTGTAAATATTAATGCAGATGATGTGACTGATGAACCAACTGTTAGTTCAAGCGTAGTGGAACTGGAGATTCCAAAGAATACTCCTGTAGTTTCTTCCAAGTCTCCTACAGTGGTAAGCATAAATTTGTTTATAATAATGTGCACTGAATTAAAGAGTGTAACGACAATACAAAATTATTTTAAAAAAGACTGGAGCAATTTGTGATTGGCTGCTTCTACTCTAAGACATATAATGCTTAAAATGAAACTGACCCACCCACCCGCCCACTCTCCCACCCAGCCACCCACACCCACCCACACTCCCACACTGAAACTTTATATTTTCAGCATGTCTCATAAAAGCAAAAAGCAGAATCTTTTATATGAAGGAATAATGGAGTAAAAGTAACAGTTCATTGTATATATGTGGCAATGAGTGACTGAAAGGCAGATAAACAACACTGAAAATGTTGCTAAGCTTTCAGATTGTGTCAGTCTTGAAGGATAACTAGTACAGAAGGGATCATTAAAGGATGGCACGAGTTCCAGTAGGTTAAGGATTCAGAAAGAAACCAGTCATGCTCCATTCAAAGGAATCATCCTGGCATTTGTGATCGTCACTGTAAGGAAATAACTGAAATCTAGAACCAGGATGGCTAAATGAGTTTTAAACCATGATCCTCCCTTCCGTTTGCCAAAAGCCTAAACCATTGTGCCACTACACACAGCGTTGATAGTCTTTACAGCTGTGAAATTAACCAGTGGAACAAATAGGCGTGATTCTGGTTTTTTCATATCTAAGATTATTCACAATGAGAGATACTTATGCATGAGCAAATGCCAAAGAAAGACTTGTACATTGTGTACTTTCCATGGCTCTGGGATACTATTTTTGTTTGATCTGAGATGTTTATCTGCATAATGTCATGAGCTGTACACAGGATGCTACATCAGTTGCAATCTTCCATAAATTTATCTGAATGGAGCTCACTTTTTATTAACTGAATTAAGTATAAACTTCAATAAGTTGTAAATGTTCTGCTTACAATGGTTACCCTTAGGAGGACTACATTTCTTACTTAATCTAATTCTTGTCTGTATCATAATCTATAGGGTACAATGGATATCAGTATCTATATTCTCCTGTCTGCAGTCACAGTCACTGGCTCTTTAAGGACTCAAGAAATTGACCCACTTTATAGAAACTGTGCTCAGTGTATATAGCTTCAAAACATAAAAATTTACGAATGAAATATGTACAAGTATTCTGTAGATATAGAATTATTGTATGGAAGACAGGGGAAGCAGAATCATACATACGAAAGGTATTAGACAGGATTACATATAAGGAGCAAGAAAGATAGAAAGAAAAGCTCCAAAGATACACACTCTGGACACCACATTTGGTAGTATGTGTAGCAGTGAAGAATTTTTGTCTTTTTTCATATTTTAAAACTTTGATCTTTTTACTCTTAGTTGTGTGAGATGGTTGGCATGTGGCACGTTCAAATTTGTATGAGACCTTATGGGACTTAACTGCTAAGGTCACCAGTCCCTAAGCTTACACACTACTTAACCTAAATTATCCTAAGGACAAACACACACACCCATGCTCGAGGGAGGACTCAAACCTCCACCGGGACCAGCCACACAGTCCATGACTGCAGCGCCTTAGACCACTCGGCTAATCCTGCGTGGCATGTGGCACAAACAGCACTTTCTTTTTGTGCTTTGCAGTCAACAAAGTGGCAAAAGCAGGACACATATTACAAAGCAAATTCCTCCATGGGTCAAATTTTCATAACAGTTGCTCAGCAATAAGCCATGAAATAGAAGTTAGAAATCAAATTGAGACTTAACATTAAAGCTTCTTATGATGACTGTTTATTATATTGCACAAATGTGTAAGGAACTGTAGGTATTTATTTGTAAAAGTGTAAATGAACATTCAAATACAGTGGCTAGAAACTAAGATCACTCATGGAAGAAATAAATAATAAGATAAATGGTAACTTTTTTTGATTCTTAAGGATTGTAATATTTTAAAACTGGATTAATGACTTCTTGCTTTCGCACATATTTGATTTCTCTTTGTAAATTAATATTGTATTTTTTCAGTTCAAACTTTTTGATGTCTGTTTTCTAATTCTTTTTTCAAGTAACTGTTTGGAGAACTTAACAGATATATAAGCTCTTTAATATAGTTACTAATAAATTTTTTTAGGAAACAGTCACTTCAGGAAAACTGAGCCCTCAGGATGAACAGCTTCTTTTAGCATTGTTTGGAAATCAAATTTCAGGTGCTCTTCAGCAGCCAAAATCTCAGGTAATGTCTAATATAAAAGTTTGAAAAAATAATTATAATTTGGTCATTGACATATTATTTGGATTCAGTCAAATTACATAGTGTAAAATTAATTTCAATAGGATTTTTGTTTGCCCTTTTTCATGTGGTTTTCTGCCTAGGTATCAGTGTCAACACACTTTTCTATTTTATTTGCAAAAATACTATGCATACATGTTTAGCTGTTTTGTGACTTTGATAAAATACAATATAATTTTACAAAATAGCTCCTTCATATAAACGTATAAATATCTTGAGATATCTGGTGACTTAAATAATTAGTCTTGACAGAGACATAAAATAATGAATGGAGTTCTCAAGTAACCAGATTCAAGGATTCTTCCATAGGTTATGAGGGGGAAAAAAAGAAATAAATTTTGTATGCTGAATAGTTAGTTGATTAGTTGATACACTTTGAGATGAACACTGTAGAGCCTTGAAAGCTGGAAGTTTGGAGTCGGCAGAACAGATGAAAGAGTCATCGTGGTAGTTAGTGTTGAAATTGTCAAAGAGATTGTCAGAATTGTCAAAGGGGCTGTTTTGTACATGATACAAAAAGTTTATCAAGACTAGTCAAGGACAACATTGCAAGAATATACTAACTATGAAAGTGACAACATAAAATACAAGACTTAAAAGTTCTGATTACTAAATTAAAATTTGCATCATGATCAGTTTGATCATAGATAAATAAGAAATATTTGAAGATGCAAACAACTGTTATGATAATATTTTTCATTATTAATATGAGTTTAGTGCAGCTTTCCACATTAGTCTATCGTATACAAGTCTCGTGTAACTGCTTAACTACTGAAACCTACACCTATCTGAACACCGGCTGGAGTGGCCAAGCGGTTCTAGGTGCTACAGTCTGGAACCGCATGACACTACGGTCGCAGGTTCAAATCCTGCCTCGGGCATGGATGAGTGTGATGTCCTTAGGTTAGTTAGGTTTAAGTAGTTATAAGTTCTAGGGGGCTGATGATCTCAGAAGTTAAGTCCCATAGTTCTCAGAGCCATTTTTGAACCTATTTGAACCTGCTTACTATGTACAAACCTTGACCTTCCTCTAGAATTCACACACTCACTTTCTTCCTTTTCGTAATTAAGTGTTCCTTAAAGCCTTTGGGCATATCTTGTCAACTTGTCTTTTTTTTGTCAGGTTGTGCACTACAATTTTTTTCTCTTTGAAATGGTTCAGTACCTCTTCATTAGATACTCAGTCTACTCCTCAGAATTCTTCTGTAATACCACATTGTAAAAACTTGTTTTCTCAACATCTCTATTCAGTTTATCATCCACCTTTCATTTCCATATAATGTAACACTATAGACAATTATTTTCAGAAAGTATTTCATAACACTTTAATTTGGATTTGATGCTAACAACTTTTATTTTCCTATAAGCTTTTCTTGATGTTTCCAATCTGAACTTTTAACCACCTTTAGTTTTAGCTTCATCAGTTATTTTGCTGCTCAGTTATCAAAACTTGTGTACTACTTTTAGCATCTTATTTCCTTATCTAATTCCTGCATCATCACCAAATGTAATTGGATAACATTTAGTTACCTTTGCTAAACTATTATTGATGTTTATCTTATAATATTTTTCAAAGACATTATTCAGTACATTTAACTGATCATCCAGAGACATCAAACAATGCTTAAATATTAAGAGCAGCTAAAGTACAAGGGAGTGGGATAAGGTACTTTTAAGAGACTTAGATTCAGTCACATATGGCTATTTTTTTTAAATGCATAATAGGTAACAATAAAGCAATAATTTGGTTTTGATATGTATTTTCATATTATTTGTAATTCATGACAAAGTAGCTGTAAAGAACTGAAAAATGTCTGCAGAGTACACGATCTCGGTCCAGACTGAGCCCAGAAGAGCAATTACTAGCTTCACTGCTTCGTCAGCAAGCCTCAGCAGACTTAAAAACCTCTTCAAAGGTAAGGTGACAGATCAGTGTACTACGATTTTTTAATTTTACAGTAGGTGTTATAACAAGCAGTTTGATAATACTTCCCTCCCTCTCTTTTTGAACCCAAGGGTGGCCAGCAGCAAAAGGAACAAGTACCTGAGGGACACTCCCTATCTACACTATCAACAAAACCAAAATCACAGGTATGCTATGATAATTCTTGAATCCATGTCTGTATTAATCTGTGTAATGGTTCCTAGCCAGGTAAAAATTTTGTCAGTAATTTACTATTACACCTTCACAATTATAATCTCTACAAATCACTGTAAAGTGCATGTAGAGAAATAGTTACTGCTTATATGACTTTGCATTGACTACTATTAGTCCAGTTTTATTTTCTCTGTACCTCTGGCAGCAGCATGAAGATAGCTGATATTTTTCCATCTAAGACACTAGATCTTGGAATTTTATAAGGTGATATTAAATTTCTCCCTTCAGTTGTTTGCTGTTTCAGATTTTCAGCATGATTCTCCATTGTGTCAGATAGTACTTAATGCTTATTTTTCCATTCTTTGTTTATACTAAAAAAATTTCCATTTGTTCAAATTGATAAATATCTTTAATAGGTACACTATAGTTTTCCAGGAAATGTGAAGTGAGTCTGTTGGATTTCATGCCATAGAAAATTTTGGAAATGCCGTGAAGAAAGTTATTTTGTTTGAGGCAGATAATTATATTTGAATTCACAGTATACTCCAGGTTTCTGTTATAGACATAGGTGACTGACAATGGGACATAGCTATGTGAATATGTTCTGATACCTTTTTCTTACAGAAAGAAAGGAATAGGTATAATACACTGTCCAGTCACATTTATACGATCACCAGTCAGTAGCCCGAATAACCTCCTTTTGCTGTGCAGATCTCTCCAAGACATACAGGAAAAGAGTCAGTGAGGTCCTGGAAGGTATGTGGACCCATTCTGACTACAGTGCCATCAGTGCCATGCTAGCTGTGCGAGGTTTCTTGGATGAGGATCTATGGTACAAACAGCCCAATCAAATAGTCCCACAGATTCTCAGTCGAGGTTTAAATCAAATCCAAGGAGTTTGGAGTTCGGGGGCCAAGGGAATGTGGTAGTGTGGTAAACTCATCCTGCTCTTTGAAGCATGCCATGTACATTGCGAGCTGTGTGACACATTGCATTGTGCATTGTAGATGTCATCGTGCTGAGCAAAAAAAAAAAAAAAAAAAAAAAAAAAAAAAAAAAAAAAAAAAAAAAAAAAAAAAAAAAAACTGAATGTGATGGTAGATGTGCTCCCCAAGGATAATTGCATTCATTCTTGTGTTGATCCATTGGGCCTTCCAGAATGATGAGATCAGCCAAGGAATGCCATGAAAACCATAATGTTGTTGCAGGGTGTTTGCTTTGAGATGTTTCATGCTGTACACACCAGTGGCCATCAGTCTGACGGAACATAAAATGTGATTCATCTGAAAAGGCCACCTGTCCCCACTCAGTGAATGTCATGTTGTGGTATTCACGTGCAAATTCCAGCCTTTGTTACCAATTAACAGTAGTCAGCATGGCTGCATGAACCAGGCACATGCTGTGGAGGCCCATATGCAGTAATGTTCACTGAATGGTCATTGAGCAGACACTTTTGGTAGCCCTGTAGTTCATCTGGGCAGTCAGCTGCTCAACAGTTGCACATCTATTCACTTGTACACATTTCCACAGCCGTCATTCACCCCTGTTATATATGGCCCGTGGTGCAGCACAGTTTCTTCAGTGTCAGTTTTGGATAGCACCATTTTGTCATGCATGGTATACTTTAACCATGACAGCATACAAACTTAGCCATTTTGGAAATGCTTCCATCCTTGGCCCAAAAGCCAGTGATCATGCTGTTTTGGATGTCAGACAATCACTCTTTTTCTACATTGCGACAACGACTGCACTGTTTTCAGGCCCTGCAGACACGCTTTATATACCTTCCAGTGCTAGTCTACCACCTGCCATCTGTGAGTGGTTGTTGCATGTTGACACTGATCATATATTGTTGTTACCTTAATGTAACTTGAACATGGACATCTGTCCCTTACTCTGAGAACAGTTCTCTGTTCAGCAGTTATGTGGTATATCATCAGCAAGAGTGGAGTTAGGGGCTAGATCCCCAAGCCTTGTTGATTATCAGTTACTTCAACTATTTTTCAATACCACTAGTTCCAATTTATTTTATATGTGTTCCTTACTTCTAAAGGGCTATAATCTTCTCAGGATGTGAAAAAGTCAAGATTATTGCTACAATTACTAAGTTGTATATTATGTATCAATAAATTTTTTAACTATGATGCCATTAAACATAGTATTGTAGTAAAAACAGATTGACAAGTGCTTATTATCTTCACACTTCCCTGAGGAGCTGCAACTCTTCATTGGTAATTAGTAGCTGAAAGTTTAGTGTGAGTAATTTCTCAGTTGTGAGTGATCTGCTTAAGGAAAACATCCATCACAACAAAATGACTATCACCTGTACTATTAGAATTTTTTTTAGTTGAACCTTATATTTTTCTCTGCTTTTGCCAATAAGATCTCAGCAATTGCATCTTTTGCTTAGCAAGGTATTTATATGTGTATGGGCCTGATGCTACTCCATTAGGAAGAGAGAGTTTTATAAGATGTCCTGAGTGTCTCTGTCACATAAATAAGATCTAATGAGACTGCTGGCTGGAAGTCAATGAACTGGTAGCTAAAATCAAAGCATGTAGTCTCTAGGCAGATTTAGTTGTGGTGGTTTAAAAACTTTTAGTTGTAAACTCCGCCATGAACTAGGGAGAGACATGTTCAACAAATATTTTGAGATAAAGTACTTGCCATTTAGTTCTTGAATGTTTGATGAGAGCTTACCTTCAATAAACTATGCTCCTTTTCCAGAAGAATATCACACTGATTATTGTACCATAAGTGAAGCAGCATTTAATCATCTCAACCTGTGTAGAATGTATACCATGATGACAAGGCAAACTCTAAATGCTTTGTAATGGCAAACATCAAAGTAGTATAATGTTGAAAGAGATCCTAAATCAGTGCTCAGGAAATTATATTGGAAAAGCTAGATACAGTCTGTGTTGGCCCAACCATCTGCTGTGTTCCACGATTTATTGCCATTAAGAGGAAATTGCACATCTGTTTAGTGTTCACATCCCACTAGAGCTAAAATATTTAACTGTTGTTTGAAAGTCATATGATCTTAGATTCAAAGTGTGTCTTGGATGTAAACGAGAATACTAAAGAATTTCTCAATGAGATGCTTAGTCCATTTCCCTTCAATTATGTGAATAATTTAGCCAATGTGTGATGTATTTTATGTTTCTTGCGTGCATATCACTTTCCTTGTACATATATACATACATCAACAGCTTATTATATAAGCTTTACATTTGTATTTAAGGCATCTTGTAAATCTCTCATAAATATTTTAAACAGGAGTGGGAACAAATTTAAGACTTGTGGAAGACTTCTGCTCATTCTCCTATGACATGCTTGAGTATTTTGTGTTTTAATGATCAGTGACCTAACAAACAGTACTAGTAGGAGACTTTCACAGATTTGACAGGAACCTGCTACATCCACATTTCACTTTACTACTTTATTTATTTATTCTGTCATAGCAAGTTTTGGTGTTAAAGCCTCATTATCAGATGTCATCATCATAATCAGTATACAGTCATACCAATTGCTAATAATTTTCAAAACTATAAATGACGACCAGCACGAAAAAAAGCATTTGTTAAAACCAAAAATTATCATAGATATCCTGCCATCATATTCATACCAACATAAGAGAAATTGGGGCTCATGTAGAGGCATCCAGATAGTCATCTTTCCCTCTCTCTATGTGGGAGTGGAATAGGAAAGGAAATGATTAGTAGTGACTCATGGTACCCTCTGCCATATGCCGTACAGTGGCTTGTGGAGTATGTATGTTGATGTAGATTCCAATCTGTTCTTTATCATTTTTCCTAAGACACTTGCTTAGCAGCATTGTGGACCTGTAACTGTGGTTATTGTAGGGAAATTTGAATAAGGTTGACTTGTGCCATCTTGTCAGTTCCATATTTTACTGGAAAAATAATCCATAGAGGGCCCATAATCAAAATCTTGTGAGCTGGATTGAAGTTAAGCAAATAGTAGTTTTATTAATTGTTCCCGTGATGTATCACTTTTTTATAATCTTCTCCAATTTCTGGTCCTTTCTTCTTAACATTCACATGATTTTATCAAAATATCTCACTGGGATGGTCACAGGACTATTCTAATATTTTAAACTGATAAAAATTAAGACAAAATTTGTCAAAATTTCTTATGGACACCTGCAATAAATCCTCAGCATAGCCTGAGTGTGCATGGAAATGATTATTATGAACATTACAGTTTTAATTTTGATATAATGAAATCTAATAACTTATTTAATAAAAATTAGATTTTTCATGTTTTTTGGAGTGACAAAAAGGTAATAGTTCCTGAGAACATTCATTAAGCAAGAAGCTGTTCTTTATTAACATCCTTACAGCTGGTCTGTAGCATTCTGGATTTGATTCATCACAGGCCTTTACTCCCTAACATATGAGTTCTTTCACTTACAATCATTTATTATTATTATTATTATTATTATTATTATTATTATTAAGGAATACTCAGTGTTTATGGATCCATCGAGTTCTCAACAAAGGCGAGATAATAATAATAAAGCTGTAACATATTTTATTACTGTAGGCAATTTCTTGATGCATTCAGAACTCTAAAGTACCATCATATGTAATGATTATTTTGATTATGTACAAAAAGAGAAATTACTCTCAGTCACAACAATAATTTAGGCCTTAGAGTAACTTGAGTATACACAGATCCATGTAAAAGTGTGGGGGTTATATCAGGCAAACTGAATACATTGTTTATATTTAAAAAGAAAGATGATGAGACTTACCCAACAAAAGCGCTGGCAGGTCGATAGACACACAAATAAACACAAACATACACACAAAACTCTAGCTTTCGCAACCAAAGGTTGCCTCGTCAGGAAAGAGGGAAGGAGAAGGAAAGACAAAAGGATATGGGTTTTAAGGGAGAGGGTAAGGAGTCATTCCAATCCCGGGAGCGGAAAGACTTACCTTAGGGGGAAAAAAGGACAGGTATACACTCGCACACACACACATATCCATCCATACATACAAGACACAAGCAGACAAAATGTCTGCTTGTGTCTTGTATGTATGGATGGAATGACTCCTTACCCTCTCCCTTAAAACCCATATCCTTTTGTCTTTCCTTCTCCTTCCCTCTTTCCTGACGAGGCAACCTTTGGTTGCGAAAGCTAGAGTTTTGTGTGTATGTTTGTGTTTATTTGTGTGTCTATCGACCTGCCAGCGCTTTTGTTGGGTAAGTCTCATCATCTTTCTTTTTAAATATATTTTTCCCACGTGGAATGTTTCCCTCTATTATATTCATATCATTAATTTGAATACATTGTTTAGTTAATAGAAAGTGCTCCACATTATTTTGACTCTTGTGCTTGTTTCTTTTCTTGTCTGTCGAGTTTTTTTCTTCACTTGAACCAAATACAAAAACTCATCAGCTGCTTCTAGGACTGAACTGCAAATTTTTACAGTTTTCTTTGTGATGTCTACATTTTGGTTTACATTATTTTAGTCTTATCATAATCAGTTTTCAGCCATAGTTTCAAATTTGTTGCATTATGTTCTTCCATTTGTTGTAAAAGTTTATCTGCCCTTGAGAAATACAATCTTCCAAATGTGATTAATTCGTATTCCTAGTTTATTTTCCCAGTGTAAGGATCTGAAAACTTCCTCTAGGACTAATGTGAGTAGTTTTGCTGTTATGGAAACTCTTTGTTTCACTCTTCATTCAGTTCTAAATTTCCACTGTTTTGTTGAAGTAAAACTGTTGTTTCATGCAGGGTGTTTCAAAGTTCCTATTGCAGACATGGAGGGGTTGTACGGGGGATGTATCAATTAAAGTTTAGATAAGCAACCCATGTCTGGAAATGTACAATTTGGATATAAAACAAATTTGTAGAGTGGACCACTTTCATATCTCCTAGTTGAGCATGCACACAGAAATTGAGAATCCCTGTTGTAATTATGACATTACATACCATTTTTGTCTGACTACAACAACAGCTACAAGCAATGGGTACTTTCACAGAACAGATGACTGAGGTTCTCCATAGACACATTACACTCTCAGTTTTGAAGAGGTCATCCATTGTCACACAGAAGAAAACAACATGACCAGTTCTTGAAACATTGCTCATGCCATGGGCTCTTGTACAGCACATAGGTCAGAGCCCATTGTCTCAACTGTTTGCATATCATGAAGTTGTAGATTTGAAAGTGATATGATTGACAAACTTATTTTACACTCAAACAGTGCATTATGGACATGGTGTTCTGATCAAAACTTTATCTGTTAAGTCCCGTCGACAACCCCTACAAGCCTATAATAGGGATTGTGAAATACACTGCAGGTCCATCCATATACTAACATAGTTTGATCTGAAACTGAACTGAAAGCTGTCTCAAAATCTATGAACTCCAGACAAAGTGGTAATTCATGTTCATAGGCCATTCTATAATTTATTTTCACGACTTGAAGATGTTTCAAAGTACTATTTCCAGTTCAGCAGCCTACATGTTCTTTTGCTTCATTAAAAACCAGTGCTTTTTCTGTGTCACTGGTGATGATTTGAGCGAGTATGTTGTAAGATTAAATTAGATTAGATTAGATTAATACTAGTTCCATGAATCATGAATACGATATTTCGTAATGATGTGGAACGAGTCAAATTTTCCAATACATGACATAATTAAGTTAATTTAACAACATAATTAAGTTAATAAGACAACTTTTTTATTTTTATTTTTTATTTTTTTTAAATTTTGTTAATAATTTTTTTTCTTTCTTTTCTTAATTTATATCTAAACATTCCTCTATGGAGTAGAAGGAGTTGTCATTCAGAAATTCGTTTAATTTCTTCTTAAATACTTGTTGGTTATCTGTCAGACTTTTGATACTATTTGGTAAGTGACCAAAGACTTTAGTGGCAGTATAATTCACCTCTTTCTGTGCCAAAGTTAGATTTAATCTTGAATAGCGGAGATCATCCTTTCTCCTAGTATTGTAGTTATGCACACTGCTATTACTTTTGAATTGGGTTTGGTTGTTAATAACAAATTTCTTAAGAGAGTATATATGCTGAGAAGCTACTGTGAATATCCCTAGATCCTTAAATAAATGTCTGCAGGATGATCTTGGGTGGACTCCAGCTATTATTCTTATTACACACTTTTGTGCAATAAATACTTTATTCCTCAGTGATGAATTACCCCAAAATATGATGCCATATGAAAGCAATGAGTGAAAATAGGCGTAGTAAGCTAATTTACTAAGATGTTTATCACCAAAATTTGCAATGACCCTTAATGGATAAGTAGCTGAACTCAAACGTTTCAGCAGATCATCAATGTGTTTCTTCCAATTTAATCTCTCATCAATGCACACACCTAAAATTTTGAATATTCTACCATAGCTATATGCTTCTGATTAAGGTCTATATTTATTAATGGCGTCATTCCATTTACTGTACAGAACTGTATGTACTGTGTCTTATCAAAATTCAGTGAGAGTCCGTTTACAAGGAACCACTTAGTAAGTTTCTGAAAGACATTATTGACAATTTCATCAGCTAATTCTTGTTTGTCAAATGTGATTACTATACTTGTATCAACAGCAAAGAGAACTAACTTTGCTTCTAAAGTATGCGGTGGAGGCTGATAGATCTAGGTCTTTACACATTCTGCCTCTTCTCTTGTGAAGTAAAGTAATTATGGCAGTCTTCTAATTTTTAGTAATGGTTTCTTCCACACACTTTCTGTAAAGAAGTTTGCAAGTTCTTATAACTTTTCCTCCAGTTTTAATCATCTTTCTTTAAATGTCATCATTTTCTTCCTTCAGCCCTCAAATGACTTTGTTCATCTTACTGGGCATTTTTGTTACTTATTGTTTGTGTTTCTCATTTATCATTTAAGTTATTCATACATTTAATGAAACCTTTGACAAAACAACTATGATCTCTGCCACTAGCAATTCCAGTGCTAACAAGGGAAGACTCGCCTGTGACAACTCCTGCATCCTATTGATTCGTATGCAGATGTTGCACTACAAATATGCTCTTTGTAAATAGTGTTTAAAATTTCAAAGATGGCAGAGTAATTGGTGTAATGTGAGGAAGAGTTTAAAAATTTAACCTTGCTTCAGTTAATTCAAATATGTAGCCTAAGTCTTAGTTCTAGAACAATTGCTTGGCTGCTTTTGATTATTTGCTTGATGAAGTAACTACAAATGCATTTCAGGGGCTGCCAGTACCTGGGAAACTAAGTGAAGAAGAACTGCTTCTATCCTTATTGGGTGGTCAACCCAAAACTACACAGAAGGCAACAGAACGGGTATACAGAGAAAATCATTAAAATCATTATTAAAGCCTCTCCCTTTTTCACACACACACACACACACACACATACCCACACACACAATTTGTTCTTTACTTTCGATTATGAAAAATGACTTTTAGATACATGGAAAGGCTCTGTTATCATGAGCAAAAAAATTGATAGTGCCACACTTGTTTGAAGAAAGTTCATGATGATAATGTACCAATAAAAAGAACTGTCACTGTTTTATCTTTAGATGCTACTTTTAAATTTTAATATTTGCTAATGAATGTACTCCATGCTATGCGTTACACGTCACATAAGATTATTAATTTTAAAGTCTGCTGTTTATATAACATTATAATATTGGTGGATACCTAGGCCTATACTGTAAGATGACAAATCTGCATTCATATGAAAATGATAAGTGCTACAATAATGAGCCTCACAGAAGGGGAAAGCTCTGAGCTGCATAAATTATATGAAAATGACATTAAGGTATAGAAGCAGCTATGTACTGCTTCTATAGCAGACAGTAATGACTAACTGGCATTAAAGATTGACAACATATATTGTTTATCAAAGTAACTTCCTAATGCCTTACCACACTCTTCAATGATGCTGAGGGAATGAGACTAAAATAGTAGATGAGTTTTGCTATTTGTGGAGCAAAATAACTGAAAATGGCCAAGGTCTCGATGATATAAAATGCGAGAATAGTAATAACAAGTAAAATATTTCAAAACGAGAAATATATTAACTCTCCTCCCATCATGCCATTGTATTTTGTACAACAACTCACTTATTTTAAACTGCCCATCATTTCTGATCAGCTTCTGAGAATATTGACATCAGCTATCCATCACAACAATACTCTTCTTGTAACCTGACATGGCCCACCACTTTGTTGCGGGTACATAAACAATTTAGTCACTGCATGCCTGGTTGTTGTACTGAATCCAATATATGAACAGTGGAGGGTTGAGATCAAATATAAATTTAAGAGTTTGGAATTATTTTATGAAGAAGGAGGTACTGAAACAAATGGGAGGAGAAAATCAAATTCACAGCACAACTTGACTGAAAGAAGGGATTGGTTGATACAACATATTCTGAAGCATCAAGAAATTGTCAGTTTGGTAATGGAGGGAAATGCGAGGAGTAAAAATTGTAGAGAGAGGGCCAAGGCTTGGCTACAGAGAGAAAGTTCAAGTGAATCTATGTTGCAGCAGCTATGCAGAGATGAAGTGTCTTGTAAATCGTAGACTAACATGGAGAGCTTCACCAAACCATTCATTCAGCAACACCAACATGTGTAACAAATATGGCTGCAATTGTTTTCAGAGTTCCAGGTTTGTGCTCTGTGAGTCACCCCTTCTTATCTACACCCCGATATAATATGGCATCAGGACTGTCGCCAATGAGTCCCTCAACCCCCAAAACTACGGGTTTAATATTAGTCAGTTTGTTTTCAGTTATTTTAGTATGTAACCTTCCACACATCCCTACCCCAACACTGGTGATGTTTTTACTCTGACAATAGATTTTTCCAGCTTGTAAATGATGTATATACCAAGTTGAAATTTCTCCAGGCATTGTAAAGTTAAGAGCAGTTCTGTTGTAGCACACTTTGGCAAAAAATGAAGTTACAATGCCACTGCATTGTCCAAATTAAAGTTTTGTCTGTAAAATAAAATCATAACTTCTCTGCTTACTATTCCAGCATACAAAGAAGATGCTTGAACATTATAACCGCAAATTCCATATATTATCAGCGTAATAGCATTGCAACTGCTGTTATGATCCTTTTCACACTCACATCTGTGGCAGCCTGAGCTACCTTTTATCGTAACTACTTTTATAATTTTGTTGAACAAACAAATGAATGAGGAGTGGAAGTGGAGAAGAAATATTAGAAAAGAAGCTTATCAGGAGGGAAAAAGTATACATTAATTCAAGTTCTTGAATATCAAGTGCTAAATGTATGCAAAACTAAGTTTCTGCATACCTTTGGTATTACTGATCAGTGGATAAAAACAATTTTTGGGAAAACTAGTCCAGAAGGTGTAGTGAGTTAGACCAAACATCAACGAAAATCAGATGATATTATGGAAGGGACAGGTAATCTTATATATTCATTTGTTAAAGTATTAGCACACTACATTAGAAAGGATGATCTATGGCAGTCCTAGATAGCACTCTCAGCATTCTAAAGATGTATAGAACATACATTCAGAAGTGCCAAGAGGAGAGGAAGAAGCATGGATCAGCTTGGATGTATAGTTTTTTAAATAAGAATACAGTCTTGGGTTTTTCAAACCTAAAAAGGATGCATGTGACGAGTATGAGGTCTACAAGAATGCTGAACCAGAAAATAAAACTGCTTTAGAGGAAGAAAATACAATGAATTTTGAAAAACAAAGACATGCCTCGAGCAGGAAAAGATTCTGACAAATTGAAGGCACAAACAGACAGTACATTTCTGTGTGCTTGTTTTGATTTATAGCAGGTACTCATTGCTTCACAATGTGAAGTATTCTTGCTCTAGTACACAAAAAGCTGAGCATCTACTATATGATTATCTACAACACGGGAATATGAAAGAGAATGTGCTTCATGTGGCATAAGGGAACTGGACATAGAGAAAGCATAGACATAGCTTGCTGGATCTACAAATTCCTAAAGCAGCAAAGTGAGAATGGCTGCCATAATGTGTATTTCTTTTCTGACAATTGGTCAGAACTGAAACAGACTTTTTTTCATGTATCTGTACAGTGTGAGTACTCTACAAATTGCTCCAACCACCTACCGTATTTACTCGAATATAAGCCGCACTTTTTTTCCGGTTTTCGTAATCCAAAAAACCGCCTGCGGCTTAGAATCGAGTGCAAAGCAAGGGGAACTTATGAAAAATGTTGGTACGTGCCGCCACAACTAAGTTCTACCGTCGAATATATGTAGCCCTACGCAGGCATGCTTTGTAGGCACAAAGATAAATACTGGCGCCAAAACCTCTGCGTCAGTAAATAAATTAAAAAAAAAAAAAGTGGAAGACGAGCTTTTCTTATCCACCACGAGTTTCGACCACTGTATTTTCATACATTATCCAACGAAGTAAATACAAATTCTGTATTGTTCATCTTCGAATGTAGCACAATTTCAGTGTACTACGAAAATCTGACTGGCAAGACTGTTTGGGATGTTTGTCAATATGGCCAACTCTACATTGTGAATTTTTTCCTATCTGTGAGAAGAGATGGTTGCTAATAGGAACCTGATGAAATTTGAATCACATACAGTATTCTCTTCACCATAATAATACGAATATAAACATTTTGCCATGTATTCTTTCGTGTTTGCTGCTATCTCATTAAAACCCTGTCTGCCTAATAAACTAAGAAACTAGAGTGAGACAACAGCAAACGCGGAAGAATATACGTATCGTGTCATGTTTATATTCGTATTATTCTTATGCCTAATAGTGATGCAGTCAGAAATGAAGCACGGCAAGTGACTAGATTTTTAAATCTAAGATGTCTAATTTCTGTGCAGAATTTGATGTAATAAAGAAGCGACCGCAAAGATTTTCAAACGGAGAAAAATTTTCGCCTAACTCTCGTTCAGAACATGTTCTATCATACGCAGTCTATTATTTTATTCTTGTTGATCATTATCAAAGAAAGCAGCAGTGTAAGTAACAACAAATAGCAGTCTCTTGCCATTGTTACGCTAATGAGACGATTCCTCTCTTTTTTTTTTTTTTAATTGTACGCGGCGGTAGCGCGCACAAAAGCAAGCCATGCCGTGAGCCGCGACAGGCCGTAAACGCGCGCTATCAGAATGCGACAAACAATGCATGACACAGTGCAGTAATGCATTTTCAGCTTAAGAGTGACGCAAACACCTATAACAAAGAATACGGACGGAGCGCCTGACGCATAGCAATACATGGTACAGCTTAACTGCTAAGCTTACGACTCGAACCAAACTACTGTAGCTGTATCGTCATTCATTCGACCTAAATTGTGTCTCATATTACAATGGACCAACTTTGTTTCGATTTGGAGGTGCGGCCTAAAACTTTTCTCTCCCCTTGAATTTCGAGTCTCAAATTTCAGGTGCGGCTTAGATTCGGGAATTTTTTTTTTCCTTTATTTCGAGTCTCATTTTTCAGGTGCGGCTTAGATTCGAGTGCGGCTTAGATTCGAGTAAATACGGTACATATTTCTTGAGAAGGGGTGCACCCAAAATGAAGGAGACAGCATGCACAGTGTTATCAAGAGAGCAAAAAAGGGCATGAATATTTATGTACCACAGCAGTAGTAAAATGGGAAAAGGTATGTTATACGTGAGATGTCACAGAAGGGTTTTTTGTTTATTTATTTATTTTTTTATTCCAAAGAGGCTTTATTGAAGGTCCAAAATAGAACTAAAGTTGAAAATGGTGAAAGGATCAGAGGGTCTGATATAAGAGTAATAATGGTGAGGAAAGAAGAACCATGGATGATGTCATTTAAATATGAATATGACCCAGATTACAATACCATTGATTTAATGCATAAGTTTGGAGGTTGCAGCCCAAGTGTAGAACAAGTTGTGGAAGACTTGTCATGTGTATATTCATCCTCAATGCCAATTTCAGAGGAAAAATTTTCTGATCTGATCCCCTCCGCCAGTACAACATTGTTCCAACAGTTTACCAGGAATTCTATCCCAATCTGAGGCATGGGGAAGCTTGTAACATTAAAAAGAAAGATGAATGAAGTGTTACAACTAATATCATCATTAAATATAACATACAGTCTTTATTTTTTTCCTAGGAACTGTTTTTATGTTGTGTTGCATTTATGTATTATCATATTCATGTGCTAAAAAGTTCTGGAAATAAGAAATGTTGTAGAGGCATTGTTACTGCCAACAGAATTTATGAAATAAAGTTATTCACATTTGTAGGCACATGCTGATGTAGTACAATTTCAGTGAAATATCATTGTAAGTGACATTAATGTCAGACATCAATGCTTTTGTTAATAATGCCCTCTCTCAAATAACTTCTGGAACATTTTTTGCTCTAATGTACATAATAACGTTGGAACACTAGTACATTCTAAGCAACATCCAGAGGTGTACATTTTCAGGATGATTTATGGAAAATACTGGAACTTTCAATTTGTCATACCATTACTGTAAAGTTTAAGAAATGCTCGCTACAATAGTATTGCTCTGAACCTTTGATTTTTCTCTTTGTTGTTCCACCCTTACAAATAGGGTTATGTCAGCCGTATTTCCCTCATGGTAATCTCCTGGTACTAAGTGGGGATGAAATTGTTCCAAGCAGTCCAGAACTTTGGTGGAACATACAACCACATACACACATACATATATTTTATGAATTAGGTACTGATGCAGTCCTGTGCAGTCATAAAAAGCAATAAATTAACATACGTAATGTATTTTCATTCACTAATGTCGTATGGAACCGTATTCTCAGCCAAATAGAAAGGAAATTTTCATTGAATAAAAGTATGACACAGTAATAAAATTCAGCACTCATCCATAGTAATCTTGTTGTCACCTATTTAAAGACTCAGGTATTTTAACTGCAGCTTTAGAGTACATACATTCTCTAATTACACTTATTGTGAATAATACTTCACATTTCAAAAGAAATAACAGAATTCATAATTATGACATTTTAATCCATCCCCTTAAAAGTAACTGTGATACTAGTAGCAGTGAATTATGGTCCAACAAAATTTTTGAACATTTGCTCAGTGATTTAAAATGACTGATGGATTTACTGTCTGCCAACCTTAAAAGCATGTTTACAATTATAGTTACCTTGGCAACTCCATGTACACAAAAAGAACATACTTTCTTTCTTAATCCAATTCTTATTTACTTCTTGATGATGATAAATGTAAATCTTTGCCTATTCGTGGATATTGCCTTCCTCGCTGACAGTCTTCCGTCCTGGATTCCCTGGAGTGCCTACTTTGCTCCATTTTTACATGTCCCTGGCTGTCCTCATCCACTCTTGCCTTCTTCCCCTACACGCTTCATTGACCTTGGTAGGCAACCTTTCAACATTTGCTAGACATTTCCAAGTGACTTCAGCTGTTGATCTTGGAGCAGAGGATTTCATTTAAATTTTTCTAAATGGATGTGCTTTGATTCATGCATTTCTTAGCCTATTTTTCTGCTTTTTGAAAGAAGCTTATTTCTGCTGCTTGGATACAACTTTTTGTTCCCGTACTTACTATCCAAGATTTATAGCCATAGGTCAACCTCATTATATCTGTATGTAGCTAGCTTTGTCTATTTTGATATCTCTCTATTGCTGAGCTAATTTCTTATGATTTAAACAGAAAGTCTGCTGGCTCAATTCTTTCTCTAAATTCCTTTTATATCTTCCCATTTCTATATAAATTGTGCATCTTTGTAATGTAAAACAATTACATTCTTACTGGCTGTCAGATAATTAAGTAATTTTTTCTGCAAATGTGCAGCATGCACGTGTATAAAAATTAATTACTCTAACATATTTTAAGAACTGCAGTTACGCGATATCCAAATGATCTCTGGAATATGTAAACCTCCATCATGATGAACTCTTTGGAATATTATATGAATAAATGAATACCTCATTCAGTATCACTGAGCATGTTCATTTGCACTGATGTTTACAGAACACAATATGTTTGTACACATATGAACATGTATGTATAGGAGAATTTAGCAGGAAATTCCTAATGACATGTTCATAAAAATTGCAGGTAAATTCCACCCGTACAAAGCTTTCTGATGAGGAGATCCTTGCTGCATTGTTAAGTGGACAATCAAAAGGATCTACAAGAACGGTGGCAACCACACAGGTATTTTACCCTTACATCTTGGGGGTTTCCCATTTACTATATTGATTTTAAGTAAAGTGTCTTATGACTCCTATCTATGTAAAGCATGACAAATTATTTTCCATTTCTAAAAGTGTAGTTCTACCAGTACTCTATGCAACCACTGTTCAAAATAACTGCCACCTAATATGCCATATTAAAAGTTTCCACAATATACAAATTTTTTAGCTTTAGCTAACAAACAAATGTAAGTGTTTGTTTCTTATAAAATGCTACGCCCCATTGCTGAGTACGGTGTTGCACTGTGCTATGTGCATCTTAAATAGACCATTCACCTGTGCACAACACTCATTGCACTATATTCATTGAGGGCTCTGATACATCATTACATTCATGTGCTTTTTATTTTACGAAACAGGTTTTTATGCACACCATATTTCCAAATTGGGCTTTGCCAGTACCAACAACTGAAAATTGGTTATATTTTTATATTTAAATGCAGAAAATGAAGCAATTTCATACTATCTCTGATAAAATAGTTCATCTGGATACAATTTTCTATGAAATACTGTCTTAAGTAATTTCACGTTTTTGCATTTTGAGGTAGAATTTGCATCTGTTTTGCATTTATCACAAAATGCAAATTTTTCCAGTCACTACAGTTAAGTTGCTGTTAGTACTGAGTAACAGTTTGTATATCCTGATTGCAATTGGTTCCACTGAATTTCCTCACTGCTGATATTGGTAACTGCTGTTGATGGATAGAACTGGACACTAATTTCTGCAGGTTCCACAAGCAACTTACATTCAATTTGTCTACTGGTCTACTGTATTTTCAATTCTGTCACTGGACCACACACAAATCCTAACATGTTAACAAGGATAAGCTGCCTTATGAGGAAGTACTACTATACAAAATATGTAAAAAATGAAATTTACAAATTATGCTTCTAGAAATCTCCCTAGAAATAGTTGAATTACAGTTTGCTAAACAGTGATGAGATGTAGTTCTTTTATATTCTGTTCTTGATGTAAAATGTATGTACTTCTCATTTTGAAATGTCTGGTTAATGAACTTTATTGTTTCAAAAGAAAGAATACATGGAATATTTTTTTTTTCATAAAATGACTTGCACACACATAAAAAAAAAATTTCCATCACCTTGGTCCTGAGACTTTCGGAATCTGTACAGAAAACTTGAATAGAAATAAACATAAACATCATTGCTGACCTTTTTATTGCTAATGAAAACCACAGATTGCATATGATTGACAAACTTATTTTACACTCAAACAGTGCATTATGGACATGGTGTTCTGATAAAAACTTTATCTGCTAAGTCCTGTCAACAACCCCTGTGAAATACACTGCATGTCCATCCATATACTAACTTATTTTAATCTGAAACTGAACTGAAAGCTGTCTCAAAATCTATGAACTCCAGACAAAGTGGTAATTCATGTTCATAGGCCATTCTATAATTTATTTTCACGAATTGAAAATGTTTCAAAGTACTATTTCCAGTTCAGCAGCCTGCATGTTCTTTTGCTTCATTAAAATACAGTGCTTTTCCTGTGTCACTGGTGATGATTTGAGCGAGTATGTTGTAAGATTAAATTAGATTAGGTTAGATTAATACTAGTTTCATGGATCATGAATACAATATTTCGTAATGATGTGGAACGAGTCAAATTTTCCAATTCATGACATAATTAAGTTAATTTAACAACATAATTAACTTAATATAACAAGTTCTGAAAATAAGAAATGTTGTAGAGGCATTGTTACTGCCAACAGAATTTATGAAATAAAGTTATTCACATTTGTAGGCACATGCTGATGTAGTACAATTTCAATGAATTATCATTGTAAATGACATTAATGTCAGACATCAATGCTTTTGTTAATAATGCCCTCTCTCAAATAACTTCTGGAACATTTTTTGCTCTAATGTACATAATAACGTTGGAACACTAGTACATTCTAAGCAACATCCGCAGGTGTACATTTTCAGGATGATTTATGGAAAATACTGGAACTTTCAATTTGTCATACCATTACTGTAAAGTTTAAGAAATGCTCGCTACAATAGTATTGCTCTGAACCTTTGATTTTTCTCTTTGTTGTTCCACCCTTACAAATAGGGTTACGTCAGCCGTATTACCCTCATGGTAATCTCCTGGTACTAAGTGGGGATGAAATTGTTCCAAGCAGTCCAGAACTTTGGTGGAACATACAACCACATACACACATACATATATTTTATGAATTAGGTACTGATGCAGTCCTGTGCAGTCATAAAAAGCAATAAATTAACATACGTAATGTATTTTCATTCACTAATGTCGTATGGAACCGTATTCTCAGCCAAATAGAAAGGAAATTTTCATTGAATAAAAGTATGACACAGTAATAAAATTCAGCACTCATCCATAGTAATCTTGTTGTCACCTATTTAAAGACTCAGGTATTTTAACTGCAGCTTTAGAGTACATACATTCTCTAATTACACTTATTGTGAATAATACTTCACATTTCAAAAGAAATAACAGAATTCATAATTATGACATTTTAATCCATCCCCTTAAAAGTAACTGTGATACTAGTAGCAGTGAATTATGGTCCAACAAAATTTTTGAACATTTGCTCAGTGATTTAAAATGACTGATGGATTTACTGTCTGCCAACCTTAAAAGCATGTTTACAATTATAGTTACCTTGGCAACTCCATGTACACAAAAAGAACATACTTTCTTTCTTAATCCAATTCTTATTTACTTCTTGATGATGATAAATGTAAATCTTTGCCTATTCGTGGATATTGCCTTCCTCGCTGACAGTCTTCCGTCCTGGATTCCCTGGAGTGCCTACTTTGCTCCATTTTTACATGTCCCTGGCTGTCCTCATCCACTCTTGCCTTCTTCCCCTACACGCTTCATTGACCTTGGTAGGCAACCTTTCAACATTTGCTAGACATTTCCAAGTGACTTCAGCTGTTGATCTTGGAGCAGAGGATTTCATTTAAATTTTTCTAAATGGATGTGCTTTGATTCATGCCTTTCTTAGCCTATTTTTCTATTTTTTGAAAGAAGCTCATTTCTGCTGCTTGGATACAACTTTTTGTTCCCGTACTTACTATGCAAGATTTATAGCCGTAGGTCAACCTCATTATATCTGTATGTAGCTAGCTTTGTCTATTTTGATATCTTTCTATTGCTGAGCTAATTCCTTATGATTTAAACAGAAAGTCTGCTGGCTCAATTCTTCTCTAATTTCCTTTTATATCTTCCCATTTCTATCTAAAGTGTGCATCTTTGTACTGTAAAACAATTACATTCTTACTAGCTGTCAGATAATTAAGTAATTTTTTCTGCAAATGTGTAGCATGCACTAAACATATTTTAAGAACTGCAGTTATGCGATATGCAAATTATCTCTGGAATATGTTAACCTCCATCATGATGAACTCTTTGGAATATTATATGAATAAATGAATACCTCATTCAGTATCACTGAGCATGTTCATTTATACTGATGTTTACAGAACACAATATGTTTGTACACTATGAACATGTATGTATAGGAGAATTTAGCAGGAAATTCCTAATGACATGTTCATAAAAATTGCAGGTAAATTCCACCCATACGAAGCTTTCTGATGAGGAGATCCTTGCTGCATTGTTAAGTGGACAATCAAAAGGATCTACAAGAACGGTGGCAACCACACAGGTATTTAACCCTTACATCTTGGGGGTGTCCCATTTACTATATTGATTTTAAGTAAAGTGTCTTATGACTCCTATCTATGTAAAGCATGACAAATTATTTTCCATTTCTAAAAGTGTAGTTCTACCAGTACTCTATGCAACCACTGTTCAAAATAACTGCCACCTAATATGCCATATTAAAAGTGTCCGCAATATACAAATTTTCTAGCTTTAGCTAAGAAACATTGTTTCAAAAGAAAGAATACATGGAATATTTTTTTCCATAAAATGACTTGCACACACATCAAAAACATTTTTGCATCACCTTGGTTCTGAGACTTTCGGAATCTGTACAGAAAACTGGAATAGAGATCAACATAAACATCATTGTTGCCCTTTTTATTGCTAATGAAAACCACACATTGCATGTTCCACCAGCCCCTACAGCGAGACCTTCAGAGGTGGTGGTCCAGACTGCTGCACACACCGGTACCTCTAATACCCAGTAGCATGTCCTCTTGCATTGACGCATGCCTGTATTCATTGTGGAATATTATCAATAAGTTCATCAAGGCACTGTTGGTCCAGATTGTCCCACTCTTCAACTGCAATTTGGCGTAGATCCCTCGTAATGGTTGGTGGGTCACATTGTCCATATACAACCCTTTCCCAGGCATGATTGATAGGGTTCATGTCTGGAGAACATGCTGGCCAATCTAGTCGAGTGATGTCGTTTTCCTGAAGGAAGTCATTCACAAAATGTGTATGATGGGAGTGCGAATTATCATCCATGAAGACGAATGCTCACCAGTATGCTGCCAATATGGTTGCACTATCAGTCGGAGGATGGCATTCATGAATTGTACAGTCGATGCGGTGCCTTCCATGCCCACCAGCAGTGTACATCAGCCCCACATAATGCCACCCCAAAACAGCAGGGAACCTCCACCTTTCTGCACTCACTGGACAATGTGTTTAAGGCGTTCAGCCTGACCAGGTTGCCACCAAACACGTCTCCGACGATTGGTTGAAGGCATAAGCAACACTCATCGGTGAAGAGAACGTGATGCCAATCCTGAGTGGTACATTCGACATGTTGTTAGGCCCATCTGTACCATGCTGCATGGTGTCATGGTTGGAAAGATGGACCTCGCCATGGATGTTGGGAGTGAAGTTGCACATCATGTAGCCTATTGCACACAGTTTGAGTTGTAACAGACATCCTGTGGCTGTTTGAAAAGCATTATTCAACATGGTGGCGTTGCTGTCAGGGTTCCTCCCTACCATAATCCATAGGTAGTGGTCATCCACTGCTGTAGTAGCTCTTGGGCAGCCTGAGCGAGGCATGTCATTCACAGTTCTTGTCTCTCTGTATCTCCTCCATGTCTGAACAAGATCACTTTGGTTGACTCCGAGACGCCTGGACAGTCCCCTTGTTGAGAGCCCTTCCTGGCACAAAGTAACAATGCAAATGTGATCAAACCACAGTATTGACCATCTAGGCATGGTTGAATTACAGACAACATGAACTGTGTACTTCATTCCTGGTGGAATGACAGGAACTGATCGGCTGTCAGACCCGCTCTGTCTAATAGGTGCTGTTCATGCGTGGTTGTTTATATCTTTGGGTGGGTTTAGTGACATCTCTGAACACTCAGAGGGACTGTGTCTGTGATACAATATCCACAGTCAATCTTCAGGAGTTCTGGGAACTGGGGTGATGCAAACCTTTTTATGATGTGTGTATTTACATTTGTATGATTTAAGTATAGTGTCAATTACATGCTTAGTGATAACACATCATATGTTTTTCCTGGCTTGTTGCGGGCTTAGTTCCTTTCTTTGTTCATTTCCTTCTCCTTCAGTTTCTAAAGATTATTTAAATAATTTACTTATTTCTTGCAGTTTTTTTTAAGATGACACATTTTGCTATTTGAAAGATACATAAATGTCACTTTTTTAGAGAACATCCACAAAATCTAGAAGACTGTTGACAGATGAACAGATCATTGCTGGGTTGCTATCAGGCTCAACCCCAGCAAGTCCAGCAGACCAGGCTCGCTTAGCTGTAAGTTCAAAAATGTTTATTACAATTATAATTTCTTCTGGTAAATGCAATACAGTATTATAGATGTTCTTTTTGAGATAGTATCGTTAACTATAAATATTGATGTACTGTTAACCATAAGGAGTACTGATCAATATAAAGCATCTCAAGGGAGTAGGATGTTGGAATGTCCTGTTGGCTTTATGAGTCTCTTATAATGTATTAATAGAGTTGAGTAAAGTAAGAAAATCAGGTGTTTTAGAGAAACATGCATAATATTTCTATAAAGTTGTTTTTAAATCATCATTGTTTTTCACTCACACAGTGAACTGCAGCATTGCACTTGCAGTAAATGATAAATGTGATGGTGGCTTTTGGAAATGGAATGTTGGGTCATGCTGGAAAATTGTGGCATTAGCTTGGAGAAATGTAGAGCTATTTGAATAGTAAATTGCCAGTTTGGCAGAATGCAAAATTGTGCCTTAGGGGTGAGACTAGGATGTTTAGTCTAATCTTCCCTCCTTATTTCCGCACTTACCATGCTTCAGTCTGATTCAGTGAGAAGCTAATTCTCACTGATACTTCTCAAAACTGTATGAAAAAACTTTCTATTGTGTGCCCTACATAGATATTCTGCACCTTCTCTTATTTCTTCTTGTGAATCGGAATGTGTTACTCATATTCGCTGTGCTTGAATGTGTGTGTGCTCTCTCTTTTTCACTGGTTTTTCCATAGATTTTTATTCAAAGTGACTTAGTATACTTGAATGGCATCAGGGTGGTGCGTGTGATGTATCATAACAGTTCATTATACTGACTTGAAATATTTCATGATTGTTCAACATTTGTTTCAATTGTCTGGTGAGAAGGTATCTGAATAACCAATAACATCAGTAGTGAACAATTTGAAAATATTACCCTATCCACCTGAAAGGTGTTACTTTAGACTGTGCACAAAATGTTTACACTTACTGGTGCATTACTGAAATTACTGAGAGACATGTGGTGCATTGTTTTTCATTGCATTCTTCACAGATGGAATATGGAAAGAATTACTGCTAATATATGTGGAAGATCTTTCCGTGTACATAGAATGTACTGCGAAAGGTAACCATAAGGAAGGTGAAATGGATTGAACTGTACTCTAGTGACAAAAGATATTAATGTTCTTCACAAAGAAGCAGCTCATTAAACTTCCAGTATAAATTTTCCTAAAATTATTTAAGTCTTTCTTTGATCTTCTGACAGTTCAAATTATTCAAAATTTTCATAACATTATTATCAACAATATCTGATCATTAAATAGAACCATGCTACTTTCTTACAAACAACTGCATATTGCCCTTTCCAGCTCTGATAACTACACACTTTTCATCCATTCATCATAATTATGAAGGTACTGTTATATTTAGGTAACAGCATACAGGCTTGGCAAAGGAAGGGAACAAATATATGTAAGTAACAAAAAACCTTTGTGTTAAGATTATTTATTCCTGACTAGCTAACAGTTTCATTACATACTCAAACACCAACATATAAGCAATTTTTGTTGCTCCGATGGTAGAAGAGACATGGATCAGCCCTAGTGTTTTCAAATCCAGCTTGTTCCAACAACGTGGTGCCTGCTTGAGACCACACAGACTTTTCTTCAGTAAACATACATGTCCAGTATCATCTTCAAAACCTTCAGCTGTTCCATGTATACATCTTCTTCTAGGATACCATTGAGAAAATCTGTTTTGATGTCAAACTGGTCGAGTTTCATTTTCTGTGCAGCAGGTACTGCCGTCAGGGTTCGAATTGTATCATAGCACACAACAGGGCTGAATGTTTCTTCATAGTCAATTCCCTACCTTTGTACATGTCCTTTGGCCACAAGTCAACCCTTGAAACATACATTCCCATTTTCTGCTGTTTTCTTATGCAAGACCCAATGATTCTGCAAAACCTGTGCATCACTAGGGTGCTCAACTAATACCCAAGTATTATTCTCTTTGAGGGACTTCAATTCTTCATGAATAGTCTCCAACCACTGAACTTTATTACTAGACTGCAAAGCTTCAGTATAAGAGCTACGGGTTCCAGCTATGTACACATAATCTCCACTGCTCATCCATTCTGGTTTTTTCTTCTCACGTTTGTTTCTTTGTTTCTCGCTTAAACCTTTACTTCCTCTGGAACTTGATGTTGTGTCTAAATCTTCTTCCTCCTCACTTAATCCTTCTGGCCTTTTGTTATGACTGACATTTTCTGATTCCTTTTCCTCATCAGAAGTCTCATTAGGTTCACTTTGTCTAATGGTTTCATCCTGAGCAACATCAAATTCAGTAATGTTGGTCTGCAGATTGCATACAACTTTAGCCTTAAGTTTCACATCATGACTTAGCACAACCTTCCCCTGAGATGGTATCCAGACCTTGAAGCCATCTCTGTCATTCACATATCCAACCAGATGTCCATGTTACAGCCTTGTCATCAAACTTTGTGCGAAAATTCTTGTTTACATGCACATAACAGTCCGTTCCAAAGATTCTCAGGTGATGTAGGTTGCTAACTGGTCATCCATACCACAGTTCATATAGAGGTTTGTTTTCAATAGAAGACTTCCCAGTGTGATTCAAAAGGTATGTAGCAGTACTGCATGCTTCTGCCCATAGTTCTTTTGGCAGTTTATTAGGATTCAACATCGAACATGCACATTCCATAGTTCAGTTTTCTCTTTCAGCAACACCATTTTGCTGTGGTGTGTAAGGTGGGGATGATGCAGTGTTCAATGCCTCTGTTTGCCAGCAATTCTGAGACCTTCTTGTTGTCAAATTCTTTTCCTCCATCACACCTGAACTGTTTAACAATATGACCATCCGTCTTCATTTCATTCAAGAACTGTCCCAAGACAGTGCTGACTTCATTCTTCTGCCTAAGGAAGAAAATTTTTTGAAATTTGCTGAAGTCTTCTTTAAAACATACATAGTAATGAGCTTTTCCAAGAGATACTATAGACTTGGGTCAATTTACATCAGCATGGATTTGTTCACCAGTAACCATTGGTCGATTCATTCGAGTCCTGAATGGCAATCTATGCATTTTACCCATTGCACATCCATCACAAAATTCTTCTTTGCACCCTTCCACATTGCTGTTCATCTGCTTCAAAACACTTTTCACATGTTGTTTGTGTTGGTGGCCAAATCTCTCATGATAAATTTGCAGCATATGTGACGATGTCACCAAGTTCACTTCAACTGGTTGGAATTGTTTGGATACATGTATGTCAAGAACATAGAGACCATGATTGACATGACCAGTTATCATTGTTTCACCAGTCACTTTGTCTTCAATGTAGACACTTTTGTCATCAAGTCTTGTGCAGAAACCTTTTCATGCAGCTGCTTTTACAGAGAACAAGTGAGCACTTGCTTTAAGAACATAAAGCACTTCTCTCAGTTCAGCATTCTTTGTGGAATTATTGAACTGAATCTGAATTTTCACAGTTCCCTGTCCATGAGCCAACATGCTTACACCTCTTTTCCCAATTGAAATCTTTTCAGAAACAGCAAATTTTGTATAAGACACAAAATATTGTTTATTTTCAGTGAGGTGATTTGTGGCACCACTATTGCAACACCAACTGTCGACTTCAAAACCGTTATTGACCAAGGGGGGAAATAAAACATGTGCCAAAAATGCAAAATTCTGTTCAGACTGATTGATGCAAATGTTTTAATCTGACTTTTTCACTGATCACTCTGCTGCCCAATGCCCTACCTGCCCACATTTATGACATGGAAATTTTCGTTTTGCACGTTCTACATTCTTTTTCAATTTTTCACTATTATCACATTTATTTCACTGAATTTTCTTCTTAGGACTACTGTGTACAACAAACGCAGCTGATTCAACCATACTTTCATCACAGAATTCAATGGTGCACAATTTTTCAATCAGAAGATTCACACTTTGATTTTCAGACGGAATTGTGTCCACAAGTCTTTAAAGTTGTATGACAACTTTGCCTAGCATGGATAAAATTTGGCCATGTAAGATTCTTTCAGACAAAACATTTTCTTCATGCTTCTGCAGTTCATCATTCAAGTCCACGAAAAGTTTCTGCAATTTCGCGACGTGAGTGCTAATATCCTCTTTGACGTCACGTTGAACGCGAATAAATGGCTCTGTCAACATGTTCAATCATTACATACTGCTATGCTTGAACTGCACACATAATTTGTCCTAAATTTACTTGCATGAGTGCATGTTGAAATGAGTTTGAATTATATTTCATCATGTGCATAGCTTCCAGTTTTTTCATTTAGAAACAGCATATAACCCCTGATTCTATTTCAAATTTTGTCTAGTTCAGATTGAGTAATTGTGTTCTTACTTGATATAGAACACAGTAGAATAGTTATCTGTCTGAGTCACATTATTTTTAATAAGACACATGGCATGTTTCGAAGTGTGTTGTTGATTTATACAGATTTCTGTTATTTTGTAAAGCAAGTGGTGCTGATATCTGTGTACTCATTTCTACTGAGGAATCAAATTAACAGGGTGATTCATGACTGGAAACTAGAAAATAAGTTCAGCATTTAAGTTATATTAGGTTTGTGTTATATTTGGTTCCTATGCTGTGATCCACTGACAGTGTGTAGTTTTTGTTGCTCCACTGGTAGCCTTAATACATAGGTGAAATTAGTTTGGTTTTGAAAAATATTCTGTAATAATATCATTCTATGTTGTTTTTTATTCCTACTGAGTGTGCCTGACTTAATTATGGGGAAGCAGATAAAGTTTTTAAAAGCTTTTTAGTATTTTTTGCTCAACCAGAAGGGCTTCCTCCACTTTGAAGTATGCTGGAAGGAAGACACTTATTTAATACTTGATAAGCTGTCTGGCTGAACTTGACCACATCTCATTTACACTTTTGTATGTGGGATCTCCAAAAAGATGGTATTTGCAAACATCATACTTCCTTAATTATTGTCTGATTATAAGTGTTTTAATCAATGTTCAATTAAAAGGGTAATGTGAGACCTAAATCTTGTAAAAAGTACCAATCAGATATAGCCCTTGCACACACTGGTTTGCAACTTAAGTGAAATGCAACATAAACATCAATGAGCTGCTAGACATCTCACTTAAAATTGTTGGGACAAACACAAAAATTTAGCTATTGAAAAGACTTCAGTTTTGTCTTGAAAATATTCTCCTTAGATATTCTATAAGAGTCTGACATTTGTTATGCCGTATCAGACCATTGATATAAAAGCTTCAGTCTATAATTTTTAATTGATTTCCTTTTTGCGAGCTACATTTGGGATTGTAATTGTTTATATCGCTGCTGCACATTATAGGTCCTTTTCTTGATGCACAAAAAGTAAACAATTTAGGTACATAGGCATAAAGAATATATCGTTAAGTACTTATACTGCACATAAACTTCATGCCCATTCCATGCATAAACCTTGTCACCATCTTCTGTACTTGCAACATTCTATTTAGATACTGTCTGTTGAAAATCCCCACAATTATGTACCATTATTAAGAAAAGGGTAAACTGTCTTGGTGATAGTCACAAGTGAATGTAAATAATTTAGATTTACTGAAATTCACTTTGAGGCCATGATGAATGAACTATTTTGTTATATCTATTACACTAATTGTAGCAATGATTACCATTTCCCTAAAACCTCATCCATAGAATAAAACTGAGGTGTTATATGTGTATCTTACCTTATGGGTGTTGGAGTAGTTGTGTCATGCCATTATGAAGAGAACCAGAAACTATACATGTTGTATATCTTTTATTGCTGATGTTTTTCTGGATTGGCAATTCATAGTCTTATTATCTATTTTCTATCCCGCCAGCTCTTGTGCAGATTGGATGTAAAACAGGAGGAATGGAGTGAATGTTGTGTGAAGACTGGTCTAGTGACTGCATTGCCTAATCAGCAGTGCTTCAGTCTATGTAGGTGTCAGTTTGTCTGAAGACAGAGTAAGCTGCTGTGTTATGTGACTTAGGCATCAGGTGACAATAGTAGGCCCAAACCACTGTGCCACCCATTTAGAGCTGAAAGGCCAGCCTGACTCATTCCACAGTAACTTTGGAGGTTTTGTCATTAACCGATATCGTCATCATGTGGGTATTGCATTCTAATACCAGATACAGATCCATGTAAGGTGTAATGCTTACTGAATCTGTATGTAGCTTGATGTGAGAGCACAAAATGAGATCTTTGTGAAGGAAAATGGAGGGGTTCATGTGGCAAGCTGCTGTGGATGGAAAGAAACTAGGTCTTGATTTGTTGTAATAAGAAGGGAGTATCTTTAGGTGGATAGTCCCACTGTTGGCTGAAGAACTATACAGGGAGCCTGATGGTCTCACCATACTAGCATTGGCAGATTCTGTAGATGCAGTCCTGTATTTGGGGTGTTGGCAAACACCTGTAACTCTGCAGCATTGTCTTGCACCCCAGCCAGTTGCATGAGGCCAATGCCTGTGGAAACCACATTTATTCCAGAGAAATAATCAACTACAACAAATTACAACATTATCTGCACCACATAAATGTCAAATATCAGTTGTAAACTGACTGATAAATTCCAAATGATGGGACTCTCTTGGTGAGAATGAGTTGCGAGGGGTGTTCAAAACCAAATAAGCCAGCATGTGATCAGTAACCACTGTGAAGTGCCATGCTTCCACATTCAGTGTGAAATACTTAGTGGCTTTGTCTATATATTGTACTGATCCAAAAACTAACTGCACTTTTTATCCAAATTTCAGCTTCGAAAATTAGAGTGCAGCTCATATCCGATGCCTTGTCTTTTTACAAACAATTGCTGTGCAATAATTAAGCTCATTTTCAACAATACAATTGGTGTCTGTAGCCAAAGCTGGCAACATGACATTTTATTACGCAACAGTGCAACCTTTTACTGATGTATTACTGGCATTAAATTTGAGTAGGTCTAACAGTATTGTTTCATTAGATACAGATAAGAAAGCCTTATTTATGATGATGTGAATGACCATTTAGACTGAAAAGCATCCAGGCTAAGGAATTCGGCATAGTTACAATGCAAGCTTCAGACCTACAATTGTCCATTATGCCATCACCACAACCAACAGAGAGACCAGAAGAAAGTATATACTGAGCGAATCTAATGTACAACTTTGGGTTGCTTCAAAAGAAAAGTGGAAGAAGATAGTTTCAATGAAAAAAAATCATTCACGGGACTGAAATGTGGCAAGCATCTGGAAATATGGGACATCTATCACGTGAGAAATGATCCAGCTGAAGGCCTTGGAGGAGGAGGAGGAGATTAGTGTTTAACGTCCCGTCGACAACGAGGTCATTAGAGACGGAGCGCAAGCTCGGGTGACGCTAGGATGGGGAAGGAAATCGGCCGTGCCCTTTCACAGGAACCATCCCGGCATTTGCCTGAAGCGATTTAGGGAAATCACGGAAAACCTAAATCAGGATGGCCGGAGACGGGATTGAACCGTCGTCCTCCCGAATGCGAGTCCAGTGTGCTAACCACTGCGCCACCTCGCTCGGTTGAAGGCCTTGGAAATCAGAAAAGTCTTTTACATGCCACAACGAGAATTTCATGTGAGCATTGGGTGGTGTCATCGGTTTATGCAGAGAAATGGCCTTGCTCTCCAGTGAAGTACTACAGTAGCACAGAGAGCACCAGCAGGTTTCAAGGAGAAGCCAATCAACTTCTAGTGTTATGTCATCCAGTTGAAAAAGGCTCACATGTACTCCTTTCATCAGATTAGCATTGCTGACAAAACTCTAGTGTTTCTTGACATATCAAGCAATACGACAGTAGACATGAAAGTGGCAAAAAGTGCCCTAGTTAAGAGGATCCTGGAATGAAAAAAAAAAAAAAATAGAATAACTGTGATGTTAGCTGTTACAGCTGATGGGGGAAGGCTACCACATTGTATCATTCTGAAGAGAAAAACCACACCCAAAGAAAACTTCCTATAGGCTTTGTGATTCGCTGCCAAGAAAAGGGCTGGGCGACAACGCAACTGATGGGTGACTGGTTGTCTACTGTTTGGAACAGCACAGCTTGCTTAGACACCCATGCTAGTTCTGGATGCTTTTAAGGGACTTCTAATTGCTGAAATAAAAGATAAATTTTCTGCTCAAAAGGCAGATCCTGTCGTAATACCTGGAGGAATGACTTCAAAACTACAGATACTAGATGTTGATATTTTAAACATTTTGTGGCTGTGAGCCAGCAACCATGCATTCAGTTATATAAAATGTAATAGTCAGCCATCCATTTGCAAATGATTCTTTTAAAAAGCACATTAACGAGGTTTCAATAACTCTAAGACTATCTTCACCAGAATGGTAAAAGTTCCTGAGAAAAATATATAAGGTATAGATAGTATACATAAAATAAAGACATATGTCAAAATTCTCAATCAACACCAGAAAAACTGTACTTTGTACTAACATGAAAACACATAACAACTTTAAAATTCCAGCAACAATGCTCTTGTCAAATGACATGTTTGTATTCCATGAGACAAGATAAAAATCGTAATAATGATTATGATTTTTATTTTGACTCATGGAACACAAACATATCATAATGATTATGATTTTTATTTTGACTCGTGGAATACAAACATATTATTTGACGAGAGCTCTGTTGTTGAAATTTTAAACTTGTTATGTGATTTCATGTGAGTGCAGTTTTCTGGTTTTGGTTGAGAATTTTCACATCTGTATCTATTTTATGCGTATTATCTGCACCTCATATGTATATTTCTGGGCAACTTTTACCATTATGATGAAGATAGTCTTAGAACTATTGAAACCTGGTTAATGTGTTTTTTTTTTTTAAATCGTTTGCAACCGGTTGACTGATGATTACATTTTACCTAAGACTGGGTCTTAAAATCTTCTACTTTATCTTTTCCCCCCTGGATGTGGAAGGATCTGCCACTAGGATTTCTCCTAACTTTATTTAAGGTACGCCTGATCATCTAAAATGCCATGTTTTTCATTGAGAATAATATTACTTGCATGATCTTCATGGATGCTCCTTCCCTGTAATTTATCACCCTACAAAATAATAAAAATCTGTTGAGGATGCAGAAAAATGGCCTCCCTAAGGGAGGTTTGTAGTCCCTGATGCTGTATAACATCTACACAAATGACCAATCAATTAGCTCTGGAGCTAAAGCATTTATTTATGCTGAAGAGACAATAATTGCTTCCCAAAGTAAAACCTGTGAGGAGGTGTAGATAAAGCAGTCAAGGGCTCTCAAACATCTGCCCAAATATTATGATGATAACCATCTGAAGCCAAATCCTGTTAAGAAAAAAGTTTGTGCATTTCACCTAAGAAATAGGAAAGCCAAAAGAAGACTGAACATAATTTGGAGAGGAGAATAACTAGTTCATTGTGATACTCCTAATACCTTGGAGTAAAGATGGGCCAATCCCCTACATTCGTATCCCACCTGTTACCTATGCAAATTTGTCCTTGGTAGCTGCTCCACCTTTGAAACTGGCAGAAAAGCAGACATAGAAAATAGGCTGTTGTCAATAATGCAGTTTACATCAGATTTGCAATTCACACACTTTAATTTCATTTGGATGCTGAATGAACTACTGTTTATGGTCAGTTTGAGTTTCATTTATTATAATTATGGTACAGATAATTGGATAGCCACATACTGCACTGATTTCCTGCAATATTGCTCAAGAGCAGTAACTTAACACTGATGCAGTTAAGCACAATTTTTAACGTTCAGCAAGAAAGTTCAAAGAAGGGCAATGTGTTTTGTATTATTGAGAAATAGGGGAGCGAGTGTCACAAATATGATACAGGATTTGGGGTGGACATAATTGAAACAAAGGCATTTCTCATTGTAGGAGATCTTTTCACGAAATTTCAATCACCAACTTTCTCCTCCAAATGGCAAAATATTGTGTTGATGCCAAGCTACATAGGGAGAAACAATCATCATAATGAAATAAGGGAAATAAGAGCTCTCATGGAAAAGTATAGGTGTTCATTTTTCTGCATGCCAGTCAAGAGTGGAATAATAAAGAATTATTGTGAAGGTGGAAGGAATCCATCTACTCTGTTACACTTTCAAAGCTCACTGTGAAGAAATAAAACTCAAAATATGTGTAAGGAACAACAGCATCCATAAACTTACAGAGACTCCTGGGGCACTCTGCCAAAAGTGCTTTGAACATCTGCCCTGGCTCTATGTTTCTCCGCAGCAGAATGTCCTGCATCAGTCTGGCAAAATCCTGTACATGCAAACAGCTCTGAAAGTGACTGGACACATTGTGACTGGCTGTCTATGACCAACTCCTGTCAGTGAACTGTACCAAATTACATGCATAGTACTACCAAGTATCCACAGGAAAGCAGCTTCAGAAGTGGAGAAGAAGAAACAGGAAACTGATCACAGAATCCTTTGTTTGAACATAGGCACTGAAACAAAGACTGAGATCAAGAAAGAATATCACACTGACAACTACAGCAATTCCTTCATCTCCTGGAACTCATTGAATGAAATTTGGATGATATTTGTTTGCTTGAGTCATACCAAATGAATGTCAAAGAGGAACCAGCTGCAAGCTCACACCTACTTTATGTGTCATGGAAGGTGCTGAATGGAGTGAGATGTGGGATATCATGATGCAAAGTCAACCACCGGAAATGGGGCTTGAGCAATGATGATGAAATTTGCCAGTGTGGTGATGTACAGGACTAACGGCTTTTGCTAGTCTGCAAGGACCTGCCAGATACTGCACTATCAGTGACCTTGCTGCAGCTAACAAAACAGCAGTGAGCACTGCCAAATACTGGGCTCTCCACAGAACAGCTCTTGCTGTTTGTTTGTTTTTCTTTACCTTCCTGTCTGTATTTTATTAATTCGTATTGTACATATTAAACTCTGTATTTTTACTCCTATTACTTTCTGTCTATATTTTATTGAATTTTGCCTGTAATTGATTCTTTGTATTACGTAATTAATCTCTGTGTGCATGTTATTAGTACCCTGCTAATACTGCATAAAATAAATATATAAACACAGTATGTTACTTTCCCACTCTGTTTTAGACTCCTGCTATTGCTCACTCCACAGACATTTGTGCTGTTTCTGATTTTTGACTGATGCTTCCCAATATTTTTGTTTGTTGTATACATTAAAATTTAGTAGCATTAAATGTCTGTTGAATTATTCATAAAATAAAATGAAAGGCTGCTGAATACCATTTTTTTCATCTGGTTAGGAATTACTTAATGGCGGGAGACACAGAACAAGAGTGACAACAACTACAACTCCTGCTGTGCCAAGAGGGCTTGGTTTTCTCTTAGCACGTCCTGGATCACAGGTGATTATATGAGATACAACTCAGATTTAGATCCCATATATATTTTTGTGACCATAGCTGATAACATGTTAATACCAGATACATTAAAATATATTTGTAGCTATTATAGTGAGTCTTATTAAGTTTTATGCATTTATCTGTCTTGTCAACAAAATGCATTTAGACAAAGAATATTTAAAATTAGCAAAATTTGTCAGATTATTATGCCACGGTCTCCTATGATCTGTTAGATAACCCAACGTTTCATGCCTATCTGTGAAGGGCATCTTCAGGAAGGTTACAGTATTATAGCCCAGAGAATTTTAATTTTAACTTCTCCATCTGTGAAATTTGCATTTTAGAAAATTGCCAAATTGTCAACAATGAACATTCCTTGATATTGGATCAAAAGAAATTAGTTCAAGTCTTCATACCCCATATTTCTAGTAATGATTCTTTGATTTTATCTGTTGATGGGAAAGAGGTTTGTATTCTTTCTTCCTACATGGCATAGGAATATCATATTCTAGGTTTAAGATAACATGTTCTCCCTTCCTTACACTTCTGTATACCATTCTATGTCTTTACCTTCCTGATGTCCCTAGATCTGTTATTCTGAAAGATCATGTTGTTTGTTTATGTGTGTTTCTGTCACCTTCAAGATTTCCATTTTGCTGGGTTTGTACATCGTTTCTGTCTTGTTCTTGATGTGAATTTTACGAATTGTAGATTGTGTAAAACAGTTTCTTGTTATTTGTTTTCTTGGCTGGTATTCATATTCCATTCATCTCTGCACTTTTTTAAATGTACCCCCTTTGTTGTTTTCTTTGTTCTTCACTGAAGATTCTTTATATTTTCTTTTTATTACTATTTCTCAAAAATAATGAAAGTGTTTGATTTTTATTCTGAAATTTTCTTTATTTTGTATTTGTTCATTCTGTATGGTCAGCTCTTCTAAATGTTTTTGATTTTCATTGAGCCTTTTTTTTTTGGTCCATTTAACAACTGGAAAATTGGTTTGGCTAATCTGTTGTTACATTCTTTGTGATTCTAGTTTTATCGGCATTAGACCGTGATATAAGACACATTTCATCTCCTAATGCTGGAAATTTATTCTGGGGCTATAAAGATTTTGCTAAGTTGTTTTTTGAAATCAGAAAAGCTGAAAGTGTCTCCAGCATTAAGAGATGAAACAATGGGTGTACAAACATCCTTTAGACCATAGCCTAATGCTCATAAACCTAAAATTACCACGAACATAAATTCCAGCTGTGAAAGCCTACATTGTATATAAGATGGTAGGGAGCTAGGTTAGTGAGTGGTAAGAGTCTGGAACAAATAAATTGATACAATTCCAATTAATTTATTTAACAGTAAAATCAAACATAAGAAATAACAAGAAGTTTTTTAATTAACTCAAATTTTCCCCAAGGCAAGCAACATTTCCTCATTAAAAAACTAACATTGTGTACCTTTTGCAGAGGAGGGAGCCCGTTATACTACTGGTAGTCAAACAGCAGTGTATTACTATCTGAGTCCAGCAAGGCACAATGGATTGATGATTCAAAGTAGCACAAACGAAAGGTAAACCAGACCTAGAAACTGCTTTCACTTCACAAAAAGCCTTAAGCAGGCCCTGTAAGATCTTACTGTGAGCTGCCACTTCATTGTGCCAGCTCTGCTTCACTCTGTCCCACATTAGTGGACAGTCTCACACCAAGTGGCCTCGCATCCAGGGGGCTCACTGCTCTTTGATGGGTTCGTGTTTGGCTACCACAGGGCCCCAGCCTTTGCAGCATCTTTTCCCTTCTGTACTGCATGTCTATCCTATTGCTGTTCTTTTTCCCCTGCCGTGGGGAACGTGTGGGATGTTTTTGGAAATGTGTTCTGCATATTTAGTAGCTGATATCAGAACAGTCTGTCCACTGTCTTCATACTTTTTTTCTTTCTTCATTCCCCTTCTCCTATCCTTCCTCTGCTTTGGCCTTTGAGGTTCCTCTTTTTCTTCTTCCTCACTGAGTGCTCCTGAAGGCCAATCCATGAATCTGATGTGTAACAGGTGATTGGGTAATGCATAATTCCCAACCCGAAATTGACAGGTAGGGTTCGCATGTACTCCCTGGTACAGGCCAGGCCCAGGGAGAGATGATTGCCTGAGCTGCTATCTTCCCAAATTGCCGATTGGTCCCTCTGTCAAGTGTTCGGGAGGTGTGACCTGAGGTGTGAACAATTACCTATGGCGTGTTCCCCCCATTCAGAGGGGGTCCCCAGTTGGAAGGAGTGTGCCGTTGGAGATGCTGGCAATCGTGGGGGATTTTCTCATTAAAAAACTGACATTGTGTACCTTTTGCAGAGGAGGGAGCCCGTTATACTACTGGTAGTCAAACAGCAGTGTATTACTATCTTCTGTATTACTGTCTTCTGCTCAGTCAGTGTCTACCAAACATACACAGAATGAGGCTGACGATTCAAAGACCCTCCCAGCTGTACCATGGTTCCTCATGGTTTCATGTACTGAAGACAGTCAGTCCTTTGCTATGGTTAATCCATTTATTATTTAGAAAAGTGTTGATGCAATTGCTGGCCCTGTGAAATCCTGCTCTCATTTACAAAATGGCACTTAGCTACTTCTGATTCTCAAGCACAACTACTATTTGCAGCTTTGCTCCTCCACGGCTATCTTGTTCATGTGTTCATGTTGAGGTTTATCGAACACTGAATTCTTCCAATGGTGCTATTTACACTATGCTGCTCAGTGGTCTGGCTGAGGCAGAAATCCAAACGTACATCTCTGATCGGAGTGTCATTGCAGTTCATTATGTGATGAAAAAGGTAGATGCATCCTTAGCCCCACACACACTCTTGTTCTCAATTTTGATAGAGTGGTTCTTCCATCAATGTTATCACAGTTGACAGTACATTCCAAACCTGATGTGCTGCAACCAGTGTCATTGTTACAACCACACTCAAATGTCCTGTTGAAACCCGGCCAAATGTGTAACCTGTGGTAGGGTTGCTCACGACTGCAATTGTCCACCTCCTCCCCACTGTATCAACTGCAATGACAACCATGCCTCCTCCTTCCAAGATTGTCCCATGTATCTTGATAAGCAGACCGTCCAGAGATCTGGGTGAAGGCAAAAGTGCCTTACCCTGTTGCTCGGAAGTTGTTGGCTAGTCGGAAACCCTGCATCCTATCATCCAGCACTTACAGTACTGTACTTGCTACATGTCACTCCATGAATGACGTGGCCATGCAGACATGCAACCTCAAATTCAGCACTGCAGTTAAGAAATCATCCATTGTCATTGTAGCAGACCTGTCTCCTCCTCCAGCTGTGCAACAAGCCACCAAACTTTTGCCTCACTGGGGAAGTCACCTGCTATACAATTGGCAGGCCAGATAGGACAGAAGGAATACTCCTACAGACTTCCTGTGTCCCTCCAGCCATCAAACATCTGAGTCTTCCTCTACCAACCAGAAAGGCTCCAAGAAGTTAAACAAAGGCAAATGGTCTTCTCCTTTGCCAACTCGGAGATCCTCTTCGATGATGTTGCCACGTGATACCCTCACCTAGGCGACCTCCGTGTTGCTGGTTCACATCACCAACCATTTTTCTGCCCTGGACTCTACAGATCCACAAAGGGAGAATGCCAATGCCTCTTCAGATCTCATGGAGCAGGATCCTCAAGCCTCTGCACTCTGTTGCAGTGAGTCTTCGAAGGCTGGCACTCAGCAACTGCCGAGGTGACTCCCCTTCATTTTTTCCCTCCTCCCCTTTCCTCATTATGACTCTCCTCTAGTGGGATGTCCATGGCCTTCGATCCAACTAAGAGGACTTACAAAAGAATCGGAGGGTCAATTTGTTCTCTGCCTCCAGGAAACAAAAAATTGCTTCCTCATGACCGCTTTCAGCTCTCGCATTTTTTCCCAGAGCACTTGACCTTCTCCCGAGGATGGCATTCTGTGACGTGGGGGACTCATGCTGCTCATGTGGGATGAGGTTCTTAGTCAACCTGTCTCCCTGACTACCGAGCTTCAAGCTGTTGCAGTCCACCTTATACATCACTCTGTCACTTGGTGTCACCAGGGCCAACTTCCTTCAGCTTATTGGGCCACTGCCTCACCTCTTTCTGCTGCTCAGTGACTTTAAGCAGACATTGTATGTCCTATGCCGCCAATGTTAAATTATCGAATTTTGTGACCCATTATCTTGGAAACTTTTTAAGATACTGACTTACAATTTTCCATAATTGTTGAATGCACCTTTCTAGATACACTGAACTAGAATTAATACTAGAATTGTATTGTGGGGCATGTAATCTTCTTTTTCAAACACTAAATTTTTGACAGAATTTTGTAAATAAATGAACATAAAAACAAAACAACTCAGGAAATTTTAATTATTCTAGTTCCATATGTGTTGAATTTCACGCTTGGCGTGCTGTGAAAATTTCATGTATCTACCATCAGCACTTTTTTAGAAAATGGGTCATTTATTGCAAAAAATGTAGTTAAGAGATACTGAGGTTTAAAACTTTTTATATTACAAATTCTTATACATTCATACATTCCTGCGTCTTTTATGCACTAGAATTGTCCTGGCCCATAGTCTGTATCTTCTTCAGTGCCACAACAGCCCAGTGCTTGCTGCCTCCTTTCCTTTCTCGCTTCTTTTGTCATTTTCAGAGCAGCTAACTCTGCTTCATGTATACGAAGCTCATCCAGTTCCCGTAGTCCTTTAGCTGTGTTCTGTCCAAATCTTACCCCTAACTTCTCCAGAACATTAAGTCTTTCATAGTTCCCACCATTAAAATTTATTACAGCATCAGACTCTGCTCACTTTACAGTCATTAGGCCAACAAATACATTTTTAGGCATACGGCACCACACAACATTACTGAAGGACTCAATCACATTCAGGGTCTTCCCATGTAAACACTTCTTTAGTAGCTGAGGATTTGCCAAATCTCTGTAAATAGGTTTGATTGCCTCCATTACTGCCAAAGGAAGAGAATGTTTATGTGTAAATCCATGCATGGTGCCAGAAAATTCAGCTTGCCTATATTTACACCAAGTGTTTGGTGGAGGTGGACACAAAGCATGACACGGCTTTTCATCAGTTGATATTCGATGAAAGAAAGTGCTCCACACAGCTCTTTTCATTGTCTCTAAATTGTCACAGTTACCTCTACTGGCCTTCCCATAATACTGTAATTCATCAATTACTTTGTCCAGTAGTCTTCCAGCACATTTTATTGTCTTGCCATCAGACAGTTTTGTGTTACCCAGCTTGGTTTTTAGGCTATGCAGATGTGTTCCCATCCTTTTCTTGACATATCCTACACACTCAAGTTTTTGTACAGGAACTGGCTTACTGTTTTGTACTGCAATGAAAGCCTTGATGTCTCCATCACATAAGTAATTCACATCTCTGACACCTCTCTCCCTCTGCAAACACTGGAAAATGTTAACTGCTCCTTTTAGCTCCAGTCTTCCACTTGTGGCATCATAATTTTTTATACACTGCTGATTATGAAGTAATCTATTCTTCTGGTTCACTGTACAACCTTGTCAGTACTTACTGAGAAATTCCAAATCCAGAACTTTTCCAGTGTCAATACTTATTGCAGATGTAAAACCATTTTTAGAACTAAAACCATGCTTTTGACAGGATCCATCCACAGAAATGGTGATCACTGTGTCACCCTCATTTTGTTCAACAGCTTCTGATGTAACAGCAACCACTGAATCTTCAGCCACAGCATTTACAGAGTCCCCAATTGCTGTTACATATTTCATGTACGTAGAAGGTGGTTTTGGCAAATACAACACAGTGCAGAGAACTTTATCAGCCCTTGCGCCTTTACCAATGCATCTAAGGCCATAGAACAGTCTCACATTAGTTTCATACAATTCACTACCTGAACACTTTGATGAAGTATGAAATGCGTTTTTGTTTTTGCACGTATGACATTTCATAATTAATTTAGACACAACACCTATTCTAGCTCCAATATTCTCATAAAGTTTAACTTCACCACCACAAAACAGCAAGAGACAGTTTCAGAAAGAACTTGTGCAAGGATTTTCAGATCAATAATGACGTTGTCCAAAATATCATTATTTTTTCCACCGTCACCCGTTTCTAAAGTTACTTTCCTTTTCGATGCACTTGGGGGTGTGGTCACTTCAGAAACATTATCATGGTTTCTTTCACTGCTAACACACGTGTTTTTAAGAACTTCAGAAGAAAATGCAGGTCTCACATATCTGTTACATGCAAATTTGCGTTCTTGAAGTTACTTTTACACTTAGTCATCTTATTTACATATAAATATAAAGAGGGAAACATTCCACGTGGGAAAAATATATCTAAAAAGAAAGATGATGAGACTTACCAAACAAACACGCTGGCAGGTCGATAGACACGCAAACAAACACAAACATACACACAAAATTCAAGCTTTCGCAACAAACGGTTGCTTCATCAGGAAAGAGGGAAGGAGAGGGAAAGACGAAAGGATGTGGGTTTTAAGGGAGAGGGTAAGGAGTCATTCAAATCCCGGGAACAGAAAGACTTACCTTAGGGGGAAAAAAGGACAGGTATACACTCGCACACACACACATATCCATCCGCATATACACAGACACAAGCCTTGGCTTCTTTCCGTTCCCGGGATTTGAATGACTCCTTACCCTCTCCCTTAAAACCCACATCCTTTCGTCTTTCCCTCTCCTTCCCTCTTTCCTGATGAAGCAACCATTTGTTGCGAAAGCTTGAATTTTGTGTGTATGTTTGTGTTTGTTTGTGTGTCTATCGACCTGCCAGCGTTTTTGTTTGGTAAGTCTCATCATCTTTCTTTTTAGATATATTTACATATAAAAAGCAATAGAAGTTGGGCTTACTACAAAAATAGCTGATAATCACACTACTTTCAACAAAAACTCATATCAGAAACAAAGGAATGATTTGTTTATTCGTAATGCCAACTTCTGAGACATAGCAGTAGGCACAAAACAAAGCTATTCACAGCCTTCTAGAGTGTGCAGTTCCCAAGATATGACTGCTTAACTGTAGCAGTATATGCGTAGCCGCAAAATTTGACAGTCACACATATGTTATTTGAAGGTCTCACAATTGTCTGATCTTAATGTATTATATACCAAAATGCTCAGGAAAGTCCAAAGTACATTATGGAGTAGAAAACAAAAAATGTCAAATTTCAACGAATTTCACATACATTACTTAAAGCATGCCATCCCCTTTGGGGCTCACCCAGAACCTGTCAGAGAGGTGTCCTTTTGGCTGACCTCCTCAATCACCTTCATCTCATCTGCCTTACATGAGAGCACCAATGTTCCTTTCAGACTCCATTCATACCTATTCCCATTTGGATCTCTCTTTCTGCACTGCCCAGCTTGGCCATCTCTTGAGTGGTCCATTCTCTCTGTCATGTACTTGTAGGCATCTTTTTAAAAGATTAGGAATTCTTACAACAGTCTCACAGTACATTTACTCAGTAATGAAATTTGTTCTCAACAACATGGACCAGTTTAAGAACAACAGTGACATTCATGATTATATTACCAGAAGAAAGAATGACTTACACTGTCCTCTACTTAACCTATCTTTGGCACAGAAAGGATTAAAATATGCTGCTGTAAAACTCTTCAATAAATTGCCAGATGAAATAAACTATCTGACAGACCGCAGTAACAGTTTTAAAAATAAATTGAAATTATATCTTCTTGACAACTCCTTCTATACCATAGATGAATTTTTGAACACTTAACTTTCAAATGCACATTTCTTATGCACTTTTTACACATTCCACATCATAACAGATACTGTGAGATTGATCAATGGAACACGTAACTAACTAACTACCTTCCTCTTTGCTGCACCATGTCCGGTCCCTTGGTGGACTGAGGTGTGCTGTGAAGCAGTTCGTGCACAGGGACTTGCTCTCTGTATTTTTAACCATCATTCTATGATGGCAAACTGCATTCATTACAAACAGTTGCATGCACAGTGTCGTTGTCATATTCTTTGGGATAGCAGGGAAGCTAGCTGGATTTCCTTTACTAGTATTTTTAGCAGTTCCACACTATCTTCCATCATGTGGGCCAACCTCTGACAGCTGTCTGGGGCCAACGTCTATTCCCCAATTTTCTTCTTCCATTGGAAACAAGTGGAGGAGACTCGGGTGATACTCTTCTCTTCTTAGAATCATGAGTGCTATTATGCTGCTTTTACTATGAGGGAGCTAGATCATGCTCTCACTTCATCCCAATCCTCTGTCCCAGGGCTGGACAATGTTCACATTCAGTTGTTGCAGAAACTTTCTCTTGCGGATAAGCACTTTCTCCTTCATATGTGCAATCACGTCTGGGCAGAGGGCATGTTTCCCACATGCTGGCCTGAAGCCACTGTCACACCCATGCCTAAGGCCAGCAAGGACAAACACCTTCCTTATAGTTATCACTCTGCCTCTCTCACCAGCTGTGTTTGCAAGGTGATGGAATGTATAATTCTTGCCTGGCAGGTATGGTGGCTTGAGTCTCACAATTTACTAACCACTGCACAGTGTGGATTTTGAGTGTGCCGTTCTGTGGTTGACCATTTTATCACTTTGTCAACCCATGTCATGAATGGTTTAGTGCAGAAATACCGTGGCCATGTTTTTTGATTTGAAGAAAGCCTACGACAACTGCTGGAGGACTGGTATCCTCCGTACTCTCTACATGTGGGGTGAGCTTCCATGGCTACATGCCCTGTTTCCTTCATTGACTGAGTTTTCAAGGTATGTGTGAGTTCTGCCTTGTTGGACACCTTTTTTCAGGAAAACGGTGTGCCTCAGGGTTCCACCCTAGTGTCACCCCCTTTGCTATCACCAGTAACCCTGCTCTGGCCCATTTCCTGCTGGGTAACTCCAGCTTCCTTTTCATTGACAATTTTGTGATCTATTGAAGTTCTCCACGGACTTGTCTCCTTGCGTGGCATCTTTAGTGATGTCTCAGTCACCTTTACTCATGGAGCATTGATAATGGCTTTTGCTTTTCCACTGACAAAACTGTCTGTAGGAATTGCTGGTGGCACCATTGGTTTCTTCGACCGCCTTTACATCTTGGGTCTGTTGCTCTTCTGTTCACTGAAACTATGAAACTGCTGGGGCTCATGTTCAATAGGAAACGTTTTTGGCCCTCTCGTGTGTCTTACCTGGCTGCCCACTGTACGTTGCCCCTCAAAGTCCTACGTGTCCTCAGTTGTACTTCCTGGGGAGCGGATCGGACCACCCTCCTCCATTTGTATCTGTTCCCTATCTGGTCGAAACTAGGCTCCGGCTGTTTTGTTTATGCCTCTGCATGTCCGTCCCTCTTACACCATCTCAATACTATCCACTATCATGGCATCCTTTTGGCCATTGGCTTCTTTTACATTATCCCGATTGAGAGTGTGTATGCTGAAGTTGCCGAACAACTGCTGTCATAATGCCGTGACTTTCTCCTCGGAGATACGCATGCTGTTTTGTCTGCCTTGCCTGGCCACCCATCCTATGCCTCCTTCTTTGATGACTACTTTGACCTCCAGTGTGGGGCACATTGTCTTCTCTGTTACCTCCTGGAGTTTACTTTTGGCCCTTGCTCCAGCGGCTGAACTTCATGCTACCTGTCACTTTCCCGAATGGATGTGAACCATTCATCATCTTGGCTTCATGCGGAGGCTTGTGTTCACCTTGACCTTCATTCACTTCCTAAAGACACTACTCCAACCTCACTCTATCGCCTTAAATTTCACAACTTTCACACAGAACTTCACGATAGTACCTTTGTGTACACTGATGGCTCTCAGACTCACCGTGGTGTCGGGTGTGCCTTCATCATTGGCACCGATGTTTTTGGGTATTGGCTTCTGGAACACTGCTCAGTATTTGCAGCAGAGCTCTTCACACTGTATCATGTCATGCAGTACATCTGGCAACATAGGCTTTTCAATGTGTCATTTGCTCTGACTCTCTGTGCCCTTAAGAGCCTCAGTGTGCTGTTCACCATCCATCCCTTAGTGCAACGGGTACAGGAAAGCTATCACTTGCTCACTCTTGATGGAGCCACTGTGATGTTTATATGGGTTCCAGGTCATGTCAGTCTGATGGGGAACAAGGCCACTGATTCTGCTGCCAAGGCTGCAGTTATTGTATCTTGGCGAGCTGGTTCTTCCACTCCCTCCAATGATCTCCATGTTTCCATCTGTCAGCAGGTGGTGTCACTTTGGCATCACTGGTCCTCCTCATGGGAACAAGCTCTGGGTGATTAAGCCCCTCCCATCAGCTTGGACGACCTACTCTCGGCCCTCTTGCCATTTGTTATGTGGTGTGCCCCCACCATTTATTGCCCTCAACGTCTAGTGGTTCACTACTTCCTGACAGAATGCTCTTTTTTTAACCACTTACTTTCTCATTTATGTTTACCATCTGAGTTACTGGCCATTTTAGTGAACAGCACGTGGTCTGTCAAGCACATTTTACTTTTTATTCACCATAGCAGGGCATTTAATCTTTAGTTCAGAACTTCAGTTTCTCTATGCCGTATTTTATGGACCTTTCTCCAAGTCGCTGTTTTTACCTGTCTTTCCTTCCATCGCTTGGGCTTAGTATGTATTCATTTTTAACTCCTTTTTTCATTAGTGTTCAACGGTTCTGACTTGGGCATGTATGACCCTAGTTGTTTTTGCACCCTAAAACAAAACAAAACAAAACAGAATAAGTGGTCTCATTGATTCATCAAAAACATGTCCTATTGGTGGGTGCCCTCAGCTTTCACACTTTGCTGTGGAGTATTCCCACTTACAAGTGGCTCTAAGCTATACTGACTACTGCCATACTTTTCATCACAAAAATGGATGTTTTTGATGACTGCCACTGACTTTTCAATTTCAGTGAATGTTTCAGGTCTACTAGTGAAAGGGATACATAACCAGTCCTCCATGTGCATGCCTTCAAAAGCATTATCGACTTCCTCTACTACTGATATACCAAGGCTATGGGCTGCTTGATTTTCCCTGAGTTAAGGGACAGATAATTTGAAAGATGATGGAGTTGGCAATTTGTAGTGGCTCAGCCTGATTCTGCAAACGATCTGTCAGTCTTAACAGGTTTAATATCTGATCACTTGTGTCTAGAGATAATTTATCAGTGTCCTGCATTATTGACTAAAGTGGGTTAGACAGCTTATTAAATAATTTCCACCTTCCTTCATAGTTCCTAACCAAGCCCTCAATCCCTTCCTCATGTGTAGCCTGCCTAGGAAGTGAAACGATTGGTAGTTGTGAAAACAGAGCTACTGCTTGTGGTTTATGGTGGCATGTGGTGGTAACCACCATTGCATCATTTCACATACATCTGAGCTTGAAACACTGCTATGACAGATACTTCCAGCAAATAATATTGACTGAGCAACTTATATTAAAAATAATGAGGGTAACACACTCATTTGTAAGGAGTGGAACCTTTTGAACCCTCTACAGGGCGTTATAAAAAGGTCCTGCTAAACTTTCAGGAAACATTCCTCACACACAAATAAAGAAAAGATGTCGTGTGGACGTGTCCAGAAATGCTTAATTTCCATGTTAGAGCTCATTTTAGTTTCGTCAGTATGTACTGTACTTCCTCAATTCACCACCAATTGGCCCAATTGAACGAAGGTAATGTTGACTTTGGTGCTTGTGTTGACATGCGACTCATTGCTCTACAGTACTAGCATCAAGCACATCAGTACGTAGCACCAACAGGTTAGTGTTCATCACGAACGTGGTTTTGCAGTCAGTGCAATGTTTACAATTGCGGAGTTGGCAGATGCCCATTTGATGTATGGATTAGCACGGGGCAATAGCCGTGGCACGGTACGTTTGTATCGACAGAGATTTCCAGAATGAAGGTGTCCCGACAGGAAGATGTTCAAAGCAATTGATCGGCGTCTTAGGGAACACGGAACATTCCAGCCTATGACTTGCGACTGGGGAAGACCTAGAATGATGAGGACACCTGCAATGGATGAGGCAATTCTTCATGCAGTTGACGATAACCCTAATGTCAGTGTCAGAGAAGTTGCTGCTGTACAAGGTAACGTTGACCGTGTCAATGTACGGAGAGTGCTACGGGAGAACCAGTTGTTTCCGTACCATGTACAGCGTGTGCAGGCACTGTCAGCAACTGATTGACCTCCACGGGTACACTTCTGCGAACGGTTCATCCAACAATGTGTCAATCCTCATTTTAGTGCAAATGTTCTCTTTACAGATGAGGCTTCATTCCAATGTGAGCAAATTGTAAATTTTCACAATCAACATGTGTGGGCTGACGAGAATCCAATGCAATTGTGCAATCACATCATCAACACAGATTTTCTGTGACCGTTTGGGCAGGCATTGTTGGTGATGTCTTGATTGGGCCCCATGTTCTTCCACCTATGCTCAATGGAGCACGTTATCACGATTTCATACGGGATACTCTACCTGTGCTGCTAGAACATGTGCCTTTACAAGTATGACACAACATGTGGTTCATGCACGATTGAGCTCCTGCACATTTCAGTCGAAGTGTTCGTATGCTTCTCAACAACAGATTCGGTGACCGATGGATTGGTAGAGGAGGACCAATTCCATGGCCTCCACGCTCTCCTGACTCAACCCTCTTGACTTTAATTTATGGGGGCATTTGAAAGCTCTTGTCTACGCAACCCCTGTACCAAATGTAGAGACTCTTCGTGCTCGTATTGTGGACGGCTGTGATACAATACGCCATTCTCCAGGGCTGCATCACCGCATCAGGGATTCCATGCAATGGAGGGTGGATGCATGTATCCTCGCTAATGGAGGACATTTTGAACATTTCCTGTAACAAAGTGTTTGAAGTCACGCTGGTACGTTCTGTTGCTGTGTGTTTCCATTCCATGATTAATGTGATTTGAAGAGAAGTAATAAAATGAGCTCTAACATGGAAAGTAAGCATTTCCGGACACATGTCCACATAACATATTTTCTTTCTTTGTGTGTGAGGAATGTTTCCTGAAAGTTTGGCTGTATCTTTTTGTAGCACCCTGTATATCGGTCATATAAAATACTATTTGTAACAAATGAACTACTTTAAAGTGACAAAGAGTTATTTTTGTTTTGTTTCATTGCTTGCTTGAGTTGAATACTTTATTGTAACATTAATAGACTACAGTTGTTTTGGGTACTTTATGGTAGCAGTGACCTGTAACTCAGTTCTGAAAAGTTATTTCACAAGATATATTTGACAATATTAACCAAACGTATTGCAAGTATGTGTATTTTTTTCCACTGATAACCAGTGGCAGCTCATGTAATTTACAGAATGAATTACACTTAGAAGGCTGAACTGGTAAATGATTATCCTCTCTACTTTAGGCGACTTCCATCTTATTCGAAGGGAACTTGATGATTACCTTCTCATATAATTATTGAATGTTTATGATCATAATTTTTTCCTATTGTGATAACGTGTGCTGTTGAATGTTCTTTTTGTATTGTGACAAATGTTTTCACCCTTTCCATAATACAGAAACAGTATTTAGTTTCACTTGTTAGTGGAAGCATGTGGCTATTTTCAAAACTTTGAGGACTTGATAAAAAGTGGAAGCAAATTTGCTTGCTTAAAGATACTAAGTTTTCTGAATTCATCCATTGAGTATATTACAGGAAGATCTGTACAAAAATTTCCCTTATCAAAATTGAAAATAGTTTAACACTGAGTTGCAAAGTTCTTCATGAAATATGATAGTAAATTTATCAAAATTAATTTCTGCAGCAGTGAAAATACACAAGGATGAACTGTGAACTGGAAGTGTAGGTTCATTTTTTGAGTCAGAATAATGTCACACACTTCTCTGGTAATTTCTACTCTCATTCGTGAATCAATTTTTACTTGTTAGATTTTCTTTGTTGTAGAATTCTAGACTTTCTCTCGTTTAATTGACTTCTGAAGTGAAACTAAGTAAACATCTTTGAACCTTAGAGGCAGCATTGTCATGCCTTAGTAGGTGATTTGCATAATCAACATGTCCATAAGCAAATGAAGCATTGGTACTAACACATACAGCACTGATAATTTAATTTCCTATAAAATTATATCTCTGTCAGATTTCATCAAGCATAGGAATAGTTCGTTTTATACTGTTATGGAAATGGCTTTAAAAGATAAAGCCTTTTTTTATGGTATATCAGTAGTCTGTTTCAGTGGTTTATTTTTTTAGACCATTAAAATACTGTAAGTAGATTATCTGACCCTTTGCTCCCATCACAATCCCTCAAAGCCAGCTCACAGAAATCACAAAATTTCTGAGAAAGGGAGGCCCTATTATTGACTTTTTTCAGGATCAAAATTAAATTTTAATTGCTTGTTACTAGTTGCAAGGTATTCTCAAGCAAATAGTGGAACCATGTGAAACTGTAAGCACTGTATCCCAACGTGCACCATAATAGCCTATTTGATGCAAGGAAATTAGTAGCATGTTGTTGTTGTTGTTGTTGTTGTTGTGGTCTTCAGTGTGAAGACTGGTTTGACGCTGCTCTCCATGCTAGTCTGTTCGGTGAAAGCCTCTTTGTCTCTGTTTTAAATTATGTTGGACAGACTGAGGGAGTGAAACGTCAGTGTGTGGTGCTCCAAAGCAGTGTAGTATTTAAATGTTGAATGGATATGCAATGTATGGAAATTATTTCCAATTATCTCTTAAACAGTAAGTACTGAAAGTAACCAAAGTAAATAGGATCAGTCATTGCTGATAACCACCTCTCTGATTTTAATATCTATGACAACAATATAACAAAAAACATAGATTGCTACTCACCACAAAGATGACACACTGCATTGTAGTCAGGTACAACAAAAAGACTGTTTCACATTTAGCTTCTGGCCAAAGTCTCCTTCAAAAAAGGACCACACATACATTCATTTGCATAAGCAAACACTTATTGTGCACTCATGACTGCCATCTCCAGCAGCTAAGATAAGTACGCAACTGTCACTTTGAATGGAAGCGGCAAACTGGATGGGGCAGGGAAGGGGAAAGGATAGCATGGTATGAGTTGGGGGAGAGAGCTGTCTGGCCAAGCATGCTATGACTAGAAGAAGGTATGACAAGATTGTCAGCAGGTACAACCATGGGAGGCTGTGGGGTGGGAGTTGGATGGGGCCAGGAAGAGGGGTGGTGGTGAATGGGGAGCAGAAAAGGAGAGGAGCAGTGAAGGGGAAAGGGGAAAGACAGAGGGTGGCAGAGGGTGGCAGAGGGTGGCACACCGAGAGGGTGAGGAGATTAGATTAGATTAGAGATTAAATTAATACTAGTTCCATGGATCATGAATACGATATTTTGTAATGATGTGGAACGAGTCAAATTTTCCAATACATGACATAATTAAGTTAATTTAACAACATACTTAAGTTAATATTGTGGTGTCACCGCCAGACACCACACTTGCTAGGTGGTAGCTTTTAAATCGGCCGTGGTCCGTTAGTATACGACGGACCCGCGTGTCACCACTGTCAGTAATTGCAGACCGAGCGCCACCACACGGCAGGTCTAGAGAGACGTACTAGCACTCGCCCCAGTTGTACAGCCGACGTTGCTAGCCATGGTTCACTGAGAATTACGCTCTCATTTGCCGAGACGATAGTTAGCATAGCCTTCAGCTACAGTTGCTACGACCTAGCAAGGTGCCGTATTCAATTGCTATAATACTTCTGTATCATCAAGAGCAATGTTCTACAAATGTTGATTGAAGTTAAGTATTCCAGAAGCTACGTACTTTTCTTTATAGCATTCATTACGTATCCTGTTACAGACCTCACGCCAGCCTGTGTGAGCTTATAGCGTGCATTTCGGGCTCCTCCAACAAAACAGTGTTGGCACTTCTGCCGACACTTCAAATATAACAACTTTTTTAGTGTTTTTTTATTTTTTTATATTTTTATTTTTTATAATTTTTTTTCTTAATTTATATCTAAAAATTCCTCTATGGAGTAGAAGGAGTTGTCATTCATAAATTCTTTTTATTTCTTCTTAAATACTTGTTGGTTATCTGGCAGACTTTTGATACTATTTGGTAAGTGACCAAAGACTTTAGTGGCAGTATAATTCACCCCTTTCTGTGCCAAAGTTAGATTTAATCTTGAATAGTGAAGATCATCCTTTCTCCTAGTATTGTAGTTATGCACACTGCTATTACTTTTGAATTGGGTTTGGTTGTTAATAACAAATTTCATAAGAGAGTATATATACTGAGAAGCTACTGTGAATATCCCTAGATCCTTAAATAAATGTCTGCAGGATGATCTTGGGTGGACTCCAGCTATTATTCTGATTACACACTTTTGTGCAATAAATACTTTATTCCTCAGTGATGAATTACCCCAAAATATGATGCCATATGAAAGCAATGAGTGAAAATAGGTGTAGTAAGCTAATTTACTAAGATGTTTATTACCAAAATTTGCAATGACGCTTATTGCATAAGTAGCTGAACTCAAACGTTTCAGCAGATCATCAATGTGTTTCTTCCAATTTAATCTCTCATCAATGGACACACCTAAAAATTTTGAATATTCTACCTTAGCTATATGCTTCTGATTAAGGTCTATATTTATTAATGGCGTCATACCATTCACTGTACGGAACTGTATGTACTGTGTCTTATTAAAATTCAGTGAGAGTCCGTTTACAAGGAACCACTTAGCAATTTTCTGAAAGACATTATTGACAATTTCATCAGTTAATTCTTGTTTGTCAGGTGTGATTACTATACTTGTATCATCAGCAAAGAGAACTAACTTTACCTCTTCATGAATATAGAATGGCAAGTCATTAATATTTATTAAGAACAACAAAGGACCCAAGCCTGACTCTTGTGGAACCCCATTCTTGATAGTTCCCCAGTTTGAGGAATGTGCTGATCTTTGCATATTATGAGAACTGCTTATTTCAACTTTCTGCACTCTTCCAGTTAGGTACGAATTAAACCATTTGTGCACTGTGCCACTCATGCCACAATACTTGAGCTTGTCTAGCAGAATTTCATGATTTATACAATCAAAAGCCTTTGAGAGATCACAAAAAATCCCAATGGGTGGTGTTCGGTTATTCAGATCATTCAAAATTTGATTGGTGAAAGCATATATGGCATTTTCTGTTGAAAAACCTTTCTGGAAACCAAACTGACATTTTGTTAGTACTTCATTTTTACAGATATGTGAAGCTACTCTTGAATATATTACTTTCTCAAAAATTTTGGATGAAGCTGTTAGAAGGGAGATTGGATGGTAATTGTTGACATCAGATCCATCCCCCTTTTTATGCAAAGGTATAACACTAGCATATTTCAGTCTATCAGGGAAAATGCCCTGTTCCAGAGAGCTATTACACAGGTGGCTGAGAATCTTACTTATATGTTGAGAACAAGCTTTTAGTATTTTGCTGGAAATGCCATCAATTCCATGTGAGTTTTTGCTTTTAAGCAAGTTTATTATTTTCATAATTTCAGAGGGAGAAGTGGGTGAGATTTCAATTGTATCAAATTGCATAGGTATGGCCTCTTCCATTAACAACCTAGCATCTTCTAATGAACACCTGGATCCTACTATATCCACAACATTTAGAAAATTATTATTAAAAATATTTTCAACTTCTGACTTTTTGTTCGTAAAGTTTTCATTCAATCTGATGGTAATACTGTCTTCCTGTGCTCTTGGTTGACCTGTTTCTCTTTTAATAATATTCCAAATTGTTTTAATTTTATTATCAGAGTTGCTGATTTCAGACGTGATACACATACTTCTGGATTTTTTAATAACTTTTCTTAATATAACACAGTAGTTTTTATAATGTTTGATAGTTTCTGGGTCACTACTCTTTCTTGCTGTCAGATACATTTCCCTTTTCCGGTTAAAATATATTTTTATACCCTTAGTAAGCCATGGTTTGTTACAGGGTTTCTTATGAGTATATTTAGCTCTTTTCTTGGGGAAGCAGTTTTCAAATGCATTTACAAAAATGTCATGAAATAAATTATATTTTAAACTGGCATCAGGTTCACGGTACACCTCATCCCAGTCTAACTGCTGTAGGCTTTCCCTGAAATTTGCAATTGTTAAATCGTTGACTGAACGTACTACTTTGGAGGACTGTTTAGTATTGCTGAATGGGGCTATGTCATATATTGTAACTAGCTGTGCACCATGATCAGAAAGACCATTCTCAACAGGCTGAGCTTTTATCTGGTTAAACTTATCTTGGTCTATAAAGACGTGAATAGGGAGCAGATGATAGGACAGAGTGGGTGGAAACTATAGAGTGGAGGGTGCGGGGACAGTAGGTTACCATAAGTTGATGCTGGGATAATTTCAGGAGTGGAGAATGTGTTGTAAGGATAACTGCCATGTGCACAGTTCAGATATGCTGGTGGTGGAGGGGAGCATCAAATGGCCCAGGTTGGGAAGTAACTATTGAGATCAAACATGTTATGTTTAGCTGCATGTTGTGCCTCAGGGTAACTCTGGAGATGGGAGTTATCCTTACACCACATTCTCAACTCCCAAAATTATCCTGGGCTCAGCTCACTATAATGGTAATCTTCTATCCCCACACCTTCCATACTACAGTTCCCACCCTCTCTGGCCTATCATGTCCTCCCTATTCACATTCCCTCATCCTCTTTGTGTGCCGCCCTCTGCCAGTTCGCTCACCCATCTTTCCCCTTCCCTCCTCCTCTCATTTTCCATCCTCCTTTCCCATCTTCCCCCCCTCCCCCCTCCCCCCAACAACCACCACCCTGCAGCCTCCCAACACTGCACCTGTTGACAATCTTGTCATACCTCCTTCTAGCCCCAGCATGCTTCACCAAACAGCTCTCCTCTCTCTCTTCCCCACCCGTACCCTGGTATCTCTCTCTGCCTTCCCCAACCCTTCCAGATTTCCGTGTGTGTGAGGTGTGCTAGCTTGTGTGCATGAATGTGTGTGTGTTTCCATTTCTGAAAGAGGCTTTGGCCAGAAGCCAAATTTATAACAAGTCTTTCCATTGTGCCTGACTGCAGCTAATTGTGTCTTCTTTATGGTGTTACAGCCTATCTTTTTCCTTATATTGTTGATATACCAACCTGGAGTTTCCATTGTTCAATATCCATGTTAAATTTTCCACCTTTTTACTTGCCTACTTCATCATATGTAGTCATCTTACTGGTGCTTTACCCATTTCAGAATTCTTAGTTAATGAATATTCTCCTTCCTCTCTTCTTTTCCTTGTGTTTTCATCCTTCTTTCATTTCCCTGGCAGTTATGCAATGTCCATACCTCTTAATTCTCTGAAATTATTAAAGTTCCATTTTGCCCTCAAATTGATTTATAGCTACTTGTTGCCTTTTACTTCCACCATTACTAATGAACTTTCCTCATAATCATTATGGTCATCATCATTATCATCAGCATCTTCTTCTTCTTCTCACTTTTTTAAATTTTTTCAAATGTTCAGTATCTCATTTGCATGAATATAAAGGAGATAATATTTCATTTTTATTTTTTCATTACTACAACCAGGCACACCCTTATTTTTAATTTGTTTCAGGGTCTTTTCTCATCTGCCCTCCAGCCAGATGCAGGAAGTATAGATCCAGGAGCAGATCTGGTGTGTACTAATTTTTTATTTCATCATGGTACTATAACAAAACAAATTATGCAGTTTTACCTATATACTTCTTAAACATGTAATTTACCTTTACGTTTATTGTCATAGTTATCTATTAAATTGTGGATATGAGTATCCTCTTTTCATCTAGAGACCAGCCAAAGTTGGAGCCATTTTATCCTCTTCCTACATTGCGTTGGGGAAAACCAATATAATTTCCCATGGAGATCTTTATTACAAAAGTGCAACAGATTCTAACCCATATAGGAAGTCCCAAAAACCTGTGCTCGTGAATATTTAATAGCTATGACTTGAGTACAGAGTGTGGGAGGGGGGAAGGTTGAATAGGTATGCTTGAGTTAAAAACTGAGTAATCAATATTTTATGTCTATAAATCTACATGTGCACTCTGCTGGGCACCTCATTGGGTGTGACGAAGGGTACTTAGTGTACCACTGTCACTTCACCCCTTTCCTATTCCATTCTTGAACAGTGTTCAGGAAGAATAGTTGTTGGTAAGCATGCGTGTGAGCTTGACTCTCTCTAATTTTTTCTTCATGGTTTTTTCATGAAATATACATAGGAGGGAGCAATATGTAGTTTGGCTGTTCTAGAAACATATGCTCTCATAATTTTAACAAGAAACCACAAGGTGATGCACAGCATCTCTCAGGAATTGGCCAAGCCTGTGATACTCTTGTTCTTACTAAATGAACCTGTAACAAACTGCAGTGCTCTTCTTTTCATCTTCTCTACTTCTCCTGTGATCTTGTAACAATCCCATACTGACAAGCAAAATTTGTGTATTGGCTGAAGAAAGGTTTTGTAAGCCATCTACATTGTGGGTGGTCAACATTTCCTGAGGCTTGATCCAGTAAATCTCAGTCTGGCATCTGCCTTACCAGTGATCAGTTTTGTGTGTTCATTCCACTCGAATCTCATATTCATAGATGCTTTATGGATGCAACTGCTCACAGTGATTGTTTGCAATCTTGTAATCATATGAGGCTTAACTTCTAATCCATGCACCAAGTATCAATCCTTTGCAGGTGTTCCTGAATTTTGCTACCATTTTCTAGTGTTGCAACTTCATTATATGCAACAGCATAAGCAAAAAGCCCTATGGAACTTCTGAAGTTATCTACAAGGGCATTTATATGTATTTTTACAAAGTAATGGTCCTATAACATTCCCTTTGGGTATGCCCACAGTCCAGCACATACAGTCACTACACTGCTGCTCATTTTAATATGTTTCTATTAGGTCACTTTCTTGTCTGTTTGTCTGTTCCGTACACATTTTGCAGTTGATGAACTAGAGACTTGAAACTTTCAGCATAGTCCAGAAGTGGATCATAGCTCAGAACTTGATGATAATGCTATAGTAACTTACTTTCATAGTTGGTGTGTGATGGAGAGTACTTCATTTTTCTCTGTGTATGTTCAGTACAAATTCTGGAATTGACTTCAAACAAATTTCCTGATGAACTAGAGACTTGAAACTTTCAACATAGTTCAAAACTGGATGAAAATACAATATTAACTCACTCTTTTGTCTGGCGTGTGGTGGAGGGCACTTTGTTGTCATGTCTGTCTATCCATCTGTCTGTCTGTCTGTTTGGTACATATTTTGAAATTGATTTTAAACTAACTTCCCAGTGAGCTAGAGAACTGAAACTTTCAACATAGCTAATAAGTGAATGATAATGCAACATTAACTCCGTCTCATGCCTGTTGTGTTGTCTAGGATACTCTGTGTGTCAGTGCTACTTCAGTATTTTCCTGTTCCAGTCACAAATGTTTCACGGTAAGAACGGTTACCGGTAACTCTTTATGTGAACTCAAAACCCTCATAATTTTTACCTTTACGATCCCCTGTGAGATGTGCATAGGAGGAAGCAGTACTTTGGTTCACTCAGGTGAGCAGGAACTCAAATTAATCTGAAATTTACCTTGTGCCTCTGTTGTAATCTTGTCAGAATACTTGAAGATTAATGAACAATTTCACACACACAAGCAGACAACCAGAAAATAATTATTTAAACACAAAAACTTTTTAATTCAACAAGTTTTTAAGTTGGATTAGATAGTATAAAATAATTTCTCCTAGCTCGATACAGATCCTAACCCATATAGGTAGTCCCAAAAACCTGTGCTCATGAATATTTAATAGCTATGACTGTATTTCTAAAATTTGAAATTAAAAACATGGGGCACATGCACTAGGTAACACTAAGGAGTGTAGAGTAGCTGTTGTTGAGAAAAACCGCACAACAGTTCAGAGCATTCATAATGCAATAAAATTGCTAGTGACTTAGTTGAACTATTCAAGCATCAATTATCTATTGCATGCACCCAATGTTCCCATTTTAAATTTTACAAGTATTGTTATTGCTAGTAAAAATTTACAGTCACTAGCTTTCAGGACTATCTTCGTGGGGCTAGGAACAATTATTTTATACTTTTTATTCCATTTATAAAGGGTTGTATTAAAAAGTTTCTTATTTAAATAATTATTTGTAATACACTGCAATGGCAGTACTCAAAGCAGAAAGGAAGCTACACTTCTGCATATGATATCAGAGGAGTGTGAATGGTGTTGTTTTTGTTGATTTTAATCTAGTAACTACAACAGGGAGCATATGTGGTGCCATAAAAATCAGCAATGACTAAAAATGGCACAGCATTTGTATTTATTTAGTTTTATAAGGATTTTGGGAATTATGAAATGGTATGTTACTGGACTGCCTATGTACAATCCTCTTGTGGCACAAGCATATTTACTTAAGACTGTTCTCTTTTAAGAAAAAACGACTAGTAAACAGTAGATGACCTGAAATTTTGCAGAATGAGGTGGAGTTTCATTTGCTACAATTCCAATCAAATAAATGGATGTGGAATGCAGGAAACTTGCAAGGAATGCAATACCTACATTATTTAATGTACCAAATACACCACCACAACTGTAGCTGAAGGGAAAACCACTGAAAACTGATAGTACTATGTAATACACAGAAAACCAATTCCACAATTGACTACGAAGTCTTTCATGACAGAGTCCTTGCATAAAAAGTTCTTGGTTTACTCGCTGTGTCAAATTTGGATAAAATCCCGAGCTTTTTGATGACTACCTCTGTCATCTTGATCAGGGGTAAAACTGACTGTCGTGGACTGGTGAGGCTTGAACTTTTATAAGCAGTGGACAGCTTGGTTGGATAACATCACTGTGAAAAAGACGCATATGGAGGTAGCGGCCACTATATCCATAGATTTTGTATGCATGCTTTATCCAGTGTTGCTTGCAGTACCACCCATCGCAACAGGCGGAGAACTGCAAAGAATGTGAGAAGTCTCCCTCTGCACTCTTTCTTTATCAACTGCATGCTGCCATGCATTGCTGAGTGCATATCCAGAGTCTCTGTTGAAATTATTTTCACATAGTCTAATTTCAATTGCTTCCCTGATGACAGAGTTCCAATAGTTTGAAGCGTGAGCAAGTATTCTTGTTTCATTGAATAAAATCTTATGTTTATTTATCAAACTGTGCTCAGCCACCACTGATTTTTTTAGATACCTGTATTTCAGGTGACGCTGATGTTCCACACAGCGATCTACAACAATTTTTATAGACTGGCCCATATAATTTTTGCCATACTCGCAAGGAATGCTGTAAATTCCCGATACTCTCAGGCCGAGATTATTTTTCACAAAGATTCTGGATATGCACTCAGCAATGCATGGAAGCATGCAGTTGATAAAGAAAGAGCGCAGAGGGAGACTTCTTACATTCCTTGCAGTTCTCTGCCTGTTGCGATGGATGGTGCTGCAAGCAACACTGGATAAAGTGCGCAAACAAAATCTATGGACATAGAGGCCGCTACCTCCGTACACGCCTTTTTCACAGTGATGTTATCCAGCCAAGCTGTCCACTGCTTATAAAAGTGGAAGCCTCACCTGTCCACGACAGTCAGTTTTACCCATGATGAAGATGATGGAGGTAGTCATCAAAAAGCTCGGAATTTTATCCAAATTTGATGCGGCACGTAAACTGAGAACTTTTTATGCAATTCCACAGTTGTTGCTACATCTGAGCCACAAACAGGTAGAATCTTCAACACATTCACTTTTATACAAAAGTAGTCACATTTACAAAAATATATGCGTATTAGAAAATCGAGTAAAGTGTAAGATGTGCAAATCTTAAGATGCCTTACAAAATTGTTACATATAAAGAAAAGAGCTGATCATAGTAAGAATAGAAAACAACAGAAACACTTGCTTCTCATGCATGAAGTATGTTTCAATTCTATTGGTTTCCAGGAGATAGTAATTACACACATGTTCAAAAATATTTCTTCATGATTAAGTTGTAGCTCATGTCATTGAACCAGTGAGATTTGTTTTTTTATATTTATTTCATGGTCATTCATGTCTCCTGATAATTTATTAATGCTTGGAATGCAAAAATATAATAACTGTTTCATTAATTAAGTAGAAAAATAATTAAAAACAAACATTAATTGAATTGCTGACTTTCTTGCAGCTAGGGCACTAGTGTCATTCCAACTGTTAGATAATAAAAACTTTCACTGCGTGAGTATCATGACTAACTACATTAGAATGTGATTTGCCTGAAGGCACTTTTACATCTGAAGATTTCTCTATTTTAAGAATAACATGCTGTGTTCTGTTTTCTACAAACTCTGCAACCAATCATGCAACTGGACTGATGTTCCTTAGGCTCATATTTCATTCGTTAGGCAGCAGTGTGGAACTGCATTGAAACATCTTCTGAAATTCGAGGAATGTGGCATTGGTATCTACTACTTTCTAGGTCTCATGGATGAACAGAGCGAGCTGGGTTTCAATGATCCTTGTGGAACCCTTGTTTATTTCTACAGAGGAGTTTTATTTCTACAGAGGAGTTTTTACAGAGCAGTGGTCATGAGAAATGTCATAATATGTGAGAAAAAAACATGTTCCAAAATTCTACAGCATACCAACAACAGATATGCCTACAGTTCTGTGCATCTGTTCAGTAACCTAGATAGTCCAAAGCAAGTCATCATAAGTGAAGTTCATGACTGAGGTCAGCTCCAGTAATGCTGTAGCAATCCAACAAATACTAGGAAATGATTGAACTATGTTGGTGGACTGTTATTTAATCCCAGCTCTGGATCTCAGGATTAATTCAAACAAAACAGGCATTAATCTCATTGCTGACTTTCTTACAGCTGTGGGACTGGTGTCGTTGCAGTTGTCAGACAGTAAAAACTTCCATTCAGTGAGTATCATGACTGTATGTGCTAGACTGTGGTATGCTCGAAGCCTTATGTTGGCACGTCTTGGTTTGTGGCACCTCCTGCGCAAAGTTAGTTTCACTTTCTGAGATCAATTCTGGATTTGTAACACCACCTAGACAGTTAGTGTCTGTTCTTTTTAATGTGTTATCTCAATCATTCATGGGCTTGGACATATAAGTGTTCAATTTATAAATGACATGTAATGTTAATAAATCACCCCAGCTGATATTCTGATGGTTCTTGTTAAAGTTTTCAGTTACAATATCATTAAGTGCTCAGTTTCCTTTCTCAAAAATTTAGTTTTGAGTAGTCGTATAGCCTATAATGGTTAACTTATTATCAGGGTCTGAGAATCCATTTATTACAGGCTGGATGTTAACTAAATTGTGTCATTAAGGCAGCAAAATTACTATAATTTATGTATGTTACTGATTTTGGTTTGCTTAACCACCATATGTCACTGTTCAACTGTTAGAACATGATTTGCATGATATAAAATGATATAAAAAATAGAAAAACTCAAACGCAGAAGACTACTCTGGGTAGTTATTGTCCAACATCTGCTGCCATGCTGGTGTGTGGTGTGCGTCCATTAGCAGCACAAACAAGTTATTGGATTCTGGGGAACTTGCATCAACAGGCTGAAAAGACTGAGCTTTCTGGGAACAGGCAGAAGAAAATCAAGCACAAAAAGAGGAATTTCTTTGCAACAGTTAACAAAATTCACTTCTGGAAACCAAGGAACTTAAACAGATGATAGACATTCACACTAAACACAACATACTCGTTGCAGCAGTACAAGAAACAAAAATTTACCTATAAGCAGACCTTTGAATCAGAGGGCTATAAAACTGTCATAGGAAAAGTATGAAAAGGATTATCAAAAATGTCCCAAATTTAGGAACAGCCTCCATTGTCAACAGCAGAATTCTAGATTCCATAATAGATTCCCAGTTGCCTAATGGCAAAATATGTATGCTCTTCTTTTAGGCAAAATATGCATGCTCTCCTTAGATGCACAAATAAGTTCTATACAGGACTGGCACTAGGATTTTTGGGCCCTGATTAAGCATTCTTAGGTCCCTTCCTCAAATTTTTTGTTTTAAACTTTGCTTTTTTTATTAAGACATAAAATTTTAATGTAAAAAATTTTAAAAAATGCATTTTTTAAAGAAACAGTTTTTAATGCCTACAGTCATTTGGAATGCTACAAAATAACCCTTCGCTGTTTCAGATGTGAACTGTTTTATAATTCTAGTACAATCTAATAAATGACATAACTCTGACTCTATTGTGACCAGGTGATCAGAGCTAATCCAACAAACCACTATTGCCCCATTGTAGTTTTCCAAACGATTTGTTCTTAGCTCTTGCAAGAAACCTGAATGACCAGTCTGCTTCGGCAACAAAAATAGGGAAAGTGCAGAAAATCCATAAGGCTACCATTGCATGCGGAAATAGCCTGTGTTATAAAAACTGAATAGCATTGAAAAGGTACAGAGGAGGAAGTAGCTCAGACTCATAACTAGCTATATGAATCTTTTCAACCGCAAAATTTCCTTCTTTCAAATATTGCTTACAAACTTCTATGCCACACAAAGATGCCAGATTTCCTAAACACTCTGATAGTTTATAATTGTCTAAGCTAATACAGTTCTATAAGAATCCAAACGTGAGCCTTATGTTGTTTATGGCAGCATACCTTATAGTTAAGTTACCTACAGGCTCGGGTTTAAAACCTCTCCTGCTGTTTCATCTAAAAAGCATTTTTCCTCTGTTTCTCTGTGTTGCAAATTGTTACATACAGTCAGGGGAGTTTCCAGTATTTTCTGCTAGCCTGCAACTTTTTGCATAAACAGTTTCTGTCTGCTTCTTAATCTATTTATGTCTCCCACTAGACTCTTAATATTGGCGCTGTAAACATCTGTTGTGGGTTCCCATATCTACTGTGGCTTCCCTTGCTTTAAGCACAACATTATGTGTCTTCAATGCAGCTAATACTTTGTACCACTTTGAAGACATCAAGTCATATTGAATTAATTTAAAGTAGTTCTGCGCAGCTTTTAATCCAGTATGTGCCTTGACTTTTGTAATCCTAACAATATCATAGCAAAAGGATGCACAGAATCTATCCTAGCAGACCGTCTGATTTCTGATAGTCTGTGAAGGGATAATCCAATATTTTCTTTTAAGGCTTTCCACCTTGGGAGACTAGACTGATACTTACATTAAAATTTGGTATCAACTGATGGAAATTAAAATATGTTTATGAATATTACAACACTTGCTCAAATGTAATAATAATATTTTTTGCTCTACAGTATCTGATGTATTGATTGGGCCTTACACAGAGAACCTTAATATTTTGCATTAATTTAACCACTACTTATATGGGTATATGGTTTTTGAAACTATCCCACAGTACTCAGATCTTCTATTCAAAATCATAGATGCACATTTTAAAACTTGCATTTGATATTTGATGTCTTTTTAGTAAAGCATCTGGGGGTGGGGGGGCAGACCTCAGATTTTTTCACCCTATTCCCCCCCCCCCCCCTCCATAAACACACACACTCACTCTCACACCAACACAGGCCCTGGGTGTATCCAGTAGTTAATGGCCATGCACAAATCAAAGAGCCCAAGAAACAAACGGGAAGAAACATTGGGAAGAAGTTGAAGAAATTATTACAAAAATTTCAAATAAATACACTACAATATGACTGATGGATTTTAATGCACACCTGGACAGAGGAAAAATTCAGGAACATTTCTGGGAACTAGCCAGCTCATAAAAAAAAGGAACAATGAAAGACTGATAGAACTTTGCAGAACAAGGAGCTCTCCAGACTCCAGTGTAGGTGAATTTCAAATACACTGTCCACTCAGATTAATGTAAGTGAAGAACCATCATTTGCAGTACAGACTGCTTCAAGACCTACAGGAAGAGAGTCATGCCAACTCCAGTATGATGGCCAGTTTCACTGGGTTTATTGGTTGATGATCCATTGCATGAACAGTCTTATCAAGATGGCCTCACAGATTCTTTACTGGGTTTAAATATGGCGAGTTTGGTGGCCAGGGCAGTACAGTAAACTCATCATGGTGCTCTTCAAAACCACATGCAAACAGTGCAAGCTGTGTGACGTGTTGCATTGTCTTGCTGGTACATACCATCACGCCGAGGAAAAATAAACTGCATTTAGGGGTGGACACATTCCCCAAGGATAGATAAATACTTGTGTTGATTCTGTTGATTCATTGTGCCTTCAAGAATGAAGATATCACTCAAGGAATACCATGAAAACATTTCCCAACACATAATGCTCCCTCATCAAGCCTGGACCCTTCTAATGATGTAGTGGGCATCTATCAGATGGAGCATAAAACATGATTAATCTGAAAAGACTACGTGTCAGCAATCAATGGACATCCAGTTGCAGTACTAATGTGCAAATTCCTGCCTTTGTCACCAATAAACAGCAATCAGTATGGGTGCATGAACCAGGTGCCTGTTTTGGAGACCCATACACAGAGATATTTACTGAATGGTCATTGACAAGACACTGTTGGTAGCCCCTTGGTTCATCTGGGTGGGCAGTTGCTCAACAATTTCACATCTGTTTGGCCATGCACATTTCCACTGCCACTGTTCACCCTTTATCTATGGCCTTTTAGTTTTCATTATCTTGGGAGCTACCTTTGGGGTGGCCATGAATTTCATTTTCTCAAAGGAGATTTGTAGGCTGTTTTTTCAGACTATTCTTTCAGCAATTCTGTCTGTGTAGTGGCTATTTCCATTATTTCTGAAAAAGTACGTAGGTTGTCTGGAAGTACTAGACAGTCTATTTGTAGGTTGTTCTTTTTGTAACTTAACCTAACTCCCTCATTGATATAGCTTTCTTCAAATGACATTCTCTATTCCCTAATAATTTTTTCTACAACACAATTAAAGAGCAGTGTGAGAGACCATCTCCCTCCTTGACTCCAGTTTTAATCTAAAAACTTCTAGAATTTTCACCTCTAAATTTCACTTTGAAATAGGTGTTATTTAGTGTTTTACCATAACTTTTCTTTGTATTCCTAATAATTTTGGCTGTTTTGTTCCTGGTTTCAAGAAATACTGTCTGTTTTCCATATTTTTATCTTTATTTCATTTTTGTCATGCATTTTGTCTCCTTTCAAATGTCAATTCTACCGTCTTTTGATTTTGGTCAAAAGAATTGTTTCTTTTTCTATTTGAACAAATTATTGTTTCAGTTGTTCCCAGTTTTTTGGATTTCAGATTTCCAGTTTATGACAAAAGTTTCTTCCTTGTTCGTGTTTTGCATGTTATATTTCAGAGTCCATGGTATGGCTTATCTCCTGGTACTTCTTAAGTGGGAATTAACTTTCATTACAGTGGTCAGAATCTAAATCAGCGCTTCTTATTACCTTAACATTCTGGATTTCTTGGGAGGATTATCTAGATATTGCAACCTGATCTGCTCGGTCCACTCCGATTAATGTGACCACTGCCTTTTTTTTATGTCAACGTGATAACCAGTCACAGGCAGCAGGTCCCAAGCATTAGGAGTGAAGGGTATATAAAGTGTGTCAGGCGAGGGAGGGGGGGGGGGGGTGCAGAAAACAGTGCAGACATTGTCATAATGCAGAAATGGAGCAATTTGTCTGCCATCCAACAGGGCATGATTATTGGCTTCCAGGTCACATGTGGAAGCATTTGTGAAATCGCTAAGTTTGTAAACAGTTCGCATGCCACCATGGTTATTTGGTATTATCCAAATCCAGCATCGAGGAATCTAAATCAGCGCTTCTTATTACCTTAACATTCTGGATTTCTTGGGAGGATTATCTAGATATTGCAACCTGATCTGACTGAGAGAACTGTAGAATTAATTTGAAATAGATTCTTTGGGTGCGAATATCTTGACATTGGATGTATTGGGTATAGATATGCTATCTGTTAGTGAGATATGAAAATTTTAGGCAGACTGGTGCTCAACCCTGGATTTCATACTTATCCCAAGTGCTCACCTAAACTACTTTGGTGATCTATACACACCTCCTGGATCTGCCCAAACTTCCATGTGTCACATTGTCACATCCTTGTACCATAGTCCCCTACATTCATGACTTGATGCTCAAAGTATTACTCTGGATTCCAGCATCAGTGAGAATGAGAGCATCAGGAATTGGGACCAATGATGTTATCATCTGCCTGCCTTGGCATGTAATACTAACTTACATGTCTAAAGGAACAGGCTATAGAACTGCTGAAAGAACCAGCTGAAAAAGCAGACTTACAAACCTCCTTTGAGAAAACCATGATAAAGATTAAGGTGTTCTCCAAGATATTGAAAACTAAATATGGAAAAATGAGAAACTAACAAATTCAAGTATCTAAGAGAAGTAACTGAACAAGACATTTCAGAGAAAGCAACGATTAAAGCAAGATTTAAAAAGATGAAAAAAGTGTACTACCTCACTAAGGATGTACATAATAAGAACTCAATATTCCTAAATGCTAAACTGAGACACTACAGTAATTCACCCATAAACACTTTATGCTGCATAATATTTAATTCTCAACAAAAAGGCACTGGGGGAAACATTGGCAATCATAGAAAGAAAAAGATAAAGGCAAATTTTAGGACCAGCTAAAGAGAAAACACAGTTCAAAATAATTCATAATGCTTTATACATGTACTGAAAACATTATAGTCATGATTAGGAAAAGAAGAATAGATTTCTGTGACCACATCCAACAGACTGACAAAAAGACTGTTCATATACTTTGGTAAATTAAAAGTAGATAATGCAGGGTGCAAAGAAGTTGGAAGGGACATATCCAAACTCTGAATTACCCCACTAGATACCAAGGAATGTCCACCACTCAGAATGGAATTGCATGGTTCCAAAGGTTTTTGTCAAAAACCTAAGAAAGAAACGTGGAAGAAAAGAAAGAAGAAACAGTTGAAATAAATGTAGTCAGTAGTGGCTCATATGTAAAAGAAGAAACAGTATATTAACTTGTATAGGTTCAGTGCTGTATTTTAAAATTTACTGTGTACTTCAAATTGATTTTCAGTGTTAACTGCATTGTTTCATATGTTTCATCCATTTTCCTTATTGATATCGCTTTTGTGTTGCTGTAACAATGTGTAACACTTGTTCTATATTAATATCAAAAATTTTTGTGTATAAATGTATTTCATTTCTTAATTATCTGATAGGTACTAGGGCTTAGTTAGTCTGGGGTGCAGCTTGATGAAGACAAGTAAAATCCTTTTGGTATAATTTCATATCTTATGTTTGATTACAATCCTTTACAGAGAAGAAAGTATATGTCTTGTAGTCCTCAATTTTGATCACAAAAGACATTTATTAACACTTTGATGAGTACACTGCAATGCAGAATGAATGGTACATAGTCCATAAGAGTTACCTACACTGTGAATTTTCCAGTACTACAAATGAAAACAATCAAGACTTAACACACAACTTGAACTATGGTGCTGGAAACAACTTGGTGGCAAAACAGTCACTTGACTGTATATCTCTGTCCAGTGAAGTACTGCATAATAGCGGTATATCAATGACGGTAAAGAATAATTAGTGTAGTACAGCAGAGTCATCATCAATACTTCAGTCTGCTTTGGAGAGGAACACATTAACAACTGAACAGAACTTAGGCTGGGCCTGCTGCCACTTGACCTTAAATTGGCTGGCAGATGGACCCACATGACATGCTAGTGACAAATGGTGGTCCATTCGTAGTGACCCTGTCAGATGTAGGTGTAATGAATCATATCAGTATTTTGGACTGCCCATTAATGTGTTTAGGTGGATTATAAGGAAATATTTCCTCTACTTCTTGAATTGGTTTTGTAGTACTGTACTGTAATTACATCAGTCATACTGACATTGTTGAGTTCATGCATTTTTGTTACCACTCAGTGTATTTTTTCTACAATACAGTTAACAGTCCTAAAATTGATATACAAAGTACTTAAAATATTGGAAAGGCAACCAGTCACCTATTGTGTGTCGATGCTTGGAGCACACTAACACATAACAGAAAGCAGCAATCACAATAGTTTTCAACCACTAGGTCTTTTACTAGCAGTAGTATACACATTCACACACACAACCACACGGACACTCAAATCCATGCTTCCATAGCCATGGCAATACTGTGCTCTACGCATTGATCTGATTTAGAAGGGTGGTTGTCTTCCATTTGTTTTACATATAGCACCATCCAGAAATTTCTAGTATTGTTATATACAAAGTACCTTTATATGTAGTTAATAGTGATATAGTTCAGCTTATATTTTGCATACACATCCTTTATTTGTCTGATTTCAGAAACAGATTTACCTTCTGCTTTTTCTAAATTCCAACCAGTTGTAGATCATAAAAACAGATTAGTTGTGATTTTGTTATTTTATGTGATGGTATACAATTAAGTAAAAAGTGTATGATATTCCAGAAAGTATCATAATTTTGTTATCAGAATCATACTCTTGCAGTCTAGTGACATACATTTATTGCCATGCATTTACTTTCAGAGTGGTGGGGAAGATGGAATCCGTGGTCCAAGGGAACAGGGCACACTTGTGAAAGCTGCGATTGATGTAACAAAGGCTGTTTCACAGTTTATGAGTGCTGTTATCCAGGTGGGCAAATCAGTCAGTATAATGGTATGAAAGACAGTAAAGTTAGTTAGTTGGTTAGTTTCATGCTCTATGGATCATATGCACGATAAACTGTAATGATATGGAGCAAGTGTTAAAGTGTCAAATAGGCAACAATAATGTTATTGACAGCAGTTATTATAATTTATTTTAATACAGTGTATAGTATCATGCTGTATAAATCTGGTATTTTTTATTTTTTATTTTATTTTATTTATATAATTTTTTTTTATGCTGATGATATCGCTTTCACTGACACTGGAAATGACACAGAGGACCTAAAGGAACAAATCAAAACCAACCTAAGAATTTCCATTATCTGCTTTAAAGACAATGGATTAACTGTAAATCAGAATAAATATGAAAATGTAATCTGTAATTTATACAGCACTAACATTAGTTGTATGTCTGTTATACTTGTGGGTGTAAGCTTAGAATCACATACTTGTTATGTAAACTGAGAGCATATATGAGTACAAACTTGATGCTTAGCTCCTATTGTGCAGTTTTTCATAGCCACATAACATACTGCATACTGCTTTGGGGCAGCTCCACTGGGAAAAAGAGTTTTTATGTGGCGAAAGGGTGTAGCAGGTGTTTCCAGAAACAACATAGCCTGTAGGTCACCTTTTAAGAAACTGATTGTTGTGACAGTCCTATCATTACTTGTACTTATCTGCCTAGGCCACCCAATAGAAAACCAAGAGAGCTACAAATTAAGGCATTAATTTCATTGTCATAATACATGGCACAAAGAAATTATCAACCAGCTGTTTGCTAGACTGAGCAAGACTCACAATAGTTATATATACCTTCAAGTTAAATTGTTCAGGGCACTACCACTAGAAGCACACATTACCACATTAAAATTTTTTTATAAATGTTATACAAAAGGGGCTTAAAAAGAAGGTTTTTTGTCAGAGAGGAAGACTTTGATTGTGTGAAAGAAGAACTTAAAATTTAACTTATACTCATTGTGAGTTAGCAAGAAAATCTGTATGATTTAACTGTTAAATTTAATACCATATTATATTATTATATGCCTGAATATTATTAATTAAATATGAACAAATTATTGACATCAGCAGCATGCAGAGTGCTCACAGATTAAAAATAAATAAATAAAAATATTATAGAAGTATAGGGATACATGTGAAAATAGATGTTATTTCCTATTTGAAAGAACAAGCAGTACACAGCAATGGAGGAGACTCATTTTCAGCTGGTATAAATTTGTTTCAAAGCAAGATATATGGATACACAAATAAACAGTCAAATATGAATGGTGTTTAACAACTCTGTATGTATGAAGTATATGAATCAATTAGAACATTTTACTGAAAAACATAAATACAACTTGAAAGGGTGTATAATTATGTCTCCATTGATATACTACTGAGTGACCTTATGTAATTGATAAAACTACATTTAATTTCTTAAGAAATGAAAAACATTTAAGTTGTAGCAGGTTGCCAGTAAAGAGATTCTATGATAAGAGACTCTTTTAACACAACTGTATTAGAGAATTTCTTGCTGAGTGTGGTTTGTGCTTATATGGCGAGGGAGTAGTAAGATAAAGAAAAGAAAGGAAACTTACCTGATTCACAGTTTGATGGTTATGTTTGAAGAACTAAAACAAAATAAAAAACTAACATATGTAGAAAAATATGAGAATACAGGGTGCACATAAAGTCTGGGAACACTTTCAATTATTTATTGCACAAGAACCAAACATTGTACAGATATCATACATATATCATTTGAAGAGAAACCCTGAAAGTTTTTTTTTGTGTATACTGCCACAGTGTAGTTTGGTAATTTACTGATAGTCAGCACTAATTGCTAACATGGTGAGTTAAGGTGCGGAGCGAGCTTTCTGTGCATTGGAGTTTGACATAAGCAGGTGTGCTACAGCTGTTCAACGGATGTTTAGAACCAAGTACGATAAGAAGCCACCAACAAGGAAGGCCATTTACCACTGGCACAACAAATTTGTTATGATGGGTTACTTGTGCCTGTCAAAGAGAAGCGGATGTCCCAGTGTGAATGCAGTGAATGTGTAGTGCGTACGAGAGACATTCATAAGGAGTTCAAAGAAATCGATGCGTTGTGCATCCCGTGTTTGTGAAAAAAACTTTCAGGGTTTCTATTCAAAATGCAATATCTATGACATCTGTACCATGTTTAGTTCTTGTGCAATAAATAATTTAAAGTTTTCCTGGACTTTATGTGATGTTACATGACTGAGAACAATAATTCAACATTTTTTTTGTATGTTTAGAGTAAGGAACTGTAATTGCAGCATACAGGTTTGCACATGATCTCTCTTGTGGCTCAGGCTGCTGTCTCTACAGCTTCATGGTTTGTGTGTGTTTTTCCGTTACACTGTGATATGAGAGTCCATGTGTTTTCTTTGAATAGTTTTGAATGAAAATGCTACAAGAACCAAGAGAGAATCTAATTAACGCAATTCTATCTTTCATGTTCTGTTATTTTGTAAACTGCGACTGTGTAAAACAAAGTAAAATCCTGCACCATTACGTTGGGTAAAGACAGTAGGTGGATTTTTTCAGGATGCAATCATTCCACCTACATTAATACACTATAGTCCTAACCATAAATACTCAGTTTCAAAACTCAGTAGCATAAAAAATAACCAAAGGATTCTACAATTGAAAATAACTAGTAACACATAAGGCAAAAGAAATAAAGAGCATTACTGGTACAGAAGTCGTTAGTTCACTTAATGTGCAATGTTATTGCATTGTGTATTATTTATGGAGAGAATGAAATTTTAGCATTGGTTTTATTGAATTTTACTGCTGTTTAGGGAATGGCAAAATTAGATTGTCAATATGACTTTAAAGGCTTCGTGAAGAAGTGACTGTATTATTAATATTCTCAGATTGGATAGTCTAGAGACGTCACGATATATTGAAGCATTTGGTCAGCTGTAAAGTGTCACACTTCATACACGCAAGATGTTACTTTGTTTCTGAGTGGAAATGGATTCTTTTCATATCACAAACTATATTGTGAACCATTCTTGTCAAAAGCCAAACAGTGACTTAAAAATAATTCATTTACAATACTTTTCTTTTTTATCTTCTCACACTGATTAAAGATTTAATCTGAGGGCTAACAATGCATTTCCTTTTTGGACAACTGTTAACAACCCTCATCAAGCAACACTCACCTTGACCCACTGATTATCATATATATTAAACAGAGAAAAATTTTCTGTCATCTATCCAAACATAGAAATTTAACTGTGAAAGCATGAATTTTGATCATCATGATGGTCTTTTAATTCATGGTCAGTTTGCATAGTGTTGTAAACATGGTAACCTTTGCTGTGACTGTGATTCAATGCTTCCTCATGTCAGATGACTGATAACACACCATGTAACTCCCGCTTTTGAAAGCTCTAAAAAAAAGTTCACCAGTAATATTTTTGAGGGGCAGTAATACAGTTTTCTTTCTGTTAAAATATAAATTTGCATTCATCTTAATGTGGCTTTACTTTTCTTACTTTTTCATACATTGTGAGTAGGTACATTTAATATAAAAATATTTTGTGCTATTTGTATATGTAGTTAATTCTTTGGTTGTTAAGATTATCTGATTTAAAAAAAAATACAGACACAAATAATGTAAACCACTTGTTAAATTACAAGTCTAAAGTAATGAGTTAGCAGATTTGGCTGTGAATTTTCTGTCATATTAAGTGGAAGAAATATTTGATTTAAACAACTCTTAATTACCATTACTGTTTGTAAAACTAATCTCATAATGTTACAGGGTGCAACTCGTTCTTTCCAGTCATTCTTTAGGAGTGGCACAAATCTACTGAGCCAGTATTTTAGCCTGGGTTCAGCACAAGCAGGAAACTTCCAGTTACGGTAAATGAAAATGTGACTGCTTATAGCTGATAATTCTTATAATCAGTGTTTCTCATATCTCTTCAACTTAAAAATGTTTCCGATTTGTCCAATCATTAATTTAATGACTATTAGTGTTCATTCACAAAAGATAGCACATTTCTCTAAGCCTATGGACAAAAATTTCTCCCTTATCCCGCTTGATACTTTTGTGTAATCAATTTCTCTTCACTTTCTACTCCCATGAGCTGATGAAAAACTCACCTTGTGCACTTAGCAAATTATAACTGAAGAACTGTGGACTGAGGTGGATTTGGTATATCTTTAATTTTAATAAGTAAAAAACTTCCACAAATTCTCCTAACAACAACTTACACTTGGAGACAGTGACCAGGTGTGCAAGAGCTGTTGTGTGAATGTGTGTGAGTTTTGTACTTCTGAAGAAGGGCTCTGTTCAAAAATTGCAATATTTATAGCATTCTTTTTCATTGTATCTGCCTGCAGTTCATTGTATTCTCTATGTGATGATTTGCAAATTATTGTTTCCATGTTGTTATTCCCTCCTGCACATTCCATTGCCTAATTTTGATAAGATTTAGGTACAGTGATGTGTAAATGTCTACTTTAAATGGCATATGCAGTCACATTTAGAAGTGGATTGGGAAAGTGTTGATAAGTAACATATATTGCTGGGAAGAAATTTATTCACTGAAACAAGAATAACATGAAATATATGGGAAATAGTTTCAGTTATATGGAAATCTCATTGTTGTGGTATAAAGGAACTGATTTTTATCTGTAGTAGAGATTGATTGTGAAACACTTGTATGACACTTAAAAACAGTTCAAGTGTGTGGGTCCAGGGTGTACAAATTATCACAAGCCATTCTGACCCTTGAGTGAGTGTTATAGGAGTGCTGAAAATAGGCAGTGTGTACTGCATAAAGAAAGACTAATTCCTCCCCTCCCCAAAATATGGCTAATTAATTTCATAAATCAGTTTTAAGTGAGTAAACTAGAAACATCATATGGTGAACCCTCTCTTGAATTGTAACAGAAAGATATTACCCAGAAAAGATTGAGACATGCAGAAGGGTAACAATGACTAAATTACAGCTATGCAAACATTTTGACAGCAGATACTTGGCTGCAAAGGATAGACCATAATCTATAAGAGAAGGATAGTAAGTTGAAATTACAAAGGATGAAGAAAAAGAGAAATACTATGAAGAGAAATTTTCTAAGGCAGTAATCACCAAGCTACATAGATAGAGTACAGTTCAGTTGTCAGGGACTGAAATATTGTAAGAAAGGGAATATGAGCTTCATTCAAATGAAACCTGGTCAGTGTATCTACCTTTGCCTTACACGCAAGGTGGCACCACATAACTGCAGGTATGGTGGTGCCTTCTACTGGTAAAGAGACTGACGTGTGCACACTGTTTGATGTGGTGCCAGTGTGGTTTCACGCCGAAGAGAAGGTGGTCACACAAGTTATTGCCCACTACAGAACATGCAGGTGAGTAAGCAGGAACAATGAGGAGTGATTCAATTTTTGGAGGTGGAGGGAGTTGGGGGCCATGAAATGTATTGATGGATGAAGGCTGTGTATGGTGAGTATATTCTGAGTTGTTCAAGTGTTGTGGAATGGCACAAACGATTCCTTGAGGGGCACGAGTCACTGGAAGACGAGGCTCATCGTGTCATCACACCAGAAATGGTTGCAGAAGTGAATCCTGTAGTCTTGGACAACCGCAGAATCACATTAGATGAAATTCATTGGTGACAGGGTATTAGTGTGGGCACCACCCATACCATAATGCATCAACACTTGAACTTTCGAAAAATCTGTGTGCAGTGGGTTCCCCACCAACTGACCACCGAACAGCACAATACTCGAATGGCGCTGTCTTTGGTCATCTGCAACTTTATCATGAGGAGGACTGAGGACTTTATCATGAGGAGTACTGTCACTGGTGACGAAACATGGTGTCACCATTTTGAACCAGAAAGCAAGCGTCAGAGCAAGCAGTGGAAACATGGAACTTCACCACCTCCAAAGAAATCAAAGGCCATGCATACCAGTTCTGGTAAGCTCATGATGTCCTTCTTTTTTTACTACAAGGGACCACTGCTTGTTGAGTTCCTGGAACAGGAAACCACCATCAATTCCCAGCGCTAGCATGTCACTTTACAGAACCTTAGATGAGCCATCAAGTTGAAACGCTGAGGCATGTTGTCCAATGGCATTATTCTCCTGCATGATAATGCCTGCCCACACACACACGGCCAATGCGGTGAAGATGACATTGCAGTAATTTCGGTGGGAAACCCTGGAACATCCACGTACAGTCCTGACTTTAATGTGTTTGGACCTCTAAAACAAGCTATATGCAGACACCGATTCACAACGGATGATGAAGTGTGTGGCTGGGTCCAGGCCTGGATCTGACAGCAGCCCAGTAGCTTCTTCAAGGATGGAATCGACAGGCTAGTGTTGCAATGGGATAAATGTGCCAAGAGTTTTGGTGACTATTTTCGAGTATGTGCACTGTGTATAACTACATTTTTGAGTTAATAAAATCATTACATTACTTTGCACTAATGAACAGGTTTCATTTGAATGCCCCTTATAATTCAGGCTGGAGAGACCAGTATAGATGCTGAAAAACTGCATGAGAAAAATTTGTTGGCATGTAATCGAAGACGCCAGCTTCAAATAGAACAGTAGGAAAGAGGTAACTTAAAACCGTAAAATAGCAATCTTGTTTAGAAATGAAATCAACTTGAAATGCAGTGAATTAGAACCAAAATGGATGAATCATATATGAAACTACAGGGTTTGAGAGGGTATGTGATTTTAGTTTAGTGATTATAAATTCAAGTTGGATTTACAATGTACTTGGCAGTATGAGCTCACTGATCATTATGATATTATACCACCTCTGGCCTGGATATATGCTCTGATTTGGTTAGGAAGAGTGTCATATAGCTGTTCTATCCTCTCCTGAGGCAAGTTGGCCCGCAACTGTTGTAACTGGTCCTTGATATCCTGTATACTAGCATTAGGATGGAGCTGATGTCTGAGCTGGTTCCACACATTTTATTGGGAACAGATCTTTGGATCATGCTGGCCACTGGAGTATCTTTGCATCATGCAGACAGTCCACTGATACATGTGCCATGTGAGGATGAACATTGTTCTGCTGAAAAATGGCAGTACATTTCTGAATTCTGTTGCATGAGAGGTAACATATGAAGACATAGGATGCCCGTGATGTTGCATTATGGCACCAGAGTTCCCTCAGTCACTACCAGCCCTGACCTGAAGTCATACCTAATGACTCCACACACCAGGATGTCAGGAATAACACCAGTCTGCCTCTTCAAAACACTGGAAGAATGGGACCTCTCCCTAGGTTCCACTATTCATCAGCACTTCTTGCTTTCCAATCATAGCATCACACCAAACACAGCTGCTTGTCTTGTGGTGTGAACAGCAGCATATTCGTGGGACAGTAATCCTCTAGTCCAGTTGCTGCTAGCCTCTGACCAATGGTGTGGCGGTCAGACACAGTTTACAGGAATCTTGATGACAAGTATGCTTGCCCCTCATGTTCCCATTCAGTCCAACACCAGGTCACTGTTACATATGAGTGCTCCACAAATCTGCATATTGCATTATTTGACAAGTCAACCAAATGGAGATCCACAATGAGGTCTCTTTCAAACTCTGCCAAGTGCTGATAACGATGTCTCACACAAGTATTTGGCATCTCTGTGTCCTTCACAGTTATCACTCAACATCTGATGCTGTTCTTGCCTGTTATACATAGCGTACCAAGTCTGGTAACACAAAACATGAACAACTAATGAACTCTGGTGGCCATTCTACCTGTTGCAGAGAATTTACAGCCTTAATCATTTATTTAACTGCCAGTGTTGTGTATATGTACAATGTTACACAGACATCTAACCACGTCGTCTGGGTGTTTCATGTTTTTTGTCAGGTAGTGTATATGAAGAAACTGTATGGCTGTAGAAGAGTAGATTCTGAGTACATAAAAATGAAATGTAATTTGAGGAAAACAAAAGATAGTAAAGGGCTTAATGTATTGGGGCTTATGGGAAGCTTATGTTACGTGCGGAATTAAGGGTACATAGATATTAGATATGGTAAAATCTCTGCATTATTCAGTGGCGTAGCATGGTTGTAAAGGTTGGGGAGACTCTACAGTTATTATAGGGAGACAAAATAGTACAATAAACAATAATTTAAACAAATGAAACAAAATGCATCAAATAAAACAACAACAACTACTACTACTACTACTACTACTACCACTACCACTACCACTACCACTACCACTGCCACTAATAATAATAATATTAATAATAATAATATCTAACTTGTTCAAGAAACAATGACAAATTTGTAGAACTCCAGCAATAAGAGAAGAAGCACTTATATTTTCTTGTACACAAGTGCAATGCGCCTGCCTTTTCTTTACACGAATAAGTCTATAACTCGGTTTACAAAGATCTGATCACTGGATAGATCTCCAAGTAGTGTCTTTTCTATTGCTAACATGCTCAAACATGACAGCTGGGTGTTGGACATTGAACTCCTTAAATAATTCTTCACTCATTTAAGAGTACTCATGCTTAATTCTATGCTTGCTATAATTGCGGGTAGGGTCAAAACCAAACGCAGGAACTTCGTTTTTTCTTCATAAACAGAGTTTAAATCATTGTTGGCAATGTACTCTGAGAGGATTCTTGGAGATAAATGTTTTTTTTTTCTCATCAGCATATATGTTACACAGTTCATTCTCAAGTTGTTCTTGTTCGTAAAAAGGGTACTGTTCTAATAACTGAAGCAGTTTCAACTTTGGGAATGCTCTTTGATAGTTTGGGAAACACTTTTCATTCAGAAGTTCAACAAACTGAATTTGGGATAAAGTCTTTAAATCTTCTTTCCATCTGAACAATTTGCAAATCCAGTATCTTGTCAGTTAGTGCCCTGAGAGATGTCTTTTGACTGTCACAGAATGATAAGTTGCCATTCAAACACAAGCTGCATTTAATGCATTCATCAACGAATGTTTCTGTTCTTAATCATCATAAGTTTCTCAAAACTGTTCATATTTCGTTGTGGCAAGCAGTTATACTGACAGATTTTGACTGAAGAACATTAAAGAGATGGTTAACATAAACAAAGCCCCCTCGGTAGAAGCAAAGCAAGTAGACAAACATAGGATCATCCATTCGTCATTTCATTCCCACAGCACAGCTCAAAGATTCTGGGTCCCATTGAGAGTCTGTATCATCAATTATATAATTAAAAATGGTATATAACTCTGAGAAATGACTAGATATTGTTGAAACTGCACTGGAATGAAAGTGTCAGCGACTGTTGCTTGCATGTGGCAGTTTAAATCCTTTCTCAGTTAGCAATATAATTTGTGTTGATGATTTGCTGAAAAACGAATGGAATGTAGTATGATCACTTACAAACATGCGTACTTGTCATATGATTTTGGAAGCATGTAACAGTACCAAATTCAGGTGGTGTGCATAACAATGAATAAACAGCACATAGAGAGAGAACTGCTTCACCAATTTTTGTTGTCCTCTTTCTCTGCCCGCCATTACTGAAGGGCCATCATATGTTTGACTAATCACTTTTCCTTCCACATTCCATTCTTTCAATACTGCATGAATAATGCTTGACAAACTTTCAGCAGTTTTATCTCCAGAAACGTCATAAAATCCAATGAATCTTTCCTCAATTTTGTCTGCAATACAGTACCTGAATATTATAATCATTTGACTCTTGCATGACACGTCTAATGTTTCATCAGCTTTAATCGAAATGATATTGCAGTTCTGAATTTCAGATTTTATTTCCTCATTAACTGCCAGACTTATCATTTCTATTACATCATTCTGTATATCTGGAGAAGTTACTTTAAAGGTTGCAGATGATGACAGATGGCCTCGGATTAACTGCTCTCCTTGAGCTAGTAAATCCAACAATTCCAGATAGTTACTGTTGTTGCTAGAGGATTCGTTTCCTCGCAGAAGGCTAGTTTTTGTTTACAAATAAATACAATTGCCTGAATAAGACAAGCCAATACTCTCCATCTGGATGTAACTTGTTCGTTGTATTTTGTTGCTGTCAGATGAGCGGCTTCAGAAAGGACGTGCTCAATTCTACTTTTGCCCAATAACTGAAATGATTCTTTGCTCTGCAGGTGACGTTTTGATATCTGATGCTTTTGCGCTTTGCTGTCAAAGTTCTTTATTGTACAAATGCCCTCATAGCACCATTCCTTTTCACCACCAAACAGAAGACATATATAACATTATAATCTGTCATTAACTGCATTCGCAATCAGCGAAGTATACTTTTTGTACCAGGCTGTCTGAAAAGTTTGTTTTTGTTTGGCTTCACTTAAAACTACTCAGAGTATAGGAGTAGGTTGTTTATCCTTCAATTCCCACTTCTTTCGTTCGTTAATGTAGAAAAAGGCATTTTCAATAAAAATTCTATAAGTTGTTCAGTTGCTGGCTCACTCATGTTGGCGACACAATGAAAATATGCACAAAAATCACACAAGAATGACTATGAACACAAACCGCGTGACTGTTCACTTCCATGTTAAAAGTCAGCATAGAAGTGGCAGAGACTAGTCTCGATACCTACTAGCAAGTGCAGGGCACCAGCCTTCGTGGAAGACGCGAGGGGGAGGGGAGCCGAGAGTGTCAACAAAAGTGCAGGCACACACAGCCAGGTAAGTGGAGGGAGGCAGAGACTGGGAGCAGTCGAGTCTCAAACAGGCAAATACACCAATACTCAGGGTGCAGCGCAGGCTACAAAAATGATGTCTTCGTACATTTAGAGATCTTAGTAGAAAGTTGTTTATATTTTTGTTATGAATTACGATTGCATCTTTTTTAAGCAGGAATACAGGGGAGACTAAGTCTCAAAGTCTCCCCTCACACTACGTCACCGGCATTAATAGAAATACGTCATACAACATGATACAAGAGAAAGAGAAGGCTGACATGGAAGAAGTAGATGCTGATGCTCTTTCACAATTAATTGCAGAACCCCTATACAGTTGAGTCAGAGGAAAGCATCTTCCAAAATAGCCGCACATGCACTATGTTGTCAAACAAATGTTTTAGTTAAGGACAGGTCCTTACTGCATCATTAACTGGAAGTTCTTGAATATTTATTTGAAAAGGTTAACTCTGAACAGATCCATTTATTGACATTTCACAACAAGCACTTTGATGTACTCCACCTCCATTTCTGAAGTTTTGGCCTCATGTCTTCCAGTCATTGCCGCAGTTAACCAAAGACTATATGTGTAGATAGCAGTGTATGCATTTGCACTTTATATTGACTGGCAGTCAGAAGAGCTACACGGCCACCGATATTAAAACTGTCATATGTTAACTCCTTGATCGGACTGTCCCTTGTGCCGCTGTGCTTTCTTGGAGTGTGGCATAATGTGACATGTTTTGATGCATTTTCCTGAAATCAGGTGATTGTTGCTATTGTAAGTTGTTGACAATTTGAATCTTTGGCAACAGGAACATTTATTATGAAAATAAGTGTGTTACAGATGGTTTATTTTGACAGTTATACGAAGGTTTTAGCTGAAGGACCAAATGCCTGCACAATACTTTTCGGGTAATAGATGTTTCAAGATTTTTTTTCCCTCAAGTAATACATTTCAAAGTTGGTTTTCTGATGCATGCTTTGTAGGATTGTGAACAAAGAATAGAAATCTCAATTGTTATTTGCTACCCATCTGTTCACTTATGATCATTGTTTCTGTGTACCCAATGTGAACTTACAAACTGTTCAGCATATTTGTTTGTCTCATTAATTACTACCATTAACAATCTACCACTGAAAATGAATGTGAAAATACTAACTGGACCCTTGCAGCTGGTGTAAAACTCTAAATACACTATGTAGAGCCTCCTGAATGTCTCCAGCTGTGGGCCCAAGCACTGTTGATGGAGCACACAGTGCAGCACTGCCAGGCAAGCTGAACTCAGTTTGTTAACCACAGTTGAAGGGTTAATACTGACTATTAAAGAACTTGAAAATATACCATTTTGTTACAAAGTCTGTTGTAATTTAAAACCATCCAGTGTATTCAATCAACTTAGTTGTGAATTTTGCACTGTCTGTGGACATATCACAATAGGACTTGAGTTGTCATCATTTAGTGAAAATCTCCATGTATTTGTAGTTAAATGTTCACCACAAATGTTCAGTTATTTGTTTATTTTGACTGTATATTTTCAATGGGATCAAAAATAGGATCAGTACTGTAGGTAAAGCATATACATTGGTGGTTTTGTTAGTTTCTGTAGATTTATCTTCTACATTACTTACTTTTGTTAAGAAAAGTTTGGTTAACATGGATAGATGGGTGTAGGAGCCACTGTTCAGTCACTAGACAGGGAGGTTTACTTAGAGAAATGAAAAAGTGTGGTGATGCCATGTGAAACTTACATTTTAATTTGGCATTTAATGGTTTAAGTGGAAGTTTTCTCCCACTCACATGGAGTGAATATCTAAGAGGCATTATGTTGAAAGTGCTGTAAGTGTAAATATTTAGAGTAGCTGACTTCAGTGATTATGTAAACTGCTGTATTTCTTTAAGCTTTAAAAAGTTGAAGTTAAGAAGAAGTTTTATTTATTTATTTATTTATTTATCTCTTGTTCCGGTGATCCATGTTGTGACACTATCACAGGATATGGAACGTGTCAATTTTACAAGCTTTTGGCCAGAATTTATGGTAATACATAAAACAAAACAAAAACAGCAAATAGTAATTTAGGCCCCACTACAAAAAATACATTTTAGAGAGAGATAGAGATTACAAAACAAAAAACAGTAAACAGTAACTTAGGTCCCACTACAAAAAATACATTTTAGAGATAGATAAAGATTACAAAATAATAAGTGTTTCAGAGAAATAAATATTGCAAAATATGTGTTTACAATAAAAATATCTGGTATTATAAATACAAATTTGGGCATACATTTGCAATTTACAATACAAGAAATGTTAAACACTATAGTTCAGGAACTCTTCTATTGTATAAAATGATCCTTGCAATAATAACTGCCTTAAGGTTTTTTTAAACAATAGATCATCATCTAGCAAACACTTAATTCTTGAAGGGAGGGAATTAAAAATCTTACAGCCACTGAAATGGACCCCTTTTTGCACCATACTTAGATTTGGCTGTTCATGGTGGATATCATCTTTCCTTCTAGTATTGTGATTGTGATGTGCACTATTCAGCCTAAAGATGGATTTTTCTTTCCTTAAGAAGCACATCAATGAGAATATATATTGTGCAGTGGATGTAAGTATTTCAAGCTTCTTAAAAAGATTCCTGCATGTGGCTCTAGGATGGACTCCACACATGATCCTTATGACTCTTTTTTGTATCCAGTGGCTGATTTCCCCAAAATATAATTCCAAATCCCATAATTCCATGAAAGTAACCATAATACGCTGACTTCATGGTTTCCATATTTCTATAAGAAGAAACAATGCGCAATGCGTATGTTGCTGAACTTAGTCTTTTGGATAGATCCACGATGTGATTTGACCAATTCAGTTTGCTATCAATATGCAAGCCTATGTATTTTGAGGAATCTACCCTGGTTATTGTCTGCTCACCTATTTTTATTACTATTTTGTGGAACTGAATGTAGTTTGTTTTACAGTAATTTAAAGAAAGACCATTAATGTTGAACCAGTTCACCGTTTCATTTAAAACCTTATTTGATGTTACCTCAAGTTTACCTATTGAATTATCAATAAGTAGTGTAGTATCATCTGCGAAAATGGAAGAAGATGTTGAGATTTAGCAGCTAGTTAATACCTCTTGATAAAAATATGCAACCACAGTCATCAGGTTAGTAATCCAATCCACTGGCTTATGTAACATCAACCTGAAAGGCATATTGGTGAAGTATTGTGTTTAATCTTTAGACCCACAATGTACTGTCACCAAATATACGCTTCCAATTTCATTTGTTGATGATGATATATTGAGGAAATTTTATTTTATTGTCTGTACTTCAACCACTACCTCTGTGCTGACTGTTATCATTTAATGGGGCTAGCCTCTGGTTATCAGATAGATTATATAATGGTAAGACAGAGATTTAGGAACCAGGTTTTAAATTGTAAGACATTTCCAGAGGTAGATGTGGACTCTGACCACAATCTATTGGTTATGAACTGTAGATTAAAACTGAAGAAACTGCAAAAAGGTGGGAATTTAAGGAGATGGGACCTGGATAAACTGAAAGAACCGGAGGTTGTACAGTGTTTCAGGGAGAGCATAAGGGAACAATTGACAGGAATGGGGGAAGAAATACAGTAGAAGAAGAATGGGTAGCTCTGAGGGATGAAGTAGTGAAGGCAGCAGAAGATCAAGTAGGTAAAAAGATGAGGGCTAGTAGAAATCCTTGGGTAACAGAAGAAATATTGAATTTAATTGCTGAAAGGAGAAAATATAAAAATGCAGTAAATGAAACAGGCGAAAAGGAATACAAACCTCTCAAAAATGAGATCGATAGGAAGTGCAAAATGGCTAAGCAGGGATGGCTAGAGGACAAATGTAAGGATGTAGAGGCTTATCTCACTAGGGGTAAGATAGATACTGCCTACAGGAAAATTAAAGAGACCTTTGGAGAAAAGAGAACCACTTGTATGAATATGAAGAGCTCAGATGGAAACCCAGTTCTAAGCAAAGAAGGGAAAGCAGAAAGGTGGAAGGAGTATATAGAGGGTCTATACAAGGGCAATGTACTTGAGGACAATATTATAGAAATGGAAGAGGATGTAGATGAAGATGAAATGGGAGATATGATACTGCGTGAAGAGTTTGACAGAGCACTGAAAGACCTGAGTCGAAACAAGGCCCCGGGAGTAGACAACATTCCATTAGAACTACTGATGGCCTTGGGAGAGCCAGTCCTGACAAAACTCTACCATCTGGTGAGCAAGATGTATGAGACAGGCGAAATACCCTCAGACTTCAAGAATAATATAATAATTCCTATCCCAAAGAAAGCAGGTGTTGACAGATGTGAAAATTACTGAACTATGAGATTAATAAGTCACAGCGGCAAAATACTACCGCAAATTCTTTACAGACAAATGGAAAAACTGGTAGAAGCCGACCTCGGGGAAGATCAGTTTGGATTCCGCAGAAATGTTGGAACACATGAGGCAATACTGACCCTACGACTTATCTTAGAAAATAGATTAAGGAAAGGCAAACCTACATTTCTAGCATTTGTAGAGTTAGAGAACGCTTTTGACAATGTTGACTGGAATACTCTCTTTCAAATTCTAAAGGTGGCAGGGGTAAAATACAGGGAGCGAATGCCTATTTACAATTTTTACAGAAACAAGATGGCAGTTCTAAGAGTTGAGGGACATGAAAGTAAAGCAGAGGTTGGGAAGGGAGTGAGACAGGGTTGTAGCCTCTCCCCGATGTTATTCAATCTGTATATTGAGCAAGCAGTGAAGGAAACAACGGAAAAATTCGGAGTAGGTATTAAAATCCATGGAGAAGAAATAAAAACTTGGAGGTTTGCCGATGATATTGTAATTCTGTCAGAGACAGCAAAGGACTTAGAAGAGCAGTTGAACGGAATGGATAGTGTCTTGAAAGGAGGATATAAGATGAACATTAACAAAAGCAAAACGAGGATAATGGAATGTAGTCGAATTAAGTCAGGGGATGCTGAGGGAATTAGATTAGGAAATGAGACACTTAAAGTAGCAAAGGAGTTTTGCTGTTTGGGGAGCAAAATAACTGATGATGGTGGAAGTATTATAAAATGTAGACTGGCAATGACAAGGAAAGCGTTTCTGAAGAAGAGAAATTTGTTAACATCGAGTGTAGATTTAAGTGTCAGGAAGTCGTTTCTGAAAGTATTTGTATGGAGTGTAGCCATGTATGGAAGTGAAACATGGACGATAAATAGTTTGGACAAGAAGAGAATAGAAGCTTTTGAAATGTGCTGCTACAGAAGAATGCTGAACATTAGATGGGTAGATCACATAACTAATGAGGAGGTGTTGAATAGGATTGGGGAGAAGAGAAATTTGTGGCACAAGTTGAGAAGAAGAAGGGAGCGGTTGGTAGGACATGTTCTGAGGGCAGTGTGGAGGGTAAAAATCGTAGAGGGAGACCAAGAGATGAATACATTAAGCAGGCTGCAGTACGTACTGGGAGATGAAGCAGCTTGCACAGGATGGAGTAGCATGGAGAGCTGCATCAAACCAGTCTCAGGACTGAAGACAACAACAACAACAACAGCCTCTGGCACATACATTAATTATTATAATTTATGTCTATTTCTCTCAGCTATCATTTTATCTTATTTTTGTCAGTGTTATCCAAGTTCACTTACTTTATACTTGGTAGAAATAACTATTTCCTCACAGATGAGTTTGTATTGATTGTTGGATCATATAAAATGTCTTTGGGGCATACACATTTCACTTCCCATTCTGTGCAATTTGTAAAACTACATAATGCTAAACTGTAACAAGTACAGCTAATACTTTTGGAAATTCTGACAGAATTCTTCAGTTTTCCAATATTTATGTGAATGTTAAATTTTTGTTATCTGTCATTGGCAATATTCGCAATATCATTTCTGATATCAGTGCTGTAGTGTATCTCATGGTTAGGATGTGATTCCCTTATTGTGAGAAAGCACAATAAATGCAGAAGTATATGAACACATTTTACAGTATTGTGTACTGCTTATAGAAGAGGAACAATTTGAAAATGATGATTATTTGTACTGGCATGACAATGCAACCTGTGAGAAAGCAGCATTTGTGAGGCAATGGTTTGTGGACAGTAACAGTCCTGAAATGGACTGGTCTGCTCAGAATCCTGACCTGAACCAAGTGGAACACCTTTAAGATGAGCTATAATGTTGACTTCACCCTAGACACCAGTGTCCAATATCACCACCTACTCAGATTTTGGCTGTTGAAGAATTAGGGGCTGCCATTCCTCCATACCTAAACAGAAACTTCACTAAGAGTGTCCACAGCAGTGTTAAAACTGCCATAAGGGTGAAGGGTAGGCTACTTATAGGTGCCCAAATACTTTTTATCAAGGAGTGTATATGTGTTTGTGTGTGTCAGGCTCTGAAGAAAAATATGGATTGAATAGCTAAGCTACAGTATTCACTCACTTCTTTTAGCAATTGTCCACTGCTCAATGCTTCTGCAAAGCAAATTTTCTTCACACATTATTTACACATTCAGTAATTTATATTTTGTTCAAAAATTTACATTATTAATATTTTCATTTTAAGTTTTTGATTGTGTGGGATATCCAGGTGTCAAGGTTGTAAAAGATCCATGCAGCCACGCCTACTATCTAAATTTTGCTTTACTTTCCTCACTGTGTTGATTATTTATGTAATTACACTAACATAATTTGTACATGTTTTAAGCATTTTGTACAAATTAGAAAGCATACCTCTTATATTCATTTCTATATGCAATGCAAACAATGGTCTTTGGTTTTTCTCTTTCAGGTGAAACAATGGAAAGAATACATGAAGAATCATATGGCAACTTGCAATACTAATATCTCAGGACGGAAGTACCAACTTCAGGGAATAACCAATTTAATTAATATGCTACATTTGTGATTTGTGGCATTCAGTTTGGTAAAAAAGTTCCTTATTTTATATCCCAGTCTATTTTGTGTACTTCAATCATATGAGGGTATCTCTTCTGAGGAAGTGACAAAGTACAGAAAGGCTGTGCAAGGACAAGGACAAACTTGTCAACAACAGCTGACTTAGATCCTAGTGTGTATTTTGTTTTGGGTTTGTATGAATCTTTTTCAACTGAGACAAATCAGTATCTTGAAGATTCACAGCATTTAAAGTCCACATTTTGTTCAACTGTGATGCATCTTGCGAACCCAAAATTAAATGCATAAAACTGAACTCCGGTGTTAGATGACTGTTCATAAGGATCACTTGTCTACTGGAGTAATAGCATAATTTGTTGTCATTAATGAAAAGCAAAAATCATTTATTTCCACTAACAGATGACCACCCTTTTATGTGTAACACCTTTAACTGTCCTGTGCTTAAGATGGAATTTCTGCTTGATGTGGTTTTGATTAACAATGTGTAAAATGACATCTGGTATAGTTGTAAATATTACACTATCTTTTTTTAATTTTCGTTTTGTAAATATATTTGGATCTCACACCACCTAAGATCCTGTGTAATGAGGTACTGTACATGCTCTTGGTTCAATAACATTATTATCACAGTCTGAAGGTCATATTACTGTTTCATTTCAAGTGAATGACCAGAAACGAAATTTACGTTCTAGAATCATTTATCTTCATACTTTTTTAATTTGTGGATGTTAATTTCCTTTAAAGCAGCAGCTTGACTCAATGTTGTATTATGAAACCGCCACAGTAGTTTTCCAGTTAAGAGAAAGTACAAAGTGCTTGTAATTTTTTTTTTAATATGAGACTTAGTATAATGTTCCAAAATGATCTTTGCAGTGTGACTGAGGATAAAACTAAGACACAAATAATGCATATATGTTGTAAACCAAGATTTATTAACAATTATCAGCTAAGCTGCTGATATTCCAGAAAATGTTTTCATTATATAATCTCCCAATTCATTGTTGATAACAGGACATTTTTGGTAGTTCTTCTACTGATATGTACATTATTTATGTCTCTCAGAGGACTAGGTACAGTTACTTTCAGAAACACGTGTATAAAATTGCTTTTGTTGTTTGTACAGTGTATGTTTGTTTGTATAATAATAAATGATACTTGTTAATAAAATGTCATTAGTTTCTTATTGCTCATATTCCCAATAAGAACACAAGAAAGACATTTCAAAGTCAAAAGTAAATAGATCAACAGAAACAGGATTTTACCCATTTTTGTATTTACTTTGTACATTTATTTATATAATTTCTTCTATTTGCAAATGCATTTGCGAGAGAATGTGTATGTTGTCAACTTTTGACAAAGGCCTTGTTGGCTGAAAGTAAAGTTACCAACAATCTATTTTGTTGTGCCTTTCTGTGACTCAGCATCTCTGCTATATGGTGAATAGTGAATACTATCCTTTTCATTCTATTGAGAAATCTAAATATTCTTTCACTCAGATGACTGCACCACAGACGTACATAAAGAGATGAGACATGCAACACTTTATCTGTAGTTTTAAATTCTGGTCTTAAAATTATTTAAAAAATGGCTCTGAGCACTATGCGACTTAACTTCTGAGGTCATCAGTCACCTAGAACTTAGAACTAATTAAACCTAACTAACCTAAGGATATCACACACATCCATGCCCGAGGTAGGATTCGAGTCTGCGACCGTTGTGGTCACGCGGTTCCAGACTGAAGCGCCTAGAACCGCACGGCCACACATTAAAATTATTTGCTGGCACTCTTTCATACATGTGACTTGAGTACAAACATACAGATCGTAAGTTACTTATGTATACAGGGTGGTCCATTGATCGTGACCAGGCCAAATATCTCACAAAATAAGCATTAAAAAAAAAAATACAAAGAGCAAAACTTGTCTAGCTTGAAGGGGAAACCAGATGACGCTATGGTTGGCCCCCTAGATGGCGTTGCCATAGGTCAAATGGATAGCAACTGTTTTTTTTTTTTAATAGGAACCCCCATTTTTTATTACATATTAGTGTAGTACGTAAAGAAATATGAATGTTTTAGTTGGACCATTTTTTTCGCTTTGTGACAGATGGCTCTGTAATACTCACAAACATATGACTCACAATTTTAGACGAACAGTTGGTAACAGGTAGATTTTTTAAATTAAAATACCCAATTGAAATTTTGTTTTGGTTGTTCCAATGTGATACAAGTGCCTTTGTGAACTTATCATTTCTGAGAACGTATGCTGTTACATCGTGATTACTTGTAAATACCACATTAATGCAATAAATGCTCAAAATGATGTCCGTCAACCTCAATGCATTTGGCAATATGTATAACGACATTCCTCTCAACAGCGAGTTGTTCGCCTTCCATAATATTCGCACATGCATTGACAATGCCCTGACGCATCCTTTAACTTTCCCCACAGAAAGAAATCCGTGGACATCAGATCTGGTGAATGTGCGGGCCATGGTATGGTGCTTTGATGACCAATCCAGCGGTCATGAAATATGCTATTCAGTACTGCTTCAACTGCATGCAAGCTATGTGCCTGACGTCCATCATGTTGGAAGTACATTGCCATTCTGTCATGCAGTGAAACATCTTGTAGTAACATTGGTAGAACATTACGTAGGAAATCAGCATACATTGCACCATTTAGATTGCCATCGATGAAATGGGGGCCAATTATCCTTCCTCCAATAATGCCGCACCATACATTAACCTGCCAAGGTCGCTGATGTTCTACTTGTCGCAGCCATCGTGGATTTTCTGTTGCCAAATAGTGCATATTATGTCGGTTTACGTTACCGCTGTTGGTGAATGACGTTTTGTCGCTAAATAGAACACGTGCAAAAAATTTGTCATCGTCCTGCAATTTCTCTTGTGCCCAGTGGCAGAACTGTACACAACGTTCAAAGTTGTCTGCTGCATAGAAATATGGTACGGGTGCAATCGATGTTGACGTAGCATTCTCAACACTGACGTTTTTGAGATTCCCAATTCTCACGCAATTTGTCTGCTACTGATGTGCAGATTAGCCGCGACAGCAGCTAAAACATCTACTTGGGCATCATCATTTGTTGCAGGTCGTGATTGACGTTTCACATATGGCTGAACACTTCCTGTTTCCTTATATAATGTAACTATCCGGCGAACCGTCCGGACACTTGGATGATGTCATCCAGGATACCGAGCAGCATACATAGCACATGCCCGTTGGGCATTTTGATCATAATAGCCATACATCAACACAATATCGACCTTTTCCGCAGTTGGTAAATGGTCCATTTTAGCATGGGTAATGTATTACGAAGCAAATACTGTCCGCACAGGTGGAATGTTACATGATACCATGTACTTATACGTTTGTGACTATTACAGCACCATCTATCACAAAGCGAAAAATTTGGTCCAACTAAAACATTCATATTTCTTTACGTACTGCAGGAATATGTAATAAAAAAATGGGGGTTCCTATTTAACAAACGCAGTTGATATCCGTTTGACCTATAGCAGCTCCTTCTAGCATGCCATTTATAGGGCCATCTGGTTTCCCCCTTCAAGCTGGACAAGTTTCGTTCTTTGTAGGTTTTTCATTTGATGCTTATTTCGTGAGATATTTGGCCCAGTCACTATCAATGGTGCACCCTGTATACTATTTTACACTAAAAATCTCTTTGTGCCAAATGATCCTTAAGAAGTTTTTGGAATGCCTTCTTATTTGCACTATCTTACTACCTCTTTGGCATACACTGTCCTAATTGAGCGTCTGAGTATTGAGGATCTTTTTCAACAGTTCTCACTCTGTGGGAATGCTTTGCAACTGATCTTTACTTCTTGTTTCATTTGAATGGAAACCAGTGTGTTTCCTAGAAGTGTATTACCTTGTATTAATGAAACAGTTATTCTGTATATGCACAAGGAGAACTGTCAATATTGTTAGATTATAGAAGGCTGTTCTGTATGACTCGGTTTCTATTTTATGTTTTATGGTGTTTTCTTTTTGCAATGCAGAAATTCTTTTTGTATTATTGCTGTTGCAGTTTCCCCATGCTGCAAGTATGGCTCAGAAAGACCTAGATACACTCTACAAAGAATTTATTTATTGGCATAATGTGCAAGCTGTTTCATAATAAATAATGCAGTTTTAATTTCTGGCAAACATTGTCTGTATGTGGCCTCCATTGAAGCTTATTGTCTTAACATCATTCCCAAAAAATTTATGGCTGTAAAATTTCCAGTCTTGTGTTATCTATAAATATATCTATGAGATCCTTCTCTTCTTTATTTGTGAATTTTTTAGGCTTAGAATGAAGTCATTCTGTATGACTCACCTCATTGTGTTATTTGTTGAAAGAAATGTGCTCTCTTCAAGTGTGTCTAAGATTTATTTCTACGTGTCATCAGCATACAGTAGTTTTTGTTCGTTTTGACTGATTTTGACGTTGCTTACAAAGAGGTTGAGTGATAGTGGACCAAGTACAGACCCTTGAGGTATATCAAACTCAATCCCTTCCAGCATCAGTGGTTTCTGCCTAAAACCACAAGTTCATTGGTTTTGTTTTGAAGTACCAGTATCTTTCACCTGAAACCACTTATGCTGTTGGAATACAGAAACAGGAAACGCTATGGGGTATTTCTGCAAATGTAGAGCATTGTAGCAGTCATTTGCAGCATTCAAATCAACAGTCAGTATGGGGATTGTGTCATGTGATTGTAGAAGATTGTTATGTGTTTTTTTAAATAGTGATTATACTGTTGAGACCATTAACAGTTCAAAGTTACTGTAATTGTAACGTAAATTTGAGTTTATACTATTGCTTTTATAAATGGTTTCAGAGTGAAATAACTGGGTAGTATGTACTTCTGATAAAAATTTATTAAGTTTTAGGCCCAGTTTTGCTTGTTATTTGTGACGATAATTTGTTTTTGGCATTATGAGGTCATCAAGTTTTTAGATGTGGTATTGTGTCCAGGAAAAATGTGAAATTGCTTTCAGATCTGTCTCATGAAATAATGGATGATTGAAAACTGTATGTCTCAGTGGTTCTTCTTAAAACAACTGATTCTTTACTTTTTGCCAATTTCTTCTTCTATTCATTGCTCACTATGATAATGAACATTAATTTTGTGAAAAATTTTAAAAATGTAGTTCAAAGTGAAACCACCTCCTTAAAAAATTGAATACTTACTTTTGGAAATTTCTTCTTGTATTCATTGCTTATTATTATGATAAAGGTTAATTTTATGAGTAATTTTAAAATTAAAGATTTATTTGTAATATCAGAACTCAAACAGTTAATAACCTTGATTTCAAATATGTCTCCAGTCTATGTAGTCACACACTACTTCCTATTATGAACATATTTTATCCATTGCACTGCATGGGCATGCATACTGTACCTTCCAAATTTCCTATTAGAGCTGCATAATCAATTGAGACAAAAGCTTTAGAAAAATCCAAAAATATAGCAGAGGCCAAATATCTTCTATGTATGGCATCTGTAAGAAATATAGCTGTTTTTGAGTTTTCCCTTTTTGAATATCTTGTAATGCCAGATTCAGAACACTGCATTCATCTAAGAGTTCAATCTATCTATTGTGTATAATAAGCATCTCTAATATTTTTGAGAAACTATATATTACAGATACTGGCTTCTAGCTGCATCATCTTTATTGCCTGTAATGTACAGGGTGATTATAATTAAATTTAAACTATCAGACTGCTGTAGAAATAACACCATTGGTCAGAATGATGTCAAATAACAATGGAATGTGATTGGAGAAGTGGGAAAACATATGGCAGAAGAAAAATAAATAGTTGAAAAATGTAGCATCATTATTTAATAATGGTCGACTACAAATGACAAATGAATCATACAACAATGGCTAAGGTGTACCACCACAGCAAGGTTGTATCACATCGGATGGGAAAAATCAGTTTTAATTGTCCTGAGGCCAAAAACTGCATAAAAAGCATCAATCTCATCAGTTTTATTGTCCTGAGGCCAAGAACTGCATAAAAAGCACCAATAAAAATCATATCGGATTATTAACCTTCATGTGAGTGACACAAATCATATTCAGTATGCTGTCCACCATTTTCTGCAACAAGTTGAAATCGAGAAACAGCATTTTCCACAGCTGATCGAAGTGTTTCCAGCGTCCCATTCAGAAAATGTTGGGCATTGCATGCCTTCAATGCAATCTTTTAGGAAGCCCCACAGCCAGAAGTCACATGGTTTAAGATCAGGTAATCGGGATGGCCAGGCCGTAGGGAAATGGTGGATGATAATTTTAGCATTTCCAAAATGGCGCTTCAGCAGCTGTTTAACTGGATTTGCATTGTGCCGAGCTGTGCCATCTTGCATGAAAATGATCCTATTGACACATCCACACTTTTGGAGAGCTGGAATAAGGTGGTTGTGCAAAAGACAGTCATAGCACTTACCTGCCAGTGATGGTGCAGGTAACAGGACCAGAAGCATCTGTCTCTTAGAAAAAATATCGCCCTATGATAAATGATGTCATAAACCCATACCACACAGTGACCTTTCCAGGATGAAATGGTACTGGTTGATTTGCGTGTGGATTTTCTGTTGCCCATATTCAACAATTCTGTGTATTGACATATCCTGTCAAATGGAAGTGAGCTTTGTCTGTCCACAAAATCTCCCACGGCCAATCATTGTCCACTTCCATGCAAGCAAGAAATTCTAAAGCAAAGGTCTCTCTTGCTGGCAGGTCAACAGGAAGCAACTCGTACACATGGGTAATTTTGAATGGATCGCAAAGAAGGTGGTTTCGTAGGATTTTATGCGCCATGCTCATGGGTATGTCCAATGTTGACTAGTCTTCTCCTGCATTGCTGTGGCCACTGCTACCACTGATGTTGAATCAATTCATTTCCTACCTCTTTCAGGTGGCAGACCATAAGAACCCATCTTTTCGAATTTCTGAATCATTTTCTCCAGACCCAAGGCAGTCATTGGACCGATGCCTTTTTTCAAGCCCTTCAGTGTCTGGAACTTCTGCAGAGTGATGTGTGCACAGTCATCATTCTTGTAATACAGCCTTACAACCAGAGCGCGATCCTGCATTGAGACAGTTGTGGTGACCATCGCAGATGTAAAAGGAGGAAAAGCCATGTACCCAACATGTTTATACTAACTTCAATGGGTCATGCGCATGACAGGTGTTTTCATTTATGTATTCTGACACACATAGCACCATCTATTGATAAATTTTCACACTTTTTTTTTTCTTTTTTCTTTTTTTTTTTTTTTTTTTTTTTTTTTTTTTTTTTTTTTTTTTTTCCGTATGTTTTCCCCCTTCTCCGATAATATTTCATTGCAGTTTGATGTCATTCTGACCAGTGGTGTTATTTCTAAAGTGTTTTGAAAGTTTAACTTTAATTATAATCACCCAGTATATTGGCTATTTTCCTCATTTTTAATTTTTCTGGAAGTACCCCTTTCTCTTAATAGTCAGTAGCATCAGAAGAGATGTAACTTGTAGGAATGTCATAAGATGTAAAAGACTTACATAGCTGAAATTAATAACAGTTACATCTGGCCCTTTCCTGATCCTTGCTCTCTTGACACCGTTGGTTTTCACATCTTTGATGTTATACAGGACCTAATAAGCACTCTGTTAATGTTTTTTGTTCTTCTTTTTCTCTGGCATTTCTTCTGTATGCCATAAGATCTGTTTATGATTGGAGATGATGATGATGATGATGATGTTTGATGTTTGGTTTGTGGGGTGCTCAACTGTGCGGTCATCAGTGCCTGTACAAAGTCCCAAGTTTTTTTTTTATACAGACCAATTTTTCTACACAGTCCATTCAAGCCACTGTCATGAATGATGATGATGAGGATGAAATTATGAGGACAACACAAACACCCAGTCCCCGGGCAGAGAAAATCTCCAACCCGTCCGGGATCTCATGATCCAGAGGCAGCAACACTAGCCACTAGACCACGAGCTGTGGACCTTTATGATGGGGAGTCAGCTATCCATAATTTGGCAAGAATTCAATTATTTTCATTTTAATTCTTTGGTTGTCTCCCCTTGCTGTTGCTCCTAATGTCAACCATACATCTGGAAGAAGGCAGTGTGTACCATTTGTTTTTCAGTCATGCTAAAATTTCTTTCTTTGCCTTGTTTGATATTCTAGAAGTAATATTATTCACCAGAAAAAGCTGTGGTGGAAGGAGTCAACATGATTTTACAAATGAAAGTATCCATTTGTATAATACAAGGAAAGACAGAATCTGCACATTCAGCACACATACACAAAAGGAGTTGAAATGGGCATCTGGATGAAGGGAAAATGTTTTACAATAAATTACCACTAAATATAAGACAGAAAAAGAAACTGAAAAATTTCAAGTTGGAATGAAAAATTACATGCAAGAAAAATGCATCTGTAGTGCAGAAGAATTCATTCTAACATAAATTTAAAAATTTAAACTTCATTTGACTTAAGACTGTAAAGAAAGATACTGTTGCCATACACAATAAAAACAAACTCTGTAAAATAATATTAACATACTTAAAATTAAATTTATGTGCGCCACATATAAAATTTATGAATTGTATTATCAAAGTGAAGGAGTGTGTTTTTAAACACATAATAACTACTTGTTCATCAATAATACTTATGCATAAATTTATTTATTGAATTGTTAAACTGTAGGTGTATTTAACAATGTTTTAACAACAGTGTGCTTATATTTTGTTTTGTAATGTCTTTGTAATTATGTCTCCATTTCAGTATGTTTTCCTTCCTTTAATTATGTCTTCATCTAATCATATATGCCACAGCACAACATTTGGCACAGTCCAGTCTATCACTACTGACTTCCCCTATAGCTCTTGTACTGTAATAATGTACAGACCAGTAAAGTAGAGCTACAATTATGACTTTTTTGTGAGTATTTATATTTTAACTCTGTGCATTTAAATATTGAGGTATAAATTACAAAGTAAGGGGGGTTACATAATTACTTTAAATTTTTTACTCTGTTTTCAAGATCAGTTACGTATTGCATGTCACATGCACTACTCAGTCAGCTTTCCCTCAGAACAGTATCATGCTTATATTCGTGTGTATATCTTGCTGTATATGAGTGCAATGGTTCTTACAATTATTTCAGTGCAGATGCACATTACATTGGAACTCCTGTTGGAATCAGATGAGAATGGATAGGGACACTGTGTGTATGTCTTCAGTTTACAGATTTGACTCATGGGAGAGTGCCACAGAGATACTCAAAAACTGAACTGGCAGGTACTTGAAGATAGATGCAAACTATTATGGGAAAGAAACTTCCTGGCAGATTAAAACTGTGTGCCCGACCGAGACTCGAACTCAGGACCTTTGCCTTTCGCGGGTAAGTGCTCTACCATCTGAGATACCAAAGCACGACTCACGCCCGGCACTCACAGCTTTACTTCTGCCAGTATCTCGTCTCCTACCTTCCAAACTTTACAGAAGCTCTCCTGCGAACCTTGCAGAACTAGCACTCCTGAAAGAAAGGATATAGCGGAGACATGGCTTAGCCACAGCCTGGGGGATGTTTCCAGAATGAGATTTTCACTCTGCAGCAGAGTGTGCGCTGATATGAAACTTCCTGGCAGATTAAAACTGTGTGCCCGACCGAGACTCGAACTCGGGACCTTTGCCTTTCGCGGGTAAGTGCTCTACCATCTGAGCTACCAAAGCACGACTCACGCCCTGCACTCACAGCTTTACTTCTGCCAGTATCTCGTCTCCTACCTTCCAAACTTTACAGAAGCTCTCCTGCAAACCTTGCAGAACTAGCAATCCTGAAAGAAAGGATATAGCGGAGACATGGCTTAGCCACAGCCTGGGGGATGTTTCCAGAATGAGAGTTTCACTCTGCAGCGGAGTGTGCGCTGATATGAAACTTCCTGGCAGATTAAAACTGTGTGCCCGACCGAGACTCGAACTCGGGACCTTTGCCTTTCGCGGGTAAGTGCTCTACCATCTGAGCTACCAAAGCACGACTCACGCCCTGCACTCACAGCTTTACTTCTGCCAGTATCTCGTCTCCTACCTTCCAAACTTTACAGAAGCTCTCCTGCGAACCTTGCAGAACTAGCAATCCTGAAAGAAAGGATATAGCGGAGACATGGCTTAGCCACAGCCTGGGGGATGTTTCCAGAATGAGAGTTTCACTCTGCAGCGGAGTGTGCGCTGATATGAAACTTCCTGGCAGATTAAAACTGTGTGCCCGACCGAGACTCGAACTCGGGACCTTTGCCTTTCGCGGGTAAGTGCTCTACCATCTGAGCTACCGAAGCACGACTCACGCCCGGCATTATGGGAAAGCCTACCTACAGAGTCTCAAGAATTACCTTTAAGTGCTGTACCTAAGAATACACTACAGTCTCCTACTTGTTGCTCCTTTAGGGATAGTGAAGAGAAGATTAGACCAATTACAGCATGCACAGAGGCATTTAAGCAATGAGTCTTATCATGTTACATATGTAAAAGAAGCCTCAATAACTTCTGCAGTGGGAAGTCCTTTCTGCCTGTACCTCACAGTGGTTTGGAGAGTATGGATGTATATGTAAAAAGACTAGCAACATAGCTTAGGGCATTTGTGTGACACTTTCACACTGGCTAAATGAACACATGATCAGTTCTTCTCTGGTTTGGATATTCTTTATGTCATCACTTAATCCAACATGGTAACAATTCCAAACTGATGAACAGTATTCATGCATCAGTCAAACGGTGCATTTTTTTGTATATGAAGTACACTTTCTTAATATTGTCCCAAGAGTCTGGGTCCATTTACCCCATGGTGAGTTCTAAGCAGCTGTTTTAACTTTATTCCTAGTTACTAGATGGTAAAACTTATACCAGAGACTGATCATCAGTTTCAAAAGAAACTAGATCTTTTTATAAAAATTACATTATGTTTAAAGTCAATCTTTGCACCAGGTGCTGATCATCTACAAGTTTCATTGTGTTTTGTAACTAAATTCTAAACATGTTATATATCTGTTTACAACTATGGGTCAGTTTGAGAACAGTTTTCCTCACAAGTGACATCAAGTGACATTCATCTTCCTAATTCCTACCTTTCCTTCCTCAGACATTAGTTTTAGTTGCCTGGGCTAAAGGCAAGACCTTTAAAAAGATTCTATATATAATGATTGTTGAAATGGATATATTATTTTAAAATAAGTACAACATAGACTATTCTCTTGCTGTGGCTGCTGCCTGAGTAGGCCATGAAACGTGGTCAGGTGGGCCACCAATTGTAGAATCCCAGTGGCAGATATGTAGAATACTGTTACCTCAACATCTTGCACTCTGCACTGACTTACGCAATATGGTATGTTGGTTAAGGAAAGGCAACCACGCACCTGTAGCAGATCAATGCATGGAGCACAGTAGCACATAATGGAACATACCATTCACACTAACTTTAGCTCTAGCTGTTTGTCTGGCAATAGCACACACATTCATGCACAGTCACACAGACACCCAAATATGCACTCCCATGGGCACAGCAAGTCACTTGAAAGGGCTAGTGCTCGAAAGCTAGTGTGAATGGTGTTTTCTGTTAGGCGTTACTGGTTCCGTGCATCAGTCTGCTATAGGTGAGTGGTTGCCTTTTCCTTATTTTGTGTATTGCTCCATTGAGGAATTTCCATATAGTATGTTGAGTATGCACAAGAAAAGAGTATTTTGCCAGGCAGTGCAGGGAGAGTGCATGGTTGAGATGTGGAAGACTGTGGGCGCTGTAGATAATAGGTGATTGTACATACAGTGTATTGTGAACTGTATCAACACATTTATAAGGAATTTAGGAGTTCTGCAAAAGTATATGCTAGCAGATATGGAATTTGACATATACAGAGTGCTTTGGATGGGTGTGGAGATTATCTTTTTCAAATTCTCCACTGCACTCCTACTGCTTATTCTATTTCCTAGTGAGATAGATATAAACTACAGTACAGTGCTGACAAAGTGAAACATAGATGAGTGTCAAAACTGTATTGTGTGGTTTGTGTTTTGGGTCTCAGTATCATGTGACATTGGCTCATAGCAAAGTAGTGAGGTGCCAGGATAGTACACAGGAGAGATGGTCATTAGCATGACATCTAGGGTTTAAGTGATAGTTTCCAGTTTTGTAAACATCATAACACAGCTGTAGTGATTCTAACATGGATTATTTACTAATTGTGAATAGTTCATGTTAAGTATAAGATTTAAGGAGAATAGCATTTGAGAAAGCGTGGGTACATAGTTTTGTAATGTTGTAGGGTGTCTGCCAGATCCCAGCACTCCTACTCTTACAAGATGGTTGGCACTGCTGCCAAATGAGCAGATCAAAGATGAAGACACTGTGCTGTGAGTGATGACTGAATAGATGATGAAATGTACATAATATCTGTGTGAAAGTGGAGATGTAGAAATGTAAATATAATAGGAATTATAGAAATGTCACAGGTTCCATCCCAAAGAAGTGTGTAAGTGGGCTGCAGGTCAAAATTCTGGTAGTAGGCACCGTAGTACTGCTACCTCAGCATCCTGTACTCTGCAAGCTGCCTTACAGCAGGCCAGATCACATCATGCCAACACCTTGGGCTGCACTTTTCATGCATATACACTGAACAGCCAAAGAAACCGGTACACCTGCCTAATAACGTTTAGGGCCCCCAGGAACATGCAGAAGTGCTGCAATGTGATGTGGCATGGACTTGACCAATGCCTGAAGTAGTGCTGGAGGGAATTCACACCATGAATCCTCCATGGCTGTCCATAAATCCATAGGAGCATGAGAGGTGGAGATCTCATCTGAACAACACGTTGCAAGCCATCCCAGACATGTTACATAATGTTCATGTCTGGGGAGTTTGGTGGCCAGCAAAAGTGTTTAAACTCAGAAGAGTGTTCTTGGAGCCGCTCTGTGGGGTGTCTCATTGACCTGTTGGAATTGCCCAAGTCTGTTGGAATGCACAGTAGACATGAATGTATGCAGGTGATCAGACAGGATGCTTACATTCACATCACCTGTCAGAGTCATATCTAGATGTACCATGGGTCCCATATCACTCCAACTGCACACACCCCACACCATTACAGAGCCTCCACCAAATTGAACAGTCCCCTGCTGACATGCAGGGTCCATTGATTCATGAGGTTGTCTCCATGCCCGTACACGTCCATCCACTCAATACAATTTGAAATGATACTCGTCTGACCAGGCAACGTGTTTTCAGTCATCAACTGCCTAATATTGGTGTTGATGGGCCCACGCGAGACATAAAGGTTTGTGTCGTGCAGTCATCAAGGTAAACAAGTGGTCCGAATGCCCACATCGATGTTTCATTGAATGGTTCATGTGCTGACACTTGTTGATGGCCCAGCATTGAAATCTTTAACATTTTGTGGAAGGGTTGCACTTCTGTCATGTTGAACAATTCTCTTGTCATCATTGGTCCCATTCTTGCAGGATATTTTTCCGGCCACAGCAATGTCAGAGATTTGATTTTTTACCAGATTCATGGTGTTCATGGTATACTCATCAAATGGTCATTCGGGAAAATCCCCACTTCATTGCTATCTTGGAGATGATATGTCCCATTGTTCAAACACCAACTATAACACCATGTTCAAACTCACTTAAATCTTGATAACTTACCATTGTAGCAGCAGTAACTGATCCAACAACTGCACCACACGCTGGTTGTCTTATATAGGCATTACTGACCACAGCACTGTATTCTGTCTGTTTATATATCTCTGTATTTGAATATGCATGTCTATACCAGGTTCTTTGGGCTTCAGCATATGACAACAAGTACAGGACTCATTGTCACATCAGTGCTTATCAGATGAGTATATCTATGCCTCCAGTCCAGCCGAAGATCACTTGCACTGGGGACTTGTCTCTCATCACCTGACATTAGACCTGCACTGTCATGATGCCAGACTGACCATCAGACATGACACCTGCGCATGCCATGTTGACAGGGTGTGCTTAAACTTTGGTTTGGTCTTCATCCCCAGCCTCAGCACCAACAAATTCTCAGTGCCAGCTGGATGCCTACTGGATTAAACCAGAGGCCTGCTAGCACCAGCTATCCTGATGCTCTCAGGCGATGGTCCACTCTGTTCGGGAGATTAGCAAGCACCATCACCTAGCACTCCATCATCACCATAGGTTATGAATTCAACCTGGACTATGCTGAGGCTGGCTTGCTGCCTTTACTGCCAGACATTGCATTCCTCCAACTCAGTGGTTCCTGACTATGGACCCTAATCAACATTACTGTATAGAATGAGCTACCAGTGAAAGCTCTTTATATTCTGAGAGCTTCCTCTGACTTCATGTCACCACAGACCTGCCATTATCCATTCCCTGAGATAACCCACACTTGATATTCTGATGGCCAGGCGACTATCCTGCTATCCTCGGGTGACTATTTGGTAGTCAGCAACGCTGACTGCTACATTCTGTAACAGACATAAATTTCTGAATCTTAATCCAGTGCTAAATGTTAAAAGAAAAGAACAACTCATTCCAATTTATGGTAATTCCTGAGATTTTAAAAGCTTTTATTGAAAACAGAAAGAACCAGATCATTATATTGTTCTCACTGAAATAAAATTGTGTGATCTATTGAATGGAGTGAAAAAAATGAAAAGGAGATATTTCTGTTTTCTTTTTACTTTTTTTTAGCCTAATAATGGAACTGTTTAATTCTATAATTTACAAATTATTTTATTGTCCATTGGAAAAACTGGGACAGAAATACAAAAAATTTCATCTAATTTTGTACTGACATATTAAACATAAGGCACTGCTTATTTGTGTCAGTCGTATGTTATGTGTGAGGGTAGCTCACTGCTAAGCAGAAAAATTTTAGAAAATTTACCATAAAAATAGTTGAAAACTGATAAACATTTGTATGAATGTGTGATGTCTGTTCTTTGCGGACAAGAAGAAAACTCTTGTTCAATAAAGCACTTCTCCTTCTCTCTCACCCTTTGTTAACTGATAATTTCACACTAGTCTCATCCATCCAACACTTGTCATTTATGTGAACAACAACACCTGACAATATTTCAGAGATTTTGGCATTGTTTTGTGCTTGGATGGCACCTGTATAGACTGTGTAACAACTGCAAAATGTCTAGGAATGTATACTGATTCTCAGTTGGAGTGCGATATGAAAGGACAAAACTGCAGTGCAGTGCATTTTTTCAAGTCCACTTGTTGTAAAAACATGTAGAGTGGGGGAAGTTGTGCAGCAAACTGACACGTTTATCGAGTTGACAGCTAAGTATGACATGTTCTGTCTCAGCATTCCAGTTTATGACAGCAGCAATGTTAGTGTCTCAATAATAACTGTGTTTTGTGTTGTTATGTTAAAATTAACAACTTGATAGTCATCATAGGACATATTTCTAAAGCAACAAAGTGCCTTGAACACACATTGTCTGCAAGAAGTGGTATGTGGTACAGTGGAGCCAGAATAGATCTGTGTTATTTTAAGGTAGTGGGAGCATTTAGATGGAGATGTGCTGTTCGTGATTTCGATCACTCAATCATTCTAAGATCAACAAAAGTTCAGTGCAAGATGGTATAGCTACTCCAACAGATTTTGCATGCAATAAGTGTGGAATTCAAAGCATACAAAAACAATTGACTGCAAAATACTGTCGCATAGTTTCCAAATATCAGTCAGCGCTATTTAAGTACAATGATGCTGTGCGTGGTACTCCCTCTCACCATTAGCAAATGTTCCATTAAAGCTAGAGTCTTCCATGCCATACGTGGCTTATAGATCCCGTTATGATTTCTAAATGTAATGTGCTTTGGAAGAAAAAACAATACCAATACTCCAGTGAGGCAATATAAATGTAGCTTAATTTCCAAACAACTTCAGGGCTATTTAATTACAGTGATACTGTGCAGGGTACTCCCCTCCATAATTAAGAAATGTTCAGCTAAAACTACAGTCTTTTGCACTATAAACATCACGCAGCGAATTTTGAAATATAATTCCGTATCGCTAGCGTAAGACAGAATCAAACTCGAACAGTCAATTTCCATAGTTATAAATTACAGCTTCAAAACCAGGTTCCTTTTAGTGGAGGGATCTTCATATCACATTCTTACAGAAGAAGTCTGCAACACAGCCACTTCCAGGACAGTAGATTTCCGATAATATGGGGGCTAGATGTTTGAAATTGTAAGAAAATAAACACCAGCTGCAGGAAAAAGCATTGTAAGGACTGGCAGCTACTGCAATATTCCAGACAGTTGCTCTATCAGAACAATATTTTTTAACGTCAGCCATTTCCAGTCTACATGGTTTGATCGTGCATCCTCAGATGCTTTCCTGCTACCACATATCACATGTGGTTGAACTTAAGAGTTTAGCTGTTACAAAGGGACACAGAGTTATCAATTTTTCTAGTGTGCTATTCACATGTGACATTCCAACCATTTAGAGGAAGCACGTCATCCCTGACCTCAAAAAAAAAAAAAAAAAAAAAGAGTTCAAATGTGTGTGAAATCCTGTGGGACTTAACTGCTAAGGTTATCAGTCCCTAAGCTTACTCACTACTTAACCTAAATTATCCTAAGGACAAGCACACACACCCATGCCTGAGGGAGGACTCGAACCTCCGCCAGGACCAACGGCACAGTCCATGACTGCAGCACCTGAGACCGCTTGGCTAATCCCGCGTGGCTTCTGATCTCCATTCACCCCTATACCACCCAATTGGTGGACGAGTGTGTGTCTACGCTACTAACAGAGACGAAAAGTTTTGCAGCGAGGTGTTTCACCGTGATCCGTCGATTACTTCGAACGAGAGTGTTTGCATGTTCCAATGTAACAGGAGTCAGAGCTGTGTGCAATTGCCCGGGATATGGGAGATTGGACAGGTTTGTGCGACCTTATTGCGATGATGACAGATGCCTCGTGCAACGAATCATCACGCTTTTGATCACTGCCAGGTCTAGTGAGATATTCTGCAAGGGTCTGTGACAATCTGCGATGCTCTGGTTTCCTGCCAAAAGAAGCTCAGCCCTCTGCTAGGAACGCACCTCTGTTACGGGCCCCATTTTGAAAGCTACGTATAACGCCGCAACCTATCGGAACTTCATGAAACTACAGATGCTGAAGTGGGAACATACCACGATGTTCCACGACAAGTTCAGCAAATTTCTCAATCGAAATTGGTCGAGGAAAAAATGTGTTACATTACTTGTTTAACGCCCCTTGTATTTATATTGTAAAACGATGAGAATCTTGTGAATACTAATAAAATAATGAAATTTTAGATAGAATGTTGTTATTCCTTATTTAAAGGAAACACTTTAAGACATGTAACATATTTTTATCCCTTTTGTAGCCACCACTACGGGTCGACAGTGGAGGAAGTTTTATGTTATTTTTATTTTTCGATTCTAGTATATAAAGTGTAGCAAAACAGTTTTACTTTAATGATAATGCATGGCCCTCCTGTGCAGCAGCTGCGTATGAGATCTTGATTATCTCTTTATTTTATAATGTAAAATAAATGTGTGACTAGGGCCTCCCATCAGGTAGACTGTTCGCCGGGTGCAAGTCTTTCGATTTGACGCCACTTCGGCGACTTGAGCGTCGATGGGGATGAAATGATGATGTTTAGGACAACACAACACCCGGTCCCTGAGCGGATAAAATCTCCGACCCAACCGGGAATCGAACCCGGGCCCTTAGGATTGCCATTCTGTAGCGCTGACCACTCAGCTACCGGGGGAGGACATTTTATAAAAATAAATGTATTTTAAATGTGGCTTCGTTACCTATATAGTATTTTTGCCACTTATTTCTGAAAATGGCCGTTTGAGACTTAAGAAAGCACTAGTCGGGAAAGATATTTCCGGGGGTTATGGAAAATAAAAAAAAGAAACATTTTAATTCCTACTTTTATTGTTTTGTTTAAGCGCAATTGTATGGAACTTATGCTGTCTATTATATTCAACAGTCCTTCCAATTCTTTGTTTTCAGCCGGAACATCTGCAAACATTAGCCTTTGTATCTGCCACTCTACCACTTTTATTCCTATTAGCCAACTATCCTCTCTATCACACTTCCCAGGGCGTTTCTTTCTTAAATTTTGATATTTATTACTCGTACTTCGTTTATATAAGTGTTATAGACCAACCGTTTGTCTCCATTAGAATTCTCCGTCCATGATCCAGTACACGAATTCAACCGTCTTATTTTTAATAGTATGTTCTCAAAGTTTTTCTCTATATGTATAGAAATGTATGTATTCTGGGTTATATTTACTGCTCTTTCTAGTACTATAATAAATGTAAAAATGCGCACCTTTCACTGTCAAATGCTGATATGCTGTTATGTAGTTTTCGTGACATTAATACTCATTTGTTTACGACATTGCTATTACGACCAAACTGTAGTCTAGGTTTAGGCATACTAATTGTTACACATCCCAGAAACTGAAAGGTCTTCTGAGAAACAATGACTCTCAGGCAAGCGAAGGGGTTAAGGGGTGAGAAATGTTGTTAAACCGCACCTTCGGTGGTACGTTTAACTCTTGTCACGGTTTCGTTGAATGTTTCAAAGGAATTCATAGTAGTTGCTAATTAGTAGCTGTTTGAAATTGGTTGTTGGACATGTAGTGTAGAAACTGGAGACAAACGTATTTCGTGCTATTATCAAACACTTTCATTTTATAGGTTCGACAGTTCAGAGTAACAAATCCGAAATTGATTAAGTTCATCTGGCCTCCTCAATAACATTAGAACTATTTCTTGCAGGATTTCTGAATTTAAGCGTCGAAGGTGAACTACGTTCCGGTCACAGTCTAACATACTGTGGTTCTGGCCAAGCAGTTGAAGTCTCCACACATGTAATCACTTTAATTACTAATGGTCTGGAACTACAAGTTGGCAATATGAGTGTGAATCAAAGAGGTGATACTGAAAGGCATCTCAAGTGAACGAATACGTGTTCCCAAAGAAAATCTGGACATCAAAAAGCCCTGTGTGCACTAGATGACACTTATGTTATCAGGTGTATTGGGCAGATCAATAGTAGTTTTGTGATGTGGGTTATCAGGCAAGATTTCGTGTATGTCGTGTTTGAGTGTGGGTCTGCCAATTCATGTTAAATTTTTTTAGTTAATATACATATCAATCCAACTGTAAATTTTACTCAGAATTTCATAACTGAATGAAGTAATCTATTTTACGTGATTGCATATTTAATTAGGACACTTGAAATTACTGTACAGAAGTTAAAAACATACTTAAAATTACGAGTCTCATCAAATAAAAATCTATAAACACGAAACTAAAAATAATCCTTGTAGAGAATAAACATTAATTAACAGGAAAGTAGTTTTATGTAATTAATAATTGAACTGTAATAACAGCCAATATATTTTGCAGAGGAATTTTACTGTAAGCATTGAGTTGTATATGTTATCTTTCTTTCTTGAGCCATCTGTGGCAAACATATGTTTTGTAAAATGGTTAGTTCTTTGAGAAAGCTTATGGCGAATGGAATTGCGCGAGAGAATTCAAGGAGAGCGATTTAATGTGGAGAATGGTCACTGTATTGTCCATAAAATGTTTAAAATTGATAAATAAAACGTAGTTCATTGTGAAAAATGTGTTTGAAGAAAGTTGTACCAAAAAATTGGATGACATGGATAGGGAAAGAATTATGATGAAATTCAAACGACAATCGTTCTAGATGACTTCAAATGCTAAGTAATTTTTCCATCATTCAGTCACTTATCGTATTCTTATCCTGCATAATTAATTTCTTTTACATGACGGGCTGTAAATCTGTTACAGTTTTAGATTATACGCTGATTTTGGATATTGAGCTGCTGAATGGAAAATTAGGAAGTTACACGCTGTTGTTAACTTTTACTCCATAAAGGCATGATGCTGGCAAAAATAGCAGAACATAGGAAGGTGTAGCGGAAATATTCATAACGTTTTGTTCAGGTTTGGCACAATGCGTAAAACTTAGACCCATCACCGTACTGCTGAGTCCAAGCAACATCTAGAACTACAGACAACGACTTGCGAGAAGTCGCAAAAGATGGCAACAGGCATTTTGGCTTGTGGTACCACACTTTTTAGGACTTCTAAGGTGCAATTCTAGCAGATTATGTAGACAAAAATAGAAAAAAAAACAACATGCGCCATAGGGTTCAGTGGTAGATCGTTGATTAAAAAAAGTTGATTAAAAAATGGCGAAGAGTGGTACACAAGGAAAGTCAATTTCACTAGGGCAACGATCCACCAATTGTAGTAGAAATTACAATGGCTATAGTTTGGTTTCTCATCCACGTTAGTCTTCTTGATTATCCTTTTCTTATTTCCAAACTCAAAAATTTCTTTTATGGGAAGTAACTTACAGCAATGACGTCATCAATGAAAGAAAGCTGTAGAATTTGACAAAGCGCGAGTCTCTGATATGTTGAAAAATCTGGGTTCTCGTTAAGTTCATAACTGTCGAATAAATCTGTTTTAACAATTAATTTAGAAAAAATATTTCTTTGTTGCTTTTTTAAGCAGACTCGTCAATCTTCTTTTGCTCTCTGCTATTGCGAAGTTACTAAAATTATATGTATAAGAGACGTTAATAGTAGTATAAATCACAGAAATGTGAAATTATCGTCAGTAACAAATGTTACGACAATCAGACAAAACATGTTTTCCCCACATGGGGAGCAACATTTGCAAGTGTAGTTAGAAATTATGCTGGTTCTCAACCTGTGTGGCTCGATCCCCGAGGGCGGGAGCCACGTATTGCTAATGGGGGCGAGGTATATTTAAAAAAATGGATGGTGTCTGTTCTTTCGGACATACATATACGAAAGAACAGGCACCCTCCATGTATAATATGTGAAGGCCAGACGACGCTGCGATATTTCAGTGCGGATGCACAACAGTACACGAGCCCTTGCGGGAATGCAGTTTAGCTGGGAGCTAGTGCATTAATGGATAGGGGGCGCTACTCTGTAGCGTGCGGCATATGAAGAAGTCGGACGGAGGGTGTGCATGGATAGCCGAGGCGACTGCTCACGTAAAGCGAGAAATCCGGGTTTCACTCCCCGTCCTTCACAGATTTTCGTCTGTTGTCACAGATCACTTAGTGCCGCATTGCAGCTACATGTCGCCAAAAACGCTCTTAGTAACCAACAATTAGATTTATCTTCTCTCTCAAACAAACAAGGTGCCCTTGATCCGGACTGAACTTCGCCCGACGTCGGTGTTAACGCGGGACGCGGTAGACGACAATGAAGCCGCGTACATATTTTTAGCATTGTTTGAAATGACCCAGCGGGAAGAGCGACGTCGGCCGTCGTGTTCGATTCCATTGAGAGACCGTATCCTTACCTACAGCGCGCAGTGCAACGTTTGACTCGCGTATCTCGATGCCTCCTTACAGCCTTTCACACTTCGCGAGGAAGACTTGTCTGTATTAAGAAGTGGCTTGTGGTTAGTGACGGATATGAAAACACCGGCGGTCCATCAAATGGCGGAGGGGAGGGAGATACTCCAAACGCGAAAACAAGAGGGTATGACGAAAACTGTTTATTGCTAGGCTTCACGAAAGCTACAGTCAGTGATGATGAACGTCACAGTGTGTGAATTAACAGCTTCAGATGCTGATAGCATGAAAACTAACAAGTTAAAGAGATCTCTTGAAACTAAACGTCCTGAATTAACGAGAAAACCAAGAGATTTTTTTGTCAGGGATCTAAATGCTTGACTGTCTACTTAGAAGAACTTTGCTAAAACGATAAATGTGACTTCCAAGGCCCTTGTACTCTCTTACTGGATTCCACATAGGATGCCTAAATACAAGAAACCACAAACAATCTCGGAAACTCTGGTTTTACCGGTAGCGATTTAGATATAAAAAATGTTTGGTGACTCATTTGGTCAACAACTGAAAAGTATTCCTATCTCTAATGATACTGAACGTAGAAGAATTTTATACATTTCTAGCTTAAACAGTAATATATGAAATGCGTAACAACAGTTTTGCACGTTAAGTTGCAGCCAAGCAAGCTGGGACCCATTCCCATTTTGTTTTGTTACCTGCCTCCTTAACTGTTATTTTTTTGCCTTCTTAATTACCATTAGTCTTAGTAAGAGATGAGCCATAAGACAAATCTGTTATTCTGCAGTCCCGAGTAAAAGACCTGCTCCGCATTTGTTAAATTACGTTAGTCACAATAATTCCCTAAGTAACTTGAATCATTTCAAGTAACAGGTTTTGCTGAAGCTCAGTTCAGTTAGATAACAGTAATTAGTTCCTATTCCAGTTACATTGTTGACATGTAAACAGATATAATTACTTTATCACTGGTAAATTTAGGAAAAAGCCCATGGATATCTTTGAAGTGTTCATGTAGCTAATTTACAAAACATGGTAGGAACATCATCACTTAGTTTCTGGGTAATTAACGCTTTTGTCTATGGTGTAGTATGTTTAGCCATTTTTGCAGTTTTCGTTGTCAATGAGGTTTATTTCAGTCGGAACTCTTACCAGTTAATTTGAGACGTAAAGTTCTAATTGTAAATTATCGAAATTACGCATTTAATAATGTGTAACTTTAGTACCCATTTTTGCAGAGCTATATAAGCACCTGGCGTGAAGCCATTTTTAAGTCTGTTCCGAGATTTCGAGAGGGGAATCCGTGTCTGTCAGAACCGTAATAATGTAATGGTGCAATGATGTGTTGTTGTAAATAAGAAAACGGACAGTAAATTAGGAGGACAACAACAATGATTACTGATTAACTTTAATACAAAAGTGCCACATGTATTGTTCATGTAAGTGATACTGTTGTTGTTTCGTTAGGTTATAGTTCACAGTGTCGTTTAGTTAGAAGGCGCAGTATATGCATAACTGGTAAATGAAACTGAAATACGTAATGAAGACACCGACTGGCCATAGCTAACTCAGTGAGGTGGGGGGGGGGGGGGGGGGATTTGACGTTTGTGGAAGTAAAAACCTGTGAAACAAAATGTGTATGTGGCGACCACATTATTGATTGGACGTAGATAGTGCTGTACGCACCAAATTTACAGGCAATATTTTGCCGTGATCGCTGTCACCGAAAAGCTACGAGCTGATATATGACCAAGTATGTCACAAAGTGGACGATGCGACTGGTATTCATAAAGATATTTGTCACTTTTTCCATTTCCGTCGTTCCTTAGTTGCTTCGAAATTCATTGAGGTTTGTTTGGTCTTTGCAACTAAATGAAAGGCAGTTTGTTTTTCAGATTAGAAAAAAATTTTGTAGCACAAATTTAGTGAGGTGAAAGTATCGTTTGGTATTACTTACGATTTCTAGTATTGTTAGTCCGTATGTGTGGTCCTGAAGATGCGTTCATTCGGTGCCCATGCTCCAGATGGAAATCAGCCAAGACCACACATATGGACCAACAACATCTGAAAACGTAACACCAAACGATAATTTAACCTCACGAAAATTTTGCTACAAAAGTTGTTTCCAATCTGAAAAAAGATAAAAACATGAGAAAATGTTTCATAGTAACATATTGTAACTACTATGTAACACACTTATTATATGTATAAAAAGCAAAACGACGATAATGGAACGTAGTCGAATTAAATCGAGTGATGCTGCGGGAATTAGATTAGGAAATGAGACGCTTAAACTAGTAAATGAGTTTTGCTATTTGGGGAGCAAAATAACTGAGTATGGTCGAAGTAGAGAGGATATAAAATGTAGTCTGGCAACGGCAAGGAAAGCGTTTCTGAAGAGGAGAAATTTGTTAACATCGAGTATAAATTTAAGTGTCAGGAAGTCTTTTCTGAAAGTATTTGCATGGAGTGTAGCCATGTATGGAAGTGAAACGTGGACAATAAATAGTTTAGACAAAAGAGAATAGAAACTTTCGAAATGCGGTGCTACAGAAGAATGCTGAAGATTAGATGGGCAGATCACATAACTAATAAGGTGATATTGAATAGAATTGGGGAGAAGAGAAATTTGTGGCACAACTTGACTAGAAGAAGAGATCGGTTGGTAGGACATATTCTGAGGCATCAAGGGATCACCGATTTAGTATTGGAAGGCAGCGCGGAGGTTAAAAAACGAAGATGGAGACCAAGAGATGAATACACTAAACAGATTCAGAATGATGTAGGTAGCAGTAGGTACTGGGAGATTAAGAGGCTTGCACAGGATAGAGTAGCATGGAGAGCTGCATCAAACCAGTCTTCGGACTGAAGACCACAACAACAAAAAGAAACATTTATTAAAGGCCACGGAAGATGATTCATAATTAAAAGAAACGAAAACAAACTGCCTTTCATTTAGTGTCAAAGACGGAACATGCCTCCATGAATAAAGATGCTGATTTGATGCTTATGTTCATTGATGCCTTTAATATTCGAGAACAACTGCTTTTTTTGTGAGCCGACACTGAAAACAAGTACAGCACAAAAAAGCCTTTTTGACATGATCAATAATACGTTTAAACCAAAATAGAATTCCTTGCAATAGTTGCATTGGAGTAAGCACAAATTGAACTCGTTCAGTAACTGGAAAGCGTGGTGGACTACAAGCGGAAGTTAGAGCTTTAGCTCCTGACGAACTATGGACTCACTGCGTGATATATCGGGTTGCTTTAGCTACTAAAGAACTTAGCCCGCCTCTTCATGAAGTGCTGCAAACGTTAATAGAAACAGTTAATATTATTAAGGCAAAATTTGTAAATTCGAGACGTTTTAAAGTACTATGTGAGGAGATGGGTGGTGAACGCTTAGTTGTTTAGTAATATTCTATGGCTTTCAAGAAGTAAAGTGCTAAAAAGAATGTTTGAACTGAGGGATGAGGTATCTGTTTCTTGAAGGAGAAAAATCACTCTCTGGCGGATTGTTTCAGCAACGGAGATTTTCTATTGAAAATGGCTTACCTCACTGATATCTTTGAAAATTTAAGCATTCTTAACACACCACTTCAAGGTAAATGGGCAACTGTTCTATCTTGGAATGAAAAAGTGAAGGCTTCCATAAAGACATTAGAGCTATCGAAAACCCGAATGGAAGGTGGAATGCTAGATATGTTTCCTACTATAGTGTCACTCTTAGAGGATGCAGATAATCAGATAGTTCCAACTGAGATAAAAGCCTGCCTTCTTCATCGTCTTGCAACACTAAAATCTCACTTCGAAAAATATTCCAACATCGATTTTCATAAATTTAATTGTATTAAAAATCCATTCAAAATGCTTCTGGACCATCATGTCTAAATATAAAAGAGCAGGAACAACTTATTTTTCTCACTTGTGATACTTCACTGGAAATTTAATGACCTGTCTTGTTGAGTTTTCAATACATATTAGCAAGGAATTCCCAAGGCCGAGTCAAAATGCAATAAAGATCCTGTTTCTTATTGCAATAACATACTTGCGCGAGACTAACTGTTCAGTTTTGGCAGCTACGAAGTCAAATTACCTTTCAAAACTAAACGTAAGTAAAGAACTTCGAGTGGCTGTTTCTGTTATTACTCCATGTCTTAGAAAACTTTCTTCTCAAAAGCAAACTCATCGATCGTAATGAACTTCGTAACTCAAATTTTTAATATTCTTTAATTCTTATTTGCTCAATTGTAAATATTGTTCATTTCATAGTGTCTGAATAAATAAAATGTGATAAAAAATTTTGCTCCGAACTTTCGTTATAATAAACCATGTAGTTGTGGATTCTGTCGAATAAAGTTCTTCTAAATTTAATATGGTAAAGCAGAGAATAATGCAAAGTAAATATAAGAAATGATTATCTTTATTAATAAAATAGACTGTGGGGTCCTGATACCATTTTTCCACGTGATGGAGGGACGAGAGAACAAAGTAGCAGAACTAGGCTCTAGTGTATCTTCTCAGTTTTACTTTAGAGGTACACAATGCACACCTGTGACGCGCCAGGAATATCGCTTGGCAAGTTGTATTTCTCTTCAGTTTTTTCCAGTCAACCAAACAAGTCCTTGTAGCCACTTCCGTTCTCCAGGGAAGTCGTCGCTTAATTGCAATTGACTAGTCATCTGTATTCAGGGATGTCATTTCACTTGAAATGACCTACAATTAGCTTGATGGGTGTTTGCAGTCAACTCTTAATATTGGAAATTTGCTTCTGCACACATCGTTTAGTCAAGTACATGTTTGTGGCAGAGTATCGTGCACATTCTGTCGATCCTCACACGCAAACACTGTTCAGTAAAACGCTTTAGCCACACCTTTTCTAAGTTTCCAAATCCTTCGTCACTTCTGAGAGTTTTTGTACTGATTTAAATCAAATTTCAAAGTAAGAGTACGAGTTAATATACCATACTTTCATTTAGGTCGTAAGGCTATCGCACGGGAAACAATATCGGCGTGTGTCCCTCTCTTGCAGCTTTGCACGCATTTACTCTGTCCATAAAGTGACTAGCAGTGGCTAGTATTCTTTAACACGTTTGTGCTTCGAGTTAGGCGATACAGAATTCAAATAAAGGTTGAGGTTTGCTCTGATACATTTGGCGTCAATAAATGAAAGCCATTGATTGGCAGTACCAATGGGAGGAGAATTCTTGAGCCGGCCGCTGTGGCCGATCGGTTCTACGCGCTTCAGTCCGGAACCGCACGGCTGGTACGGTCGCAGGTTCGAATCCTGCCTCGGGGATGGATGTGTGTGATGTCCGTAGGTTAGTTAGGTTTAAGTAGTTCTAAGTCTAGGGGACTGATGACCTCAGATGTTAAGTCCCAAAGTACTTCGAGACATTTTTTGAGAAGTGTTGATTAAACCATAAATTTTCAACACCCGTTTCGTACAGATCTAGCTACAGAAACTGTAGATATACTGTGCTTGACAAAGAAGTGAAACAACAACAAGGGGAGGAGGAAATGAAAGTTTACGATTGAAGGTGTGAATGTAGTGTGACTAGGGCCTCCCGTCGGGTAGACCGTTCGCTGGGTGAAAGTCTTTCGATTTGACGCCAATTCGGCGACTTGCACGTCGCTGGGGATGAATTGATGATGATTAGGACAACACAAAACCCTGTCCCTGAGTGGAGGAAATCTCCGACCCAGCCGGCAATCGAACCTGGGCCCTCAGGATTGACATTCTGTCGCGCTGACTACTCAGCTACCGGGGGCGGACACTTAACGATTTGAGAGGCTATGTGAAGTTATTTCAATGGTGACAAAATCGTGTCAAATTTACAAAGAACTTGGAAGTATGTGTTCACTTAATTGTTTGACTTGGCCTGGAAGCATGAACTGATTCGATCGGGAAGGGTCTCATTAAGATGTTGTATCCCCTCCGGAGGCAAGGTGGCCCCTAACTGCTGAAACTGGTCTTCATATCCTGGGTAATGGCAGTGGAACAGTTGACGCCCTAGCTGGTTCCACAAAAGTTCTATTGGGGAAAGATCTGAGGATCGTGCTGGCCACGGGACTGTCTCAACATCACACAGACAGATCATAGAGTCTGGTGCCATGCATGGACAGTTATTGTCCTGTTGAAAAATGGCACCACAGTACTGTAAGTGAGAGGTAATCACACTACTGGCCATTAAAATAGCTACACCACGAAGATGACGTGCTACAGACGCGAAATTTAACCGACAGGAAGAAGATGCAGTGATATGCAAATGATTAGCTTTTCAGAGCATTCACACAAGGTTGGGGCCGGTGGCGACACCTACAGCGTGCTGACATGAGGAAAGTTTTCAACCGATTTCTCATACACAAAAAACAGTTGACCGGTGTTGCCTGGTAAAACGTTGTTGTGATGCCTCGTGTAAGGAGGAGAAATGCGTACCATCATGCTTCCGACTTTGATAAAGGGCGGATTGTAGCCTATCGCGATTGCGGTTTATCGTATCGCGACATTGCTGCTCGCGTTGGTCGAGATCCAATGACTGTTAGCAGAATATGGAATCGGTAAGTTCAGGAGGGTAATACGGAACGCCGTGCTGGATCCCAACGGCCTCGTTCACTAGCAGGCGAGATGAGAGGCATCTTATCCGCATGGCTGTAACGGATCGTGCAGCCACGTCTCGATCCCTGAGTCAACAGATGGGGACGTTTGTAAGACAACAACCATTTGCACCAACAGTTCGACGACGTTTGCAGCAGCATGGACTATCAGCTCGGAGACCATGGCTGCGGTTACCCTTGACGCTGCATCACAGACATGAGCGCCTGCGATGGTGTACTCAACGACGAACCTGGGTGTACGAATGCAAAACGTCATTTTTTCGGATGAACCCAGGTTCTGTTTCCAGCATCATGATGGTCGCATCCGTGTTTGGCGACATCGCGGCGAACGCACATTGGAAGCGTGTATTCGTCATCGTCATATTGACGTATCACCCGGCGTGATGGTATGGGGTGCCATTGGTTACACGTGTCGGTCACCTCTTGTTCGCATTGACGGCACTTTGAACAGTGGACGTTACATTTCAGATGTGTTATGACCCTTGGCTCTACCCTTAATTCGATCCCTGCGAAACCCTACATTTCAACAGGACTATGCACGACCGCATGTTGCAAGTTCTGTACGGGCCTTTCTGGATACAGAAAATGTTTGATTGCTACCCTGGCCAGCACATTCTCCAGATCTCTCACCAACTGAAAACTTCTGGTCAATGGTGGCCGAGCAACTGGCTCGTCACAATACGCCAGTCACTACTCATGATAAACTGTGGTATCGTGTTGAAGCTGCATGGGCACCTGTCCTTGTACACACCATCCAAGATCTGCTTGACTCAAGGCCCGGGCGTATCAAGGCCGTTATTACGGCCAGAGGTGGTTGTTCTGGGTACTGATTTCTCAGGATCTATGCACCCAAATTGCGTGAAAATTTAATCACATATCAGTTCTAGTATAATATATTTGTCCAATGAATACCCGTTTATCATTTGCGTTTCTTCGTGGTGTAGCAATTTTAATGGCCAGTAGTGTATACAGCGCTGGCATATCTATAAAAAGTTTTTGAGAATTTTGACTGGAATACTGTATAAGGAATTTTGCAATTATTAAGGATAAATTATAGGGAGCCAAAATTTATCTAGTATTCGAATAGAAACCAGACTGCCATTATAAGAATCGAAGAGTGGTAAAGGAAGAAACTGAGAAAGAATTGTATTATTATGTCCGCCTCGTTATTAAGTACGTACACTGCGCGGAAATTAAAGGGAACTAAACGGAAATTTTGGGAAGGAAATGAAGTTCAGAGAAGATAAATATAAGCTTTGAGATTTGCTGATGATACTATAATTCTGTGAATGGCGGCAAAGGACTTAGAGGATCAGTTGAATGTAAAAGATAATGACTTTAAAAAAGATTATAAGCCGAACATAAATAAAACTCGACACTGCCGGTAGTGGACATGAGCACTTGCAATCGGTACAATAGTTATGTTTATGTTTGTACACAATACTTTTACATTTGTACTGTCAGTGGGTGGTGATCTTCACGGTAGTGTGAAGGTATTGCTGTAGCTCTTAGCGCACGGAAGATATATCGAGAGCGTTGGTCCCCGTTTTTGAGACAAGTGATTAATTTTTGTGCTTTACTTCGGTTATCTGTGTTATATATTGAATGACACCTACCAAAGCTTTCCTGAAAATTTCAGCATGAATAGATGTTACTGCGTGTTTGTCGTGCAGTACCGGTCACCATATTGTCTTTCAGTGTCTGCCAGAAGTAATTTTAATTTTTAAATTATATTTTCTTCTTCTTACTTCTTTTCATATTCAAATGGCGGAGAAAGAGAAAAAAGTAAGAGGAAAATGGAGCGAAGAGTGCGTGTAAATGGCTGTGAGCAAGGTTCTGTTTAACAAAATGACCACTTGGAAAACAGCTGAAGCGTTGTTAACAGTTAGCAAACAAAAAGATCGCCACCGAAGAGGAGGGATTAAAAACAGAAAAAATACAGTCTGGAAAGGCGTTGAAGGAAGCTGAACTTAAGTCGGATGTCGCAAAATAAAATAAGCACTCAGTGGGTGGCTATGGAGAGCCAATTACAAAGTGGAGAAGAAAACTGGAATCTGCTGTAAATAATGGGTCTACGGAAGGCTAGTTGAGAAGGTAATGCACATGCTGGATGTTGGAATGAGAAGAATATTTTGTATTTTATTTGCTGTCTCTGCAAACTGCACCGGAGAACTCAGTTAAAATAATAACGATAAGATCCCATGCTTATGTGTTCTATTATTGTTCACTAAGTATCAGTGCGTCCTATCATTAACAACCGATATTACCACGGAAAAGACAATGACCGATACTGCAAAACACTTTCTACAAGCCTTGTAGCTGTAGCTCTTATTTTCTATTTAGTTCAGTACTATAAATAAAAAAATCATTGCACTATAATATTCACAGAGAACGTCTTGAGGTAAAGAATAAAAAAATAGCACTCCGTCGTCAGGCCACGAGAGGCCTACCGGGGCCATCCGACCGCCGTGTCATCCTCGGTGGAGGATGCGGATAGGAGGGGTGTGGGGTCAGCCGCTACTATTCGGTCGAGTAGCTCCTCAATTGGCATCACGGGGCTGAGTGCACCCCGAAGAACGGCAACAGCGCACGGCGGCCTGGATGGTCACCCATCCAAGGGCCGACCACGCTCGACAGCGCTTAACTTCGGTGATCTCACGGAACTGGTGTATCCACTGCTGCAAGGCCGTTGCTGAGGTAAATAATAGGGTATTAATATTTCGATTAACCACCACAGTTACATGGTAAAGGCAAGAAACTTAAGCCGACTGATATTGCACGACTCTCTCCTAAAGTAAGTTCCACAGCAACTAAAACCACAATAAGAATGACAAACACAATAGAACTCTCGGAGAAGAAGATGCGTTATGTGTCGTGTACAGTATAGTGCAACATGCAATGTGAGGAACCCCTCTAGCTCTTTTTCGTCAAGTAAGCGCCTTTGTTTTCTCTTAGACTTACTATGAAAGCACTGGAAACACTCGTTCGGACCGCATATTAGTCGGAAACCCCCTGTTCTCACCAGTTTATCCGATTCGCTGACCGCTTCTCTACATTTCCTAGTGTTTATCCCGTCGTGTTGGTTCGTTGTATTCATGATTTGTCAAATTCATGTTATCTGAGCTTTGTGTTCCAATAGCCTTCTCGTCGCCATAGTCGTTTGATATGGGGAGTTGTGCGCTCCACCTGTCTGCGAATCGTATAAACTTTGTTCTGCGTGGTATCCTATTTTGACGTTGTGTATCGTAATTTATGATGCGGAGTTTGGGCAGCAACTCAGCGTTTGCCACAAATGAACATGGAAAACGGCCAAACTATCGCCGGAAGACAGTTGCACCCTTCTGTTTTTACTCCCTCCCCCTGAAAATTACATTTTACCCCTTAAGGCGTATTTACCGATAGGTTGGGAATCACAGGACTGGAAAGACGGCTAAAACTACTGCGACAGATCAGTTAATAATGGTTGTCTGTAATCCGTACTTTGAATACCAGTTGTGAGGAGCCTGATGCGTATTTGATTTAAATTTCTTTAAGTAACACGTTGGCCGTTACAGTAGTTACACCACAAAGGCGGCAGGCAACATGCGTCATTGGCATAAATGTTACTACGTGCTTGGATCTGCCTATGACACACAAGTAGACAGGAGTATCTGTATGTAAGGAAAGATTATGCAGCAGGTTCCTTGTTCAGAGACTGGATTTGTATGAAGATCGCGTTATGCCTCGCTTAAGAAGGAGAAACGTCTGCCAACAAATATCGGAACAATAGCAGCATCGTGGTCTATCGAGACTACAATTTGGAGTGCCGTCATATTGCTCCTCACTGTGGTTGGGGTCCCACGACAGTCGTGCGCATATGGAACTGATGTGTTCGTGAGGGCCGTACTCAACGTTATGCAGGATCTCAATGGCCGCAGGCGACTAGCGCCTGAGATTACAACCAAATCAATTGCTTGGCTGTGCATTGTCTTACAATCACCTCAAGAAAGGGGCTTGTTTACCGCAAGGCAGTTATCTTACCTGGACGACGCAACTGGATCTGACGCTCTACGAACTGTCATCTTGACGATCACTGTTGCGGGCTTCCTCGACATGGCATTAGAGAGAGTCGTGCCAACAATTGTGAGGCCAATCATTACAACCGACAGAAGGGAGGCAAAAAGTCGTCTTTTAAGATGAGTCTGAGTTCTTCATGCACAGTAACGATGGACGTTTCCGTATGTAGAGGGCCCAAGGAGATAGAACTTCGTTTGATTCATTATGTTATCACTGTCGTGAGGCTGCAATACCTGAACCAAAGGGAGGAGCGCGCAAACAAATGCCGAACCGCCTAAACATATCTGTACGTGCAACATGAATGTTGTCAGACATAAGTGATATAAAAATATAGAATCTGGCATACTAGACTTACTTTCATTCCATAACGTCACACTTTTTTTTTTTTTTGCCAGTTCGTGAAGCCAAGTTGGGTCCAAAGATGTGTTATAAGAAGTATCTGTAGTGAGAATTCAAGAACATCCTGCAGAGGCCTGTTTACGGAACTAGGGATACTAACTGCTGCTTCTCAAAATATTTATTCCTTAATGAAATATAGTTGTTAAAAATGTGTCTCTTTTCCAACCCAACAACTGGTTCATGCAGTCGATACAAAACATAAGAATAATCGTCACAAAGACTTAATTTAAAGTCTCTTATTTTGGTCCAGAAAGGCTTTCAATATTCAGAAACAAACAGTTTCAATAACTTGCCAGCAGCCATAAACAGTTTCACTGCTAATAAAGTTCAGTTTAAGAGGAGCCTAAAGGATTAGTTGATGACCAACTCTATCTACACCACTGATGAATTTCTTAGTGTAACCAGCTGATGATTGTATGTTATTAATAATATGAGATAGTGAAAATATTGCGTACAATCTAATTTCTGTACAAATTCAGCGCAGTAATGCGATCAATGTAAATTATTTTTCCATTTGAAGACGTGTGCCTACGATAGGCATAGAATTACCATATCATATCAGTGTATTCAACTTTTACATGTTTTGTGACAAATTATTATTTTAACTTTAAGATTTCTTTTATTTACTACACATCCATAAGAACCACTTGACTTCGGATATGTGGTAGATACATTTGCATATTCGTTTGCTTTGTAAATATTTACACTGAGGTGACAGAAGTCATGGAATAGGGATTTGCACACATACAGATGGCGGTAGTATCACGTACACACGGTATAAAATGGCAGTGCTTTGGCGTAGCTGTCATTTATACTCAGGTGATGCATGCGAATAGGCTTCCGACGCGATTATGGTCTCACGACGGTGGTTAACATACTTTGAACGCGGAATGGTAGTTGGAGCTAGACGCGTACTACATACGATTTCGGAAACTGTTAGGGACATCAATATTCCGCGATGCACAGTGTCAAGAGTGTGCCGAGAATACCAAATTTCAGGCATTACCTCTCTCCACGACGGCTTTCGCTTAACGACCGAGAGCAGCAGCGTTTCTGTAGAGTTGTCGGTGCTAACAAACAAGCAACAATTCTTGAAATAACCACATAAATCAATGAGGGAGTTACGACGAACGTATCCATTCGGACAGTGCGGCGAAATGGGGCGTTATGCGCTATGGTAGCAGATGACCGATGCGAGCGCCTTTGCTAACAGCACGACATCGCCTGCAGCGCCTCTCCTATGCTCGTGACCATATCGATTGGACCCTAGACGACTGGAAACCCGTGGCCTGGTCAGGTAAGTCCAGATTTCAGTTGGTAACAGCTGGTGGTAGGGTTCGAGCGTGGTATAGATCCCAAGTTGTCAACAAGACACTGTGCAAGCTCGAGGTGGCCCCACAATGATGTGGGCTATGTTTACATGAAATTGTCTGGGTCCTCTGATCCAACTGAACCGACCATTGACTGGAAATGATTATGTTCGGCTTCTTGGAGACCATTTGCATCCATTTATGGAGCTCATTTATATAGACGATAACGCGCCGTCTCTTAGGTCACAGTTGTTCACGACTGATTTGAAGAACATTCTGAACAATTTGAGCGAATGATTTGTCCATCCAAATCGCCCGACATAAATCCCATTGAACATTTATGGGACATGATCGTGAGGTCAGTTAATGCACAAAATTCTACACCGGCGAACTTTTGCATTTATAGACGGCTATAGAGGGAGCAGGGCTCAATATTTCTGCAGGGTCTTCCAACGTCTTTTTGAGTTCCTGCATTACCCCGGACGAAAGGAGCCCCGATACAATATTAGGAGATATCCCATGACTTTGGTCTCCTAAGTGTATTGGGTGTTCTTGTCTTTCTGACATGATCTACATTGCTAAAGGATCTCCTCACTATCGATCCAATGAAACGAGAAACACATCTAATCTAACCTGAACTGTGGGATGTCACTACGTACACAACTTGAACATATTCGATTCGGGTAGCCGGTAATTTCGATAGAAGCCATTACATTTCTGACGTGATAAGGCCACTGGCTGTACCTTCGGTGTCTCAGTGACGTAACCTTTCAGTATGATAAGCTCGACAACATGTTGCCCGTGCTGTCCTGACCTACCAAAATACAGGGGACGGTCGTCTGTTATGCTGGCTAGAATGTCCTCCACATCTGTCACATATTAAAAACAGCTGGACATGGGTTGCTGGGAGACTGGCAGTCCATCACTTGCCATACATTACGACTGATGAAGTATGTGGATCCACAAGTGGGAGGGTAAAAGATTTACTTTATTCTCACATCGATACCAGCACATCTTGACTTTTTAATGACCTGTCAGACGATGTCAATAGTAACATGAAACTTGCCACGAATTACTCAATTATCTCTAATGTAGTGTTGACAAGAAAAAGGGAAGTGTCAACTAGAATCAATAACATTTTTCTTTTTTCGGGTCATCAGTCTTCTGACTATTTTGATGCGACCCACCACGAATTCCTCTCCTGTGACAACCTCTTCCTCTCAGAGCAGCACTTGCAACCTACGTCCTATTCCAATCTCTGTCTTCATCTAGAGTTTTTGCCCCCTACAGCTCCCTCTAGTACCATGGAAGTCATTCCCCGATGTCTTAACAGATGTCCTATCATCGTGTCCCTTCTCCTTGTCAGTGTTTACCACATATTACTTTCCTCTCCAATTCTGCGCAGAACCCCTTAATTCCTTACCTTATCAGTCCACCCAATTTTCAACATTCGTGTGTAGCACAATATCTCAAATGCTACAATTCTCTTCTGTTTCGCTTTTCCCACAGCCCATGTTTCACAACCATACAACACTGTGCTCCATACGTATATTCTAAGAAATTTCAACTTCAAATTAAGGCCTGTGTTTGATACTAGTAGATTTCTCTAGGCGAGGATTGTCCTTTTGGCCAGCACTAGTCTGCTTTTGATGTTCTCCTTGCCCCGTCTGCCATTGGTTATACTGCTGCCTAGGTAGTAGAATTCGTTACCTTCATCTACTTCGGGACCATCAATCCCCATGTTAAGTTTCTCGCTTTTCTCATTTCTGCTACTTCTCATTACTTCCGTCTTTCTTCGATTTACTCTCAGTCCATATTCTGTACTCATTAGACTGTTCATTCCATTCAGCAGAAGATGTAATTCTTCCTCACTTTCGCTCAGGATAACATTGTCATCAGCGAATCTTATCATTGATACCCTCTCACTTTCAATTTAATTCCACTCCTGAATCTTCTTTTATTTCCATCTTTGTTTCTTCGATGTACAGACTGAACAGTACGGGTAAAAGACTACATTCCTGTCTTACACCGTTTTTCATCCGAGGACTTCTTTCTTGGCCGTCCCTTTTGGCTCTTTTACATATTGTCTAAACGCTTCTTCCAGGTCAATAAAGCCTACGAATGTGTCTTGATTTTTCTTTAGTCTTCCTTCCATTATCAACTGCAACTTCAGAATTGCCTCTCTCGTGCCTTTCCTGAAGCCTAACTGTCATCTAACACATCCTGAATCGGCCGGCCGAAGTGGCCGTGCGGTTAAAGGCGCTGCAGTCTGGAGCCGCAAGACCGCTACGGTCGCAGGTTCAAATCCTGCCTCGGGCATGGATGTTTGTGATGTCCTTAGGTTAGTTAGGTTTAAGTAGTTCTAAGTTCTAGGGGACTAATGACCTCAGCAGTTGAGTCCCATAGTGCTCAGAGCCATTTGAACATCCTGAATTTTCTTTTCCATTATTCTGTATATTATTCTTGTCAGCAACTTGGATGCATGAGCTGTTAAGCTGACTGTTCCGTAATTCTCGCATTTGTCAGCTCTTGCAGTCTTCGGAATTGTGTGGATATTTTTCCGAAAATCAAATGGTATGCCGCCAGACTCATACATTCCACACACAAATGTGAGTAATCGTCTTTTTGCCACTTCTCCCAATGATTTTAGAAATTCTGATGAAATATTATCTATCTCTTCTGCTTTACTTGATCTTAAGTCCTCCGAAGCTCTTAAATTCTGATTATAACGCTGGATCCCCTATCTCTTCGAAAGCCACTCGAGTTTCTATTACATCAGAGAGGTCTTCCCCTCATAGAGTCTTTCAATTTACTCTTTCCACCTATCCGCTCCCACCTCTGTGTTTCACAGTGGAATTCCCGTTGCGCTTTTTATGTTACCATCCTTTTCATTTCACGGAAGGTCGCTTTGACTTTCCTACATGCCGAGTCAGGCGACAATCATTTTTTTTTTTCGATTTCTTAATATTTTTCATGCAGCCATTTTGTCTTAGTTTCACTGCACTTCCTCAGCGACTAATATTTCTGTATTCCTGAATGTTTTTGTACTTCCTTCTTTCATCGATCAACTGAAGTATTTCTTCTGTTACCCATGGTTTCTCCTTTACCTATTCTATGATTGTACTTTTTAGAGATTTCCATTCCTCTTGAACTGTACTGCTTACTGAGCTATTCCTCGTTGCTGTATCTACAGTCTTAGAGAAAGTCAAGCGTATCTAGTCATTCCTTAGCACTTCGGTATCACTTCTTCGAATATTGATTCTGCCTGACTAATCTATTAAACTTCAGCCTACTCTTCATCACCACTACACTGCCATCTGAATCTATATTTGCTCCTGGGTAGGCCTTAGAATCCAGTATTTGATTTCAGAATCTCTATATGACCACGATGTAATCTAACTGAAATCTTCCCGTATCACTCGGTCTTTTACAGGTGTACCCCCGCCTCTTGTGATTCTTGAACAGAGCATTCGCTATTACTAGCTGAAATTTATTTCAGAACTCAATTTTTATCCACTCTCATTCCTTGTCCCAAGTCCAAATTCTTCTGTAACCTTTTCTTCTACTCCTTCTCCTACAACTGCATTCCAGTTCTCCCCGTGGCTATTACATTTTCATCTCCTTTTGCGTACTGTTTTACCCTTACAATGTCCTCAGATACTTCCTCTCTCTTCATTTGCAGCTTACGACGTCGGCATGTCATTTCATACTAGGCTGGAAAATAGTCCTCAATGTGCGTAAATACAGCGTTGCCACGTTGTCTGCAATTGACATAGCGGTTAATGCGTGCCACCTGTCGTCGAAATACCGTGATGACATTCGCCCTGTTTGCAAAGCGCCTCCAACTCAGTAGCTTGTCCAGTTGTGGGACGAGGCCTAAGTGTAGGGTGGGTGGGGGAGGATCCATCTTGTAGCACGGCCAACCTCACACTGAATGTTTCAGACGCTAGTGCCGAGCCATCCTTGCATGCGGTTGCAATCTGTCGACTGATTTCGGTAAGCTTACCGCGGGTTTTCGGGTGTATTTAGTGCAGTGACGGTGGTACACACGTTCGCACTATGTACGGTAGATGCCATGACTTGTGAAATGACACTCGTATAAGGCGCAGACAAATAAAAACGAGGCGGATGGAAATAAGTAAGTAAAATGTTTATTATTTCAAAAGTAATCGGCGTAACTGTCAGTACATTTATCCCTCAGTGAGACATTTTCCCACGAAGGCGTTGACCGTCTGGTCAACGCCTTCGTGGGAAAATGTTTGCGGTTGTCTACAGAAACTTGATTTTACCCAGGTATGCACCTCTTCATGGGAAGGCTCACATGTTGCCAGACGTTCCGCTTGGAAGTCCTTGCACATCATCCATACAACCATGATCGGCCCCCATGCGATTTCTGAAGAAATTCGAGGCCATCGATTTCCTTCGGGTGAACACCCTGGTACAATCACATTTTTCTATCAAGGCACTGACCGTTTTGTTTCACAGGAAGACTTATTGTGATTGCTTTTGAAATAATAAACATACTTACTTTTTCCATCTGTATCGTTTTCGTTTGAGTGCACTTCGTATATAGGACGAAGAGGGTGTATACAAAGAAGGACGTTGTGTATGGTGACACTTTGGTTTACTTACGGGAGTGCAAGGCGGAAATGTTAAGAATCCTGAACTGGTAGACACTTGCATATAGAGAAAGCCTATACGCAAGCCTCTTAGGTACGGCTACCGTAGGGACTGTGAAGACAAGATTAGACTAATTACACAATGAGCAGAGGCAGTTTAAGCACTTGATCTTTCCGCGCTCCGCACACGAATGAACCGGAAAGAAGCCTTAATGTTACGTAGTACAAAGGTATTGTATGCTGGGGCTCATGCCTTCCCGCATTACGGGCTAGTCGGCCGAGCTGCTTACGCGCCATACGTCAAGCACATAATAACAACATGTTTACGGACAGACTTGAGGAAGGCACAACTCGGTAAGGAGCACCATGGGCGCCATAGGCGGCGCCAAAATCACCGCACTACTTCCTGGCGACCGCCACCTGTATGATAAGAGAGCAGCAGAAACAACCCTCCGCTCAGCCTGTGTTTGGGAGACTACATGGCTCCAAACCAGCCAGTTGTGGTTGCACGGCCAGTTGAATTGTGACTCCAATGAAGTGAAGTAGTCAACAGCTACCTCTGAGTTCACGATTGGTTATCCTCGACTGGCCTAGCTGTAGTCATCAGGGAATTGCAGATTTCTTTATGGGGTTGGGAGGGGTCGTGAGGGGGGTGCGAGGAGGGGGGCGGGGAGCGGGGAAGAACGAGTGCTGAAACTGCCGTTGCTCACGGTGTAATTAGTATAATCTTGTCTTCACAATCCTCACGTTAGCCATACATGAGGGGCTGCAGTATTTCTCTAGATTTCTAACGTATTGTATTGTATTGTACTGTATGTTAACCGGGTGCCTAGAAACGACGGAGAGGGTGTAAGAGGTCCATGACTAAGGAATTTATTGTTAGCGCACTCGAGCAGATGTAATTTCGATGGATTGCTCACGCGCTGCCTGCGATATGTAAGCTATAAGAGAAGCAGAGAGCAGAACCAGAGAGCAGTGTTGACAGCAGTAGTAACTGTGTGGCAGTAGGAGTAAGTAGTAGCTAGCAGTCTGGTGTATGGAGTTGGCTGGGCCGGTCGTGGGGAGCGATGGCGGTGCCCGAGCGATGTAGTATAAGGTAAAAGCAGCCTCTCGTATATGTACTATTGTTATATCAGGTCCCATGTAAATGTTTTAAAAAATCTCTTAATAATAATCTTTCTTATAAAAATTAACTTTTGACAATCATTAATCTCAATTTAAAGAATTTACTATTTTCTCCAATCCATGGCCATCCCGATTATTGTAAAAAAAAAATCAGTTGTTTCCTTTTATACATGAAAAATCTATCGGCCAGCATTGCGCTGGGCTGTGCCAGAAAAATTTCTTATAGCAGCAGATATATATGCGTTATCCGGCGACCTTACTGAGGTAAGAATTTTCAACTTATTCAGAATGATCTTTCAGGGCCATGGCGCAGCACTGCTGACGTCCAAAATTTACCAGTTTATATTCACAGTCAATTATTGAAAGGTTATAAATGAGTCACATTTTTTATTGGGAGGTTATTCACGTTATGATTGCGAGGTTACGGAATAATAAACTGTTGGGTAGTTACGCTGAATGTGAATGATATAATTAAACATTTTTTACTGTTGGGAGGTTGCAGTCGCAGTCGCAATGGTCCACAACCCCATGACGACTACTGCAGTCCACTTCACCCCTCCGATCCCTCACACCGAACCACTGTTTCAGGGTTATTGTGCGGTTCGGCCCCCGGTGGACCCCCTAGGGAACGTCTAACACCAGTAGAGTTTAACCCCTGTGTTTGCGTGGCAGAGTAACGGTGGTATACGGATATGTGGAGAATTTGTTTGCGCAGCAATCGCTGACATAGTGTAGCTGAGGCGGAATAGGAGGAACCAGCCTGCATTCGCCGAGGAAGATGGAAAACCGCCAACCATACACAGACTGGCCGGTTCACCGGACCTCGACACAAGTCCGTCGGACGAATTCGCGCCAGCGACCAGGCCCTCCTTCCCGCTCCGGAAAGCCGTGTGTTAGACCGCACGGCTAACCGGGAGCGCAGTTTTCTCGTAGTATGCTTACGCCAGAAAGCTGACTAGCCTGAGCTAGCCTCTGAATCTGGAACGTGTGATTTTCCAGTTTTGACTTTGCTCCCTTGTTGCAATTGTGTCATTTACGCGGAGGCTCCGCTTATGACTTGAATTGTATACAATATGCCTTGAATAAATGTGGTGACTTTTATTAACACTGTCATTTGTAGTCACGTAGCCATTTTGGAGACACTAACATTTATTTGACGTGCAGCGCGGCACTCTGTGACTGATTTTTTTTGGTCATCAGTCTACTGACTGGTTTGATGCGGCCCGCCACGAATTCCTTTCCTGTGCTAACCTCTTCATCTCAGAGTAGCACTTGCAACCTACGTCCTCAATTATTTGCTTGACGTATTCCAATCTCTATCTTCCTCTACAGTTTTTGCCCTCTACAGCTCCCTCTAGTACCATGGAAGTCATTCCCTCATGTCTTAGCAGATGTCCTATCATCCTGTCCCTTATCAGTGTTTTCCACATATTCCTTTCCTTTCCGATTCTGCGTAGAACCTCATCATTCCTTATCTTATTAGACCACCTAATTTTCAACATTCGTCTATAGCACCACATCTCAAATGCTTCGATTCTCTTCTGTTCCGGTTTTCCCACAGTCCATGTTTCACTACCATACAATGCTGTACTCCAGACGTACATCCTCAGAAATTTCGTCCTCAAATTAAGGCCGGTATTTGATATTAGTAGACTTCTCTTGGCCAGAAATGCCTTTTTTGCCATAGCGAGTCTGCTTTTGATGTCCTCTTTGCTTCGTCCGTCATTGGTTATTTTACTGCCTAGGTAGCAGAATTCCTTAACTTCATTGACTTCGTGACCATAAATCCTGATGTTAAGTTTCTCGCTGTTCTCATTTCTACTACTTCTCATTACCTTCGTCTTTCTCCGATTTACTCTCAAACCATACTGTGTACTCATTAGACTGTTCATTCCGTTCAGCAGATCATTTAATTCTTCTTCACTTTCACTCAGGATAGCAATATCTTCAGCGAATCGAATCATTGGTATCCTTTCACCTTGTATTTTAATTACACTCCTGAATCTTTCTTTTATTTCCATCATTGCTTCCTCGATGTACAGATTGAAGAGTAGGGGCGAAAGGCTACAGCCCTGTCTTACACCCTTCTTAATATGAGCACTTCGTTCTTGATCGTCCACTATTATTATTCCCTCTTGGTTGTTGTACATATTGTATATGACCCGTCTCTCCCTATAGCTTACCCCTACTTTTTTCAGAATCTCGAACAGCTTGCACCATTTTATATTGTCGAACGCGTTTTCCAGGTCGACAAATCCTATGAAAGTGTCTTGATTTTTCTTTAGCCTTGCTTCCATTATTAGCCGTAACGTCAGAATTGCCTCTCTCGTCCCTTTACTTTTCCTAAAGCCAAACTGATCGTCACCTAGCGCATTCTCAATTTTCTTTTCCATTCTTCTGTATATTATTCTTGTAAGCAGCTTCGATGCATGAGCTGTTAAGTTGATTGTGCGATAATTCTCGCACTTGTCAGCTCTTGCTATCCTCAGAATTGTGTGGATGATGCTTTTCCGAAAGTCAGATGGTATATCGCCAGACTCATATATTCTACACACCAACGTGAATAGTCGTTTTGTTGCCACTTCCCCCCAATGACATATCACCACAAAATCGCGACGAGGAGGTTTGAAAATGAGTGATAAATTATATTTCCACTGTGTCTAATTCATGTAGTGCATATTTATGAACTATTCTGAGTGAAATATGTAGTTGCGCCTGAGCCCTGTAGCGTGGTCGATACATTGCGCCCAATGAGTTGTACACTGCCTTTGCTCATAAGAGGATCTTTGGTTGGCGGACTCCGGGAAGAAGGGACGAGTTTTGTGTGGCGACGGAAGTCAAAGCTGCACGGTCAGTGCGAGCAACCGTGCAAGGGCCAGTGTACTTGTTTCTTCGGGGGACGGCGCAGACATTTTTCTAATGGAGGACTGAGAGCGGTTCTTGCGGAACGTAGCTGGGTGGTTGTGGTCGCGGCGTGGCTGCCGGTGCTAGTGCTGTGCCGGCCTGCATTAGGCCTGTGTCTCCCTTGAGTTCCCTGACAGGGAACAAAGCCCCGAAATTCCTGCCACATACTCCACGATGAGCATCGTTTGTGAGAATTCTCGAAAACACTGTGTCTCTCTTCTGCAGCTTGTTGTGTTGGAGCGGCTTGGTGCCCGCCTCCCTGCGTGGTTTGAAGTTAGCAGTCATACGACTGCACGGTGATCTGTTGGTTCTCTGCTAAACGAAGCACCAATACGTGCTCAGCTCGCTCCCTGTTAGAGATAGTTTCTCTTCAGAATCGTTCACATAGCTACGGTTAAGGTGCCTGGTGGCTTGGCCGGCCGGGGTGGCCGAGCGGTTCTAGGCGCTACAGTCTGGAACCGCGCGACCGCTACGGTCGCAGGTTCGAATCCTGCCTCGGGCATGGGTGTGTGTGATGTCCTTAGGTTAGTTAGGTTTAGGTAGTTCTCAGTTCTAGGGGACTGATGACCTTAGCAGTTAAGTCCCATAGTGCTCAGAGCCATTTGAACTAACCTGGTAGCTTGTGAAGCTATTTTCTGACGTCTGCTTCTACATTTGTTAAGGTGGTTATAATACGTTCAATGCTTTAATAATTATCGAAATTTGTCGCTCTCGCGTTTGTATTTGCCTTGAGTGTGGTATTGCTGAGGCGCGCCAAAGGTTTATTGTTGCGACCTTGCGTAGTGTAACAGAGCTATGCTATGTGCGTTGTAGTTACTTCACTACTTTCCTTGTCTCATGCGGGTCGAGAACTGGTACCTGATGTCAACCTCTGAGCCTATTGTGCCTTAAAGTCTGTTGGTTCTAATGAAAAAAGACATTTATGCTTTTTGTTCCTTGAACGCAAATTTATGCTTGTACCTTGCAACGCGTTATTAAATGGTTTTGATGTTACATAAATTGTTTATTAGGATTTACTAGTAACAAGCGGCGTTCAATAAGCTTCCCAGCCGTTCCTCTAGGATCCGATTGTTGGTGTCCTTTTCTTGATATACCTCTTTTATCGTGTCAGTTCGCACCACTTCTTTGATTGCTTTCACCTTCCAGTATGGCAATCGGATATGCCAGCGCAAGACCTACTCTTGCTGCACAACATTCAAAAAATGGTTCAAATGGCGCCGAGCACTATGGGACCTAACATCTGTGGTCATCAGTCCCCTAGAACTTAGAACTACTTAAACCTAACTAACCTAAGGACATCACACACATCCATGCCCGAGGCAGGATTCGAACCTGCGACCATAGCGGTCACGCGGTTCCAGACTGAAGCGCTACAACATTCAAAAGACACACCATACTGAAGTTAGTGAGAATACCGCCACCTCCGTTTCTTAGTTCTGATAAGAAGTTGAAGCCGTGGCAGAACTAGATTACCCGGCTGGAACAGCATTTCGTGCCCCGTAGCGTTAGAGGTGACATGCAACAGATAGCTTTTTGCTTGCATATTGTGGTGCAGGTGTATGTAGACTTTTTCGGCATCTTAAATCGGAGGTAACTCCTCGTGGACTAACGTAGTTTCAGTTGAAAGACAGGTTAGCAGATTACTATGATTCGCATATACATGAAGCGACTACCAGAAACAAATGTTACTATTGCCATAATAGGAGTAGACAAAGTTACCGCAAGTGGAGGGTACAGGGATTGAAGCGTGACAGTAAATTACAGTGTCTCAATGACAAGTGTAAGCAATCATTAGTGGTCGAAATGATCGTAGCACATTCACCGGGCGAGTTTCTGGGAAACAATTTATTGAAGACGAACAGTCCCTCGTTAGATGCTTGTCTACCACTCGTCCGTGCTTTTGAACAAGCAGTGCCGCGGTACTGCAGGATTCCTCGTTCGTAATCCCGACTAGTACACAACACACGAGTACAGAGAGCTCTCGTCTCGTCGGTGCACACGACAGGCTGCGTGCGTGCACCCGCTCTCAGGACATTGTAGGTAAAGAAGTTCCCACTATGTTACACTCTTGTCTTAATTGTTTTATTATTCATCAGTTCTAGAATTGTTAGTTTCTAAGGGCAAGTGTTTTTCTTGTCACAAGAAAGGCCACTAGACAGGAGCGTATAAATCTGCACATCGGATGAAACTGAATGGCAGACGTCTTAGTGACGACAATTCGGAAAAGAGCAAGATTTGGCAGTTTCAGTTTACGACGATTTTAAAGTCAACGCAGCTTTACCACGCTCCACAAAAAATTTAAATTTAGATAAAAATTATTCCATTACCTTGTAGCAGGGTGTTCAAAAATGGTTCAAAGGGCTCTGAGCACTATGGGACTTAACATCTGAGGTCATCAGTCCCCTAGAACTTAGAACTACGTAAACCTAAGGACATCACACACATCCATGCCCGAGGCAGGATTCGAACCTGCGACCGTAGCGGTCGCGCGGTTCCATACTGAAGCGCCTAGAACCGCTCGGCTACACCGGTCGGCAGGGGGTGTTACAGCAAACAGTTTCGAATTATTCTAGGATAAAAATCGTCTTGTTTGCAAAGTTATTTAACTCAATGACGCGTTTCAACCTTCTGGAGGATCATCAGACTGTCTATAAAAATAAGAAACCAGTCAGTTAGTAATTTTTAATTTGTTTCTTTTGTTTTTTATGAAATTAAGTAAGTTTCAAAGAGGAGACTTATAAATGACCTTATTTTATTGTAGTTGACTTTACCTGTCTTTATATTGTGTTACTGATATTTTTATGATATTGATTAGAAATATGTCTTTGTCAATGGTTTGCAATGCTTACGACTACCTTGTTCCTGATTCTGTGATGTTGAGGTTGTTGGTTTTGCATTGCAGTTTTAACGACAAATTTTGAGTTACTACACTCCTGGAAATGGAAAAAAGAACACATTGACACCGGTGTGTCAGACCCACCATACTTGCTCCGGACACTGCGAGAGGGCTGTACAAGCAATGATCACACGCACGGCACAGCGGACACACCAGGAACCGCGGTGTTGGCCGTCGAATGGCGCTAGCTGCGCAGCATTTGTGCACCGCCGCCGTCAGTGTCAGCCAGTTTGCCGTGGCATACGGAGCTCCATCGCAGTCTTTAACACTGGTAGCATGCCGCGACAGCGTGGACGTGAACCGTATGTGCAGTTGACGGACTTTGAGCGAGGGCGTATAGTGGGCATGCGGGAGGCCGGGTGGACGTACCGCCGAATTGCTCAACACGTGGGGCGTGAGGTCTCCACAGTACATCGATGTTGTCGCCAGTGGTCGGCGGAAGGTGCACGTGCCCGTCGACATGGGACCGGACCGCAGCGACGCACGGATGCACGCCAAGACCGTAGGATCCTACGCAGTGCCGTAGGGGACCGCACCGCCACTTCCCAGCAAATTAGGGACACTGTTGCTCCTGGGCGAGGACCATTCGCAACCGTCTCCATGAAGCTGGGCTACGGTCCCGCACACCGTTAGGCCGTCTTCCGCTCACGCCCCAACATCGTGCAGCCCGCCTCCAGTGGTGTCGCGACAGGCGTGAATGGAGGGACGAATGGAGACGTGTCGTCTTCAGCGATGAGAGTCGCTTCTGCCTTGGTGCCAATGATGGTCGTATGCGTGTTTGGCGCCGTGCAGGTGAGCGCCACAATCAGGACTGCATATGACCGAGGCACACAGGGCCAACACCCGGCATCATGGTGTGGGGAGCGATCTCCTACACTGGCCGTACACCACTGGTGATCGTCGAGGGGACACTGAATAGTGCACGGTACATCCAAACCGTCATCGAACCCATCGTTCTACCATTCCTAGACCGGCAAGGGAACTTGCTGTTCCAACAGGACAATGCACGTCCGCATGTATCCCGTGCCACCCAACGTGCTCTAGAAGGTGTAAGTCAACTACCCTGGCCAGCAAGATCTCCAGATCTGTCCCCCATTGAGCATGTTTGGGACTGGATGAAGCGTCGTCTCACGCGGTCTGCACGTCCAGCACGAACGCTGGTCCAACTGAGGCGCCAGGTGGAAATGGCATGGCAAGCCGTTCCACAGGACTACATCCAGCATCTCTACGATCGTCTCCATGGGAGAATAGCAGCCTGCATTGCTGCGAAAGGTGGATATACACTGTACTAGTGCAGACATTGTGCATGCTCTGTTGCCTGTGTCTATGTGCCTGTGGTTCTGTCAGTGTGATCATGTGATGTATCTGACCCCAGGAATGTGTCAATAAAGTTTCCCCTTCCTGGGACAATGAATTCACGGTGTTCTTATTTCAATTTCCAGGAGTGTATTTTATATATTATATACCTGCGTAGACGTGCAAGATAGGACCATGCCCCTCCCTCTATTTGTTACTAACTGATTGGTTCCTTATTTTTTTGCAGCGCGGGATTAGCCGAGCGGTCTAGGCCGCTGTAGTCATGGACTGTGCGGCTGGTCCCGGCGGAGGTTCGAGTCCTCCCTCGAGCATGGGTGTGTGTGTGTTTGTCCTTAGGATAATTTAGGTTAACCAGTGTGTAATCGTAGGGACTGATGACCTTAGCAGTTAAGTCCCATAAGATTTCACACACATTTGAACATTTTTTTCTTATTTTTGTAAACAATCTGGTAATTCCGCAAAATGGTGAAACGCGTCATTAACAATAAATAATTTTGCAACCAAGACTGTTTTTACTCTGGTTTAAATTTAGAAGTGGCAGTCAACGGCACCCCTGTCACTTTCCATTTCGATACATATTCGCAGTCGACGATACTCGTTTTGCAAACTTAGCTACCGTCAGGCCCGTCACAGCTGACTGTTCCGCAGTAAGTTGACCATTCACAATAATGAGTGCATAGCAGTCTGAGGTCAGCTCTGCACCAATGTACATTATGAGGATACTACAGTTCAGAACAGCTGTTAGTGTGAAATCGCAGGATGCTGATAAATCACTAGACATATTCTCAAAATTAGGACTGGAAGTGCACACACAGACAATCAGTTGCAGGCTACAGTACCCCATACGTATTTTACGAACCTCTTACGCAATTTCGCAACTATCTTCGATGGCGAAACAACTCTTGCCAGGAACTGTGAAGCGCATAACACGTCTGAACCGTCAGTAGTACTAAAATTTCGCAAAACGTGAATCGTACCCTTTGTCTAAAGTTTAAACTTCACTTCGAACTCCAATGTGTACAGTACGAAAGATCTACACACCGCAGCTTGCCACAAGAGAGTCAAAGTTCAGCGGAAAGGCTAAATTGTCGACCAATGTCTATTGCTAAGCCAGTCGTCCATGGTGATCCACTAACCATCAGGCATATGCACAAATTCAAACCCTATGACGAGGTGTATGGCTCCGTCTTTCAACATGCAAGCAACAGTGTTCAAAATGTTCAAATGTGTGTGAATTCCTAAGGGACCAAACTGCTTAGGTCATCGGTCCCTAGACTCACACACTACTTAAACTAACTTATGCTAAGAACAACACACACACCCATGCCCGAGGGATGACTCGAACCTCCGGCGGGAGGGGCCGCGCAGTCCGTGACATGGCGCCTCAAACCAGGGGCCACTCCGCGCGGCTAAGCAACAGTGTTTGCTAGTTCGATTCACCAATCTATTAGGTCCTCTCACGTTAGAAGTTCGAACGGACGATCAGGCCTCTTCCAGGAAGCACTTACGCAACGGAGTTTGGTCTCGTACGATATAGCACTTTTCTTTACTGTTCTCCAAGACATCTAGATGAGGCTGCTCTCTCTCCACTAAAAGGGGGTGGGGACTGCATCCTGCAGCTTATGACCTCCCGCATTACAACCCAGTGTGCCGTGCTGCTTACACAGCGGATGTGAACCACATAATAGTAACATACTTAACTTGCAGAAGATGTCACTCGGCGCCAGAGGCGGCGCCAGAATTGCCGCGCTACTTTTTTTTTTATACCGGTCACGTTTTCTGAAAGGGTGTGACACAAGCAAACTTTTGCTCGGCCGGTGTTTGGGAGACTGCAAGACTAAGCCAGCAAATATCAGTTGCAAGGCCAATTAAATTGAGACTCCAGTGAAATAATGTGGTCAGCAGCTACCTCTATCAGTGATTATCCTCGACTTTCAGACCATGACACCAAGTATCCTTCGCGAAATCTTCCAGATTTCTACTCAGGTTTGCGAATATAGTCTGGACGACATACAGCAAGCTGGCTGCCCTGAATTCGACTTTGAATGGGGAAAGTATAACTTATCTAGTTCGGACTTTGCTTCTACTTGATACGTGGTGAATTTGTGCATTTTACTCACAGTCTGTTTATATGACTTTATACTTTACACGACTCGAACTGTTTGTATTGTGCCCTGAACAGATGCGGTAACTTTCACTAATACTGTTATTTGCAGTTACGTAGGCATCTTGGAGAAAGTGAAATCAGTTAAGAGTCCAAAACGCCGCTGTGTAACAACCGTCACAACACATGCAAAGTGTTCTCTACCATGCTCTTCAAATTGTTTGTTGAGAATTAAAGTTTACTTAGGACAAGCAGTGCTACGTCTGTTTTATGTTACACATATCAGTGTATGTTACACGCAAAGTAAAAACTTTCATTTTAAAAAAATGTCAAATCAAACATCTTTCAGCCGTATAAATTTCGAAATTATTATTTTACTGGGCTATCGGTTTCGGCGATATATTGAGACATTTTCCGGCCCCTGACGGACGTGTAAGCAGACTCCCACCTTAGGTCCAGTGAGAACAGGGGCCAACATTCAGTGACAGGCATTCGTAGATTTTTGAGATAGCGGTCATTTCAAACATCACCCGCCAGCTGACTGGACCAGAGGTGGGAACCTCCCTACAGGTCGGTCAGGGAGCCCGAAGATGACGTAATATATCGCCGAAACTGTTAGCCCAATAAAATAACAATTTGGAAATTTAGACGGCTGACATGTGTTTGATTTGACGTTCTGTAACGAACAACCGACGTCCCGCAACCATCTTTGAAAGGATGGACACACGCTCTGTATTGTAAGGTTGCATCATGTTCCTCTTCAAATTTCAATAGGCAGTATCCTGCTAGGATCGAGAACACGTTTCTTCCGGTATTCAGCCAACGGAAGACACAGAAAAATCCTAAAGACGATTCCAGTTGAGAAGTCGAAACGTCGACTACTGAAGTTTTTACTTGACGGCACGAAAGCTTGCATCTTTACATCTGACATTCCTTTCGTCGCTGTTCAATTATTTCCAGAAGAACGGAATAGATCAAGAAAAGCCAACACCAGGGAAGGTCAGATGGGTTCAGGGAAAAAGTAGGAACACGTGAGGCAACATTGACCTTGCTATTTACCTTGGAAGACAGACTAAAAAAGACAAATTTACATTTATAGCGTTTGTAGATTTAGAGAAAGCTTTTGACAATGTTGACTGGAGTATACTCTTTGGAATTCTGAATGCAGCAGTGGGAAAATCCAGGGAGGGAAAAACTTGCACAGAAGCCAGACTGCAGTTACAAGAGTTGAAGGGAAGCAGCAGTTGAGAAGAGAGTGAGACAGTGTACATTGAGCAAACAGTAGAAATAAAGAATAAATTTGGGATGGGAATTAAAGTTCAGGGAGAAGAAACTGAAACACTTACCGATGAAATTGTAATCCTGTCAAAGAAGGCACAGGACTTGGAACAGAAGGTAAACTGAATGGAGCGTGTCTTGTAAAGATGTAAGTTGAACGCTTACAAAAGTAAAGAAAACGTAATGGAATGTAGTCGAATTAAACTAGGCGATGCTGAATGAATTAGATTAGGAAATGGGAAACTAAAAGTAGCAGGTGAGTTCTGATATTTCGTCAGAAATGGAATGGAAGAACTAGCGGGGATATAAAATGCAGACTGGAAATAATAAGAAATCTGTTTCTGAAAAAGAGTAATTTGTTTTCAGCGAATATAAATTTCTAAGGGCGCACTGAAAAGTAATACCTCCGTAGTTTATTATTCTGATATGAACATAGGTTGTAGCCAGCCGCTGTGGCCAAGCGGTTCTAGGCGCTTCAGTCCGGAATAGCGCGGCTGCTACGGTCGCAGGTTCGAATCATTCCTCGGGTATAGATGTTTATGATGCCCTTAGGTTAGTTAGATCTAAGTCTACATCTAAGACTAGGGGACTAATGACCTCAGATGTTAAGTCCCATAGTGCTTAGAGGCATTTGAACCATTTGAACATCGATTGAGATATAACGAGAGGCTCTCAATAAGTAACGCAGCAGATTATTTTCTCGGACAATTTCGGTTGAAAAAAATGCGGAATTTGTTGTGGTACATAGCGGAGTATTTCAGCTTGAGCCCCTGCAGTTTCATGTAGTTCTGAGCGGTAGCGGCGCTTTACGTAGCCTTCAAAATGGCGTCTGTAATGGACGTGTGGTTCCAAGCAGAGAGCTGTTAATTGAGTTTCTTTTGGCGGGAACTAGAGCTTTGCAGACATTCATTGGCGTCTGCAGAACGTCGACGGGAACCTGGCAATGAACAAAAGCACGAAGAATCGTCGGGCGAGGCGTCTTCCATCATCGCAACAAGGTCACGCAAGGCTGTCCGATCTCCCACGTGGCAGCCGGCAGCACCAAGCTGTGACTCCTGCAATGTTGGAACGTGCAGACACTCCCATTAGATATGATAGACGGATCACAAACAAACGCCTCGCTACTCAATTGGACGTCTCTGTTGGTAGCGCTGAGATACTCGTCCACCAGTCGGAGCACTCGGAGGAGTGTACCTGCTGGGTTCCTTGCTGCCTTACAGAAGACTTCCATCTATTTGGCCCAGTGAAGGATATCTCCTGCGGGAAGAGTACGTGGATGATGGGAAGGTTATTGATGCAGCAAGACGTTGGCTCCGACGTCTACCAGTAGAGTGGTAACGTGCGGGCATGCAGGCCCTCCCAGTAAGGTGGCGTAGAGTCGTAGCACTGAACGAGGATTATGCTGAAAAGTAGGGTTTTGTAGCAAAAGTGTGGCAAATACAAGGCTATTACAAATGATTGAAGCGATTTCATAAATTCACTGTAGCTCCATTCATTGATATATGGTCACGACACACTACAGATACGTAGAAAAACTCAAAGTTTTGTTCGGCTGAAGCCGCACTTCAGGTTTCTGCCGCCAGAGATCTCGAGAGCGCAGTGAGACAAATTGGCAACAGGAGCCGAGAAAGCGTATGTCGTGCTTGAAATGCACTCACATCAGTCTGTCATAACAGTGCAACGACACTTCAGGACGAAGTTCAACAAAGATCCACCAACTGCTAACTCCATTCGGCGATGGTATGCGCAGTTTAAAGCTTCTGGATGCCTCTGTAAGGGGAAATCAACGGGTCGGCCTGCAGAGAGCGAAGAAACGGTTAAACGCGTGCGGGCAAGTTTCACGCGTAGCCCGCGGAAGTCGACGAATAAAGCAAGCAGGGAGCTAAACGTACCACAGCCGACGGTTTGGAAAATCTTACGGAAAAGGCTAAAGCAAAAGCCTTACCGTTTACAATTGCTACAAGCCCTGATACCCGATGACAAAGTCAAACGCTTTGAATTTTCGGCGCGGTTGCAACAGCTCATGGAAGAGGATGCGTTCAGTGCGAAACATGTTTTCAGTAATGAAGCAACATTTTTTCTTAATGGTGAAGTGAACATACACAATGTGCGAATCTGAGCGGTAGAGAATCCTCACGCATTCGTGCAGCAAATTCGCAATTCACCAAAGTTAACGTGTTTTGCGCAATCTCACGGTTTAACGTTTACGGCCCCTTTTTCTTCTGCGAAAAAAACGTTACAGGACACGTGTATCTGGACATCCTGGAAAATTGGCTCATGCCACAACTGGAGACCGACAGCGCCGACTTCATCTTTCAACAGGATGGTGCTCCACCGCACATCCATTTTGATGTTCGGCATTTCTTAAACAGGAGATTGGAAAACCGATGGATCGGTCGTGGTGGAGATCATGATCAGCAATTCATGTCATGGCCTCCACGCTCACCCGACTTAACCCCAGGCGATTTCTTTCTGTGGGGTTATGTGAAAGATTCAGTGTTTAAACCTCCTCTACCAAGAAACGTGCCAGAACAGCGAGCTCGCATCAACAATGCTTTCGAACTCATTGATGGGGACATGCTGCGCCGAGTGTGGGAGGAACTTGATTATCGGCTTGATGTCTGCCGAATCACTAAAGGGGCACATATCGAACATTTGTGAATGCCTAAAAAAACTGAGTTTTTGTATGTGTGTGCAAAGCATTGTGAAAATATCTCAAATAACAAAGTTATTGTAGAGCTGTGAAATCGCTTCAATCATTTGTAATAACCCTGTAATATGACGTACTGGACTCCTGAATAAAACCAACCTGTTTCTAGAAAAAATGTGTTGCATTACTTACTGAAGGCCTCTCGTAAATGTCATGCATATTACTCAGTCAATCTCCTTGCTTCTCTGGTGGAAGTTAGAACGCTTTGCCGCTAGAGGCCTCCGAACTGTAGCACGTAACATGACGGTGTATAATGTAACTATGTTGGTGTGTGAGAAACAGAGAGCTATAATCGAGCTATAATCTTACGGAAGAAAACGTGCTTCAAGTTGAATACCATAGTTGAATAACAGCTGTGTATGTCGATGATTGTATCTACATCAGTAATGTGCGACGATAGGTTGTTAGTGCTCGCAGTGAAGGAGGTGCGGGCACCTGCTTCAGCTTGGTGCCATCAGATTTACATCTGTATCCAAAACTTAAAGAACAACTTCGAGGGCCGGCCTCTGTGGCCGACCGGTTCTAGGCGCTTCAGTCTGGAACCGCGTGACAGCTACGGTCGCAGGTTCGAATACTGCCTCGGGTATGGATGTGTATGATGTCCTTAGGTTAGTTAGGTTTAAGTAGTTCTAAGTTCTAGGGGACTCATGACCTCAGATGTTAAGTCCCATAGTGCTCAGAGCCATTTGAACCATTTGAACAACTTCGAGGATTACGCTTTAATAGCGATGAAGCGATTCAAGCAGATAAGAAGTTGTGGCTCCGTCAACTAAGTCAAACATTCTACAGTGACGGTATCGACAAACTGGTCTCTGGTTGGGAGAAACGTGTTCGTTGTCATGGTGACTTTGTTGGGAAATAAATGTATAGACATGAAGATCAAAGATGTAAACTGTCAATAAAGTTTTTTTTATTTAAAAACCTTTAAGAGATTTCTTATAAATATGCGGAGGCATTTCTTTTCAGCACGCCCTAGTGTGTGTTGAAAAGTTTTCTTGTCAAGGTGTTTGTCTGAGATATAGCTTCGTATGGAGTAAAATGTAGGCAATAAACAGTTTAGACCAGAAGAGAATAGAAGTTTTTGAAATGCTGTGTTATAGAAGGATACTGAAGCAAAGACGGGTAGATGGAATAGCTACTCGGAGGAAGTAGATCGTATTGAGGAAAAAATAATTTTATAGTATACCTTAACTTAAAAAAGGGGTCGGTTGATAGGACACATTCTGAATCGCTAAGGAATGTAGCGCCGCTGTTTTGGACACAGGCGAGACAGTTGAGACCGTCGGACCGCTGAATAATCCTCAGATAATGGAGTGATAAGGATGTGGTATGGAGGACTTGGGTTCAGAAAACAGCTTTCACGGTCGTTGTCTGTTTAGCATACCTGGTGTTACTCTTCCTCTTTCAAGTAGCTCCTAGAATGGCTTACCAAGGAAAAATACGTGGAAGTAGCGTGAGTCAAACCTGGGCCCTGCACATGGCAGTCAGCAACGCTGACCACTCAATTACGGAGGTGGACCATTACGGAATAGTCAGTCTAGTAAGGAGCGAAGTATGGGATACCAAAGCTTGAATGCAGTAAGCAGATTCAAATGGATGTGGGTTTCAGTAGTTATGCACAGGTGATAAGGCTTGCATAGTCATAATGAACGGGGGAAGCCTAAAGAGGATAGATCGGTTCAGATACCTCCAATCAGCCGTGGTAAGTAATAGAAATTTTGATTCTGTGGTAGATATCAGAGTGAAAGCTGGATGGGGGAATGAGAAAGGATCTCTGGAAGAATTGCTCATACGCAAAGTCAACATGACATTGGTCTCTTCTCATGATATGTCCGTAACATTGCAATCTTCTGGCCTAAACTGTCTCGGACACTTCAAAAACTCACAGAATTCCTTGCGTTGACTTTTTTATGTTGACCTGGTACACGAACAAGTCATTTGATTGGTCCTTTGGAATTATACTGCAGTCAAATATTGGAGATTAAAACAATGGTTTGAAATGAACACAAGCGTTTGAAAATAACTACCGTTAGGGGTTATATGCAACTGTGACGGAAAAGTAAATAAACAATAAAGGATAATAACTGGCGCAAGACGACACGCAGAACTAGGAAAAGGGGAATAAACTTGCCAGAAAGGACTACCCTATGTAAGGCAGGAAAAGACGAAGGAGAATAAGAGAATGAGAAGATGCTTTCCCAGGATAGACTAGGGTGGAGAGCTGCATCAAATCAGTCATCGGACTGAAGACCACAACAACAGTGTTGATAAAAGAAACTGGAGAGGAATTCTGCATTATGTAAGACAACATTTCGTATTTTTGTTACTCTCCAGACATGTCTCAACACTGTATGTGCTATGTGGAATTTTTGTTTATTTTATTTTCCATATGAGGCTAGTAGTTGTGTGTCATGGTAGCTTTGTGACTACCACACATTCTACAGCTTCTCGTGGTTCTTTGACGTTGGGGTCTTGTTTCCCTTGTTTTTGACGTGTCAGAGCGCTTATTCCATTTGCTGCAGTTTTTTCTTGCGAAAAAAAATGGTTCAAATGGCTCTAAGCACTATGGGACTTAACATCTGGGGTCATCAGTCCCCTAGACCTAGAACTACTTAGACATAACTAACCTGAGGACATCACACACATCCTTACCCGAGGCAGGATTCGAACCTGCGACCACAGCAGCAGCGCGGTGTCGGACTGAAGCGCCTAGAACCGCTCAGCCACAGCGGCCGGGTCTTGCGAAAAACATGTTCCATATGAAAAGTTAATATTTTCAAGAAGAACATCTGCTTATGCTAAAATTGAGGTCGCCTTAACGCCCCATCCACCATGGAGAGGGCTCTAGTTTTTATTTTCAAATGGGAACCCCGTCGTCCATTTTTTGTTGAAGATTCGGATTCTACGCCACAAAATACCTAGGCTTTACCAAAAGAGATTTTTTCCGTTCGTGATAGATGGCACAGTAGTCGACAAAATTCAATGTTTCCAGTTTTTGTAATTAAGGACCGACTCATTTGATTCTGCTTCACATTTTCTATGAAAGTATAATTCTTGTTCTAAACTGTTGATAATGTTAAAAACGTAATTCAGTTTTGCAAATTTTATTGTACAGTAAAAATTTGGCTTCACTCATTTAAATGACAAATAAGCTGCATGTAATGTTTTCTGTTCACTTAGGGGTTGGTTTCGGTTAACCCCACACCGTCGGGATGCTTTACTGACAAATATTACAAAATGCGTGCTTAACAGCAAAAAAAGGTGACAGTAAAAGGAATAAGTGCTTTAACACGTCATAAACATGATAAGCAAGATCACAACAGTCAAAAACCATGACACGCTGTAGAATATATTATAGATACACTATGTGATCAAAAGTATCCGGACGCCTGGCTGAAAAATGACTTACAAGTTCATGGCGCCCTCCTTCGGTAATGCTGGAATTCAGTATGGTGTGGGCCCACCCTTTCGTCTTGATTACAGCTTCCACTCTCGCAGGCATACGTTCAATCAGGGGCTGGAAGGTTTCTTGAGGAATGGCAGCCCATTCTTCACGGAGTGCTGCACTGAGGAGAGGTGAGGCCTGGCACAAAGTCAGCGTTCCAAAACATCCCAAAGGTGTTCTATAGGATTCAGTTCAGGGCTCTGTGCAGGTTAGTCCATTACAGGGATGTTATTGTCGTGTAACGACTCCGCCACAGGCCGTGCATTATGAACAGGTGCTCGATTGTGTTGAAAGATGCAATCGCTATCCTCGAAATGCTCAACAGTGGGAAGCAAGAAGGTGCTGAAAACATCAATGTAGGCCGGTGCTGTGATAGTGCCACGCAAAACAACAAGGGGTGCGAGCCCCCTTCATGAAAAACACGACCACACCATAATGCCACCACCTCCGAATTTTAGTGTTGGCACTACACACGCTGGTAGATGACGTTCACCAGGCATTCGCCATACCCACAGCCTGTCATCGGATCGCTACGTTGTGTACCGAGATTCGTCACTCCACACAACGTTTTTCCACTTTTCCATCGCCCAATGTTTACGCTCCTTACACCAAGCGAAGCGTCGTTTGGCATTTACCGCCGTGATGTGTGGCATATGAGCAGCCGCTCGACCATGAAATCCTAGTTTTCTCACCTCCCGCCTAACTGTCATAGTACTTGCAGTGGATCCTGATGCAGTTTGGATAGATGTCTGCCTATTACACGTTACGACCCTCTTCAGTTGTCGGCGGACTCTGTCAGTCAACAGACGAAGTCGGCCTGTACGCTTTTGTGCTGTAAGTGTCCCTTCACGTTTCCACTTCACTATCACATCGGAAACAGTGGACGGACCTACGGATGTTTAAGAATGTGGAAATCTCGCGTACAGACGTATGACATAAGTGACATCCAATCACCAAGTCCGTCCCATTCTGCTCTCACAATGTCTGATAACTACTGAGGTCGCTGATATGGAGTACCTGGCAGTAGGTGGCAGCATAATGCACCTAATATGAAAAACGTGGATGTGTCCGTGGGATTGTCCGGATACTTTTGATCACATAGTGTATGAAGCTACCAGCATACATAACTAAAAGAGACAGGTGCGGGAAAAAATACATAAATTTACTGGTGACTGCACATACAGTAGTGAAACATGTAATACGAAAACTGTAAAACGGTGCTGCAAGGCATAATTCGTCATTTCGTCTTTTGGAGGTGGTGGGGAGTGGAGCTATGGATTCTTTATTTTTTATTTTTTTTGAGTCATCAGTCTTCTGAATGGTTTGATGCGGCTCGCAACAAATTACCTGTGCCAGTATTTTCATTTCAGGGTAGCACTTGCAATCTACGTCCTCTATTATTTGCTGGATATCATCCAATCTCTGTCTTCCTCCACAGTTTTTGCCCTCTACAGCTCCCTCTAGTACCGTGGAAGTCATTCACTGATGTCGTAAAAGATGTCGTGTAATCCTGTCATTTCTCCTTGACAGTTTTTTCCACATATTCCTTTCCTCTCCGTTTCGCACAGAACAGCCTCATTCCTTACCTCATCAGTCCACCGAATTTTCAACATCCGTCTGTAGCATCACATTTCAAATGCTTCAATCCTCTTCTGTTCCGGTTTTCCCACAGTCCATGTTTCACTACCATACAATGCTGTGCTCCAAACGTACATTCTCAGAAATTTCTTCCTCAAATAAAGACCTATTTTTGATACTAGTAGACATGCCAAGAATACCATTTTTGCCAGTGCTAGTCTGCTTTTGATGTCCTTCTTGCTCCGTCTGTCGTTGGTTATTCTGCTGCCTAGTCAGCAGAGCTCCTTAACTTTGTCTGCTTCGTGACCATCAATCCTCTTGTTAAGTTCTCGCTGTTCTCATTTCTACTACTTCTCATTACTTTCGTTTTTCTTCGAATTATTCTCAATCCATACTCTGTACTTATTAGCCTGTCATTCCATTCAGCAGACGATGTAATTCTTCTTGAATTTCACTCAGGATAGCAATGTCATCAGCGAATCGTATCATTGATATCCTTTCACCTTGAATTTTAATTCCACTTCTAAACCTTTCTTTTATTTCCATCATTTCTTCCTCGATGTACAGATTGAAGAGTAGGGGCGAAAGACTACATTCTTGTCTTACACCCTTTTTTAATACGAGTACTTCGTTCAAGGTCGTCCACTCTTATTATTCCCTCTTGGCTGTTGTACATATTGTATATGACCCGTCTCTTTCTATAGCTTACCCCTGTTCTTCTCAGCATTTCGAACATCCTGTCAAGCGCTTTTTTCCAGGACTACAAAACCTATGAATGTGCCTTAGTTTTTCTTTACTCTTGCTTCCATTATTAACCGGAACGTCAGAATCTCCTCTCTGGTGCCTTTACCTTTCCTGAAGCCAAATTGATCGGCATCTAACAGAACCTCAACTTTATTTTCCAACCTTCTATATATTATTATTGTCAGCAACTTGGATGCATGAAGTCTTAAGCTGATTGTGCGATAACTCTCGCACTTCTCAGCTCTTGCCGCCTGTGGAATTCTATGGATGATATTTTTCCGAATGCCAGATGGTATGTCGCCAGACTCATACATTCTACACATCTACGTGAATAGTCGTGTGGTTGCCAATTCACCAAATGATTTTAGAAATTCTGATGGAATTTTATCTGCGTTATTTGATCTTAAGTCCTTCATAGCTCTTTTAAATTCTTATTCTAATACTGCATCCCCTATCTCTTATAAATCGACTCCTGTTTCTTCATCTATCACATCAGACAAATCTTCCTCCTAATAACGGCCTTCAATGGACTCTTTCTACCTATCCGCTTCTTCCTCCGCGTTTAACAGTGAAATACCCGTTGCACTCATGATGTTACCACCCTTGCTTTTAAATTCACTGAATGTTGTTTTTACTTTCCTATATGCTGAGGCAGTCCTTTCGACAATCATTTCTGTTTCTTCACGTTTTTCATGCAGCCATTTCGTCTTAACTTCCCTTCAACATTTATTTAATTCCTGAGTAACTTGTATTTCTGTAGTCCTGAATTTCTCTGAACATTTTTGTGCTTCCTTCTTTCATCGATCAACTAAAGTATTTCTTCTGTTACCCATGGTTTTTTCGCAGTTACCTTCTTTGTATCTATGTTTTTCTTTCCAGCTTCTGTAATAACCCTTTTTAGAGTTGTGCATTCCTCTTCTACTGTACTACCTACCGAGCTATAGCTTAATGCTACATCTAAAGCCTTAGAGAATTTCGGGCGTATCTCGTCATTCCTTAGTATTTCTATATTTCTTTGCGTATTGACTTTTCCTGACTAATCTCTTAAACTTCAGCCTACTCCTCATCACTACTACATTGTGATCTGAGTCTATATCCTTTCCTGGGTAAGCTTTACAATCCAGTATCTGATTTCGGAATCTCAGTGTGACTCTGACGTAATATAACTGAAATCTTCCCGTATCACCCAACCTTATCCATGCACACCTCCTCCTCTTGTGATTCTTGAACAGAGTATTCGCTATTACTAGCTGAAACTTGTTACAAAACTCAATCAGTCTTTCTCCTCTCTCTTTCCTTGTCGTAACCGCATATTTTCCGATAGCTATTTCTTCTATTCCTCTCCCTACAACTGCATTCCAGTCGTCCATGACTATTAGATTTTCATCTCCCTTTGTGTACTCTATTACCCTTCCAATATCCTTCTACACTTTCTCTCTCGCTTCATCCTCAGCCTGCGACGTCGGCATGTATACCTGAACTATCGTTGTTGGTGTTGGTTCGCTGTCGCTTCTGCTAAGAACAACCCTACCTCTGCGCTACCTTCCTATTCGTAACGAATCTTACCTCCATTACACCATTTCATGCTGCTGTTGATGTTGCCCTATACTTATCCGACCAGAATTTTTGTCGTCTTTCCATTTCACTTCGAACCCGCCACCGCTTAAATTTTGATTAATAATAATAAGCATTGGCTCTTCTGCGAGTGGGCCTTCGTCTCCGAAAACCCATATCGATGATGTTTCGTTGAATGGTTCGCACGCTGACACTTGTTGATGGGCCAGCATGGAAATCTGCAGTAATTTGCGGAAGGGTTGAACTTCTGCCACGTTGAACGATTCTCTTCAGTCACCGTTGGCCCCGTTCTTCTAGGATCTTTTCCGGCCGCAGCGACGTCGGCAATTTGAGGTTTAGCGGATTCCTGATATTAAGGGTAGGCTCATGAAATGGTCGTAAGGGAAAATCCCCACTTCATCGCTACCTCGGAGATGCCGTGTCCCATCGCTCGTGCGCCGACTATTACACCACGTTGAGACTCCTTTAAATCTTGATAAGCTGCCATTGTAGCAGCAGTAACCGATCTAAGAACTGCGCCGGACACTTGTTTTATATAGGTGTCGCCGACCGTAGTGCCGCCTTCTGCTTGGTTACATATCTCTGTATTTGAATATGCATGCGTACAGCAGTTTCTTTGGCGTTTCAAGGTATTTTGGATAACTTACGAGGGGCCTTCTGGGAGGTGCATCGAGTTATGAGCTCCCACTTCGCTTGCTTATAGTGTGGGTAGGCATCTATCGCACTCTAAAATTGTAGGTGCCAATGCGGCCACGTTTTTGAAATATTGCCTGTTATTTCCCACAAATTTTCTGATGTCCTTCATAAATAACTATTTATGCTTCTGTAAAGATTGGGGCACATGTAATTCAAAGTGCAGATTTTATTTTTTCATGTTTAAGTTTGAATGTCTTTTACAAAAACTTTTCTTGTTGTTTAACTCAATTCTTTCTGGTAATTTAGTCAGTAACACAATCTTCTGTTGTCTTTCTTTAGCATCAGCATAATTGAAATGATCAAACTGTTTTTGTTTAAACCACTTCATGTATAACATGTATACATGGTTAGTACATGAACTTAGTATGTATTTGGAATGTGTAACATTGTTTTTTTAATAAATGTTTTTATAAAAAAAGTAGCAAGCGAGCTAGACTCCCGTTCAGGCGACCCTGGTTCGAGACCCGTCTATGCTACTTTTATTTCCTTTTTTTTCAAATGCTTGCTTTAATTTGCAATTAATCATTAATATTCCGCAAGGAATTGATGAAAAAGAATTACAAGCCTCTATAAATCAAAATTAGAAATTGAATGTCACATTTTGTTTCAATCTTTTGCGTTTTTTATTTTAACAGGAAATTAACTGTAATGTAATTACTTGAAATATTTTATTATTGTTCAATTTGTTTTCGTTGTATTTTTAATTGTCTTCCGTTGAGGCAGGGAATATTAGAAAAAACGACGAATGAGGGATTAAAAATATGTTTCATTTAATGGGAAGTTAATCGATATTTCATATATTTTGACGAGTACATTCTGACTGATGATACTTGTTAAAAAACAATCACAACATTTGTTCTTTCGACACCACGAACATTATACGAGTGCACATTCATTTTCGTCGCAATCGTATCTGTATTTTCTCAAGTCCGCAGGAAACGCCACTGCATTGACGTTATGGAATACTTCTTTTTGCAATGGATCTAGCGTCGCGAAAACAAAAGCAGCCTGGATGGGTCTCTAACCAGGGTCGCCTGGACGGGAGTCTCGTTCGCTTGCCACTTTTTTTTTTTTTTTAATTTTGCATATCGGCTTTAATTATATGGACCTGTAATTTAGTGGCTTATTCCTGTTGCCTTTCTTGAATACTACTTTTAGGCTGGCGAGGTTATTGTTATAAAAAATGGTTTTAGTGCCAACACATCCAAAAGTAGCCACATGGAAACTGCATGAAAAAGAAACCAGATACTGTAAAAGGAACGAAAAAACTGTAGATTATTATGCTGAATATAGCTTTCTCTGCACCAGCTAATGCTTGATCATTATTTTTGCGCAAGTAAATTTAGGGACAGATTCGTAGGCGAACCCAGCTCTTGACTGAAATGTGGGTGGTGGAGGCAAGGTAGGCAGAGGTCGCAACCCGAGGCCTGGCCACGATGTCTCCTCCCTTCCATCCTGGGGATGTGGTACAAAGGATGCAGTTGGTGTATTATTGTGAATATTTTTTTAATTTATTTATTTATTTTTAATTTTTTTATTTTTCTTGTAATTTTTTTAACAGTAAGTAACTGAAAACTAGTAAGAACACTCGTTGCGTCGAGTTGGGGACGCACATAATTAAAAACATGCTTATAGTTGTAGCAAAAGGCATAAAAGTGGCTCTGAGCACTATGGGTCTTAACTGCTGTGGTCATCAGTCCCCTAGAACTTAGAACTACTTAAACCTAACCAACCTAAGGACATCAAACACATCCATGCCCGAGGCAAGATTCGAAGCTGCGACCGTAGCGGTGGCCTGGTTCCAGATTGAAGCGCCTAGAACCGCTCGGCCACTCCGGCCGGCAAAAGGCATAAAGAAAGATAGCAAAGTGCGGCGTTAAGGAAGCCATGAAACAAAATCTAAGGGTGGATCCATTAACCGGTGCTACATTTTGCACCGGATGGGAAACGAAAACTGCGAAGACCTTTTCGCTCTGGGGACAAAAAGAGGTAATGGGGCAAATACTGCTATAAGCTATAAAGTGTGAGGGTTCACGACAAAACTCTCCATCTGCTGTATCGTCCAGGTATGACTTATCGTAATGACGAAGGAAGATCCCACGTTGTACCGTGTAGTGTTCTATCATCGTCTTGTAATTTTAGCTTCTCTTACCCGTGATGTTCCAGCTACGTGGAGGGTCGTGGAACGCACTCCACAAATAACTGGGAAAATACTGTCGACACTTTGCGTTACGGAAGACATTGCAATGTCGTTCCTGCAGATAGTTCCCACTCGGCTACTCGCTCCCTTGCCACAATAGCGAAACTTTTCTGTATATAAAGAGCTGCCCAAAATTTTACAGGCATTATTTCAAAAACGAGGCCGCACTGGCACCTACAATTTTAGGGTGTGATAGGTGCCTAGTCACACTATAAGCAGGCGAAGTGGGAGCTCATAACTCGATCCACCCCCTAGAAGGTCCCCTCGTTAGGTGTCTGTTAAATGTATAAGTTGTGTTCATCTACATCTACATCCATACTCCGCAAGCCACCTGACGGTGTGTGGCGGAGGGTACTTTGAGTACCTCTATCGGTTCTCCCTTCTATTCTAGTCTCGTATTGTTCGTGGAAAGAAAGATTGTCGGTATGCCTCTGTGAGGGCTCTGATCTCTCTGATTTTATCCTCATGGTCACTTCGCGAGATATACGTAGGAGGGAGCAATATACTGCTTGACTCCTCGGTGAATGTATGTTTTCGAAACTTCAACAAAAGCCCGTACCGAGCTACTGAACGTCTCTCCTGCAGAATCTTCCACTGGAGTTTATCTATCATCTCCGTAACGCTTTCGCGATTACTAAATGATCCTGTAACGAAGCGCGCTGCTCTCCGTTGGATCTTCTGTATCTCTTCTATCAACCCTATCTGGTACGGATCCCACACCAGTGAGCAGTATTCAAGCAGTGGGCGAACAAGCGTACTGTAACCTACTTCCTTTGTTTTCGGATTGCATTTCCTTAGCATTCTTCCAATGAATCTCAGTCTGGCATCTACTTTACCGACGATCAACTTTATATGATCATTCCATTTTAACCCTTTCAGACCTCTATTTTTTCTGGAGGGAGGAGAATTTATCTTTATGTGGTAATGCCCTTGGGTGATTCTTTAATGATCTTATATGCAAGATTTATACAAAAATATGTACCTGTTTTCAAAATATACTTTGTACACTTGGCTTCATTTTATGGTCTAAAATAACTAATTAAGAAATATTCTCTATTGTAATAAACAGTAAAATTATCATTAAATAATAAGCATTCCAAATAACAATAACAATATTCGGATATAGAGTGGAATATAGCGAACCAACCACATCCGTGTTTTCTGGTGGTCACGACCTGCTGCGCACTGCCATACTGACTTACTGATATTTTCATAGTGATGCCCAACATTTGGCAGTAGCTCCGCATAATGAAAAGATTAAACATTCACAAATGCGAACCTCAAGTTCCCATTGGGAAAAAAACACGTCTGTTGCTGCTAAGAGACAATAAATGTTAATGTACGCAAATGTAGCCAGAGGGTCTGAAAGGGTTAAATCACTCCTAATTCCTACTCCCAGATAATTTATAGAATTAATTGCTTCCAGTTGCTGATCTACTATATTATAGCTAAATGATAAAGGATCTTTTTTTCTATGTATTCGCAGCACATTACACTTGCCTACATTGAGATTCAATTGCCATTCCCTGCACAATGCGTCAAGTCGTTGCAGATCCTCATTGTTACAACCTCTCGATATACTGCAGTATCATCCGCAAAAAGCCTCAGTGAACTCCCGATGTTATCCACAAGGTCATTTATGTATATTGTGAATAGCAACGGTCCTACGACACTCCCCTGCGGCACACCTGAAATCACTCATACTTCGGAAGACTTCTCTCCATTGAGAATGACATGCTGCGTTCTGTAATCTAGGAACTCTTCAATTCAATCACACAACTGGTCTGATATGATGGTCAACTGTGGCCCTGAAAAGGACCAAGATGATGTTTCTGGTGTGAAAGGATCAGCCGCCAGAGAAACCTGACGCCCAGAGTACGCCCGACCGCAAGACTTATCTTGGTCGGAAATCATTGCAATCTTCGTGGAGGCTCCTTTCATGTACAATCGGAACCAACTCAGACCAAACCCTTCGAAGACACAAGAGTGTGCCTTTCATTTAAGGAACAGGAAAGCTAATCGTCAGCTACATATTGCATGGTCTGGCATCCAACTCCAGCGTCATCACGCACCTAAATATTTGGGAGCCACTCTCTATAGAATTATGACATTCAAAACTCACTGCAAGAACACCAAAATGAAAATCTCCGCTCGAAACAACCTAATTCGCAAACTAGCGGGGACACAGTGGGGATCACATCCACAAACTATTCGCTGTTCTGCAATGGCACAGTGCTTTTCTACTGCTGAATATGCTTCTCCAGTCTGGTACAGGTCATCTCATGCCAGACAAGTAGACATTGCTCTCAACGAAACCTCCAGGTTGATCACAGGTTGCTTAAGACCTACCCCAACTGATAAGCTCTACTGCCTGGCTGGAATAGCGCCACCACGGATACGCAGAACAGTGGCTGCCAACAAGGAGAGACTGAAAGTGGAACAGGACAGTGCCCATCCACTGCACGGACATAATCCACCACAGCAACGGCTGAGATCGCGAAAGAGCTTCCTGAGAACATCCGAGAAGCTCAGCATTTCACCAGAGAAGGCAAGGCTGGAGTTATGGGAGAAGTCGGCGCCTCACCTGCAGACGCCAGAAGCTGAAGAACTACCACCTGGACACAACGGGAGCTGGCTGGTGTGGAAATCTTTAAACAGGAGTTGGACAATCCAGAGACAACCTGAAGAGATGGGGCTTCATAACAGAAGATACGTCGTGTGATTGTGGACAAGAACAAATCACAAGCCACATGCTCCAGTGACTTTTGTGTCCTACGTCCTGCACGAAGATTGATCTCCTACAAGCCACTTCAAGCGCCTTGGAGGTTGCAAAGTACTGGGCACATGTAATATAACTACAATTTGTGTATATATATGTACATATTTATTGATGTGTATGGCTACTGTCAATTTGTATGTTTCTGATTCGAGAATATATAATATTGGTCTGATAGTCCATATGCTCTTACTTTGTTCATTAAACGACTGTGGGGAACTGTATGGGACGCCTTGAGGAAGTCAAGAAACACGGCAAGTACCTGGGAACCCGTGTCTATGGCCCTCTGACAAGGGGAAGGCCTCAGACACGGCCAACCGATTCGGCTCAGATTTGGTAGGTCGCTTTTGTACAACCTAAAACGAAGGAATCTAAGATATTTTGGGTCAACACCCCCACGTTTTTGAGAAAATCACCCCTAAAGTTTGTGAGGAGCGATCGACTCGAAGTTGGCGGGATCGATAGATTATTGTAAATAGAGCATTTTTCATCACCAGGTATGGGGTCCGAAAACGCATACTTTTCCAGAAATCGAGGTAAGAAACTTTTACAACTGTCTCGTCTGTACCCACATGGTCAACTCTTTTCGCCGACAGCACCGATAGCGCAATGGCCAAGGTAACTGGCTGCGAATCTCGAAGAAACGCAGTGGATGTTATTCTTTTGGTTTGTATTTTTCCATATTTCAATTGATATGCATAGGAGGGTTAATAAGGTAAGTAAATCAACAAGGAATGATAATAAGGTAGGCAAATAAATTTCTCAAACCTCTTGTGATAGTAAAGAACTAAAATGTTACTCCAGGTCACTTTACAATGGCTCTTTCAGTCACTGTTACGTGTCCTCACTTTTGTTCGAACAACTAGATGGATGGTGCCTGTCATACAAACATTCGAAACAAATATACTCACGGCACCAAGAGCATCTAATGAATGCAATCTTTCGACAGCCACACTGTTCCTTCCCTATGATATGACGAAGAGGCAACCGGGACAACATAACTCGCCCCGCGTGCATCCTATACCGTGCCTCGCTGTAAACAAGCGTCGCACGGTTGGCTATCTGTGATCCCGCGTGAGGAAGTTGCAGCACTCTTACTCGGAGTTGTTTTCATGTGACAAGGCTTAAAAGTTTCATACTTTACTAACTCACGGCGTTTGGGAAATTAGTTTGCCTACCTTATTATTATCATTCCTTATTGATTTACTTACCTTGTTAACCCTCCTATCCCTATCAATTGAAATATGGAAAAATACAAACGAGAAGAATAACATCCGCTAGATTTCTTCGAGATTCGAATCCGGGTTTTCCGATTCGCAGCCAGTTACCTCGGCCGTTGCGCTATCGGCGCTGTCGGCGACAGGCGTTAACCATGTGGGTTCTTACCTCGATTTGTGGAAAAGTATGCATTTTCGGACCCCATACCTGATGATGAAAAATGCTCTATTTACAATTATCTATCGATCCCGCCAACTTTGAGTCGATCGCTCGTCATAACCTTTAGGGGTGATTTTCTCAAAAACGTGGGGGTGTTGGCCCAAAATATCTTAGAGATCTTCGTTTTAGGTTGTACACAAGCGACCTGCCAAATCTGAGCCGAATCGGTTGGCCGTCTCTGAGGCCTTCCCCTTGTGAGTCTCGTGGACGAATAGCGAGAGCTGGGTTTCACATGATCGTCTTTTTCGAAACCCATCAAATTTATAGAAAAACGCTACGAACTTACGCACCAGTCGAACAAAAAGTGCTAGAACATCCGAAAGCTGATTGCAGTACGAGTACTGTTGATGACGGTGCAGCAGATGGAAACAAAGTGCTGTTGCGCAGAGGGCACGCGCGCCTACAGGGGTTCTGCTGGCTGCTGGGGCGCAGCACGTGCGCGCCGGCCGCACACGTGGACCGCACGCGGGCAGCGCGGCTGGGTGAGGACCTGTTGCTGGCGGCGCCCCCTCCGCGCCACACGGGCTGCTGCCGGCTCAGCTCACTCGCGGCTCGGACGCGCCGCCGCACGCACCGCTGCCGCCGCCACTGCCGCCGCATGCCTCGCGCCACGGCAGCCGCTGCCGACTGTTCGCCCGCCGCAAAGGTTCGCGCTGGTCGTGCGCTGGGGCGGTCGGACTCCGCCAGCGCTGAGTGTTGTGTTGTTGTTGCTGCTGCTACTACTACTACTACTACTACCGCGCGCCTGGTGACTAGCGAGTGCTCGTGACGGCCAACTCTGCGGCGTCGATGTGTGCTGCTGCTGCCGCCGCCGGCTTCGACACCGGGACATAATTCAGTCGGTGAGTCGTCTGCCGCATTGTAATTCGTAGGCGTCGCGAGCGTCCTTCCTCGGAACAGCTCTTCACTTACAAAATATTTCTAGAAGAAAAGCAGCCAGTTGCGAAATTTTTTTATGCATGGAACTAGAGCCACTGTGAATTTATCTGAGGAAACCATTTACCTGCATAGGCACCTTTATTTTGAAGTACCACTTCATTTCATTGACATTTTCAACTTTTCTAGTCCTGACTTCCTCAGTTACGTGTAATATTACGGTGTATTGGTAATTTTTACTTATGGACCGTCTGACAGCAACTGAATAAAACACAATTTTAGTGCAATACGCGTTTCGCCTTTATTTTCTGCGAGGCGTCATCAGTGGCCTGGAATATGTACATATATTGGAACAAATAAGACCTCGGTCACAAATATGAAGTCAAAATTGACCTGGTTTCGACGCTACTATGAGCGTCGTCTTCAGAATTAGACTAACTGTTCTAAAACATATTAGATATATAGTACATTAATAAAATTAAAGTTTGCAGTGACTGGAAAAGATGCAGTACTTACAAGTCACATATTAAAAAAGATTTAAGCCGGAAAGGCGACGTCATGAACAGTTGTGAGATGGCGAGCCGCTAAGGGCTGCTCGTACTGTGAACAAGGATTGCAACAACACTTTTAATATGTGACTTGTAAGTACTGCATCTTTTCCAGCCAGTACATACTTTAATTTTATTAATGTACTATATACCTAATATTAGAACAGTTAGTCTAATTCTGAAGACGACGCTCATAGTAGCGTCGAAACCAGGTCAATTTTGACTTAATATTTGTGACCAACGGCTTATTTGTTCCAATATAATTCTGACACGGTCACTGAATCTTAGCAGCTATATTCAAAGTTTTATATGTACATATGTTTGCTATTTAATTTACATTTTTGTCACTGTGCCTATAGGTTATAAACAGTTCTCGTGGTTGGTATTTCCTATTAAGTAGTAATGTTTTGAACTGTACTTACAGGTTGCGTGGACAATTTCTTACATATTACGCTCCTGTTACATTTTTGGTGTTGTTCTTCTTCTTACGAATGCCAATTTGCGGTTTTTTCCCCACATTCCACAGCGCTATGAACTGAACGCTTGTTTCAATGAAATGTTTTGGTTTCTGGTGCTGACTGTCAAGTGTTTTTGCTAAAGATCGAATGTTATTGCCAAACTTTCGAGTGTAATTATTGAACTCTCTGTGATCTGTTCGTATATATATATATATATATATATATATATATATATATATATATCTGTGTGTGTGTGTGTGTGTGTGTGTGTGTGGTACAATTTTTTTTTGTCCACGCAACCTGTAAGTACAGATAAAAAGATTACTACTTAATAGGAAATACCAAACACCAGAACTGTTTATAACCTATAGGTACAGTGACAAAAATGTAAATTAAATAGCAAACATATGTACATATTCCAGGCCACTGATGATGCCTTGCAGAAAATAAAGCCGAAACTCGTATGGCACTAAAATTTTTTATTCAGTTGCTGTCAGACGGTCCATAAGTAAAAATTAATATACCGTACCTTCATTTCATTACTTAGCGACTACAGAAATTCACCCCTTTGGCGTTCAAGCTACATCACAGTAAAAAAAAATTACTATGCGTATACGTAGCATAATACAGAGTATATCAAAAAGAATCATTCGATTAAAAAAAATCGTAACTATTATGTTATTTGAGACATGTGTTGGAAAGTACAAATTCTCGAGTTTTACATGGTTCCCTCGAGTCAGCAGCAGTATGCGGTAATTTTTAAATCATAGGATTCCTGAACGATGGATCGGTCGCACTGGACCAAATGTTTCAGCCTTACATTACTGCCTTCCAAGGTCACCTGACTATATGTGATTATTTCTTGTGGGGGGTCTATAAAAGACGCTGTTTATGTACTTCCGTTACCAACAACAATGAATGAACTGAGACATCGCATAACAGCAGCTTTGGAAGCTGTAACTCCAGACATGTTCACTGCGCTGTGGGAAGAATTTGAATACCGCATTGACATATGTTATGCATCTCAAGGGGGGCATTTTGCCATTATCAGATCTTCTGCAGTAAACCAAGGAAAAGGTACGAAAAAACTCTGAGTTTTCTTTCATCAAAAACCAAAATTCTTTGTATATGTTGATTAGTTTTAGGCACAATAGATGTGCCAGACCGGATGATCCTTTTTGATACAACCTGTATATTCTAAACATCTGTGTGGACGAAGCAGCATGTGGAGGCGTAATTAATAAGGCTGTCACACAACCACAAGTAATGAGTACGCTTAACTTAGACGTGAAATACATATCTAAAGATCAAAAAAATTCGAGCCTTAAACAACGATTTTTACACGCTGTCCACGTCATGTACGTAAAACTTTGTAATATGTTGTATGCTGTGACAGTGACAAAAACCGCACAAAGATCGCATTTATTTCCATAGTACATATGCATTTTACATCTGAGATAGTTTTGGCTGAACTAGGGACGCCATCAGACAGGTGTTTTGAATGTGTCTTTGTACGTGCGTTACATTTTTTTTGTCGTGCTACATTTTGATAATGCCCAAGGAACGAAATCAGCTCGTCGTTAAATAATGGAACAATGTGGTTATTTCAAAATGAAACCGCTTACCCACTGAAACGACTTCCCTCAAAGTAGAAACGTTCAGTAGAGGTCGCTATTTTACAGCATTTATTGTGATGGCCGGTTTCAGCAAAGTAATTTGCCATAATCAGATCTTCTGCAGTATGCTGTTTTATGTAGTAGTTATTTTATGCTTGACTTGCTGATATACCATTGTTCTCACTTTCATGAAGTATCGTTCTGTGATATGACACGGTATATTACCCATTTGATCAAGAGTCAGTGAAATGTACTGCAGAAGATGTCATGATGACAAAGTAGATAACTGAAATTGGCCATCACAATAAATGCTGTACAAAACGATGTTGGTTGTTTGAAGTTGTACTTCTGTTTATACACTGATCTAGATCGTCTCCTAACTTGATAATGTCAAGCATATATGATTTACTCTCCGTGTTTTTTTTTTTTTTTTTTTTTTATTATTGTCCGTCCTTCAACACGTTCATCATGTGACCATGACAATTACAGGAGATTACAGCGTAAACATGGCGCAGTTATTTATAAATTTTTAATTGTTGCAGAAATAACTTGTGGTGCGATGGGTTTTGCTCTTAATCGTGAAACTCCGAATTGCAAATCACTATAGGACGTTCTCAGGCATCAAGGAAGAATTGTAGAGAGTATTGTGAGCTGTAGGGTGAGGGGGTGGGTGTATAAAAAAAATTAAGAGCGAGGCCAAGGCTTGATTATAGCAAGAAAATTCAAATGGACGGATGTTGCATTACGTATGCAGAGTTGAGGTGGCTTACAAAGGACAAACTTGTATACGGAGAGTCATCAAATCAGTCTTTGGTTTGATGAAGTAAGAGAAGGCTACGTAGTGGACCTTGCTTGAGTATTTCGTACTTTATGCACGATACTTCTACACAACATGCTTTAAAGTACTGTCAGAGATTTGTCCATTACGCACTATAGGTTCTCTGAATTTACCCTGCAGTTTTAATTTTAATGACGAAAGGTGAGTTAAATGTGATGCGGACGTTAACATTAGTGTACGCTACAGATCACTCTGTTATCACAACTTTTATTTGACATTCAAATTCGTTGACAACCAAACTGTCAACGTCCAGATAGACTACAGATCCACCCATCACCACTGTGGAGATTTCGTGTGTGTGTGTGTGTGTGTGTGTGTGTGTGTGTGTGTGTGTGTGTGTGTGTCACTCTAGCCAACCCCGACAATAATAGTTACAATTTTTGATAGGAGTTTCTACTGCCTACCGCCTTCCATACATGTTCATATGCACCAAAATATTTGTCAGAGATTTGTATGTTACTCAACAAAACTTTTCTAAACTTCCTTTGCACCACAAACTCAATTTGCTACACTTGTTGGCTAAAGCAACTCAAAACCAATTTGTCACTTTTCTACTTAACCTAGATCTGAGGCGACGCTACGGATCATTCTGTGACTACAACCAATATTTTAAAGGAACTGACTATCACACTCCAACCCAAATTTTGTGCATTGTGGGACTGTATTAATAATTCTATCTTGCATCATTCTGGCTTTCTGGAATGAAAGAATCGTCAAGTGTATCAGCAGAAAGTAGCTACGTATGGTGTAAACAAGGATAAAAATGTAAAAACAATTATGAGATTGACCTACTCATATTTGACGTGCTGCGATAGAAGCGACTGAGTAAAGTATATAAACTAGGACATAACGTTTTTAAAAAATTGAGACTTACCTGCGCGTCTTCGTCACATACTGGAGCGATAGTATTATATGCACTCTGGCTGGGGCCCCAGCCGCGTCATTCGTCGAATTATATCGAATCATCAACTTTCAGGAAATTCAAAAGTATTATCTTTAAATCACGGAGAAAATCTCAGAAATCACAATGTAAAAATAGTCCAGATTTTCCATGGAGCAACTATTAGTTCCAAAAAACCAAACAAGAAAAAAAATCATTGCTATTTATGGTGGTATTACAGGCGAGAAAACGATATCCGAAAATCTTTTTACATTTTAACAAGATGGTGCCCCAGAGCTCATAATTATTTGAGGAACGTGACGATTTACCGTCAAGAAATGCTGGTAGAATTTCATTGTTACACAACCAGTTTAGGTACATAGGTCATCATTAGGATCATAAAAGCTTTTACAACGTCATACTAGGAGATAAAATCAGTGACATCAGATCATAAAGTCTGTGAATTCGTTGCTGTTGTCAAACAGTAGAAAATTTTATCGTCAACCATAAAAATATGCAGAACAGTACACCAATTCATATTTTTTTAACATCGATCAGCAGTGCAGAAAGCAATATGGAGTGTGTCCATTTGTAATGTTAATGGTGAATGTTAATATAAAACGAATGAGTGCTATGTTTTGCAAATTTTTATGATTCATGATGTAAATTTTTACTATTTGATGACCGTACCCAATTTCACGGATTTTTCCTTATTTGAAGCCATTAATTTTATCGTCTGGTATAATGCAGAAGTTTTTATGAAACTGGTGATTGTTTGTGGGCCGAAACTGGTTGTTAAAGAAATTTTATCAGATGCTCTTGGCGGTAAATCAAGACGTTCTTCAAGAAAATTTTTTTGTCACTCACTCTAATCCACCATTGGTAGTGAACGAAGGGGTGTTAGGAAAACACGTTCTGCCACACGAGCCTGAGCAAACATATGGTTGTATTTACATTGTGGCGTATGCGTTGAAAAGCTAAGATTGAAGAAGAAGAAGAAAAAATTGGCTAACGGACAAATAAACACTTCAAAAAGAAAACTACTGTTTCTCTTCGAATTAATCTCAATTTACGAATGTCGCAGCCTGCGATGAAGCCTACTAGGGCAAGATAACACAGACAAAAAAACCACTCAAATGCTAGAATAATACCTGCAGTTATATCTGTGCAAGTTTCATTATTTTGTGCGAGAGAGCTGTATATTGCCTGATATTTGTTTTCGAATGATGTTAAACATCTGCAGAAGCTACGGTAACGGCTACAGTTTCTAAATGCGATGGAAATTCTGCAGATTTATTGAAATTCGTTTATCTTTCAAGTGTTTCTCGTGCATATTTATACCGTATATTTTTCTGTAAGATAAGTGACAATAGATATTTCTAAAGTGATTTCTTCTACCTCCATTACCTAATACTTACTCTCGCTTTTACCCATGTTTTCACGGAGATTTCCAGTTTCTTTCTGTGAAATACATTTAGACGTTTGCGTCGAACAACATCTGTTTCTTTTTTGTGGAATAACCGAAAACTTTTATTTTTTATTTTTATGTAAATATATTGTAAGGATCCAAATAATTACTGAAGCCCTAATTCGTAATTATGAAGCACTGCAATTTAACCCTCGCAAGCCGACAAATTCTTCAGCTCAAATGAAACTACTTAACTACTCACATAGAGTAGTACGTTTATACAGTGCGTGAAATATGCTTTGACAGTATTGTAACAGCCTTTGTTGCCCCAAAAACGTTAAAATCTTGTAAATCATCTTTGTGAATGCGAATTTTTTGTAATACGAATGTATATATTACGGGTTTACTATCTAGTTCATCGAGTTTTTGCACCCTGCTTTCATCACCACGATATCACGACCAGAGCATAAAAATTGATATTCCCATAGCCATTAATGTAGAATCGTACTTCAATTTTTCTCTGTATGGTGATACTAAGGTTTCTAAGCGTAAACATTTGTAACAAACGCTGTGAAGATGAGACTACGAAACGATTGATACGTGAGTAGTGAATGCAGCAACTGGAACTTTTTTTTCTCGACCTTTTTAGCATCTACGGAAACTGTCGCCAATAGCTCACGATCTACTGAATATTCAGTTTTGAGACTTTTACCATACTGCTGACAAGCTCGTGGTCAGTTGATAGGGTTTCGTAATCTGTCTCAATCTGATCTCTCGCACTTTGTTGTAACTGTTGTCGAGTTCTCTTATTTAATACTTTGCGCCTATAGCAGTTTTTTTGCGTGATGTATTGTATCAGATCAACACGACTCATAGAAACATATCTCTATGGAGGGAAAAAATTTATTAAGTATCAGACAGATATAAATCTTTAAACGGGCGAAACAGAAGATCTTCAGATATTGTTCCTGCCTATGATTTGTTCAAGAATGTGCGCAAGGAAATCGATGATTTCCCTACATGGATAAATCAAATTTTACTTAATTTTATCCGTAGTTGCCAGTGTTTCTTCCGTGACTGTATTACTTTCTTAATCAAATTTTGTTTGTGAAACCCTAGATTATGAATTCTCTGTTGAAGCCACTGTAGATAATAAACGATAAATCTAGTCAAAACCATGAACGTTCTAGGAAGATATTGGGAAGACCGACTCACAAATCAGTTGTGACAGCTAGTAATTAATTTTGCTAATATACTGATGAATTTTATATACCCCATTGTCTTGCGTAATAATCATTTTGGCCATAGAGTTATCAACATGGCCTCACGTAACTCCACTTTTTTTGGATGACTTGGCTTGACTTTCGTACGGATAACACAAATTATGGTTCCCGATCTTGTAATCGTGAATAAGGATCACGAATTTTTTTAGAAGATATCAACTTGATATTGAGTATACTGTCGGCAGAAAATAATCATTACTATTGGATTTTACGTTGTGCTAAATACTTTTGTTTGAATGTCTGTCCCTATGTTTTGGTGGTTATTGTCAAGATTATTTTTTTGATTTCAACATTCTTATCAGCCAATGACATCCACTGCTAGGTAAAGGTCTCCTGACACTCGTACATTGCATTCTTTAGCTAAATGCATACGCGCACATATTGCTCCTGAGTGGGTTTTCAATGTCGTATACACAGGTTCCATTACTTTCTTATCTGCTGGAGTCCAGCAAAGTATTTCGTTGTTCCATGGGACATCCATCCGATATCTGTATGTCTTACCAACTCATGAATGAGTTAATTTAATAGCAAAGCGATTTTTAATATCACTCGTGCCAAGGCGGACGTAGTACTGGCTCCTGACTTTCACAGCACAGTAGCAAAATAAAAGTAACACGTAGATAACTATACCGCTTTTAGTAAAGCACCCCCATCTACCGATTGCATCTATAATTATAATTTCTTCTACATCGTCTTCCCCTTCTTTGTCTTCTGATTCTCGGCAAGTGTCCGTCGAAATGATGCGTAACTGCCTCTAGAAGGAAGAAAGGAAGATTAGGGCATAACATTCCATCTACAACGACGTCATTAGTAATGAAAAATAATTTCAAGTTTGAAGAACAACCAATTAAACCCACCTACTCCTTTTACAACGAACAACCCCGGAATTTACATTGAGCGATTTAGAAATTACAGAAAACCTAATTCTGGATGTCCAGGCGGGTGTTTGGATCTCCGCCCGCCCCCCCCCCCCCCCCCCCCCCCCGACTAGGATCATAGTGTCTACCCACGGTCTGCAGGTCATCTAGCAGCCAGTCTAAATTTTTTTCTCACTTAAATTTGTGTCCGTAATCTTAGAGTAAAATTCGTTGTGGCCTCAGTAGTGAGTAGGGAAGGTGGTTATCGGTGAAACAACTGTTTTTCGACTATATCGTTTTTTTCCCACGCCAGTTTAACTCGACGGTTAAAATCAATCAAAATATTCGGTTTCTGAATGAACAGATTTTTCGGTTTTTTATTCTTATTATTTTCTGAAATAAACGTAGAAATAGAACAAAGACTGAAAATTGTTGACTGTCTCAGTTCCAGGGAATGTAGAATCAAAATATTCAATTAAATAAAAGAAGCCGTAGTTCGTCCACTATTCACTGCTGTTCTCGAAAAGTGACAAGTGGTTGAATGCCACTGAAAAATCAACAGTGTCCTCCGGATAATTTTAATTTTTTGAAACTAAGAACCCAGTTCTAAGCAAAGAAAGGAAAGCAGAAAGGTGGAAGGAGTATATAGACGGTCTATACAAGGGTGATGTACTTGAGGACAATATTATGGAAATGGAAGAGAATGTAGATGAAGATGGAATGGGAGTTACGATACTGCGTGAAGAGTTTGACAGAGCACTGAAAGACGTGAGTTGAAACAAGCCCCCGGGAGTAGACAACATTCCATTAGAACTACTGACGGCCTTGGGAGAGCCAGTCCTGACAAAACTCAACCATCTGGTGAGCAAGACGTATGAGACTGGCGAAATACCCTCAGACTTCAAGAAGAATATAATAATTCCAATCCCAAAGAAAGCAGGTGTTGACAGATGTGAAAATTACCGAACAATCAGTTTAATAAGCCATAGCTGCAAAATACTAACGCGAATTATTTACAAACGAATGGAAAAACTGGTAGAAGCCGACCTCGGTGAAGTTCAGTTTGGATTCCGTAGAAATATTGGAACACGTGAGGCAATACTGACCCCACGACTAATCTTAGAAGCTAGATTAAGGAAAGGCAAACCTACGTTTCGAGCATTTGTAGACTTACAGAAAGCTTTTGACAATGTGGAGTGGAATACTCTTTCAAATTCTGAAGGTGGCAGGGGTAAAATACAGGGAGCGAAAGGCTATTAGCAATTTGTACAGAAACCAGATGGCATTTATCAGAGTCGAGGGGCATGAAAGAGAAGCAGTGGTTGGGAAGGGAGTGAAACAGGCTTGTAGCCTATCCCCGATGTTATTCAATCTGTATATTGAGCAAGCAGTGAAGGAAACAAAAGAAAAATTCGGCGTAGGTATTAAAATCCATGGAGAAGAAATAAAAACGTTGAGGTTCGACGATGACATTGTAATTCTGTCAGAGACAGCAAAGGACTTGGAAGAGCAGTTGAACGGAATGGACAGTGTCTTGAAGGGAGGATATAAGATGAACATCAACAAAAGCAAAACGAGGATAATGGAATGTAGTCGAATTAAGTCGGTTGATGCTGAGGGAATTAGATTACGAAATGAGACACTTAAAGTAGTAAAGGAGTGTTGCTATTTAGGGAGTAAAATAACCGATGATGGTCGAAATAGAGAGGGTATAAAATGTAGACTGGCAATGGCAAGGAAAGCATTTCTCAAGAAGAGAAATTTGTTAACATCGAATATAGATTTAGGTGTCAGGAAGTCGTTTCTGAAAGTATTTGTATGGAGTGTAGCCATGTATGGAAGTGGGACATGGACGATAACTAGTTTGGACAAGAAGATAATAGAAGCTTTCGAAATGTGGAGCTACAGAAGAATGCTGAAGATAAGGTGGGTAGATCACGTAACTAATGAAAAGGTATTAAATAGGATTGGGGAGAAGAGAAGTTTGTGGCACAACTTGACTAGAAGAAGGGATCGGTTGGTAGGACATGTTCTGAGGCATCAAGGGATCACCAATTTACTGTTGGAGGCCAGCGTAGAGGGTAAATATCGTAGAGGGAGACCAAGAGATGAATACACTAAGCAGATTCAAAAGGATGTAGGTTGTAGTACGTTCTGGGAGATGAAGAAGCTTGCACAGGATAGAGTAGCATGGAGAGCTGCATCAAACCAGTCTCAGGACTGAAGACCACAACAACAAACACTCAAAAATTATGTTGTAATGGAGGATTATATCACTGTTTGAGTATTATGAATAGTCAGAGCTAAAGAGTGAAACTCGAGGTTCAAGGACTCTGATACGGTAAGTTTTAAATTTATCACTGCGACCATAATTTCTTTCCTCTTTAATTATTTCATAGAAATGGCAGACAAATCTTTAATCTATTAAAGTAAATTAAGCATTATACTTCATTACCATGTTTCTTTGTGAAAGTATTTCCAGGCTAAGATTGCCTGCGACGACAGCGATAAACTACCGAATAGACCACCAGGTGGGGACACTGCGCGCCCACGCATACCTTAAGGCACGACACGCTGCAACAGGGACACTATTGTCTCAACATTGCTGTACCAGTGCTTGGTGCTATGTGTTTGTTGCTCGTTTATGTCAGAATTGTTATTAAAAGAGCACTGTTCGGTTTTCCCAATCTCTATGACGACACAATATTTCAAATCAATGCAAATTTTCCAAACAAAGATTGGTTCCTTTTTAAAAAAGATTTATTTAAAAACGAAAAATTTTAGCAGTATGCTATGGCTTATTGATACCCGCCAGGGTAGCCGAGAGCGCTAACGCGCTGGTTCCTGATCTCGGGTAGGCGCGCCGGGCCCAGATCGAATCCGCCCGGCGGATTAACGATGAGGGACAGTGTGCCGGCCGGCGTGGATGTGGTTTTTAGGCGGTTTTACACATCCCGCTAAGTGAATACCGGGCTGATCCCCACGTTCCGCCTTAGTTCCACGCGTCGCAGACATTTGAAACACGTTCGCACTGTTTTACGATTTACACTAGACGCAGACAGCTGGGATACACTGATTCCATCCCTGGAGGTATGGGGTGGTGGTAGGAAGGGCATCCAGCCACCTCTATAACTGACCTTGCTAAATCGGTTCTAACCATGCCGACCCTGCGATCGCTGCGGGACTATGGCGTAAGCAAAAGAAAGAAAAGGAAGCGATGGCTAATTGATATTTCGTTTTTTTTACTCAGTTGTTAATAAATAAATAAAAGAGACCTGTTTTAACCGAGAGCAAGTTAATATCGAAAAGTACCGGTTATTCAGGATTGAAATACCGGTGTCCGGTCTTACCGCCCCTTTTTCCGAGTAGGATCGGCGCTTCAACAGTAGTTGTTAGTTCCCGTGAACCCTGCTGACCAACAAGACATTGCACAGCTTTTGAACAGCCAATGATGAGAGTGGGAGGGAAATCACGTGTCGAAGCCACTCAGTCTGGCACAATTGCGCCACCTGCATACGGAGGCCATTATGCAGTGATAGACAGGAGCGTTGTACCCTGATACACTTTTCAGATGCATACATGCAGACTGAAGCGATGAATGAAAATCAGTACCAGGTGAGGATTCAAACCCAGGTCCCCTGCTCACTATGCAGATGCGCTAAACATATGCCACCCTGACACAGCACGCCTCCCTCCTTGACCCAAATACCCATTCACACCTCAGGCCTCTTGGTATTTCCCTTAAATTCGAACAGCACGCAAGGATCTCAAACCGTATTGGAATAGCACCTCAGCATCAAAAGGAACGGGGGATCCAGCCTGAATCCCAGGCGTAGGCGTTTTAATGAAATGTAACTACACTCCTGGAAATTGAAATAAGAACACCGTGAATTCATTGTCCCAGGAAGGGGAAACTTTATTGACACATTCCTGGGGTCAGATACATCACATGATCACACTGACAGAACCACAGGCACATAGACACAGGCAACAGAGCATGCACAATGTCGGCACTAGTACAGTGTATATCCACCTTTCGCAGCAATGCAGGCTGCTATTCTCCCATGGAGACGATCGTAGAGATGCTGGATGTAGTCCTGTGGAACGGCTTGCCATGCCATTTCCACCTGGCGCCTCAGTTGGACCAGCGTTCGTGCTGGACGTGCAGACCGCGTGAGACGACGCTTCATCCAGTCCCAAACATGCTCAATGGGGGACAGATCCGGAGATCTTGCTGGCCAGGGTAGTTGACTTACATCTTCTAGAGCACGTTGGGTGGCACGGGATACATGCGGACGTGCATTGTCCTGTTGGAACAGCAAGTTCCCTTGCCGGTCTAGGAATGGTAGAACGATGGGTTCGATGACGGTTTGGATGTACCGTGCACTATTCAGTGTCCCCTCGACGATCACCAGTGGTGTACGGCCAGTGTAGGAGATCGCTCCTGCACGGCGCCAAACACGCATACGACCATCATTGGCACCAAGGCAGAAGCGACTCTCATGGCTGAAGACGACACGTCTCCATTCGTCCCTCCATTCACGCCTGTCGCGACACCACTGGAGGCGGGCTGCACGATGTTGGGGCGTGAGCGGAAGACGGCCTAACGGTGTGCGGCACCGTAGCCCAGCTTCATGGAGACGGTTGCGAATGGTCCTCGCCGATACCCCAGGAGCAACAGTGTCCCTAATTTGCTGGGAAGTGGCGGTGCGGTCCCCTACGGCACTGCGTAGGATCCTACGGTCTTGGCGTGCATCCGTGCGTCGCTGCGCTCCGGTCCCAGGTCGACGGGCACGTGCACCTTCCGCCGACCACTGGCGACAACATCGATGTACTGTCGAGACCTCACGCCCCACGTGTTGAGCAATTCGGCGGTACGTCCACCCGGCCTCCCGCATGCCCACTATACGCCCTCGCTCAAAGTCCGTCAACTGCACATACGGTTCACGTCCACGCTGTCGCGGCATGCTACCAGTGTTAAAGACTGCGATGGAGCTCCGTATGCCACGGCAAACTGGCTGACACTGACGGCGGCGGTGCACAAATGCTGCGCAGCTAGCGCCATTCGACGGCCAACACCGCGGTTCCTGGTGTGTCCGCTGTGCCGTGCGTGTGATCATTGCTTGTACAGCCCTCTCGCAGTGTCCGGAGCAAGTATGGTGGGTCTGACACACCGGTGTCAATGTGTTCTTTTTTCCATTTCCAGGAGTGTACATAGTTCCAGAGACCACTTCAAATCTCAAACATTTATGATGTATACATGCAAACTAAAGCAATGAATGAAAATTTCTGCTAAGACCGGGATTCGAACCCGGACCTCGCTAACCATTATGCCACGCTGGCACAATGGCTTTTCACTACAGCATGGACAACTCTCCCCCCTCACTCGAATCCGTACCGTTGGATGCTGAGGTGCTCTTCCAATACTGTTTGAGAGCCTCTGCAATGCTGTTCAAGTTCAAGGGGAATACCAAGTGGGGTGAGGCGTGAATGGAAATTTGGACTGAGGAGGAAGGCGTGCTAGGGTAGTCCGTGCAGTTGTGCATTAGCAAAAAAATGGCTCAAAGCACTATGGGACTTAACATCTGAGGTCATCAGTCCCCTAGAACTACCTAAACCTAACTAACCTAAGGACATTACACATATCCAAGCCCGAGGCAGGATTCGAACCTGCGACCGTAGCAGCAGCGCGGTTCCAGACTGAAGCTCCTAGAACCGCTCGACTACAGGGGCCGACCAGCGGTTAGCACATCGGCCTAGTGGTACACTATTCAATTGTCGCTTCAGTCTGCATATATACATAATACGTGTCTGAGATTTGAAAATAACTCTGAAAGTATATAGTTTCATTTGATAAAAACAATTTTCAGAAGTTCAACACATTTTCTTATTCCATTATTAAATCTTGGCTCTCTCTTTTTATGTGCTACAGTCCTTTTCTGAAATTACAAAATATACTCCGGAAAACTGAAGTTTTCCAGTAGTGCAAACATGTTCCATGGTACAACGTGGTCATATATCTAGGAATAAATATCCTATTGAAATACAAAAGAGTTGAAGTCGAGAAAATCTTGTGAATACTGTGTTTATCAACCTATCTGTTAAATTATTATTAATCTGCTACACAGCAATGACCAGTAAGTGAAGTCAAATTCGGCAGAATTATCATAAAAAATCAGTTACATGTCAAATAGAAGCTACTGTAAACTTACACGAACTTCCATTTTCGAGACAGGTGAATTGTTAAGACATTAAAGAAGCTGAGTTCGTTTTCATGTGTCACATATTTCATGGTAAAAGACCTTCTCTTTGAAGGCACAAAATGATGCATATATATATAATGTGTGTGTGTGTGTGTGTGTGTGTGTGTGTGTGTGTGTGTGTGTGTGTGTGTGTGTGTGTGTGTTACCCACCTAACCTCTACGACATTTTAGTGTAACTCAACCTACCTCGTTAGTTTCAGTGTCTTTGTTCTGGATCTCTTTCTGTCATTAAACTAACTCGTTGTACGAATATTTGCCGATGGTTCATTGTGAGTGAAGTCGTGCGAGAGACTGAAACCGTATCAGAGAGAAGCATCGGTTAACTGAGTGTGTGCACGCGCTGGTTATAACGCCAAACATCTACACTAATGAAGAACATGACGATATGATTTTTACTGCCTCTGCGATGGTAGCGCTTCTGCTGTTGTCGAAGAATACAGTCAATGCTTTCCGACGGTTCGAATTCGTGGAAAGTTTACCAGAGTTACCCTCACATTGTGTGAAAAGTGTAATGCAGCTACCTGTGCAGGAACAGCAACACTTTGTTAAAATGGTGCACCGCAGTCCTTACTACTAGCATAAGACGATTTTGTGCACTTATCAGTGTACCACGAACACACATGTGACGAACATTCCACGTGGAAAACTTGTACTAATTTGACACAGATCGTGTCCACAATCGTCATTTGCTTCCATAAACACTATTCACTGACGAAGCCACGTTTACACGGAATGAAATCAACAACAGACGTAATAATGACCACTGGTCGAGGTAAAATCCACATGCTGCAGTGGAAAGTAACTTGCAAGTTCTTTTTTCCATGAACATTTGGTGTGGCATGGCCAGTAGCATGTTGACAAGTCCATTCGTTTTAGAACTGCGAATGAAGGCACAGAATTACTTGCATTTTTTTTGTAAAATTTGTTTGTTGAATACCTGGAGAACATTCCTTTGGCCACAAGGACGACACTGTATTTCCAGTATGACGAAGCCCCTCCAAAGTTTACCAAATGTATGAGGGAACATCTCGACCGTAGTTATCTGAGGGTAATGGAGGTGTGTAATCCACAAGTTCATCCAGTTAGAATTTTTAGTCTACCGTTACCTTTTTGTTAGATGGTTAGCAGGTAGGATATCCACGTTGATGGCTTGTTAAATGTTAATCCTAGATATGTGTTGGTTAGTAAGAAAGGATCATCATAAATGGTTAGGTAGAAGCCATGGAAGTGGAAGCTGTTGGTGGTTTGTCGTATAATTATTGCCTAAATTATGGAATGGTTTATCTTGAGGAGCCACTGATTATACCAGGAGATGAGTTGCTCAAGGTGGATTTGGAGAGATAGTTTGGATTTCTGAAGTATATGGCAGAGGGATAGCAAAGCGGTGCCATGATCGTACTGAAGGAGGTGATGATTTACCAGTAAGTCGAAATCGCTGATGAAACTACTTGCTAGACCCGGTGGGCTGGTGGGCTGAGAAATATTGTAACAAAATTCGTCACACGACTATCACTGTGTTTCCTTCAGGTAGCACGCTCAGTCTGCACCCTTCTTCGACGAACAAAGCAACAGACGAAAAATATACTCTTTGCATTTTCGATGCGTTGTTTCACTTGGGAGTGGTGCCATTTACCAAGCAAAAATAAGAAATAAGGGTGTCCGTATCAGAGAGAGATGGAGGTCTTATACAACTGTTGCTTAGCAGAGTCCAATCCGAATCCCCTTATGATTTCCTTTCATACATCTCCGCCACTTCCTAATTTAGCACCCACTAATCCTTTTCGTTCTTCTCCTTCTACTTCTACTCGTCCCTCGTACTTAGTTTTCACTTTTTCCATTTCCTTTCACCCTCCATCAGTTTCTTTCTCCTGTCTGAAAACGGCACCTCCCTGGAAATGGCGCCCATACCTTAGCCAAGTCTCTGATGGGACTCTAAAAGGTTTGCACTGATGTCCTCACTAATTTACCTCTAATTCACTTTCGTAGGTATCGGTAATTGCCACTGCAACTGAAGAAATTGCCTGCTCTGACTAGGCCGCGTTACACACCGTTACCCACCGATTTTCTTTCACGCCACCAACCTTCTCTGTCTTCGTGGTGTCGGGGTAGCGTCATCGCTTTGTAAACTCTTCGTCGTTGAATCTGGTCCCAATTAGATTCCAAATTTTTTGTGCATTATAATTGTCTGGTTACAGTGTGTTGCCTTCAGAGAAACAAAAAATAATAAATTATCATTCAACTTCACACACATTTTCACAGATGGATAGGGTGAGCAGCAATCTGCGACGGTTTGCTGATAATGTTGTAGTGTACAGGAAAATGTTCTCTTTGAGTGGCTGTAGCAGGATGCCGTGTTTGATGTGATAAATGGCAGCTTCCCCTAAATGTGGAAAGGTATGAGATACTGCAGATGAACAGCAAAAATAATCCTGTGATGTTCTAACGCAGTGCTAGTGTATCAAAACGACACGAAATGGAGCAAGCACGTAAGGCCGGTTGTAGTACATGCGAATGGACGATTTGAGGGTATTAGGAGAATTCCACGAAAGTGTATCTCCTTTATAGAGGGAATATCCGGGATCCATTCTTGAGTGCTGCTCGAGTGCTTGGGATGCTCACCATGTCGGATAATATGAAGACATCAGGCAATTCGGAGACGTGCTGGAACTAAATTTTCACTCTGCAGTGGAGTGTGTGCTGATATGCCACTTCCTGACAGGTTAAAACTGTGGGCTGCATTGAGACTTGAACTCGAGACCCTTGTCTTTCACGGACATGTGTTCTACCGACTAAGGCACTAAGCTATCAAAGTACCGCTCACGACCCGTCTCCACTGCTATACTTCCGCCAGTACCTCGTCTCCACTTAGCCGCGACAGGCAAAGGTCCCGAGTTCGATTCTCGGTCTGGCACACAGTTTTAATTTAGCAGGAAGTTTCATATCAATGCACACTCCGCTGCAAAGTGAAAATGTCAATCTGGAAACACACCCAAGGCTGTGGCTAAGCCACGACGGCGCAATATCCGTTCTTCCATTAATGCTAGTCTTGGAAGATAGGAGGTGGGGTACTGGCTGAAGTTAAGCTGTGAAGAAGGATCGTGAGCCGTGCTTGGTTGATTGCTGCGTGAATTCAAATAGGAGATATTGGAGAGAAGAAGACATTCTTCCCGGGAAGCAGAACTGAGAAAGCTTAGCGAACCGGCATTTGTGATAGACTGCAGGCCGATCTTACTATCACCAACATAACGTTTCACGCAATGGCCACGATTACAGGATAAGAAAAATCAGAGCTTGGACGCTTTATCCTGTGCGACGACGTTGTAGCATATCCACAATGTTGTTCGTTCTGTACGTTGAGCAAGCTGTGAAGAAAGCCTAGGATAAATTTGGAAATAGAATTCGACTTAAGAGAGAAGAAATAAAAACTTTTAGTTTTGCCGACGGTATAGCAATTCTGTCATAGTAAAGGACTGGGAAGAGCACTTAGATGGAATGGATAGTGGCTTGAAAATGCCCGCATCTCGTTCTCGCTTCCCACGCCCGGGCTCCCGGGTTCGATTCCCGGCGGGGTCAGGGATTTTCTCTGCCTCGTGATGGCTGGGTGTTGTGTGCTGTCCTTAGGTTAGTTAGGTTTAAGTAGTTCTAAGTTCTAGGGGACTTATGACCACAGCAGTTGAGTCCCATAGTGCTCAGAGCCATTTTGGCTTGAAAATAGTTTACAATATGAACAGCAATAAAAATAAAATAATGATAATGATAATGAAATATGTTCGAACTAAATGAGACGGTGCTGAGGAAATTAGATTACATTAGGTTTGCTATTTGGGCAATGAAATAACTGATGATGGTCGAAGTAGCGAAGATATAAAATGTAGACTGACGAGAGAAACAAAAGTGCTTCTGAAACTTAAGTGTTACGATGTTTTTTCTGGAGTTATTTGGAGTATAGGCTGGTATAGAAGTGAGACTTTGACAATAGGCAATTCAGACAAGAAGAGAATAGAAGTTTTTGGAATGCAGCGCTGTAGAAGATAGCAGGAGATTAGATGGGTAGATCGAATCGCAGATGAGGTGGTGCCGGTTCGAATTGAGGAGAAAAGAAATTTATCGCAAATTTGATCAAAAGATGGGATCTGTTGATAGAACACACCCTAAGGCATCAATGAATTGCAGTTTGGTAATGGAATGATATATATATATATATATATATATATATATATATATATATATATTTTTAAATTCTTTATTAATAATCATTGTAATTATACAATTTAACCCACTTCCTTAAGCTCATTAGTGGGTCCTAATAGTTATACATTTATATGTTATTGTGCAGCTAGTTATTAGTTTTAAAGTGAGCTACAGTTACTTTAACAACAATGGGCACTTAATATTTATATCTACTGTTTATGCCTAATTCCTATAACTAATTTAACTTATGTATATTCTGCAGCGTCACATGTGTGCCAGTAAGAATATAAACCTACTTAATATGCCTTGTTCTTCGAGCTAAACCCGAAGAACATGCCCCTGGCACTGGGCAGGCCACGACTTTATGATTCGCTGCAGTTGCTATTCTAAGTTCCTAAAAACTAAGTCCTACAAACTAACTTATCCTACGTCATATTTGGTGTGTCTTAATCGGCGGTTGGTCCCTACTCCCCCTAGTCCTGCGCATGGCGGATCCTAACTTGGGTGAAGTCAGCCAGTCCACGCACAGGCGGTATGGGACTAGGGCTCTTGGTCACAATCGGTAATTACTATCCTTGTTTTTACTGTCTCTCTCTTAAATATTCATTTAGAACTTTACGTGATACCTCGTTTGCCAAGGTATTTAGAGTCTGAAAAGTCTCCTCTCGTCGAAGTAGTTGATGTGTATCATGATTAGGAAGTCTGTCTCGTAAGGTGTTTGCGACATCATTGAAGAGGGGACATTCGTAAACAACATGTTCGGGTGTTCCCTCCGGATCGCCACAGTCGCACGCTGGTGTTGCCCTTTTCCCAAATCGACATAAGTATGTCGGGTAGGGTCCATGGCCAGTGAGGAAGTGAATCAGACCTCGTGTAGGCTCGAAGTATTTCATACCCAGGCGTTCCCTCACATCAGGTAGAAACTGGAAGGTTCGTCGTCCAGCCTCTTCTGCAGCCCAAGTCTCCTGCCAGAGTTCCTCCCCTCTTCTCCTTATTTCTCTTTTGTCCCCCACTCTGATACCCATAATGTCTACAATCTTTTCGTAATTATCCCTTTTTGCCCAATACCAGGCCGCCTGTTCCCTTATTTTGATGTCCAGAGGGCAGAGCCCCATTATGACTAATAGGGCCCCCCCTGGAGACGTTCTGTAAGCACCCACAGCTCTTAGCAGCATGCTTCTCTGGACCCTTCTCACTGCCATGGCGGGCACTACCCTCGTGAGCCTGTGCGCCCAGACTCCCGAGCCGTAGCCCACGACTGATGTTAGAATGCTGTTGTGATATAGCCTGATTAAGTGTGGAGGGAGATGAAATCTTTTCTGACCTATTGAGATGAGATTGTTTAGTATCTGAAGGGCTCTCTGGGTGACGGTATCAATATGCTTACCGAAGCTCCACCTCTCATCAATGATGACTCCTAGGTAGCGTGTCTCGCGTCGTCTCAGAACTGGTGAGTCGTCTATTCTAACAGTCGGATTTCTAATGAGATGTCCTTTTAGCAAGAGATAAGTAGATTTGCTGGGCGATATCGTCATTTTAGTCGCATGGCACCACTGTTGAAGTTTGTCTAGTACTGTCGCTATCTTTGGTTCAATGTCTTCGCGGCTACGGCCGCCAACCAACAGGAGGAGGTCATCCGCGTAAGCTATCACCTCTAGCACCTCTTCACTCTGTTGTAGTCTGTCTAACAAAGGCTCCATGTGGATGTCCCAAAAGAGGGGTCCTAAGACGGAACCTTGGGGACATCCTTTAGTGATTGTCTTGCCAACTCTTTCGCTAGAGGATGATAGCCAGACCTCCAGATCCTCGCAATAGCTCCTCAGACAACCATATAGCGGCCCTGGACACTCCTTCTCCCGCAGGCAGGAGAAGAGCGAAGGCCACCACAGGTTGTCGAAGGCGCCACTGATGTCAGCCATGATGCCAACCACGTATTTGTGCGGGGTCGAGCCACAGACCTCGGCCGCCAGGGCGATTGCATCAGATGCCGACCGCCCCGGCCTGAAACCGAACTGCCTGCTACTCATCCCGCACAACACTCGGTGTGCTGTCAGTCTGTCAGCTAGCAACTTTTCCAGTATTTTCCCAAATATATCCAGTAGGCAAATCGGCCTGTAGGATTTCGCTTCTGCGGGATCCTTATCTGGTCCTTTCTTAATGATGACTACATGTGCCTTTTTCCATTTCTTAGGGACCTTACGCTGTCTAAGGCATTCATTGTACAAGTGCGTCAGTGGTGCAGTCAGCTGAGGCGCCAGAAACTGCACCACCTCCGCCACAATGCCGTCTGGCCCAGGTGCTTTCCCTCTTTGTAAGGATCTTATATGTGCCGCAACCTCCTCTTCTGAGAAGGGGTAGACAGCTGTCTCGTTGGTGTATATTTCCCGATCTTGGTCTCTGAGTAGCTGCTGCATCTCTGTTTCCCCATCCGCATTGTCGTCAGGCAACAGGGAGTGGAGGAGGACCCCCGCAGTCTCCTGCCAGGACTCCGTCATCCTATCCCCGTACCTGACTGTAGATAGTTCCAGAGGAGAGCGGATTTTCTCTCTTACTAGCTTATATGGGAGCCCCCATGGGTCAGTGACCAGCTGGTTGAGAACGAAGTTTTCCCAACTTCTCACTCTGACTTCTCGAAGTTCCTTTTGGAATTTTCGCTTTTCTTCCCTGTACAGCTGCAGCCACCTTTGTCGTTCCTGCCAGACGACACTGTGTTGATAGTACCTCCTCAGCCTTCTGACAGACTGACGCAGTTCGCTTAGTTCTGCAGACCATGGTGACGGGGAGGCTGCCATGGCCCTCCTCCTAGTAGGTACGGCTGCCCTCACCGCTCTTGTAACTGCGTTCACCAGTTCCTCTGCCCTCTGGTCCACGTCCAAGTCTAAGTGCATGTCGTCTTCCGGTAATGGAGGAATGTCACACTCCCTCGCTAGTCGTTCCCAATCTGCTCTTTTATAGTTTAGTAGTATTTCCCACCCCGTGGCCCAGTGGCTCTCTCTTTTTCCTATGGTAAAAATTATCAGATTATGGTCGCTTGTGGTGGCATTCTCTGTAACTCTCCAGTTTTGAAGGCTATTGGCTGTATTCGGAGTCACAAGGGTGATGTCAATGTTTGTGCCCTGTCCCCCACCTGCAGCGTAGGTGGGAGGATTGCCGGGTCTGTTGGCCACCACAAGTTGTGATTCCATAATAAATTCTTCGACCTTTTCACCATTTACATCTCTTGTGCCACTGTACCACAGGGGGGGATTTAGCGTTAATATCAGCAGTTATTATGAGTTTTCTTCCCCGCAACGCCGTGGTAACTCTCGCAAGGTGGTCTAAGTGAAGTTCTATATTGTCCCCGTACTGAAAGTACATATTGATGAGAGTTATAATTCCCGTGGGGGATTGAAGCTCCACGACGTTGCAGTGGCTAGTTGTGAACTGCGAGAGTATGGTGACCCTCAGTAGTTTATTAGTGATTATAATTGCCGCCTTCGGGTCATCCCCTCTACTGACTATTTGCCAGCTAGCAGCAGCAAAAGCTATTTTCCCAGCCAGGGAGTATGGCTCCTGTAGACAGAGTACATCAAGTCTCCTCTCCTCCACCTCCCTTCGGAGCTCCTGCATTACGAGTCTGTACATATATATATATATATATATATATATATGTGTGTGTGTGTGTGTGTGTGTGTGTGTGTGTGTGTGTGTGTGGCGGGGGCGGGGGGAAGGGGCGGAGTTAAAATAGGTAGAAATGGTTCAAATGGCTCTGAGCACTATGGGACTTAACATCTGTGGTCATCAGTCCCCTAGAACTTAGAACTACTTAAACCTAACTAACCTAAGGACATCACAAACATCCATGCCCGAGGCAGGATTCGAACCTGCGACCGTAAAATAGGTAGACCAATGATTGAATACAGTAAGCACCTTAAAATTGATTTAGGTGGCACTAGTTACACTGAGATGAAGATGTTACACAGGATAGAATAGCACGGAAGCTGCATGAAACCAATCTTCAGATTGAAGACTACATCAGAAACAAAAACATAACAACGGTAAAGGTTGGTGGTTTTTTTAATAAGCGTGATTCTATTGGACTTGGAATGTCGTTGCCCTTCTTCGACCTATGAATGATTTAGCCAGCCAGTTAAAGGGTGACCTGCAGTATCGCCACAACGCCTTTCGATTAGCGGTGAATTGCACTTCTCGCTCAGGCAACCGTCTGGAGTCACGCAGCCGGTCCCCATTAGCGCAGGTCGTCGGGGTGGTGTCTGTTTCTGGGAAGCTCTAGGTAATAATTCAGGGGCGGGCCGCTTGGGGTCTCCTCCCACGCAGCGACGCTAGTCAGTCGGGGGAGGTGGAGGCGGTTCGATGAGGCATTCTCCCCTCTCCCTATCCCCCCCGCCTCCGTCCCTCCTAGTTCTCCCCTGTCACCGCGACGCGACGTAAACAATGGAGCGCGCTTATCTGTTCCAGCACGCCCTCACCTCACCTCACCTCACCTCAGCTGAGCTCGCCTTCCAGTTGGCTGCAGGCCCGCGGGGCTCGATGCGTGTCACGTTCTCTACGACTCCCTCCTCCCGTGCTTTGGAGCGCACGTGATGCAGTGAATCGCTGCGATCCGGAAGGCAAAGCGAGAGCTCTCGCCGATAAAAGTTTTTCCACAGGCTGTTGCACTATCTCTTTCCTGGCGTTGATCCCGAAGTGCTGGGTTCGCTGCTTTCACGATTTGCTATATTCATTGTATTTAACTTTCTGCCCGGATGCTGCTCCTGTGGCCAGAGTTAACCTAAAGCCATCGGCACACGGACCGTCCTTCCGAACGTTAACATTGAGCCTGCCGAGTTCCACTTGCTGCTGAACGCTCAGAAACGATGCTACTTGTGCATGCGGTACATGAGCGTCAAGTGCGCCCCCGGTAACTGAGTGGTCAGCGCGACACACTGTCAATCCTACGGGCCCGTGTTCGATTCCCAGCTGGGTCGGAGATTTTCTCCTCTCAGGTCCTGGGTGTTGTGTTGTCCTAATCATCATCATTTCATCCCCATCGACGAGCAAGTCGCCGAAGTGGCGTCAAATCGAAAGACTTGCACCAGGCGAGCGGTCTACCCGACGGGAGGCCCTCGTCACACTACATGAGCGTCAATAGAGTGTAAACGATCTCAGCACGTTACAGCGGCAGTTGTCGAATGCATCTGGCTCGCAAATCACACCATTTGCGAAACAGACTGGCATAAAATTCAGCGTGGGCACTACTAAAAAGCAAATTTCTTTCCATATCCATACAAGTCATGTTGTTGTTTCTGTAGTATACATAAATAAAAACTTCAATATCCGTGGACATGTTATAAGGCAGAAAGAGAAGTACCATATCCTGTCAATAAGGACATTGGCTTACAAAAGTTCCATTACAAATAGTACCACACAAATTTACAAATGTTGACCTCATAAGATACACCATTTTCACCTTTAATAAAACTCTTATGTCATTCTTACTTGATCACTGTTCCCATTCAGTAGCAGAATCTTAAGAACACGTGGAATACAAAGCTTGAAGGAAGGAAGTGCAAAATATCATACTGCGAGTAATGTAGGCTGCCTTGTAGGTAAAGTCAGTCGAACAAGACCACCCGGCTGTTTAGTGTCGAGGTCCGGTGTGCCGGCCAGCCTTTGGATGTTTCCAAGGCGGTTTTCCATCTGCTTTGGCGAATACGGGCTGCTTCCCCTTATTCCGCCTTAGGTAGACTATGTCGGCGATTGCTGCGCAAACACTGGCTCCACGTACGCTTACACTGTAATTATTCTACCACGCAAACATTTGGGGTTACGCTCGTCTGGTATCGGGTATGATACGTTCCCGGGGGTGGGGGGCGGGCGGTTCCACTGGAGGCCGAACCGCACAGTAACCCTGGGTTCGGTGTGGAGCGACGGTGGGACGGGTGGACTGCTGTGGCCTCTTGTGGGGTTCTCAGCCACTGAGGGCTACGGTGGGACGAACCCTCTCCGTCGTTTCTAGGTCCCCAATTCAAGGAGAGCGTATTTATACGCAACATCGAGTATTGTATAATGTAGTTCTGTTAAAGCAATGAGAAAGTAGCAGAATCTATTAGGAACCGCGAAGATAAATGAAAAATGTTTGGACTCAGTGAGACGCAAGCCAGCATCCCATGCGGCCATACCACAAATGTGTCGTCCACGTACCTCCAGAAGACCGTTGGTTTAAAACTTGCTGAGTCAAGTGCCTTGTCCTCCAAGTCTTCCATGAATAAATTAGCTACCCGAGGAGAGAGGGGAGTTATAGAAATTAGATTAGCTAATAATTTAATAAATAGAGATAATGGTTTTAATTTGGACAAAGCATGGAATCTTGCTCTTGGGGTAATTAAACTGCAGAGAAGTTTTCATTGTGAGACCGCCGACGATCATTCATCGATAAGCGAATTGAATGTCTGTACGCCTTCGCTACAGGCGGCGCATGTGTAAGCGTATTTCTATGTCGCCGACCAGCATATGTGACCCGTATGTGCAGTACCGTCGCGATGGAGCATGTAAGGCCGCACTTGGTAACTTGTCAGTTTTGTGACTCACTCTGAGGACGGCCGGACGATACGCGGTCGAAATATCAGTGGAGGAAATTTTATTTGCACTGCTACATTCCCGAAATTTAATTGACTATTCATTACGCCGCGAGAAGTTGAAATCGTACATATGTTATTAATTGACATTTGATTATAACAAATTGTGCCAAGAGCAGTGCGTTTTTCATGGATCCTCAGTGTGACGTTGCCTTGAAACGGTATACTCTCATATGGCGTCTCGCAACTCAGTACTGAACAGGAATGCCGTCATGTGACATAGGTGGCGTCCTTCCATCTCACTGGTGTAAGTTCAGGCACACGTTCAGAATATGTGACATGACAGACAGTACTCTACACGTTCGGGAAGACTCCCATCGTACTTTTTCCAGGCTATGACCTTAGAAAATCGGCACTCTCAAAGTTCAGAAGCACGGCTTAAAATCGTGTTTACACGAACGAGGCAGCTGACGTCGACGTGGAGGCGGACGCTAAAAACCAACCACGTCATACCAGCGCCCGTGTCACGTGGGACGCGCTGGTTAATGTTATGTGCGACTGCAGCGCTCTCCAGCGGCAGTCGCCGGCTTCATGTGGCTCGCAAATCACACTTTGTTTAGGAAAATGGACGGGCGTTAAATTCTTACGTTAGGTCTTTTAAAATGAACATTTCCTCCTTTTTCCGTATGCTAATCGTGTCGTTCTATCTGCAGTAGTTACAAGGTGTCCGGAAACGGCCGTTACAAATTACTAGAACTTGTAGAGGGGCGTGAGTACATAATATTTCGAACAGGAACCCATGTCCAGAAACATACCGTTTCCGTTCTAAGAAGGTTTCACGTTAGATGTTTAACACATCCACTTCTCCCTGTGGAGCTGAATTAGGCGTGTCGCTTTACAGTTATTAGGTAACAATTCGAAAGGAAACGCAACGAAACATCCAATTATCATTTAAGTACATTTGTTTGTATTAACACTTAAGCATTACTTGTCTACATTATTCCAAAACAAAAAAGCACCCATGATAGCGTACGTACAGAACAGTACAGACGCATTACAACAGCGGCTTGATGTACCTACGAAGCACGTTCTGGTACACACTGTCCGTTCCCCCTGGTCTTTCTTCAGTTTCTAATGCAGTGGCCAGAACTCGTACCAGCATATCTTCCTCTGTCTCTACGGGTCTCTTAGCAAGGCAGATGTTTAGTGGCATCAGGTGACCGTCTGAGATAGTAAGCGTCATCCCCTCTACCTTATTACACACCACGACAAGCAACTCTGAGACTTTTTTTGTTTCCATCAGCAGACGTGGACTCGTTACACACATGAATGGAAACCGTCGTGGAACGGAAACGCTACGTTACCGGACATAAGTTCCTATTCATAATACACTCCTGGAAATGGAAAAAAGAACACATTGACACCGGTGTGTCAGACCCACCATACTTGCTCCGGACACTGCGAGAGGGCTGTACAAGCAATGATCACACGCACGGCACAGCGGACACGCCAGGAACCGCGGTGTTGGCCGTCGAATGGCGCTAGCTGCGCAGCATTTGTGCACCGCCGCCGTCAGTGTCAGCCAGTTTGCCGTGGCATACGGAGCTCCATCGCAGTCTTTAACACTGGTAGCATGCCGCGACAGCGTGGACGTGAACCGTATGTGCAGTTGACGGACTTTGAGCGAGGGCGTATAGTGGGCATGCGGGAGGCCGGGTGGACGTACCGCCGAATTGCTCAACACATGGGGCGTGAGGTCTCCACAGTACATCGATGTTGTCGCCAGTGGTCGGCGGAAGGTGCACGTGCCCGTCGACCTGGGACCGGACCGCAGCGACGCACGAATGCACGCCAAGACCGTAGGATCCTACGCAGTGCCGTAGGGGACCGCACCGCCACTTCCCAGCAAATTAGGGACACTGTTGCTCCTGGGGTATCGGCGAGGACCATTCGCAACCGTCTCCATGAAGCTGGGCTACGGTCCCGCACACCGTTAGGCCGTCTTCCGCTCACGCCCCAACATCGTGCAGCCCGCCTCCAGTGGTGTCGCGACAGGCGTGAATGGAGGGACGAATGGAGACGTGTCGTCTTCAGCGATGAGAGTCGCTTCTGCCTTGGGGCCAATGATGGTCGTATGCGTGTTTGGCGCCGTGCAGGTGAGCGCCACAATCAGGACTGCATACGACCGAGGCACACAGGGCCAACACCCGGCATCATGGTGTGGGGAGCGATCTCCTACACTGGCCGTACACCACTGGTGATCGTCGAGGGGACACTGAATAGTGCACGGTACATCCAAACCGTCATCGAACCCCTCGTTCTACCATTCCTAGACCGGCAAGGGAACTTGCTGTTCCAACAGGACAATACACGTCCGCATGTATCCCGTGCCACCCAACGTGCTCTAGAAGGTGTAAGTCAACTACCCTGGCCAGCAAGATCTCCGGATCTGTCCCCCATTGAGCATGTTTGGGACTGGATGAAGCGTCGTCTCACGCGGTCTGCACGTCCAGCACGAACGCTGGTCCAACTGAGGCGCCAGGTGGAAATGGCATGGCAAGCCGTTCCACAGGACTACATCCAGCATCTCTACGATCGTCTCCATGGGAGAATAGCAGCCTGCATTGCTGCGAAAGGTGGATATACACTGTACTAGTGCCGACATTGTGCATGCTCTGTTGCCTGTGTCTATGTGCCTGTGGTTCTGTCAGTGTGATCATGTGATGTATCTGACCCCAGGAATGTGTCAATAAAGTTTCCCCTTCCTGGGACAATGAATTCACGGTGTTCTTATTTCAATTTCCAGGAGTGTATTATGTCCTCACTCCCATCTATAAGTCCTAGAAATTTGTAACGGAAATTTCGGAACACCCTGTATAAATTAAAAACTTCAGTACATATGAATATGTTATAAAGCGAGACAGAAAGTCCCATTTCCAGTCAATAAGGACGTCAGCTTATAAAAGTTCCATTACAAAACTTGCGATACAAACTTAAAATAGCCTTTTACATAAGATAGAAATTATTGCATCATTATCACACTTTAGTAAAAGCCTCAGGTCATTTTTACTTGGTCACTGTCTCTATTCAACAGCAAAATTTTTTGAACATGCAAAATACGAGGACTGGAACAAGAACGTGCAAAATAACCAGCTTTGAGTAGTGAAAGCTCTTTTTTAGATAAAGCGAAAAAAAAGAAAAAAAGTACCACAATATTACTTTTATATTTTCCGTATGTCATGCAAGTGTGTGTGTGTGTGTGTGTTTTTGATCAAACAGGGACGTAGAAAGAAATCTTGCAATTCGTTGGTCCATGTTCCTAAGCGTGTTCACAAAATCGAGCAAAGGCATTTCTGAGAGAGAGCATGCTTATATTTACATAGTACTGCAATGCGTAACAGCTATATGCTACTTCGTAACACCACGCAGCTGTCCACTACACTTCGGTGAACTTCTGCAGCATACGATCATGTCTTACGTTACAATCTCGTGAAGGCTTCATTCGCCGACATGTTATTAACTGGCATTTAACTATAACAAATCGTACCAATAACAAATCGTTTGTGATGAATTTTCAATAATAAATTGCCTTGAAACAATATATTTCATGACAAGTAAGATGTAATACTTCTTCTTCTACCTTTCAGTTAATGGATGTGGGCAGCCACACGATACAGCTTCATTCTTTCAACTACATTGTGTACTAGTTGGTCTGAACTTTATAACCCTGTCCACTGCTGAATGTCGTCTAATCAAGATATTCTTCTTCGCCCTTTTCTTTTACCCTCATTTTCCCTTCGACTGTAGAAATTTATATTTGGTGTTCCGTAAGAAATGTACTAGGTAGGCAATTTTTCTTCTTTTAAACCTTGTTAACATTTCTTGCTGTTTGTGTATTCTTCACAAAACTTCGGTTTTGCTTATCCTCGCTGTCCATGGTATTTTAAGTATTCTATGATAAACCATGTTACAAAGTCCCGAATCTTTCTGGCCGTTGGCATATTTACTCTCCATCATTCACAACCAGATGTAACACTTTACAAATCGAAACTCTAAGGCTTAGGCCTAGGTTTGTACTTGAATTTTATGAAAGCTTTACAGACGTTTCTAGGTGACATATTATCTCCATGTCTGATCTCCAATCTTCACATAGGCATGTTCCAAGATACTTAAACTAGTCTACTCTTTGTATTAAGCATAACCGAACACGATTTTTAACCACCAGTGTGACATTTCCCGTCATTTGATTACAAGTTATAACCTTAATGACACCTTTCCGAGAGACCCTCACTCTTTGAAACGGAATGTATCCATAGGACCGACAAAATATGGGACTCAGTTGAAAACGACGAAATCCAATATGGCGTCTTCCCAAGTTCTGCTTGTGATATAGGGAGAGTTCTTGCCTCTTAGTGGCCAAACGTTTCGTTGCACGGTCCCGAAATATCACAGAAATTATATAGTGTTTCACGTGCGTCAGTGCTTCCTCAATGAGAAATAACCGGAAGTGACGTCACAAAACTCTTACAGCTCCACGTGCACATCAATTTTTCCGTCTCGTTTCGGGCGGCTTAAGGAAGGAAGTCGCGTTGTGCCATCTGTTTCGGATTTGTGAGAAGTCGTGTGTTTTCGTATTTTAACTGTTTGTGTATTCTATCATTTGAAGGGAATGGATAGTGTCTTGAAAAGAGGCTTGAAGACGAACACCAACAGAAGTAAAGCAAGGCAAACTTCATAGGCAGTAATAAAAATAAAGCAAAATTAAAACGAATATTATTAACATTAAGAATGCAAGAAGAGTTTCATAGTTAAACGGAGAGGAGGGAGCGAATAATTGGAAGAGTAAAACGAAGGTGTCCATAGGAGGAGGGTTGGGGTGGGGGAACGCATGAGGTAATAGAAGATACGGGTGTCGATAAGGACGACATAATAAGAGTTCCAGTGTTAGTGAGTTCAACAGAACTTTGGAAAAGTTACGATCAAATAACATCGAAGGTACAGGTAACATTCCTTCGGAATTTATAAAGTCATTGCGGGAAATGGTAACCAAACGACTATTCAAGGTGGTTTTTAGTATCTATGAGTCTGGAGGCGTACCATCGGTGTTGCGGAAAAATACAAGCCACATAATCCCGAAGAGTGATAACTATCGCAGAATCAGCTTACCATCTCGTGCATGGATGTTGCAGGCAAGAATAATATTAGAAGAACGGAGAAGAAAAACCTATTAGATCACGATCACTTTGGCTTTAGGAAAAGTAAAGACGCCGGAGAGACAGTTCTGCATTGTGCTTCGTGAAAGAAGCAACACTTAAGAATGATCAGGACATGTTAATGGGATTTTTCGACCTAGAAAGTGTTCGACAATGTGAAATGGTGCAAGGATATCAACGATATGATTAACTGATATCATTGCTATCCTCAGTGAAGTTATAGAACACTTACGAGATCTGTTGACCGGAATGAACGATCTAATGAGTACTGGATGTAAACTGAAAGTAAAGTGAAGAACGACAAAAGTAATGAGAAGCAGGAGAAATTGTGGACCACGGAATTCTGTTACCTATGTACCATAATAACTCATGACAGACGATGCAAGGGGGACGTAAAAAACAGACTAAGACAGGCCATGAGGGCCGTTTCTGTGCCGAAAGAAATCTACTAGTGTCAAACACAGACCTTAAGTTGAAGAAGAAATTTCTGGGTTTCATTCTGACAGCGTGTTAATTCTGTAAATATTAGCTGTTCCAGTTTATCGCACTGTACTCACCTATTTCGACCATATCCTGAGAAATGATGAGAGTAGTAAGTATTATATTCAGATGTTTTTGTTTTTATGCTATATTTTTGACATGTTTCACACCCACGCGAATCAACTCATTTTTTGGGTCTCTGGAACGAAAACTGAATCTAATCTAATCTGATAATATACTCAAACGTCTGAAGCTTAACAGTCTTTGCAAGTGAATCATGGATTGTAAAACCCGAAAATGAAGAGACTCGAAGCGTTTGAGATGTGGTACTACAGAAGAATATTGAAAATCAAGTGGACTGATAAGAAACAAAGAGGTTCTCTGCAGAATCTCTTAGGAGAGGAACAGGTGCGGAACGTTGACAAGAAGGAAGAGGCTGATAGGACGACACGTGTTAAGGCTAATTCTATGATGCAACATGTAGGGGAATATGTCCAACAAATAACTGAGGACGCTGGATGCAAATACTACCGTGAGATCAAGAAGGCGCACGTGGTATCAGCGCAGTCATAAGGATAACGTAAAAATGACGAAAAAATGTGCTGTTACAAACAGGTGTCATCCTTCGGCTGATTATTGACGGCAGTGTCTCAGGATGATGCTTATTTTATTTGACGCCACAGTAATAAAGTTTCCATACAGGACGTTGTAAATAATTTGAAACACCTGAGTATGATCAAATGATAGAAACTGTGAGTTAATAAAGATTTATCAGCAGCTCTTGGCCGTCCTGAAATAAAAGATGGCGCAGAAACACAATCATAGACAAGTTTACAAATGTAATGAAAAAAAATTAGAGTGGTGGATGGAGGCGAACAGATATAGTCTTCCTGCATTCCCTAACGGTTTTAGACATTATACCACACTGTTAACTGACAAATAGAGATACAAATATATGGAGTATCTTCACAGATGCGCAACTGACTCTAAGAAAATTTTAGAGCACTGCTCTTTATACTGGATGTCGAATGTGAACAGAAAGGAGAGTACAGTAGTTGGACAAAATATGGAAACACCAAAAACACAACTCGTTATCATATCTAATATGAATTAGGAGACCCATTGGCATTGAAAACAGCTTCCAGTCGTCTCTGAATGGATAAACACAGGTCCTGTATGATTTTAAAGGGAATATTACACCATATTCCTGCAAAACAGAAGTTCAGGTAAAGATGATAGAGATAGAGAGCGATCACTCACTCTTCTCTCCAAAGTAGACCACAAAGATTCAATGAAATTGAGAATTGTGGCCAGGGGAGATGCGACAGTTCATCCTCTTGCTCACAAAACCAGTCTCGAGGATGCGAGCTGTGTGAAAAAGGGTCCTATCGTCTTGGAAGACGGTGTCACCATTGGGAACAAAAATTATGTCATGTGACGGATCTGATCAGCCAAAAAGACTTGTCAAAAATGTGACCTTGCAGTGTAACCATGGCACACCACGATGCGGTTGCCCAAATTATTACCGAACCCCATCATGTTTCATTCTTGGCAGCGGGCTGTCTGCATCATAAAGTTGAGATGGCGTAGCAGACTTAAGCTCAGCCAGAAGTAGGAAACAGTGTGAAACAAAACTCATCCGACCAAACGACTTTCTTCCATTTCTCCATATTCCTGGTTTTATAGATTCGGCGCCAAGTTTTCCTGTTGCAGGCATTTGCTTTACTGAGGAGTGATATTGCAATTCCAGCCCGCCCGCGATAATCTGCTTTTGGAGCTCCCTTCGTCTTGTTTTGGCATTGACAGGGTTCGTGAGTGAGACATTCGGTTCTGCAGTGAGTTACGAAGCTGTCGCCCCCTTATTTTTCGTCAGTCTTCTTGAATCTTCTGTTATGATCACCCTACGAAACTTTTGTCCGTGTATGACTTAAAGGCAGCTGGAACGCCCTCTTACGACAATGTTAAATTTAGTGACTTCCCTGTATTTCAGGAACCACACAGCTATTGACATGAAACTTTTACAGGACATTAAACTGTATGTTCTGAGTCTACTGAACTACAATAATTGCATTTCAGCCACTGCTTTCGGAAATACAATTTTTAAATTATACGGTTAAACTTTTGTGTACTTTTTTGTATGTTATCCTAAATAATTTTAATTATACGTAACATCATGTTCTTCTTTTAGTTCCGTAGACTCAGGATATGTATATTATTACTCCCTGAAAATTTGTATACTCTACTCTAAGTGGTTTCTGAGATTTAGGGAAAAACTCAACAGAAAATGTAAATTTTCAGGAACGGCTTCTAAAGTATCAAAGGACTGTAACACACACAATATATGCTTAATTTTTTATTTTTAGTCATTCAGGAGCACCCTGCACCATACTGTATAACATCCTCTTGAAATTTTTCCTATTTTTTCTTCTTCTTTTCTTCTTTCTGCACTGCTTAGTGGTCAACTGTGCTGCATACTGTGCTTTATCAATGCGAATCTTGTCCATCCGTTCAAGTTCTCTGATGCAGTTTGCTCCAGGATTAATTCCCATATGCTGTAGCACTTTCACCCTACCAATGTTGCCATCATTAAAAGCAATAACAACATCACACAAATGATGTATTTCTTATGAAAGATTAAGCAAAGGTGATCGCTTTTCCAATACGACTTACCGGCGCCTTTCAATAAACCACCACATTAAATGGTATATGTAAACCTCAGTAGTTGCCAGGAATGTGAAACATACGCAGCCGTCACACTAGAGCAGACATTATGTTTAGGACCCGCTGGATTGGTTAGTTGATTTGGGGCAGGGGACCAAACGACGAGGTTATCGGTCGCATCGGATTATGAAAGGATGGGGAAGGAAGTCGGTCGTGCCATTTCAAAGGAACCATCCCGGCATTTAGGGAAAACACGGAAAACCTAAATCAGGATGGCCGGACGCGGGTTCGAACCTTCGTTCTCCCGAATGCGAGTCTAGTGCGCTGACCACTGCGTCACTTCGCTCGGTACCCCTGGATAAGCATCATCTGCAACTAATGACAAAAGTTAGTACGAAACCCGTGTACCACAGGTCACAATATACTGCGTCTACGTGAACGTAGATTAGCTAAGTGTACTAATGTTCCTCATCTAATCAACACACATGACTCTACTGCACGTGAGATACAGGCAGACTTAAACAACGACGAGATTACAGTGGTAGGCGGAAAGACAACACTAACTCAGGTTTTGCTGCCTTCAACTTCGAAAGACAAAATGCCTCAGCAGTTCTTAATTCCACATGAGAAAAGGAATGACGAAATAGCCAAGCACGACCACCACGAAACAAGCCCAACCACACGTATCACAGTGGTATGACAAACAAATTTCATGTCGTTCTGACTTTATGCTTAGTAATCGAAAGAAGATTTATGAACAACGGTATATTGTGGCATTTGTAGATGAAGGGTAAATCTTTGATAGTGCCGGACAGATGAATGGAAATGTCATATTGTATCGTTCTCCGGGGTACCCATTAGTGGTCAAGCATGCTGAATCGGAAAATTCTTTATTCACAACCACTGGGCACCTATCATTTTGGTGTGTGTTGTGTCTTCAGGTCTTAGTATAGATGACTAACGAGTGCTTGTACAGAACAGAGTGTCGTGTTTGTATTGTTAGTATAAGTGAAGGGAGCAGGTGGAACCCGGTGGTGCTGTAGGGCCTGCTCCTATTGGATACTACCAAGGGGAAAGTCCCCTGTTTAATTTGAAGTAAAGTACGATGCATTTACATTGTTGAGCACACATCGTCGGCGTATGACGTACATAATGAATACATTAATAATCAACGAAAGCTTAAATATTTAAGGGTCGTATAGTGAAATTATTAATGTACTAATCTTGAACTCTAACTTAACCTACTTAATGCCACTATAAAGCAGTGCACAGGACCATTAACCAGGTTAAGCTTTAGTTTTACATCAATGTATTGATTTTGTCGTACGACTGGAACCCAATCGAAACACGTCATTATTTATGCTACTGTGAACCAATTTTGTTTTAGCCAAGAGTGTGGGCATATGTATATTACTACTTAATTGATATAAAATAATGAACATTTTCACGTTCAACCAACCGTTATATTTAATTTGGTTCTACAACTACATCAGTAGTATTTGCCGAAATTTACCTACGCAATTATTGATTTTCTGCTGTTATTCAATGTCGGGAAGATATTCGGGGGGAGGGAGTGTAGGGGATACAGTGATTTACGAGAGATGTAAGTAGGGGTGCCGACTCTAGCTCAGCCACTGCTCTCAACATACTTGTAAACAATCACACTTGGAATTCCAGTTATTCTGCAGTCACACAATCTGGATAAAAGGGACATCAATTATCAAATGGTTCAGATGGCTCTGAGCACTATGGGACTTAACATCTGAGGTCATCAGTCCCCTAGAACTTAGAACTACTTAAACCTAACTGACCTAAGGACATCACACACATCCATGCCCGAGGCAGGGTTCGAACCTGCGACCGTAGCGGTGGCGTGGTTCTAGACTGAAGCGCCTAGAACCGCTCGGCCACATCGGCCGACGGCCATCAGTTATCATTCGTAGATGATAAGTGCATTATTGATAGCTGACATCCCCATTCTTCGCCTGAACTACTTTTGTAGCTGAGGACTCACTTGTTATTGATATTAAAGGATTTTTGTCATTACGTAGGAGTGTTCAAAAATTCAGTGCCCACACTAACAGGGGCGATACAGGAGTGCAAAAACAAATATATTTTGCAAATAATCATGTGCTATTTAAAAGAGTAAACCGTCATTTGACTATGTGTTATTATATTTATCTCTTGTTTTATCTAGATTTCGACTTTTATGCCATTCTCAAGTATAATGCTAAAAGCAGGAACATGAAGATAGTAAGACACTAAGGAAAAAAAATTGAAAATAACAAAAAAAAATAGATGCACACTGATATAAAATTAAGAGATATTCACTTACTTGTTAGACTGTTATTTCGTCATATCTGTTAAGGCACTCCAAAGCAGGTAAACAAAACTAACACATGACTTTAAGATGTAATTCTCATCAAATGTCATCTGACAGCATGTGATTATCTTCGGAAGCAGCACTGTGAATCATCATCTTTGCATTTACGGGTATACATTAGATCGTTAATAACAGGACGTGAAATGCGTTATGCAGCGTCAAGAAACCAAAGTCTGTAAGGAACAGACGAATAAACTACAGAAGCCAATGAAACGCACTTAACGATATAGTAAATGCCAGTAGTAATATAAAAAGTATTAAATATAGCAGTATGAGTGAAAAACAGAAGAATCAACTGCAGACGCAAATGAATCGTGGTTAGCGATATAGTAAGTGCTAGTACTAATATAACAAGTACTAAATATAACAAAATGAGTGAAAAACAAGGGGGGCAGGAAGGTGGGGGGTAGAAATGCGCGAGAAGAAATAGGAGTAGTTATTATTGTGTGAAGGTCATAAAGATTCTGAAAAGGAAGAAAATGAAGAGATTGATTGGAAGGGTAAGGGGTTGGAGGGGATTGTGGGGAGAATGGTGGCCCAGATATAGAGGTCAGTTAGTGGAATGGATAAGTAGAAAACCCAGTGTTAGTAGTAGTTACGTATAGGAAGGAATGGTAGAGGCTGTTGTAATATAGGCGGCTTGGAAGTGGGAAACAGCATAAGAAACATGAATGAATATTTGATTGAGTGTTGAACTTGAATAGGCCAGATTGGGGAAATCTTATGGGACTTAACTGCTAAGGTCATCAGTCCCTAAGCTTACATACTACTTAACCTAAATTATCCTAAGGACAAACACACACGCCCATGCCCGAGGGAGGACTCGAACCTCCGCCGGGACCAGCCGCACAGTCCATGACTGCATCGCCCCTGACCGCTCGGCTAATCCCACGCGGCGGCACATGGCTGCAGTACCGATTTTACGTCAGTGTCGCTGCATCTTCAGGTTTATAATGGTTGTTGTTGTTGTTGTTGTTGTGGTCTTCAGTCCTGAGACTGGTTTGATGCAGCTCTCCATGCTACTCTATCTTGTGCAAGCTTCTTCATCTCCCAGCCTACAGCCTTCTGAATCTGCTTAGTGTATTCATCTCTTGGTCTCCCTCTACGATTTTTACCGTCCACGCTGCCCTCCAACACTAAATTGGTGATCCCTCGATGTCTCAGAACATGTCCTACCAACCGATCCCTTCTTCTAGTCAAGTTATGCCACAAGCTCCTCTCCTCCCCAATTCTATTCAATACCTCCTCATTATAATGGTTATATTCCCATAATATAATTTTTTGACTCTTAACGTGGATAAATTCCCGAAAGTTGAGACTCTGTAATTGTCCATCTACAGTGCGGAAATATAGCCAAATGTATCCAATATAAACCTGAAGATGCGTATGCTGACGTGAAACCGGTAGTTGCAGGAAAGCACCTTCATACAGCTATGCTGTTTTTGGAAACATCTCGTTCTTGACTTTTTAATTGTTATAATTTTTACGATAATTTGAATGGTAATTGAGTGTTGTTGTTATTCATGTCTCTGAGCTGTGGTTGCCCTCCTTAGAAAGTAATTCGTACACTGCACCTTTTTAGTTGGATAGAATGTAAACCATTTACTACTACACCATAATATTTGAGTTTCTGTAGGAGAATACTGATCAGATGCGTCTGACATGTTGCATAAATGACAGTATTGTCATTTAAATTTTTTATAATGTGAGTATCTTATTTTGAGTGAGGTGTGTTTCGTTTCTTGCATACATAATATTTCTAGGTACTTTCGAGGAGGAGCTAAATAGTGATGATGGTGAGTAATAATTAAAATCTGCGTTACTATTTTCTCGTAAAGGGGCCAGCCTGCAGCGTGCCTCACGTTCTTTAACTGATTTCCCGGTTCTGTATTGTCTATACAGATTTAATTTTACTATAAAAATGATTGAGACATAACATAGTTTTTTGCTGTTTTAATCACTTTCCTTAGTTTGTAATTAGTCCTACTTCTCTGTTTCTCGTAATCATTTAAAAAAAATCGTTTTTCTTGCACGTGAAATTTAATTCTTGTTGCAGTTGTGGGAGTTTTTTAGTGTCTTACTGGTACCATACTTTATTTCCTTGGGAAATCAGCCCTTAGCGACTGAAATAATTCTATCTATAAACACATTAAATTTAGGGTTAACATTGGCACATTATTTACGGCCTTAGTCATCTTCCCCTAAGGCTGCTTGAAACTTTGTTATATGCTCATTAATTGTTCTACTTTCCATGGTATCACTTCACTGTAATATTATATATCACGGGTAGAGAGGCCATTCACTACTTTATAAACATTTACGCTACTGATTAAATTTTCACCTACAAATATTGTCTGTTAGTGTACTACTTTCCTGTCTATTTCTGATAGGCAAATAGCTGTAGAACTCATGTTATAAGTGTTGAGCAACATTTCTAAATCATTTGTTTGATTTGAATCTTTCATAATATTAACATTATAATCTCTACAAACTATCATCTGTTTATTTTGCCTGTGGGGATCTGTAACATGTAATAACTATAAGTGCCTTTTGCAGTAGACGGTACTGCTGGACGATAGGCATCTGCTGTTGTGTGATTTTTACTGGGCTTTAATATAGTTACAGTAATTGATATGCCTGCGATGCTGCCTCTCTGCTGCTCCGGTCCGTTGAACTGTCCGCAAAAAAGACACAGGTGAACAGACTGTGGTGTAAGAGTTGTGCAGAACAGACACGTTGATCTTAACTGTAATATTTGCCACCATTACGGAACAAAGCTTTTTAGTGAATCAGATTGTTAATAACCTGGAAAGTGTAATGAAAAACTGAAACTACTGAAGTTTGTAAACCTACCACATACAGCTACAGAACTAGTATTTGGAGTAATTAGAAAAAAGGAATGTCATCTCAGATACTACGTAAGAAACGATGAAGGTTCTTTAGTGCTTAACTATTTATTGATTAGAGTTCGTAAAAATTTCTGGTAATATAAAATGTCATCGTGAATTTATTAGGATTTTTCAATCTGTGGGAGAAAAGCGATAGTTCCGGAACTATGAAGTTCTGAAAGAGTTGATGGAAACTAGCATTGATCTAACATTTTAGTACGCAGCTTAAACAACATAATGAGACTATAATAGATCGTCAGCGCCACAAAGATGTTTCTAGATAGGGAGAGGTACGAGGGTAAGTCCGGTTTTTGGAGTCTGCATAGGTAGCACTGATGCTGGATGAGAAAACATCTTGGATGGGCAGCCAGAGTGCTTCGGTCTCGTCATGCACTGCCCACTGCTAGGGGAAGTGTTGCTGTTCCTGGCAGCGTCATAACATTTACTTGACGGCGGGGGCGGGAGCGAATTTTCCGGTAAACAACGAAGCCCTTGTATAGCACGAATAAGCGTCTATGTTTGCCGTGAAAGCCGGCAGTATGTTCTGGAAATGTAATACGTCCGTGGCAGCTTTGTTTGGTCTTCTTTCAGGGGGGAGAATAATAAATACCATTAAACATAACGCTTTTTGCCGGCTGGGGTGGCCGAGCGGTTCTAGGCGCTACATTCTGGAACCGCGCGACCGCTACGGTCGCAGGTTCGAATCCTGCCTCGGGCATGGATGTGTGTGATGTCCTTAGGTTAGTTAGGTTTAAGTAGTTCTGAGTTCTAGGGGACTGATGACCTCAGAAGTTAAGTCCCATAGTGCTTAGAGCCATTTGAACCGTAACGCTTTGTAGTCATATAATTAGGAGCTGGCTACGTGACCGCATGGACAACGCTTATTGTGATATATGAACCTCTTTGCTACTATGTTAGTCACATACGCTATACTACAATTTCTTTGATTATTTTCTGTTACTGTGGAGGAAACATTCTACAGTGACACATTTAAAGTACCCTCCGATTCCGGATTCTAGTCGAGACTTCACTCGGCGACCTAGGCTTTACTAGGTGTCAACATAGAAGTAGGTGACATCTACTTTATACCACGTGAATCAAGCACATGGAAACTTAGTGTTAAAGGCAATCTTGAGTTAGACGCGGCTCTCAAACAATGTTTTGTTGGTGTTCCGATCAATTTTTATTCTCGCAGTTGCTAAATTTATGCCACATACGACAATTTTCACTTTGTTAATAACAAAATTTGCATATATATTTCTAAAAGCAAGACAATTTATCAATAATATAAAACGACGATGTCAGCAGCCGATCAGAATGTGTTAAATCCGTTGTTCCACACGATTCAAGATCATTTCAGTTGCATTAGTATAGGATGGCACCCAACATACAACTGATAATATAAGCGGACTACGGTTCGAAACGTCAATCGTATAGAAGAAATATGACGCGGCCTAACAACCCAGAAGATTTTCATTGATAAATTACACTAGTTTTTTTTTTTAAATTCGCTCGATGCTGCCTGCCATGAATTACTTATTTGCGCAAATATCTTCATTTGAGGGTACTTTAAACTTAGTGTTACCCCATAATTTTAGACTATACTACCCTGTAGTACAGTGGTTTCTAACCTTTGTGAGCACCTAACTAAACTTTAGGATGAAAAAAGAATTTTCTTTGAACACTTTTATTTTTGTAATGACGAATGACAAACGATATTTAGATTTTGTAGGTGATTTATTAAAAAACAGAGTAATGAGTTAGTAAGACAATTGGTACTGCTTATTCCTAACAAACTTTTTTTTTATAGAATGGCGAAACAATTCTCAATCCATCGCGACTGCTGCCTACAACTCCTCCTCAGAAGAGTAGTCTGTCCACATTGAGGCTACACACTTGTTAGAAAACACGTTTCCCCTGCTTCTCCCTTCTCCCTGGAGGCACTTACTTCATCCATGTCCTGTACCCCATTTAAAATCAACTAAGTTAAAATGTTTGCGCTATACTGGCTGTTCACAAATCAGTTGATTGATTGATTGACTGCTTATTATGAAATGGCGTAAAGTGGAAGACTTCGGGCCATGTGTAAGACCACTGCCAATGGTAATAACAATAATAATAATGATAATAATACTGCATGGGTTCTATAGCAACGTAGTGGTCATTATACAGTTACTGGTGTGATGTGCTGTTAATGATCTTTTAAAAGTGATTTAGTTCTCTGACCGAAACACAATCGAACGCTTTTGTTTTTACCCTCAGAAAATTTCATGTTACCCCTCAGCTCTAGTTTGATGAAAGTTGTTCCTTAATGGCTTAACACATAACATCCTACCTCGTCTCTTCTTCTTTTCAGTGTTTTTATTTGACTCTTTCTCTCTGATGCTTTGGAGCCTCCTCATACATTATCAGTTCACTTAATTTTCAACATTCCTCTGTAGCACCACATCTCAAATACTTCGATTCTCTTGTGTTCCAGTTTTCCCACAGTTTGTGATTAACTTCCATCCTGTACGTCAAACATACATTATTAAAAATTTCTTCCTCTGATTAAGGCAGATTGGCCAGGAATACCCTCTTTGCCTGTTCTAGTCTGCTTTTCATGTTACCCTTGCTTCTTTAGCCATGGGTTATTTTCCTTCCAAGATAGAACAACTCCTTATCCTCGTCTACTTTGTGGTCGTCAGTGTTGATGTTAAGTTTATTGAAAGTCTCATTTTTGTTGTCGCCATTACTTTCGTTTGTCTTCAATTACTGTTCGTCTGTCTTCTATGTTCATTAGGCTATTAACCCAATAAAGTAATACTGTAATTCTCTTTTCAATAATCGTCTGGCAATCATCCTATCACTGATATACTGATATGTATTCACCTTTAATTTTAATCTCCCGCTTGAAACTTGCTTTTCTTGCTTCCGTCATTACTTCCTAGATTTATATACAGAACAGTAGGGGAGAAAGACTACATCTCTGTGTTACACCATTTTTAATCCGAGCACTTCGTTCTTAGTCTTCCATCCTTATTGCTCCGTCTTAGTTCTTGTAGATAGGGCGGTATTATCCGTCTTTCCCTACAGTTTTCTCAGAATTTCCATCAACCTGCACCATTTTACATTGTTTATCAGTTTTTGGTGTTCGACAAACCCTACGAACGTGTCATGGTTTTTATAAATCTTGTTTTTATTATCAATCGCAGCATCGGACCTACCTATCTGTTGCTCTTACCTCTCTGAAAGTAAAACTGGTCGTAATCTAACGGATCCTCAATTTTCTTTTCCTTTCTTCTCTGTGTGATACTTGTCAGCAGCTTCGATGCATGAGGCGTTAAGCTGACTGAGTAATAGTTCTTGCCTTTATCTGCCCTTGCTGTCTTCGGGATTGTATGGATGATATTTTTCCGAAGGTCTGATGTTGTCTCTCTAGAATCATAAATTCTACGAGCCAGCTTTAATACGCGTATGGTTTCGACTTCCCTCAATGATTTCAGAAATTCTGAAGATATATTATCTATCTCTTCTGCTTTATTTGATAGCAAGTCTTTCAAAGCTCAGTTAAACTGTGACCCGGATGTTGAATCCCCTAATTCTTTCATACCGAGTCCCATTTCTTTCTCAGTCACGTCATTAGACAAGCCCTCCCTCTCTTAGAGACCTTCGGAGTGCCTGTATATAGACGGGTTGGATAAAAATATGGAAACACGAAAAGTAAAACAAATTATCAAGACCAGTATGGTATTGGAAAAACTTGGGCATTCAAAACAGTTTCCAGAGTATGGTTTTCAAGGAAATATTATTCATTCTCCCTGCAAAATAGTGACAGGTTTTGGTAACGATGGTGGAAGTGGATTCTCCCCAAAGTAGATCTGATGACTGGCGGCCAGGGGGGGACGCGACAACTCATCCTCGTGGTCATGAAACCTGTCCTGCACGATACGAGCTGTGTGAACAGGAGCCGTGTCGTCTTGGAGGAACAAATATTCTACCGAGGGATGGAAATGATCAGCCAAAATGGTCACATAATCCTTGGCAGTAGTAAGACCTCGGGGAATATCGATGAGGCTCGTGGAATACCCCTACATGGCTGTGTAAATCATCACTGAACCTCCGCCATGTTTCACTGCTTGGACGTAAACTCGGCCAGAAGTTGGAAAAAAGTGAAACAAGATTCACCGAAAGAGACTAATTTCTTTTATTGCACCGTAGTCCAGGTTTTATAGCTTTGGTACTACGTTTTCCCGTTTCCGTCTTTTTCATCGCTGAAGATTGGTTTTTAATTACAGCTCGCTCTGCAATTCCCTTCTTGTGGAGGTCCCTTCGAGCTGCTTTGAAACTGACGGGTTTCGCGTGTGGGACATTCAGTTCTGCAGTGACTTTTGCAGTTGCAGTACTCTTCTTTTTCGTCACTGTCCTCTCTGATGACCGTTCGTCACCATCACTCAACACACACATCGTCCGCCGTGTGACTTAGCGTACGATATTTTCCTCCTTTTCCCGTATACGGTAAAAGTCTTCCATAAGGTGCCTCATCAAGCATCAATCATTTCAGCTACCTTCGTTAGGGAAGCCCCCATCATACGAGCACCAACATTTTGCACACGTTCGAATTCAGTTAGCCCGGCACACAGAAAACTGATCACGACCGACACTTGTATCACATTGAAGACATTCGTGGTCGAACAAAATCCTGCAACCTGTAGGTTTGGCTAGCATATGCATTTATGTTCGGGTATGCATTTCTCAAAGTGTTTCCATATATTTATCCTACACTCATACTTTCTCCTCTGCATTTAGCAGTGGATTTCCCATTGCACCCTTAAAATTAACACCTTTCGGTTCTTATTTCACTGTAAGTTGTTTTGATTTCCTTATATATTCAGTCAGTCCTTCCGAGTCCAGTCTCTTTTCGCTCTCTTTACATTTTTCCTAAAGCCATTTCAGCTTGCCTTCCCAGCACTTCCCATTTGTTTCATTCTTAAATGACTTGTATTTTTTTCCTTGTTTCGTCGATCAAGTATTTCTTCCTTTACCCAAAGTTCCTCGTCCTTACGCTGGTCTGTCCAACATCTGCGTTTGCCCTATTTAGAGATGTCCATTCTTTCTCAACTGAACTGTCTACTGTGATAGTATATACAGCCTTATGGAATCTGAAACGCATCTCATTGTTCGTCAGTACACCACTGTCCTACCTCTTTGCACACTGATTCTTCTGGATAAGTCTTGTAAACCAAACTGCTCATCGTCATTACTAAATTGTGACGTGAGGCTATATTTTGTCTTGGGTACGTCTTAAACCCCAGTACCTAATATAGGAATCTCTGTTTGCCCATTATGTAATCCAAATTGAGTCTTCCAGTACCTCCAGGCCAAGTATACCTTCTCCTTTTGTGTTACATGAACAGTGTATTGAATATTCCTAATTGAATTGTTTATTAGATTGTCATCTTAGTTTGTATACCGAATTACCTGTTCAATATGGTCATATACTTTTTGTATCTCTTCATCTTCTGCTTGTGGCGTCGGTGTGTATACCTGAATCATTGTTGATTTATTTTGCTCTCGATTCTGATGGGAGCAACCTCATCAGTGAGCTTCTTACAGTATCTCACTCTGTCCTAATTTCCTATGTACAATGAGTCCTACTCCTGTTGTAGCGTTTGCCGCTGCTGTTATATTATCCTACGTTCGTCGAACCAGAAATCCTTGTCTCCTTTCCATTACTTCACTGATGCCACTATATCTAGAGCGAGCTTTGAAGCGTCCTTTTCATATTTTCCACCTCCCCTAGAACTTATAAAACTTATGAAAATTCACTCTCTGGCTCGTAGTATGCTATTTTACCTTTGGTTATTCCATCTTTTTGTCACGGTTACTTCCTGCTTGACAGTCTCTTCCTGGAGATCTGAATGGGTGACTAATCCGGAATCGTTTGCCAAGTGAGAGATCTTCATGACACTTTTTCAATTACAGGTAGCAGATCCTGTCGATAAGTATTGTTTATCCTTAATGTAGCGACATTTTCTTTGGAAAATGGAAGATTGTCTTTGGCTGTAATTAGATTTGGTGTGCCACCTGTACTATTTCATGGACTTCTTGCATGGTTTATATTAAAGAAATGCACAACAGAAATTTTTTTTGTTGCACCTGGAGCTTCAGGTCAGTACATATAAACGGAAACTGAATTAAGTCTAACTTCATTATAGTTCCAGTAGTACTCTTCTACTGCATCGTAACATTATATGAGAAGTATCAAACAAAATCTAACAAAATAAATCTCACATTCTTTTAAAATCAGTTTGCATTTTGTTAGAAACCGTGTTTGATTTCCTGCATTGAATATATGTAGCAGCAAGGTGATCCAAAAACAGGGTGGTTATAATTAAACGCTACTTGAGACAGGGTAGACGAAAAATTACTTACCTTATGGGTACCAAACTTCATATGAATTACGTTCAGATTGTGCGCTGCACGACTTGCGTTGTTAATAGCGTAAGTGGCATGACTTGCCATAAGGAGCCGGTACTGGTATGGCGACGTAGGAGGAAGTCTGATCAAATACGGCACATGAACGGCACAAATTACTCTGATCTGCTCCGCCAACAGGTGATCCATGCTCAGCGAGAGAGAGAAGCATTGGACTGTTGATGCACGATGGAACTCCACCTCATACGAGGTGCATTCAAGTTCTAAGGCCTCCGATTTTTTTTCTCCGGACTGGAAAGAGATAGGAACATGCGCATTGTTCTAAAATGAGGCCGCGTTCATTGTCAATACGTCCCAGAGATGGCAGCACCATACGGCAGATGGAATTTTACCGCCAGCGGCGAGAATGAGAACTGTTTTAAATACTTAAAATTGCGACGTTTTCCTTACTCGAACAGCGTGCAATCATTCGTTTTCTGAATTTGCGTGGTGTGAAACCAATTGAAATTCATCGACAGTTGAAGGAGACATGTGGTGATGGAGTTATGGATGTGTCGAAAGTGCGTTCGTGGGTGCGACAGTTTAATGAAGGCAGAACATCGTGTGACAACAAACGGAAACAACCTCGGGCTCACACAAGCCGGTCTGACGACATGATCGAGAAAGTGGAGAGAATTGTTTTGGGGGATCGCCGAATGACTGTTGAACAGATCGCCTCCAGAGTTGGCATTTCTGTGGTTTCTGTGCACACAATCCTGCATGACGACCTGAAAATGCGAAAAGTGTCATCCAGGTGGGTGCCACGAATGCTGACGGACGACCACATGGCTGCCCGTGTGGCATGTTGCCAATCAACGACAGCACGAATGGGACTTTCTTTTCGTCGGTTGTGACAATGGATGAGACGTGGATGCCATTTTTCAATCCAGAAACAAAGCGCCAGTCAGCTCAATGGACGCACACAGATTCACCGCCACCAAAAAAATTTCGGGTAACCGCCAGTGCTGAAAAAATGGTGTCCATGTTCTGGGACAGCGAGGGCGTAATCCTTAACCATTGCGTTTCAAAGGGCACTACGGTAACAGGTGCATCCTACGAAAATGTTTTGAAGAACAAATTCCTTCCTGCACTGCAACAAAAACGTCTGGGAAGGGCTGCGTGTGTGCTGTTTCACCAAGACAACGCACCCGCACATCGAGCTAACGTTACGCAACAGTTTCTTCGTGATAACAGCTTTGAAGTGATTCCTCACGCTCCCTACTCACCTGACCTGGGTCCTAGTGACTTTTGGCTTTTTCCAACAATGAAAGACTCTCCGTGGCCGCACATTCACCAGCCGTGCTGCTATTGCCTCAGCGATTTTCCAGAGGTCAAAACAGACTCCTAAAGAAGCCTTCGCCGCTGCCATGGAATCATGGCGTCAGCGTTGTGAAAAATGTGTACATCTGCAGGACGATTACGTGGAGAAGTAACGCCAGTTTCATCGATTTCGGGTGAGTAGTTAATTAGAAAAAAAGTCGGAGGCCTTAGAACTTGAATGCACCTCGTACTGCTCGTGAGGCCACTCGGTTACTACGTAACGCATCTGGAGAAAACCGAATCGTTGGTCAATCGTTCCAAACTACGTGGTCACCAAGAACACCAAATGTGAACCCGTGTAATATCTGGCTGTGGGGCTACCTGAAGGGCAGTGTTTATCAACGGGACGTTAACACGCGAAGTTGAAGACGTAAATAGCGATGCAGGTACCCAATATCCCATCTGAGGTGTTTCGCGCAGCAGTGGAACAATTTCTAGTGTGGTTTCAGGCTGTCGCGGATGTAGATGGTCGCTACATTGAGCGACGTTTGTAACCTGGAACGTAATCATAGTAAGCAGTTAACAATGTTATAATCTCATATGGAAATTAAAATGTATGTTACAGTGGTTTATTCGTTATTTCGCTTCTGCATGTCCTTACAAACGTTTCCACCAGTTTTAGTGTTAAACGATCACTCGGTTTCCTCTCAGGTAGCGCACGTTTGCTTATAACCACTCTATTTTGTAAATAACGTTACCGATAAATTCTTCTGATAGCCAAACACTGGTCGCTAGTGTTGTGCGATATGACATTATACGATGTTTATGACATCTTGCACCAACTTTATACGTTGATGAACTACGAGCGTCATCTGCGCACGTCAAACGTTTTGTAACTTATTTACTGCCCAGTTAACAAGAACAAGTGAAAATATTTTTATTTTTTCTCTTTGGTGTTGCTAACTGTAATTTTAGGTTCATATTCTGCAGTATTTTAGGACATTCTTTTACTAATGTTACAAAATTTAATTCATTATAGGTGTTAGGTGCTTGTGACTTAGGCTTACATGAAATGTCGTTTCTAGCTTTTCTTCTACAACAGTAGCTGTAGTCTCGTGCAACAGTCAAGACAGGAAGACCATCCTGGGATGCGTAAGACATGTTGCATTTCTATGGTGGAATCCAATGAAATCTTCCTAAAACTACTTGTTGTTTCTGCTTTGGGCCGCTTTTATGAATCACAACAAATTTCTCCAAGTTCATGGCAATAAACTGATTCATCGTAATACATTTTGTTGTTGTGCAACGTATACAAGAGTATTCCAAACTTTTGTCTGACCTAATTTTAGCTTAGGCATGCTCTTATTCTTATCAAGAAGATTAATTACCCCCTGAAGGCCAGTTAGTTGTATATGCTTTTGTACGTCGTTCTTAGTTGATTTACCTATAGAGCAATGCATTTTGTTAGCATGTGAACATGAACGACACAGAGAACGACAAAACTTGAGTGAGACTAATTACCATTCCATTACTGTCTTTAAAGACAGTGCTGTGTCCATATTTAACTATCGTCCTTTGCCTGATGAACAGCGTACAAACTCCTGAAAACTAAAAACATTTTGTTTTTTACCAATAGAAACTCAGATTTTATAAGTGCCCTAAGAATGTACGTCTTCAGATTTGAATTATAAATTAACCCGAAATTTAATATATAAATTAAATGTGTGATGAACTTCTCATCGACCTTAAAGTTTCAGATTTGCTAATATTTTTGTAGCTTGAAGTGACATAACTTTTTACACTAAATAAACTGAGTTAGTAGAAAAAGACCCAGTTTTTAAACTACGGACAATTTAACTACGAGAGTGGTGTAATGTCTACATTCAATAACTGAATAGCAAATTTTATCATCACAGATTAGAAATATCTCTGTTAATCCATCCTTATACAGGATGGTTGTGGTATCTCAGCTGTTCACTATAAAATGTCAAATCTAAAACACCTTCAACCGTTTATATTTACAATTCTTTTTCTACTAGTTTCGGCGTTACACTACGCCATCTTCAGGCTCCCTCACAGACGTATGAGAAGAATCCCACCTCTTGTACAATTGAATTAGCTGCCGCTCTGTAGATACCAGCGAGTGCAGCTGGCCCCTATTTAGAATGTACAAGAGGTGGGATTTTCCTACACGTCGGTCAGGGACTTGAAGATGGCGTAGTGTAACGCCGAAACTAGTAGCAAAAACAAAATAAAACTGGAAATATAGACGACTGAAGGTGTTTTGATTTGACATTTTTTTAGAAATATAGTACACCCATTTCTTGAGAGGGAAGGTCGAAAACGATGAACCTATACAGGGTGTTTCTAAAAGGCCTTACAACTTAAAAAAAATCATATACATTTATTGAAAGATGATATAGAGCAGGTTTTAGCGTTATTTTGTAAGGAAAACATAAAGTTCTTTTATCTTAAACTAAAGGTGTTGGACGTGGCTTCCGTTGGTTATCCTGCACATATTCCATCGGAAGTCAGTTTCTTATCCTGCACACATTCCATCGGAAGTCAGTTTCTTCCCAAAGTCGCTGTAGCATCGCAGGTGTAACTTGCTCAGTGGTGGCGTAAATTCTTGCTCTAAGTTCAGGTAGAGAAGCCGGCCCAGGAGGTACAAACACGATATACTTGATGAATCCCATAAAAAATCGAGTGGTTTCAGACCTTGGGAATGTGGAGGACAGGAAATCGGCCGATCCATTGACCTGGAAAGCGGTCATTGTGAAAATTACGGACGTCAGCCAGGTAGTGAGTGGTGTGGTGCACAATCTTGCATGAAGTAAACATTTCGTTCTTGGTCATCCTCATCGATCTGTAGTATCAAAAATTGTTGTAACATGTCCAGGTACACTATGCCATTGACGGTTCTCTCAAGGAAAAAATGGACTGTACTCTTTGTTCTTGTTCAAAGCACAAAAAAAAGTTCAGTTTAGGGCTATCACGAACATGTTGCAATGTTTGATGTCGTTTCTCACTGCCCCAAATCCAAAAGCTGTGTGTGTTAACCTAGCCACTTAAGTCAAAAGTTGACTCGTCAGAAAAGATGATTTTTTCAAGAAATGTTCATCTTCATGTAATGCATTTAACATATCCGCACATAAGTTCTTGCGAGAAATTTTGTCAGAGTCTTTTATTGCTTGTACGATCGTCAATCTGTACGGTTTCAAATGCAAACAGTTTCTCAACACGCACCAAACAGTCGTCTGTGGGATTTGCAGTTCGAGAGATGCACGCCGGGTCGATTTCGTAGGGCTGCTGACAAAACGTTGTCTCACTTTCTCAACGAAGTCATCAGGTGTGCTTGAACGACCTGATGATTTTCCGAATCTTACCGAGCACGCTGTTTCTACAGTACATTTATGCTACTCAAATTGTAGGCCTGCTAGGAGGATCTTTAGCGTACTTGGTACGGAAATTGCGCTGAACTTCTGTCGCCGACTTCGATTCTCCAAACCAAAACACACAGCTAGCACGTTCGGGCTCAGTGAAAGCAGCCTTCTTTAACGCAACTGCCATTAGCGCTCCTTACGATGCGATTCGGCACTAGCTAACTACGCGAGATAAAACTTAATGTATTCCCGTACAAACTGAGACTACAATCACCTCTGTGGGTGCTATGAATTTTCGAAGTTGTGAAGTCCTTTTTGAAACACCCTGTATTGTTTCAAAACTATTGTCATCCCAAGGAAAATGTTTTGCATGGTAAATTAGACCATACACTATCTGATCAAAAATATTAAGACCCCCTATGTGACTACCTCATAAAATCAGCAGAAGGAATCCCTCGTGAATTCCAACGTTCTACCAGCAGTCCAGGTAGCACAAGGACTGGGCGTATGGAGTTAAAAAGAACGGGTTACAACGGCCGAGCAGCTTCTCATGTTATATTTCTGCAGTTAGATCAAAGCGACCCTTTAGGCGGTATAACGATTAACGTCACTGTATAGTGGATGACTGAAAACTAATCATTTGGAACGATGAATCACGCTATACTCTGGTGTAATCAGATAGGATTTGGGGTATTTGCAAATACCCGGAGAACCTTACATGCTGTCATGTGCAGTGCCAACTGTGACGAACAGAGGAAGTACTGTTAAGGGATGTTTTTTTGTGGTTGTGATGTGGTCTCCTTATTTCAGTTAAGAACACGCTAAATCGTGAACGTCGTAAACACATTTTACGGCCCTGTGTACTGCGTACAACAGAGGAACAGTTGGGAGACGCTGAATGTATCAGAATGACAATTCGGCCTGTCCTAAAGCAGTACATAAAGCTCACCAAAGTTAGTATATTATCACCTTTAGAGCGTTTCTTATTTTTTTTGTAGGAGAGTAGAATAATAAATTTCCTTGTGTTCAGTGTTATTGATTATCACAGCGGTTACTGACACTCGCACAATCGATTACTCGGCGCAGTGGTCGTTGCGGTAAAGATACAGCTTACGCACGCAGCCTGTTTTCATTTAGAGGATGAAATCTGTTGATTTCAAATGACTCACATCTGCGATACGTACAAGTCCGCAAGTTGTCACCTGACTCCGGTCCTATTTCACTCAGTGCACTAAGAAAACTGTATGATAGCCGTCATGTGTCACGATCGAACTCGTTTCTGTGCTTCGCTTGTCCATCGATCTTCTCCGAAGTGAAGTCTCGAACCGTGCTTCACTATAATTGAAAGTGGCAGCTAGAATCTCTCCTAGAGGCCACTGTCACTGACTTCGTTGTCGATATCTACAGAAAGGGCTGCTCTTCATTATGTAGTTTTACATGTTTCGTCAACCAAACAACTGTACTTGCTGTGAACAGTGAAACAAATTTCATATCACCAGGGCTTAAAATTGTGCAGTGCAGCAGAGAACCGAAATACCTTTCAGAAGGATCACGATGATAACTTGAAACTGAGAGCATAATAAAATTACTAATTATTGCGTTGTTTTCGGTGAGCGGCCGTAGTTACTTTCAGCAATATACAGAGAAATTTGAGAATAGTGTTTGTTCTTTAAAAATCAAATAGATTCAAGTTGTGACAACTGCGGATCTTCAGTGTACCTCCGGCTTTCGAAAGTGGGTTTACCCATTCAGTATTTTATTTCCTGCTTCCAAACAATAATTGTGGTGCTTGAATAATGCAGATGGTTTCTAAGGTATAGCCACATTGGTGCTCATGTTTTGAATCCTATTTCGTAACACGTACAGAAATGCAATGTTTTGGCGGTACGAGACTTACAATGTATATAACGAGGTAGTAATATTAGAGGCCATTTCATAATTATGTGCTGATCAAAAATGGTTCAAATGGCTCTGAGCACTATGGGACTTAACATCTGTGGTCATCAGTCCCCTAGCACTTAGAACTATTTAAACCTAACCAGCCTAAGGACATCACACACATCCATGCCCGAGACAGGATTCGAACCTGCGACCGGAGCGGTCACGCGGTTCCAGACTGAAGCGCCTTTAACCGCATGGCCACACCGGCCGGCTATGTGCTGATCAGCCGAGGGCAGATTACTTAGGACAAATGAGATTGGAAACACGTATATATTACAGAGTCTCATGTAATTTTTGAGATATCTTGGTAGCCATCTATTTGATTTAGAGCATAACTGACATTTCTACATTAACAATTAGCATTGGCGAAGACAACCTATTTCATTGTTTTTCGCATCCAGCTTCATCAATAAAAGTTACTTAAAGTCCAGGGTTACGGAGCTACAAGTAGTTTCAGAGCGCCCATGCCTGTTTAATGCGCGAAGAGATATAGTCTTTGCAATGCCGTGTCATGTGGTGATGTATCTTGTGAACGTTTGTCTATATGCTAATTTTCGTTGCTTTATCGCAAGCAGTTTCCGATCTATCGCTGAGTAACAAGTTTCAGCGCTATGCGCAGTGCGCATCTGTCTCAGAAAAACCACCCCAGTCATTATATTTCCTTTATAGGGTGTAAAAAAATTTAGGCTACCAGTCACAGTATTGTAGCAGAAATTTTTCTACATCCTATAAAGGAACAGTCACGGAGTTCAACAGATCCACTATGGATAAAATTCGCGTTATGTTTTCCTATTTCTTTGTGCCAAGGAAACTACTCACGGCGAGTTAGCATGTAATGATGAGATACCTAGTTTTTACTTATTATGACACATGGCTGGTTCAAACTCGAATAGTTATAATTAAAATATTACAGTCTGTATCTAGTCGATCCCTACCACTCTTCCGACTGGTTTGATGTGGCCCACCAAGAATTCTTCTCCTGTGATAGCCTCTTCATCTCAGAGTAGCCATTGCAACCTACGTCCTCAGTTATTAGTCGCGTGTATTCCAGTCTGTCTTCTCCTGCTGTGTTCATCCTCTACAGTTCCCTCTAGTACTATAGAAGTTATTCCCTGAAGTCTTACACGTGTCCTGTCATCCATGTTTGTTTACTGGCAAACCATATGTACATAAATATTGTGTGTGTGCGCATGTCATCTGGAAATGGTACAGCGACGGGATGACGGTAATGCAATCACCAATGTAGGTGAAACATGGTTCGTGTAACATCTCCATTTCATGACGAGACTTACCGGATCGAAAACTACACTCGCGTTCAGAAAAAACAGAATACCTGAATGACTACAGATAGAACGTTCATATTCACAGGACATGTACATTAGTTTGTTCTACACAAACGATTAGCTTTTGAACCACGTCGCCCGGTGGGTTCAAGGTCAACACCGACTTCACAGCGCAACACCATCTATCGGTAAAATGTGTCCGCAGCTCTCGTTCTCGCTACAACCCGAAGGTAATGCATCAGTGTGACTTACGCAGACGTGCAGGATGCTTCGCAGACGTATGCGCGAACCGTACGGCCAAATCAGTGTGTTTGAAAGAGGGTGCATACAGGCATGACAGAATGTGATGCATCCATCTGGGAAATCGCTTCTCGGTTGGGTCGAAATGTTTCGGCAGTGCAACTGGTGTGTGGAGAATGGTTCACTCAAGGCCATAGAACACGATGTGATGGTTCAGGTCTCACCACCCAGACCGACCCTGAAAGATCATCTCATCCGAATGGTACGGCAGGAGAGATTTTAACACATCGTACACTATTATGTTGATGTCCGCAGCTCGTGGTCTAGTGGCTAGCGTTGCTACCTCTGGATCACAGAGCCCAAGTTTGATTCCCATTCGGGTTGGGGATCTTCTCTGTCAGGGGACTGGGTGTTCGTGTTGTCCACCATCATTCTTGAAAGTGGCTAGATTGGACTGTTTAAAGGTTGGGACTTCGTACTGGTGCTGATGACCACGCAGTTGAGCGTCCCACAAACCAAACATCATCATCATTGGTGACAGTCCGCAGCCCTTTATTACGCCACAGCTTACGTTCGCGTCATCAACTTCTCCGCCTACCTTTCACGAATGTGCAGAACCATGCTAGACGAAAACGGTGTATGGGACGACATCACAGGAATTGCGTCAGCTAGTGTTTCGGACGAATCCAGGTTGTGTTTGTTTGAAAATGATGGCAGCTTTATAGTTTGCCGCAGACAGAGGGAGCAACAACGCCATTTTGCAGCCATACAATGCACAACCGTAAGCTGCGCCATGAACATGTGCCTTCTTGGTGTCATAGGATGTCAGCCTTTTGTCCTGGCCTGCCAGATACCCCGAAATGTCACCAATCGAAAATGCGTGGAATATGGTGAAACGGCCGATGCGGCGCTGTGACCCAACTACCATAGATGAAATTGGGAATCATGTGAATGGAATACGGATAGCTACATCACAGGACGCCATTTTCGATTTGTACACGTCGATGCCGTCAGGCAAGAAACAAGTTACCAGGGCCCATGGCGGACACTGTGCTTACTAAGCAACAGGACACATGCCGCACGGAGGTGACGGAAAAGCTAATCATTTATGTAGAATATACTAATGAATATGTCCTGTGAATATGAACGTCCTATCTCTAGTCGTTCAAAGTGTACCGTTCTTTTCTGAACATGAGTGTATTTACTGGTACAATAAATAGTACAATACTTAAAAAATGACTGGTTTCACAGTATATTATACACTATAGCGCCAGAGATATGTAAACAGGTAGAATACGGCGCTGCGGTCGGCAACACATATATAAAACAGACGTCTGGCGCAGTTGTCAGGTCGGTTACTGCTGCTACAATGGCAGGTTATCAAGATTTATTTGCGTTTGAACGTGGTGTTATGTCGGCCCACGAGCGATGGGACACAGCATCTCCGAGGTAGCGATGAAGTGGAAGTTTTCCCGTACGGCTATTTTACGAGTGTGCCGTGAGTATCAGGAATCCGGTAAAACATCACGTCTCCGATATCGCTGAGGCCGGAAAAAGATCCTGCAAGAAGGGGACCAAAGACGACTTAAATGAATCTTTCAACATGCCGTAAGTGCATCCCTTTCTCAAATTTCTGCAGATTTCAATGTTGGGCCATAAACAAGTGTCAGCGTGCGAACCATTCAACGAAACATCATCGAAATGGGCTTTCGGACCCGAAGGCTCACTCGTTTACCGTTGATGACTGCACGACACAAAGCTTTACGCCTCGTCTGGGCCCGTCAAAACCGACTTTGGACTATTGATGACTGGAAACATGTTCATTACAATTATCCGGGCTGTTATGACGTGGTCGGTTGATGAATTCTGTGGTGATTCCCAACGTTTCCTCTCCGACTGCGGGAGACCTCTTCAAGGGGGTCCGTAGCTCGATGGAAGGTCCAACACACACACACAGTAGCGAGCCATGTGTGTGTTGGACCTTCCATCAAGCTACGGACCCCCTTGAAGAGGTCTCCCGCAGTCGGAGAGGAAACGTTGGGAATCACCACAGAATTCATCAACCGACCACGGCATAACAGCCCGGATAATTATAATGGACATGATATTTCCAGCCGTGAAAGTCTACACTTTAGTATGGAAACATGATGCCTGGTCGGACGAGTCTCGTTTCAAATTGTATCGAGCAGATGGACGTGTACACGTATGGAGACAACTTCATTCATCCATGGACTCTGCATGTCATCAGGAGACTTTTCAAGGTGGTGGAGGCTCTGCAGTGGTGTGGGGCGTATGCATTTGGAGTGATACGTGACCCCTGATAGTCTAAATACGACTCTGCATAGGTGACACGGACGTAAGCATCCTGTCTGATAACCTGCATCCATTTAATTTCATTGTGAATTCCAACGGACTTGGGCAATTCCAGCAGGACAGTGCGACACCCCACATGTCCAGAATTGCTACAGAGTGGCTCCAGGAACACTCTACTGAGTTTAAACACTTCTGACGGCCACCAAAATCCCAAGACAGAACATTATTGAGCATATCTGGGATGCCTTGCAACGTGCTGTTCCGATCTCCACCCCCTCGTACTCTAACGGATTTATGGACAAGCCTGCAGGATTCATGCTTTCAGTTCCCTCCAGCACTACTTCAGACATTAGTTAAGTCCATGCCACGTCGTGTTGCGGCACTTCTGCTTGTTTGCGGGGGCCCTACACGGTATTAGGCAGGTGTACCAGTTCTTTTGGCTCTTCGGTGTATTTCGATCACAGTGGCAATTCACCATTCGCGGTGGGAATAGTGGCTAGTATGTTTGTTTCTAATGTTTAGTTTCCTTTACACTAGCCTCTCACGTGGGAGCTAGTTATTGTTTCCTGACGGAGGGTAAATAAGCAGGGAAACGGTTCGAAACAAACAAATGTTAGAGGGAGAAAAATGTCGGTTTTCTGGAACTTCAAACACACGTCGTTAATTAGAGAACACACTCGTTAGGACAACCTTTTGGATCTAGGAATTACCAGCACATCACTCGTAGAAGAGGGAACAAGCGAGCACAGGGCCGCTATAACAAAATTAGAAGTATTTAAAAAAAAGGTAAGAGAAATAGAATATACTTTTATTAGTGAGTAATGGAATTATCTGAGTATTGGAGATCAAATGTTCACCTCTGAGATCAAAAATGTGTAACACAAACAGGTAAAAATCAAAAGCACTATACAATACGTCTTACAAGGAAACTTCACCAACTGGACCTCTAATTTTAAGGACCTCATTTTGTAAGGGGAATAATGTACACTTTCAATATATCAGCCCGAGAAAGCGGTCCCACACGATAATTTAGGCGATAACTATGATAGTAAGCTGTTGTCATGTTCTGAACCAACGACGTTTAAACATGCGCTCACAGCTTGTCACTCGCTCCGCCCCTCTGCGGTCGGCTTAATGCCCGAGCGCGACGTACTTTTCAGGGCAATGAGTAAGAGGTTTGTGAATTACTGTTTTCACTTCGTTAGCCTGATTTTCCCACTGTGTTGAAGTTCCCCGTTTCTGAACTGTAGTTGGTACCAGAGATCTCTTTGCTTTGAACATGTTTACAGGGCGACAATTATTGAACTATATGGGAACAAAATACGCTAAATTAGTTACAAACTACGGCGTGCAAACACTTCATTCAACATGTGAAAGTTAGGTTGTGACATGTTCGATACGCCAGGCATCACTGACGACGATGTGGTGCAGACGAACAGCGGAATTCTACATGACCCGCTGAAATGTCGGAACGTCGATGCTGTCGATGACCTCCTGAATTGCAGTTTTCAGCTCAGCAGTGGTTTTGGGGCTATTGCTGAACATCTTGTCTTCAATATAGTCCCACAAAAAGGAGTGGCATATGTTAAGATTCGGAGAATATGGCGGCCAATCGAGGCCCATGCCAGTGCCTTCTGGGTATCCCAGAGCCAGAATACGGTCCCCAATGCGCTCTTCCTGGACATCACTCTCCTGCTTCCATGGGGTCGAGCTCCACCTTGCGAGCAACATCTTGTCGTTAATCAGGGTCACTTTGGATAGTAGGGATGAAATCATCTTCCAAAGCCTTCACATACCGTTCGGTAATCTCTGTGGCATCAACGAATATCGCACCGACTTTTCCGTAACTGGACATTGTACACCACAGAGTCGAAGGTGAAGAGAATTCTCGACCGCAAACTGCGGATTCTCAGCCCCCCCAAATGCGCCAGTTTTGCTTATTGACCAACCCTTCCAAATGAAAGTGGACTTCGTCGCTAAACCAAGCCATGCGCATGCTCATACTAGTTCCCATCAAGCCCCGCGGCAACCGTGTGGTTTGAAAGTCCTAACGCAAACCGTCCAGAGGTCATGGCGATTTTATTTCGTGTAGTTCAATAATTGGGGGAAGTGGCAACAAAACGACTATTCACGTTGGTGTGTAGAATATATGAGTCTGGCGATATACCATCTGACTTTCGGAAAAGCATCATCCACACAATTCCGAAGACGGCAAGAGCTGACAAGTGCGAGAATCATCGCACAATCAGCTTAACAGCTCATGCGTCGAAGCTGCTTACAAGAATAATATACAGAAGAATGGAAAAGAAAATTGAGAATGCGCTAGGTGACGATCAGTTTGGCTTTAGGAAAAGTAAAGGGACGAGAGAGGCAATTCTGACGTTACGGCTAATAATGGAAGCAAAGCTAAAGAAAAATCAAGACACTTTCATAGGATTAGTCGACCTGGAAAAAGCGTTCGACAATATAAAATGGTGCAAGCTGTTGGAGATTCTGAAAAAAGTAGGGGTAAGCTATAGGGAGAGACGGGTCATATACAATATGTACAACAACCAAGAGGGAATAATAAGAGTGGACGATCAAGAACGAAGTGCTCGTATTAAGAAGTGTGTAAGACAAGGCTGTAGCCTTTCGCCCCTACTGTTCAATCTGTACATCGAGGAAGCAATGATGGAAATAAAAGAAAGGTTCAGGAGTGGAATTAAAATACAAGGTGAAAGGATATCAGTGATACGATTCGCTGATGACATTGCTATCCTGAGCGAAAGTGAAGAAGAATTAAATAATCTGCTGAACGGAATGAACAGTCTAATGAGTACACAGTATGGTTTGAGAGTAAATCGGAGAAAGACGAAGGTAATGAGAAGTAGTAGAAATGAGAACAGCGAGAAACTTATCAGGATTGATGGTCACGAAGTCAATGAAGTTAAGGAATTCTGCTACCTAGGCAGTAAAATAACAAATGACGGACGAAGCAAAGAGGACATCAAAAGCAGACTCGCTATGGCAAAAAAGGCATTTCTGGCCAAGAGAAGTCTACTAATATCAAATACCGGCCTTAATTTGAGGAAGAAATTTCTGAGGATGTACGTCTGGAGTACAGCATTGTATGGTAGTGAAACATGGACTGTGGGAAAACCGGAACAGAAGAGAATCGAAGCATTTGAGATGTGGTGCTATAGACGAATGTTGAAAATTAGATGGACTGATAAGGTAAGGAATGAGGAGGTTCTACGCAGAATCGGAGAGGAAAGGAATATGTGGAAAACACTGATAAGGAGAAGGGACAGGATTATAGGACATCTGCTAAGACATGAGGGAATGACTTCCATGGTACTAGAGGGAGCTGTAGAGGGCAAAAACTGTAGAGGAAGACAGAGATTGGAATACGTCAAGCAAATAATTGAGGACGTAGGTTGCAAGTGCTACCCTGAGATGAAAAGGTTAGCGCAGGAAAGGAATTCGTGGCGGGCAGCATCAAACCAGTCAATAAGCTGATGACAAAAAAAAAGTTCAATAATTCTCAATCTGTGTGTAGCGGTTCACAAATGCGGTCTAAATGAATCAAAGGAATGAGTGCGGCCTTAAAGAAGAAGCGGAGAACTATTTCATTATTAACATCTCTTTTCTGCGTTATTTTCTTTGGATGTTGAAGGTGAGCTCATCAAGTAAAGTATACATTCAGGAGACGCTCTAGTCTTCATTGTAATTGGCATGATTAAACTGTCAACAGAATATTAGCTTCATTTCATAACAATTCTTCAGTTGCTTAGATTTGTTCATTTTGATTTTGAGGCGTATATATATCTGCAGAATATCTGTACGAGAATATTGCTAAAATAATATTGAACGCATACAGGGTGAATCAGGAGGGAAGGAACAAAGTTTGAGGGGTGATAGTGACTTCGAACAAAAGGCTTCATGTGGACTTATGCCCTATCCCGAATGGTTTACGAGATAGAATACATTAAAAAGTTCATTGTTATTTATTTTCTGTATTATTCGAGCATTGTAATTGTTTATAGCGTACCACAGTAGTGAGGAGGAAGTTGAAGCGAATAATTTTATACTGGAAACTTGGGGTTTATAAAGCCGTCCAGTGTGGCCGAGCCGTTCTAGGCCCTTCAGTCTGGAACCGCGCGACCACTACGGTCGCAGGTTCGAATCCTGCCTCGGGCATGGATGTGTGTGATGTCCTTAGGTTAGTTAAGTTTAAGTAGTTCTGAGTTCTAAGGGATTTATGACCTAAGATGTTAAGTCCCATAGTGCTCAGAGCCATTTGAACCATTTTTTTTTAACAGCCTCAAACTGTCCCACAAATTTATATGAGTTAGAGCGTATACGGTTTTCCGTATTCACATGCTCTCTTTGCGCAAACTATTAGTCATAGAGAAGAAATGAATCGGACCTTTTTTGCAGGAAATTTAATGTAGGTTAATTTTTGACTGCGACACTTTTTCACTGCACTGACATTTTCGAGTTATTCAAGAAATGTGATATAAATGTTTTCTACCTCGGAAACTGTTCGGAATAAAGCATTCGTCCATCTGAAGCTTTTGTTCAGAACCACTGATACTATAGCCCCTCAAAGCATGTACCTTTACAGCGACTCTGTATATGTGCAAGGTTCTCATTATTATGCACAAGAATTATTTATTTTTCGCGTCAATCAAGTGTTCTCAAACAAATTGACAAAACACGTTGCGCAGAAGTGCCCACCTCTCCCTCCTCCTCCTTTCACGGGGTTTAGGCGATTGCAATGGGGCGGAACGAGTAACAAACAACTTGTGGCCGCGAAGTTTAAAAGTTGTACTTTCAGAACGTCGTAATTGCGTACTGTCAGAATTGTGGCCCAAATTTTCGGACAGTATTGATTGCTGGGGCTGACATCTTACAACTGCTGTCTTTCCTCCTTGAAGTATGGGATCAAGTTGGTGATGTTTCCTCTTTAGACTAGCTTTTCCCCTAACTGATGTTGTGATGGATGGAAAAGATCCACGGTGGTATAATAATCACAACACAGTTTCTACGAAAGCAAAGAAACTTTATTAAATTTTTAAATCCAGTCAACGTTTGTGAAAATAAAAGGAAAGAAACCAAAAGGAGTGTGAGGAGAGTAAGGAAAGAACCGTTTAGAAATTTAGGAGGTAAAATTTTGCCAGCCAACCCGACTAAAAGTCCTAAGCAGTTTTGGTTGAACGTGGATCAAAATTGCCTGTCACGCTTCGGGCCTACTAGTACCTAATCAGAAGAAGACGGGAAGAAGACCTATAAACTGAATTGGCCTTCAGAAGCTGTTTCACTACAAAATATTGTAATAAGTTTCCTCTCTGAAGTAATTACACGAACGCTGAAAAGTAATTATGAAGTAAAAAAATCAAATCGCTCAACAGTTGAGAGGCATCTAGCCCGGATGCGATAATGGTGGTATTTTAGAGGGATTATACAAAAGAACCTTTTCCCCCTTCTATCAGCAATTTTTCGTAAACAGAATTTCTTTTATGCTCCTTTATAATCTCATTCCAGATCGAAATTGTAAGCTCAGTTCGTCTTGAAACTTACTGCCAGATTAAAATTGTGTGAGAGACCGAAACTCGAAATCGGCGTCTTTGCTTTTCACGAGCAGGTGCTCTACCGGCTGAGCCAAACGTGCGAGACTCACGACCTGTTCTCACAACTTTGTTTTCGTTAGTACCTCGTCTCGTTCCTTCCAAATTTGACATAAGTTCTCCAGAAAAACTTGCAGGACTAGCACTCCTTTCGTCCTGGAGTGCTTGTCTGCTTGTGGTAGTTACGAAACACTCGTTCGACCCCAAGTATTGCTCATCAGTTTGGGACGCTTACTAGGTAGAATTGATAGAGGAGAGGATCAAAAGAGAACGTCTCGTTTCCTCGCGGATTTCTTTAGTATGCGCGTGAGCGTACCTGAGGCGCATAGGTGATTCCCCAGTCTGTCTACCCCACTATGTCACAAGAAGCAACTACAGGGTGTTTCACAAAGGTACATGGGCCCTCCACAGCGCGGCTTATGATCACTGGCAATGCAGTGCGCGTACATGACTGGGGATTGTTTATTTTGTATAAAATACGTTAGCACTACATGGATGCAGATATGGATAATTAACAACACTAACGCAGGTAATGCATATGGACAGAACTTGCGTGTATCTCTGAACACTGCTGTACACTGCTAGAGGAGAAATTGATTCTTAGTCATCCTGCACGACAGCAGTAATGTTCGTCTGGTAAAGGCAACTATCCTAACATGAGTGCTGCTCGATTTTCAGTTTACAGACAGGCTGTACCTCTACAGTATTTCCTGTGCAGTTCTCTTATGCGACTGTACAAAACAACTTCTCTGATCTCGTGTTTATACAGTGGAGTTATTTTCAGTTTACTAAATGAGTACTTATCTGCAGTTGGTACGTAAGCTCGGAGGCGAAACCAACTAGCAGTAAAGGACTAGCGTCCACTTGCTGATTAGTTCACGAACACCTTAGGCAGCGCACATTAACTGAAAAGGTAATAATTCAGGAAACGAGCTGTACATTACATAGTTCTGCCAATTGTCGCATAAGACAATATGACACAAAAGCGAAAAAAGATAGGTAATTTCCTTCGCAGAATCTAACAATGAACACACTGAAAATCATACATCTGGTACAGAAACTATGTTCTTTGAATTCAAGATTTCAGCTGTGGCAAAGTTACGTGACTGTTGATAACCACGTGTGCTTTATTATACAATGGGAGTGGCGTGTGAAGGAGCGTTTTGTAAATGTTTCAAAACTCTCAAGAAAGGAGAGCCACGTAAAGCATCTTGCCGCTCGACAGAGCTGTGGGGTTGCCAGCATCAAGGCTTCCCTGTCAGCCAAATCGAAGTCTCAGGGCTGTGCTTGCTGTGAAGGTCAGTGTCTGACATTTGCCGCAGTCTCCTCCTGACATAAGGAAAGCACTGAAAAGACGGTGAAATCTACGAACGTTGGTGTCGTAACTACGACGTTGCACGTAAAGATGTACATTCCCGCGGGTTGGCGTACATTTCTCAGCTACATACGTTCCCCCCCCCCCCCCCCCCTATTTTTCACAATAGCTAAACCTTCATTCAATTTAGCTATATATGTCAGAGCTCTTACCTTAAATATATTGGAGTAAACAAAGTTTTAAGTATTATGAACTAAAAAACCTAAATTTGCTGAACAAGACTCGTTTTTGTGAATAAGTATTATGGGCCTCGACGTCACACGGTACTTTCAGAAACGCAGATTCCCAAAGACAGATTTTGTGCAAAGATCACGAGTATAATAAAATAAGTATTCGCAAGGATGTTACATTACAATGTAGAATACGAAGTGTGCAGGTCGTTTTAGTGTTAATGATTCAAACTTTCAGAACACATGTAATAGTTTGCAGTAGGTACACGAACTACTGACAAGGGGAGGCCACGACGTTTGGAACGCGGATTTACTGCAAACTTCGTACACTCTTAGTACTCCATGAGGACAAAAAAATGTGTAAACAGTAGCGCGTACTTCTCAAGCGTTATTGAGAAAATCGCAAGATAATTTCGGTCGCCAAATACATACCTGCTCGTGGCCATTTTTACCATGAAGCAATGACAGCCGAGTGGTTAGTGTTCAAGCCCCCGTAACCGATGGATCGAGTCCCGTTGGTCAGTTTCTTTTTTTATTTTCAGCACAGTCATTATCTTTACTGCTTATATTACAATTGGTGTAATGGGAAAAATACGTGTAATTGGATGAACTTTTATTAAATTTACAATGTTATTTGTCAGTCTACAAATTTTTATTATCACAAATAATATAATATTTATAACTATCGACTAGTAAACGACCAAACGAATAAAGTGATACTAAAAATGTATACTTGTCCGTGATTTGAGAAATCCCTTATACATGGAACGAGCCCGAAACTACCTGTAACCTGCAAGTTTTGACCGGCACACACGGCTTTCGAAAGATGTACAATTAATAGTCGCTTTCGACATTACAAGTTGCAGGATGGTATTTTTCGTGAAAACATGGAAAACAAAGTTATGGCTATTATATTATTTGTGATAGTAAAAATTTGTATACTGCCAAATACATTATAACAAGTTTTTTTTTCGTGAATGGTTACTTCATTTTATCTCAATCCACATTTGTGTTCCTGTGAAAAGACTCATTCGTGATTGAAGACGATCTGATTAACTTCTCGTAGCTGAGATTCCGAAATCAGATACTGGATTGTAAGGCTTACACAGAAGCACATATAGACTGATCATAATTTTGTAGTATTGAAGGGATTACTCAGGAAAATGAGTAGGCAAAGAAGTGGGATGCGAAGGTGCTAAGGAACGAAAAGACACGCTTGAAGTTCTCTAAGGCTGTAAATACAGCAATGAGGAATAGCTCAGTAGGCAATTCAGCTGAAGAGGGAAGGACATCTGTAAAAAGAGCAATCACAGAAGTTTGAAAGAAAAACAAAGGTACAAAGAAGGTAATTGCGAAGAAACCATGGGTAATAGAAGAAATACTTCAGTTGATCGACGAAAGAAGGAAGTACAAGAATGTTCAGGGAAATTGAAGAATACAGAAATACAACTCGCTGAGGAATGAAATACACCGAAGAGCCAAATATATTGGTACACCTGCTTAATATCGTGTAGGGCCCCCGTGAACAAGCGGAAGTACCACAACACGACGAGTTATGGGCTCAACTAATGTCTGAAGTAGTGATGGAGAGAATTGACACCATTAATGCTGCAGGGCTGTCCATAAATCCGTGAGTACAAGGGGGTGGAGATCTCTTCTGAACAGTACGTTGCAAGGCATCCCAAGTATGCCTAATAATTTTCATGTCTGGGGAGTTTGGTGGCCAGCGGTAGTGTTTAATCTCAGCCACTATGTAGCAATTCTTGATGTGTGGGGTGTCTCACTATACTGCTGGAATTGCCCGTCCGCCGAAATGCGCAATGGACGTGAATGGATGCAGGTGATCAGACAGGATGCTTACAAAGGTGTCACCTGTCAGAGTCGTATCTAGACGTATCAGGGGTCCCATATCACTCCAACTACAAGCCGGCACACACCATTACAGAGCCTCCACCAGCTGGAACAGTCCGCTGCTGACATGCGGGTTCCATGGATTCATGAGGTTGTCTCCATACCCGTACACATCGATCTGCTCGATACAATTTGAAGCGAGACTCGTCCGACCACGCAACATATTTCCAGTCATCAACAGTTCGATGTCAGTGTTGGCGGGTCCGGGAGAGGAGTAAGGCTTTGTATCGTGCAGTCATCAAGGGCACACGAGAGGGCCTTCGGCTCCGATAGCCCATATCGATGATGTTTTGTTGAATGGTTCTCACGCTGACGCTTGTTGATGCCTAAGAACTGAAATCTGCAGCAATCTGCGGAATGGTTGCACTTCCATCACGTTGAACGGTTCTCCTCAGTCGTCGGTGGTTCCATTCTTACCGGATCTTTTTCCGCCCGCAGCGATGTCGGAGATTTGTTTTACCGGATTCCTGACATTCACGATACACTCGTGAAATGGTCGTAAGGGAATATCCCTACCTCGGAGATGCTGCGTCCCATCGCTCGTGCGTCGACAATAACACCACGTTCAAACTCACTTAACTCTTGATAACCTTCCATTGTAGCAGCAGTAATCGACCTAACAACTGCACCACACACTTCTTACCATACATAGGCGCTTTCGACTGTAGTGGCGTATTCCGTCTGTGTACATATCGCTGTAGTTGAATAGGCATGCCTATACCAGTTTCTTTGGGGCTTCAGTGTAAACAGGAAATGTCGGGAAGCTAAGGCGAAATGGCTGCACAAAAAATGTGAAGGAAAAAGAAATGATTGACGGAAGGACTGACTCAACATACAGGAATGTCAAAACAACTTTCAGTGAAATTAAAAGCAAGGGTGTTAACATTAAGAGTGCAACGGGAATTCCACAGTTCAGTGGAGAGAGAGGATAGCTGGAAAGAGTGCATTGAAGGCCTCTACAAGGGGAAAGATTTGTCTGATGTGATAGAAAAAGAAATGAGGGTCGATTTAGAAGAGATAGGGGATCCAGATTTACATCAGAATTTAAAAGAGCTTTGGAGGAGTTAAGATAAAATAAGGCAGAATGGATGGATAACATTCCATCAGAATTTCTAAAATCATTGGGGGAAGTGGCAACAAAATAACTATTCACGTTTGTATACCATCTGACTTTCGGAAAAATAGCATCCACACCATTCCGAAGACTGCAAGAGCTGACAAGTGCTAGAATTAGCGCACAGTTGGCTTAACAGCTTATGCATCCAAGTTGCTGACAAGAGTAACACATTAAATAACGGAAAAGAAAATTGAGGATTCGTTAGATGACGAAAGGGAAAGGCACCAGAGAGGCAATTCTGACGTTGCGGTTGATATAGGAAGCAAGACTGAAAAAAGATCAAGAGTCGTTAATAGGATTTGTCGAATTGAAAAATCGTTCGACAAATTAAAATGGTGCAAGACGTTCGAAATTCTTAGAAAAATAAGGGTTAGCTATAGGGAGAGACGCGTAATGTACAATAGGTACAAAGGCCAAGAGAGAGTAATAAGAGTGGACGACCAAGAACGAATTTCTCGGATTGGTTGGTTTGGGGGATGAAAGGGACCAGACTGCTACGGTCATCGGTCCCTTTTTCCAAAGACAAAGAACATCCACAGAGAATAAAAACGAGGAACAGAATAGACACAGACGATACAGAACAAAAGAAACGGAGACAAGGACAAGACAAAACGAACTAAAACCACACAGAGTGTGACAGTGGTTGGCCGACCATAGAAATAAAAAAGGAAAAGCCAACCACTTAGAAACACATTAAAAGATCAGTGTAAAATCATAGGCCAAAGGCCAGAATCAAAACAAAAAATAAAATAAAACAGAAACACTCAGAGGAAAGAATAAAAACTCCCTGCCCGAATAAAACGTAAAACTAAGGCAGCCATAACAGGGTCATCGGATAAAACGGCAGGGAGCGTATCAGGCAGCGCAAATGTCTGCCTGACCACAGCTAAAAGGGGGCAGGCCAACAGAATGTGGGCCACCGTCAAAGCCGCCCCGCAGCGACATACAGGAGGGTCCTCCTGGCGCAGTAAATAACTGTGTGTTAGCCGGGAGTGGCCAATGCGGAGCCGACAAAGGACGACTGAGTCCCTGCGGTTGGCTCGCATGGAGGACCGCCACACAGTCGTCGTCTCCTTAATGGCACGGAGTTTATTGGGTGTAATCCAATCGCGCCATTCAGCGTCCCAAAGCGCAAAAACTTTTCGGCGGAGGACTGCCCGCAAATCAGCCTCTGGGAGGCCAACATCCAGAGATGGTTTATTCGTGGCCTCCTTCGCCAGGCGGTCAACATGTTCATTGCCCGGGATACCAACATGACCGGGGGTCCACACAAAGACCACAGAGCGGCCGCAACGCGCAAGAGTATGCAGGGACTCATGGATAGCCATCACCAGACGAGAACGAGGAAAACACTGGTCGAGAGCTCGTAAACCGCTCAGGGAATCGCTACAGATAACGAAGGACTCACCTGAGCAGGAGCGGATATACTCTAGGGCTCTAAAGATGGCGACTAGCTCAGCAGTGTAAACGCTGCAGCCAGCCGCCAAGGACCGTTGTTCGGAATGGTCCCCTAGAGTTAGCGCATACCCGACACGACCAGCAACCATCGAACCGTCGGTGTAAACAATTCCAGAGCCCTGATACGTGGCCAGGATGGAATAAAAGCGGCGGCGGAAGGCCTCTGGAGGGACCGAGTCCTTCGAGCCCTGTGCCAAGTCGAGCCGAAGGCAAGGGCGAGGAACACACCACGGGGGTGTACGCAGAGGCGCCCGGAAAGGAGGTGGAACAGGGAAAAACCCAAGCCCACAGAGAAGCTCCTTGACGCGTACGGCGATCGGACAACCCGACCGGGGCCGACGGTCTGGCAGATGGACGACTGACTGCGGGAACAGGACACGATAATTTGGATGCCCGGGCAAGCTTAGAACATGGGCAGCATAAGCGGCCAGCAAACGTTGGCGCCGGAACCGCAGTGGGGGTACACCTGCCTCCACTAGCACACTGTCCACAGGGCTGGTGCGGAAAGCACCAGTGGCAAGGCGTATCCCGCTGTGGAGAATTGGGTCCAGCACCCGTAACGCAGATGGGGATGCTGAGCCATAAGCCAGGCTCCCATAATCCAGACGGGACTGGATTAACGCCTGGTAGAGCCGCAACAGGGTAGAGCGGTCGGCGCCCCAGCGGGTGTGGCTCAAGCATCTCACAGCGTTGAGATGCCGCCAACACGTCTGTTTAAGCTGCCGGATATGAGGCAGCCAAGTCAACCGGGCATCGAAAACCACCCCCAAAAACCTGTGGGTTTCCACCACAGCAAGGAGTTCGTCGCCAAGATAAAGCCGCGGCTCAGGATGGACTGTTCGGCGCCGGCAGAAATGCATAACGCGGGTCTTGGCTGCCGAAAACTGAAACCCATGCGCTACAGCCCAAGACTGCGCCGTACGGATAGCGCCCTGTAGCTGACGTTCAACAGCTGCAATGCCAGTAGAGCTGTAATAAAGGCAGAAGTCGTCAGCATACAGGGAAGCAGAGACAGAATTTCCCACGGCCGCAGCGAGCCCGTTAATGGCTATTAAAAACAGACAGACACTTAAAACAGAACCCTGTGGCACACCGTTCTCCTGGACGTGGGTGGAACTATAGGAGGCTGCGACTTGCACGCGGAAGGTACGATACGACAGAAAATTGCGGATAAAGATCGGCAGAGGGCCCCGAAGACCCCATCCATGAAGCGTAGAAAGGATGTGATGACGCCATGTCGTATCGTACGCCTTCCGCATGTCGAAAAAGACAGCGACCAGGTGCTGACGGCGGGCAAAGGCAGTACGGATGGCCGACTCCAGGCTCACCAGATTGTCGGCGGCGGAGCGGCCTTTCCGGAACCCACCCTGAGACGGAGCCAGAAGGCCCCGAGACTCCAGTACCCAATTTAAGCGCCGGCTCACCATCCGTTCGAGAAGCTTACAAAGAACGTTGGTGAGGCTAATGGGGCGGTAGCTGTCCACCTCCAGAGGGTTCTTTCCAGGTTTCAAAATGGGGATGACAATACTTTCCCGCCATTGCGATGGAAACTCACCCTCGACCCAGAGACGGTTGTAAAGGTCGAGGAGGCGTCGCTTGCAGTCCACTGAAAGGTGTTTCAGCATCTGACAGTGGATGCGATCTGGCCCGGGAGCGGTATCAGGGCAAGCGGCAAGGGCACTCTGAAATTCCCACTCACTGAATGGAGCGTTGTAGGGTTCAGAAGCGTTGGTGCGAAAAGAAAGGCTCCGACGTTCCATCCGCTCTTTAAGGGAGCGGAAGGCCTGGGGGTAATTCGCAGAAGCGGAACTCATAGCAAAATGCTCTGCTAAGCGGTTTGCAATGACGTCGGAGTCAGTACAAACTGCTCCATTCAGTGAGAGCGCAGGGACGCTGGCAGGGGTCCGATAGCCGAAGACCCGTCGAATCTTGGCCCAGACCTGCGATGGAGTGACATGGAGTCCAATGGTGGACACATACCGCTCCCAGCACTCCTTCTTGCCTTGGCGGATAAGGAGGCGGGCCCGCGCACGCAGCCGTTTAAAGGCGATAAGGTGGTCCATGGAGGGATGTCGCTTGTGACGCTGGAGTGCCCGCCGGCGATCCTTAATCGCTTCAGCGATCTCAGGCGACCACCAAGGCACAGCCCTCCGCCGAGGGGACCCAGAAGAACGGGGAATGGCAGACTCGGCGGCAGTGACGATGCCGGCGGTGACCGATGTAACCACCACATCAATGGCATCAGTTGAGAGAGGCTCAATAGCGGCAGTGGAGGAGAACAAGTCCCAGTCAGCCTTATTCATAGCCCATCTGCTAGGGCGCCCAGAAGAGTGACGCTGTGGTAGTGACAGAAAAATCGGAAAGTGGTCACTACCACACAGGTCGTCATGCACACTCCAGTGGACAGATGGTAAGAGGCTAGGGCTACAGATTGAAAGGTCAATGGCGGAGTAGGTGCCATGCGCCACACTGAAGTGTGTGGAGGCACCATCATTCAAAATCGAGAGATCGAGCTGCGACAATAAATGCTCAACGGTGGCGCCTCGACCTGAGGCCACTGACCCACCCCACAGAGGGTTATGGGCGTTAAAGTCGCCCAGTAATAAAAAAGGTGGCGGCAATTGGGCTATCAGCGCAGCCAGGACATGCTGCGCGACATCACCCTCCGGTGGAAGGTAAAGACTGCAGATGGTAAGAGCCTGCGGCGTCCACACCCTAACAGCGACAGCCTCTAAAGCTGTTTGGAGAGGGACAGACTCGCTGTAAAGTGAGTTAAGGACATAGATGCAGACGCCACCAGACACCCTTTCATAAGCTGCTCGGTTCTTATAATAACCCCGATAGCCACGGAGGGCGGGGGTGCGCATTGCTGGAAACCAAGTTTCCTGCAGAGCAATGCAGAGGAAAGGGTGAAGGCTGATAAGTTGGCGGAGCTCAGCTAGATGGTGGAAGAAACCGCTGCAGTTCCACTGGAGGATGGTTTTGTCCATGGCTGAGAAAGGCGTGCCGGGACTGGGACGGCAGATTACGCCGCTGGGTCACCTGCTGCCTCCGATTGAGCACCCGTGCTAGTGCTATTGCTATTCACGGCGTCTGAGGGACCGGCGAGATCGAGGTCCTCAGCGGACGCCAGAATCTCCACCGCGTCCTCAGACGCAGAGCTAGAAGGTTGCGATGGGGTGGCTACCACCGCGCGTTCCTTGGGCTTAGAGCTGCTCTTCTTTGATTTCTCACGCTGCTCCTTGGGTTTAACTGGCTGGGAGGGCTTCACCGATTCAGTCTCCGGGACTGAGGAGGATCGGGAAGCCCTTCGACCTGCAGATTGTGGGCACTTACGCCACTGTCTATCGTCAGCCTTCCCGCCGGTGGAAACCTGGGAAGGGAGGGACCCAAGGGACCCCTTGCGAGCGTGAGAAGCCGAAGAAGTTGGACACTTCTCCGGCGTAGAAGCGGGGACCGACGTCCCCGATGGGGGGGATGGTGTTGCTCCTGAGGTAGGTGGCACAGGAGCAATCGGGTGGGTAGAGCCCCCCACTGGCAAGGGGGCAGGAGGAGTTGTACCACTCGTCGATCCGGCCGAAAGGCGCGAAACTGATGGGGCTAGCACAGGTGTTGTAACAGCGGCGTAGGAAGTTGTCATTCTCACTGGATGTAATCGGTCGTATTTCCGTTTGGCCTCAGTATAAGTCAGTCGGTCCAGGGTCTTATATTCCATGATTTTGCGCTCTTTCTGGAATATTCTGCAGTCTGGCGAGCAAGGTGAATGGTGCTCCCCGCAGTTGACGCAGATGGGAGGCGGGGCACATGGAGTATCGGGATGAGATGGGCGTCCGCAATCTCGACATGTGAGGCTGGAAGTGCAGCGGGAAGACATATGGCCGAACTTCCAGCACTTGAAGCACCGCATCGGGGGAGGGATATAGGGCTTGACGTCACATCGGTAGACCATCACCTTGACCTTTTCCGGTAACGTATCACCCTCGAAGGCCAAGATGAAGGCACCGGTAGCAACCTGATTGTCCCTCGGACCCCGATGAACGCGCCGGACGAAATGAACACCTCTACGTTCTAAGTTGGCGCGCAGCTCGTCATCAGACTGCAAAAGGAGGTCCCTATGGAAAATAACACCCTGGACCATATTTAAACTCTTATGTGGAGTAATAGTAACGTTAACATCCCCCAACTTGTCACAAGCAAGTAACCTGCGTGACTGGGCGGAGGATGCCGTTTGTATCAGTACTGAGCCAGAGCGCATTTTAGACAAGCCCTCCACCTCCCCAAACTTGTCCTCTAAATGCTCGACGAAGAACTGAGGCTTTGTGGAGAGAAAAGACTCCCCATCAGCTCTCGTGCAAACTAAGAATCGGGGCGAATAACTGTTACCTCCATCCTGGGACTTACGCTCTTCCCACGGCGTGGCCAGGGAGGGGAACGTTTTCGGATCGTACTTCTGAGCATTAAATTGAGCCCGAGAACGCTTAGAGACTGCTGGCGGCTGGCCGCCAGCGAGAGATGATGTACCACGCTTCATTGCGGGTCATCCGCCCTGATGCCACCTACTCCGACCAAGGGCCCTCCCCACGGGCGCCACCCAGCCACAGCAAAGGCCACCTGGCAGGATGGCCGTTGCCGGGAGTCCTGATACCCCAGGAGGATAGGCATCTACTCCTTGGCATACGTGGGGAGTTAACGGCGCAGGCATCAGTAGAGCGATCCCTGTGTTGTCAGGGGGCTACAACCAAGAGGGTACATGGCGGCCCCACCACAACGGACTGGCTACCGTGCTGGATCTTAGGTGCAAAACTGTCCAAGGTCGTCGCCGCAGTTAAAAGAAACACTGCAGAGGGCAGCGTGGTAATCGCACCCAGGGACGTATCCCCGCCCTAAAGATCGAAAACGAGCGGGACACCATGGCAACGACGTGAAAGCCGGCTAAAGGTCTAATTGCACGACGGATACACAGTGCACCACGTAAGGCGCCCTTCCCCAATTGGCTCGCTCTTCGGAATAATTTAGAAAGATGGAGGTCAAACCCGAGAGGGGACCATCACATAAGGCCAAAACATGTGAGACTCCTTTTAGTCGCCTCTTACGACAGGCAGGAATAAAGTTTCTCGGATTAAAAACGGTGTAGGGGTGTAGTCTTTCGCCCCTACTGTTCAATCTGCACATCGCAGAAGTAATGATGGAAGCGAAAGAATGGTTCAGGAGTGGAATCGAAATTCAAGGTGAATGGGTATCTATGATAAGATTTGATGATGACATTGCTATCCTGAGTGAAAGTGAAGAAGAATTACATGATTCCCTGAATGAAATGGTCTAATTGGTACAGAATACTGTCAGAGTAAATAGAAGAAAGACGAAAGTAGTGAGTAATATCAGAATGGAGAACAGCGAGAACTTCAGGATTGATGGTCACGAAGTAAATGAAGTTAAGGAATAACCAATGACGGACGGAGCAAGGAGGACATAAAAAGCAGACTGGCAGATGCAAAAAGAAGTCTACTAGCATCAAAGATAGGCCTTTACTTGAGGAAGAAAATTCTGAGAATGTACTTTGCTGCACAGCATTGTATGGTAGTGAAACATGGGCTGTGGGAAAAGCGATACAAGAGAGAAATGTAGCATTTGAGATATGGTGCTACAGACCAATGTTGAAAATTGGGTGGGCTGATAAGGTAAGGGGTTCTGCGCAGAATCGGTGAGGAAAGGAATATGTGGAAAACATTTAAAAGGACAGGATGACAGGACGTCTGTTAAGACATGAACGAATGACTTCCATGATACTAGAGGGAGCTGTAGAGGGCGAAAACTGTAGAGGAAGACAGATTCGGATACATCCAGCAGATAATTGAGTACGTAGGTTGCAAGTGCTACTCTGAGATGAAGAGGTTGGCACAGGAGAGGAATTCGTGGCGGGTCGCATCAAACTAGCCAGGAGACTGATGACTCAATAAAATAAAAAGAAAAGAAAGTGGATTTCAGACATGTAAAGGTCTGTCAAAGAGGCCACACTCACATTTGCATATAATTTATGCCCCATGTCTATTAACATGTGATATACTGTAAAAGCCAAACAACAAAGAACAGATTGTATACATGGAATGGCACTAACATGCCAGGCCTAAGACAGTTAAATTACAAAAAATGCCGAGAATAATACGTTGCTTACACCGTATTTAGCACATGTGAAAATCTGAAGATCTGACATGTGTGCCATTGTATTTGTATGTTTAGTCTTTCAACTATAATAATACATCATTAAACGAGTGCGAGGATGCGTCTACATCGTGAAAATGGCATACATTATATATGCTATTCCTGTTGTTAACATACTCAACATGAATCCCACACTGTTTATGTGGCATCTGAGGAAAACGTTGACAGGTCGCATTTCTTGCTCTTTGTGACGTTTTTCCTAGCATAGAAGGGTTGTTCAAATGTGTACAACAGAATTTCATGTGACAACGTCATACCTGCACAGAAACTGGACATATGTCTTTCGACAGCTGTTTTGAATGTATCACCTTCTGCAGAAGATAAAATAATTACAAAATATCTTCATCGTCATTATATCTTTGGTAAACCTGATATTTTACAATTTTTGATCATAACATTCGACTTTGTCGTTTCCACTGCAACTGTCAGATACATTTGCCCTTCTCCATCGTTCACTACGTTTGTACAGGGTGTTTCAAAAATGACCGGTATATTTGAAACGGCAATAAAAACTAAACGAGCAGCGATAGAAATACACCGTTTGTTGCAATATACTTGGGACAACAGTACATTTTCAGGCGGACAAACTTTCGAAATTACAGTAGTTACAATTTTCAACAACAGATGGCGCTGCAAGTGATGTGAAAGATATAGAAGACAACGCAGTCTGTGGGTGCGCCATTCTGTACGTCGTCTTTCTGCTGTAAGCGTGTGCTGTTCACAACGTGCAAGTGTGCTGTAGACAAAATGTTTTATTCCTTAGAACAGAGGATTTTTCTGGTGTTGGAATTCCACCGCCTAGAACACAGTGTTGTTGCAACAAGACGAAGTTTTCAACGGAGGTTTAATGTAACCAAAGGACCGAAAAACGATACAATAAAGGATCTGTTTGAAAAATTTCAACGGACTGGGGACGTGACAGATGAACGTGCTGGAAAGGTTGCGCGACCGCGTACGGCAACCACAGAGGGCAACGCACAGCTAGTGCAGCAGGTGATCCAACAGCGGCCTCGGGTTTCCGTTCGCCGTGTTGCAGCTGCGGTCCAAATGACGCCAACGTCCACGTATCGTCTCATGCGCCAGTGTTTACACCTCTATCCATACAAAATTCAAACGCGGCAACCCCTCAGCGCCGCTACCATTGCTGCACGAGAGACATTCGCTAACGATATAGTGCACAGGATTGATGACGGCGATATGCATGTGGGCAGCATTTGGTTTACTGACGAAGCTTATTTTTACCTGGACGGCTTCGTCAATAAACAGAACTCGCGCATATGGGGAACCGAAAAGCCCCATGTTGCAGTCCCATCGTCCCTGCATCCTCAAAAAGTACTGGTCTGGGCCGTCATTTCTTCCAAAGGAATGATTGGCCCATTTTTCAGATCTGAAACGATTACTGAATCACGCTATCTGGACATTCTTCGTGAATTTGTGGCGGTACAAACTGCCTTAGACGACACTGCGAACACCTCGTGGTTTATGCAAGATGGTGGCCGGCCACATCGCACGGCCGACGTCTTTAATTTCCTGAATGAATATTTCGATGATCGTGTGATTGCTTTGGGCTATCCGAAACATACAGGAGACGGCGTGGATTGGCCTCCCTATTCGCCAGACATGAACCCCTGTGACTTCTTTCTGTGGGGACACTTGAAAGACCAGGTGTACCGCCAGAATCCAGAAACAATTGAATAGCTGAAGCAGTACATCTCATCTGCATGTGAAGCCATTCCGCCAGACACGTTGTCAAAGGTTTCGGGTAATTTCATTCAGAGACTACGCCATATTATTGCTACGCATGGTGGATATGTGGACAATATCGTACTATAGAGTTTCCCAGACCGCAGCGCCATCTGTTGTTGAAAATTTTAACTACTGTAATTTCGAAAGTTTGTCTGCCTGAAAATGTACTGTTGTCCCAAGCATATTGCAACAAACGGTGTATTTCTATCGCTGCTCGTTTAGTTTTTACTGCCGTTTCAAATATACCGGTCATTTTTGAAACACCCTGTATCATCTCAATGGAAACAGTGTGTAAAGGCAATATTTGCGTTCATTATGAACATAACATCATGCAAATAAAATATTTATGTTCATATTGTTTGCACGGAAACAAGAATAGTGCGTCCATCACGTTACTATAAAAAACAAGCTATCTTCACACTAGACTTTCCCAGCATTCAAAATCATGTTCCATGCAAGTAACAGACAAACTTGTTAAGGACACGGTTGATTTAATTAAGTTGTAACACTGTTTTTCATGACTTAAAAGAAAAGTTATGTTTTAACATTTCATCGACAATTAGATCAGAGACGGAGCAGAAGCCCGAGTTCGATCAAGATTGAGAAAACAATCAGCTGTGTCCTCTCCACCAGAACTGTTGTAACGGCAGTGACAAGAGTGCTCTACCGAAAACAAAGAAGTGTCAGGTGTTGAAAAGTGAATGATAGTATTAATAGTTCACCACTTTTATCCAAAGCATAGTAAATACAGTTAGTCAAAAGAGGAGACTACATAAAATACACATGTTCACGAAAGATCACTCAGGAGCAAAGTTCAAAGTGGATACTTTATACATTCCTGTTTCCAAGTCCAATCCAGGCAACCCGGCTTGCTGGATGTAGTCCTGTCGATAAATATTGTTAAACAAAAGTGGAAATCTGGAAGGTCGCTCGAATTACTCGATGCCCGCCGCTAGACAGTTCGTAAAAACCGTTCGCAGAACTCGAAGGTATGTTCTGATCACTTCACTTCACTGGAGTGACAGTCAACTGGCTGTCGTGGAGATGCGCAGCTTCCTAAATGCCAGCGGAGCAGACGGTTACTTGTCCCGCTCTCTATTTGTATACAGGAATGATGAGGCGACGGTGGCGCCGTCTGTTCGGGTGGCGTCTTCCGCAAGGCGTCCATCCGTGTCGGATGAAGATAATCATGAAAACATGTTAACGCCGTTGACATCTGTTGGGTAGGCAACCCGGCAGACCAGATTGTATTGCAGGAGGGCGTAAAGCCCTAGGCTACAACATCAACCATACTAATATTGCCATTAATCGGTTTACTGGAGCTTCAGACAACTAGATCTGGGTACATTTACAGAGGTATTAATTGACCCCATTTCTGTCAAATACGAGTCCATTCCTTTAACCGCTGCACCACCACTCATTTGTAACGTACTGGTGAGCAAGTACGAAGGCAGGAACGTGACGCTTCCTGCACAGAGCATAAATGCCGGTGTCGCTACTGTGTTCTGTCTTTATCATATGGATATGCTCCAGCTGCTGGTAAAAGGTAACATTCATAAGCGTCAACGGACGTGCCAAGGTGGTCACAACGCTTTCTGTCAGATAACCGACTTAAGCACTGTCGGTTGTGTCCGGTACTTGGATGAGGGACTGCCTAGGTACGCTGCGTGCTATGGGCAATTTTTCCTTTGCGTTACGCAAGAGGGGACAAAAAGGGTGATGATGGCGTGAATCCTCTGATCACTAGTCTTTGCGCCAATGTTCTGGATTATATTTTAAAACCTCTCGGCAATGTCTCACGAACTGACGGCGTGCGACACTTTTGACTATGGTCCGTGCGTTGGATGGGAACATTAAGCTTGGCTACCCTCTTTGTACTATTCGAGATGACACCAACACCTACATTACTGTACACTATATACACAAGCCCGTTGTAACCGTCTACACTTAACAGCTCTCATACACCACACAGCTCTCATACATCACGAACGATAGGAAACCGTTCCAGTTAGGCGGCTGAACCTGACCTTCGACACCTCCCAGCCATTCATACTATACGAGTTTACTTTATTTTACTTGCGTAAGCTTTATGTCGGGTGAAGAACGCTTAACATAATATCTGTTGTGTCTGCTTTATGCCACCGAAAATGAACACTTTCGCTATGTACCTCCACCACACCTAAAATAACAAGAAAATTAACACCAAATGTTCTACGTTTCTCTTGAAGCGCACGCTAGTTTCAGTCGAGGCAGAATGATGCCATTGGCTGGTCCGTCACGTGGTGCACCACCCCTTGCTGCTACGCTTTGCTAACTACCCTCATCCCTAAGTGCGCAATGACCCAAATAAGAAGTTGCAGCACAAAACTTTTAAAACTTGTCCGAAAATGTGACTTTTTGCGCACACTGTTTCCTTTGTCTATTTGTTAGATACTGGTGTCCTCCGTACTTCTCACATATCGGATGCCTGTCACCATTGTACTGGTAGATAGGACAGCTTGGCTGTCGAAGTGGAAGGGTAGCCCACAACAGACAACAGTTTTCACAATTACAAGCACCCAAGCTTTAATGATCTTCCAGCAATAAAGGATCTTAACAAATCTCAATTAAGCGAGGACATAAACTTGGTTACAAACATATGTTAACTTTCAACCAGTGAATAACCCCAATAAAAAATTACCAATCAATAGAACGTAGATAAAGGACTGCTTTACAAGAATGCTTAAATTAAGTAAAATCATGAAAGCTAAGTTAAAAATTTTATGTTAAACTTGAACAGGTGAATAACCCCAATAAAGAATTCTCATTTAAATAAAACAGATAGGAAAATGTCTTACCAAAATGCTTGAATTGCGTAAAATCATGAAAAGCTGAGCTACAACTTTTCTCACAAACTACTTAGGAATTTACAGCAAATAAACAAGTTTGATCTGTTTAACCAGAAGGTAACTGCCAAGTCCAAGCGACCGAAGCCATTCTGAGCGGACGACCGCCCCAACGCTGGTCATTACCCGACATCGTCACGGCCCAGTGGCCACCGTGCTAAAACAGACTAACGTTTCGGTAAGCGCCCGACAGCAACTCAGGAGTAACAGTGACAAAGTCGGCGTACGCCTTACGATACACGGCACACCCTGAGGCGGGAGCAGGCACAGCTGACTAACGGCCATACAACCGCGAGCAAACAAATCTCACGCCGTCCGTACTAACGCGGGAAATGATAGCGAGCGACAAGACGCCACGCGCAAAGCAGCAACTGTGCCTACCCCTCGACCACAGAATGTGCCCTGTCTCCTTGTCTATGGTGATACAATTTATAGCACACAAGAAACGATTTAATAATGGCATTAGTTCAACGCAAGATCAGTTAACAGTTAGGTCCAGTAAAGATTTGCCAACGGATTTACCTTCAAACCAACTTCCGGACCGCAGGCGGAAATTAGTAAACTTGGCATAAGTTATCACCAGACTGAAAAACAAGAAATCAAATTAAACAGTTGCCAAAAATACAGTCACGATACGCAAGCCCTTCAAGACCTTGCTATCTTACAGTTATCATTAACGGCGAAACATACATAAATGAATGACAAGAAATTCACCATTGAAAGCAAAAAAACAACACACCACAAAGGTTAAATTAATTAATTTGCAGACGAGCCAGTCACTGAAAGCTCAGTTCCACAAGATTAGGACTAACCTCACTCGGCAGCAATACATTTGTGTGCGTGATAACTAGGTTGCCCAAACAGGACTCCAAAATCCAAACCAACAGGTCACACTTTAGCTGTCTTGTTCTCGGATACTAGGCACCACCGGGCTAAGACGATCGCGACGAAAAAAAAAATCTCTGAAATTACAGCTGCCTGCAGCAAAACAAATGAGTCAGGGTGCATGAACGTAAAGCACAAGCCACTGTTCCAGCCGGAGCGTAACCTTTTCAATGCACATACGGACAGAACAACACACGTGGGCATAAAGGGAGCAGCAGATGCGTACCGAGCAAACTATACTGCGCCAAAATACGACCCTCGTCACGTCCACAAACCGGAGCACTGCTCCCGGAGCTGGTGTCTGCTCGCTGGACTGCCGCAACTCTCTGTCCCCCGGAAAGCGATGCTGACTGCCGCCTTGCTCAACGCCCCCTTCTCGGCCGTGCACAACTACTCTTCTCGCCTCAGAGTGCGGCCGCAATGTCCGTTCTCCCCTGCTGTCCGCCGCAGACTCCCGTACTCGCACTCACTCCCTCGTTAGGACCCGCTCCGACAGGATGCGCTCGCGATCGCACATAGTGCCAACCTCAACCAGAGGAGTAATCGATAGCGTCTTGCGCCAGAGAGCCGCGCCACGGCTCAACCATACTTCACAACTGCAGTACAAGATCAGATACGTTCGCGTCTGAGCTGTTTCTGCGCATAACTCTGAATGCGACTCTTCCCACACTTCAGCACATGACTCCGCAATGAGATAACCTGAGTCTGCCCCAGAAACACTCTGCAGCCGATATTAAAAATTTTTCTGTTATGATCATCATCTGCTTAGCTCCTTTCTCGGGATACCAGTCTTTCTACTACGCACTGAAGAACCAATGATAAATGATAGTATGGCTTTGTAAATCACATCCCGGTTATCATTCTAACACACACACACACACACACACACACACACACACACACACACACATGTGAGAGACACTGACGAAAAAAATTGCAACTTCAAGAAGGAATAGTGCGACATAAGCGAAAGTTGGTAGGCGTGTTTCTACATCTGAAAGATAATGTCTATTCAAATTTCGTGCCCGTTGCATTTACGTTTTAGACTGAACACTGCGAACAGATGTTAGTCAAGAACGCCTTAAAGGCGAAAAAGACGTCATTATCAACACCTCACTGAGCTTTAACCACGTCGTATGATAGTGATACAAGAAGTTGGATGTTTCTTTTGTGATATTGTAGAAAGACTTGCCAGAAATGTAACAACTGTACTGATTGCTGGCAGCTCTGGTCACGAGAATGTACAGTCGCAAAATGACCGGGCTCCAGACGGGCACGTAGCACTACCGAGAGTGAAGACCATCGTGTTCGCCGTATGGCTCTGGCACGTCTTACTGAATCTGCTACAGCAATTTGAGCTGCATTTGGCACTACAGTAACAAGAACAGCATTGCAGGGGCTGTTATCCAACACGAGAACGCTTCTCCAGATACCGCTGTTGTAACACAACTGTTTCAAACCGGTTGCTTCCAAGACACCTCCTAGTCAGACACCCTGTAGCGTGCATTCCACTGAACCCAAACCACCGCCACTTGCAGCTTTTACACTGTCAAGTGACAGCTCATTGGAGGACAAGGTGGAGGTCTATTGTGTTTTCTGATGAAAAGGCGTTCTGCGTCGGTGATAGTGATGGCAATGTTTTGGTTAGAAGGAGACTGGGTGAGCGCGTGCAACAAACCTGTCTGTCTGCATGCTAGACACACTGATCTTCACATGGAGTTTTGGCCTGGGATGCGATTTCGTACGAAAGCAGGAGTATTCTCCTGGTTATCCCACGCACCCTGACTGCAAAATTTTGCTGCAGTTCGGTGATTCGGCCTCATACGGTGACATTCAAGAACAGCATTGCAGGGGCTGTTATCCAACACGAGAACGCTTCTCCAGATACCGCTGTTGTAACCCAACATGCTCTACTGAGCGCAAACATGTTGCCTGGCCCTGATTGATCACCAGGTGTGTCTCCAATCGAGCACATACGGGCCATAATCGGACAACAACTCAAGCATCATCCACAAACAGCATTAACCGTCCCTGTACTTGCTGACCAAGTGCCAAGGCATGGGGCTATAGGCCCAATCTGCTATCTGGCACCTGTTCAACAGAATACATGCACGTTTGCATGCCTGCATTTTCCATCTGGCGATTACACAGGTTATTAATATACCAGCAGTTCACATTTGAAATGGCTTATCTCTCACTTACATTAACGTGTGATATTGCATTGTAAATCGCTTAAATATGTTATTTAAACAAATATATTTTAACACCATTGGGTAATTATTGCTGAGTGTATACGTTTTATGTATCTCCACAGTTGTAGGAGATACAGGGTAGAGGTTAAATTTTCTAGATGGAGTCATGTACGTTTTATTCAAGAATACATTTACACCATCCAAGAGCTATTTAAAAATGTATCACATTGTAACATTTTTGTCAATGAGCCATAGATGTCCCAACGATAAGGAGTACACAAGTTGTGAAGAAACCGAGCTGTTTACTACCTTCATTGTACACATTACGTACACAATGTAGTGCTGTATTAGAGGTGTATGTTTTGTTTATGATTTCTGTCTCACGTAAATACCGGTGCTCGCCTCCTCTCCGCCCCCCCCCCCCCCCCTCCTTCCGCCGCGCATCACATTTGTTGTTGCTTTAGCGTACAGTACATTGCATTCCACTGTAGTCGTGCATCAAACTACTTAGTATCTGTATGGCGGTAGTACACATTGCGAATACAATTTTTGTTGTGTGAAGGTGTATGACGAACACACAAGACAATAAGGTAGGAATGCTGCTGATCTACGGAGAAAGTACGTTCACAGTAAATAATTTAGCAACTCGCATTTTTATGTTCAGTACTGTTAGAGAACATTATGTTTATTACATTATCATGTCTATCTTGTACTCTACTGGGCGAAATTCTGCTCAGGCACATCTACTGTACAGGAGACGATAGCCTGACAAGCTATCCGCTTCTCGCCCTGCATGTTTGGTCGTCTCATTTCTCGTCTGTGTGAAACGGAAACTTTAAATGCAAAACCTTGAAATAGTCGTACAACACGAACAGACGAAGCAGCTGAGGTCGCTGTGTTTTCTGCCGTAGCCGTGAATCCCCAAGTCGGTACACTAATAATTCAACATTAAGCTGGCGACTCGAAAACAAGTGCACATCGCATTCTGCAACGTCATAAATTCCGTCCTTACGATGATCATTTACTCGAAGAACTTCATGGAAATGAATTCAACAGCAGGGTTCAGTTTTGTCGCTGGGCTCAGCAACAAATTACGACTCATCCTAATTTCTTCTCAAGTGTTCTTTTTACCGACGACGCGTCGTTCTCCAACAAAGGAACTGTTCATATGAGAAATATGCATTACTGGTGCGTCAGCAACCCATGATGGCTTTGGATGCCATACCTTTGAATCACTATCAACGCATGGATGCCCCGTATGTAACGTCTTATTAGCATGACGAATTCTGGACCGTAAATACGCTGGAAGGTGGATTTACGTGGTGGGACAGGTAATTTACCTGCCTGATCTCCGGACCTTACACCACTGGATTTTTTTCCTGTGGGGACAAATCACGAATACTGTCTACCAAAATGTTCCAACAACACCAGATAACATGCAGTAATGCATTACTGATGCTTGTACAGGCACCACACATCACATAGGAAGTAGTAGCACATTGTAGAGCACCATTCATCCACAGAGTGACCCTATGTGTGAGTGACAATAGTCACCATTTTGAGTATGTTGTTTAAACGCTCTGTTTTTCAGGTATTGGTAATATCACAGTAAAAGGTACTACAATGGCCATGTTACTTCTGCATTGTCATAAGTACTGTAATACGGTACAGTACAGTCACAAGATCTAGCTACTGTACAATGCAGTGCTGTTGCATTCAATTTTTACTGGTAATTTGTAAAATATTCAAACGCGTATTGAAGAGGTTAAATGATTTTGTTAATGAAATCAACTGAAGGATATTTAAGCTAGAGAAGTAATTTATTTTTCATTTCCATAGCTACTAGTTTCGTGGCGAAGATGGTACAGTGTCATACGTTTTTGAATAGCTTTTGGAGAGGACGGGCGTATTCTTGAATAAAATGTACATTATTCCACTTAAAAAATTTAACCTCTACCCCGTATCTCAGTACATCTACGGCGATACCTCAAACGTACACCCTCAGCAATAACTACCCAATGATGTTAAAAAACATTGGTTGAAACAATTTTTCTTTTTACGCACCTGAATAAAGTTATCTTGTGTGAGCAACATAAATGGGACACCCGCTATATACATTCTTGTTTCTTCAATTCCATCTTCTGTCTTCACCAATTATTTATCACTGTTCTATGGATCAGTTAAGTTTCTCTCCACATTTGCGTCTTTGCCTACTGTTGGCATGCATTTCTGTTGAAGTGTCGTTGCTCCCTTTCGACAGTAATGTTAATCTACTGGAAGATTACTTAATATGAAATGAAGAAGACTGAACTTATGTAAGTCTGCAGGCTTTCGTGTTACTACAGTTAAAATCTTCTGGGTTGTTAGGCTGCGTCATATTTCCTCTAAGGTAATCGACGTTTCGACCCCTCTGCTGGGATCTTCTTCAGGAAGTTTCGGTGTCCACTATTGCACAGTGTTCTAGCAATAATGGACATCGAAACATCCTGAAGAAAGTCCCAGCAGAGGGGTCGAAACGACGATTACTTTCTACGAAATATGACATGGCCTATCAACTCAGAATATTTTAACTTTAGAACTGAACTTGCTGTAATACCGTCTATTCAGTATTATTATTATTATTTATAATTATTTACAATTCGTGTATTACGCACTTTATTCTCTAAGGATGCTTGGTTAGATATTAGCGAAGAGTTGAATGTATTAGCTTTGCTAGGTGAAATAAATTCAGAAACAAATGAAACACATTCAAATATTAACTAATATTTAGCGCGTCATATAGTGTTAAGACCTGTTTCGTTCGTAAGAGACTCGTGTTGCACTGATATTATATCTAAAACCTGATTCATTTTGGTTATCTACACCTACTGAGTGGCATATTAAATAAAATTACACATGATTCTTTTGAAATCTCAGTATGGGTATAATCCGAGAGGATGAATATTGTGCAAATAATAAATATTAATTATGAATTTAAGTTTTAATTGTTAATTTATGAACTCAGACAGCACAGCGGTACTTCTCATGCAGCAATAACGTCGTGTCATTTTTCAACAGGACAATGCTCATCCATCTCTATGAACTATAGGCGTGATGTTGATGTAATCTCGTGGTCAGAAAGATCCCCAGATCTGTCGCCAATAGAAGATACGAGGGACCATCTCGGACATCAACTTTGTCCCACTGCTAGTATCAAGGATACTGCGGACCAGTTACATCAGATGTGAGAAAGCTTACCTCAGAAGAGGATACAACGGCTTTATGACACTCCTCCAACCGAATGAATGCCTGTAACCAGACCAGAGGGGATACAACGTCATACTGACAAGAGGGCTCATATTGGCAAGTTCTTTGTAACAACCCGTGAAGTTTCATTCAGTTTCTTCCTCCCCTTCTCGTTGCCTCGCTTTTTTTGTCACACGGCGTACATTATAACAACAAAATATTGGTGGGATAGGTTAAAACGTAAAGCATCATACCCAAATGTCTTCGATATAGCGTTTTGCGTGTAAACTTATCCTACTAAGAATTTTTTGATGTAATATACACTACTGGCCATTAAAATTGCTACAGCAAGAAGAAATGCAGATGATAAACGGGTATTCATTGGACAAATATATTATGCTAGGACTGACATGTGATTACATTTTCACGCAATTTGGGTGCATAGATCCTGAGAAATCAGTACCCAGAACAACCACTTCTGGCCGTAATAACGGTCTTGATACGCATGGGCATTGAGTCAAGCAGAGCTTGGATGGCCTATACAGGTACAATTGCCCATGCAGCTTCAACACGATATCACAGTTAATCAAGAGTAGCGACTATTGTATTGTGACGTGCCAGTTACTCGGCCACCATTGACCAGACGTTTTCAATCGGTGAGAGATCTGGAGAATGTGCTGGCCAGGGCAGCAGTCGAACATTTTCTGTATCCAAAAAGGCCCGTACAGGACCTGCAACATGCGGTCGTGAATTATCCTGCTGAAACGTAGGGTTTCGCAGCGATCGAATGAAGGGTAGAGCTACGGGTCGTAACACATCTGAAATGTAACGTCCACTGTTCAAAGTGCCGTCAGTGCGAACAAGAGGTGACCGAGACGTGTAACCAATGGCACCCCATACCACCACGCCGGGTGATAACGCCAGTATGGCGATGACGAATACACGCTTCCAATGTGCGTTCACCGCGATGTCACCAAACAAGGATGCGACCATCACGATGCTGTAAACAGAACCTGGATTAATCCAAAAAAATGACGTTTTGCCATTCGTGCACCCAGGTTCTTCGTTGAGTACACCATCGCAGGTGCTTCTGTCTGTGATGCAGCGTCAAGGGTAGCCGCAGCCATGGTGTACGAGCTGATAGTCCATGCTGCTGCAAACGTCGTCGAACTGTTCGTGCAGATGGTTGTTGACTCCGGGATCAAGACGTGGCTGCACGATACGTTATAGACATGCGGATCAGATGCCTGTCATCTCGACTGCTAGTGGTAGGAAGCAGTTGGGATCAAGCACGGCGTTCCGTATTACCCTCCTAAACCCACCGATTCCATATTCTGCTAACAGTCATTAGATCTCGACCAACGCGAGCACCAATGTCGCGATACGATAATCCGCAATAGCAATAGGCTACAATCCGACCTTTGTCAAAGTCGGAAACGTGGTGGTACGCATTTCTCCTCCTTACACGAGGCGTCACAACAACGTTTCACCAGACAACGCCAGTGAACTTCTGTATGTGTATGAGAAATCTGTTGGAAACTTTCCTCATGTCAGCACGTTGTAGGTGTCGCCACCGGCGCCAACCTTGTGTGAATGCTCTGAAAAGCTAATCATTTGCATATCACAGCATCTTCTTCCTGTCGGTTAAACTTCGCATCTGTAGCACGTCATAGTCGTGGTGTTGCAATTTTAGTGGTCAGTAGTGTACTTTCGCATCCACTTTAAAAAGGTGCGTCCCATCAAAACTAGTCGTCAGTAATGCATTATTCAATAAAAGCAGCTTATGGCGGTAGCAAGAATATCTTCAAATGTATTACAGCTGTGCAGCGCGTTCTACAAAAAATATTACTATTTTGTGTTTTGCTATTAGAGAATATACATGTGCGTCCATACTCTGCAAATCACCACGCACCGCGAATTGCAGGGCAGAGGGTACACCCTGTTCTACCAGTATTATGGTTTCTTCCCGTTCCATTCACATATGGAGCGAGGGAAGAATGACTGAACGCCTCTTTGCGTGCTGTAATTATTCTTATCTTGTCCTCACGATCGCTATGTGAGCGATACATAGGGGGTTGTAGTATATTCCTAGAATCATCATTTAAAGCAGGATCTTGAAAACTTGTTAGCAGACTTTCTCGGGATAGCTGACCTCTGTCTTCTTGAGTGTTCCAGTTGAGTTTCTTCAGCGTCACTGTAAAAGCTTCCCATGGGTCAAACAAACCTGGGATTATTCGTATCGCCCTTCCCTGTAAACGTTCTGTTACGGCGTAAAGTCAAGCACCGGCACGCCAGTCTGGAACGAGAAAGCAGAGAGGGCTGTGAAGAAGACGTCAGCCAATTACACGCTGACCGACCCCTCTCCAGGACGACAACGCGACAGCAGCAGCTTCTATGCGAAGAGAACATAAACACCGCGCCCGAGTGGCCGCGGCCCAGTGCAAGAATAGCTTCAAGACTATTCGCATGTACTATGCAGCACTGTCTATACCGAAGAAATGTTTCTTTTGTAGGTCGTCTTTGCTTGCGACACTTCTGTGTAATAGTCCAAGTTAAATATCTGTAAATTTCATTTTGTAATATAACTCATTAATACTATTTGTCTGAATGCTGTCTAGTGATCCGAGAAAGCAGGTTTCCTAAAAAAATGGCTCTAAGCAGTATGGGACGTAACAGACTTAGGACTACTTAAACCTAACTAACCTAAGAACATCACACACATCCATGCCCGAGGCAGGATTCAAACCTGCGACCGTAGCAGCAGCGCGGTTCCGGACTGAACCGCCTAGAAACGCTCGGCCATAGCGGCCGGCCAGGTTTCCTCGATGCCCCATATTCGACGACTAGGAAGAATTCAACACGTTCAATATCCCCTGTTAGTTCTGTATGGTACGGCTCCTACAAACTAGAGAAATATTCTAGAATGATTTGTGAACAATCTCCTTCATCGCTTTCGTGGTTTTTACTCATTTTTTAGAATTTATTAAGGTACCTCAGCTGTTATAGAGTCTTTTTGGGTCAGAATTACAAATATGAATAATTTTTAACTTGAAGCATTTTCTCCAAAAAGAGTGGGAAGCATACATACCACTGATCATTTCTGGAACCGATTTTCCTCACAATGAAGTTACTACAAATTAGTGTAAAATTTATGAACAAGGCTTATTTGCACCAGTATTTAACATTAATGTATTGGAAATGAAATGTAACTCATTTTTGCCAATACGCAAACATGTGATATACTTTATTATTTCCAACAAAAAATACATTTTGCTACTTAGTGAATATTACTTACATTGCGTGAAATTTTGGAAAGCAAGGTGAAATACAAAGTGGCACATTACAGGGTGAACAAACATATTTTAATCGTTTTTCAATGCCGTTTTTGTGCTGCAAAACCTTCACCTCCTCCTGGTCTTTTGCTCCTTGGGAATATGAGACCCGACATTCATAAGCCTTACTTCCTGTGGCACTGCAGTGACACCCTCTTTTGCTAGAACAGAAAGCAGGTGATGGGCCTTGTGATGTTACAAAATAAAAGTGATGTTGTTATTCAATGGAAAGCTGGAAATTGAGATTTAGCTTACTGTTTTATCAATCACAATTGGCGTAAGAATCATGGATTGACCATTGTCATAAAATATTGCATTATGAGATGTGATTAGTTTTTACTTGCAGTTTCGCGTGGCTTGAGGCAGTCACAACTAGCGTGCTATTGATTAAGAAATCGCATTATCATTTTTCTAATTACTTCATGATCGTAGATACGATCATACCCGGTTGTGAAGTTATTGTTATGACAAAACAATTTCCTAAGGGACCAGAAAGTTCTTAAGGGCGCAAAAACAACTGTAACATCACACAAAAGGGAAATTCAATATTAAAGCTGATGCAAGAAGACGATAAAACAGTTTTCTTTTTATCAATGTAACACGCACATTGGACTGCTGATCTTGGTGTCTGTAATATTAGCAAAATGCATAATTAAAATGAAAATAATACTGAGGAGATAATAGAAATGAGCACTGCTAAATGATTCAGTATTCCCAGAACAAATGTTTATTATAACTAAAACATATATCGTACTGTAAGCTTAATACTACAATGACGGTAGATTTTTATGTCCATATCATGTCCATTGAGCGCTCTTTTATATAGCCATTGTCTTCTTTGAGTCGCTCGTGCGTCGTCACGGTAAGTTATAACAGTTCTTTACACTTCACTCAAACTTAGACATAACACGTTTTTATACATTTAGCAAAAATTAGATCAGACTGCCACAAATTTGCGTCCGTCTTACTTAAGAAAAACAGTACAATTCTTTTGCGCTCAAGGCTTCATTTGTTCTCCAGCGAACAAAATAGTGAAGGATCGCATATATAACCGTATTTTCCTGTTTATATTGCCACCCAAAGATGACGAATTACATTATTTAGAAAATTCCACCGTCGCCATGCGACGCCTCATTATACATTAATCATTATTTATAAACAAGTATTAGCCTTCTGGCTGAAAGTATTAACTACTCGTATTTGCTGTTTTAATTAAGTCAAAATAGCGAATATCACATTGTCTCCCATGAGGAGAGAGGGAATGCCGAAGGATTACCTCGATCCTCATGTCCTCATGAGATATTCGTGATTTTTGGTGTGACATTTACATAATGTTACTGGCGTACTATGCACATAAATTGAAATTACATTTATAAACATATATCAGATATTTATCATTTTTCAAAATAAAGTTTTTCATTCTTTGTTCATCAGTCACTTCATTCCATAATACCAAGATTAACATTTATGTGCATATTTAAGTTTGGTCCATATTTGCTTATAACAATAAGTGAACGTGCATTTCGCACTTCAGGGGATAGAATTCAGAAATTACTTTCTCTTGAGCTTAACAACTAATACATGAGTACAGTGAGTGCTTATTTTCACTAAACTAGAGTGGACAATGTTCGAGCATCTGTTGACTCATTGTGGTTCAATTGCAGTTTAATAACGTAGCACTACACTTCGTAATGCTTTCACTTTCTGTGTTATCTGTCTACGGTGTTCATCATGCAGTACGTCTGTCCTTTCCACTGTGGTGCCAGGAATTCAAGTGGCTTCCCGGGTTTTTATTTACAATATGAAACAGAAGAAGTGGAAAATTATTAGTGTAACTTACAACCTATTGGATACATTTGTTAAGGATCGGGACTGATCTGGAGTTTAGGGTCTTCCTATAGTGCACATTGATTTTCTTTGTCCATCAAGAGACAGGATTATAATTCATTTTAGCAGTGTTCAGGAGTGCCGGTATTAATGGCTTTAAGGCCTGAGTAATCTAACAATCTACTTCTCACTCATCTTAACTTCAACTCAAGAGAATTGCTTAATTTACGTATGAAAATGTAGTCACACAAGTGTACAAATGTCTTTCCTCCAGTATGTACGATGGAAGTCATGGCGGTTAGCAGTTTAAAGTTTGGATTGTTTCGTCATCCACACGTCAGCCACTCACAGCGGCTGCACAGTGTTGCGTGAGCTCCAATACTCAGTATCCGTTCGCGCTCAGGCTGTAACAGAGCTGCTGGTCTTCGATTGCTCCTTTTTTTTATGAACTTCGTATCACACGAGTGCATCGATACAAACACCTCGCGCGCGTTTTCCATCGGAGGAGCCGGACACTGAAGCTGCCTCCATACTTCTCTGTCAACTGCCTCCCATGAGGCTCACAGGTAAATGACGACGAATGTTTTAGCTGTCGCTGCACTTAGAACAACACTGAACTTTGCGTTGCACCTGTTGTAGCCTTGACTTCTTTTTACACTTGCAGTACAACACTACCACTAATATACAGTGAACAGTTATTTTTATTATGCACGTCGCACTTTAGTGTGCATCTTCACACAGCATTCGTGCTTAATTCCTTCGCCGATAGAGTTCATTTACAAAACAATCAATTTTGCAGGTTTCCTCCATTGGTACAGAAAGACTTATATTCTACTATTTACAAAAGATCACTTACGAGCTAATATTTACAATTAATGGTCACTCCTCTTGTTAAGTCCAGTGAACAACTGCTTTATGAATGGACTCTTTATATCTCAAGGTTTACTTTCACTAGTGAACCTAAAAATATTCTTTCAAACTTTCTTTTAAGGGCTCATCTCCTCATTATGAAAACTACAGGTTTCGCAACACTCGTTGAATTTATTCTTTAGTGCACCCAAGATCATTTTCTACTGCCACGCAGCATATCAACTACTTAACGAGTACGCATTTAACGCTGAATCTTTTTTTTGTGCTTGCCAATTTTTTTTTTTTTATATTTGAGGGCAGACTGGATAACAATAGGTCTCCCTCTTCGCTTCATGTACTCAGCAATCGTTCTCTGTTAAAAAAAATAGGGTAACGCGTGTCTACTATTTTTCGCATGAATGGAATTACCGTCAGTTCACTGGGTTTACGCAACCGGTCCATAACAAACATTACCAAAGCTAGCGAAGTTCATCACGCTACGTGTCTCATTTCTCATAAGCACTGCTTTGCCTCGAAGCACACGTGCCTTTTACAAGTCGACCCTTGGTCTGGGTTAATGGACCAGGATCAAAAGGAACGGGCACAAGGAACATGGCTTTCATAAGAGGAGTGTCTTAGGAGACATTTTTGCAATGAAATCTGCATGTAAATAAAATTATCATAATAAACATAGGCACATATATAAATTTCAACCTCTTTCATTACAGCATGCTTTGCTGCTTCTACGTCTTACTCTAGTTATAGTCAGTATTAAGTTTAAATATCACTGCATTGCTTGTTCTTTAGATTAGCCTTCAATTAGGGTATTGAATGATCGCTAGATTACACTACAAATCTTCTGAAGATCTTTACTTGGACTTATTTATGATACAGGGGGCTTGCTGTGTGGTTATTTAGTACCTTGATTCTACTGAAATCAATTCGTCAGCTAACGTTCCTCTTATACTCTTTACATTGGGCTCAGATCACAGGGAAATAGTTCACTTTCATAGCAATTAGTGGCCTCGTGGAGTACTTACGCTACATTATTGATGCTTCGTGGTTAGCCTCTGTTTGTACTGTATTTCACCTAACTTAGTTTACTACAGTTTATTGTCTCCTTGCGTGAACACATGTGTGTTACCACTTGTTTTTCCATTTAACAGCATGCTTTAACTGAAATTTAAGCTATTTCTTCTACTCCTGTCCACTGTCTGGACTGTTTGAACATGTACCTTTTTTTTAAGCAGGTAATTTGGGCTTTTACAACAGAACTTCAAGTACTTACATTACTAAAAATAAATCTATAAATCTTCTTGTACCTTGAGAGAAGTGCTTATTTACGCATCCTCCTCCATTTCTCACCTTTACATATTTATATAGCTCCGGGCAATCACCTTCCAAGCACTTTTTTTTTTTTAATACTAACTTAAAGTGAAATTGAAATTCTTGGTGCAACCTCAATTTCCTGCTACAGCTTGTTGAAGAAATATCAGTTCAATGTCCATCACTATTAACAGTTTTTCCATACTTAACATTTAATACTTAAATTTTACAAGTAGTGGCCGTTACCATGTAGTCAGTGCGCTGTTCAACACAATACTTATCATTAACAGTTCACACAAGGAAATTTCCAGTACGCAAGAAGTAAGAAACGAAAACAGATTCTATCTGCAGTTGAGGCTGTGTCTGTAAACTAACTCTCTGTTTCAATGGACCAATCGCTCCCGATATGGAGAAACCCTGAATCGGCAATGATAAAACTTTTGAAACAGAAGACACCTGTCTGAAGAGACATGATGACATCACATTGATGTTTGCTCCTGTATCAACAATGGCTGTGACAGGAATGTTGGCAATAGAAATCTTAATCGAAGCCTGGACCTGTTCATCATAAATGTCATTAATGTCTTGAGCTTCTAGGTCAGGTGCAAGGTCATCTCGTAAGTCGGTCTCATGGTCGTACCGTATCGCATTAACATACTCAGAATCAGAGTATTCGTTAGTACCCCCACTCAAAATCCGCAGCGACCTTTTGGCGGCAGAAAGGCGCTGCCTCTAATTTTCCGCAGGATGTTTAGTCTGTTTGTCATTCATAGCCTTAAGTGTTTGTTCCGTTTCATATTGGTGCTGGTTATGAGGTACAAATGCCGGTGTAAAGGGGTAAAATCCACTGGGTGCATTCACTTGTGAATAGAATACTTGAGACGGCTGCTGTCGCCCGATCTTTTGGTTGCCGGCAAAACCATTTCCTTGTGAAGGAAAGTTCGCATTTGGTGACATTTGAAAATTGTTCCGCGGTTCTTTATCCTGTGAAAAGTTGTTCTGATGTTGTGCTGGGTGACCTCCACCTTGCCCATGCCACTTGCTATTTTTCGACCTATAACTTTGATTGTACACTGGCCCATTTGAAAAATTACCAATCGTTTGTGGAGAATTTCCATACTGCTCAGGCGCAGAATTGAAGGGTGGGTTTTCGTACTGATGTTGTACCTGGTGGTTGTAAATTGGGTGGTATCTCTGCTGATTATAGTAATTGGTTTTCTGCTTCCGTTTAAAGTTATTGCCGTTTGCGTTTTCATAACGGCTGGCAGGTTGGTACCCGCGATCACAGTAGCGCACTCTCTCCTTCGGCGCATTGTTGTGCGCGTGCGATGAATTCTGCTGGCTGCCAGAGAAGAATTTGCCGCTGCCAACCTTGGAGCGCACTTCATCGCTAATTAAATCTAAGGAATCCAGCACAGAAAGGAATACATCCGTGTCTTCTTCGGACACATTTACTAGTTTCTCTCTAATAGACACAGGGAGTTTGCTTTTGAGAATCATAATTACGTCCTTGGAGGAAATCGGAGAATCCCAGAATTTAATTTTTGCTAGATACTTCTCGAAGTATCGCCGGAGACTTCCATGCTTCTCATTGAAAATTTCCGCACCATACACCTCCTTCCTTAATCTTTGCTGTACCCCATTACTCCAAAATTTTGCCAAGAACATTTTCTCAAACTCTTCATAATTCCTACACGTGTCTACCATTTCCGTTCCCCATAATGCTGCATCACCAGAAATAAAGCCAGTGACGAACTGAATACGCTGTCTGTCTGTCCAGCTCCTGGGAAATACGCCGGAAAAATTCTTTAGGAACACGATGGGGTGTATTTCTCGCTTCTGCGGATGAAAAACAGGAAAAGTGCGATGCTTAATCACACTTTCCTCTTGCATTAAACTCACAATTGTGGGCGGATCATTTAGTTTCCCTACTCGGGACTCAACAGGACTGTTGTTTTGCATGTAATCAGGCGGTGAACGATAAGGAGTTGACTGACATTCGTCACCGTCTAAAGAGTTGTTCCCTTTAGTTTGCGTATGCGTGTGCGGATTTTCTACCCAGTTTCTCAGCATTCTGACTTCGTCCACTACTTGCTGCTTCCACTCGGGAAGATCCCGTGTAAGTGTCCTCCGAATCTGTCCCAATTCAGAAACCAATGTGTCTCCCGACTTATCAGGAGCAGCTAAGATTTCATAAGTTACATCCTTGACAGTCTCCCTAAGCTCCTCCCTGGCCTTCTTTTCGATAAAAATATCTTTACCCTTTATCCATTCACCGTAGTGTTCCGACAATGCCTCTGCGTGTGCTTTCACGGTGCTCTTAACCTGTTCTTCGATATTGATTGAGTCTATCTGCCTCGACAGATCCTCCACTACACCTTCAATGTCAGATACTGCATTTCTAACTGAGTTTATTTCTTTGGTAGCTGCCTGAATATTTGTGTTTAATGTTCCAGATACTTCAGCTATTTCACTTTTCACCTGTTTCTGCATTTTCCGAATTTGATCACTGATCTTAGTTTACACCTCACCCAAATGGGTATTTAATTCAGCCGTAATTTCTTTATGCAGATCTGTTTTGATTGTGTCTAGCTGTGTTTTTTAATGATTCGCTTACAGCTTCTAATCGGACGTTAACAGCCTCAATTTGTGTTTTTACTGATTCGCTTACAGCATCGAATCGGGCGTTAACAGTCTCATTTTGTGTTTTTATAGTCTCATTTACTGCGTCAAACTGTTCTTTCAGCATTTCCATTAACGCACCGAGGTCATTTGTAACTGCAGCGGGAAGAGTTTGGACTTTAGGGTCACTTTCCCCTGTTACAGACATGGTTAGTTCGCGATCGTAAAGGGTATGGAATACTATTAACGTCTTCACTCCCGTCTCTTGTTGTCACCTGTCTCTGTTTACTATCTGCCATTTTCGTCAGTAAATCACGTGCTACGCAAGGCTTTCGTCGTTTGTCAGTGACGTGGTGAGTCCGCTAAGAGCACCGCTCTCGCGTGAGCAACAAATGAAATTCTATCTGGCGAGAAGAGAAGATGGAACCTAAACGTTTCAGACAAATGAATGAAGATGCTCTTCACTGCAAATTGCACACACTATCCACCATGTTGAAAATGTAATACAGCTATACTAACAATGGAGAGAAATAATATCTATTATCAGACTACGAAGAATTTTACTTTGAGCGATAAAATAAAGCAGATTGTTCTATAGCGGGAAGGAGATAGAAAGGATGTGGATCGACTTGGAAAAGCAACGTCGCTACTGAAGCACTACACTGCGTATGCAAAATTCTGACTTACTTTTTGATGGCTTGGTTACCGCTATGTTGTCTCAGCAAATTCGCGTCTCTTTTCTTTTCTTTTCTCTCGGTAATTAAACTGCGATATTGACCAGCATATTTTCCGTCATTCTCACAGAGAGATGATGTGTACATGAAACGACAGAACATTTATTAACACAAGCACATAGAAAATTTTCCAAGTATCTGAACTAATTTTTGGTCAAGTCCCTGTTCGGGCGCCAAGTGTGATGTTTCAAAATAAAAGTGATGTTGTTATTCAATGGAAAGCTGGAAATTGAGATTTAGCTTACTGTTTTATCAATCACAATTGGCGTAAGAATCATGGATTGACCATTGTCATAAAATATTGCATTATGAGATGTGATTAGTTTTTACTTGCAGTTTCGCGTGGCTTGAGGCAGTCACAACTAGCGTGCTATTGATTAAGAAATCGCATTATCATTTTTCTAATCACTTCATGATCGTAGATACGATCATACCCGGTTGTGAAGTTATTGTTATGACAAAACAATTTCCTAAGGGACCAGAAAGTTCTTAAGGGCGCAAAAACAACTGTAACATCACACAAAAGGGAAATTCAATATTAAAGCTGATGCAAGAAGACGATAAAACAGTTTTCTTTTTATCAATGTAACACGCACATTGGACTGCTGATCTTGGTGTCTGTAATATTAGCAAAATGCATAATTAAAATGAAAATAATACTGAGGAGATAATAGAAATGAGCACTGCTAAATGATTCAGTATTCCCAGAACAAATGTTTATTATAACTAAAACATATATCGTACCTTAAGCTTAATACTACAATGACGGTAGATTTTTATGTCCATATCATGTCCATTGAGCGCTCTTTTATATAGCCATTGTCTTCTTTGAGTCGCTCGTGCGTCGTCACGGTAAGTTATAACAGTTCTTTACACTTCACTCAAACTTAGACATAACACGTTTTTATACATTTAGCAAATGTCTTACTTAAGAAAAACAGTACAATTCTTTTGCGCTCAAGGCTTCATTTGTTCTCCAGCGAACAAAATAGTGAAGGATCGCATATCTAACCGTTTTTTCCTGTTTATATTGCCACCCAAAGATGACGAATTACATTATTTAGAAAATTCCACCGTCGCCATGCGACGCCTCATTATACATTAATCATTATTTATAAACAAGTATTAGCCTTCTGGCTGAAAGTATTAACTACTCGTATTTGCTGTTTTAATTAAGTCAAAATAGCGAATATCACAGCCTTTCTTCATTCTTTATGAAAATCCATTTATCAGCTGCCTTGCTACTCTCATTCGAAATGACAGCTGGTTTGCGTTTCGTCCCGACAATCGAAATACTACATAAGAGTTGACGATGGCTAAGTCAACAAAAAAATAAAATAGTCGGTGCCACCATTTTACTGATCGCCTGCCAACCGTATACCTTTCTCGTAGCTGGTCAAAACGATCTACTCCACCCATAGTACTATTATAAACATGTACTACTTCAGGACATGAAATGCTGATTGTGGATCCATCTTTCAATTTTCTTTTGATGAATACAGGATCTTTAGGATTATGTACAGTGGAAAGGAGACAGACTGCTTTGCTATCTTGCCACTTAACAAAAAAAAAAAAAAAAAAAAAAGGCTCTGAGCACTATGGGAGTTAACATCTGAGGTCATCAGTCCCCTAGAACTTGGAACTACGTAAACCTAACTAACCTAAGGATATCACAAACATCCATGCCCGAGGCAGGATTCGAACCTGCGACCGTAGTGGTCTCGCGGTTCCAGACTGCAGCGCCTAGAACTGCACGTCCACTTCGGCCAGTTTCATCATCTTGCTCAAAATTCACTCCACTTTCACTCGTAACACTGATGTTTTCATCTATCAACGAATTTAGTTGCACATCGTTGTTGACAATCTGTTCCGCATAATTGTGTGTCCATGTTTCTAATGGTGTGCTTGGAGTAGGCAAATGATCGTGAGATGAAAAAACCTCCTCTAGATCATCATCATCAGCTTCAATGTCCGATTCTTCAGGATTATTTGGCAGTGAAAATAAAGAAACCAGGTTCTCGTTGTCTCGCAGCTTCTGCATGAAGTAACAATAATATGTCTTAGTTCTAAACGACATACCGTACTTTTACTAGCACAAAATGTTACAGAAAAAAGCTGTTTCTCTGAAATATAAGTCCTACAACATCCTAACATAAAGGAACTTAGGGTCACACAATGGTTACTGGGACACATGTATCCCACTAATTGTAACTACGCTAAAAAAAATATTTTAGAAGTAAAATACGTTTTAGAAAGTGCAGTTGTCATTCGTAAATATCTAAGAAATTGAAAATAGCAAAAATACTTACTTCGGACATTTTTTGTCAGAATACGCTGAAAACTGTCTCGAGACACAAGAAATCGAAGTTTTGGCGCGGAAACTCACGCGATAACGCACTGCGACAGTCACAGCCTTCTATAGACTGAGAATTTCAGTGTCTCGATTTTTTTTTCCGAGTTCAGAAGAGCTGCCAACAGATGGCAGGACTGAGCAGAAATATGCAACTCGCTTCCCAGTATTTTAAGTAAGGCCCAAAATTAGTGGGACATGTGTGTACCAGAAAGCACGAAAGGGTTATAGACTGACTGTACTTTCCCAGTATTCTAGCGCTAAACCGAAGTCTACCACATGCTTTACTCAAAATCAACCCTAGGTGATCATTCCATTTTACATCCCTACAAAGAGTTACACTCAGCTATTTGTACGAGTTGGCTGATTATAACTGTATTATAGTCACAGGATACTGCGTTTTCTCCATTTTGTAAAGTGCACAGTTTTACATGTCTGAAACGATTCGGAAAAGTTTTGGTGGGTTAGCGATAAGTGTTTAGATCTTTTTCCTACGTCTGTGTTGACGCACTGAAGTCGCTGTGTTTACGATTTGTAGCGGGGCACAGAGAGAGGGAAAACAGACTTTGATGTTGATGCAGCCAGCGCGTGTTGGACCTCGGTGTGTGTAATATCAGGGGCAGGCCGGAGCGCGGTATCTATGGCGAGGCTCTGATTACCACGCGTCTGATGGATGCCGATCGCGGTGCACACCAATAACAGCGTGCCCGCACACGTACACACACACACACACTAGCCAAGGGCAGTGCGGCCGATTCTGGCCGCCCTTTGTGCCGGCCGGACACCGCGCGGTGAACAGTGGGCGGCGAAACGTGGTTACACCGCTCCATTGTAGCTTCTGTCACCTGAGCGGGGCGTTACACTGCACTGCGATCAATCTGGGTTGGTGGAGATTGGAATTTACTGAGATTACGGAATGAACACCTGCGCTTTGGTTTGAGCGGGTCTGTAATAACAGTGTGGCGAACGAGGTTCTGAATAGCCTAGGACCGACTTTCCAAGCTACGTAAACAGTCACTGGCGAACTCCTGACTGTCAGTTTCAATCTATACTGTATATATGCCAGGTGGCCCACGCACGCCGTGCTCCGTTGACGTTAGTTAATCCTGGATATCACAGACTCCGAAAGGTTTGCCTGACCAGAACAGTAAAGGGGACTCTACACCAACACAGAGGAGATCCTGCTAAACGAAAGATCAGCACTTGAAAACAATCACTTTACAACTATAACTGGTTCTTTAGCTCGTCGCTAGAAAATTTTTTTTAGTATAGCAAGGATACTGGGTTCGATTTCTGGGTTCAAGAAAGGTGTCTGTATAGAAGAATGATTGTCCCTCACCAAAACAATGTGCACAAGGGCCAAACCATATTAACTATCTGCAGAATGAAATTTTTCCTCTGGAGCGGAGTGTGCGCTGATTTTGAAACTTCCTGGCAGATTAAAACTGTGTGCCAGACCGAGACCCGAACTCGGGACCTTTGCCTTTCGCGGACAAGTGCTCTACCACCTGGAAGTGGAGCATACTCCCCTGCAGAGTGAAAATTTCATTCTGGAAACATCCCCCAGGCTGTGGCTAAGCCATGTCTCTGCAACATCCTTTCTTCCAGTAGTACTAGTTCTGCTAGTTTCCCAAGAGAACTTCTGTGAAGTTCGGAAGGTAGGAGACGAGGTACTGGCGGAAGTAAAATTGTGAGGACGGGTCGTGTCTCTTGCTTGGGTAGCTCAGTTGGCAGAGCACTTGCCCAGCGAAAGGCAAAGGTCCCGAGTTCGAGTCTCGGTCCGGCACACAGTTTTAATCTGCCACGTAGTTTCATATTAATTATCTGTTTCAAGGCATATCAACATATTGTACCTAATTTATTAACAACACACAATTCTTCAGTCGATGTTTCACAATTGTCAGTATTACATAAATGCTATCTGCAATAAAAAACAATGAATGCAATGAATGTTAAATGATGTTTCTTTAAACCTATGTTCTAGACTGACTGATCTTTATAATTGCATTATTCGAAACACAAATTTTCAAATGTGCGTCCGCCTCGTTGAATACATTGATGTAAGCGCCTCTCGGTGGTAGCATGGACACCTCTTAACATTTATGCAGATATAGAAGCGCAAGCTTGACGTATTCGTTAACACATCCGGATTTTCCGGTTCCGTTTCGTACATCCTGGCTCTGATATAACCCCATAAGAAAAATTCCAAGGGCGTTAAATCAAGCGATCTCGCTGGCCATCGAATGCAACCACTACGACTTATGCATTGTTCGGGGGACACGTTGTTGACATATTCCCTAACCCCATCTGCAATGATGGTGTAGTTCACTATTGTGCTGAAAGCAGTGCTTCACAGCTAGCTGATGTCTTCTAGGAGATGCCCAAGATTCAGTTAAATCTGTAGGAACTCTAAATATAGCCAACCAGTTAGTATGGGAGCCAAATAAACTGGTCCAATATCTGATAGAATGACGCACCGTACGTTAACACCCCAGTGGCCTTGCGTGTGATGTGGTCCTATCCAGCGAGAATTTGCAGAAGCCCCGTAATGTAGACTGTGTCTGTTGACAGTGGTGTCATTGGCGAAATAGCATTTATCTCCCCATAAAATATGCCTGATGAAATCCGGATTTACTTTCTTTACGAGACGTCTACAGAACGATATACGATTTTGGAAATCGTTTCCATATAGCTATTGGTGTGGGTACAGCTTAAAGGGAAAGGGTGAAATATGTCGCTAAAAGGCAATTTTGATGCTAGAGCTACGAAAGCTGGTAATTAGTTTTCCAGTCAGGAATAAAAAAATACATATTTCAGCTTTTTTGGAAATTGAATCAGTAAGGCTGTAAAATAGGGGATGAAAATTGCATTTCGTTATATTAAAAAAATTTTAAAGCTAAATCTATGAAAACTGGTACTTCAATTCACGGTTAGATATACAGAAATATTTGTTGGGAGATGAAAGATCGTATGGAAATATGACCGCAAGAACGCAGAATGCATGACTAACAAAAACCTTGGACTCCAGCTACAAAAACCGCTGTTTGGTCAGATAAACACCTGGTAACGATCATGTAATTAGCGGTGAAAAGTTTAGAAGTTGCTGCAATTTGTTAACAACATAAAAATTCAGTTAAAGAAAAAAAATCTGAGCAGACCATACAGCAAACGCGAGCGAAGCAGCGGGTGCTTAGCTAGTGTATTACAATAATCTGGTGACGAACGCTGAAAACAAAGCACTTATGACGTAAAACTTTTAAGCCACGAGCACGCCACTGTGTTTAGAAAATTTTGTGGCAGTTGCTTTAGAAATGTAGTAGGACAGGACTGCTCCGAGTGTAAATGGGACCGAGGTGTTTCCTACTTGGTAAGCTGAAATGGGTGATGTGCTGAACGCGCTCTTGTGTTTCAATAGATGTGTTCGACATGGTTAACGGCAGGTGCAGGTGGAGGAGCAGATTATCCGCAGCGGCTCATGTGGCTTAGACACTCAACACGCCAAATGAGGCCGAGGCGGGATTTCCTCAAAATTATACTCAATGCAGATACCACAACAAATCACTTTACTTCCCAGACTTAAATATCAATACTTAATATTGAAAATGTGCAGGTTACACAAGTCTTGAATTAGAAATAAAAAATTCACGTCAACGCAATTTTTTATGAGTATATATAAATTTTAAACATGTTGTTGTAGAAGTTCCTGACATTTTTATTTTGCATGTTGGTATTCCGGTTGCTATAGATTTATTTATTGAGTGTCATTTTTTATTTGTATTTGATTGTTGCTTTCTGAGTTTACATATTGTCATTTTGTCGTTTGGAGATGGTTGAGTGGAGTTGTGGACGCCAGAAAACGGAATGCCACTGGAGAAATCGGAAGATTTCCGAAATATTCTTCTGTTTGGGTTCAATAGTTGGATGACAACAGTGGCCTCAACCAGAAACATCTGCGCCATGTATGGGGAACTGGACAGAGCACTGCAAAAAATAGTTCTCTCTTTTTAAGGAGGCTCATTTTGACATTTGTGACTCTCCATGTTCAGGAAGATCTTCGGGGTTTGATGAAGATCGTTTAAATGCATTAATCCCCAATGATCCCAGTCAGTGTACTCGAGAACTGGCAAATGTGATCAACTCTGATCATTCCGCCATCGAGCGTAATTTGTATGCAATGGGGGAGGTCCAAAAAAGCGGTGTATAGGTAACGTACGCTCTTAGCAAATATAACAAATATCAGCGGATGGCCATATGAGCATCTCTGCTTGCTCGTCATTAATTATCTCGTGGACACCACCAACTGTTCCTATCTTGTATCGTTACTCGTGACGAGAAATGATGTCTTCACGCTAAGGAAAAGAAGGGAATGACAGAGCCCAAACAAAACAGTAACTCCCCGTCCAATAACCAGCGGGCAACCGCAAAAGATAATGTTATGTGTCTGATGGAACACTGACAGTGTGGTGTACTACAAACTGCTTCCCCAAGGTGTAACCATCGCCCGCATCTCGTGATCGTGCGGTAGCGTTCTCGCTTCCCACGCCCGGGTTCCCGGGTTCGATTCCCGGCGGAGTCAGGGATTTTCTCTGCCTCGTGATGGCTGGGTGTTGTGTGCTGTCCTTAGGTTAGTTAGGTTTAAGTAGTTCTAAGTTCTAGGGGACTGATGACCATTGATGTTAAGTCCCATAGTGCTCAGAGCCATTTTTGTGTAACCATCACTGCTGACATTTCAACTGAGACTTCTTGCAGAAGCAGTCCAACAACAACGACCAGGAAGACTGCGTGAAGCGATGCTGCTCCACGACAATGACCGCCCGCATTCAGCTGGACTGACTAGAGTTGTAATTCCGCATCCACCTTAATCAGCTGATCTTGCGCTCAAAGTTTTTCACCTTTTCCGCTCTCTGTCGAACAACCTTCAAGGAACTTTCTCTCCGAATGAAAATGCGCTATGAGCATGGCGCGACATATCTTCGCCTCAAAACCAAGTGATTTCTAGAATCGTGGAATTGAAAAATAACCCCAGTGGTGGTAGACTGTCGTAAATACTGAAGGAGCCGGCCGGTGTGGCTGAGCGTTTCTAGGCGCTTCAGTCTGGAACCGCGCGACCGCTTCGGTCGCAGGTTCGAATCCTGCCTCGGGCATAGATGCGTGTGATGTTCTTAGGTTAGTTAGGTTTAAGTAGTTCTAAGTTCTAGGGGACTGATGACCTCAAATGTTAAATCCCATAGTGCTCAGTCTCTGTTATGTTTATCTGTTGTATTTATTCAACTTACGGAAAAAAACAGTGCGAACTTACGCCCCAACCCAATAGTACTCGATGTCATTTTGATCAGCGTTTAAACACGAATTATTATAAGACTCTTTTAATTAATGCTGGCAACTTAGTTGAAAAGTAATATAAAATTGTAGCGCTGATTACTAGGACGGAGCAGCGTGGCGGGGAACAGTCCGGTAGTGGCAGCAAATAGGAAGCGAGCTAAAAGAAGTAGGCATACTGAGCTGGAATTCCTTGTCAAGACGAGAGGGGGAACTTACTGTGTAGCCACAAAATGGGGTAGAACTATTTTTCTAGGAAGCAAGTTAATAAAGTTTTTTTAGGTGGCAAGTGGCATCATACCGCAAGTGTTGGGACTTCGATTATTTCGCAAGGGAAGTGCGTGATTTCGGACGCTCAGAACCGCACGAAAATGTTCTTGTAATATAAATTCCCCATATAAAAACAGTGGTATCAGCCATTCGCTTGCAACATAGCGCGTCTTACCACGAGAAACATTTGAATGATCACTTGTTTGAGTTCTAAGGGAGTAGCTGTAGCAACGCAAAAAAAGGAAAAAAAACATAGGACCAGAAACACACGTGCTTCAGTTTCAATGAAGTAGTCAAAGAATGGTAGAACAGAACAATATGCATACCTGAGTGAAGACACTTTTTCACGTTCAACATCACTTCTGCATCCGTGCGGTCCATATCAAATGTCACACTAATTACGTTTCCCAATGACGATACTGGTATGCTAGTGTCATAACTTGCCTTTTACCCAGCGTATTGTAACATGTACTTTGGAGTGGATGGTTGACTCTGTAACACAGAGTGTTGTTCGATTATGAAATGACGATCGTGTGACTTTACTTGCAGTACGCAGCGTGGCGCAATTTTCCCTGCAGCACTTTTGCAATGTGCATGGGATTAATTCGCCTCACGATACCGATGCACACTCTTTACACTGTAGTTCACAACCCAGCTCTCCAGAAGATGGCCTCCTCCTGCAGCTACACGATTCACACTGCTACAGTAAGTACTTTTCAGTGCAGGTACAACTTATCACTGCCGAATGGCAATAGCAAGGAACAGCTGCGTATTGCATGCGAATAGCTCATTGCACAGTTTTTGGGATGACCGATTAATATTCTAAGCATATTTTCGTACGGTTCTTAGTATTACACGTCACGCATTTCTGTCGTTAGAATTTTTCCGCAAGTGAAATCGTAAAGGATGTATAGGCTTTGTTGGCGTTGCCCTGCTGATATACATAGTATAAGTAATTTTTTGAGCAATTTTTTATGAGTTGCAAGGGACGCTTTGAGTCTGCTCTTGTGAATTTGGCTGCTAATTAGAGTTTATTGAGATAACTAGTACCGCTACAACAGCTATATTTTGGTGAAAAAACCATTGAATTTCAGAGGTATTCCTTGTATCACCTAGTTAATTTGAACCAATAAACTTCAGGTACATTCATTTATTTACATCGTAGACCACGTACAAAGATGTAATTTTTTAAAATAGGAACCGTTTTGCAGCGGTCTACTTCAATTGCGGACCAAAATTAATTCAGTTAAACCCAATGGCGTATTTATGTTACCCTCCAGACATATGTTTACCTAAACGAAGTGGTGGCTAGCAAGCGACATTAAAAAAGAGCTGTGAATACTACTAGCCGTGTTTTGTTTGGAATGTAGATGGTGGGCAGCAGCAGTATGAAAGGTAACCAAAAAGGAACGACGCAACACAGTCTTTTCAAACTGAACAGTTGAAAACAAGTTCACTGGTACCCACTAAAACTGCGACACCGAGTATTTTAGCAAAACATGAAATGACAGTTACAGTGCACAAACAATAAAGTAGCAGAAATACACGATTGAAGTTCTAGTTTATTTGAAGATATTTTTTCTTTAGAGTTATCAGTCTCCTGACGTTTGATGCGGCCCGCCCGCCACAAATTCCTCTCCTGTACCAACCTCTTCACCTCAGAATAGCACTTGCAATCCACGTCCTCAATTATTTGCTACATGTATTCCAATCTCTGTCTTCCTTTAATAATTTTGCCCTCTACGGCTCCCTCTAGTACCATAGAAGTCTTTCCCAATGTCTTAAAAGAAGTCCTATCATCCTGTCCCTTCTCCTTATCAGTGTTTTCCACATATCCCTTTCTTCTACAAAAAATGGTTCAAATGGCTCTGAGCACTATGGGACTCAACATCTTAGGTCATAAGTCCCCTAGAACTTAGAACTGCTTAAACCTAACTAACCTAAGGACATCACAAACACCCATGCCCGAGGCAGGATTCGAACCTGCGACCGTAGCAGTCCCGCGGTTCCGGACTGCAGCGCCAGAACCGCAAGACCACCGCGGCCGGCCTTTCTTCTCCGATTCAGCGCAGAACCTCCTCACACCTTACCTTGTCAATCCATCTAATTTTCAACGTTCTTCGGTAGCACCACATCTCAAATGCTTCGATTCTCTTCTGTTCCCGTTTCCCACAGCCCATGTTTCGCTACCGCTAATTTGGCTGCTAATTAGAGTTTATTGAGATAACTAGTGCCGCTACAACAGCTATATTTTGGTGAAAAAACCACTGAATTTCAGAGGTATTCCTTGTATCACCTAGTTCATTTGAAACAATAAACTTCAGGTACATTCATTTATTTACATCGTAGACCACGTAAAAAGATGTAATTTTTTAAAATAGGAACCGTTTTGCAGCGGTCTACTTCAATTGCGGACCAAAATTAATTCAGTTAAACCAAACGTACATTCTCAGAAATTTCTCGGTCAAATTAAGTCTTATATTTGATACTAGTAGACTTCTCTAGATTATGTATGCCCTTTTTGCCAGTGCTAGTCTGCTTTTAATGCCCTCCTTGCTCCGTCCGTCATTGGTTATTTTTACCCCCTACTTAGCAGAATTCTTTAACTTCATCTACTTCGTGACTATCAATCATGAAATTGTTTTTCGCTGTTCTCATTTCTGCTACTTCTCATAACTTTCGCCTTTCTTCGATTTACTGTTTTAGTCCATATCTATACTCCTTAGACTGTTCACTACATTCAGGAGAGCCTGAAATTCCTCTTCACTTTTAGTCAGGATAGCAATGTCATCGGCGAATCGTATCATAGATGTCCTTCCACCTTGAATTTTAATTTCAGTCCTAAACTTTTATTTCCATCATTGAACAGCAGGGGTGGAAGTCATCCCTGTCTTACACCCTCTTTAAATCCGAGTCTTCGTTCTTGATCGTCCACTCTAATGATTCCCTTTTGCCTCTTGTACATATTGTGTATTCCCCGTCTCTCCCTATAGCTTACCCCTATTTTTCTCAGAATTTCGAACATCTTTCACCGTTTTACATTGTCTAACGCTTTTTCTGGTCTACAGATCCGATGAACGTGTCTTTATTTTTGTTTAGTGTTGTCTCCATTATCAACCGCAACGTCAGAATTGCTTCTCTTGTGCCTTTACCTTTCCTAAAGCCAAACAGATCCTCATCTAACACATCCTAGATTTTCATTTCCAGTCTTCTGTATATTAGTCTTGTAAGTAACTTTGATGTATGAGCTGTTAAGCTGATTGTGCGATAATTCTCGCACTAGTCAGCTCTTGCAGTCTTCGGAATTGTGGGGGTATGTCACCAACTCACACTTTGTGCAAACCGACGTGACTAATCGTATTGTTGCCAGTTCCCCCAATGATTTTAGAAATTCTATCCCTTCTGTCTGACTTGATCTTACGTCCTCTAAAACTTTCTTAAATTCTGATTCGAATACTGGATTCCCTCTCTCTTCTAAATCGACTCCTGTTTCCTCTTCTATCACATCAGGCAAATATTCCCACTCATAGATGCCATACTCTTTCCATCCATCCGTTCTCTCCTCTGCTTTTAAAAGTTGCACTCTTAATGTTACGACCGTTGCTTTTAATTTCACCGAAGGTTGTTATGACTTTCCTATACGCAGAATCAGTCCTTCCGACAGTCATTTCATTTTCGATTTCTTCACATTATTCATGCACCATTTCGTCTTAGCTTCCCTGCACTTTTATTTTTTTTTATTTTATTTTTTTCCCTTACAAACAGTCGATATGCGAACCGTGAGAGACCCGGCAGACGTCAATACTGTAATCGAATTCTTGCCATACCCATCCCAGCATGGCATCGTCGACTGTGGCAGTCGCTTCCCGTGTACTCTCCCGGACCTCTGCTACATGACGTGGTAAAGGCGATACATACACCAGATCTTTAATATGCACCCATTTCGCGAAAGAATGAACTCCAACACACAGAAAGCTCGATCCGCACCTGAACTCGCCATGTTTGCGACTAGCGCTGACTACCGGCAAGTTACCAAACTACGCTGTGGCGGTATATATGAAAAAAAAAAAAAAAAACTTTCAGGGTTTCTCTTCAAAATGACATATGTATGATATCTGTACAATGTTAGGTTTTTGTGCAATAAATAATTGAAAGTGTTCCCGGACTTTATATACACCCTGTATATGGTCCTGGGTACCTCTTACAATCTAGTATCTGATTTCGGGATCTCTGTCTAACCATGATGTAATCTAACTGAAATATTTCCGTATCACCTATTCTTTTCCAACTATACCTCCTCCTCTTGTGATTCTTGAAGAGAGTTTTCGCTATTACTAACTGAAATGTACCACAGAACTCAATTAGTCTTTCTCCTCTCTCATTCCTTTTCCCAAGCCCATATGCTCCTGTAATGTTTTCTTCTACTCCTTTCCCCTACAACTGCATTCCCGTCCTCCATGACTGTCAGATTTTCATCTCCCTTTATCTACTGTATTACCCCTTCAGTATTCTCATACACTCTCTCTCTCTCTCTCTCTCTCTCTCTCTCTCTCTCTCTGTGTGTGTGTGTGTGTGTGTGTGTGTGTGTGTGTGTGTGTGAATGCCTATGGGAATGAACTGCTGAGGTCATCGGTTCGTAGACTTACACACTATTTAAAATAGTTTATGCTACACACACACACACACACACACACACAACCTTGCCCGAGGGAGGACTCAAACCTCCTGCTGTAGGAGCCGCACAATCCGTGAAATGGCTCCTCCAACCACGTGGCCATATACTCTCTCTTCATTATCAGCTTGCGACGTTGGGTCTGGTCATGACTCGTACTCAGCTAGCCTAATGGTGGACCGGCCGCTCGCGATAAGCGGGAAATCCAGGTTCGAGTCCTTGTCCGGCACAAATATTGATTATCGTCATTCTATTACACTGGTGATGGTTAATATTATTCGCAAAAGTAAATACATTTTGTGTATACAATATGGCAAGGTTCATTTTCACATAGCTTCCACTCACCGATGCGTCCATTGTGATCTTACATGCAGAACCAGGACTCAGCTGAATGGACAGTTGTGTGTCACTACTGTGTCAAGTGCTGCACAGTGGACGCTACAAAGTCGGGGCGCGCCTCTCTACTGCGACCAGGGAAGCCACAGCTGTGGCTACAGACTATCTCAGATGTTACTGCACTTTCAGCATGGATGTCTTGATGCAAGCTAGCCCATTTCCTGACTCAAGGTGCATGATGTGTGTGTACAAACGTGCACGGCCAAGCAAACAATATGTCTGCCATCATGAGTACTAGTCACATGGGGCCATTGAGGTCCTGCTTGGCTTGGAGTGTTATCCTACGGAACCCTACGATTCGATATTTGCTTCACCTAACCAACGTAAGGACATCACACACTTCCATACCCGAAGCAGAATTCGAATCTGCGACCGTAGAAGCAGCAGTGCAGTTCCGGACTGAAACGCCTAGACCCCTCGTCCACAGCGGCCGGCAATAATTTTCTCTCATAGGGTACATGGGGTTAGACATCACAGGAGAATGTAAAGCGTGCTGGTATGCATATTCTGACGAAGTTTACTAAGTAGCTTCACAATTAGCATTTATTTACCCGATGGAGCATACTCCTGAATCTGCGCTTACATGGAATCCTCATAAAAATACTAACACTATGGTTAATTTTCTCGGGCTTCCAGCCGCGTCAGGTGGTTAAAATCCCACGTGCTTTCGACCGAGCTCTCCCCGGTCATTGTCAATTGGTAAGACTGACTGCTGTGTCGCCGTGGCCACGTCGTTATATAGCCGCACTGCTGGCTGTGACGTCACTGGTGCTCTCTTCCTCGCCATACATGGTAATGTTTCCATCCCGCGATCTTACGCCTACGCTATCCAGAAAAATCAACTGTGGCAGAACACGCCTTAAAAATGGACAACGAATTCTATTCGACGAAACATCTGTCGTTATGAAGACGAAAGGATTTTGGGATAGCGTCATGAAAGAAGCTATTGAAATAAAAACCTCTGAAAACACAATCAACAGAGACGGCGGTTTGCAGCTTAGTACAGCCTGGGACCCGGCTATCACGATGTTTAAACGGGCGCGACGGATGCGGGATGAAAACATTACCATATATGGCGAGAAAGAGAGCACCAGTGACGTCACAGCCAGCAGTGCGGCTATATGACGACGCGGCCACGGCGACACAGCAGTCAGTCTTACCACTTGACGATGACCGGGGAGAGCTCGGTCGAAAGCATGTGGGATTTTAACCACCTGACGCTGCTGGAAGCCCGAGAAAATTTTATTAATTCATATCGCTGCGAAACAATGCTAATAACGTATCGATCATAATTAGGCAGCAAGGATTTGTGCACTAAGGAAAGGCATCAAGAACATGCAAGTGCTTACACACCAAGATTCATACTCAATGAGAAATCGATTGCGAATTCACTAGCTTCCATTAAGCCGGCCGCTGTGCCCGAGCTGTTCTCGGCGCTTCCGTCCGGAACTGCGCTGCTGTTACGTTCGCAGGTTCGAATCCTGCCTCGGGCATGGATGTGTGTGATGTCCTTAGGTTAGTTAGGTTTACATAGTTCTAAGTCTAGGGGACTGATGACCTCCAATGTTAAGTCCCATAGTGCTTAGAGCCATTCGAACCATTTAGCTTCCATTAATAACTGAATCATCAAAGCCAGTTCGTGATTCACAACCAAAAGAATCATGAAAGTTAACTGGCCACACGATGCATGAAGTTAATCGTTCTGGATTAAGGGCCGAGGTTTGGTTCCATCCGAATATAGATAAACTGCCCTGCTCCCAACGATTGAGTTTAATCGTTATAGAGAATTCTAATTCGAACAAACTCCCATCCAAAAATCACTGTTCATGTATGCACAGAAGCAGAACATCATAATTATTTCATCACGTAGCAACGACTGCTTGCTGCAGCACGTGTCGTCCACAGCCTCGTCAGTTCTGTTCCACCGAGCGGGGTGGCGCAGTGGTTAGACACTGGACTCGCATTCGGGAGGACGACGGTTCAATCCCGCGTCCGGCCATCCTGATTTCGGTTTTCCGTGATTTCCCTAAATCACTCCAGGTAACTGCCGGGATGGTTCCTCTGAACGGGGAACGGCCGACTTCCTTCCCAATCCTTCCCTAATCCGATGAGACCGATGACCACGCTGTCTGGTCTCCTTCCCCAAAACCAACCAACCAGTTCTGTTCCAAATCCAAACTGAGTGGCCTCTGCGGACAGAGACTAAACAAAGTTGATGGAGGCACACCGACCACTCAGCAAGACGAATTTGCTAGGGGTGCCAGGCGTTTCCTCCTTTCAAGTAAAAGGAGAGGAAGCACCTGGTTCCTTCGCTCTAAAGTTTTCCAGCTAGTTTAACGTCTGAAAACTAGAAGACGGCGTCCCTATCCCTGAATTCGAAAGGAGCAATTACATGGCCGCACATCTAGGGAGGCACAGCCAAGTGTGGTAATAGAGTGGCATGATAGGCTGTCACGTTCAGGTGTCTCCCACAGACTGCCACTGCACAATTTAACCAGAACCTCCATCCAAATTTCTCTAGTTGCTTGCATTTATAATTACACACATATTCATTCAGCCACCCATTACCCATGTTTTGGGCATGTGGTTATAGGTACACGTGCTCATTATCAGATAAACAAGACGAAAATAAACGAATTCAGTTTAGGTTCCCAGTGCAATCTTATTCTGTGACACGTATGAGCGAAGTCAGGTGAAGGAAAGATACTCTGTTCAAAATGGCTCTGAGCGCTATGGGACTTAACATCTGAGGTCAACAATCCCCTTGAACTTAGAACTACTTAAACCTAACTAACCTAAGGACATCACATACATCCATGCCCGAAACAGGATTCGAACCTGCGACGGTAGCGGTCGCCCGGTTCCAGACTGAATCGCCTAGAACCGCTCGGCCACCCCGGCCGGCAAAGATACTCTGTCAAATTTGATAAACCACAACATTACATAGGGCTCTTATCATCTTTGCTGTGTGAGACATTGCACAAAATGGTAAGGAGAGATGGGCTACAGAGTGCTGTGAAATTATCTTCGTATGAAAGCTGCGCAGAAGCAGAAATCGTTATAGAGCAAGTTAACACAACAAGCAGAAGACTTTACGAAGTGTACGAAGACTTTACAAATAATGCAGTAGCACAAATAGTCCAGCTACTACAACAGCAGCAATGGTGGAGTCAGAGCAGCGAATAGGCAACTTCTGTGTAGTGTCCTGAAACGAGCCGTTTCTAAGCGCGAGTGGGCTGAGTCGCTGCCGTCGGCCGTCCTATACCAATTGCGGCGGCAGAGGGCGCTTTTGGTACGGAGCAGCTGGAGGCAGAGCTCAGCGGAAGCGCAAGATTGGGTCTGTGGTGTCACCGCCAGACACCACACTTGCTAGGTGGTAGCCTTTAAATCGGCCGCCGTCCGCTAGTATACGTCGGACCCGCGTGTCGCCACTGTCAGTGATTGCAGACCGAGCGCCGCCACACGGCAGGTCTAGTGAGACGTCCTAGCACTCGTCCCAGTTGTACAGCAGACTTTGCTAGCGATGCTACACTGACAAATACGCTCTCATTTGCCGAGACGATAGTTAGCATAGCCTTCAGCTACGTCATTTGCTACGACCTAGCAAGGCGCCATTACCAGTTTATATTGAGATTATAAATCATGTATCAACAAGAGCGATGTACACCAATTATGGATTAAAGTTAAGTATTACATCAACTACGTACTTTATTTGCCATTATAAATTCCCATAGCTGTTGCAGACCTCACGCCAGTCTGCGTGAGCTTAAACGCGTGCATTTCGGCCTCCTCTAGCTACACGGTGTTGGCTCTTCTGCCAACACATCAGGGTCCTCTAGATTCCGCGTGAGCGCTATCAGCGTCAGACAGAAACCTTGCGGTGGGGTGGTGACGATACTTGATACCACAGTCTTGACCAAATCAAATATCTTGTGTGGAATCGAGGAAAGGCTGTTTAGTTGCCAGAAGGACATTAAGCAGGATCATTGCCTTTCATGTAACTTTGGTAGTTGCAAGGATATGGACAGCTGTATATACATTTTAAATAGCATCCTATATTTTTCTATTCGGTACTCCACTTCTTCTCCTCAAGACCTGCTCAAAAATTAGTTACATTGTGCTATTCACTTTTACGCCGTTAAAAATGTCACACGAAACTATGATTCAGCTGTATTAGCACACAGGTATCTGTGAAAGTGAGACTCGTAGAAATGCTAGGATTGATAGTAAAAAGATGGAAACACAAGGGAAATGCACAACAGTCATTCAGTCAACCGATTTCAGTCGAATGTCTGTGTGAATGTGATGTACACCAGGGGTGGCCAAGACTTTGCTCGTAGGCCGTGCCCTGGCACGAGTACCGTAGCGCTCAGCCATGCTGCACGCATTGCACACCACCAAGCCACAATGTCTGAACTTGGAAGCGGATGACGGGGAAACAGCGTGCACGACGTATTTAAGTGGCAATGCAGTCGCACTGCATACGACTTGGCTTCATGTTTCTCATTTTTAATAATAAAGATCACAAACAAAACAAATTTTCATTATTATTTATTTGTGACGCGCTGAAGATATAATACAATTTTCATCCGGTTCGAGATGTCGGCATACGGGCAGGTGTAGACAATTTATGAGATTTTCTCACCCAAGTTGGCATGTAATTGCGACTTATTTCGTTTCGTAATCGAAATAAGGTTTTGAACACAAATATTTTAACACTTCTGCAACCTCATTATAGAGAGATGAAAACTCTGTCTGTGGAAAGCAACGTAGACGTCCTGAACAGATTTAAATTAAAAAGATTTGTCATTAAAGCGGGAATTACCTTTCATGTTAATCCATTACATCTGGGGAACATGCACAGGGGTGCTTTGAACTGAAATGGCAAACGGTCTCGAAAACAGCTCGAAAACAGATGTCAGATTGACAGTGCCGTCAAAGTTTATGAAACTATCTGTGTAATTCTTTCAAGGCCTCATTGAATTCTTCGAACCTTGCGTTTTCTTTAATGGTACTGTGGTTAGAAGCTGTACTGTGTTTCTCTGAATGTGTCCCTTCCATAAAGCGATTTCCTTTTTAAACGCATCCCCGTTAAATCTGAAAGAAGTTGTTTCCTATCATGCATTGTCTCACTGTGGGCAGTGGCCAGTCAATTGCACTCAAAATGTGAGGTCTGCAATACATTCTGGATATTCTAATTTTCGTTCATGTTTTCTAGTTTCCTGCAAAAAATCAACAAAGGCGGGTTTTAAATCGAAAAATAATTCCAAATATGCCTCTTCAATTAAACAACGTACTTTGCACTAATATACCCTTCATACTCTCCGTTTAATTCCATCGATAACAAATGTTCACATGTGTGTGAAATCTTATGGGTCTTAACTGCTAAGGTCATCAGTCCCTAAGCTTAAACACTACTTAACCTAAATTATCCTAAGGACAAACACACACACACACACACACACACACACACACACACACACACACACACACACACACACACACACACATGCCCGAGGGAGGACTCGAACCTCCACCGGGACCAGCCTCACAGTCCATGACTGCAGCGCTCCAGACCGCTCGGCTAATCCCGCGCGGCCAATCGATAACAGTTGCAACTGACAATGCAATAATGCATGCGACTTCAGAAATTTTACTATTCATACCACTTATTTCTTCACATGATGCATGAATTCAAATTTAGCACAAAGTGCTTCTTTATGCACAGACCAATGAATTTCATACGTCAGTCATTGTAATTTTTGGCTCTTTCATTGTCAACTAAATTTTTAAATTCTTTCCGCGTGGTACTGTAATGTCATTTAGTAACAAATTTGCAGTCTATTACGCGACAGCTTAATGGAAATGAGAATTTTCATCCCACTCTTCTGTAACTCCATTTCATTTTTAAGGGCTTGAGATGACTGATCGCTAGACTGCCTGAGCAAACATCTACTGGGCCTTGAGCATCCTTCATATCATGAACAAACAGCGAAGGTAAACAGCGCTGACACCACGACTCTGGCGAACTGAAGAGAGTTTTGTCGACCAAAAAATGCCACACTGCAGTACTAAATGAAATAAACGGCATGTATTCGCGGTTGCGAATATGGATAACCATGAACTGTATAACGGAGTGACGACAATGAATCTTTGTGCCGGACTAGGACTCGAATCCGGATTTCTCTCTTGACCTGCACAGTACATTCATTACGTATATTCCTGCACATGGGCGTCACTTTGGTTCAAAGTCGCTTGTCCGGTATAGGCGAATAAATACGATATTTCAGAGCTTGTGTTGCTCAGAATTACGAAGGTGTTAAAAGCAGACGGAATAGGGATCGGCGAGTGAAGATGTGCATAAAGGCTGCTGGTACAGATTGGTACACACATGGAAATATCCATATTGTATTTCTTTTGCTTCATTCAATATCTACACTCCTGGAAATTGAAATAAGAACACCGTGAATTCATTGTCCCAGGAAGGGGAAACTTTAGTGACACATTCCTGGGGTCAGATACATCACATGATCACACTGACAGAACCACAGGCACATAGACACAGGCAACAGAGCATGCACAATGTCGGCACTAGTACAGTGTATATCCACCTTTCGCAGCAATGCAGGCTGCTATTCTCCCATGGAGACGATCGTAGAGATGCTGGATGTAGTCCTGTGGAACGGCTTGCCATGCCATTTCCACCTGGCGCCTCAGTTGGACCAGCGTTCGTGCTGGACGTGCAGACCGCGTGAGACGACGCTTCATCCAGTCCCAAACATGCTCAATGGGGGACCGATCCGGAGATCTTGCTGGCCAGGGCAGTTGACTTACACCTTCTAGAGCACGTTGGGTGGCACGGTATACATGCGGACGTGCATTGTCCTGTTGGAACAGCAAGTTCCCTTGCCGGTCTAGGAATGGTAGAACGATGGGTTCGATGACGGTTTGGATGTACCGTGCACTATTCAGTGTCCCCTCGACGATCACCAGTGGTGTACGGCCAGTGTAGGAGATCGCTCCCCACACCATGATGCCGGGTGTTGACCCTGTGTGCCTCGGTCGTATGCAGTCCTGATTGTGGCGCTCACCTGCACGGCGCCAAACACGCATACGACCATCATTGGCACCAAGGCAGAAGCGACTCTCATGGCTGAAGACGACACGTCTCCATTCGTCCCTCCATTCACGCCTGTCGCGACACCACTGGAGGCGGGCTGCACGATGTTGGGGCGTGAGCGGAAGACGGCCTAACGGTGTGCGGGACCGTAGCCCAGCTTCATGGAGACGGTTGCGAATGGTCCTCGCCGATACCCCAGGAGCAACAGTGTCCCTAATTTGCTAGGAAGTGGCGGTGCGGTCCCCTACGGCACTGCGTAGGATCCTACGGTCTTGGCGTGCATCCGTGCGTCGCTGCGGTCCGGTCCCAGGTCGACGGGCACGTGCACCTTCCGCCGACCACTGGCGACAACATCGATGTACTGTGGAGACCTCACGCCCCACGTGGTGAGCAATTCGGCGGTACGTCCACCCGGCTTCCCGCATGCCCACTATACGCCCTCGCTCAAAGTCCGTCCACTGCACATACGGTTCACGTCCACGCTGTCGCGGCATGCTACCAGTGTTAAAGACTGCGATGGAGCTCCGTATGCCACTGCAAACTGGCTGACACTGACGGCGGCGGTGCACAAATGCTGCGCAGCTAGCGCCATTCGACGGCCAACACCGCGGATCCTGGTGTGTCCGCTGTGCCGTGCGTGTGATCATTGCTTGTACAGCCCTCTCGCAGTGTCCGGAGCAAGTATGGTGGGTCTGACACACCGGTGTCAATGTGTTCTTTTTTCCATTTCCAGGAGTGTATTATAGCTTGGTTTTATTCCATAGATTTAAAAATACAACGGAGTTGATGTATCTAAAGGTAATTCAGAAACTTCCTGCCGGCCTTTAAAATGGTGGGAATTTTTAAATTGACAATCTAGTCATTTTCTCGCTTATGATGTTTGTGGTAAATAAGAAATTTGTTTAAAAAGAAACATGTGCTCATAAGAAAGAGGAACAACTCCTAACTCGGAAAGCTTGTACAAGTGTTGCATTTTTAGGATTCCTTTTGTCTGTTACAACATATTTCCAGTTGGAGTACTCAAGATTTACGTTAAATGTGTTGTGAAACTTACTGAGGTAAATGGGAAACTATACGGTAGTATTAAAGACCAGTCATCGTTAAGTTTTCGATCCATCCATCCTGGTTTACACCTTCGATGATTTTCCAAAAATGTTACAAACAAATGCGAGAAACGATCCTATAGGTATGCCATGTCCGACACTTTTCGTATCCTTTAGCGAGGTTCTGGTACAATATTTATTTATTTAATATTATTCTGATGATCATTAATGTTATCATCCTTCACGTTTGGACCCTACTGATACACACGCTATACACCAAAATTCAAATCTCCTTTTTCATAGACCAATACTTCCATTCTATCGTGATGCACTCTTTTTCCTATCTTCAGACGAAGTCGTTTTAGTGTTATTGAATTTTAGTGCTTGGCCAAACGTCCGATCATGAATTTCCGGTCGTTTTTTACAATCTTGCATTTCCTGTTGTTTTGTCCTTGCATCTTTCAGGTCTTACTTTACTGCTGTGATCTTTTTTACTGCCTCAGTTTTAGCTTTGCCTCCAGGTTGGTTGGTTGGTTGGTTGGTTGGTTATTTTGGGGAAGGAGACCAGACACCGAGGTCATCGGTATCATCGGATTAGGGAAGGACGGGGAAGGAAGTCGGCCGTGCCCATTGAAAGGAACCATCCCGGCATTTGCCTGGAGTGATTTAGGGAAATCACGAAAATCGAAATCAGGATGGCCGGACGCGGGATTGAACCGTCGTCCTCCCGAATGCGAGTCCAGTGTTTAACCACTGCGCCACCTCGCTCGGTTTTGCCTCCAGCTTTGTAGAACTTGACGTTTCATGTAGTTGATGAGATTGGTTCAACTTTTTCTACGTGGCCATAGAATTTTAGCCTTCATATTTCATTTGCAAAGAAATGTTAGTATACTCGTAAATTTTCTTATTTGTTCTTGGTCTTAACTTTATATATTACTTGTATCTTGGTACTAAAACAGTTCTCTTTTGTCAATTCTTTAATATCTCGTTTTCATTTCCAAATGAGTCACAGAAATGTTGGTTTAATGACGCTTTTGTTGTGACTATTGGTTCACTTTGAAACGCATTTCTGTTGTACCCCTCCTATGAGTCTGCAGCATTTTTCCATTTTGTGTCAAAAAATTTTAGATCCAGTCTTTTCTAGGACATTATCTTCATTATTTCAGTGACGGCGTTGTGACGATGGTGGTGGAGGTGTTGTTGTTGTTGTTGTTGTTGATGATGATGATGATGATGATAATGATGATGATGATGATAATGTGTACAGATGACCTAGAAAGTTTTTGGTGGTGTTTCCTGTTTTTTTTTTTTTTGGGGGGGGGGGAAATACGTATGAGGAGTAGGAGCCTTTTATCCCAGAAAACTTCATAATGTATTACTTTGTGTATGGCTAGATATTAAGTGGGTATAACGTTCTAACATCTGTTTTGATGGGTACTGGCTCCATTCTTTATTTACAATAGTAGTAAGCAAGTACTGCAAGGTTCTTAGTGTACATTTCCAGTCTTAGCAGCTAACTCTGGATTGTCAGTGCATTCGAGATTTTATTGATTTGGTATAGCATATATAGTGAACGTATTCAGGTTTTGCCCCCCCCCCCCCAACCCCCTGTTCTTGTGCCCCAAATATAATTTGCTACGGTCAGAGGTGCTGCAGTCATGGACTGAGCGGCTGGTGCTGGCGGAGGTTCGAGTCCTCCCTCGGGCATGGGTGTGTGTGTGTTTGTCCTTAGGATACTTTAGGTTCAGTAGTGTGTAAGCTTAGGGACTGATGACCTTAGCAGTTAAGTCCTATAAGATTTCACACACATTTGAACGCACATAATTTGCTATGAGGGCGATGTACTTGAGGACAATGTTATGGAAATGGAAGAGGATGTAGATGAAGATGAAATCGGAGATACGATACTGCGTGAAGAGTTTTACAGAGCACTGAAAGATCTGAGTCGAAAGAAGGCTCCGGGAGCAGACAACATTCGATTAGAACTACTGACGGCCTTGGGAGAGCCAGTCCTGACAAAATTCTACCATCTGGTGAGCAAGATGTACGAGACAGGTGAAATACCCTCAGACTTCAGGAAGAATATCATAATTCCAACCCCAAAGAAAGCAGGTGTTGACAGACGTGAAAATTACCGAACTATCAGTTTAATAAGTCACAGCTTCAAAATACTAACGCGAATTCTTTACAGACGAATGGAAAAACTGGTAGAAGTCGACCTCGGGGATGATCAGTTTGGATTCCGTAGAAATGTTGGAACACGTGAGACAATACTGCCCTTACGCCTTATCTTAGAAGAAAGATTAAGGAAAGGCAAACCTACGTTTCTAGCATTTGTAGACTTAGAGAAAGCTTTTGACAATGTTGACTGGAATACTCTCTTTCAAATTCTGAAGGTGGCAGGGGTATAATACAGGGAGCGAAAGGCTATTTACAATTTGTACAGAAACCAGATGACAGTTATAAGAGTCGAGGGGTATGAAAGGGAAGCAGTGGTTGGGAAGGGAGTGAGACAGGGTTGTAGCCTCTCCCCGATGTTATTCAATCTGTATACTGAGCAAGCAGTGAAGGAAATAAAATAAAAATTTGGAGTAGGTATTAAAATCCACGGAGAAGAAATAAAAACCTTGAGGTTCGCCGATGACATTGTAATTCTGTCAGAGACAGCAAAGGACTTGGAAGAGCAGTTGAACGGAATGGACAGTGTCTGTAAAGGAGTATATAAGATGAACATCAACAAAAGCAAAACCAGGATCATGGAATGTTGTCGAATTAAGTCGGGTGACGCTGAGCGAATTAGATTAGGAAATGAGAAGCTTAAAGTAGTAAAGGAGTTTTGCTGTTTGGGGAGCAAAATAACTGATGATGGTCGAAGTAGAGATAGAAGTATAGATTTAAGTGTCAGGAAGTCATTTCTTAAAGTATTTGTATGTAGTGTAGCCATGTATGGAAGTGAAACATGGACGATAAATAGTTTGGACAAGAAGAGAATAGAAGCTTGCGAAATGTGGTGCTACAGAAGAATTCTGAAGATTAGATGGGTAGATCACATAACTAATGAGGAGGTATTGAATAGATTAGGGGAGAAGAGGAGTTTGTGGTACAACTTGACAAGAAGAAGGGACCGGTTGGTCGTGTTCTGAGGCATCAAGGGATCACAAATTTAGTATTGGAGGACAGCGTGGAGGGTAAAAATCGTAAAGGGAGACCAAGAGATGAATACACTAAGCAGATTCAGAAGGATGTAGGTTGCAGTAAGTACTGTGAAATGAAGAAGCTGGCACAATATAGAGTAGGATGGAGAGCTGCATCAAACCAGTCTCAGGAGTGAATATCACAACAACAACAACAACAACAACGACAATTTGCTATGACGTCCGCATTTGACGTTCTCCACAGACACTTAGAATTTTACTACTACTTTTACTAACAATAATAATATATTATATAAATTGTTTTAATAAATAAGTTTATATTATCACTTAATACTTCACTGTAACATAGTTTGCAAAGCAGAAAAATCCACAATTTTAAAACATTCGTCCAAAAATTTGAGAAGCTCATCAGTCATTTACGAACTGAAAGTTGGTTGTTTCTTTTACATCTTTCATTACTCTTTATTTCGCTTATTATTTCTGTACCTACTTATCGACTTTTGCCTACATAGTATGTCTTTGGAGGAGCTTACAAGGTGTTTAGGAAGATCTCTGAGTTTTAGTTCAGTGTCGAACTCTGGGTAGCAGGTCTGAAAAGGCTCGTAAATTCTGTCGTGTTTAGGGCGAGGTCGTATTTGGCTGTCTGATGGAGTCGTTGCCGGTTTGCGGCTATAAGGCTTGGAGAAAGATTTCGTTTGGCTGTGTGGCGGAAGAGCGCGTTTGCATCATGAATTTGTTAATTAGTCACAGAGATCGTGTAGTTCACGTAATTATTTCCCTGGTACGTACTGCGTTGTTAACAGCAATGGATTTCACTGAAACTTTCGTGACTTGTAACCGCGTCTTCCATTTGGGGATATGGTCCATGTGCGTTTGTAAAAACATATAGATTTTGCTTTGTTTCATTTGTTCACGTGTTGATAGTGTACCTTTTATTTCCGACTACTGCTGTTGAACATCATGTCGTGGCTAAACTACTTTGGAGACAATTATACGTCTTTATATACTAACCTCATTTAAATCAGTTTCGTTTACTTCTCACCACTTTCCTCTCTAACACATTTATACCTGTGTGACGCGAAAAGTGGCAACTGATTCTAATTAATGAAAAGTGTGTAGTCGTTCATAGATTTCGGTTACACGATAAATCCGAAGGCTGTGAACTGAACGAAGCACTTAAGGATTAAAATTACGAACATCTTAAATTGCAACAATCTGATAGATAATGTTGTGTGGAAAGCATACCAAAAACTGCGATTTATTGACACAAGACTAAGAAAATGCAATAGGTCTACTACGCTTGTCCGTCCTCTTCTAGAGTATTGCTGCACGGTATGGGATCCGCATCGGATAGGACTGACGGAGCACATAAAAAAAAAGTTCAAAGAAGGGCAGCTCGCTCTGTACTATCGTGAAAAGGGGGGGGGGGAGAGGAGAATACCACGGATATAGTACGCGAAGTGGGTTGGAAACCATTAAAACAAAGACGCTATTCTAATGAAATGTCGATCACCAACTATATACTCCGAATGCGAAAATATTTTGTTGTCATACACCTACACAGGGAGAAATGATCATCATAATAAAATAAGAGGAATCAGAGCTCGCATGGAAAGATTCAAGTGTTCGTTTTCCGCGCCCGCTGTTAGAGAGTGAAGCGGTAATGAAATAGTTTGAAGGTGGTTAGATAAACGCTCTGCCAGGCTCTCAATATCGGTAGAAACTTTCTCGGATTCTTAATACGATTAGTCTCAAAATTAGAATTAATTGCTGTGAAAATTATACTTACGTTTCTATGCATGATTTTTCAACACAAAAGGTAGGTGTTGAAGTATGATGTAGATGCGACAGTCGCAATTTGTTCAGCTGATAAAGCGTGATTATTTGATGTCTTGCATGTGAGCAAAAATAAGCGTGGGTCCACATGCCCATAGCTTATTACCGTGCTACAAGAGCTGTAGATTATATGCTTTTCATACAACGTCAGATTTTGGTTACTTCTATTCGGGTTGATGTTAATTCAATTGGCCATTCTAACTGATTGCATTAAGTAAATCTTTCCGGCCCATGTCATTTTCTATATATTTTTCAGTCAGATCGTGTTACTAATTCGATTCATTGTATATGAATGGGTAGTGTTCAGTTCAGGACATGTTCCAGACTTTCAAAGGTAATCTTTCAAAACCTGACGAAACTTTACAGAACTGTAATAGCTACGGTTTCTTACAATTTTGACAATGTCGTAGTAATTTACACGATATAAAATCGTAAAATCCAGTTGTACACCGAACATTAGGGAGCCAATACTGTTTCTTTCAGAGCATTTCGCCTCAGCTTGGGAACGTCAGTTCTTCGTGTTTTTCTTATTTAATAAAGGGCGTTTCTCTTTCTGTCTTCCTTTACGTAGATTCATACAGTTTGTCGGTTTTACCTGTGGAATTACGAACTGTGTCGGCGTTGTTGCTGGCAGCAGATACTGTGAGCCTGTGAGTGGGTCCTATTGGTGAATGTAATGTTTTATGCAGCCCGTCACGCCACAAACACACAAATATTTCTTAGCCCTCATGTGTGCAACTGAAAACTATCAAAGTGTCCAGGACTAGACGTAGCTTGTCATTTTAGAAAATTCCTTGCATTTTTTTATATTAAATTTCATGAAACCTTATTTTCCGAAAGTAAGTTGAGAAATATTGAAACTGGTATATATATGGCTCTCATATATGGGACTCAACTTCTGTGGTCATTAGTCCCCTAGAACTTAGAACTTGTTAAACCTAACTAACCTAAGGACAGCACACACATTCATGCCCGAGGCAGGATTCGAACCTGCGACCGTAGCGGTCTCGCGGTTCTAGACTGCAGCGCCTAGAACCGCACGGCCACTTCGGCCGGCCACTGATATATGTAGAAATATAAAAAAATTCAATAAAATGCTCTTCTTTGGTGGTGGGTGTCATGAACACCTCGGGTTCCGTGCCTATCACTACTCAACATATTTGCGATTCGCCAGTTTCTTGGATCAGCCATAGTGTCATTCAGTAGACATTCTTTTGTGTCCTTCTCTATACGAGTTGATCTTTTACTCATTAACGATTTAAACCCCGTTTTTTTCCAGAGATGGACGATCTACGCAGTTTATCTGGGCTTAATCTAGGTCACAACAGCGCCGTTATTGTAGCAACAAAGCAACGTACGTAATACTCTGCCTTCGCGGCTGATTTGATGAGTTTCCTGCGGACAGAGGCGAGGCCGAAGTCAAGGCCGCTCCAGTGCACAAAGGCCGATGGCTAGGCGAAGTGAAGGATGCGGTGGTCTTTAGCAGGCCTCCGCCTCCGCCCCCATCTCAATTCTCCGCCCCCTCCGGAACACGAATCTAAGCCGCCTGTACTACCGCTGGCGTGATTGATGGAGGAGCAACGCGGGTAGCCTACCGCCAAGCCGTTGGCGTACGGCGCCACGAAAATAACAGCTGCACTGTTGTGTGCCCCAGATTACGCCATTAGGGGAAAACAGTTTCGCCGTTATATATATGATAAGCATACCGGGAAAAACATTAGTCACCCCCAGGAGGTGTCCGCCGCTCGTGGTCTCGCGGTAGCGTTCTCGCTTCCCGAGCACGGGGTCCCGGGTTCGATTCCCGGCGGGGTCAGGGATTTTCACCTGCCTCGAGATGACTGGGTGTTTGTGTTGTCCTCATCATTTCATCATCATCCAGGAAAGTGGCGAAATTGGACTGAGCAAAGATTGGGTAATTGTACGGGCGCTGATAACCACGCAGTTGAGCGCCCCACAAACCAAACATCATCATCTCACCCCCAGGAGGCATACGTTAACACCGCGTCTAACCCTTATAATGACCTCAGTTCGGCGAGGAAAAGAGACCACAATGTTCTTTAGGTGTACTGCATTCAAATGAGGCCACTCATTGATGATTAGATTCTCATTGGACTGTCACAGCATAAGACAGGAAATCACGACCTGTCGGACCTATATATCTCCAATCAGTTACTACCTACTTCATCTGATCTGTCGGAACCTGGTAGTGATGAACCTTTATACACTGCCTACAACGATTCGTATCGTGTTTGAAATCCACTATCGGTTAGGATCTTTTTTGACCACGGTTCTTACGCTGTCACACATGGCTGCGAATGATGCGCCATGCCCTGTGGAAACGTAGCCAGTGTAACAAATGGGGTAGCGTCATTCATTGTGGTCACGGTCACTCCAAACACTATAATCCCATGTTGTGGAAAAAAATGCTCCATATGCGAGACGATGACTGAATTTTTTGTTGACTCAATCACTTGTTTATGATACAATCACAATCGGTCTTCAAGGACCACAGTGAGATGCTACAATAGAAAGAATAGAAGCTGAAATTAAGACCTGAAACAAGAACAGTTATCTTCACTAGGTCTACCTGTGAGCTTAGTAAAGAGCTATTGAGATGCGTATGTTTCATACCTACGGGCGACATTTGATGAATAGGTGTTCACGCGTTGTCAACTAATCACAAAATTGGAAATGAAGGAACTGAATAATACAACCAAGCCTACATTTTTTTTTTACGCTAGAAGCGCGCGTCTTCTATAAGACAATCTTTAATCATAAAAACCACAAAATATGAAAATTATTATTTAATATTTTAATCGATTATTCATCAAATATGAAAATAAATACGGGTCGCTAAACAGTAAATACTTTTTATAACAAAGTGAAGTCTTTACAATAAAATAGACGGAGTAGCGACCCTTATGGTATATTTTTCGGTGTCCGGTGGCTCTACACTTCAGGCTCATAGATATTTACGCCACATCTAATGGTTCAAATGGCTCTGAGCACTACGCGACTTAACTTCTGAGGTCATCAGTCGCCTAGAACTTATAACTAATTAAACCTAACTAACCTAAGGACATCACACACATCTATGCCCGAGGCAGGATTCGAACCTGCGACCGGAGCGGTCGCTCGGCTCCAGACTGTAGCGCCTAGAACCGCACGGCCACTCCGGCCGGATACGCCACATCTCTCTGGCTCTGAGCTCTATGGGACTTAACATCTGAGGTCATCAGTCTCCTAGAACTTAGAACCACTTAAACCTAACTAACTTAAGGACATCATACACATCCATGCCTGAGGCAGGATTCGAACCTGCGACCGTGACGGTCGCGTGGTTCCAGACTGTAGCGCCTAGAACCGCTCGGCCACTGCGGCCGGATACTCCACAGCACTTAAGCTTAGGAGAGACGACACGGAATGGACAACCAGGGCAGTTCCTTATTACGGCTCACTGGCCATCTTCTTCCGGCTGCAAGGTGTTAACGTTCGCCGGGTACATGTTTAGGAAGGGCAAACACGGCCGAGACAGCACAATGCGGCACTCTGTCGCAAGGCGGCCCATGATCAGCTGGAGCATGTAAGCAGGAAGCAGTGACTACGTCAACTAAGTAAATCTTCGTGAATATTAAATTATGGTTTGGTTGCAAACTCCTTTTACACATTGTGAAGTTTATCCTGTTCTTTGCGTTTCGTGACATAAATCTCCAGTTCTTCTAATATGTGTAACCGTCTACTTTTTTCAACTTTATGTAATATTTTTAGTTACTGGTCAATGCTACCAATATAATGTGCCTCCTTCTGCATATGGTAATCTAGCGTTGTTTTATTTCTGGCATAGGTGTGTTCTTTGAATCTCAAGTCAAATGACCAGCCTGTCTGTCCGACATAGATTTTGTTACAATCAGGGCATGATATTTTGGAGATCCACTATGACGCACCAGTGTTTTTTGTTATCGCTTTCTCCGGAATGTATGGTCAGTTCTATTTGATGTTTTGCCTACATATTTCACGAGAATGGTTGTGTTATAAAAGTGTGACTCCGTCAAAAATAAAAGAATAATACCTTAATATAATTCTTTCTGCAGTTCTATCACATCTTCACATCGAGCCACATTATTTCGCTCATTTCACATAACCAACTAGCACGTACAGGACCTAGCGGATGGAATGAATACTGCTAAGCACAAAATACGGGTGGCGGTGGGCGGAGGGGAAGGGGTCACATGCCACACAACGCCTAATACCGATTGTAAACATCTACATCAGCTATTTTAAGGAGAGGCCTAATATTCTACCCTGTGAATTTACCCATGAGCGGAACCTCATAACCACCGTTTCATTGAATTAATTACCTACTTCAGCATGAAACTGGATGATGATGATGATGATGATGAACTTCGTTCAGTATTTCTTGTTGAACAATTCTTGGCTTCCACACAGGAGGCTACTTTCTCAATAATTGAATTAGGTAATAAGGGAATATAATTATTATCAAGAATTCTGTTAACATGTATTTAAAATGCACTGTTATCAGAAAATCATTGTCAGATTGACGTCACTAGGAATAAAGTAATGACTGAAAGCGACTGGCAACACATTTAAAATGGGAAATGTATAACACACACAAAGATATAGAACAACTCCCGACAAACGGCTACTGACCAAAGTCCAATAAATTCTGTTGTGATTCGCTAAATGTAAATGTGCTAGTCGCTTGCCCTGTTATAAACTTCGACTAATTGGAATGTCAGATTAGTTACAAACTTTGAACAAATGCCTATTTACAGTACTTGTTAAATGTAACGCGACTGCTCTGTCATGGATTATATACCAATATATCTCATTTTCTACAATTTTTGCCCTCTATGGCTCCCTTCAATAATGGTAGTTATGTATTGGAGACTTAACTCGTGTCCTATCATTCTGCCCTTTCTTCTAGTCAATTTTTTCATCTTTTCCTTCCTTCATCGATTCTGTGGAGAATATCAGCATTCCGTATCTTATCAGTGCACTCAGCTTTCAGCACTGAACAACGTATCTCAAACGCCTCGCTCCTCTTCTCTTTAGTGGCTTTACCCACTGTCCATGATTAACAACACTGTGCTTGAGACGTACATTCTTAGAAATTTCTTCCTGAAATTAAAGCCTATGAATTCCTTAACCTCGTCTAATATGTGGTCCCAAATTTTGATAAATTTATCGATAATTTCTTTCTGCTACTACTCACTCGTTTAATTTTTCTTTGGTTTTGCTTTCAGTCCATATTTTCTGCTTAGTAGTGTTCATTCCATTCACTAGCTACTATATTTCTTATTTAGTTAAACTGAACGTTGTAGTTTTCCCAGAGAATCTTGTCAATAATATCCTTTCACTCTGAATTTTAATCCCACATCTGAACATTCCTTTTATGTCTTTCATTACTTATCCTGTCTTCATATTGAGTACTAGGAAATAGAAACTGCATCTTTGCCTTATCAACTTTTCACTCTGAGCATTTCTCCTTTGGTCTTCCCTTCCTACTGCTGGTTGATATGTTGTTTCTATTTTTCGTATCTGTGCTCCAGTTTTTCATTTAAACAGTACTAGCGAACCCAGCAATGCGTTGCAACTTCTACATCTACGTGCTATTCATAATAAAGTGCCGGGCAGAGGGTTCAATGAACCACCTTCAAGCTGTCTCTCTACCGTTCCATTCTCGAACGGCCTCCGAGAAAAACGAGCACTTAAATTTTTCTGTGTAGAGCGCATAATCTGAGTGATGATCATTACTCCCTATGTAAGTGGGTGCCAACAAACGAGCCGCCCTTTTTTGAACTTCTTCGATGTCATCCGTCAGTCCCACCTGGTGCGGATCCTACACCGCACAGCAATACTCCAGAATGGGGCGGACAAACATGGTGTAAGTAGTCTCTTTAGTAGACCTGTTGCACCTTCTAAGTGTTCTGCCGATGAATCGCAGTCTTTGCTCTACCCACAACATGATCTATGTGATCGCTCCAATGTACGTTATTTGTAATTGTAATCCCTAAGTATTTAGTTGAATTTACAGCCTTCGAATTTGTGTGACATACCGCCTAATCGAAATTCTTTCTTTTAGTACTCATGTGAATAACTTCACATTTTTCTTTATTGAGGGTCAATTGCCACTTTTTGCACCTTACAGATATCTTATCTAAATCATTTTGCAATTCGTTTTGGTCATCTGATGACTTTACAAGACGGTAAATGACAGCGTCATCTGCAAACAATCTAAGGCGGATTCACAGATTGTCTCCTATGTCGTTAATATAGATCGGGGACAATAGAGGTCCTATAACACTTCCTTGGGGAACGCTGGATATTACTTCTGTGTTACCCGATGACTTTCCGTCTATTACTACGAATTGTGACCTTTCTGACAGGAAATCACAAATCCAGCCACACAACTGAGGCGATATTCCATAGGCACGTAGTTTGGTTAGAAGACGCTTGTGAGGAACAGTGTCAAAAGCCTTCTGGAAATCTAAAAATATGTAATCAGTTTGACATCTCCTGTCGATAGCACTCACTACTTCATGAGTATAAAGAACTAGTTGTGTTCAACAAGAACGATATTTTCTTAATCCGTGCTATGAGTCAATAATTGGTTTTCTTGGAGATAACTCATAATGTTCGAACACTGTATATGTTCCAAAATCCTACTGAAATCGACGTTAGTGATATGGGCCTGTAATTCAGCGGATTACTCCTATTTCCCTTTTTGGGTATTGGTGTGACTTGAGAAATTTTCCAGTCTTTCGGTACGGATCTTTCTATGAGCGAGTGGTTGTATATAATCGCTAAATGTAGAGATATTGTATCAGCATAATCTGAAAGAAAACTGACTGGTATACAATCTGGACCGGAGGCCTTGCCTTTATTAAGTGATTTAAGCTGCTTTGCTATACCGTGGATATCTACTTCTATGTTCTCATCTGGCAGTTGTTCTTGATTGGAATTCAGGAGTATTTACTACTTCTTCTTTGGTAAAGGAGTTTCGGAAAACCGTGTTTAATAACTCTGCTTTAGTGACACTGTCACCGGTGACTGCACCGTTGTTATCACGCAGTGAAGGTTTTGACTGCGTCTTGCCACTGGCGTGCTTTATGTATGACCAGAAACTCTCAGGGTTGATCCAAATAATAGATTAGTCCGCTTGTCAAGTGTGACCTCTACCCATAATATTTCGCAGGAACTATCTAGTTCAATTTCATTACAAGGTAAACTATTTCTGGCAGCGATTAATGCTCCACCACCAACTGTATTTACTTTATCATTTCTGAAAACTGTTAGGTCGTTCGGCTGAACTTATTTCGGGCTTTATCCAGCTTTCCTTATCTATAACTATTTGAGCTCCTGTGCTTTCTATTAGGGTTTGGAGCTCTGGTTCTTTCGCAACACAACTACGACAATTTACAACTACAATACCGATCGTTGCTACAACTACCTTAGTGTGTTTTACCTGTCCCCTTTTAGACGAACGCCCTTTCTGAGGTTTCCTGGGACCCTCTATCCTAAGAAACCGCCCGGTCACTTCCACATAGCCCCCGCTACCCGTGTAGCTGCCTTCTGTGAGTAGTGGACTCCTGACCTATTAAGTGGAACCCGGAAACCCACCACCCGATGGCGCAAGTCAAGGAATACGCAGCCTACACGGTCACAGAACCGCCTGAACCTCTGATTCAGACCCTCCACTCGGCTGTGCACCAAAGAACCACAGTCGGTTCTGTCGACGATGCTGCAGATGGTAAGCTCCGCCTTAATCTCGCAAGCAAGAGTGGCAGTCTTTACAATTTCCGCTAGCCGTCCGAAACCAGAGAGAATCTCCTCCGATCCAAAGCAACACACCTCATTGGTACCGACACGAGCCACCACCTGCAGTCGGCTGCACACTGTACTCTTCATGGGATACGGAAGCACCCTTTCCACATCCGAAATGACTCCACCCGTTACGAACACGGAGTGCACACTGGCTTCAGTGTCGGTTAGACCGTCAGTGAGAGAGCGTCGGGAGTTCCTGCTGCTAATAAGGCGAGTACACCGTTCGTTTACAACAAGGTTAGAGAAGGAAATCTGCTACTCACGATATAGCGGAAATGCTGAGTCGCGATAGGTGCAGCAAAAAGATCCACACAATATAGCTTTCGGTCATTAAGGCCTTTGACAGCAACATACTCACATACGTATACACACACTCACGCAAACGCAACTTGAACACACGTCTGCAGTCTCAGACAACTATGTGACTGCAGACGTGTGTCTTGGTAGACCGAAGACATTGCAACACCCTCATCACATTTAAGCGACTCGGCGCTAGGGCCTGTTACCTAATTAAATACAGTAAGAATGAACGGGTGGAGCGCTACGTCTCCTTCTTGGGGAACATATGGCTCTTCCTAGACGCAAAAATTTAGAAATAGCCGTATGTATTGTAGGAATTTATTTTATGAACTACTTATGTGCTACCAGTTTCGGCATTACATTGGTGCCATCTTCAGGGCCCTGTACAATGAGTAGAAGAAATATACTATCATAAAAATGTATATACTTTAACTATTGACAGTTATCGTGTTAACTATGTAAGTGGCTCAAAAGGACATATTGTATATCAAATGGTTCACATGGCTCTGGGCACTATGGGACTTAACATCTATGGTCATCAGTCCCGTAGAACTTAGAACTACTTAAACCTAACTAACCTAAGGACATCACACAACACCCAGTCATCACGAGGCAGAGAAAATCCCTGACCCCGCCGGGAATCGAACCCGGGAACCCGGGCGTGGGAAGCGAGAACGCTACCGCACGACCACGAGCTGTGGGCTATTGTATATCATTAAAGCTATATGTAACATTAGGGAAAATATGTTTTTGCCTATGTCATGCTGTTGTCAATACTTTTCACTGTTTTACTCGAATATAACATAATAGATGAACATATGCATACGCTATTATTTATAAATCCGTATCACATAGTTGTAATAGGCCATGCAACACAACAATCAAGTGTATTGCATACAATCATATGTCCAGTCGAAGAATTTTTAAAAAATAATTAACTAATATAAATAAATAATAAAATAAATTAAAATACAATAAAATGTGACAATCATGTCAGGATACATAAGTTACGTATGTGTAGGGTGACCAGATGCAATTGTTTAAAAAGGAGGACAAGCAGCTTAAAAAAAAAGGACAAAGGAAGGAAAAAAGACACATCAAACGGGTCAACTGCAGATGAGGATACCACCCGTCAGCTTTGGACAAGTCAAGTGACTGCCGGGAATTACCGGTAAAACTAGTAGTTAATTGTTAGTGGTGGTCAGGTGGTGATACCCGGAACAATATTTTTTATTTTAAATTAAAAAACATTGATTGTGGTGACAGTGTGGCATCAATTGTTTTTATATTTACGCGTAGTTTTAATTTTTAACGAAGACGGCTGCCTAAACGCCACTCCTAATTGGCTACTGTCATGTGACTTGTCCAAAGCTGACGGGTGTTATCCTCATCTGCAGTATTCCCCATCAAATATTCCCCATCAAACATAAGTTCAATTTTAATAAATGAGTTTATTATTTATAGACATAACATACATACATTCTTTGGCGTACAATCCATTGATATGTAGCTAAAATGATGCCTAACATTACGAAATGCTAATGCTCCTTCTCCAGCAAGAACTCTGTGGCTTATAGCAGAAGCAGATTGTTGTTGCTGAAATAATGTCTCTATCCTAGACAGTGAACTGAAAGCCATTAGATTTTTTTATGCTTCTGAGTGGCAATGTGATGTTCAAGATCTTGGCCACCTGTGCAAGAAATTTAACATTTCAGTGACAAAGCAACGTGTATTTCGTTTTATAGCGTTCAGGCAACCAACAAGATTGCGTGTTTCTGCCGGGAATTAAAACTAGTTGTCAGTTGTGTGGTAGTTAACTAAGCAATATATTAAAAAACTAAAAACATTGATTGTGGTGACAGTGTGGCGTCAATTGTTTTGTTATGTCAACAACACGGAATTGTTTACAAAGCGAAAAACGTAAGACCATTCACCTCCCTTCATTCGACGCACCGCTACCAACATCTACAATTCAGCTGACATGTAAACTGCACTTTAACCTTCCGAATACAAATAAATTGAATGACTATGAAACAATGTAATAAAACCATGACAGTTAATTTGTCGAGTTGTTTCTTACCTTTATTGGCCACTGAGACGTACGTTCCAGTTCCACATATCTTACATTCCGCTTCAAATTCATTTCTCCCTTTCTTGAAAGCAGGATATTTGCAGCAAAGGACATCAGAAAATGCACACTTTCATTTAGGCATAGCTAAATATTTTACGTAAATCACTCTGTTAAAAATTACACTCACAAATCAAACGTGCACTACAGGAAGCCAAGCCAATACAAAGCGAAGAAACGAAACGAAAATTTTAAATAATCGATATTTGCATTCGCTTGTAGGTTGATCAACGATAACATGAACGATCCTGGTGCCACCTACTAACACCTCCTTCGTGCGTGTTTATCACGAAGGCTGTGCCAATAGTTGAAGTATTTAAGAAAAGAGCAATAGAACGGGACGAATTGTGAATTTAACTGTATCACGCTCGACTTTGCGAAAAAGCCGGACGCTGTAAAAATCGCCCCGGACCCCGGACAAAGAGCTAAGAAGGTCATGTCCGGATTAATCCGGACGTCTGGTCACCCTACGTATGTGTAGCCCAGGTCGTGTTATGTGTGGTACGATAAATAGCTGCCGCAATATTAACGATAAGAAGCATAAAAAAATTTGTCTTAAAACCCAATTGCTTTCACGAATGAAACAAATGCAATCGTACTATAAAAATCATCAAACACCTGGTCCCATAGGCACTACATTAGAACCCCTATGTAAGACCACCTCGCTCTGTGCTGAGTGGATTAATGCAACGGCTGATATAAAGATTAGCGGCACTGCTACATCAGCTACATCTGTGAGAATCCGTGACCACTTCGGCAGTCTGTCACTGTTGCAAAACCGCGGTACTGACCGTCCAGGCGTGGTTGAACTGCAGACAACACGAGCCGTGTACCTCCTTGCTGGTGGACCCTCTCTGTCTAATAGGGTTGTTTACATCTTCAGGCGGGCTTAGTGACATCTCTGAACAGTCAAAGGGACTTTGTCCGTGGTACAATATCCACAGTCAACGTATATCTTCAGGAGTTCTGGGAACCGGGGTGATGCAGAGCTTTTCTTTGATGTGTGTAGAAAGCCATTTCAGCGACTGCGGGGATTTGCCTACAGGCGAACAGCGACCGTTAGAAGTTAAAATTCTACAGCAGCCACAAGTCGCGCGTAACTTTTCCTTAATTTTTAGATGTCGCATTACATTACTGCGAACACCTTCAGAAATGACGTAGCAGAGGGCTACACGTTACAAATATCAGACACTGAATAACGTCGCTCTCATAAATTATGCAAACACGTGACAGAACCTTCGTAAGCGCAATACATATGCGACTAGAACCGATTGAATGTTGCGCATACTTTGTGCGTAAACAAAGACCGAAAGTGTACTGAATCTTGCAATATAAGCTCGATTCGTAACTCATAAATGTGCTTACCATTTGTTGAAGACATCACATTCGAAGAGATAAACAATGAGCTGTAGTGGACCTGAAAATTACTAAGCTTCCACTCCAACCTGCGTCTCAGGATCTTCGCCATGGCTGAAAACTGGTGCGAAACATAGCAGGCGTGCGCATCGCAAAGCTTATGGGTGTTCTGCTTCTTATGGGTCCCAGAAAATTGCTTTGGGTGCCATGAGGCCACCTCATATCGGTGTGAATGAATAATGCCACCTGGCTGTAGGGAAGGAAAAGGATAAATTCTCTACTTCAATAAGTATCACAAAGTAAATCTCAGAAAATGAATACTATAATGTATGAGATTGCATAATACAAAGTTTGTATTACTCTGGACAGTACAGTGCACTAACAACACAACTCATGCATAAATTCAATTTATAAATCGCTTACTTACCAGATAATACAAAATGTTTCCAGTTGGTTTAGCGAAAGGGGGAGGGGAGAGAGAGAGAGAGAGAGAGAGAGAGAGAGAGAGAGAGAGAGAGAGAGAGAGAGAGAGAAAGCAAAGCCAGTTTTTTTTAATGTAAAATTATTTATAACTTGGTGGTGGAAACCACAAGTGAAAGTGGATTCTAGGAGGTCGCGAAAGGATTTACACAAAGTCCCGCAGCAAATATGTTCAAATGTGTGTGAATTCCTAAGGGACCAAACTGCTGAAGTCATCGGTCCCTAAACTTACACACTACTTAAACTATCTTCTGCTAAGAACAACACAAACACCCATGCCCAAGGGAGGACTCGAACCTCCGGCGGGAGGGGCTGCGCAGTCCGTGACACTGTTCGAGAAATTAATCTGAATGTGACATCATTCGAAATACATGCTTGAAACACGAAAAACATGAACTAATCGTGAGTGAAATATTGGCGCTTGCAACAGTCTTCAATTGAAAGGACTCAACATCACAATTAAAATGGTTCAGAAATACTTTCATACCTAACGACTAACATGTACTAATTTCTGCCTCTTTCATTCGTAGGGGAGGCACATTGAAAAACGGAAATTTTAAAATTTAATGAATAATAACTTATTGGTTAAACAGTGCAGAAATCTTTAAATAAATCAAGAGCCTGGAATTTTTTGCACAGAATTTTCCGCTCCCTTGGGTTACTCACTACAAATATTTTCGTATAACATTTAACTTCTAAAGCTCGAAATAAATTGTTGACGCGGTAGACACAGGAGGAGCACAGTGCCTGGCTATGTGTGTAGTGAGATTACCGCCGAAGCTTTGGAGGATTACATCCTACTCAGGGGGCAATCTCACCAAAGCCACAGCTGCAAAACCGCTAGAGGGGCACAAACAAGTCGATGAGGCAGTCTTTACCAATAACGCAAGAGATAAATGTAGTTAAAATACATAGAGATTGGACAGATTAGTACAAATATTGGTTCAATCTGGTCTGTTTACCCTAATGCTTTCTGTAAATCCACGAATATGTCATTAATTACTTTTCAAATACGGCCATACTTGGCTCCACATAATTCATATCTGACGATTGAGACCAATGAAGATGTAACGTTCCATTTTCGTTAATAGCAAACCAATTTTGCCCATTTCTAGGCTTTTTGCTGGAAACAACGGGGCTATTTACGAATATCGGTTGGCGTGAATAACGTAATTTTATAGGTTTATTAGTAATTAAAAATAAGAACATTCAACTAGTGTTATTTCAACTTATATCCTTTTACGAATAAAAAAAATTTAATGGAATTTGATTAACTCTACAGAGAGCCAACAAATCAGTAAAATGTAAGACTCAAAGGTACTCAGAAGTGTCATCTGTAATCTGCAGCCGAATTTCGCTGGAAAACTGATTGTAGAGATGAACAACACGGTCATCCCAAAGTAATTTCTACTTTGTTACAACATAAGCGTGGTTTGTATTTACAGTAAACTACTTAAAAAAAGATACGTGTTAATAGAGGTTTCATTAGTCAGCTGGAATTGATTTGTATTTTCTTTCTCTTTTTTCTTTGAAGCTTCTTGTGTAGCTTTTTCTACGATAAGTCGCTTGCTGACCTACTGAAAAGTAAGGTATTACAGAACTCTCAGTATGCCTAACAAATGTAAGAGGATAGTACCTTTGGCCAGGTATTCTTCATACCCAAAACCGTCCTGCGGCAGTGAGTAGTATAAAAGAAAATTCATCACACAACCTCCTTGTACCGTTAACGCCTAGTATTTATACAACCCTGGTTTACAAGGCGTTTGGCAACAACTATGTGTACCATGAATCGCTACTGCTTTGTTTAGACACTCCTATAATCCTGACTTAATTGATTAGACATTCTCTAAAAGAATATTAAACTCAGAAGTGACCTTCATAGATCAGTTTCTTTGTGTTATGTCCCAAACTTTATAAATTCTGGCGGAAAATTACACAGGCCAACAAAAAATTATTTTTGAAAGACTTTTTTTACTTTGATAGCTGATCTTTAGAGATTTTTATGAGCTGAATCCAAATCTAGCCTTAGTTTTTTGTATCACCCATAGTTTTCGAGAAATATGCTTCTTATTATATGGTATAAAAAACCTATGCTTTACGGTAAACGGGGAAATTAATGAAACGCTTTGTTGCAACATAAGCGTGGTTTGTATTTACAGTAAGCCACTTAAAAAAATGATATGTGTTAATAGAGGTTTCACTTGTCAGCTGGAATTGGTTTGTATTTTCTTTCTCTTTTTCTTTGAAGCTTCTTGTGTAGCTTTTTTCTACGATTAAGTCGCTTGCTGAACTTCTCGGTGAAGTGACCAACAATAGACCCCCATTATGTTGGTGTTCCAGCGGCCTTCGTAGCGTTTTTCCATCACTAGTTTTGGATGAATCAATAAACAGCCTCCAGTCTTCCTTTTTGTATTAAATATCAAACTCATTCATCAGACCGGGGAGTGTGTGAGCAGTACACTAAGTCACCCTCTTGTTGAAAAAACTTCGAAAATTGCTGCTCTCTCTTTCTATACATGTATATGCTGGTTCCAACTGCCAATAAGTTCTTTTCTTTTAATCTAGATCCTAGAAATTCAGCTTTTTCTTAAGCCCAGATCCCTAACCAAAGCGTTAAGCTTAGTCTGAGAAAACAATTTGGGCCCTAGACTTTCTGTATTACAATGGAATTCATCATCATCCGGTTCATCTAAATCAGATTGTACATCAGAAAATTCATCTGTTGGAACCGGTTGTTTAGGAACCGGCAAATGTACACCATGCCTACTAGTCGGATGGCGGACGGAAGGTCTAGGGTAGCTTATTACCTTCTTGTTTTTACAATTATGACCAGTAATATCAACGCTGAAAAAGTAGCAATCATCGGAATGATTTCTTGGCTCCCTTCATACCATACGAACAGCAAATCTAAAGGCTTTTTTTCCCCCTTTTTGGACCACTTTCTCAGATCTTCAACAGACACATAACATACCTTATGTGGAGCCCAAGATTTATCTTGATCACCAAGTTTAGATCCAAAGTATGATAGATAAAACTTTTTCACAAAGTCTGTAATGTTTCTTTGGTGTTTTTTAATCACCACAAATATAACAAAAAGCTGTCAGCAGAATTTTTACAACCAGGATTAGACATTGTACTGAGCACATGTGCAAGAAACGGGAAAGTGATGTTAGGTTGACAGTTAACAATACACCATCTGTTAAAAATAGAATCGACCTTTTTTCGCCAGCAAATGTTTTTCAGCAGTGCTACAAACGTCATCTACATTCATTACACCTCCTTTTCAAATTATTTTAACTATATAAAAGCTGTTAAATTCTTTAAAAATCGCTTAATTTAATAAATTTAACTGTAAAATGTGAAGAAATGGTGGGTGCTACAGTACGTAAGAATAAGGTATTTTCAGCAAAAAAGGTTTTCCATCGTTGTCCTGTGTTAACGATCCTTTGCTTCTTATTAGAGGTATCAATTCTGTTTTAGTGCCATTAGTTTTGTTTTTCTTTTAGAATTTATTATTACCATAGCCTCTGTATGCTGTCATGAAACTACAACCATTAGCTGTTAATATACTTTGTCTGTTAGTATTGCTTACTGGTGACGTAAATGATCTAATTTGCCCTCAGAGGAAGTACTTAGGGGTTAGACATAACAGTAGGTCAGTACAAGAAAATAAACCAGGGCCTACCTGTAGGTCAGAGGTATACCTGACGATGTTGATGAAGCTAAACAAGCAACAACGCACGTCTGTGCTTAAGTCATGTCTATTTCAAGGAACGAGAGCATTGCATTAATCTTACCCTTCCCCGCTGCCACGAATTGATAATCCTGTGAACATACGAACCATTGCAAGCAAGATATGGCAAATTTCAGAACTGAGATAATGGTTGTCATTTTATTAGAAATAAAAAATTCTGCTAAATGCGTAGTGTAGCAGCTTGCCGAGATAGGGCAATGAGCTACACCTGGATTAGACCGAACGACCACAAGCCCGGCATTCAGGCGAGTCTGTGTGTGATTACTGTGGAATTTCCTACTCCCGTGTAGCCAAACGGAGGCTAGTTTCTCTTTTCACTTAAGAAACACAATCAAAAAAGACACCAAAATAGTCAGAGAATAATTATAAGAGTATCGGCGGGTAATGTGTGTACCTCCGATCTTGGTGTAGATGTTGCTGTGGAACTAGAAAGAGAAAATACCGGTAACAGATAATGACTCCAGGTTGTTCGAGTACCCATGTTGTGTGGAGAGAGAGAGAGAGAGAGACAGAGAGGGAGGCAGAGAGAGAGAGAGAGAGGGGGGGAGGCAGAGAGAGAGAGAGGGGGAGGCAGAGAGAGAGAGAGAGGGGGAGGCAGAGAGACAGAGAGAGAGAGAGAGGGAGAGAGAGCGGGAGGCAGAGAGAGAGAGAGGGAGGGAGGCAGAGAGAGAGAGGGAGAGAGAGAGAGAGAGAGAGAGAGAGAGAGAGAGAGGGAGAGAGGGAGGGAGGGAGAGAGAGAGAGAGAGAGAGAGAGAGAGAGAGAGAGGGAGGCAGAGAGAGAGAGAGAGAGAGAGGGAGGCAGAGAGAGAGAGGGAGGGAGGCAGAGAGAGAGAGGGAGGGAGGCAGAGAGAGAGGGAGGGAGGGAGGCAGAGAGAGAGGGAGGGAGGGAGGCAGAGAGAGAGGGAGGGAGGGAGGCAGAGAGAGAGGGAGGGAGGCAGAGAGAGAGGGAGGGAGGCAGAAAGAGAGGGAGGGAGGCAGAGAGAGAGGGAGGGAGGCAGAGAGAGAGGGAGGGAGGCAGAGAGAGAGGGAGGGAGGCAGAGAGAGAGGGAGGGAGGCAGAGAGAGAGGGAGGGAGGCAGAGAGAGAGGGAGAGAGAGAGAGAGAGGGAGGCAGAGAGACAGAGAGAGAGAGAGGGAGAGAGAGCGGGAGGCAGAGAGAGAGAGAGAGAGAGGCAGAGAGAGAGAGAGAGAGAGAGAGAGAGAGAGAGGCAGAGAGAGAGAGAGAGAGAGAGAGAGAGAGAGAGAGAGAGAGAGAGAGAGAGGGAGGCAGAGAGAGAGAGAGAGAGAGAGAGAGAGAGAGAGAGAGAGAGAGAGAGAGAGAGGGAGGGAGAGGGAGAGGGAGGGAGGCAGAGAGAGGGAGGGAGAGGGAGAGGGAGGGAGGCAGAGAGAGGGAGGGAGAGGGAGAGGGAGGTAGGCAGAGAGAGAGAGAGAGAGAGAGAGAGAGAGAGAGGGAGGGAGGCAGAGAGAGAGAGAGAGAGAGAGAGAGAGAGAGAGAGAGAGAGGGAGAGGGAGGGAGAGGGAGGCAGAGAGAGGGAGAGGGAGGGAGGCAGAGAGAGAGAGAGAGAGAGAGAGAGAGAGGAGGGAGGGAGGGAGAGGGAGAGGGAGGGAGGGAGGCAGAGAGAGAGGGAGGGAGGCAGAGAGAGAGGGAGGGAGGCAGAGAGAGAGGGAGGGAGGCAGAGTGAGAGGGAGGGAGGCAGAGTGAGAGGGAGGGAGGCAGAGAGAGAGGGAGGAGGCAGAGAGAGAGGGGGGGGGGAGAGAGAGAGAGAGAGAGAGAGAGAGAGAGAGAGAGAGAGAGAGAGAGAGAGAGAGAGAGAGGGAGGGAGGTAGAGAGACAGAGAGAGAGAGAGGGAGGGAGGCAGAGAGAGAGGGAGGGAGGCAGAGAGAGAGGGAGGGAGGCAGAGAGGGAGGGAGGGAGGCAGAGAGAGAGGGAGGGAGGCAGAGAGAGAGGGAGGGAGGCAGAGAGAGAGAGAGAGAGGCAGATAGAGGCAGAGAGAGAGAGAGAGAGAGAGAGAGAAGGAGAGAGGGAGGGAGAGAGAAGGGGACCACGACTTGGCGGTAAGGAGAAGAATGCAACAGGTTATTTCTTTATCTTCGAAGTAGTAATCCGTTTTGTTCACTTGCTGCAATAATTAATTTGTCGTTTACAGGCTATATTGTATGGATACTGAAAATGGCCGTGTATGGCCAAAACCTGTAATGTACGTAATCATCTATTACGATTATGTCTGAAAGAACCTGTTCGTGAAAAATGCATCCAAGAGTCTGGATAGGAGACTAGCTTATCTCCAGAGTATTCTGGCCAAAGAAATGGGGCACATTCACCAAGACTTTCACTGACTCAATAAATATTTTGAGTATGAGGAGGAACTGTAGACAGAACTAGTAGTTTTCATACGTGACATTAAAATTGAATTTAATTAGATGAGAAAACGTTGTAAATGCAACAACTCTCTCCTCTATCGAATATGTTAATAAGAGATAGCATTCTTAAGATGCATAGTAGAAACGTTGGAAGAATGTGCTACCCGGCGGGGTCAGGGATTTTCGCTGCCTCGTGATGACTTGGTGTTGTGTGATGTCCTTAGGTTAGTTAGGTTTAAGTAGTTCTACGTTCTAGGGGACTGATGACCATAGATGTTAAGTCCCATAGTGCTCAGAGCCATTTGAACCATTTTGAATGTGCTACTGAGTATTTTCGCATTTATTTTTCTCGAATTCTGTGTAACATTAATAACTGAATCTCATACACGAATGGAAAACGTATATGTTAGACAAGGACGTTTATCAATTGCAGACCAAATCTTCGATCACTGTTACCGACAACGGTCGCTAGACATTGCCATCAGAGATCGCACGATACAATCGGCCAACGGTTAGGTCCGATATCTTTGGTCAGGTTTCGGCGGGATCAAAGAGGTTAAAACCTGTTCCGTCAAAGAGGTTGGAATATGACCGTCTGTAACTATCACCCGACACACTATCGTCCACGTTGTGACTTAGCGGATGATGTTTTTCTGCTTTCCCTGAATGCAGTATAGATTTTCGATACGGTGCCTCTTGAAATACCAAACACTTACGCTGCCTTCATTAGGGAAGTACGCGCAATACGAGCACCAACGATTAGCCAACGTTCGAATTCACTTAGCTCCGACATAACGCACTCAACTGCACGGAACACTGTTCTGACGGCGACTTACACTTACAACGTATTGCCGAGATTACACAGATGCCCTTCGTGTGCAAATAAAACAGCACAGCCTTCAGGCTTGCAAGCATCTGCAGTTACGTTCAAGTATGCATTTGTCGCGGTGTTTCCAGTATTTTTGTCCACCCCTTGTACATAAATTAACCTTCATTGAATGTCATTAAGCACTGTTGCGAAAGACAGACACAAATTTTAGAATAAGATATTCTGAACGCTTTATACAGTGAAAAGTGAAAGACATACACCACACTTACAAAACCACCTCAGACAACAGAATCACCATCCTAATGGCGCAAGATACTAGCAAGAAGTAATAGTAATTCGTACACAGCTAATAACCACGCAGCACAACCCAAAAATAATCCACATCAAAATTGACATAAGCAACCTTCCTCACAAAATTTTTGAGCTTATAACTTTACTGTGAAATTTCCGAAACAGATTTTGGCAATGTCGCATATGATATGCTACATTAAGTATAGACATTTGGGTGAATTGACTAGATAGCCACAGTACATGCATATGGAATATGGTAAGCTTCAGTTAATTTTTTAATTTGTTAGATACTTCTGGTTTCCAATAAAGTAACGATTTCAGATCACAGATCCGCGACATATCCCATTATTATACACTCTAAGGAGAAAAAGACACCCCGCGAAGGAATCATAGAAATGGGACAGGAATCGATTGATGTGGTGTATATGTACAGACAAACAAAGTTTTACAATTTCAGGAAAACTGGATGATTTATTCAACAGAAAGAGCTTCAAAAACTGAGCAAGTCAGTAACGCGTTAGTCCACCTTTGGCCCTTATGTAAACAGTCAGTTTTTCGGCTTGCAATTGCTTAGATAGTTGGGCATCCTCCTGAGAGATATCGTGCCAAATTATGTCCAGTTACCCCTTTAGATCGTCTAAATCTCGAACTGCGTGGAGGGCTGTGGCCGTAGCACTCCAAACGTTCCCAATTTGGTCGAGATCAAGCGACGCTGTTAACCAAGGTAGACTCCGGCAAGGATGGAGACAAGCAATGACAATTCTCGGCGCGTGCGGACGTCACCTTTCTGAAATGAAACGCCAGGATGGCTTGCCAGAAGGGTAACAAAACAATGCGTAGAATATTGTCGACGTACCGCTGTGCTGTAAGGGTGTCGCGGATGACAACCAAAGGTGTCCTGCTATGAAACGAAGTGGCACCCCAGAACAACGCTCCTGATTGTCGGCCCGTAGGTTGATATCCCACCGCTGTCTGGGACGTCTCCAGATGCGTCTTCGATCATCATCGAGGCTCAGTTCGAAGCGGAAGACAATCCTACTCCAGTCATAGAGATTCCAGGCCGAAGTCGTGTCCGAAGACACGCTGGAGCTGGGATATGCTGCTCTAATCTGGCGATGGAGGAAGCAATAGAAGGAGAAAATTGGAGAATGCGACTTAGATTGATTATTAAAGAGATGGAGCAAAATCATATCATCATCATCATCATTATCATGTTGTCGTCGTCGTGGTCGTCGTCATTCATTGGACATCCACTGGTTGTTAAAGACCTGTTTTAGACTTGCCTCTGTATTTCGGACTCTACAAACTTCCCATTGTCATTCCGGAATCCTGCAAAGAACTTTATTGGGCCATTTATCATCCATTCACCCACAGAAACGTCCTGATCACCTTAATTTCGTTTCCATCACGGTTACAATTATGTCTTACACTTCAGTCTCTTCACTGATCCCTCCTGTGCCCTGTAGCAGTGTTCAACAGAGCTCTCTCCATTGTTTTTCGAGTATGTATGCAGATGTGAAGAGATTACTGTGAACTAGAAACAAATGCAATGTTACGTCAGACCAGTAGCTGATATGTTGACTGGGAAGATAGACAAAGTGGAAGTGCAAAAGGGAGCCAAGAATACGGAAAGGAATAGGAAACAGGAACAGGAAGTAGAAACCAGAAACAAGAGAAGGAAACTGGGTGAGGAATCAGGAAGAGGAAATAGAAAGGAAATAAATAAACAAGAGGTAGGAAGGAGATGAAAGGAAAGAGGAGGCGCAAAAGCATCAGTGTAGTGCCTATATTGGACAGTGACTGAATTACTAACGATTTATATCCATATAAAATCATGTAATGTATCCGCAAATTGGGAATACGGTACCACCACAGCTACACAGTTTATTGGAAACAAATGGAAAAGTGCCAGACAGGGTTCGAAACCTGGTTGCCCTCTTTACGCGAGAGATCACCATACCTGCTTAGGCTATCCGAGCACACTCAACAGACAGACCCGAACTTCCATATGTTCCGTTGTCTCCTGCCCATGGTGCTCGCCATTATGTGATTCCAGCAGATGAAAATACTTACGAAGTTTTCTCGTCACATTGCCTTGGCTTTGGCGTGAAATACATTAGTGCAGTGTCTGTATTACATAATGTTTGTAAATTTCGATGCAGCGAAGAAGAAAAGGAGGCAAAGAAAAGAAAGGGAAAAGAGAAAATAGAGGTGAGTGAAAACATAAGCATGTAGTAAATGGAATTATTTAGAGATTTTGCTTAACATAAACACTACAGACAACAGCGCAGGCTGACGCATGGGCGTTAACAGTGTAACACAATCAAATGGCTCTAAGCACTATGAAACTTAACATCTGAGGTCATTAGTCCCCTAGAACTTAGAACTACTTAAACCTAACTGACCTAAGGACATCACACACATCCATGCCCGAGGCAGGATTCGAACCTGCGACCGTAGCAGCATCGCGGTTCCAGACTGAAGCGCCTAGAACCGCTCGGCCACAGTGGCTCGCAACAGTTTAACAAAAATCTGCAAGTATAAGAAGCAAGTGACGAATTAGAACTATTTGCCCGACCCTGGATCGAAATCTGCTACTGGACTTTCGTGGTCGGTAATAAATTGATAGTGTTCTTTTCACCTGTATATGCAACGATATAAGGCATTTCCATGGCAGACTAAACGTTTTCCGTTATGAATTCGAAGAATACGCAAAGAAAATGTCTGTAAATGGATTTCTCCTTCTGGATAATCCGAAGTAAAAAATAGGCAATTCGGGAACGTACGTGTCGTTTATAAATTACCAGGCTGACAATTGAGGGTGCGAAAGCGGACCTAGGACAAGCAAGTATCATATCTAGTAACTTGAGCACCTCTGGAGAAATGTGCAAGAAGCGGTGTAGCGAGTGTTTTGAGGGTGGTCCGTTGTCAGATGAAGAGTATTCGGAGCATCTGGCGGAGAAGATACGGCGGCCATTGTGCGCGGGGCTCCTTTGTAGCAGGCCGAGACGAGGCCCAGGAAGGCCGTAACGAGCTCGCCACGGCAGGCTCCGGTGTCGCAGCACGGCACCAGACACTCCTCTGGCCGCCGACAGCTGCACGCGCGCTTCGGCTGCAGACGTGTAAAGGACCGCACCATCGCGCGATTACACTGTAAATCACGTTATTAACACCATTTTCTGTTCTCTCTCTCGCTTTCTAATACACATACAGCCTGCCATAAAAAAGTGAAACACCTGGAAGACATGGTTGGTTAACAGCTAATTTTCTACAAGTACATACCAACAGTTGATACATCAGTATTATTCGTGTTTAGTGTTATTATCGAGGTTGTTGTAGTATATACGGCTCGTGAACAGCTTCAGATACTGCGTGAGCACTCTGTAGGGCATGTGTGCTGCATGCTTGTGTGAGAACATGGCGAATATGGTGGGGACCTGGGAAGAAGACCCTTACTTCCAATCTATTCCCATTGGCTTCATGGTATTGAAGGCTGTTGGGTATGACTTTAGATCACAGCTGGTAGTGATTGATAGAAATTTCACAGCACAAAAAGGCAGTTGTGCATTCTCAGGTGACATTATCGAGGTGCCATTTTCCAACAGGACAATGCTCGTCCACTCACGGCACATGTCTCCTTGAACAGTGTGCGTGATTTCGGCCAGAAAAATCCCCACATCTCTCCCCAGTAGGACATGGGTGGGACCAGCTAGTGTGATATGCAGGATAATGAGACCCAGTTACAACAGACGTGGGCTGTCTTATCTCAGGGGGAGATGCAAGAGCCTTACGGTACTCTTCTCAGCCCACTGCATACATACAGACCACAGAGACCAGTATCTAGAAGAGTGGTAAGGATTCTGTCAGGTACTTGCAGGTAGCGCCATACTGACAGAGTGGTGAGATAGACCCCCCACAAATGGCGTGGGTCAGAGGGACACAATACCAGGCCGAAAAAAAAAGAACAAGAAAGAAATATGATTTAAGAATTATGGGTGTTGTTCTCAGCTTACAAGGAGCGGCGTTTCCCTCTGTCTGAGGCTATAAGCCAGTGTAGGCCATGGTGGGGCAAACTAAACATGAGCACCATGTGTGGGCTGAGTGATAGCTGAGGCTAGGCCTGTCTCAGTTTGGCTCGGTCCATGTCGGAAATATTCCCTACAGCGATACATTTCATTTAGCATTGCGGTGCGGCATTTTTCGGTCGGTACGATATTCTTCGATTTGGCAGAATCGTGGTGTTACCGCTCTTTAGCCTTCGTTGTTTGCTCGTGGTATAAAGGAATTTGACAGGTCCAATGACTGTTTGCACAAAAAGAGGAAGTCAAGTTATCTATCGCCACAAGCCTTTAAAATGAATAGTAATGACAGAAGAGGAAGATAACAATCCTCTATATTTATTACGGAGTCGCATAATCGACTTTACAATGGAACAGCTTTACAACACCTTGCAGAAATAATTTAAAGGTTTAGTTGATGATGAAAGAGCAAAAAAATACAACGATCGACAAACGGGATTCATTGTTCTGTTTATAAAAAAGAACTCCATGCTAAATTTGCACGCCTGGAGCACATCATGGAATTGCTAAAGCGAATAGTAAATTTTCTCAAGTCGCACGCATTATGACACTCTCAGATGCAAAATTTTCGATGGAATCGAACGAAGAGTATAAAGACCTTATATATTACTGGAAAGTATGTTATTTAAGTCAGGGGGCATGTCTAGAACGATTTTTCGATTTAAAATCAGCTATTGTACAATTTATGAAGGAAAAAAGAAGTAGGAACGAAACTAAGAACATCCAGAAAGGATTGCAGACCCCACATTGTAAGTGAACTTGATTGCCCATTGCCCACAGTACGAAATAGCAAGGTGTAAGAGGTATACGATGTATGCGCTGCCTGCAACAGGCAAGACTTAAGAGAGTCTCTGACCAGAGAGCAGTATGTAGTTAGTTGTTGCTTGTCGCTAGTCGGCAGTAGTCGACAGTAGTCTGCGTGAGTCGGCAGTAGTCGGCGCGTGTCTGCGCGTGTCGGCAGTCTGCTCTGGTCGGGACTCTGGAGGATGAGTATTATTGTAGAAGTTAAAGAAGCAGCCTTGCGCATATCTAGTAATGTACGTTAACTGTCATCCAATTTCTTTCAAAAAATGCCCCAATAATAATTTTTATAATATAAAGTATTTTTTTTAAAAAAACAAAAGCATTCATTTCAATTTAAAGATTTTATCCAATGAATAATTAATTCCTTTCACGAGTCACAAAGCGTAGGCCAGCATTGCACGGAGCTGGGCCGAATTTTTTTTAGGTAAGAGCAGATATATTTGCAGTTTTTATTGAGGTCAGAATTTTTGCTTTTTTTATTCAGAATACAGGGCCGTGGCGCAGCGCTGCTGTCGTCATAAAATTTACCAGGTTACTGAATTTTCCTTTTTTATTATTTTTGGGTTTAGGAATTTTTCTGTTTCGAACTTAACATTAAATGAGAAAAGAATTTTGTGGGAACATTAAATGTGAATGCATTTCTGCACAGAGATTATAAATGGGAGCCAATTTTGTTCCGAGGTTACAATATTTAAAATTCATTTAATTCTTATTTCAGAGGGGAGGTTACACCTGGTTCATGGTTCATTTTCTTTTTTTATTATGATTTTCGTGGGGAGGTTACAAAGGTGAGAAACAATCTGTTTCTGATTTTATGGTGATGCATTTAAAAAGAAAATCGCCATGTAGAGGGGAAAAATTCTGACAAACACAGTCCGTTTGCCTAAGCCCACTGGCTTTAACGCAAGGTTTTAAGAATTCGTTATGGTCTCGAAAGAATTAGGGTAGTTTTTGAACATATTCAGGTCACTGCTAGTCTTAGATCTATTCCCGAGCCGTTTTCGTGACCGTTCGGCATTTCAATAAAGTACCCGTGTACTTGTGCCGATGGAACTGATTGATCTGCAGTGTAATTCTTGTACCTTGAAATTGTCCAGGAGATATGGGTAGTTTTCCTCAGCAAGATTTTCCACATCTTCATAATGTGGTTCGAAATATAATACAACATTTCAATCAACATTTGTGTCTGAAAGGCTTATTTCGATTATGAAACTAGATAAGCCTCGATTACTTGAAAACCTGAGTGCGAAAATCTGAAATCGTCTGCTTCTGTGTTGGTACCAGACAAAAAGTAAATACTGGAAATTTGTTATGTTGTGATTTGCATTGTTGAGGAATATGGAACCAAGTCCAATGTAGGGCAACTACATTGACATCTAAATGTGGCATATCGGCAGTTTACCCCTCTTCCCCTCCTAATGCTCTGACAGTGGTGGGTGGAAGTGGGCAACCAGGCGACATAGCTCCGCAGGCGTTTCGAGGTTTTGGTCGTCCCTGCTAGAAACGCACGCTGTTGTCACAGCCTGATTTCTGCAGTGTCATGTCGACAAACAGCATCATAAAGAAATGACAGTTGTGAAACAAATGTCTATTGCTGGCATGGTTTACATGGCAACAGTACACTTGGTTCACACAGCTGCCGTCTACACAGCCTATTCATGTTCATTAATGGAGTTCTTGTAGTTACTTTTCTATGATATGGTAGGATTTTAAACTCTGTTGAGCGGTTTCTGAAACAGATGTGATATTTGTCAGAAGACTTCAGATTTTATCTGGCTTCTGCCTACTGAGGACTTGTACAAGATTGTTTGGGATAGGATGTTTTGATACACTAATAAATGTAATGGAAAACAGATTTCACTGTCCATTGGACAATAATTTCTTACCAGGAAGCAACTTGTCTTGGAAAATATGTGCAACTGATCTTAGTGCCGATTACGGCTGACATCTTGATACAACTGAGCTATTTAACTCACTAGCTGTTTCTAAGTTCCATATGAAAGAGATGATGAAGAGTATGGACACAGATTTCCTTGTGGATATTCTGAAGGTTTTTTTCAAAGTGTGGTTTAAGAGATGATTATCCAGTCACTGAAGTAACTTTGAGGATCTTTATGACAATGCCAGTGACTGCAGCATCTTGTAAACTCAGTTTAAAGATGATAAAAAGAATACTTAAGGTCGTGTACCTGTGAAAGCTAATTTAACTTTCTTGTCGATTGCTAATGTGAAAGGTGTCATCATCTCCAGATAAGACGTTATCATAAAACGATTAATCAGCACAGAGAACTCGGCCTCGGGCTCTGTGAAGAAAGAATGCATATAACAGATCGCGAATAGACCCTACTGTACGCAACAACTGCACAACAGATCCGTAGCTTGCTAAAGGGCAGTGTTAATTATCCTTCACATTGTCGAAAGCCGAATGTAAAATATGTATGACCAAATTCTTTAGCTTATTCCAGTGCATTTTTTGTACTGTCGACATAAGTATGATCACTTTGCATTTTGAAACAAATGGGCAACATCGTTATGGCCAGAGCATTAAACGCTGCAGCTTACATATGTGCCAGGCAATGTATTTTTTGAATTGCTGTAGCTAGCGAGAAGCTGAAGTAATAATGAACCAGGTTACAAAAATAATGTTTGAACCAGAAAAGAAATTTTATTTCTAAGATAATTCTCCAAATAATTAGGCACTTCTTTAGCACATTTCAGCAAGTCTTGAAAACTTCAGTAAATGCCACCAAATGCACATTAATACACTCCTGGAAATGGAAAAAAGAACACATTGACACCGGTGTGTCAGACCCACCATACTTGCTCCGGACACTGCGAGAGGGCTGTACAAGCAATGATCACACGCACGGCACAGCGGACACACCAGGAACCGCGGTGTTGGCCGTCGAATGGCGCTAGCTGCGCAGCATTTGTGCACCGCCGCCGTCAGTGTCAGCCAGTTTGCCGTGGCATACGGAGCTCCATCGCAGTCTTTAACACTGGTAGCATGCCGCGACAGCGAGGACGTGAACCGTATGTGCAGTTTACGGACTTTGAGTGAGGGCGTATAGTGGGCATGCGGGAGGCCGGGTGGACGTACCGCCGAATTGCTCAACACGTGGGGCGTGAGGTCTCCACTGTACACCGATGTTGTCGCCAGTGGTCGGCGGAAGGTGCACGTGCCCGTCGACCTGGGACCGGACCGCAGCGACGCACGGATGCACGCCAAGACCGTAGGATCCTACGCAGTGCCGTAGGGGACCGCACCGCCACTTCCCAGCAAATTAGGGACACTGTTGCTCCTGGGGTATCGGCGAGGACCATTCGCAACCGTCTCCATGAAGCTGGGCTACGGTCCCGCACACCGTTAGGCCGTCTTCCGCTCACGCCCCAACATCGTGCAGCCCGCCTCCAGTGGTGTCGCGACAGGCGTGAATGGAGGGACGAATGGAGACGTGTCGTCTTCAGCGATGAGAGCCGCTTCTGCCTTGGTGCCAATGATGGTCGTATGCGTGTTTGGCGCCGTGCAGGTGAGCGCCACAATCAGGACTGCATACGACCGAGGCACACAGGGCCAACACCCGGCATCATGGTGTGGGGAGCGATCTCCTACACTGGCCGTACACCACTGGTGATCGTCGAGGGGACACTGAATAGTGCACGGTACATCCAATCCGTCATCGAACCCATCGTTCTACCATTCCTAGACCGGCAAGGGAACTTGCTGTTCCAACAGGACAATGCACGTCCGCATGTATCCCGTGCCACCCAACGTGCTCTAGAAGGTGTAAGTCAACTACCCTGGCCAGCAAGATCTCCGGATCTGTCCCCCATTGAGCATGTTTGGGACTGGATGAAGCGTCGTCTCACGCGGTCTGCACGTCCAGCAGGAACGCTGGTCCAACTGAGGCGCCAGGTGGAAATGGCATGGCACGCCGTTCCACAGGACTACATCCAGCATCTCTACGATCGTCTCCATGGGAGAATAGCAGCCTGCATTGCTGCGAAAGGTGGATATACACTGTACTAGTGCCGACATTGTGCATGCTCTGTTGCCTGTGTCTATGTGCCTGTGGTTCTGTCAGTGTGATCATGTGATGTATCTGACCCCAGGAATGTGTCAATAAAGTTCCCCCTTCCTGGGACAATGAATTCACGGTGTTCTTATTTCAATTTCCAGGAGTGTATTTTAGAATTAGAAATTAAATAATATGACTAAGGGCAGTTGAGTTTAACGTCTTCAGTAGTCCTATTTCGACATAGATTAAATAAGTATGTATGAACTAAAACAGAGCCTTTTTCATTAGCAACTAATATACAACATGGTTCCGCTATGGGTTTTATGCTACCCAGAACACCTTAAAACACCACATGCGGGATTTTCATATTTTCTCACTTGCTACGAACAAACTCAGTCCAAAAAAAAGAACAGGACCTTTTTGTGGGAAATTCAATGTACTTAAAGCTTGTACTGGGATACGTTTCTGCTGGAAACCACGGTTTTCGAGTTGTTCAAGAAAAACGCATTTGAAGGTCACTTTTCTACTTTTTCTTGAATAATTGGTAAACTAAGGCCTCTAGCTAAAACGTATCCCAGTATAAAATTTAGCTGCATTACATTTACTACAGAAAGGTCTCGTTCATTTTTTCTATAGGAGTAGTAGTTTGCATGCAGCGAGCGAAAGAATAGGAAAATCTTGCATTTGGTATTTGAAGGTGTTATGGTTTGCATAGAAACCATAGGTATGGGAGATAAATTACTCTGTACACCAATAATACTTACATGAATTGACATTTAGTTATCATTTCGGAACAGGGAATGAAGCACTATTACAGAGAAATGGCAATGATAAGAGAGGTAGAAATGAAATTTAAAGAAGAACGCCCAGTTGGCATCAACGAAAACTAATACATGTAACCTTTTTGCCCATCCCAGACCAAATAATACTCCTACATTACAAAGTGTGCTACAGTCTAATTGACAGGAGAAGGTGCAACCTTACTAAAGTACGTGGCTTGATTCTAAATTCCACGTGATGGCATCTATATAAAATTTGGACCAGAACTCCCATGTGGCTTCAGCTAAGATAGAAAAATTGAACTTCCCTTTATGCTGAGTACACATTACAGGAACATCTCACAATATTCATGAAATGTCACCAGAGAGCAAAGGCAGCAGAATAGAATAAACTTGAAGTAAAACTATGTTTATCAGTACAGCTGCTAGTCAACGTCTCTTAATAAAGTTACGGTTAACTGAAGCCTAAAATACAGAGCATAAGAGTCCCAAAGCACAGAAGATAACTTCAAACAACTTCTAGTACAGTCTGCACATTGAGATGGTCACCAAAGGTGTCCATATGGCTCAGGGAGTCCACCCTGCCTGTAATTTCTGTGACACGAGACAGCAGACAAAGTACAGGGCCGTCTTCCGCCAGTTTCAAGTGTCGCAAACTTTTGCTCAAAGCGCTACTCAGTTAAGGCAGTTGCTTGTAGCGTCCACGTCCCACACAACCGTTAGGAGCTGCTCTTGTTGGATTGGTTCAAATGGCTCTGAACACTATGGGACTTAACATCTGAGGTCATTAGTCCCCTAGAACTTAGAACTACTTAAATCTAATTAACCTAAGGACATCACACACATCTATGCCCGTGGCAGGATTCGAACCTGCGACCATAGCGGTCGCGCGGTTCCAGACTGAGGCGCCTAGAACCACTCGGCCACAGCGGCTGTCTACTGTTAGGTCTAGAACACTATTTGTTTATGGTTCATCAAAATTTTTTATAACTTTTTTGCTTTAAAATTTTCGCATGTTGGTAGTCTATTTTCTGTATATGTACAGTAAGGTGTGCTATACTGGAGGCTGAAGTTGTTTGCATTGTGGTGAGTAATGTATGTAAAATACTATGTAAATTGTTTATTACGTAAAATAATTTTCTGGCGACGTTTTGTGTTTAAAAATATTTGTGTGTGTAAACTGTTCATGTTGATGTGAATTTGACAATTGTAAAAAAGGGTCACGCTTAGGAACAGTGTAAGAAATAGGTATTATTTAAAGACCAGTGTGTTATTAATTGAAACGAAAGTGGCTCTGAGGAGTGGAAAAGGTGGCAAGGGCGAATTGTTGCGCTACCTAGGGCAAGGGTGGAAAGTAAGTCACACAGTCTAGAGACAGCAGCAGTGGAGCAGGAGAAGATTTTCCTGCAAATTTGCACAGAATTGCCTCGGATGAAGGCTGCAAAAGGTTTACGGCATAGCTGCGAGTTGTTGGGCTACTGAATGTGAAACTGAACGACGCCAAGAAGAGAAATTGAGCCCATACAGCAAGAAACTTGCAGGCTGTACTGTGGGTAAAGTAGCCACCGTAGCTGTTCGCCACACCAAAGCCTACAGCCACCAGATCAGATTTTTTGATATTTTACTTTTGTACAGCGTGAACCATTAAACTGTGTTTTGTTAGCGAATAATCATTCTTGAACTTTAAAAAAACTGGTTCACCCCGTTATTTCATCCTCATCATATACCTACATAGGGTTCCTTCCTGGTTTTCGATTAATCCGCGTGTCCTGTTTTACAGATTTATGAAGTGCCAACTTAATATAAAGAGGCAGCATTTAAATTCCTTTTTTGTGTAAAGAGTAATAGCTTTTGAAAGTAAATTCCAGTAAGAAAGAGTTCTTTTTTTTTTGAGGTGAAATGTTCAGTACAAAAAGTGTGTGCTTTAGTATCTAAGTATTTTAGTATTTAAGTTCGTTGGTTATGAAAAATGCTTTTCTGAAGGTCCCCCTGGCCAAACTGTTTTTGCTTCCTTGGGGTTATCTACTAAGCTTTTTCTATTTTAAAAACGTAATGTATAAGGGTGTAGTAGTCAAAAAGAAACTCCAGTGTCTGCACCAGCATTGTTTACATGGAGTAATATTTATTTGAAGAAGCAACTTCAACAGTACCATGAAAGTAGGCAGGCTGGCTACCATTAGTACATGTTTTGAAGCACTAAATGAACTTGGAACTGAATTGTTCTAGCTTCAATATAATACTATTCATACTGAGTTTCTATCTAACCGCTGTGTGAGATCTTAGGAAAAGAATTGAATAGTTCGATTTACTTACCCATTAGATAAAACACACGGTCAAATCCTATAAAAAGGGTAACTCTACTGATTAGCTTTTCCTATTAGCAGGAGTATCCTCCCATAGTGTACTTTATTTGGAAGCTAAACTAAATTTAGTAAGAAAAATACGTGGCAACATAGAGAAAGTGTTTTCTGTTGTAGATAAAAGCATACTAAATTACAGTAGTAGTGGTAGAGTTATAGACCGTCCTCCTTTGATCAGTGAGCTGATTTCGAGACGGCCCGAAGTCGACGCGGCAGACCACGAGTGTGATGCCTGCCGGAACACTTAGGAGACTGCTGCTTAGCTACAGGCCAAGAGGCTAAATCGCGCTTTCGATTGCATACAGAAATCGCGCATGTCTCATTTTTGGTTCAGCTAGAAGTGGTGGAACAAACATTCAGTGCTTTTTAATTGTAGCGGACAATACAAGCAGTTAAAATTTAATTGTTCTCTGCATTGCATCGTTTACGCGAATCACATTACACCGTCAGGATTCTGTTCCATGCTAACAATAAATTCGAGTCTAATTTGAAATGAGAATTTCTTGGCACAGTATCACCGTAGGTATTAAAATCGATAATTTGCTTTTCAAATGATGTTTGCTGGTAGGATATGTTTCCCAGTAATGAAAGCTACAATTACACTCCTGGAATTGGAAAAAAGAACACATTGACACCGGTGTGTCAGACCCACCATACTTGCTCCGGACACTGCGAGAGGGCTGTACAAGCAATGATCACACGCACGGCACAGCGGACACACCAGGAACCGCGGTGTTGGCCGTCGAATGGCGCTAGCTGCGCAGCATTTGTGCACCGCCGCCGTCAGTGTCAGCCAGTTTGCCGTGGCATACGGAGCTCCATCGCAGTCTTTAACACTGGTAGCATGCCGCGACAGCGTGGACGTGAACTGTATGTGCAGTTGACGGACTTTGAGCGAGGGCGTATAGTGGGCATGCGGGAGGCCGGGTGGACGTAACGCCGAATTGCTCAACACGTGGGGCGTGAGGTCTCCACAGTACATCGATGTTGTCGCCAGTGGTCGGCGGAAGGTGCACGTGCCCGTCGACCTGGGACCGGACCGCAGCGACGCACGGATGCACGCCAAGACCGTAGGATCCTACGCAGTGCCGTAGGGGACCGCACCGCCACTTCCCAGCAAATTAGGGACACTGTTGCTCCTGGGGTATCGGCGAGGACCATTCGCAACCGTCTCCATGAAGCTGGGCTACGGTCCCGCACACCGTTAGGCCGTCTTCCGCTCACGCCCCAACATCGTGCAGCCCGCCTCCAGTGGTGTCGCGACAGGCGTGAATGGAGGGACGAATGGAGACGTGTCGTCTTCAGCGATGAGAGTCGCTTCTGCCTTGGTGCCAATGATGGTCGTATGCGTGTTTGGCGCCGTGCAGGTGAGCGCCACAATCAGGACTGCATACGACCGAGGCACACAGGGCCAACACCCGGCATCATGGTGTGGGGAGCGATCTCCTACACTGGCCGTACACCACTGGTGATCGTCGAGGGGACACTGAATAGTGCACGGTACATCCAAACCGTCGTCGAACCCATCGTTCTACCATTCCTAGACCGGCAAGGGAACTTGCTGTTCCAACAGGACAATGCACGTCCGCATGTATCCCGTGCCATCCAACGTGCTCTAGAAGGTGTAAGTCAACTACCCTGGCCAGCAAGATCTCCGGATCTGTCCCCCATTGAGCATGTTTGGGACTGGATGAAGCGTCGTCTCACGCGGTCTGCACGTCCAGCACGAACGCTGGTCCAACTGAGGCGCCAGGTGGAAATGGCATGGCAAGCCGTTCCACAGGACTACATCCAGCGTCTCTACGATCGTCTCCATGGGAGAATAGCAGCCTGCATTGCTGCGAAAGGTGGATATACACTGTACTAGTGCCGACATTGTGCATGCTCTGTTGCCTGTGTCTATGTGCCTGTGGTTCTGTCAGTGTGATCATGTGATGTATCTGACCCCAGGAATGTGTCAATAAAGTTTCCCCTTCCTGGGACAATGAATTCACGGTGTTCTTATTTCAATTTCCAGGAGTGTATTTTCAAGACAAAAAGGAATTCGTGACATTTGCTGCCAGTGGGCCTTGATTTAAATCAATGGGGGAAGTTGAAAATATGTGCGAATCTGGGTCCTCTGGTTACTAGTCAGATGCGCTGACTACTGCGCCATCTCTAAACAGTGACCACTTCAACTGTACGGACTATCCTAGCACGCTTCCCATCATATCCAGTTTCTCAACTTATCCGCACACTACTGATGTGGTGCCCCTTGCCCATTATCCTCATTACTTGCGGCATTTCGGCGATTCCCGTAACACTTCCACATCCACAATGTAGTGATCAGTTGGTCGCCCTCATCTTAATTACATGCATTATGTCTCTTCTTTCGAACATGTCCAGAAAGACAGTCAACACATAATAATGGTCTTGTAGCCAAAGAATATTTAGTTTCCTTCATTCCCATGATAAAAGCAACCAAACAATCTTTTCAGATAAGTGACCTTGAAAGTAACATATCAATACTCCAAATTTCGTATCTTGTTTACCTATTGCACTATCGAAACACAAAACTGTAGGAAGGTCAATTCAGAGTTCATTCAAAAATGGCTGTGAGCACTATGGGACTTAACATCTATGGTCATCAGACCCCTAGAAGTTAGAACTACTTAAACCTAACTAACCTAAGGACATCACACAACACCCAGTCACCACGAGGCAGAGAAAATCCCTGACCTCGCCGGGAACCGAGCCCGGGAACCCGGGCGTGAGAAACGAGAACGCTACCGCACGACCACGAGCTGCGGACTCCGAGTTCATTTTCAAGTCAAAATGATTCCACAGTTTCATGAACTTGCTATTGTTCTTATTCCGTTTAGCTTGTTTCTGATTTGGACATTAAGAAACTTTACACATTACATTTCATTGACTGGTAGACACTTGCCAGTTTTTGGTGCCTGCAGACTACTTTTATTTCTTTATATTTAAATAGTGCGAACTGTTCTTAGACTAAAACTGAAAGTGATTGCTGTGCGGGTGTACTTCCTGTGACGAGTTGTATTCCAATTTAAGAATGATGTTGATTCTCTCTTGTGTTTTTGTTGAAGCTGTTGATTAACTTGCACTGAGCAGATGTTACTATTAGTAACAATCTGCTTTCTGTAGGTGCACTCCATCCTTTGGGTGTCATTGAGGTCACAATATTTTGTTTCTAAGGAGGACTTCGTGGTACATAAAATCACAGGATTTTACAAGATTGCAGGAAAACCAACAGAATAACTTCGTTTCAGCAACGTAGAGCGTTGTGCATGATGCAATAGCTTCACCGATAGATGAAACCACCCCTGTGCGATGTAGTTCGTGAGCCACATTTACGCGGTTTGAAGTAACTGTTTTATTTGCTACAGCGGCAGATGAAAAGACGAACACTAAGGAGGATGTCAAAGCATTTCGCCGCTTTTGCTGAGACTCTTATGATGTGCACCATCCACTTCAGATGCAGGAAACCTCTCAAGTGTCTTCGGGCTTCCTGTAAGACGGAACTGTAGTGAAAGGAGCGCCTGGAGATGCTTCTCTTGCAAGACGCTCGCAGGGAGGCGCTTTTGGCACTTACGCAAAAATGCCAAGTTTTTCTTTCGTTATATTGAGTGACAAGACCATGTAAATACTTCCATTTAAGCGTTTCTCAAGAAACAAATTTAGCTATAATCTGACGTACAGTGGTTTTCTTCCATCAACAAAGAAAAGCGTACAGTGCTTATGACAATTTCCATCATCTGTTGCACTTGTCCCGCTGTTTAAGTCTAGCTTCACTGCTTAAATGAAGCAGTTAATTCTTCTTTTATGTAGCACCATCATAATTCTAATTAATGCCATATTATTATTATTACTGTTATCGCTATCAGTGGCTGCAGCAGCAGTAGTACAAGCAGTGCCGGTATTATCTTTTGTTATAGTTAGTATACTTTAATCACACCGCCACTTCAGATACTCAAGTAATTTTGATACAAGTTGTCATATTAAAATTGTAATGTTCTTAGGTAACTAAGATGTATCAGATACTGTATGCGTGAAACCCTGGTCTGATGTAAGCCAGAGCCTAATGGCCCTAATCAGATCAGGTTAAATAAATAAATAATAAATAAAATCTCATATGATAAGCCGATCCAGAAACTTGTCGTCGGCGTTATGGTGCCACTGCAGAAAATTTAAATCCACACCCAGGAGTTTTGTTTAGTGTACTGGAGTCAGTTGCTTCAGCAACCGGCTGCCGTCCTAATTCTGGAACAACAGGTGCACCATGACAGTTTCGTGTAAGAAGTAACGGCACATCCGTGGAAACTCACTGCTGGTTTCCGTGATTGCGAAGTGGTAATTCTCCATAAGGCGACTGTATAAGGTCGCCTGCAGTGATGGATGGCCTCCTGTTGCACTCCACACCATGAACATTTTCCGGACCTGCTGCAAAGTCTCCGTACCAGTGACGTGCCGTCTGCTTCCTCATGGTTAGGTCGGTAGACACGGCACAGTTGAGGGTGAGTTTCAGTTGACACGAGACAGGAGCTGGAATACGACCATCAATTTTCAACCGCTGCGACAAAGCAAAAAAGAACAACACGCACACCCATGCCCGAGGGAGGACTCGAACCTCCGGCGGAAGGGTCCGCGCAATCCGTGACATAACGCCTCAAACAGGGCGGCCGCTCCCCGCGGCAATGTCATCTTTCACATGATGATCCACTGGATCAGTTGTTGTCAAATTGTATAGCTTATCTTAATTAAAACACTTCCAACTTCATCAGTATTAATCATGCTTATAGTTGTATGACCGCGGCATATCTTGTGTTGTATTGATTTTTCTGCATGTTTCTAGAGTACGTATCATAATTTCTTTGAAAATGTAATACTTTATATTTGAATCACCTTTGTCGTTTCTTAGTCACCTCCATCCTTCAGAAAAGCGTGCAAGCTCTGCATCCGGCACTGTTTTACCTGCATTCTCGCCCGGTGAGTTAGCCGACATGAGCTGTCAAAACACTGACCACTGCCTCTCGCCCCGAGAGGTCTTCTCGTAACATGTCTCGTGGCTCTATCTTCTGCGATACACTCTTTCGAGATAGACATGCAGCCCTGATGCTTTGGTGCCGTTGAGGACCATGCATTCTCATAACAGTCTATTGTAACCCTAAATCTCAAAACGATGTGACGTAACCTCAGTATTTACAGCTGTGGATACTGTAGCATGTGATTTGGAAATAAATTGCTGATGTTTCAGATTGCTACTAATATTTTGTAGAGGGGTGTGTGCGGTGATACCCATCAACCAGGGAGATTAAAAATGGGCGCTTAGATTATTTATGTGGACTTTTATTCTACCAGGAACGTTTCCTACAAAGTTTAAGGAAAGGTCGACAGCACACGTTGTAAGGTGGGAATGTCGTTTTGATTTTTGTAAGTAATCGACTTGTATATCAGAGACAGAGCAAGTTTCGTTACTGTTAAACAATCTTTGGTCTATTTGTGGCACAGTCTTTGCCTCTGCGCAGTCTGATACGTTCTTAATTGGATTGTGTTAGGTGACGGACGTGTTCAGTAGTGCGGTGTTGATTTGTGATTGTAACTGTTAGTCTTTTAGATGAAGAAAGATTTATTGTAAAGGACAAAAAGGATGAATATCATATATGTATGGGAAGGAGAAAAGAATATAAATTTTGAATAATGTTATTATTTTTGAAGGGAAGAAGTTTGAGGTAAGACTGTAACACTACGCAGATAGTTTGTGGGAATGATTATTGTCAGTTAATTTGCTCGGAGCTGAGAGAAAGATCACACTATTTCTCTGTTTCATGCATTGAGACATCAACTGTGTAAGCTGTCTGGTATTTATAGAAATTCTCTGTTAACATTGTACCCTTTCAAATCATTACTCACTCTGTTAGCATAGTATTCTTCAGACCTATGTTGTGTGTGAAGATGACGCAAAATTTCACTCTGTCTCTTTGAATCATACTTCATTCTAAAATCGTTGTATTGGAATATCTCCCCATCCCACTGTTTATCATTACCCATTACCACATTGCACCGTATGGTACGCAACCGTTGAATATTGTTTGGAATTTTATTTAAAAACAGAAATCTTGCTTAGACGCCGCCTGCTTGCTGTTTGCTGTTGTAGTTTCGAGAAATCTGCAAAAATGTTGTCAAGACGCGAGGTAAGTGGAAATTATGATTAGGGACAGATAATTGTTTTACTTCAGTTACGCATTTCATATAAAGACAAGTTGTATTCAGGCCAGTTGCAGTTCACTTCAAATTAGGTTCTGTTCAGTAAAAAATTAGCATGCGAGTTTGAGTTGGATAACAGTTTCTGGCTACATATTTTTGGTAATATACATATTTTTGGTAATACATAGACCTGTTTATATAGTTGGAGGTAATTTTGGGCCGAATTTCATACAGAAACATATGGTGGGGAGCTTAAAAATGGTTCAAATGGCTCTGAGCACTATGGGACTCAACATCTGAGGTCATCAGTCCCCTAGAACTTAGAACTACTTAAACCTAACTAACCTAAGGACATCACACACATCCATGGCCGAGGCAGGATTCGAACCTGCGACCGTAGTGGTGGCACGGTTCCAGACTGAAGCGCCTAGAACCGCTCGGCCACTCCGGCCGGCAACCCCCAAGGGAATGGGCAACTACGTTACGTTAAAATATCTTACTTGACAGACTCTTGAAAGTCTAGACACAAAAATTATACTTTGCAATCAAATTTGCAACACTAAATTAAATTTTTAACAATAACATAAACTGTTTAGAACAATAAGTGCCGAGCGGAGTGACCGCGCGGTTTGAGGAGCACGTCACGGATTATGCGGTCCTACCGCCGGAGGTTCGAGTGCGTAAGTCTAGGGACCGATAACCTCAGCAGTTTGGTCCCTCAGAAATTCACACACATTGAACATTTGAACAATTTACCGAAACTTTAATGTACTAACAAATGGGAAGCTTAAAACATGTACCCAAAATAATCGGGCCAAGACAGTACCTTGATACGGCACATAATCACATTGTATTATCGATATTTTCTATTAAGGACCTGTCGGGGGGGGGGGGGGAGTTACCGTTTATTCACTCGTATTATGCGATATCAGGTAAGGACAGAACTCATATTAAATAAGACGATCGACGCTATCAACAAAATTAGAGGTTCTCTGTCAGGAGGGCTCCGTACTAATCCTGCATGCTATTTACAGTGCATCAATATTTCCTAGCGAACATCTTTCCTATCTTTGCCATTTACGAAGCCGAAATGTCCGTCTTCGATGACATCTCCCATTCACTCCTTCTTCTGAATTACTATATCAAAAATTATCACACTATAATAAGTCATTTCGAGCAAGTGTTAAGTCTCATAGTTATCCACTCAAACATATGTTTACTTATACTTACATGGATATGGTGTATGTTCTTTCTGACATGTCCGAAAGAACAGACACCATATCTATGTAAGTATACAGTTCTGGTGATACCGACCATGGCCTTCCTCTTCTGTGCGGATGCACACATATTACCCGAACTCTTACGGGACTTAGTAAGAATGTCTTCCACGAGTAATGAGTGTGTTGGGGTGTGTGGACATAGAAGGTGAGAATGTGGGTCTTGCGGGAGGCGTGCGCGAGATAGTCCCTGCAGTCACACTGTCCTCCGTGCCCTCGGTGGCTCGGATGGATAGAGCGTCTGCCATGTAAACAGCAGATCCCCGGTTCGAGGCCCGGTCGAAGTACACATTTTCACCTGTCCCCATTGATATATATCAACGCCGGTCAGCAGCTGAAGTTACTAATATATAATTCTAATATTTTTACTTAGTGTTGATACTGACTCTCTTTTGAAGGCCTGAATATAATTTTGCCACAACTTTATATACAATGTTGTTCCTAAAATACCCATTCGTTTGATCGTTAATACACTCCTGGAAATTGAAATAAGAACACCGTGAATTCATTGTCCCAGGAAGGGGAAACTTTATTGACACATTCCTGGGGTCAGATACATCACGTGATCACACTGACAGAACCACAGGCACATAGACACAGGCAACAGAGCATGCACAATGTCGGCACTAGTACAGTGTATATCCACCTTTCGCAGCAATGCAGGCTGCTATTCTCCCATGGAGACGATCGTAGAGATGCTGGATGTAGTCCTGTGGAACGGCTTGCCATGCCATTTCCACCTGGCACCTCAGTTGGACCAGCGTTCGTGCTGGACGTGCAGACCGCGTGAGACGACGCTTCATCCAGTCCCAAACACGCTCAATGGGGGACAGATCCGGAGATCTTGCTGGCCAGGGTAGTTGACTTACACCTTCTAGAGCACGTTGGGTGGCACGGGATACATGCGGACGTGCATTGTCCTGTTGGAACAGCAAGTTCCCTTGCCGGTCTAGGAATGGTAGAACGATGGGTTCGATGACGGTTTGGATGTACCGTGCACTATTCAGTGTCCCCTCGACGATCACCAGTGGTGTACGGCCAGTGTAGGAGATCGCTCCCCATACCATGATGCCGGGTGTTGGCCCTGTGTGCCTCGGTCGTATGCAGTCCTGATTGTGGCGCTCACCTGCACGGCGCCAAACACGCATACGACCATCATTGGCACCAAGGCAGAAGCGACTCTCATCGCTGAAGACGACACGTCTCCATTCGTCCCTCCATTCACGCCTGTCGCGACACCACTGGAGGCGGGCTGCACGATGTTGGGGCGTGAGCGGAAGACGGCCTAACGGTGTGCGGGACCGTAGCCCAGCTTCATGGAGACGGTTGCGAATGGTCCTCGCCGATACCCCAGGAGCAACAGTGTCCCTAATTTGCTGGGAAGTGGCGGTGCGGTCCCCTACGGCACTGCGTAGGATCCTACGGTCTTGGCGTGCATCCGTGCGTCGCTGCGGTCCGGTCCCAGGTCGACGGGCACGTGCACCTTCCGCCGACCACTGGCGACAACATCGATGTACCGTGGAGACCTCACGCCCCACGTGTTGAGCAATTCGGCGGTACGTCCACCCGGCCTCCCGCATGCCCACTATACGCCCTCGCTCAAAGTCCGTCAACTGCACATACGGTTCACGTCCACGCTGTCGCGGCATGCTACCAGTGTTAAAGACTGCGATGGAGCTCCGTATGCCACGGCAAACTGGCTGACACTGACGGCGGTGGTGCACAAATGCTGTGCAGCTAGCGCCATTCGACGGCCAACACCGCGGTTCCTGGTGTGTCCGCTGTGCCGTGCGTGTGATCATTGCTTGTACAGCCCTCTCGCAGTGTCCGGAGCAAGTATGGTGGGTCTGACACACCGGTGTCAATGTGTTCTTTTTTCCATTTCCAGGAGTGTATTTTATTACTGGTTTGCCTTGGGGGATGGGTGACACAGGAGGGGTAGCTGTTGGTTTTCCTTTAGAACTGAGTTAATTATGTGCTTTTGGAGATAAGCTGCGGTCCAAGGCAGCACGTGTGCATCTGAGGAAACTGCAGTTGCTGGAAATCATGAAACTATGCAGCACAGCCGCGTGGCTAGCAGATAAACGCTGAATCTTTTAGGCGCACAGTCAACTTGTGGTATCATCAGTGAGAAGTCAGAATACGTATAAGAGAAGAAAGTTTTGTGCAAAAGGGACAGAAACTGTTGGGAAGTTATAAGTGATTGTTTATTACAACTCGTAATTGCTATTTAATCTGACCGGTTTCGTTGGTTGAGGGTCATGTTTCGAACTTTTTAGCTGAGCTGCGGTATAAGATGTAAACATCATCATCTATATACGGCTGTCCTAACATTAAAATACGGCATTTTAATTCTGATATAGCGAAGTGAACGTGTCACACTGCAGCTCAGCTGAAAAACTCTGAAGGTGACCCATAAAGGACAGAAAGGGTAATCTGCTACGTTAAACCACAACTATGACTGTAATAAATAATAAATTATGCTCCAGAAAATATGCACGAGATGGTTTTCTGGTCGATTAGGAGAGTGCAGTATTGTGTTGCTGGGGACAGAGGAAGACAACCGATTCCAGCATATACGTAGCTCAATACTCTTGAATAGATTCCAGTGGGGATACTGAGGTCCACGAACCACGAACCTTTCCGACGGACGGTTTACTACCATTAGTTTCAAATGACTCAAGACCATTAACTCGGAACACTGGCACATGATGTGGTGAACAGTAGCTGCACATCTCTGCGTCTCGTCCACTTGGCGGCCGAGAAAAGGTGGTGAAAACTTCTTTCGAGAGGCTATACACCGCCTCCTCAAAACGGTCAGTGACTGATTTTATTTCTAACGTACAAGCGATTTTCGCGCAGTAACTGCGGTGGCATCTGAGCAGATGTGTATTCGACCAATCAGTTGTAAGCAGCAATCCTAAGTAGTGGAAGTGCGACTGTAGCGTGTTACCGTTTCTGTGTTACAAATCGTAATGGAGCAAGAGCTCTAAATCTGGTGTTCAAGACATTCTCCAGAATGTTTGGAAGAAGAGAAAAGTGTGTGTGAAGTTTGTCCCGCACACTTTGACAAGCGAATAAAAATGTTGACGCGTGGGCGCCTGCCGCGACTTGGCTGAAATGCAAAACGAGGACAATTCTTCCCTAAAAAAAAAAAATCGTCATCAGGGACGAAACCTGGTGTTATCACTACAAACTCATCACAAAAACGACAAAGTGCAGAAATTCAGATGAATGATAGAGTTCTGACAGCATACAAGAAGTTCATGCCAGAGTCACGCGCAAGTTGAACAACAATCCAAAGAAGGAATGTTCTTTTGATATGGATTACACGGGGGCGACCAAAGCCATGGGTTAGCGCTATGCACATACGCAGATGGCGGTAGTATCGCCTACACAGTGTGAAAAAGGGCAGTGCATTGACGATTCAGGTGATGCATGTAAAAATGTTTCCTACATAATTATGGCCGCACGACGGGGATTAACAGCGTTTGACAGCGGAATAGTAGTTGGAGCTACATGCATGGACATTACATTTCGGAAATCGTTCGGGAATTCAATATTATGAGACCCACAGTGTCAAGAGTGTGCCATGGATGTCAAATTTCGGGCATTACCTCTCACCGACAACGCAGTGGCCGACGGTCTTCACTTATCGACCGAGAGCAGTGGCGTTTCCGTAGAGTTGTCAGCACTAACACACAAGCAACACTGCGTGAAATAACTGCAGAAATCAGTGTGGGACGTACGAAAAATGTGTCACTTACGACAGTGCGGTGAATTTACAGGCCCAAATCGTTAACGTCGATATGCAGCAGGATTTTAGAATATATATTGTGGTTCAAATGGCTCTGAGCACTATGGGACTTAACTTCTGAGGTCATCAGTCCCCTAGAACTTAGAACTACTTAAACCTAACTAAACTAAGGACATTACAAACATCCATGCCCGAGGCAGGATTCGAACCTGAGACCGTAGCGGTCGCGCGGTTCGAGACTGTAGCGCCTAGAACCGCTCGGCCGCCACAGCCGTCCATATATTGTGTTCGAACATTATGAATTACCTCGAAGAAAACGTTTTATTGACACATAGTCAACTTGGGTTTAGAAAACATCGTTCCTGTGAAACACAACTAGCTCTTTATTCGCATGAAGTGCTGAGTGTTATTGACGAGGGATTTCAGATCTATTCCGCATTTCTGGATTTCCGGAAGGCTTTTGACACTGTACAATACAACCAGATTGTAGTGAAATTGCATGCTTATGGAATATCGTCTCAGTTGTGTGACTGGATTTGTAATTTCCTGTCAGATAGGCCACAGTTCGAAGTAATTGACGGACAGTCATTGAGTAAAACAGAATTGATTTTTGGCGTTCCCCAAGGCAGTGTTACAAGCCCTTTGCTGTTCCTTATCTATATACCATAAACGATTTTGGAGACAATCTGAGCAGTCGTCTTCAGTTGTTTTCAGATGACGCTGTCGTTTATCGACTAATAAAGTCATCAGAAGATCAAAACAAACTGCTAAACAATTTAGTAAAAAATATGTGAATAGTGCGAAAAGTGGCAGTTGACCCTATAAATCAATCTAATCTAAAAGCCGTAAATTCAACTATATACCTAGGTATTACAATTACGAACAACTTAGATTGGAAGGAACGCATAGAAAATGTTGTGGGGAAGGCTAATCAAAAACTGCGTTTTATTGGCAGGACACTGAGAAAATGTAACAGACCTACTAAGGAGACTGCCTACACTACGCTTGTCCGCCCTCTTTTAGAATACTGCTGCGCGGTGTGGGGGACTGATGGAGTACATCGAAAAAGTTCAAAGAAAGGAAGCACGTCTTGTATTATCGCGAAATATGGGAGAGAGTGACACAGAAATGATACAGGATTTGGGCTGGAAATCATTAAAAAAAGGGCGTTTTTCGTTGCGACTGAATCTTCTCACGAAATTCCAATCACCAACTTTCTCCTCCGAATGCGAAAATATTTTGTTGACTCCGCCCTACATAGGGGGGAACGATCACCACGATAAATGTGATTTGCAGAGTATCCATGTAGATGTAGAAATCTGGCGTTAATAGGCTATGGTAGCAGACGATCCACGCGAGTGCCTTTGCTAGCTGCACGACATCGCCTGCAGTGTTTCTCCTGGGCTCGTGACCATATCGGTTGGATCCTAGACCTGAAAAACCGTGGCCTGGTCGGATGAGTCCCAACTTCGGATGGTAAGAGTGATACGGAGAACCAACGAGGACGTGGATTCAAGTTGTCAACAACGCACTGTGCAAGCTTCTGGTGGCTCCATAATGGTGTACGCTGTGTTCAGAGGGAATGGAATGCGTCCCCTGGTCCAAATGAATCGATCATTGATTATTAATGTGTATGTTTGGTTACTTTGAGACCATTTTCAGTCATTCATAGACTTCATATTACCAAACATCGATGGAATTTTTATGCATGACAATGTTCCATGTCAGAACATTCTGGACAATTCGAGCGAATGATTTGGCTACGCAGATCGATCGACATGAATACAATCGAACTTGTATGGTGTATAGTGGAAAAGTCAGTTTGCGCACAAAATCTTGCACCGGCAACAATTTCGCACTTATCGACGCAGTTATGGGCACCATTGCTCGATATTTACGCACGGGACGTCCAATGAATTGTGGAGTCGATTCTACGTCGAGTTACTGCACTATGTCGGGAAAAAGGAGATGGGACATGATATGAGGAGGTACCCCATGACTTTTGTTATCTCAGTGCATTTAGAACATCTGAAGCGTTAACACCATCATGGTTAAGTTTCTCTGTTTTCTTATTACTTCAGTCCCGATGTTTTTTGGACATGTCTCGTTAAGAATCATGACGAAAACGGTAGGAAAAGGAACATCACACACATATTTCCATGCAGTAATCTTCCTATATAGTATCTACAAAAGTAACTGGACTTAAGGAACATAATGAAACGTCTAGATGTTCTATCTGGTGTTCTGCACAATGGATATTATAAGAGAGACATAATGACACGTCTAGATGTCTATCTGGAGTCTGCACAATAGATATTATAAGAGAGACATAATTGTAGAATGCCGTAAGTGATTCATATAGTCAGAATACTTCCCTTCATGGGTTCATCTGAACTGAGGAAAAACGCAGCGCCGCCCGCGGTGGCCGAGCGGTTCTAGGCGCTTCAGTCCGGAACCGCGCTGCTGCTACGGTCGCAGGTTCGAATCCTGCCTCGGGCATGGATGTGTGTGATGTCCTTAGGTTAGTTAGGTTTAAGTAGTTCTAAGTTCTAGGGCACTGATGACCATAGATGTTAAGTCCCATAGTGCTCAGAGCCATTTGAACCATTTGAGAAACGAAGCCGTTAACTCTGAACTCTGAACTTTGAAATTCTCTTCTGCTCTCCTTACACAATATCGAGCTATGTTAGGATTCACTTCCAGTAATGTATTCGTTGTCCCACTTTGAGATGCAAATTCATGAGTTCCTCGCTTTTACAAATGAAGTTGTCACTGCATCTGTTATGTGGTTCTTCTACTTCACCGTGAATAAGTAAGTAGGAAATCATTTATTTGATGTTCCTTTTGCTTATAACGGGCAACGTCACTGGTAACTTCTTTCGCTATCATCGTATAGATTATATTATTATATGCAAATTTGATTCTTGATAGTATTTAAAATGTTCGATTCAATTTCTCTCACAACACGCATGACACTGAATAAAATACGCCGAAATAAACTGAAATAATGAAATTTATGCGAAGGCAGTAAGAAAGTTTCCTGTTGGTGATCGCCTTCAAGTTTCATAATGTCAACAAAATATTAATCGGCATTTGTCCTAACTAAGTGCATTAGGTACTCTCTTTCGAAAGATGTTGTCAAAGATGCATTACAGGTAGTTGAAATTGCTGCAGACTCACGTGTGTGAAGGATACATTTGTTTGAAGAGTAGAATTCGATGAATGACTTTTTTTACTTAATCGCCGTGACTACAGTTGTCGCAAAAAGTCATTTTTAAAGACAGCCAACAATACTGCAAATGACAAGCTCACCAGGAAAAACCTTAGAGACCTGTTGAAAGAGCATATTGGTTGATATGGAGCACTGTAAATAGTGTCGACTTGTTGCCAGGCGGAACTGTTGCTTTTGTAGCTCTAAGCGATTTGATAATCAATGAGCAGCTTCTGTTGGGTGTGGCATAAAGAAAATTGAAGTTACTCTTCCTAGTCAAATTGAAGCCGTTGTCAAACTAGAGGTGGTGTCAAACGGAAGTAGCATGATACATCCAAGAGGTACTAATTTTTTGTCCGGTTTGCTTATCTGAATTTAATGCGAGACTTGATGGAGGGATATGAACATCAATGCTCCGAAATTCGACTTTCGTAAAAGTGGCGGGAAGTCTTCACTAAAACCACGTTACCCATTTATTGGACTGCTTGGATTAATAAAACTTTTGAATAGCAAAGCAACACTCAATACTCAAAACCATTGAGATTATCATAAAAATTACAGTTACAGAGTCAAGAATGTTGAGATGTTTCCGAAAGCCATATAGCTTTATTAGCAGCTACCGGTTTCACGTCGGTATAGACGCATCTTCAGGTTTTAATTGTTATATTTCCATAATGTAGAAGGATGATTATGGAGTCCCAGGTTTCAGGAAGCTACCAAAGTTCAAAGTCAAACCATAATGGTGGATTGTCATAAGTTGAGTACACCCAATTGATGCTTTTAAAAATGTACAAAGCATGCCTTCTGAATGAACCAGGCCGGATAACACCACGTAGGACATAAGGTCCGGTAGACACTAACTGTATAAAACCAATGAAGTAAAACTTAAAATCCCGTATAATGTGAGTGCTTCCACCGGACTGATAAGGTGTTAGCAGCTCGTAGAGGATAGCAGTAGTGTGTGTGTTGGCAGCCTGCTCGGGCTCCTCACACCACATCGGCCGGTTATCAATACGGCCGGAGTACGTTCATTACACCGCATTTTAAGTTTTACTTAATTGGTTTTATACATCTTACAATTAAATGTTTCCCTGAGACATTTAACTCTCTTTACTATCTACGATAATGATGGAAGCAGACGAAATGAATTAAAATCTGGTCTTCGTGCTTGCTAGGTAGAATTGCTAACCATTACACCACGGCAGTACGATGGTCAATAGCGCTGCACAAAGTATCTGCGTGCCATTCCCAACACAAAATTCAGTTCATTTTCCCCTTACATATTGTCACTACTGCCAGGGCTCTCCCGGCCGCAACAAAAATTTTAGTTCATTTCGTCTGCTTCGATCATTACTTTTTTTTTTTTTTTTTTTTTTTACAGGTTGTGTCTACCAGATCTTACGATATATCCTATGTGGCTGATTGAGCACTCATGCTTCGTATATTTTTACAAGCATCTTTTAGGTGTATTCAACTTTATTATGACAACCCACCATTGTGGTTCGATTTTTAACGTGGTGGATAACTTCCCGAAAGCTGGGATTCCTTAACTCTGCATCTACATTATGGAAATACAAGTACTGTAAATCTGAAGATGCGTATATACTGACGTGAAACAGGTAGTTTTGAATAAATCACCTTTATACAGCTATGCAGCTTTTGGAAACGCTTCATCATTCTTGACTTCTTAATTTTTGCAATTGCTGTGAGAATTTGAATATTTATTGAGTGTTTTTACTGTCATTCATAATGTCTCTGAGCTGTCGTTGTCTTCACCAGAAAGTTGTTTGTGATAAATATTTTAGTTTACTTCAACAGTGATATAGTTCGTGAAGTACAGAATATGACATAAGCGTCGCAAATGTTTTTTTTAATCACCATTGAAGTCTGCGACATGGCAGTGGCCCAGGAGTAGTGTCCACCATGTTCCAATGGCTCTGCTCAGAGTGTCTGCTGAAATCGATGCTACTTTTAAATATAAAGCTAAATTTAAATTTTTTTATTTGACATGGTAAATTCATTGTTTTCGTGTGGCATATGAAGCTCATAGAGGGTAAAGAAAAATTCGCGCACTCAGATCTCTTAGCTCGATTCTTTACGTATTAGCGATACAAAAATGTCTCTCACAAAATTTCGTCTTTCGCATATTTCTGGCAGTAAGTGGACGTTAAAGAATGGCAACTGGCAACACTGTAATCATATCTACAGTAACTACCCCTGTCAGGAAATAGCAGTAGAATTCTGGAGTTGGTGTCGTGGATAGCGCTTTGGTTAGCAAATAAGAGGTCGAGAGTTCTATTCTGGGTCGAGGCGCATTTGTTTTTGTTTTTCACTTTCATTCTGCCACATAATGCTGTAGTATACACTGTTTCTTAACCCACATGTATCCGACATTTGCATAGTACAAGTTTGGAAATTGTTTGCAAAGCACGTTGCTAGCTTTGACGTAAGACCATAACGAGGTGTAATGTACCTGAACGTGGCAAGAATAATAGTTGGTATTAATCGATGAGGCCACTGGGGGAGGGTACGCGGGAAACAGGTTTGGAATCTACACTCATGCTCATAAATTGTGAATAATGCTGATACAGTTTGAAACAACGCAATGGTGGGCGGTTTTGCGGGTTTAAATCACCTCGGGGTATGACACTGCGGTGCAGCAGTCCACATACGTAGAGGTTTGTTGGTGCATGTCAGAGTACGGTGCAGCGAGTAAGTGTGCAGACGTTTTCAGACGTGCTAATGGTGACCGTGTGTTGAAAATGGCTCAAAGAACGTTATGAGGGGTAGAATACTAGGGCGACTGGAGGCTGGTCAAACAAAGCAGGTCGTAGCATAGGCTCTCAGTGTGCCACGAAGTGTGTTCTCAAGATTGTGACAACGATTCCAGCAGACAGTAAACGTGTCCAGGCGCTGCAGTACGGGACGTCCACAGTGTGCAACCCCGCAAGAAGACCGATATCTCACCATCAGTGCTCGCAGACGGCCGCGGAGTACTGCAGGTCACCTTGCTCGGGACCTTACCGCAACCACTGGAACAGTTGTCTTCAGACACACAGGCTACAGATGACTGAACAGACATGGTTTATTCGCCCTGAGACCTGAAAGGTGCAATCCACTGTCCCCTGGTCACAGGAGAGCCCATAAAGCCTGGTGTCAAGAACACAGTGCATGGTCATTGGAACAGTGGTCTCAGGTTACTTTCACGGACGAGTTCAGGTATAGTCTTAACAGTGATTCTCGCCGGGTTTTCATCTGGCGCGAACAAGGAACCAGATGGCAACCGCTTAATGTCCTTGAAAGGGACCTGTATGGAGGTCGTGGTTTGGTGGTGTGGGGTGGGATTATGATTGGTGCACGTATACCCCTGCATGTCTTTGACAGAGGAACTGTAACAGGTCAGGTGTATCGGGACGTCACTTTGCACCAGTATGTCCACCTTTTCAGGGGTGCAGTGGGTCGCACCTTCGTCCTGATGGATGATAACGCACGGCCCCACCGAGCTGCCATCGTGGAGGAGTACCTTGAAACAGAAAATATCAGGCCTGCCTGCCTGTTCTCCAGACCTAAGTCCCATCGAGCACATCTGGGATGCTCTCGGCCGACGTATCGCTGCACTTCTTCGAACCACTACGACACTTCGGGAGCTCCGACAGGCACTTGTACAGGCTATACCCTAGCAACTGCTCGACCATCTGATCCAGAGTATGCCAACCCGTTGTGCGGCCTATCTACGTGTGCATGGTGATCATATACCATATTGACGTCGGGGTACATGAGTAGGAAACAGTGGCGTTTTGTAGCACGTGTGTTTCGGTACGGTTTTCTCAACCTATCTCCAATACCGTGGACTTACAGATCTGTGTCGTGTGTGTTCCCTATGTGCCTATGCTATTAGCGCCAGTTTTGTGTAGTGCCACGTTCTGTGGCACCACATTCTGCAGTTATCCTTAATTTATGAGCATGAGTGTAGAAGACGCAGTGGAGTGAAACAGTTCGCGTCCACGACGTGCAACAAGCTTCTTTTAAAGCTGACCAGTGAAAACTATTGTACTTCCATTTTTATGTTCGTAGTATGTGAGTGCAAATGTTTTGTAGAAGATTCACTTAATCGCTGTGTGACGATTGAGACACCAGATACCGCACCACGCAGATTACAAAAATGGTTCAAATGGCTCTGAGCACTATGAGACTCAACTGCTGAGGTCATTAGTCCCCTAGAACTTAGAACTAGTTAAACCTAACTAACCTAAGAACATCACAAGCATCCATGCCCGAGGCAGGATTCGAACCTGCGACCGTAGCGGTCTTGCGGTTCCAGACTGCAGCGCCTTTAACCGCACGTCCACTTCGGCCGGCCGCAGATTACATTTAACAAATAAGAACAAATACGTCTTGACCCTTTATCGAACGCTATAACGCTATCCACTGCACCAGCTGCATGGCACTACTAATACATGCTGAAAGAGGTAGTTACTGTACATGTCTTTACAGTGTTGCCAGATTGTCAGTCTTTAACGTCGGTTAACTGCCGGAATATGCGCAGGACGAAATTTTGTGACAGGCATATTTGTATTGCTAGTACGTGAGGAATCGCTCTGCGAAGTCCGAGTGCGCAAATTTTGGATGATTACTAAACGGCTATATGGAAAACCGGAAAAGCGTTCCACCTGCAGCCGGCCGGAGTGGCCGTGCGTTTCTAGGCGCTACAGCCTGGAGCCGAGCGACCGCTACCGTCGCAGGTTCGAATCCAGCTTCGGGCATGGATGTGTATGATGTCCTTAGGTTAGTTAGGTTTAATTAGTTCTAAGTTCTAGGCGACTGATGATCTCAGCAGTTACGTCGCATAGTGCTCAGAGCCATTTGAACGTTCCACGTGCAGGTTGCCGATCTAATGGTTTTCAGGGGCAACCAAAGTTTGATTTTCAATATTTCGCTTAATAATTGGACGAATATAAATATTTAAGATGTTGTGATAATCTACTCATTGAGAGATAATATCTGTTAATTTTAATACAACAAGACAAGTACCGTTAGAAACTATATGTTTATCTTGAGGCAGCGTAACTGACTACTAACAAATACCTGGACAGTATTCACCCGGTATTTGAGAATGGAAGCAAACTTCAAGCGTTATGTCAAATCTTTCCTGAACTTTTCCTCGCTTAAATGCTTAAGGGCAAGTATTTAACACACTAACTTATTTACAAAGTGATAAGACGTTTTAAACTGTTTTATGCAAGAGAGTTCAATTGGGGATTGGCTGGTCTGTACTAAAACACTTTATTTCACCAGACCAAAACTGTTGGTTTGAGAGCATTAAAGATCCACCGCCTTTCAGAGGTCATTATACGGAGCAAGACTGGATGCTAAAAAAGCTTAACTAAAAGTCAGACTGAAAAAAAATTAACAAGCCTACTTTGAAAATGAGAAAAGCTAACTAAGATTTAGTTAACGATGGAACAAATCAAATATACACATTTTTATATATGTTTTACGCTGAGTGGCCAAAATTCATCGAAAGGCACTAGATGTTAAAGATTATGCATTTCATTTGTATGCGTATAGTCCTGGTACGAATGGGGTCCCGTCGCCACACATTAAATCGACGGCGACAGCAGAATGTCGGATTTCCCCGTGTGGCTGTCCGGGGATGTCCTCTCGACAAACATTGGCGGTCATTGTTTAAGATGATTTAAGGGTGTCGAAACACCATCCCTGCGTTACTGAATATCCATCCAGGAACACTGTTGATCTTAGAAACCCGAATTATTGTGCAACCTTCGATATGTTATGACACGTACGTCTTGCATCAATAATCATCCAACGTTTTATGTCTGTTAACTCACGACGTGCGATTGTTCTCTCAACACAGACATATCGTATTGAAGAGTGAATGTGTAAAGGACTGGCACCAGATTTCATACTCACAGCTTTTTCGAGTTGATAATTAAAAGTTTGTGACCCCCTTCCGTTATTGAGCTGGTGCGTTTCTGGCGCCAGTTGCCACCGACTCTCATTTTCCTATTTGAGTCGACTTGGATGTTGATTGCTCTTCATCATATCTTTGGCGGCGGGCATTCAACTGCAGCGCGTGCGTTCTGCTGGGACTCTTGTGTGGGTATCCGCGGAGTGAGGTGCAGTGACGTGGCACTGTGTACGTAGGCAGCAACGCGGAGAGGCCGAGTCGGCACGACGAAGGAGCGTGGCCAGCCGCTACGGCGTGTTGAATCGTGGAACGCCGACACATTGCCCATGGTGATTCGGTTTTCGTAGAGGTTGGAAGGACAAGTTCCTTCGAGTCCGTTACAAGCCACACAGGCCGAATCAATTGGAGTCGTCGAGTTGCTTCGGTGGGTTGCGTGCATCTTAACTGAACATGCCAGTGTACTAAAAACTATGTGGAATTGTTCTAGTTGTTTATCACGCAGCTCGGTGTCGTGACTTGATACTTGACGGCAGTTAAGTAAGTGTGGCTACGTCCAACAAATCGACATGAAGCATGGCTAAATACGTAGCTAGAAGTGCAACGAGTAGTGCGTAAGTCGGTGTCTGGCGTTCCAAGCCATGCAGAGATATTTCTTCCCTTCTACGTTGTAGATCATTATTGTAGTATGGTGTTTAAATTTGTGCCGAGATAATTCTTGTCCTTTTAACTTTAGGACATTATTTTAGTGATCCTTTTGCGAATTGGTTAATCAAGTTTTAAGGGCCGTGACTGGACAAGTAATTCACGGAGGGTGATTTCATTGAAAGTATTGATCACCTGTTATCTAGACAAGATTGTGTATCTCATGCCTCAGAATATTGTCCGCCGCTGATGTGTTTTGCGTTGCAGATAATTGGCAGTGATCGACGCGAGCAAACTGGGAGCAGAGTACCACCGTGGCAGAGTGATACAAAAGCCCCCCCCCCCCCTCTCTTCACATCGCGGGTTATGTTGTGACTGTCTTGTGATTCTGTCCTTCCCGTGAAGAGTTATGGTGTCTGAAGTTCAATTGCAGTGCATAGTTGGGTTCATTTCTATTTCACTTGCTGTCTCGTGGATCTCTTGTGTTGGTTAAAATCCTTTGGTGTGCTCGCGTCTATCCCTAATTCACACGCAGTATTGAAGCGGCCTCATTTTAGGGGCTATTGTCATATGGTCATGTTTCAGTAGTAATGATTTTAACAACATTGTTAATTAATCAACTGAGTTAAGTAAACTTGAAAATTTTCTTGGTCAAATTAAAGAACCTCCTTAGTCGTGGAAGTGATTTTTATTGTAATAAAGCTTTTAGGAATAGTGTTTCATTTAGGAAAGTTGGCTAGCCAAATTTTACAAGATCTGTGTTCTGGCACTTAATGTATTCTTCAGCTGATTGGAAGTAATTAGAGTTCTGATAGGAATCGTGTGGATATTAGTTCCATCTAAGTAATGAAGGTTAAAACTAGTTATATTTTCAAGTGTTTATCGGTCTTGTTTTAGTTAAAGAAATTTGTTTGTCATTTATCCAAGCGATCTGGCTTTATTAGGCAATCGCCTTTGTTATTGTGATTGTGATTCGATAATGCTTTATGATTTAATAAAGAAGTGTGTGGCAACTACAACGGATTACTACTGTAATTTCGGTGTGTCCTTATGACCCACACACAGAAAATGTTTTTTCATTCCATCTGATAATGTTTATCTTCACTTGACTGTACCCATTCTGAATTTACGCGCTCGCACCTGTTCTGTTTCGCTCAGTGAATGTAATACCGGATAGGAATGGGTGGACGGGAGTGGACAAGGTGTGAGAGAGGCTGTCAGAATAAATAATGTCCTCGCACGATGCGCAGAGCCTAAAAAATATGTGCGGGTGTTTCTGCTGTGCGGCGACTTCCGCGTTTACACAGGCGGCGCTTAATCCGGACAACGCAGGCTCTGGGCCGCAATTCATCACGATGAGGGCGTGGCCACGCCCTCCTGGCCACTACGCGTCAGGTGTCATGTGGTAGCAGCGACAAAAGGGGGACTGCAGTGTGTGTGGGTGGATGTAAAAACTCTGACAACAGCAGAGGGGTGGCTCTGAGTCATCGACAGTGCCGTCCAACTTAAGCTTGGAATGCAAAAAGGGACAGCCAGCCTAGTAACTCTGGCTGCCTCTTTTTGTCTCACGAACTAAAATGAATTATTGTCCCACTATACAGCACGTTGCTGTTATTTAAGCTTGAAAGTTTCATTTTCTGCCTTCGGCATAGTTTCTTACTTTTTTTTTTTTTTTTAAAAATGGTTATTTATTTTAAAATGTCACTGAACTGGGTGGTTTGAAAAGCCACATCAAATTTTAGAAGACATTATCTTTTATGTGAATGCAGACAGTATAAGCGCGATGAAAACTCCGCTTGATGGCGTTTCTGCAGCATTTATGCAACGAAATGCGACTCCGATGCGGGTATGCAGATTGTCTCAAGCCTTTTGGATCCAACTGAAACAGGTGATAGTGGGTCCAAAACCGATTATATTGAGATGAGGAACCAGTGATCGGAAATTCATATTTATTGTGTTATGGACATAGCATGCTCCGCACAACAGCGTAGCTCATAGTAACTGTTCAAAGTGATGACCGCCACTCTCAATGCATGTATGGCAAAGGTGTATGAATTGATGTTCAGTACAGGATGTCAAATCGAAACTCCTTTCAGCCATCTAAATTTCCAAATTGTTATGTCACTGAGCAGCCAGTTTCGGTGATATGTGATCTTCAGGCCCCATGACCGACGCGTAGGAAGATTCTCACCTCTGGTCCAGTCAAAATAGGGCCAGCAAGATCGACAGGTGATGATCGAAGAGATAGCTAGAAAAAAAGAATCTGCAATTCGTTGAATGCAGGCCCTTTTTTGACTGGAACAGAGGCGGGAATCTTCCTGCACGTCGGTCAGTGGGCCTGAAGACAGAGTAATATATCGCCGAAACTGGTTGCTCAATAAAATAACAATTTGGAAATTTAGACGCCCGAAGGTGTTCTGATTTGACGTCCTGGAAATGGTAATGTTCGGCCACTTGGAGATCATTTGCAGCCATTCATGGACTTCATGTTCCCAAACAACGATGTCGCGTCACTGTGCCACAACTGTTCCCGATCGGTTTGAAGAACATTCTGGACAGTTCGAACGAATGATTTGGCCTTCCAGGCCGCCCGACATGAATACCATCGAACATTTATGGATCACACTCGAGAGATCAGTTCGTGCGTAAAATCCTGAACCGCAATTATGAACGGCTATAGAGGCAGCATGGCACAGTATTTCTGCATGGGACTTTCAAAGATTTGAGCCGATGCACGTCGAGTTGCTACAATGCGCCGGGCGATAGGAGGTTCGACACGATATCCCATGCTGGTTAGTCCCCCTCCCCCAGTTCAGCTAGAAAGCTTGTTCGTTCTCTACCAACTAAGAAGCTATTCCAGATGACGAAAGTACAGCAACAAAAGGAGTTTCTCCATTTCAGCAGATGCAGTTTGGTTACCATTGTGCTGAGTGATTTTCTTCTAGAGGACCTTACGAAAACAATGGATTGGCCGTAAGGGGTTTAAGGATTTCGCAATGCACCGTTAGTTTCAGAGGTTGCCTGAGATCACGGTATGTTTGTGGAAGATTCTGTCTATGTGCCTCCTCTTGTAACAACTTTTAATGAACTGTGGGGCCGCAGAAAAACGATACTGAATGCATAGTTGAGGATATGCTCTCAAAAGTTTCACTATCGATGTTTGCACAGCGTCCAATAGAGGGCGCATCGTACATTCGTTTATGGACGCTACTGTATAAGGTACCCCTGAATTGCATGTGCAGGAATGTGAAAGGTACACCGTTGAAAAATCGAATGGTCCTTTTCAAAATAAAAGCTTCTTAGTTGCATACTTTACTGAAAATTTACCAGAAATTGCTGTCTTTGGTGATGCAGAAAGTATACACTTTGAAGGACATTATTTTAGAATGACTCTGTATTTCTGGAAGATGTAAAATCGTTGTGTATTGTGACATTGTAAGGTACTCTTGTACTGATCATACCATTCAAACTTTTAACTTCTTACATAAAATTAAAAAATATGGTTAAGTGTTTTGTGAAATGTTTTGTCTAAAATTAAGAATAAAATAGTTTAGAGCTGGATTAGATCCGCCTCAACTGGTGTACATGGTTTCAAGCATCTTTAAAAGGTAGGTCAAACGTATCTCTAACAGGTTTTACTTTTTATTTTTAGACAAATAATTTCACAAGACACTTGTTGAATATCTTTCAAATTTTTTTCCATCTTCAAGATTTGTTCAGAAAACATGATATTATTGACACTTATTTGTCTTCCTACTGTCTGCTGTCCTCAGACTGTCCTCAATGTAGTACCTGATTCGAAGGAAACGATTGTAAAAAAGAAATATCACATCAGTGCAACATTTTACGCAAAGTAGCTAGGCCTTGAAGAGATGAGCTTTTCAGACTTGACTTGTATAGCAGCAGCTGCTCGTTAATTATTTCAATTTTCCCTCAAATCATTAAGTTTTTCTTAATTACACTGAATATTTTCTCCCATATAAACATATCTTTGCAAAACAAAACCTCACGCTTGTCAATTTGATACCCTATTTTCCATTTCTACCGTTTGGCTATCAAAACTCGGGCTATAAATCATTGTGCAATTTATACGGAATCTTGATATCACCCCAGTAAAAGATCTGACCAAAAGTTTAGCAATATTTCGTGGCACATTCCCTGACAGCAAGGAAAGGATCAATTTAAAGAACATAAATGCAAGTCTTGGGATCTCAGTAGCGGTGCTGCTGCCTTGGTGGTCTAGTGATAAAGTGTCAGCGTGGAGACAATGATGCGGTCTAACATCAGTATGTTTCAGTCTGCTTTTACTCCAGTCTCTCCCTCACAGTGATGTGTAGATTCGCTAGGAACAATACATGATTCGGATTCTACGTTAAAATGTAGGGTGCCTTTCCCTCGTATGATTACTAGGGTAGATTAAGTTTGTTCATTTCGCCAAGGGGGGTTCAATTAAAAGAATTTCAGGGAATCCCAACCAATAATGCCATAAGAATTTATTTTTATTTGCGGTCTTGATCCTTACACTTAATATAGGTTTAAAAGCGGTATAAAAGCGGAATGTGATAGAAGGCAGGTCGGGACCTACAGAGCACTTAGTATTACATGGGAGATGTCGGGCAACAAGTCTCCTCTGCAGAATTTTATGACCTTCCAAGAGACCCAGGACCATGCTCATCAAACTGTAACTTGAGCTTTTCCGATGATTTATGTTAGTTTGTATTTAAGTTGCAGCTAAAACTTCTTGTCAGGTGAATACAGGGTTATAAATACAAAATCAAATAGGGGTCATGCAGGAGTAGGTTTAATAATGAATAAAAAAATAGGAGTGCGGGTAAGCTACTACAAACAGCATAGTGAACACATTATTGTGGCCAAGATAGACACGAAGCCCACGCCTACTACAGTAGTACAAGTTTATATGCCAACTAGCTCTGTAGATGACGAAGAAATTGAAGAAATGTATGATGAGATAAAAGAAATTATTCAGATAGTGAAGGGAGACGAAAATTTAATAGTCCTGGGTGACTGGAATTCGATAGCGTGAAAGGAAGAGAAGGAACTGTAGTAGGTGAATATGGATTGGGGGTAAGGAATGAAAGAGGAAGCCAACTTGTAGAATTTTGCACACAGCATAACTTAATCATAGCTAATACTTCGTTCAAGAATCATAAAAGAAGATTGTATACATGGAAGAAACCTGGAGATACCGACAGGTTTCAGATAGATTATATAATGGTAAGACAGAGATTTAGGAACCAGGTTTCAAATTGTAAGACATTTCCAGGGGCGGATGTGGACTCTGACCACAATCTATTGGTTAAGAACTATAGATTAAAATTGAAGAAACTGCAAAAAGGTGGGAATTTAAGGAGATGGGATCTGGATAAACTGACTAAACCAGAGATTGTACAGAGTTTCAAGGAGAGCATAAGGGAACAATTGACAAAAATTGGGGAAAGAAATACAGTAGAAGAAGAATGGGTAGTTTGAGGGATGAAGTAGTGAAGGCAGCAGAGGATCAAGTATGTAAAAAGACGAGGGGTAGTAGAAATCCTTGGGTAACAGAAGAAATATTGAATTTAATTGATGAGAGGAGAAAATATAAAAATGCAGTAAATGAAGCAGGCAAAAACGAATTCAAACGTCTGAAAAATGAGATCGACAGGAAGTGCAAAATGGCTAAGCAGGGATGGCTAGAGGACAAATGTAAGGATGTAGAGGGTTATCTCACTAGGGGTAAGATAGATACTGCCCACAGGAAAATTGAAGAGACCTTTGGAGAAAAGAGAACCACTTGTATGAATATCAAGAGATGAAATGGAAACCCTGTTCTAAGCAAAGAAGGGAAAGCAGAAAGGTGGAAGGAGTACATAGAGGGTATATACAAGGGCGATATACTTGATGGCAATATTATGGAAATGAAGAGAATGTAGATGAAGATGAAATGGGAGATATGATACTGCGTGAAGAGTTCGACAGAGCACTGAAAGACCTAAGTCGAAAAAAAGTCCCGGGAGTAGACAACATTCCATTACAACTACTGACAGCCTTGCGAGAGCCAGTTCTGACAAAACTCTACTATCTGCTGAGCAAAACGTATGAGACAGGTGAAATACCCTCACACTTCGAGAAGAACATAATAATTCCAATCCCAAAGAAAGCAGGTGTTGACAGATGTGAAAATTATCGAACTATCAGTTTAATAAGTCACAGCGGCAAAATACTACCGCAAATTCTTTACAGACGAATGGAAAAGCTGGTAGAAACCGATCTCGAGGAAGATCGGTTTGGATTCCATAGAAATGTTGGAACACGTGAGGCAATACTGCCTCTACGGCTTATCTTAGAAGCTAGATTAAGAAAAGGCAAACCTACGTTTCTAGCTTTCGTAGACTTAGAGAAAGCTTTTTACAATGTTGGCTGGAATAGTCTATTTCAAATTCTGAAGATGGCAGGGGTAAAATACAGAGAGCGAAAGGCTATTTACAGTTTGTACAGAAACCAGATGGCAGTTGTAAGAGTCAGGGGGCATGAAAGGGAAGCAGTGGTCGGGAAGGGAGTGAGACAGGGTTGTAGCCTCTCCCCGATGTCAATCTGCATATTGAGCAAGCAGTAAAGCAAACAAAAGAAAAATTCGGAGTAGGTATTAAAATCCATGAAGAAGAAATAAATCTTTGGGGTTCGCCGATGACATTGTAATTCTGTCAGAGACAGCAAAGGACTTGGAAGAGCAGTTGAACGGAATGGACAGTGTCTTGAAAGGAGGATATAAGATGAACATCAACAAAAGCAAAACGAAGGTAATGGAATGCAATCGAGTTAACTGGGGTGATGCTGAGGGAAGAAGATTAGGAAATGAGACACTTAAAGTAGTAAAGGAGTTTTGCTATTTGGGGAGAAAAATAACTGATGATGGTCCAAGTAGAGAGGATATAAAATATAGACTGGCAATGGCAAGGAAAGCGTTTCTGAGGAAGTGAAATTTTTTAACATCGAGTATAGATTTAAGTGTCAGGAAGTCGTTTCTGAAAGTATTTGTATGGAGTGTAGCCATATATGGAAGTGAAACATGGACGATAAATAGTTTGGACAAGAAGAGAATAGAAGTTTTCGAAATGTGGTGCTACAGAAGAATGCTGAAGATTAGATTCGTAGATCACATAAACTAATGAGGAGGTATTGAATAGAATTGGGGAGAAGAGGAGTTTGTAGCACAACTTGTCTAGAAGAAGGGATCGGTTGGTAGAACGTGTTTTGACGCATCAAGGGATCACCAAATTATTATTGGAGGGCAGCGTGGAGTGTAAAAATCGTAGAGGGAGACCAAGAGATCAATACACTAAGCAGATTCAAAAGGATGTAGGCTGCAGTACGTACTGGGAGATGAAGCAGCTTGCACAGGATAGAGTAGCATGGAGAGCTGCATCAAACCAGTCTCAGGACTGCAGACCACAACAACAACATGTAATACAACCTTCCTCTCTTAATTTCATATATTCGTAACATTTCTCTGGTGAAGCCAGTAGTCGAGACCACAACAACAACAGTGTATGCCAGAAAATATCAGAAATAAAAACTTGTAGCCGCAGCAGCTGGGCCATGGAACGAGAAGTAAACCTTATAAAAAATACGGGGTAATAGCTTATATTAGTAACACTGAGGGTTTTTTACAGAATAAACATATAAGTTTTGTAACTGATGTGGATGTATGCTACGAACATTTTAAATAAGCATCTAGCAGCGATAGTAGGAGTACGGTATTGACAACTTCCCAATCTGTGAAAACTTTGGGTGGCATCAAGAAGTTGGTACTGGGACTTCTGAACAGCACCTAAAGTCACATCAAACTGCATCTCTCTGCTCGCTGAACTCAGACTTAATACATGACAGAGTAATGGGTATTATGTCACGAGGGTTGTATTTCTGAATGGTGGCTATTCATGTGATCAACAATCTGCTCCAGTGCATCCATATAACTTATTTTTGTTTAACTTAGGCACAATCACGTAACATGATTACAATCATTGCCATAGCGCCAGTCTTTAGAAGTATTGTGTCGGTTATGATGCGTGGAATTCAAAGATGTTCAATGTGTGACCGAAACTGGTATTAAACGACACATGTTACGGTTGTGTTAAAATAAAAACTGCATTAGTCACTTTCCTTTCCATTTTGCACATACATAGAGCCGTTACACTGTCGTCGTGCCTAGTGTATGGTTTCTCCAGTTTAATCTGTAGATAAAACCCCAAATAGCCTTGCAGGAAAAGAATAATAATTAAACATGTAACATTAGTTCTGTTGCAACGTGTCTCTCTGTGTAATTTGAACTGGGTCCTGCTGTTAATTAAGACGCACATTGACTATTATCACGTGCACCACGATCATAATAATCTGGCACGTCTGATGCTTCACCAACAAGCAAATACTGGTAATTACTGTTTCGTATGTATAGAATTTCTGCAAAAAGCTATTGGTTTAACGTTTCTTATAATGAGCAGGGCCACAGAATGGACTAATAAAATACTTTAAACATGGTTTGGTAATCTTTATTGCTAGCCGTATAAAACGGTCAACAAAGTCCCATGGCAGGTTGCCTATCTAACTGCTTCAAGGGGCAACAAAAATTTTATTTTCAATATTTCCTTTAAGTATTGACCGAATTTAAAATTCTATAATACTGTCATAATCTACTCATTATGAGATATAACCTTACGTTCTAAAGTTAGAAAATATGTATACGTCCTGAGACAGCATTGCTCACGACACTCAAATTACTCAGATAATTCATCCAGTTTTTTGGAGAACATGGTTGTGGATATGAAGTAGCGATTAGTATGATCAATCAATTATTCAAAAACAGTCTTAATCACATTTATTATTATTACACCGCCAACCGGTTTCAACCCGACGTAGGGGACATTTTCTGGGCGTATATACCATTGGTCGACTGTTGGTGGTGTCACTCCTGTCTACATAACAGCAGGAAACTATAGTCTACATAACGGCAGGAGTGACACCACCAGCAGTCGACCAATGGTGTAAACACCCAGAAGATGACCCCTACGTCGGGTTGAAACCGGTTGGCGGTATAATAATAATAAATGCGATTAAGATTGTTTTTGAATAATTGATCATCCATCCAGTATTTGAGAACGAGACCACATAGTGACTTCCAACGAACTGTACACATAATTTCAAATTTTTCTTAATAATGAAAAGAAAATTTAACCCTCACTACATTTTCACGTTTCTTAGAGTGAAACTTCAGCATAGGCATGAAATTGACTGTACCTCCAAGTCATTTCATAGTTCAGGGGATATGATATCATAAACACTTCCAAAGTCCAAGATATACCAGGTTTAGTTTATACTGTTTCATTATTGCATAAGCGAATAATCCGGAACTAATAAATCCAATATAATTAATGTCTTGAGTGTTCAACTGCGAAGATTTTACGTACTTAATCTCAGACATTTAAATTTTACATACTTAATCTCAGACATTTAACACGTTAACTCATGTGTGACGTAATCAGACGTTTGAAAGAGTTTTTTGGGTGGGAGTTCGATTATTTAAATAACTAAGTAGGGGTTTCTTCCATAAGAGTACAAACCTTGCCACGCACCTATACTAATGTGCTATTTCACTAAACAAATAAATTGTTTTTATATTCCATACGTCACAATAACAGGAGCATTTTGCGCAACTGTAAACTATTCCGACCAGTCAGTGTTCGTCTTAAAACTACCACTAGATAAAAAGACATAACAAATAATTGTTACAGAATCTATTAAACCCAATAAGTAGCTAGCTACGTATTGATAAAGAACAAAATTATACCTTCCTTCTTATTGTTCTTCTTTACCTAGCAGATTTAATAGATTCTATGAAGATTTTTTATCATCTCATTATCTGTTGACATGCTGAAGATTAGCACTGAGTGGTCGAAAGAGGTTACAGTTGTATGAAATATTTATATGTCGTATAAAATAAAATACAGTAAATAAAATAAGAAATTAAAGAACATAATCGACTTATCTCCGTGGACATTGTGTCATCTTTTCCAACCTAAAAATATTACTGCGTTGGAGGTAAAGCGAAATTCGTAATTAGTAACAAATAATTTTATTAATTATTGGAGCCATTTGTAATCCTTTTGCACAACTATTAGAAACTGCGTATTTTTGTCCCCAAAAGCGCTTCGTATTATTGATATAAAACATGATCATTGGTCTGTAATGAAACATATTTACAATTTGGCTGTCTTTCAAGTCTTAAAACATTTCTTTGATATTAAGCTATTTTAGTCCGATTTTCATTACCATCAGGAAATGTCGTCTGCTTGCACAATTCTGAAGTTTTCTGTCGTTTGGCACCACTGTAGTATTGCCTAATCACACATTTATTGACGTTAAATACGACATAATATTGCACCAATACTGTATATATACGTCTCTTCTCTTGAAGAGACGGTTGCCGTTAACCTTGTACCGAAGACCATCATTGTAAGTGAGCAACTGTTCAATAGATGAAGAAGGTTGATACCTCCATTGTTTGAGTTCTACATGTATGCCCCTTTAGTTGGTTTATTACTGCCACTAATTCTACCGAAGTAAGAAAGTCGATATTTACAATTAATTCTCCGATCCTATCTTCAGATTAGTAGAAATTTCTGCCTGAGGCTTAAACCAAATACTTCTGTAATATTCAGTCCATTCATCATGTGTTACCACGTATATTCCTGCGTTGCCTTCTTCTCATTTATATAAATTCTTTAGTTTTTACTAGAAAAGTTCGATGTTCAACGCAGAGGACAGGGCGGATAGGCGGAAAGCTTTGCAAGAGTTGATATCAAATAAGTTACAAGGGATAAATGGAATTCCATCGAAATTTCTAAAATCATTGGGGAAAATGGCAACAAAACGACTATTCAGGTTCGTGTGTAGAACTTATGAGACTGGCGATACACCAGCAGACTTTCGGGACAAAATTATCCACACAACTCCGAAGACTACAACAGCTGCCAAGTGCGAGAATTATCGTACTGTCAGCTGAACAGCTGATGCATCCGAATTGTTGACAAGAATAATATACAGAAGAATGGAAAAGAACATTGTGGATGTGTTAGAGGGCGATCAGTTTGGTTTTAGGAGAGGTAAAAGCACCAGAAAGGCAATTCTGTCGTTGCGATTGATAATGAAAGGAATACCTGAAATATCGTTGTTGGTGGTGGTTTGCTGTCGATTCTGGCAGAAACAGCGCTATCGCTGAACTGTTTACAGTAACACACTGCCGCGCGGGATTAGCGAAGCGGTCTGGGGCGCTGCAGTCATGAACTGTGCGGCTGATCCCGGCGGAGGTTCGAGTCCTCCCTCGGGCATGGGAGTGTGCGTGTGTTTGTCCTTAGGATAATTTAGGTTAAGTAGTGTGTAAGCTTAGGGACTGATGACCTTAGCTGTTAAGTCCCATAAGATTTCACAAACATTTGAACATTTTTCGAACAGTAACACACTCTCTGCCCTACCTTCCTATTCATAACGAATCCTACTCCCGTTATACTATTTGCTGCCCCTGTTGACATTACCCTATAGTTATCTGACCAGAACTTCCTGTCTTCTTTCAATTTCAGTTCCATGATCCTCCTACTATTTCTAGATTGAGCCTTGGAATTTGTCTTTTTAGATTTTCTGGCTTCCCTACTACGTTCAAGCTCCTGACATTCCACACCCCTACCCGTAGAACTTTATCCTTTCGTTGGTTATTCAACTTTTTTCTCATGGGCACCTGCCACTTGGCAGTCCCCTCCCAGAGATCCGAATGGGGGAATATTCCGGAATCTTTTGCGAATGGAGAGATCATCATGTTACTTTTTCAATTACAGGCTACGTGTTCTGTGGATAGACATTGTGTCTTTAATGCAGTGGTTTCCATTGACTTCTGTATCCTCACGCCGTTGATCATTACCGATTTTTCCGCCTTTAAGGGGTGTATCCCACCCCAGTGACAACCCGAACTTCTGTCCACTCCTCCGCCCTCTTTGACAAGGCCACTGGCAGAATGAGGGTGACATCTTATGCCGGAAGCTTTCGGCCGCCGATGCTGATTATTAATCAAAATTTAAACGTTAGCGGGTTTCGAACCCTGGTCTGAGGACGTTTCGTATGCTAATCAAAGATGCTATCCCTAGACCGCAATATTATCGCCCAAGGGAGTGAGGGAGCTTCGGTCCGCCTATTACGAATCAGGGTGTAATCAGCTTTGCGGAGCAATGGCAGGATGGTAAAACTGTAGTTACCTAAAGAAAACTGCACTAACCTTAATGATTAGAGTTACGAACATCACCCAAGCAGTAGACGCCAGGTTAGTCATCTGCTGTATCTGTTTCAGTGAAATCTATTCCACTTTCACCCGTTGTGTCATTTTCTCTATTACTATTTCGTCATGTGCCGCATATTCATCTTCACTCTCCAGACCAACATCGATTATTATATTATTTATTGCTTCTTCCAGTAACCCATCTCGATGTCAATGTTCATTTTCAATTGGTTGGTTGTTTTGGGGAAGGAGACCAGACAGCGAGGTCATCGGTCTCATCGGATTAGGGAAGGACGGGGAAGGAAGTCCGCCGTGCCCTTTGAAAGGAACCATCCCGGCATTTGCCTGGAGCGATTTAGGGAAATCACGGAAAACCTAAATCAGGATGGCCGGACGCGGGATTGAACCGTCGTCCTCCCGAATGCGAGTCCAGTGTCTAACCACTGCGCCACCTCGCTCGGTAATTTTCAATTCCTCATACGTGTTTCCAAGCTTTTAATCAACCATGTACTGATATCTTCGATAAAGACTTTAGTTATTTGTTTTAGGGGTATTAAATTAATGGAAGAAACGCTTTTATGCAATTTTTTTGTTTCATTATATCCCAGATTAGCTTTACATTCCAGATTAGCTATATAGGGTTCAGATCACTATGGTATAGCGGATGCCTGAGAACAGGATATCCCTTATGCTTTAGAACTGCTTCTGCTTTAAAAACAGGCTTTGGCTTTTTATAACATACAATCTGTAAAAGTTTGTTTCTTGCTACGTTCGGTTCAAAACTGATTTCGTTCTTAATGATCAATTTAGTTATTATCTTTTTGTGAGGTGCATAAATGAGGGCTTCATGTGTCTGAACTGTGTAACACTGGGAATTATCAAGAACAACTGTGCTACCAGTTGGAATGCTGTGAATCAGCTTTTCTTTTAATCATTTTATAACTGTAACCCATTCATATAATCAAGATGGGACAGATTTGGAATCATAAATTAACTTTGCTCCATCTATGAAGCCCACTGCTCTTGGCTAGCTCTTTGCCTAGCACTGCTATTAGTCACTACACCTGGAATTCTTCATGCTGCTAGCAAAAAATGGTTCAAATGGCTCTAAGCACTATGGGACTTAACATCTGAAGTCATCAGTCCCCTAGACTTAGAACTACTTAAACTTAACTAACCTAAGGACATCACACACATCCATGCCCGAGGCAGAATTCGAACCTGTGACCGTAGCAGCCGTGTGCTTCCGGACTGAAACGCCTAGAACGGCTCGGCCACCGCGGCCATTCTGCTAGCAATTTTTGATGGTATAATGAGTACAGACCCACGTTTCGACCGTGAATACGATTGGTTTATTTGACCACTTTTCATTGTTTCTGATTCCTATGAAGTATTCCTCATGCTTTGCAGCAATGTCGGAACGTTCTGTTAGGACGGTTCTCTTGTTTTTAGATTTTGTTTTTTAAAAAACTAAATCTCATCTCTTAAAATTTTCCGAAAAGTTTCCCTTCCCCGCTGGAAATTTGTCTACGTTTTTGAAAATATAAGTCACTTTCTCAGTGTTGGAATTTCCTTCTTTTGCTCATAATACCCCAAAAATTTCTTGCAATAAGTGCTTCAACGGAGTTGTATAGGGAAAGTACTTTACTAGAACGCCTTTATTTTCCAGGAGATTTAACTTTTAACCCATTTCTTCCGCTACCGTAAAGTCTTTGAAAATGTATTTTACTGCTTCTTTTCTGACTTCTCTATTTTTGCCATCTGAAGGATTTCTCACACGCAGTTCTGAGTGCTATCCACAAGGGATTTTAAATTAATTCTGTATTTCTATTTTTCCGGAAGGCTTTTGACACCTTACCTTACAAGTGGTTTGTAATCAAATTGTGTGCTTATAGCGTATCGACTCAGGTATCCGTCCGGATTCGTGATTTACTGTCAGAGAAGCCACAGTTCGTAGTAACTGACGGAAAGTCATCAAGTGAAACGGAATTGATTTATGACGTTGCCCAAGGTGGTGTTATGGGCCCTATGCTGTTCCTATTCTAGTTAAACAATTTAGGAGACAATCCGAACAGCCGTCTTAGGCTATTTGCAGATAGATGATGCTGTCGTTTAATTTCAAGTAAAGTCATCAGAAGACGAAAATCAGTTGTGAAAAGATTTAGGATAGATATCTGTATGATGCTAAAATGGCCAATTACCCCTAAATAACGAAAAGTGTAACGTCATCCACATGGGTGCTTAAGTGAATCTGTTAAACTTGGGGTACACGATAAATCAGTTAAATCTAAGGGCTGTAAATTCAACTAAACGGAATTAAAATTACGAACTACTTAAACTGGAAAGAACACATAGAAAATATTGTGGGGGAGGCGAACCAAAGACTGCGTTCTATTGGCAGAACGCTTAGAAAATGTAACAGATCTACTAAAAAGAGTGCCTACACTAGGCTTGCCCGTCGTCTTTTGGAGTACTGCTGTGCTGTGTGGGTCCCTTAACAGACAGAGCTAACGGAGTACGCTGTGAAAGTGCAATGGAGGGCAGCACGTTTTGTTTTATTGAGAAGTAAGGGAGAGAGTGTCATGGACATGATACAGAATTTGGGGTGGAAATCATAAACAAAGGCCGCTTTCGTTGTTGCAGAGTCTTCTCAGAAAATGTCAAAGAACTTTCTCCACCGAATGCGAAAATATTTTGTTGACGCCGACCTACTTGGGGAGAAACGATCATCATAATAAAATACGGGAAATAAAGCTCGTTTTTTCCACGCACTCTTCGATAGTGGAGTAATAGAGAATTAAGGTGAAGGTGGTTCGATGAACCCTCTGCCAGACACTTGAGTGTGGTTTTCCGAATTGCCGTGTATTAATAGATTTCATAACCTGGTTCTCTTTCGTTTTCTTCCTGGGAAAATTGTACAACTTTGAATATAAGCTCTTTTCACGGGAATGTGTCCACTTACGCGACGTCTTTGTCTTTTTTCGACTCTCAGGTATATTCGTGATTATATAACGGATAACACGGCACTGCAATAGCGACGATATTTCATCGAGGACACGCTGATTCGCTTGATACTGCACGCACAACCGATCTGAAAGCACTGCGTTGCCTTTCCCTTGGTCACTGCTGTACTTGTTTACTGCAACGCCGCTTCGCGTTTCCGATAGCGGCCACGCGAGGCCAAATGCAATAATACCGTGATCAGGTAATAAACAGCCTGTGTTATGCCTCAAGTTATATTGCAACAAAGACCGTACTGTGGGATTATAGTGTACTTTTCTTTTATCTGTAGTAGTTACTGCGGTTTGGCATAAGTACTCGACGCCAGACCTTACGCGCGATGGCAAATAAATAATAAACAAACAGCGCGAGCACGACGGCGAGCGGTTTGCCGCGTGGCGGGCCAGTCTGCCTGCGCCTGCGGTGCGCGCGGCGAGCCATCGAGCAGCAGCGCGAGGGCAATAATCGATGTGTGCGCGTGCGAGGTGCGGCGCGCACCTGCTGCCGGCCAAACAATGCTCCCAAGCTGCCGCCTCTGTTCGGTCGATGTGGCCGCTTCTGTCTGCGGCAGCCCGTTCTGTTTAGCAGCACCCGCAGATGCTTCGGGGTACCACTGTACAGAGAACATCCGGCGTGAAAGTGAATTCCCGGGTCACCGCGAGTATGCGTGAAACTGCTGCTGCCAGGTATCGTCATTCCATTAGTGGCTATTTGTCAATTGTTATTGGTATTTTTTCCGTCTTAAGCATACTGCAGTTAACGAGTATTTTATACCAGACACGTTTCACATTTATTTACGAAGCATCTTTCGTGGTCCTTCTGAAAGTATGGATGTATAACGGTCCAGTTTCATTTATGTGATCACCGCCTATGTTCGACGTCAGCGTGCAATGACCACACACAGATGGCGGGTGACACTAGGAATGGCGGTGATCGCTGAATCAACCGGTTTCAGTTAAACCGCTCAAAATGACTGGTTTCTGAAATAAACCTGTTTTCGGTTTCCAGAATGAGATTTTCACTCTGCAGCGGAGTGTACGCTAAGCCATGTCTCCGCAATATCCTTTCTTTCAGGAGTGCTAGTTCTGCAAGGTTCGCAGGAGAGCTTCTGTAAAGTTTGGAAGGTAGGAGACGAGATACTGGCAGAAGTAAAGCTGTGAGGACCGGGCGTGAGTCGTGCTTCGGTAGCTCAGATGGTAGAGCACTTGCCCGCGAAAAGCAAAGGTCCCGAGCTCGAGTCTCGGTCGGGCACACAGTTTTAATCTGCCAGGAAGTTTCTGTTTTCGGTTATTTATTGGTTACATATTCTGCGAAAACACGGTTTCTTCCTGCGCTGTTAGGGGAATCTCAGCCCGAAAGAAACTAGATTTCACATTCACCCACGGCAATTTTTCGCTTTATTTGGATCCACTTTTTATTGCGTTATTTACTCTTCATAACAGAAATAGAACCAAGGTTTCACGTGTTCCTCAACCTCCGCTAACACCGAAGAGAAAAGCAATGCTTTGCAAAATATGTAAAAAAGACGCAAAAACAACGTAAGTAAATTGTATGTCAACTTACTAGGGAAATGCTGTTTTTAATTTATAAACACCAAATACATATTACTATCCGTATTTCCAGGATGATCACAATGACGCTTTGTAGATAAAAGTTAAACGCACCTGCTGTAAAATACTCTTTAACTGCAGTAACCTTACGAAGGAAAATAAACAATAATAATTGATAATAACAGCTACTTCGGAAGATGGCTAATAGTGGATCAGTCTTTAGAAGCCGCGTCCCATGAAACGGAATTGCATTGATAATACGCTGAGGTGATTCATTTTAAACTGTTATTTTCGTATCCATGGTTTGACAGGCCTAATTTGTTCTTTGTACCTATGTTAGCCGGCTCTGTGGTCACGAAAACTTGATGAACAGGCAATACAAGACACTCAGAAAACTGACACGACACAAAGATTACAATTTCAACGTGTCGTTGACAGTAGAATCATTACAGATGAAGAGGCTGAGAGCCGGCCGTGGTGGCCGAGTGGTTCTAGGCGCTTCAGTCTGGAACCGCGCGACCGCTACAGTCGCAGGTTCGAATCCTGCCTCGGGCATGGATGTGTGTGATCTCCTTAGGTTAGTCAGGTTTAAGTAGTTCTAAGTTCTAGGGGACTGATGACCTCAACTATTAAGTTTCATAGTGCTCAGAGCCATTTGAACCAAGAGGCTGGGACCGAATACATATGTTTCTTCGAGTGCGCTGCTACTTCGAGGCACCAACTCTAGCATTAGCCTCAGGTGATAAGGGAAACAGCGCAAAAACTGTACCTGAATGAGCTAGTGTAACGTGAATATTTAATATTCCACTAAAAACTGGCAGCGATTTTCACCCTGCTTCAATCGGTTTCGAGTCTCACGCATCTAACCCTAACTCCCTCCGATAACTGAAAGGATCACGAAGTCAGGTGACACTATTCCACATAAACTGTGGATACTATCCAACGGCAGCAGTAGATCTGTGTATACGGCAGATTATAGTTTATGAAAGAGCACTTTACCATCCAGTATCTTGTTTTAGCATGCAATTTCGTGATTTCCATTACTCAAAAGACCAACGGCATCTGTCCAGCAGTACCGTTCGTGAAGGGTAGCGTAGACCCTACTGGAGGGTGGGAGAGTAGGACTGGACTGTCACTGAGGCCAGTTGGACTTCCTCAGCTCAGATACGTAGGCGTGGTCGTTTATTAGTGGGAAGCGGGAGCATACCCACCACGCTGAGGTTGTAACTAGTTGATAAATTTCTCACGTATGTACCAAATGCCCATGGTCTAGTGGTAGGGTCGTTGAAGAGCAATCAAAAGTACTAGGCCTAGGATTCGACTGAAACGCTGCTTAAATTTTGAATAAAAATCATCAAAAATGTCGGCCGAAGACTTTACGTAAGTGTAATTCTACAGAACGGCCTTCTCAAAGACAGTGGAGAAGCGAACAGTGTTTCAGGTCACCCTCTTGAACAAGTGAGCATAAAACTGATCCTAAATGGCGGAAGAATCAGCAATCATCAGCAGCAAGAGGATGCAGAAGGCAATGGAAACCACTGCATTAAAGACACACGGTGTGTTTTTACAGGACACGTGGCTTGTAACTGAAAAGTGTCATGATGATATCTCTATCAACAAAATATTCCTGATCAGCCCCCTTTACGATCTGCGGGGAGTTGGAGGCAACAACGAAAGAAACAGTAGGAGGCAACAAACGGTTAACACCTATTGGTAGGAGCGTGGAATATCAGGAGTTCGAACGTCGTAGGTAAATTAGAAAATCTGACTAGGGATATGCGAAGGCTCAATTTAGATATAGTGGGCAGTCAGCGCAATCTAATGGAAGAAAGATAAGGATTTGTGGTCGGACGAATATAGTATAATATAAACAGCAGCAGAGTTGTAGCATGAGTAGGAAGGAAGGCGAGAGAGTGGGCTGCTGTGAGCAATTCAGTGACAAAGTTGTCTCGTCACCACTGAAAACAAACCAACGCGAAGAAGAATAATTCCCGCCTTCGAAAGCAGAGAATGAAGAGCTAAAGAATAGGAGGATATTAAACTGGTAATTCAGTACAAACAGAGATGAAAATCGAATTATCATCGAGGAATGGAACGCTGCAGTAGGGGAAGGAACGGAACACAGAGCTACAGTAGAATAAGGGGAGGGGACAGAGTCTATTTCAGTTCTGTAATTAAATTCAGCCGGTAGCAGCAAATACAGTCATAAAAAAGTCACAAGAGGTTGAAGTATACTTGGAAAAGACTTGGTGACACAGGAGGATTCCAGGTGCATTACATCATTGTCAGACAGAGACTCCGCAATCACATATTGGTTTGTAAGGCGTAACCAGGAGTAAATATAGACGCGGATCACAATTTATCAACGATGAAGAGTAAACGGAATTTAAAGGCAACCATCTCTGGGTTACTCAACTATGAGCAGCGATGAGATACTTTGAAGTTCTCTGAAGCTGTAGGTGCGCGATAATGAACGACACAGCAGGCAGTTCAGTTCAAGAGGAAAGGGCATCTTTAAAAAGAGGAATCACAGAAGTAGGATAGACTATCGTAGATAGAAGAAAGCTATCTGTAAAGAAACCTTTGGTAACAGCTTCAGCTGATGAATGAAAGAAGTAAGTACAAAAATATTAATGGACATTCTTGAATTAAAAGAAATCAGTCATGTAGCAACGAAATAAAGAGGCTGACTAGGGAAGCCAAGGCGAAATGGCTACAGGAAAAATGTGAAGAAATCGAAAGAGAAATGGTCGTTGGAGGGATTGATTCTGCACAGAGAGAAGATCAAACAAACTTTCTTCAAATTAAATAAAAGGCCTCAGTGGTAATTCCATTGTTCAATGCAGAACAGGGAGCAGATAATCCGCCAGTGTAGCCGAGAGCGCTAATGCACTGCTTCCTGGACTCGGGTTGGCACGACGGCCCCGTATCGAATCTGCTTGGCGGATTAACGACGAGGTCCAGTCTGCCAGGTAGCCTGGATGTGGTTTTTAGGCGGTTTTCCACATCCCGCTAGGTAAATATCGGGCTGGTCCCTACATTCCACCTCAATTACACGACTCGCAGAAATTAGAAAACGTTCGCACTCCTACGTGGCTTATACTAGATGGAGACAGCTGGGGTATACTAATTCTGTCCAGGGGGGGCGCAGTGGCGGCAGGAAGAGAATCTGGCCACCCTCTGCAACTAATGAATAGTAACACAGCCGACCCCGCACTGGCACGGGACAAAGGCCCCGATAAAGAAAGAAAGAAAGAAAGAAAGATAGAAGAGAGAGCAGATAAATGAAAGAGTTTACTGAAAGCGTCTGCGAGGGGAAGCACTTGTCTGATGATGTGATAGAGGAAGAAATAGGTGTCAATATGGAAGATGTAGGGGATCCAATATTCGAGTCAGAGTTTAAAACTGATTCGAAAAACTTTCTGTCAACTAAGGCAATAGGGACGGGTAAGGCCCCTTCTGGATTTCTGTAACAACTGATAGAAAGTGGAAACCAAGCGAATACTCAAGCTGATGTGTAGAATCTGCGAGTCTGGAGACATACCACCTGATTTTGAAGAAATGTCATCAACGTAATTCGGAAGATTGCAACGACAGATAAGTGCGGCAACTATCGTACATCAGTTTAACAGCTCATGCATCCAAGGCATGATAAGCGTGATATGGAGAAGAATGTAAAAGAAACTTGAGAATCTGTAGGATGACGATCAGTTTGATTCATTCGAACTTTACACGCAAATGTAGCATCTAAATTTTTTATTTGCATTTACTTACACGTAGGGCGAGGAATCTACTACGGATCTTACATGTATATACACACCTGAATAATTGAGACAGTATCGGAATGGTAAAGGCACAAGAGAGGGGCAGTTCTGACATTCCTTCATTCCATGAATCAGCACGGCTTTAGAAAACATCATCCGTTCGTAACTCAGCTTGCCCTTTTGTCACCGTGAATGCTGCGAACTGTGGATAGTAGATCCCATTTTTCCGAAGAGCATTTGACATAGTACACCACAGTAGACTCTTAACGAAAGTACAAGCATACGGAATTGGTTCGCAAATACGTGAGTGCGTCGAATACTCTTTAATCAATAGAACCCACTACGTTGTCCTCGATGACTAATGTTCATCAGCTACAGGGGTATAGTCAGGAGTGCCCCAGGAAGTGGGATAGGACAGCTATTAATTTACTTATACAGAAATGATCTGGCAGACGGGTTGGATTGCAATCTGCAGTTGTTCGATGATGATGCCGTGGTGTACGGAATGTGCAGTCATCGGGTGACTGTAGGATGACACAAGATAACTTAGACAAAATTTATAGCTAGCGTGATGAACGGTAGCTAGCGCTAAATGTAGATAAATATAAGTTCATGCAGATGCGTAGGAAAAACAAACTGGTAATATTCGAATACAACATTCGTAGTCTCCCACTTGACGTAGTCACGTCGTATAAATATCTGGCCGTAACGTTGCAAAGCATGTAAGAGTTGTAGTAGGGAAGTGCAACTTTTCAAATCGTTTTATTGGGCGATTTTTGGGAAAGTGGGTTCACCTGTAAGGGAGACAGCACATAGGACGCTGGTGCGACACGTTCTTGAGAACTGTTCGAGTGTTTGGTAACCGCACCAGGTCGGATTAAAGGAAGATACCGAAGCAATTCAGATGCGTGCTGCTAGATTTATCACTGATAGGTACGAGCAGCACGCAGATGTTAAAGAGATGCTTCGGGAACTCAAATGGGAATCACTGGATCGAATGCGACGTTGTTTTCGAGGAACGTTATTGAGAAGTTTTAGAGAACTGGCATTTTAGGCTGACTGCAGGACGATTCTGCTGCTGCAAACATTCATTTCGCGTAAGGACCACGAAGATACGAGAAATCAGGGCCCATGCGGATGCATGTAGACAGTCGTTTTTCCATCGATGTGCCAGTGGAACAAGAAAGGAAATGACTAATGGTGGTGCCAGGTGCCCTCCATCACGGGCAGTACGTGGCTTGCGAAGCGTGTATGTAGATGAAGATGTACGCGATAATTTGGAATAACTTCACTGGTACTATAGGGACCTCTTGAGGTTAAAAAACTGTAGACTAAGACAGAGATTGTAATACATCCAACAAACATTTGAGTACGTGGCACGCAAGTGCAGGACGGCAATTCGTGGCTGGCTGTATCAAACCAGTCAGATGACTGACGCATCAAAAGATAACTTCAAAGGGTGAAAGTTCTCTCATGTCGAGTTTCACACTCTTACAGGGTATATACGTGACGTAAAACTCGTTACTCTGTAACTACGAGACATGATCTGAAAACGGATTACATGCCCGAAACCTGTCATTACGATAAAAAAAACTGCTTCTGACAAACAGAAAATAAGCCTTTTTGTATTAAGAAGGATCACAGATATGTCCCCGTGACAAATGTACGAGGGTGAGTCAAATGAAAATCTTAAATATTTTTAAATATTATTTATTGTGCAGAAGTGGTACAAATCTGTATCACTTTTCAACATAATCTCCCCCAGGCTCAATGCAAGTCCTCCAGCGCTTACCAAGTGCATAAATTCCTTTAGAAAAAAAAAAAATTCTTTTGGTAGTCCGCGCAACCACTCGTGCACCGCGTGGCGTACCTCTTCATCAGAACGGAACTTCTTTCCTCCCATTGCGTCTTTGAGTGGTCCAAACATACGGATGTCACTTGGGGTAAGGTCTGGGTTGCTCGCTCTCTTAGTTTCCGGTTCATCTACATCTACATTTACATGATTACTCTGCAATTCACATTTAAGTGCTTGGCAGAGGGATCATCGAACCACAATCATACTATCTCTCTACCATTCCACTCCCGAACAGCGCGCGGGAAAAACGAACACCTAAACCTTTCTGTTCGAGCTCTGATTTCTCTTATTTTATTTTGATGATCATTCCTACCTATGTAGGTTGGGCTCAGCAAAATATTTTCGCACTCGGAAGAGAAAGTTGGTGACTTAAATTTCGTAAATAGATCTCGCCGCAACGAAAAACGTCTTTGCTTTAATGACTTCCATCCTAACTCGCGTATCATATCTGCCACACTCTCTCCCCTGTTACGTGATAATACAAAACGAGCTGACCTTTTTTTGCACCCTTTCGATGTCCTTCGACCTGGTAAGGATCCCACACCGCGCAGAAATATTCTAACAGAGGACGAACGAGTGTAGTGTAAGCTGTCTCTTTAGTGGACTTGTTGCATCTTCTAAGTGTCCTGCCAATGAAACGCAACCTTTGTCTCGCCTTCCCCACAATATTATCTATGTGGTCTTTCCAACTGAAGTTGTTCGTAATTTTAACACCCAGGTACTTAGTTGGATTGACAGCCTTGAGAATTATACTATTTATCGAGTAATCGAATTCCAACGGATTTCTTTTGGAACTCATGTGGTTCACCTCACACTTTTAATTATTTAGCGGCAACTGCCACCTGCCACACCATATAGCAATATTTTCTAAATCGCTTTGCAACTGATACTGGTCTTCTGATGAACTTACTAGACGGTAAATTACAGCATCATCTGCGAACAAGCTAAGAGAACTGCTCAGATTGTCACCCAGGTCATTTGCATAGATCAGGAACAGCAGAGGTCCCAGGACGCTTCACTGGGGATCACCTGATATCACTTCAGTTTTACTCGATGATTTGCCGTCTATTACTACGAACTGCGACCTTCCTGACAGGAAATCACGAATCCAGTCGCACAACTGAGACTATACCCCATAGTCCCGCAGCTTGATTAGAAGTCTGTTGTGAGGAACGGTGTCAAAAGCTTTCCGGAAATCTAGAAATACGGAATCAACTTGAGATCCCCTGTCGATAGGGCCATTACTTCGTGCGAATAAAGAGCTAGCTGCGTTGCACAAGAACGATGTTTTCTGAAACCATGCATAGATCGTTCCCTTCGAGGGCATTCAAAACGTTTGAATACAGTATATGCTCCAAAACCCTACTGCAAACCGACGTCAATGATATAGGTCTGTAGTTCGATGGATTACTCCTACTACCCTTCTTAAACACTGGTGCGACCTGCGCAATTTTCCAATCTGTAGGTACAGATATATCGGTGAGCGAGCGGTTGCATATGATTGCTACGTAGGGAACTATTGTGTCAGCGTAATCTGAAAGGAACCTACTCGGTATACAATCTGGACCTGAAGACTTGCCCGTATCAAGCGATTTGCTTCGCAACCCCTAAGTTATCTCCTTTTAAGAAACTCATGCTAGCAGCTGTTCGTGTTTCAAATTCTGGAATATTCCATTCGTCTTCCCTGGTGAAGGAATTTCGGAAAAGTGCGTTCAATAATTCCGGTTTAGCGGCACAGTCGTCGGTAACAGTACCATCGTCACTGGGCAGCGATGGTATTGACTGCGTCTTGCCGCTTGTGTACTTTACATACGACCAGAATTTCTTCGGATTTTCTACAAATTTCGAGACAATGTTTCGTTGTGGAACCTATTAAAGGCATCTCGCATTGAAGTCCGTGCCAAATTTCGCGCGTCTGTAAATTTTAGCTAATCTTCGGGATTTCGCGTTCTTCTGAAATCCGCATGCTTTTTCCGTTGCTTCTGCAACAGCGTTCGGACCTGTTTTGTGTACTATGGGGGTCAGTTCCATTTCTTACCAGTTTATGAGGTATGAATCTCCCAATTGCTGTTGCTACTATATCTTTGAATTTGAGCCACATCTCGTCTAGGAGCATTTGCATAGTCAGTTCGGAAGGAATGGAGATTGTCTATTAGGAAGGCTTCTAATGACACTTAATCCGCTTTTTTAAATAACATTATTTTGGGTTTGTTTCTGGTGGATTTGGAAGAAACGGTTTTGAGCCTAGCTACAACGACCTTGTGATCACTAATCCCTGCATCAGTCATGATGCTCTCTATTAGCTCTGGATTGTGGCTAAGAGGTCAAGTGTGTTTTCGCAACCATTTACAATTCGCGTGGGTTCGTGGACAAACTGCTCGAAATAATTTTCGGAGAAAGCATTTAGGGCAATCTCGGAAGATGTTTTCTGCCTACCACCGGTTTTGAACAAGTATTTTTGCCAACACATCGAGGGAAGGTTGGTGGAAATGAACCCACGTTTCGTCCCCAGTAACGATTCTTGCAAGGAAGCCATCACCTTCTCGTCCAAAGCGCCGAAGTAGTTCTTCACAAGCATCAACACATCGTTCTCTCATTTCAGGAGTCAGCTGCCGTAGTACCCATCTTGCAGACACTATGTGAAACTGGAGCACATCATGCACAGTGTGGTGTGCTGACCCATGACTAATCTGTAAACATGCTGCAATGTCATTCAGTGTCACACGGCGGTTTTCCTTCACTATGGCTTCAACTGCTGCAATGTTCTGAGGAGTCACAACTCGTTGTGCCTGACATGGAAGAGGAGCATCTTCGACTGAAGTCACGCCATTTGCGAACTTCTTACTCCATTCGTAGATTTTCTGCTATGACGAACACGCATCACCGTACTGAACCTTCATTCGTCGATGAATTTCAATAGTTTTCACACCTTCACTACGCAAAAACCGAATAACAGAACGCCTGGTGCAAGTCGCAAGTGGGGGTGGCCATTTTTATACTTGTACTGCGACGGTATGTGTGCATCTACACTATACTGCCACCTACATGCCATTCTGCACGATGTTTGTAGCACGCTTACCAATTTAATGGATAATGGCGCGAAATTTCGGTTTGTTATTACAAATTTAAGGTTTTCATTTGACTCACCCTCGTACCTAGTTTGATGTAGGTAAAGAAGAGATCTAGATGTAAAATACCACCAAGTGAATACAGGGAATATAGAGAAAACAAACCAGCCCTTCTTCTTAATAGTCCCTTTGAGCTGCTGCTGCTGGTGCTGCAATTGTTGCTCTGCGTCCTTGATGTCACTGATGCCGGACAGCTTACTGTAGTACCAGCTGGGTCTTCTGACATCATATGAGGCGTCATCGACAGCGCTGGATAATGTCGACCCTACTGAACGGAGGGAGGTCAGAGCAGGTCGTCCGACGCTCTCACCACGAGCGCTGGGTTCTCTAGTGGGGAAGCAGAGTCAGTTGCAGCCAAGTTCAGGTTGGAACAGTTTATTTAATTCTCCAGCTGGTCGGAAGGTGGGCATTCAAGCCGCGGTCCCCTGTGGCGATGCCTTGTCATCTCCTCGTCTGTGACCGCCACGGCTCAGGGTGGCCCAGAAGCGGAGCAACCTCTCTAAGGAAAACATTCTCGGCAGGTGACCGGATTTTTGTGCCAATTGCTGGCGATGCTGACCGTCACAGCTGTACCGCGAGTAGGGTGCGGAGGTGGCCTGTCCCAGCAGCGGCTGGTGTCAGAGGCGATGTCGAGCAGGGAGTCAAGCCTAGCCTCTGACGTATGGCTGACGGTCGAAGTCGCGTCGGTGGCTAGATAGGTCCTCGACCGACAGTTGCCCCATCGGAGCTGCTACTGGACTGCAGGGTAAGCAGTCCCATAGGATGACGGACGTCAATGGAAGCACCAGCGGACAGAGGTAGAGTGACAGAACTTCTCTGGGCGACACGGCAGTATTCTGCTCTACAGCATTCGTTCACTCAACACCCTTTGCCAACTGGGCACCCATATAGAGTGAGCATAGTTCGCAGTTTTTGAATAATGGTTATTAGTCTCCGAAGAAACATTTCTATGAGAAATAACCGTACCATCACGTTTCCAACTTTGATATAGGTCGGATTTTAGCCTTCCGCGAATGCGGTTTACCGAATCGCGACATTGCTGTTCGCGTTGTTCGAGATCCAACGACTGTTAGCAGAATATGCAATCGGTGGGTTCAGGAGGGTAATACGGAACGCAGTGCTGGATCCCAACGGCCTCTTATCACTAGCAGTTGAGATGACAGGCATTTTATCCGCATGGCTGTAACGGATCGTGCAGCCACGTCTCGACCCCCGAGTCAACAGACGTTTGCAAGACGACAACCATCTACACGAACAGTTCGACGACGTTTGAAGCAGCATGGACTATCAGCTCGGAGAGCATGGCTGCGGTTACCCTTGACGCTGCATCACAGACAAGAGCGCCAGCGAGGGTGTACTCAACGACGAACCTGGGTACATGAATGGCAAAACGTCATTTTTTCGGATGTATCCAGGTTCTGTTTACAGCATCATGATGGTTGCATCCATGTTTGGTGACATCGCGGTAAACGCACATTGGAGGTGTGTATTCGTCATCGCCATACTGGCGTTATCGCCCGGCGTGGTGGTATGGGGTGCCATTGGTTACACTTCTCGGCCACCTCTTGTTCGCATTGACAGCACTTTGAACAGTGGATGTTACATTTCAGATGTGTTACGACTCGTAGTTCTACCCTTCATTCGATCCCTGCGAAACCCTACATTTCAGCAGGATAATGCACGACCGCATGTTGCAGTTCCTTTCTGGATACAGAAAATGTTCGACTGCTGCCCTGGTCAGCACATTCTCCAGATCTCTCACCAATTGAAAACGTCTGGTCAATGGTGGCCGAGCAACTGGCTCGTCACAATACGCCAGTCACTACTCTTGATGAACTCTGTGGTACGGTGTTGAAGCTGCATGGGCAGCTGTACCTGTACACGCCATCCAAGCTCTGTTTGACTCTATGACCAGGCGTATCAGGGCCGTTATTAAGGCCAGAGGTAGTTGTTCTGGGTACTGATTTCTCAGGATCTATGCACCCAAATTGCGTGAAAATGTAATCACATGTCAGTTCTAGTATAATATATTTGTCCAATGAATACCCGTTTATCATCTGCATTTCTTCTTGGTGTAGCAATTTTAATGGCCAGTAGTGTATTTTATTAAAGCATTGGACTACAGTGTTTCCTATTATATCAGATTTTTGTAACATTTTTGTATCTTCTTTTGTTTTATTTTACATTAAGTATGTTACGTATTTGACAATAATGTTAGAAAATTTTTTCATGTCATTTACTCATACTTAAAATTCTAGCCAATAGTTTATGTTTTGTGAGAACTAAGCCCCTATTATTCATGGTTCAGTTTTTTGTTTATTTACGAATAATGTGTGAGATATCTCTGCAGCAGCTGTTACGCTGTTAAGTTATTATGTACATCATCTTCATGATTTGTCACCACTTGCCTTTACAAATTCCAGTATGTGACCACATATTTGCTGCCGTCAGTGTCAATTTGGCAGTTACTAATTCTTCATAGACACTGCTTTGACACTTTTGTTATAAAACCATTATTTCTTTATAGTATGTAATATCTGTTGGACTAGTCAACTGCAGCGTGAGGTCTACTTTCCATTTCATGTTTTTTTTTGTTCATTATGCTTAAATGTTCATATGTTGTTTGACAGTTATCCACTGGATATTAGGTATAATTTTCTACTAGCGTCTTAAACATCCAAGTGCTTTGACCGCTACCTACGGATTATTGCTCAGAGAAACACTACCATGTGTAATAATGCTTTTCGTGCAGCCACAGGACATTGTGTTATGACTCAGACTGTGCGCAATAGGCTGCATGATGCGCAATTTCATTCCTGACATCCATAGCGAGATCCATCTTTGCAACCACGACACCATGCACCGCGGTATAGATGGTCCCAGCAACATGCCGAATGGACCGTTGAGGATTGGCATCACTTTCTCTTCACCGATGAGTGTCGCATATGCCTCCAACCAGACAATCGTCGGAGACGATTGTCTGGTTGAAGGCAGCGAGTGCAGCAAGATGCAGGTTCCTTGCTGTTTTGAGGTGGCATTATGTGGGGATGTCGTACGCCGCTGGTGGTCATGGGGGACATCGTAAAGGCTGTACGATACGTGAATGCCATCCGACCGATAGTGCAACCATATCGGCAGCATATGGCGAGGCATCCGTTTTCATGGACGACAATTTGCGCCCCCGTCGTGCACATCTTGTGAATGACTTCCTTCAGGACAACGACATCGCTCGAGTAGAGTAGCCAACATGTTCTCCAGATATGAACCCTATTAAACATGCCTGGGGTAGATTGAAAAGGGCTGTTTATGGACGACGTGACCCATTAACTACTCTGAGGAATCTACGCCGAATCGCCTTTGAGGAGGGACAATCTGGACCAACAGTGCCTTGATGAACTTGTGGATAGAATGCCACGATGAATACAGGCATCCATCAATGCAAGAGGACGTGCTACTGGGTATTAGAGGTACCGGTGTGTCAGTAATCTGGACCACCACGTCTGAAGGTCTCGCTGTATGGTGGTACAACATGCAACGTGTGGTTTTCAGGAGCAATAAAAAGGGCGGAAATGATGTTTATGTTGATCTCTATTCCAATTTTCTGTACAGGTTCCGGAACTCTCGGAACAGAGGTGATGCAAAACTATTTTTGATGTGTGTATATTTGTAATGGTGGCTTAGTTATTCACTTCTGTCTACCTGAGAGACTGCCAAAGAAGTTCGCCGAAGATCATCGAGTCTCCTGCAGTCGGTAGTTATATCGTCATCATATGATGGAAGGTTTGGTGGAGGTCGTAACCAACTTTTCGGTGTTCTTACCATGATAGTATTTACTTCTCTAGCCCTCTAATTAGTGTCTATACTGTTCTGTTAAGTGATGTCACTACTGAGTGCACCGTTAATATCCTTTGTAGAATAGGAATTCATTACGTATTATAACACCTCAGGAGCAGCCACTGTCGAACAATAACATAAGAGGTGTATTTACTTGTTCTTAACCTTGTAAGAATTCGCGTTCGTTTTGTATGTGTTTATAAAATCTTAACATAATTTACCTGTACCTTTGGATGGATATCCATTGATAGTGGTCTAATACTGAAAGCCGTTGATGCTTAAGGTTCTTATGAAACTCTGTCAAATAGGCTTTTCATGTCTTTATGGACCCCGTGTCCTGCAGCAGTCATATGGAATAGACTACTGGTGCTTGCCGTTAGGCATACGTAATTGACTGCCACAGATTCAAACTGAAAGTGACATAACCGGCGATTAAAGCCTTTAAATCTCTCGATTTTATCGAGGCGCATAGTTAATTAACCAATATCGCACTGGCATTTGGTTAATTGGCTTTCATGTAATGGCTAAGCCCCTTGTCTCAATATTATTAAGGTCATTGATCGTATAGGGCGGTTTCTTGGTTAAATGCATGTTTCATTACGATCATTATGTGTGAACTCACACAGACCACAGTGTGTACTACTGTGACGTGATGCATCACATACGTGTTCTTCACTATGCATGTAATACCTCGCTGGCTGATCACGTAGTTTTTACGCAGTGGCGTTGTTGGAACGAGCAGTATAACTGCAGAGCTCAACTTACGAGCACTTATGCAGGAGACGTGACCAAAACTTCTGTCGGCGAATCGGCTTCCGTGCAGCGACATTTCCACTAGAGTTTGCTTAATTAGAAGGTACGACTAATTTAAACTTCCTCATTGTGCGTAAACTGTACTTCCTTAAATGTCAGATCTCCAGTTTGTGTGTGACTCCGGTCGCTACTTAGTGCTTCTCACTTGTTCAATACAACACCTCCCATACTGTCTACGGCTGCCAAACATTTATCATAAGAGCTCCAAGTCGGGTGAAACTTATTTTTCAGATTACATTGGATGGCACCTCTGGACATGCTAAGGACGAAATAGGTTCTAAGGGAGATCCAAGGATTCAATTTCGCGCACTGATATTAAAGAATGGCATTACTCCGCAAGATGAACGGTTCTCGACTTGGTTGTAAAAAAGTGACTTTTAGGCCAGAAATACTCAGCGTAGTAACCTTACTTTTTAATGTGCTTCTTCCAAATTTTTTTCTCTATGTAAATTTCCGATGCTCCAAAATATACCTATCTAAGACTGTCATAAAATCAATATTGAATTCTAAACGTGTTCGAGCTACAAATGTTCGAATAACTTGTTGTCAACAAGTTCGAAATTAGCTAACGGGGGTGCATACTTATGAACAGGTGCTGTTCCTCGAAGACAGATTATTTTTCTTTTGCAATTTTGCTTTTTATTACGTACTTTGTCTACCCAGTTTTCAAGTTTGTAATCTTCGTCATTAGTTGTCTTAACCTCGGGAGAGAACTCAATAAGAAGAAGGCCTTTTGAAGTCCCAGAAATCACGAAACGTAACCTGTCTGGCAGATGAAACAACTTCCCCTTTAGTGGCGTAGGGCCAAGGCCTTACAATCATTGATTTTTATTGATGTCTCGTGTCTGACTGTTAGTATTGGAGCCCCGTCCCTTTCATTGTAACAGCACGGCACACAAATTCAGTTGCTCCTTTTAAAGCTGTCTAGATAACGCTGAGAAAATCGTTTTCACGTTTCGGTTGGGAAATGTCAAACTTAACATACATCATTCGCAAAAATTTCCAGTAGTTAACGAACAATCAAAAATGCACCATGCAATCTGATGTTTGTATTTCGCCTTTTATCAGCCTTTAATGATTGCCATCTCTATAGAATAATGTGCAATTATTGTTGGTTTTATCTGTGGCCTTAATTCTGGGAAGTCCAGCCTGTAAAACGTTTCAAAGAGAAATACAGTTATGTTTGAGTTCAGCCAGCTAACTGTTGACAATCAAAATGTAGATTTCTTACAACGTAATACCAATTATGGATGCCTTGGCATTAAAGCGGCCAAAAAGAAGAATTTTATTAAGAAAAAGTGTTCCAAGAGAAAGACAGGTTGAAATAGTACTGTAGCGGTCATCTTACATACACAAGTTAGGCACCTGTCTATAACGTCTTCATAAAGATTACATCCTTAATGTCTTCGGTCGACCTGTGTCTGTCCACCCTTTCCGAGGGAAGTTCAGAATTTTTTTGAGTAATCTTTCATTTCTCATTCTAACCACTAGTTCGCACTTAGTCTTAGATTCATCTGTTTTCTCAGTAATAGCTCTTACATTCAACTCAAACACGAACGCTTTCATTTTTGTGCAAATCACTTCAAGAATCTCATCTCTTGTGCTCGGGGATTGTTGCTAACTGTCTTCCCATTTGTACATTTATAACTTTCAAATCCATAGTAAAATTATAGTTAGTTCTATAAAATCGAATTTTTGTAACTTGTGGCGATTTGTGGTTAAATGTTCTGTTTATTGTTCCACATAATGTTTTAAATTGGTACATCTTTTCGTCTATATCATTAGCACAATTAAAGCTTTTGTAACGACCCAAATATGTAAAACATTACACCGGTTGTTAATTACCGTCTTCGACCGTAGTGACTATTTACCTTGAATGACCATAACTTATATATATACTGAGATTTTAAGATTATTTTCTGTTCTTATTTCACTCATCACGTATACTCCTTATTGGATATCATCTTGACCTTCTTGTATTATTACTTCACCATCTGAAACAGGTAATGCTTTTAAATGAGTATTTTTACCTAATCTAATTTCTAAACAACTAGCTGAGTTACTGTTTATAACGACGGGTGAAGAGAACAGCTCTATCTTGTTCCTTGCTGTTTTTTTTTGTCTCTCTGTTCCTTTCTCTTTTGTACTTATTACTGTTTTCGTTCAAGGTAAAAGCTTTTGATTGTCCGTGTAAGTAATGCGTAGTGGGTAGCCAATGCCACGTTTTACTGTCTATCTATAATATGTGCCGATCAACTCAATCGTCGTCTTTTTCAATATCACTAAAATGAATTTCGGTTTCAGGAATAAATGTTTTTCTGCGATTAATTATCTTGTAGTAATAATGTCACTACACGAATGCACTTTTCTAAATCAACTTTGATCTTTTTAAACATGTTCCTCAGCTACAACTACCAAGACCCACACATGTCCTGAATCAAGAGCTAAGCCCTCTCATACACAATATTTAGATCCATAAATCAAACTAGTACTGCAGTCAGACAGCAAAGGATTTGTAGAAAATTACCTTCTTACTTTCTTTTTCCCCACGACTTACAATGGGCATAGTAAAAGGAAACTGAATTTATGTGAACCAGAATAATGATAACAAGCTTCTCAGCATCCGTGATAATTGTGTAACGTGCACCGTTGAATGACAATTTTTTTAACGGCAAGCAACAAGAAGAGCCTTTCCACAGAACGCTGTTGAGTATATAATGAGGGTACAGTTGAAATTACTGTTATTACCAATACGTCGTTGCTCTGTGATTATTAATAACTTGGCAAGATTACTACCTTGCGGTAGAGCGCCGTTGATATTTCCTGTTGTAATTAACGTGCGCCGTTGAATCACAACTGGTTTAACAGCAAGCCCCAAGAAGAGCCTTTCGACAGATCGCCGTTGAGTGCTCAACCAGCGTACAGTTGAAGATACTGTTATTATCAAGCGTTTTACAGCCACGAGCAGTTATACTCTGGGTTTGCGACTTGGTTGATTATATAGTTATAGTTTTTTAATATTGATAGTGACCGGGCCAAATATCTCACGAAAGAAGCATCAAACGAAAAGACTACAAAGAACGAAACTCGTCTAACTTGAAAGGGGGAAACCAGATTGCGCTATGGTTGGCCCGCTAGATGGCACTGCCATAGGTCAAACGGATATCAGCTGCGTTTTTATTTTAAATTAGGAACCCCATTTTTATTACATATGCATGTAGTACGTAAAGAAATATGAATGTTTTAGTTGGACCACTTTTTTAGCTTTGTGATAGATGACGCTGTAATAGTCACAAACGAAAAAGTACGTGGTATCACGTAACATTCCGCCAGTGCGGACGGCATTTTCTTCGGGATTCATTACCCGTGTTAAAATGGACCGTTTACCAATTGCGGGAACGGTCGATATCGTGTTGATGTATGGCTATTGTGATCAAAATGCCCAATGGGCCTGTGCTATGTATGCTGCTCGGTATCCTGGACGACATGATCCAAGTGTCCGGACCGTTCGCCGGATAGTTACGTTATTTAAGGAAACAGGAAGTGTTCAGCCACATGTGAAACGTCATCTACGACCTGCGACAAATGATGATGCCTAAGTAGGTGCTTTAGCTGCTGTTGCGGCTAATCCGCACGTCAGTAGCAGACAAATTGCGCGAGAATCGGGAATCTCAGAAACGTCGGTGCTGAGAATGCTACATCAGCGTCGATTGCACACGTACCATACACCTATGCACCAGGAATTGCATGGCGACGACTTTGAACGTCGTGTACAGTTCTGCCACTGGGCGCAAGATAAATTACGGGACGATGACAGATTTTTTGCACGTTCTGTTTAGCGACGGAGCGTCATTCACCAACAGCGGTAACGTAAACCGGAATAATATGCACTATTGGGCAGCGGAAAATCCACGATGGCTGCCACATGTGGAACATCAGCGACCTTGGCAGATAATGTATGGTGCGGCATTTTGGGAGGAATGATAATTGGCCCCCATTTTATCGATGGCAGTCTAATTGGTGCAATTTATGCTGATTTCCTACGTAATGTTCCAGCGATGTTGCTACAAGATGTTTTACTGCGTGACAGAATGGCGATGTACTTCCAACATGATTGATGTCCGGCACATAGCTCGCGTGCGGTTGAAGCGGTATTGAATAGCATATTCCATGACAGGTGGATTGGTCGCCGAAGCACCATAACGTGGACCGCACGTTCACCGGATCTGTCGTCCCCGGATTTCTTTCTGTGGGGAAAGTTGAAGGATATTTGCTATCGTGATCCACCGACAACGCCTGACAACATGCGTCAACGCATTGTCAATGCATGTGCGAACATGACGAAAGGCGCACTACTCGATGTTGAGAGGAATGTCGTTACACGTATTGCCAAATGCACTGAGGTTGACGGACATCATTTTGAGCATTTATTGCATTAATGTGGTGTTTACGGGTAATCACGCTGTAACAGCATGCGTTCACAAAGGTACATATATCACATTGGAACAACCGAAATAAAATGTTCAAACGTATCTACGTTCTGTATGTTAATTTAAAAAAACGTACCTGTTACCAACTGTTCGTATAAAATTGTGAGCCATATGTTTGTGACTATTACAGCGCCATGTATCACAAAGCGAAAAAAGTGGTCCAACTAAAACATTCGTATTTTTTTACGTAGTACACGAATATGTAATAAAAATGGGGGTTCCTATTAAAAAAAAAAACGCAGTTGATATCCGTTTGACCAATGGCAGTGCCATCTAGCGGGCTAACCATACCGCCATCTGGTTTCCCCCCTCAAGGTAAATAAGTTCCGTTCTTTGTAGTTTTTTCGTTTGACGCTTATTTCGTGAGATATTTGGCCCGGTCACGATCAATGGATCACCCTGTATATACCATAATTTTGGTATATCCTTTTATATACTTTCTTCCAACATAAGGTTTGGGAAGACAAGAAACTTCCGTATTTATTATCATTGCAGGGTCGACATTGGTTTCCGATGTTCCGCACCCAACCGTGAATCTGTACGCTGTACCTTGGCTGAGAGAGTTGCCTATTCTGAGGCGCGCCACTCGCTACCTCTGTCGTAGCCTGTATTGCTCGATCCCCCGGAACGTGGCCTAGCCTTCCCACTCCCACTCAACTATACATCCAGAGTTGAGGAGGACCATATCAAAGGATTTAACTGAAACAGTAAGGTCTAGCTCTCTGTCAAGTCTGGGAATAACAAACGTAGAGGTGGCGAGAGTCTATTCCCATTTTGTTTTCTCATGCTCTTTGTTTTATTGTTTTGTTTGTTTTGTTTCGTTTCTTTTCTTGGTTTTGCATATTACGTTTAACGTATACTTTGTTATTTTACAGTATTTAGTTTGTGTTGCGTCTTTGATAGTCAAAGCAACAATGAGGGATCTTATGTTACAAAATTACAAAGAAGAGCTGTATACACATACAGAATGTTCACCATGTACATCTGATTGTTACAATATAACTGCACAATTTACAGCGTGTATCAAAATTTTAAAAGCAATAAGTAGCAGGAGGCTCACTTTTATTAGGTTTTTCTGGGGGTCTATCCGCTCTTGAACCACGCGTACCTAAACATGTTCACAAATCGAGGGGATGAAAACTTATTATGAATAAAAGATTGATTATTCCTCTGGTGCAGATTTACATCAAAGCCGAATAGTAGGATTACATCAGAGAACTGTTTTAGAAAATTCTTCCACCGTCTGAATGTGCAAACATCAAGTGGCTGGATTATGCCTATTCTTCCAGCAGAGATCGTCATAATTTTACGTCCTCATTACGTTTGTCTACGTTGTTAAATTTCTTTGCGGTTTTTCCTGCCTAGTAATCCAAACACAGAATCCTACAGATAGCATGTAAGTGAACATCCGCAAACCATTTAACAGCGAGATCTGATGTTAATTTACCAGACGTTTAAGCTAATGCCACAATATTGTCGGTTTTGTAGAATGGGTCGATACTGACCACCTGTTGACGTCAGAACTACAATCAAAGAGGATTTTAAAACACAACTTGCAGTTAGGATTGGCTGTATCATGTAGCTACGAGTTAACGAATTCAACGATTGCGCGAGATATTCAATTTTTAGTGTTCCTTTGAAGGATAGGGTATGACATGCGCGAGTGTCCAAATTAAATCGAGATTTGTCCGAATTGTAAACATGATCCTCTCGTAATGATGCAGTATTAGACTTTGCTGTAAATACATCACTTATTCTATTAATTCCTCTTTCTTGGTTAATTGTTTTTGAGTAACAATTTTATTAATCTTTCTGAAAATAATTCTATGCCTTACCTTAAAATGGTGAACCCCTTTCGCAGATGCTGTGAATATGTGGCACGACAAATTAACTTCGTCTCTCGCCCTCAAAGCCCATCGTTTCAGGTCCTAGTAATGAATAGGTAGTGGTTTATCTCATGTCTTTTGTAATTTTTCCAATACGTATTTGGAAGGCTGTAATAATTTGTGGCTTCGTAGCCGGCCGCGGTGGTCGTGCGGTTCTAGGCGCTCCAGTCCGGAGCCGCGCTGCTGCTACGGTCGCAGGTTCGAATCCTGCCTCGGGCTTGGATGTGTATGAGTTCCTTAGGTTAGTTAGGTTTAATTAGTTATAAGTTCTAGGGGACTGATGACCACAGATGTTAAGTCCCATAGTGCTCAGAGCCATTTGAACCATTATGTGGCTTCGTGTCCCACCTTCAGTGACTTGGTGTTTCCCATCTATGAAGTGATTTTGTATCCTTAACCTTCCTGAAATTATGTTGGACTGTTTTTAAACATTTATTCTTCTTCTTTTCATTCCAAAACGTAGCTGCCCTTTTTTATATTCCAGGTCTACTACCATTTTACGCTTCTTACTGTCTTCCACAACATTCCCATAATCCTCTTCAAACACCTCTTCCACTGCGACTGCTACAGAAAATACTCTTTCGTCATCATAGGTCAAAGTACTATAGCTGTCTCCAAATACATCTGTGTTGATGGCCTCTTTAATCAAATTCGCTAAATGTAATGCGAAAGATGTTTCTCTGGCGGTAATGATAGAGTCGATATCGCATTGCGGATGATCGAAGCTTTTGTGTAGTAGGTGTAATACATGCTTTGAATTCATCGTGCTGCATTTGGAAAAACGTGTATACACTCAATCTGTTACACTCTGTATACACAATTCGATTTCAGTCCAACGTACGGTTTGCAAATTCCGGCCTCCTGTTTATGGGAGAGGTAATTATCGAATGACAGGACGTGCACCTGTACGCACGCAGTTGAAGCGCATGCATTGAGTACCTATCCTACTGTCCGGCAGTCCAACACTTCATCATCATCGTGTTTCCGCCAAGCGATTTGATGTCCATACCCGCCCTGCCGCATGTGTATTGGTGTAAACTTGAGGCGGCCACGCGCGCGTGTGCGGAAGTCTTGGGCAGACCGAGGGCGTCGTGCTCTCGTCGCCGCCCTTCCCCCCCCCCCCCCCCCCCCCGAGTCCACTGTCGTAGTATACATGTTGTCAGTAAAGCCCGTATTAATGCTTCCTACATGCTCATAGTTACAGCAGCCTTTGTAATAATTTATATTGTTGATTAGGCTTTCCATTATTACGCTCTTCTGGCGATCCATCGCAAATACGAGGATTGAAACTTAAATAGTGCCAACTATTTTTTCACAGCTCGTACAAAATAGATACGTGTTTCAAAGTTTTACTGACCTTCAAAGTAATCACCAGCATTGTGTATAACCCGTTGCCAGCGATGTGGAAGTCGTAGGATACTGCTAGCAGTGCCAGTTGTGTTGACAGTTCGAGCGGTGCGGTCTATAGCCCGATGAATTTGTAGCAGTTCTGAAGCGAATGACGTGAAGTGTTTCCTTCAGTTTAGAAATCGAGTTTAACTCACGAGGGCTTAAGTCAGGGAGTGCAGTAGGTAATATAACACTTAGAGGCCCCATCAGTCAAACAAATAAGTAACAGCTTGCACTGTACGTTCTTGAGCATTGTCCTGGAAATTAATGATGGTCAGGTCCTGCAGAAAGTGTCATAACTTCTGTCTCTATGCTGTTAATTTTTGTTACACAACCTACGACCAGCTTAGAGATACAGTGATGACACTTTCTGCCGGACCTCACCAGTGCAAGCTGTTCTGATTTGTTTCACTGATACGGCTGCTAAGTGCTATATCACCTACTGCACTCCCCTCACTTAATCCCTCGTGAGTTCAACTCGATTTCCAAACTGAAGGAAACACTTCACGGCATTCGCTTCAGAACTGCTACAAATTCGTACGGAAACAGACCGCGGTTCTCGAACTGTTAAAATAACTGGCATTGCTAAGAGTATCCTTCGAGTTCCACATCGCTGGCAACGGGTTATACACAATGCTGGTGGCTACTTTGAAGGTCAGTAAAACTTTGATACACGTATCTATTTTGTACGAGCTGTAAATAAATAGTTGGCACTATTAAAGTTCCAACCCTCGTATATGAAATAAGGAAATAAGAACGTACAATGTCTGACGATTCCTATTGGAACAACTGGCATAATCCAGACACTTGATATTTTCAGTCTGGAACCGCGTGACCGCTACGGTCGCAGGTTCGAATCCTGCCTCGGGCATGGATGTGTGTGATGTCCTTAGGTTAGTTAGGTTTAAGTAGTTCTAAGTTCTAGGGGACTGATGACCACAGATATTAAGTCCCATAGTGCTCAGAGCCATTTGAACCATTTGAACTTGATATTTACACATCAGACCGTGGAAGAATTTTCTAAAACAGTTCTATGATGTAATCCTACTACACGGCAATGATGTAAATTTGCACCTGAGGGGTAATATACTAAAAATTCAATCTTTGATTCATAATCAGCTTCCAAGAGCGGATGCTCCACAGAAAAATCTCATAAATGCGAACCCCCTGTTAATTATTACTTTAAAAATTGTGAAACATGCTGTAAATCGTGGAAGAATACTGCAATATTCAGATGTGCGGGGTGCACAAGTGACTGTGTGTACAGCACTTCTTTGCAATGGATAATACAATGTCCCCTCGTTATTGCACTGACTATTAAAGATAATGCAACACAACCAAAATACTACAAAATAACGAAGTGGATGTCAAACGTAATATCCAAAGCCAAAAAGGAAATAAACGAAACAAAACAAACAACAAATAAATAAAACAAAGACCATGAAAAAACAAAACGATGGTCATTTCCGGACTCGACAGAGAGCCAGACATTTTTGTTTCAGTTAAATCCTTCAGGAGGCCGTCTTTTATGGCTGCACTGTGCAATTGCAAACAACGTTATCGCCATATGCAGTCGGACACTAAAGTCTACATACACCCCCATTTTGTAGCATGTTGCGTACAGCCTGGATGCACAGAGGAAGATGTGCAGCTGTGTGCTTGCGTCCACGCCCACAGTAACAGAAACTAAGGTCTTCAGACCGGTACCGTGCACTGCAAGCGTAATAGATGCAACAGTGTTTGTTTACTGCAGTACAGAGGTCAATATACACTTCGAGTCTGTTGTTAGTTGCAAGAGAGACGTTGCAGTCAACACAGACGTTTGTTGCAATACAAAATTTGATCGCGTAACATTGATTCAAAATGAACCGAAATACCAGTGGAGGTGAGGAAAAATATCATCGAGCTCAGTGAAAAGAGCTTTTCACTACGGAAAATTGGGGAATTTGTTCGAAGGAGCTACGCAAGTGTCTAAACCGTAATAAGAAATTACAGGGATCCAGGAAGTATAGAAAACAATGCTAGATGTGGACGACCACCAAAATTGTCTAACAGTGAGCGGCGATACGTCATTGGAAAAGTGAATGCGGATCCCAGAATTATAGCTACGGAGTTGGCATTAGATGTCGCAAATACTAGCGGAAATAATGTACGAAGAGTGCTGCACAATCGTGGATTTGAAAGTGTAACAGCAAGGAAGAAAACGTTCATAAGCAGGGTAAATGAACAGAAGCGCCTAGAATTTGCAACTCTGCACCGAAATAAAGACTCCACATTTTGGAATACAGTACTTTTCACTGATGAGAGTAAGCATAACATCTTCCAGTGTGACGGACAGAAAAAGGAATGAAAGTTGGAAGAAGAAAAATCTTGTCCCATCAGTGAAGTATGGTGGAGGAAATGTTCTTGTGTGGGTTAGCATGTCTGGAACTGGAGTACTGAATTTAGTATTTATTGAAGGTATTATGGATAAATGGAAGTATCTCATCATATTAAAGGAGAATCTGCAGCAATCTGCGGAGAAAGTGGGACTAAGAACAGACTGGGTGTTTCAGCAAGACAATGACACCAAGCATACGGCGCATTGTCGTAAGCGAATAGCTACTTTACAATGATCCAAAACAGTTGCATTCGCCTACCCAATCACCAGAAATTTACGCAGATGTACATCTATGGGGAGAACTAAAGCGTAGGATAAAAAAATACATCAAAAGCAAGGATGATTCAAAAGCAGCCTTAGTGAAAGAGTGGAATAACTTTACACCCGCGTGCACAAAAATGCGTGCGTGGTGGAATTTGTGCCTCGACGTTTGGAAGCTGTGATCGAAGCAGAGGGTGGCAATACAAAATATTAAATTGGGCCTGAAAGCGAAGAACATCACTGACCGCTTTTTCATCTGTATGCTGAAGATGTCAGTATATGGAATTATTATAAATTATGCAGCGTATATGCTGTTCTTCAATTCCAAACAAGTCTGTCTCACAGGAAGGAATACATAATATTTTCTTGTTTGATTTTAACTTCATGTGTTATTTTTAAGATGTACGTAGACTTTTGTGTCCGACTGTATGGCAAGTGTCATACTGGGGGCACAGCGCGTTTAGCGGCATATAGGGCTACTTCCAACTTACATCTGACTTCTGCGACTTAGGGATGTGGCTTTCTCCTATATGATTTAATTTGTTGTTGCATATACTATTAGATTTACTAAACAAACTTTCTACCGTTTCAAAAATTGTGAGGTGAGTAGTCCGAAATATACCAAAATGTTTAAAGGTGTGAATGCACAATTGTAAAGTATAGTAGCAGCCACGGAAATTTCGTTTCAACAGTTTTGTTATATCTCCTACTGTTTCGACGATATGTGCTCAGAAAGATAACAACAACATTTTGGCTCTGAGCACTATGGGACTCAACTGCTGAGGTTATTAGTCCCCTAGAACTTAGAACTAGTTAAACCTAACTAACCTAAGGACATCACAAACATCCATGCCCGAGGCAGGATTCGAACCTGCGACCGTAGCGGTCTTGCGGTTCCAGACTGCAGCGCCTTTAACCGCACGGCCACTGCGGCCGGCCAACAACATTTTCTTCGGGAAGATTTTCTCCACTTCAACGGCCATATGGGCACGTATAAAAATATACGTATCTCATATTTTGATCTACACTGCAAGATATTCGCAGTGAATCTGAATCGGGGAGTGGCACTTTGGTAGTGTTACTTGTGTGTTGAAACTCCTAGCAGATAAAATCTAAGCTAACGAAGCACGAGTCACGAACCGCGTTCACAGCCCCACTTCTGTAAGTAGCTCATCTTCTTCCTTACAAATTTCTTAAAGTTCACCTGTATACCTTGCTTGGCGGAGTTTTTACAGATGCGCTGGCGGAAATAAAGCGAATCGTAAGTTGTGGTTTGGGAGCTCAGTCCGCAGAGCACCTGTCCGCGAAAGGTAAAGATCCCATGTTCCAATCTCGGTCCATTACACACATTTTATCTGCTAGGAATTTCACATCCGCGCACATTCCGTTGTAGAGTGAAAATTCTGAAAATTAAGTTGTTCGTAGTCAAGAATTAGTTACAGGACTGCTTACAACAAAGACATGCATTAACTAATATGCGAATTAAATTAGTGGTGTAAGTAGCAATTAAATATTGGTAGTTGCAAAAGCAACAGCCAGCTTTCAAACTCTTACTCCGTTGAAGTTTTTGAGTAGATTTTATACACAGTTTTCAACAGTCTTTTGTCTCTCAGGCTTCTCATTTACTTCTGTTGTCCCTTTTTTAACAAAGAGACGTTCCACCGACTTGAGCGAGATATTACACCTTTCGCATCATGTACTGATACAATGTGCAAATCAGGAATTGCTTGACTATATACGAGTATTTATTCCATCTGCTTCTGAAACTCGCAAATTTTTTTTTGTTTCTTTTGAGACCGTTTTGTGATTCGCACGTTGTTATATTGCCAACATTTAGACATTATTTTTGCTCGTAAAAACGGTTGCCATTTCCATTATAGTTGGCTTGTATAATTAATTCTTGGTCATTTATAATCCACAAATCACTTTTAATGATGTTCAGTCACGCTGTATTCTTTCCTGACTGGTACGCTAGTGTATGTCTTACGTGAATATTTCTTTTAATTGACTGGAAGATGGCCGAGCTGCTTAGTTATACACTGCCGGTAAAGAACTAGTACACCATTTTAGAGGTTTCCAATTCAAAAATGGTTCAAATGGCTCTGAGCACTATGGGACTTAACATCTGTGGTCATCAGTTCCCTAGAACTTAGAACTACGTAAACCTAACTACCTAAGGACATCACACACATCCATGCCCGAGGCAGGATTCGAACCTGCGACCGTAGCGGTCACGCGGGTTCCAGACTGAAGCACCTGGAACAGCACGGCCACACCGGCCGGCTGTTTCCAATTCACTCAGGATTTATTGTTTCAATAGTGCATATGGAGTACATAAAATGATTACATTTATAGATCAACACCAGAGGCGGTTCTGAGGTACCAGGTATCGACCCACGCAGAAACACCCATATTAGAACTTCCAGCAGCCTCTATGGGCGGCAGTGCAGGCGCTGACTTTGGCATTCAGTCGATTGGAGAGATAACGAATACTGTTCCGGGACACGTTACAAGCCTGTTCGATTGGAGACAAGTCTGGAGATCAAGCTATCTGTATTTCAGATCACGTTGAATTTCACAGGCAGTACGTGGGCGAGCATTATCATGTTGGAACAACACATCACCTCCCTGTTGCAACAATGGCGAAAGAACGAGTCTAACAACATTCCGCACGTACCGAGTGCTCATTAGCATCCCCTCCAGAAACACCAAATGCGAATGACAGAGGTAGCTTATCGCACCCCAGACCATCATGAGCTCTGGATTGGGATCAGCGTGTCTTGGGCGAATGCGGTCTGTGAACCGAATCTCACTGTGTCAACGACATACCCGCAAACGGCCATCACTTGGTGTGGGCAGAATCTGATTTAATCGCTGAAGACCACGACGCGCCATTGCATCTTATAAGTGATCCTATGACGGCACCAGTCGAGCTGTGCACGTCAGTGCTGTGGCGTGAACGGAGGATGGGCTGGAGGTGTGCGTGCCAGTAGTCCCATTGCTAATGACCTGTTAACAGCAGTTCATGTTGACACGTGTGTGCCCTCACAAGCCGTGTTCTCTGTGCTGTGATGGCTGTACAATCTGCCGCTGCTGCCCTTATAGTACGATGATCCTGGCTTGTATCTACGCTGCGTGGACATCCAGAACCTTGCCTACGGATGTTCACGTGATCACTGATATCAGCATCGTCGCGTAACTGACGCAGGGCGTCAAACTTGTGTGGCATTTCTCCGGAAGGTCCATCTCGCCACTCAGAAGGGAAAGCACGAGTGCGTCCCCGTGACATTGCTGTCTGCTTGCGTGAAACTTTCACACCACACTGTACCTTCTGGCTGTGAGCATTTCTTATTACAGGGTAGACAAACATGACGCTGTTGTAGCTACGCCACTACGCTCTCTGTTGGCGGTCGACGGAGAAACCATTGTCAGTACTTTCGAATCGTTGATGGTTGTACCTCCAGTTCTACATTTATATAATTCTCGTTCCTCGTGTCAGCCAATCGTCAGCACCACTTGTAAAACAAGTCTCCCCCGTCCTCGAATCCGCAATCTGTAATAACTGACCTACGAAATGCGTGGCAAAAGCTGCTTTCTGTATTCTAAGTGTTCATTGTACAAATGGTTCAAATGGCTCTGAGCACTATGGGACTTAACTTCTGAGGTCATCAGTCCCCTAGAACTTAGAACTACTTAAACCTAAGGACATCACACACATCCATGCCCGAGGCAGGATTCGAACCTACGACCGTAGCGGTCGCGCGGTTCCAGACTGTAGTGCCTAGAACCGCTCGGCCACCTCGGCCGGCTGTTCATTGTAAATCAGGAGCATTCTTGATGACGGCCACTGTAGTTTCGCTGTTTATGAACGATTTCATTGGAGGAGTAGTAGAGGATAGAATTAAAAATGGGAACGCCATTTTTTAACTTTAAAAGATAGTAAACAGAAAAACTTGTATTTAAAAAGTATGTAATTTGTAGTTGACAATATTATGCATTGAAAATGTTATGCATATTTGCATTTTACTCTTAGAAAACGTAACTAAAAAAATTTTTGAAAACCTTGAAAAATACGAGGCGCTTTCAATAAGTAATGCAATAGATTTTTTTTCTGAAAATATGTTGGTTTTATTCAGGATGTCAGTGCACCATACTGTTTTCCCACTCTTTTCGCTACAAGACCCTATTTCAAAGGAACGGCCTTACACCACCTTAGGGCCTTTATGCCCGTATGGTACCACTCTACTGCGCGAAGTCGGATCCAAAGCCTTGATGCAGCAATAACCTCCCCGTCATCCACGTACTGCTTCCCGCGGAGTGCATCCCTCATTGGGCCAACCAAAGACACGAAAGTCGAAAGTTGCGAGATCCGGACAGTAGGGTAATGAAGTTTTGGGGAGGTTCTTTCGGATGCGGAGACTTGCGTGAGATCCTACGTTGTTATGGAGAAGATCGTTTGCATTTCCGTGGCGACAAACACGCTGAAATGGTTTCTTAAATTTCCTGAGGGTGGCAGTCACAGCTACATGCGGCCGGCCGGCACGGGGAAGTCGCACGGGTTTGCGCGACCTTGTTGCGGTGATAAATGACGCCTCGCCCAACGACTCACCGTGCTTTTGTCACTGTTAGGTCTCCACAGTCCTTCTGCAAGTGCCTGTGAATACCTACGATGCTCTGGTTTTCCGACAGCTCTCTGCTTGGAAAGCCCTCCGTTCAGAAGCTATTTTGAAGGATACGTACAGCGCCGCCACCTCTTGGAGCTTAATTATAGGGGCTGAAGTTGGAATATTCAGGATGTTCCACAATGGGTTCCACATTTACCAACCAAAATTGGCCGAAAAAGAATGTGTTGTAGTACTTATTGAACGCCCATCGTAGTTGTCGAACGCGGTCCCCTCCCCTCCTGTAAAAATAATCAAAATAGTCTTCAAACAAAATTAGGAAGCGATATTAAATCGGAGAAAAAATAATCTAGCTTCAAAGTAGGTATAATAAAACACCTTACAGACGGTTACAGAATTTCTCTGTATTTTCTTTGCTGAATCCAAGAGCCATGCTATAAAGATGTTCTTGTAGGCGTTATTGCTGGCAGTTTCGTTTTACAGCGTTTAAGAAAAAGACTAACCCACTTTTCCCAACCAATTCCTTTGAAAGGGTATTCATTGTTATTTCTCTCTGGCAGTTGTATGGCCATTCTTCGGAAGTCATTATGAGCATGCACAAAGAAAGAAGCTCCCATAGTAAGACAACAGTTAATCATTTCTTCGAGATCCTTACACAAAACTGCTAGCGTGAATCTTTTTGTTTATTACTGCGTGCTTACGTGTATTGTGCTTCATGTTGAACAACCTCATAAATGCTGTTTTTCAGACATTAAACTGTTTACCGACCTTCTTCCAAACTACCTGCTTTTCCTGAACTGCAGCTGTAGTCAAATGGGTCAAATGGCTCTGAGCACTATGGGACTTAACATCTGTGGTCATCAGTCCCCTAGAACTTAGAACTACTTAAACCTAACTAACCTAAGGACAGCACACAACACCCAGCCATCACGAGGCAGAGAAAATCCCTGACCCCGCCGGGAATCGAACCCGGGAACCCGGGCGTGGGAAGCGAGAACGCTACCGCACGACCACGAGATGCGGGCAATAGCTGTAGTCATTTTAGACAGAGTCCATTTTCTTTGATCAACTATCCCCATTATCCGCTTGGAATCTGCAAGAAAATTCCTAGTCAATGAGACAGTAAGGCTTTATACATGAACAAGTAAAGGGTCCGGACCAAGCAAATGAAATTTTGTGCAACTACAGCCTACATTGTGTTAAGTAAACATCTAAATGAAACGATTTAAGCATAAAGCATTCCCCATAAACCCTAATGTTGAAGAAAGGTTGAAAGACTTACCTACCAATAACATTTTAAAGAACCTCGTTCTGACTATAGGAAACAGCGATCTATAATTATAAATAAACTGGAAGTAGTCTTTAAAAATGGTTCAAGTGCCTCTGAGCACTATGCGACTTAACTTCTGAGGTCATCAGTCGCCTAGAAGTTAGAACTAATTAAACCTAACTAACCTAAGGACATCACACACATCCATGCCCGAGGCAGGATTCGAACCTGCGACCTTAGCGGTCGCTCGGCTCCAGACTGTAGCGCCTAGAACCGCACTGTCAGTCCGGCCGGCGCAAACAGTCTTGATCGCATAAATTTTTTAATGTGGCGACCGGATTCGATCTTATTATAAGATCATCTTCAGACCATAATTGTCTGCCGGAGGTGGTGGCGCATGGCGACCCTCTTGGTTGTGGCTGGGGCTGTACCAGACGACTGGCGTACCAGGTGAAGCAGACGACTCATGCACCCCACTACAGAGTGGCAAAAGCCTGAAATACCATTCATTCTTGGTCACATCAAAGTTCAGGAGAACGCATAGCCAAGGAGCCAAGAGACACGGGCCGGTGGGGTGGGGGGGTGGGGGGGGGTGAGAGGGGCGATTCCAGTTTAGGGCAATTTCCTCCATTAATATGCGTTCAGTTTCGGCGCTATGAGTTTTATATATGGACAGGAAAAAAAGGAGAAATATTAGAGTTTAACGTCCCATGGCAAAGTTCCGATGCCTTTCCGGCTGCACGATGTAGGAAAACCTAAAGCAGGGTGGCTGAAAGGTATTTGAATCGCCCTTCTCCCGAATGCGAGTCCAGCGTTTTCCACTCCACCCTCCCGCTATGGGCATGTCTCGGTCTGTTTGAATAAACGGCTTACTGTACTAGTTATCTCCATCATTTTTATACACCGAATACTCAGTATGCAAACTATTTCTCACGGGAATTCACGGGTTAGTGAGTACGCGACGCTTGCACGACTTTTCGCTGACGTTAATTTAAGGCAGTCAAGATTGTTCGAAGAAATACATGGAAAATTTAGGATGAATTAATGACCAAACAAACACAATTGGGAATTATGGTGCTCAATGTGTGTGTGTGAAATCTTATGGGACTTAGCTGCTGAGGTCATCAGTCCCTAAGCTTACACACAACCTAAATTATCCTAAGGACAAACACACACACACACACACACACACACACACCCATGCCCGAGGGAGGACTCGAAACTCCGCCTGGACCAGCCACACAGCCCATGAGTGCATCGCCTTAGACCGCTCGGCTAATCCCGCGCAGCGAATTATGGTGCTGAAAAGGAGAAGAAAAAGAGTAAGGAGGAAGGCTTTGTACGCCCTTTCTTTGAACAATATGGTGTTGTACCCAAGTGCCAAACTCCTAACCAGAAGGGAGAATATCTTTCAGTCGCACTTTCAGCTCTACATCCATCTTTCCAAGACACGCCATTTAAATGCCGAGACGGTTACTTACAGAAGACGACACCGGATGAATAAACTTACCAAGTCGAACGCACAAATCCGTTTGATTTGTAGCGCGCGGTTACATCAAGAGATTCATATAATGAACAGGCATAACTGTTGGTCCGTGAGTGCAATCTCTCGGAAATGTTGTAGTTCCCCATCAGCGGGCAGTGATGTGATGCAGCGGCGGAGTCTCTGGGCTAGTCTGTGAAGTCCGCCTCACTCCTTTTTTTTTTGTTCCTCTGTGGCGGGCACTGACGCTTCTTGCCTCCGGCGATGAACCTCACCATCGATCCGGACGCAGCTGCTGCCAGCTACAAGGCCAAGGAAATTCCAGCCACTCTGTCAGTCACTCTAAAATGCTGAAATTTTTGTCAGACACCTAGCTGAAATACTAACAGTTTGATATGAGACACAGACAGAGAGATTTTTCTGATAGTTTTGCATTTATTTCAGAACTCGTCGCTGGCCGCAGTGGTCTAGCGGTTCTGGCGCTGCAGTCCGGAACCGCGGGACTGCTGCGGTCGCAGGTTCAAATCCTGCCTCGAGCATGGGTGTGTGTGGTGTCCTTAGGTTAGTTAGATTTAAGTAGTTCTAAGTTCTAGGGGACTTATGACCTAAGATGTTGAGTCCCATAGTGCTCAGAGCCAGTTGAACCATTTGAACCATCAGAACTCGTCGGTTCCTAGGCCAAGCAGGCAGAGATATGCTAATAACTGAAGGCATTATGTATGCGATACATTTACGTGAGTTCTATTTCTTCTGAAAGAAAACCGACGAAATTTTAATGGGACCTTTGGTAGGTTTGTCTATAGAAAGCGCTCCGCATGTAAAACTGATGCCAAACCTGTCTACAAAAGTTAGATCAAAATTCTTCTTCCGTTTCCTCAGCGTTTGTTCCTTCAGTGATAGGGTTCTTTAATGATGAGCCATCGTATATCGACGAATTGTCATTATTTTTGTACTGATACTATGGTTGGATGTTCTTCTTGTTGTTGCACACTGAAGGCGCCGTGACGAGGATGGATATATGCATCGCCTTTGTATGAAGCATTCAAGTTTTGTTCGTTTTTCAGCTATGTTTTTGTCTGTGATGCTTATGGGGAAACTGTAGATTTCCCAGCCCTGAGCCGCTGCCACACTTGCTTGTACCCTCTTCTCTTTATCTGTGTAGTCCACAACCAAGACGACTGGGTTAGAACAACAGTCTATATCGCAATAAAAACTAAACTCCGTCCGAACAGGCCTTGGAAGGCCCGAAGGTGCCAACCGGCCGCCATGTCATCCTCAGCCCACAGGCATCACTGGATGCGGATATGGAGGGGCATGTGGTCAGCACACCGCTCTCCCGGCCGTATGTCAGTTTACGAGACCGGAGCCGCTACTCCTAAGTCAAGTAGCTCCTCAGTTTGCCTCACAAGGGTTTGAGGCGGTGGGATTACTTTCGTTCATTACTTGCAACTATCTGTGAACTCGTTGCAACAGATCCCCGGTAGGAAAGCCGAGCAGAAACCTGCCGTACTGCAACTCGCACCAGGTTGCATATAACAAAATATTCCAATAATCGGAAAAAGGTCTTAATTTTTAATGGAAGATGGTAATACTGGCAATACTTTGGTATATTCTGAACCTTGATAATGTACATTTTCACTGCGAAGGCCGTGCTAATATTAACACAGTCATGCACAAACCCATTCATTCAGGTTAGAAAGTTTATGGTAACGTATTTCCCAAGATCTGAACAGCTAAACACGAATTGTCCTTAAATGAAAATGCTTGCCATACTATGAAGTTTATCGGTGTCCAATGCACTCAAGTTTTTAGTCACCGATCTGCTCAATATGCCACGAGTAATTACTGTCTTTTCTAATACACAAAATTACTTAAAAATCCGTACTTTCTAAGAAACACACCAGAATAAATACGCCTTCACTTCAAAACACTTTTGAAACATATAGCACAACTAAAACCGGCAAATTACAACTTCCTTCGGAGCTAATACTTCACACGACCGTACCATTGAAAGGCTGGGCTCCGACTCCTTTAGACTGCTATGAGCATTTTGTATCAACAAGAGAAAAGAAACGCGAAGAATACTCCGTTCTGATAGGTCAATTTTGTCTAAGGCGATAGAAAAACACCCTCCCGCGTTATTCCGCGCTTTTCATGACTAAACGATCACAAAATAAATATTAAACATTCTGATATTTTGTTTACACTTACCGTTATCAACTGTTTTCATTTGCAGTCGAATTATCTTTCCTTTTACCATAAACTTGCTTAACATCTTATGGTACAAAATTCCCCGTCGTCTGCATTCACACTGTTAAAACTTTCTCACACTAGTTCGTACAGCGTTCATCAGTAGAACAATGATCTACATATTTATTTTAAACCATATTCACGCATCGTTCACACTACTAAATGCGTATACAGAACTGTACAAACATAAATAAATAAAAAAAAGCTTTAAAGAAATAAACAGAACAATTCACAAAAACATTCTCCAGCCCTGTTTCTTGAATGTCTCTGTGCACTGCTGGACTCTGATGGTGAAAGTTCTTAACTACATTAAAGTTCTTTCAGTTTAGTCCTGTCCGCTACTGTTCTCTGCACGCATGAGTCATTCAACCGATACACAAGCTCCAGACAGGAGCGTTACAAGGCGCCACGCCTCAGGCTGAGGGCACCCCGCTTGCCAACAGCGCTCGGCAGATCGGATGGTCACCCATCCAAGTGCTAGCCCAGTCCAACAGCGCTCAACTTACGTGATCTGATGGGAACCGGTGTTACCACTGCGGCAAGGTCATTCGCTATATCGCAGTAACATTTTATTAATGACCAGCTTCGACTTCATGACATGATCGTGTTACCGTGTGAGCATCTGAGGACCCGCCAGCAGCTGCCAGATTGTGCTTATTTTCTGAAGATGACGTCTGCGTTAAATGGAAACAGCTCGTAAATAAAATGTTGTTGCGATCTCGACTGTTGCGATCTCGACTGTTGCGATCTCGACTGTTGCGATCTCGACTGTTGCGATCTCGACTGTTGCGATCTCGACTGTTGCGATCTCGACTGTTGTTTTAACGCAGTTACATCACTAGATATCTGTTAATCCTCTGGAGCACGTTGTCCACATTTGTCAAGGCAAGACAAGTTTACATCTCTGTGTCCCAGGCTAGGATTTCGTGCCTATGTTCATCCGTTACGCCAACTATCCTGTCCATTGATAAAGCTCTGTTGTAATGTATGAGCTCCTATTTCCATAGGCTAGCTCCTTCCCACTCTACATCAGCATCTATACTTTGCAAGCCACCTTACGGTGTGTGGCGGAGAGTACTTAATGTACCAGTGTCAGTTCCCACTTTCCTGTTCCAGTCGCGTACGGTTCGCGGAAGAACGATTGTTGATAATTGAGATATACATAAGAGAAGCAATATATTCTTTAACTCTTCTAGGAATCTACGCTCTCGAAACTTTAACAGGAGACCTTAACGTGGTGCAGAACGTCTTCCTTACAGCGTCTGACCCTGGAGTTGACTGTGCTTCTCTTTGTCGCATTCGCTCTTACTACGTGATCGTGCTGGTCATCTTAGGGTCTTCTCAGTCCCCTCTATTAGTCCTACTTGGTACGGATCCCATACTCAGGAGCACTACTGTGGTATTGTTTTGTAAGCTACTTATTCATGGACTACGTTTCCGGTGGTTCTTCCAATTCTCTGGACCATGTTGTAAAATTTATCATCGCAGGACAAGTTAACATCTCTCTGTCACAAGCGTAGGATTTCGTACCGCTGTTAACTTTCAGTCTGCTGTCTACCTTATTCGCGACTTTAATTTTATGTGCTCATTATACAGGGTTATTACAAATGATTGAAGCGATTTCACAGCTCTACAATAACTTTATTATTTGAGATATTTTCACAATGCTTTGCACACACATACAAAAACTCAAAAAGTGTTTTTAGGCATTCACAAATGTTCGATATGTGCCACTTTCGTGATTCGGCAGACATCAAGCCGATAACCAAGTTCCTCCCACACTCGGCGCAGCATGTCCCCATCAATGAGTTCGAAAGCACCGTTGATGCGAGCTCGCAGTTCTGGCACGTTTCTTGGTAGAGGAGGTTTAAACACTGAATCTTTCACATAACCCCACAGAAAGAAATCGCATGGGGTTAAGTCGGGAGAGCGTGGAGGCCATGACATGAATTGCTGATCATGATCTCCACCACGACCGATCCATCGGTTTTCCAATCTCCTGTTTAAGAAATGCCTAACATCATGATGGAAGTGCGGTGGAGCACCATCCTGTTGAAAGATGAAGTCGGCGCTGTCGGTCTCCAGTTGTGGCATGAGCCAATTTTCCAGCATGTCCAGATACACGTGTCCTGTAACGTTTTTTTCGCAGAAGAAAAAGGGGCCGTAGACTTTAAACCGTGAGATTGCACAAAACACGTTAAATTTTGGTGAATTGCGAATTTGATGCATGAAAGCGTGAGGATTCTCTACCGCCCAGATTCACACATTGTGTCTGTTCACTTCACCATTAAGAAAAAATGTTGCTTCGTCACTGAAAACAAGTTTCGCACTGAACGCATCCTCTTCCATGAGCTGTTGCAACCGCGCCTCAAGTTCAAAGCGTTTGACTTTGTCATCGGGTGTCAGGGCTTGTAGCAATTGTAAACGGTAAGGCTTCTGCTTTAGCCTTTTCCGTAAGATTTTCCAAACCGTCGGCAGGGGTACGTTTAGCTCCCTGCTTGCTTTATTCGTCGACTTCCGCGGGCTACGCGTGAAACTTGCCCGCACGCGTTCAACCGTTTCTTCGCTCACTGCAGGCCGACCCGTTGATTTCCCCTTACAGAGGCATCCAGAAGCTTTAAACTGCGCATACCATCGCTGAATGGAGTTAGCAGTGGGTGGATCTTTGTTGAACTTCGTCCTGAAGTGTCGTTGCACTGTTATGACTGACTGATGTGAGTGCATTTCAAGCACGACATACGCTTTCTCGGCTCCTGGCGCCATTTTGTCTCACTGCGCTCTCGAGCGCTCTGGCGGCAGAAACCTGAAGTGCGGCTTCAGCCGAACAAAACTTTGAGTTTTTCTACGTATCTGTAGTGTGTCGTGACCATACGTCAATGAATGGAGCTACAGTGAATTTATGAAATCGCTTCAATCATTTGTAATAGCCCTGTACTTCAAATCACTCCGTAAGCATAAACCTAGAAATTTTACGTAAGAATCTGCTTCCAGTGATTGTTCTGCGATTTTTAATCCTACAATATACGCTTTTTTGTCGATGTATTAACAATACTATATATTTGTTTATGTTGAGGGTTAAGCGCCACTCTCTGAACCAAGCGTCGATCCTCTACAGATCTTCCTTATTTCACTACAATTTTCTAGCGCCACGACTTCTCTCTATACAACATTCGCAAAAAGGCTCACGGACTTTATCTGCTAGGTCATTTTTGCATAGTATGAAAAGTAATGGTTCTATAATACTCCCCTACAAGTCGCGCGAAATTGCTTTTACGTCTGAAGACATCTGTCCATTTAGAACGACGTGCTGTGTTCTAACCACTGGAAACTCTTCACTACTGTCACACAGTTGCTCTGACATTCCATAGATTCATATTTTGTTCATTAGGCGTCTGTGTGGAGCTGTATCGATTGTGTTTCGGAAGTCAAGGAACACGGTATCTACCTGGGTGCCTGTATCTACTGCTTTCTCTGTCTCGTAGACGAAAACTCATAAACACTTAGAAACCACACGCAGACCACAACAGACCATTTGCTGTCAATCGAGCACCGATTACACTATCTGATCAAAAGTATCCGGACTCACCTACACCATGTGATGAAAGTATCCGGACACCCCAAAAACATACGTTTTTAATATTAGGTGCACTGTGCTGCCACCTACTACCAGGTACTCCATATCAGCGACTTGAGTAGTCATTAGACATGGTGAGAGAGCAGAATGGGGCGCTCCGCGGAAATCACGGACTTCGAACGTGGTCAGAGGTGATTGGCTGTCACTTGTGTCATACGTCTGTACGCGAGATTTCCACACTCCTAAACATTTATAGGTACACTGTTTCCGGTGTGATAGTGAAGGGGAAATGTGAAGGGACACGTACAGCATAAAAGCGTACAAGCCGACCTCGCCTGTTGACTGACAGAGACCGCCGACAGTTGAAGAGGGCCGTAATCAGTAATATGCAGACATCTATCCAGACCATCACACAGGAATTCCAGACTGCATTAGGATCCACTGCAAGTACTATGACACTTAGGTGGGAGGTGAAAAACTTGAATTTCATGGTAAAGCGACTTCTCATAAGCTACACATCACACCGGTTAACGCCTAACGACGCATCTCTCGGTGTAAGGACTGCAAAAATTGGACGATTGAACAGTTTAAAAACGTGTAGAGAGCCGTCTCACGGTACACAATGTGGCGATCCGATGGCAGGGTGTGGGTATGGCGAATGCCCGTTGAGCGTCATCGGCAAGCGTGTGTAGTACCAACAGTCAAATTCGGAGGCACCGGTTTTATGGTGTGGTCGTGTGTTTCATGGAGGGGGCTTGCACCCCTTGTTGGTTTGCGGGGCACTATCACAGCACAGGCCTACATTAATGTTTTTAGCACCTTGAATGGCTCTGAGCACTCTGGGACTTAACATCTGAGGTCATCAGTCCCCTGGACTTAGAACTACTTTAACCTAACTAACCTAAGGACATCACACACATCCATACACGAGGCAGGATTCCAGACTGAAGCGCCCAGAAGTGCTCGACCACACCGGCCGGCTTTAAGCACCTTCACTGTTGAAGAGCAATTCGGGGAGGGCGACTGCAACTTTCAACACAATCGATCATCTATTCATAATGCACGGCCTGTGGCGGAGTGGTTACACGACAATAACATCCCTATAATGGACTGGCCTGCACAGAGACCTGACCTGAATCCTATAGAACACCTTTGGGATGTTTTGGAACGTCTACTTAATGCCAGTCCTCACCGACCGGCATTGATACCTCTCCTCAGTGGAGCACTTCGTGAAGAATGAGCTGCCATTCCCTAAAAAACCTTCCAGCCCCTGATTGAACCTATGCCTGCGAGAGTGGAAGCTGTCCTCAAGGCTAGTGGTGGGTCAACACCATATTGAATTACAGCATGACCGATGGAGGGCGCCACGAACAGCTAAAACAGCTCCATTAGGGAAGTTTGAAACTCTCTCAAACTCGTGAAGTCAACCTTCTGTGATGTGATTGTTTTGTGGGAACGCGAAGGAACAACCACAGTTACATCAATACCTGACAGACCTAATGTGCAGATGGACGAGGACTGACGAGAATTGCGGAGGGTGGCTGTAAAATCTGGCACGAGATCAGGAGAACGAATTAGTCATGAGTCATAATGCACTACCAGCAGTCCAGCTAACACAGTTGTTGTATGGAGTTAAAAAGAATGGGATGCAACAGTCGAGCAGCTCCTTATAAGCCACACATTTATGTAGTCATTACTAAGCGACGAGGGGTGTAAAGGGGGCCAAAACTCCAGTTGACGGCTAGAAACGTGTTATTTGGAGTGATGAATCGCTCTGTACCCTGTGGAAATCAGATGGAATGTTTTGGATTTGGCAAATGCCTGGATAACTGCCGAGAGCACCTTGGGAGTAACTTAGGACAAGAATGGGCTGCCATTTCTCCACCGACATTCTGATACCTCAGCAGAGTTCAATCCTCCACACAAGTGAAGGCTGGACATGCCCCGTGTTGGTCCACTAATAGGCGTCCAGATGCGTTTGATCAGATAGTGTATTTTCGATACTTCTTCAATCAGAACTTAATCCATCCATTTAGTTTGTAACATTCTTTGACAGCATCACATTTCAAATACTTCCATTTCTTCCTCGGATTTCCCGATGAACCACGTTTCGATTGCATACAATGCTGTCCTTCACACTTATAACTTCAGGAATTCTTAGTTCCTCATCAATATCTGATTTTTAAAGAAAATTATATTTAAACTGAACTGTTGATAAAAAACAAGTTCTCGGTACCAGTTTCGATCGAAATGATTATGTTCAGCTAAACTAAAATTATTACAGCAACCTATATGGTATTACTCTTACTATAGAGTTAATAAAAGTAAACTTATTAAAAACAGTCCCATGTCACTTTCGTTATGGGTTAAATGCATTTATGCAATTAAGTAATTGCATTATACTGCCCATTTCTATGTTCCCTGTTTGTATCTGAAATGCATTCTGCCATTCTTAATACTGAATAATCTTTTTTTATTATTCTTGGATGGTGTACATGCCAAGTAGCAGCCCATACGAATATTTTTCTCCTTTTACCGTTTCGTTTTATTCGCTATATTTTGTAATAAACGTCAGTATATCCAAATACGAGGATGAGACAAATGAAAATCTTAAATTTGTAATAACAAATCGAAATTTCGCGCTGTTATTCTGTAAGTTGGTGGGCGCGCTACAAACAGCGTGCAGAGTGGCCTATAGGTGGCAGCATAGTGCAGATGCACACATACTATCGCAGTATCAGTATAATGATGCCCCCCCCCCCCCACTTGCGACTTGCACTAGGGAAGAACAGCATTCTGTTATTCGGTTTTTGCGTAGTGAAGGAGTGAAACCTATTGAAATTCATCGACGAATGAAGGTTCAGTACGGTGATGCATGTTTGTCACAGCAGCAAGTCTACGAATGGAGTAGGAAGTTCGCAAATGGTGTGACCAGTGGAAGATGCTCCTCGTCCAGGTCAGGCACAACGAGTTGTGACTCCACAGAACATTGCAGCAGTTGAAGCCATAGTGAAGGAAAACCGCCGAGTGACACTGAATGAAATTGAAGCATTACAGATTAGTCAGCACACCACATTGTGCATGATGTGCTCCAGTTTCACAAAGTGTCTGCAAGGTGGGTTCCACGGCAGCTGACTCCTGTAATGAGAGAACGACGTGTTGATGCTCGTGAAGAACTTCTTCGGCGTTTTGAACGAGAAAGAATCGTTACTGGGGACGAAACCTGGGTTTACTTCCACCAACCGGAAACGAAGAGAACGAGCAAGGAATGGCGCCATTCCTCATCATCAAAACCAAAGAAGCTTCGAACAGAACCGTCAGCAGGGAAGGTTATGCTGACTCTCTTTCGGGACGAAAAAGGCGCCATTTTGGAGCATTACATGCCTAGAGGGACCACTGTCACCAGTGCATCATACACAGATCTCCTAAAAAACAATCTGCGGCCTGCAATCAAATCAAAACGACGTGGATTGCTGTAAGGATGCGTCCTTTAGCAACATGACAATGCAAGGCCCCACACTGCCCGTACAACAGTTGCAACAATCACAGACCTGCATTTTGAGTGTCTTCCTCATCCACCATACTCACCAGACCTTGCCCGCAAGTGATTTCCGTATGTTTGGACCACTCAAAGACGCAATGGGAGGAAAGAAGTTCGGTTCTGATGAAGAGGTACGCCGCGCGGTGCATGAGTGGTTCCGCGGACTACCAAAAGAATTTTTTTCTAAAGGAATTTACGCACTTAGTAAGCGCTGGAGGACTTGCATTGGGCGTGGGCGAGATTATGTTGAAAAGGATGCAGCTTTGTACCACTTCTGCACAATAAATAATATTTAAAAAAATATTTAAGGTTTCCATTTGATCGTCCTCGTATTACAAATATAACTATTTTAAAATAAATGCTTTAAGGTGTCTGTGCTATAAAAGAGCCTGTTTGGACTATGGAAACTGAACAGTCGAGCGGTAGGACGGTGAAGAGAGAGGCGGACTGTCTAGTGACTGCATTAGTGGCGGGGTGACTTTCATGTCTGAGGACAGTGATAAAACATTTAAATCAAAATTTGCACAGAAACAACGTCAACTGCCGACAGGTAGGGATTGATTCTGAGTAAACTGTGTTCTGCGCTTTTATTTCTGGACGAAGTAATACAGTTTTTGCATGTGCAACAGACGCAAATCGGGGTCGTTGGTGAAACAATGCGTGTGCACGAGATTAGGTTTGAATGTTACGAGGATAGTGCTTTGATGTGAATAATCGAACTGTGTCGTCTCACTCACTGAACTGGAACAGGAACAGGGGTGCCACGAGTACAACGTCGTTCAGGCAAATATACTTCGTTGTTACGTCAGTGCCGTATATTTCAATTTGTGCACGCTCCGGAACTGCATTCCCACGAAATCAAGATCCCGACTGCAATTGCGAAAGCACGGGAGTGGGGGTGAGTCAGGAGGAATGGTACATGCTTTGAAGGTTGATGGTATTAGTGATTCTCAACAAAAAACTTCGTATGGGCATGGGGCCTATTACGAATGGTTTCTGAGGCAGAACACATTTGATATCACTTTTGTGCGTTTTTCTTGAATAACTCGAAAAGCGCATCCTCCAGCGAAAACATGTTGCAGTATAAAATCAAACTACATTAAATTTCCTACGAAAAAGGCCCTATTGATTTTTCTGTAGGACTAATAGTTTGCACGAAGAGAGCACGAGAATATTAATAACTTCCTGGGACGCGCATGCGATGTAACTTAGGTAGTTTTTTGTAGGCCAATTTGAGGTAGTTTGCCGACATGATAGACCACATACGGCGGGGTCAGGGATTTTCTCTGCTTCGTGATGACTGGGTGTTGTGTGATGTCTTTAGCTTAGTTAGGTTTAAGTAGTTCTAAGTTCTAGGGGACTGATGGAAAAAAATGGCTCTGAGCACTATGCGACTTAACTTCTAACCTGCGACCGTTGCGGTCGCGCGGTTCCAGACTGTAGCGCCTAGAACCGCTCGGCCACACCTGCCGGCAGCCACTTCAGTGCGTGAACACATGCGTCAGTCAAGTAACGAGTACCTTACCCCCAAAGGGTAGAGCAGACAGCACCAGAAAATAAACAGCACTTCAACATCCATATCAGCAACTGTGCCTCCTTACTGCAGGGCAAATCGGCTGTGTCAAAATTAGGCCCTAGCATTGCCGACTAACACAGCTGTAGCAACGACTGGCAACGTAGAAAATGGTGCGCCTGAGACCCATGAACAGCCCACCGTACGTAAAGTGTGAGTCTTCTTTCTCTCCCGCCCGGACTATGACCAAATGGCTCTGAGCACTATGGGACTCAACATCTTAGGTCATAAGTCCCCGAGAATTTAGAACTACTTAAACCTAACTAACCTAAGGACATCACACACACCCATGCCCGAGGCAGGATTCGCACCTGCGACCGTAGCAGTCCCGCGGTTCCGGACTGCAGCGCCAGAACCGCACGGCCACCGCGGCCGGCGGACTGTGACCGACTACCTGCCAATGTAGTCAACAAACTGCTCCAGGGAACTGAAACCAAAGACTCCACTAACAGGCGACCGAAGTGCCACCCGGCGACTAGACAGAGACGGGACGCTCCAGTAGGCAAGGATGTAAAAACATAGACAGCATCATAAGGTGACTTGCGCAGTACAGATGTAGATGGGCATAGTGCATGAATTAACTTCGAGCCAACAAAGGAGACGCTGGCGAGGCCATAGCAGAGACTTCATTTAGAGACTCACAGCAGAGGTGAGGCTGCGTTTACAACCCATCGGCCGAAAGACACGCACTATTCACTTCATCCAGGCTGTCGCGAGACGGACTACCATGGAGGTATACTTGGTGGATCACCTAAAACTTGCACCGCAAATACTGTCGAAATGAAAAGTGGTATTGTTGTGTTGCCTACGAGATAACATATTCTGAAAAGTTGTTTGTACCATTCAACACCCGTAGTTTCTAGGTACGACACTGGAATGTTTGCTTATAGTCTGCTTGTGTGTTTCATGTGACTTGCTAGTCAGTTAGTGTGGTACAGTCCAAGCAGTAGGTCGTGAATGGGCGATGGGATTTGCCAACGCAGAAAAAACGGACATTTTCATGGTATATGGAGATTGTAGGAAGAATGCAGTTCGTTCTTGCACCATATATGCGGCAATACATCCCAACAGATGTCAACCATCTCGGCAGTTACTTATCAACTTCTTGAAGCAGTTCCTTAAAAGTGATAATGTAACACCTTCACAACGTAACAGAAGCAAATAAGTGACAACAAGAGCGGGAAATTAATGTTCTTCCTGCTGTTACAGTCGATCCGAAAGTTAGCTCCTGCTCAATTGCACGAGGACGTGACATGAGTCAGGAAAGTGCCCTACGCATCTCGATTGACATAGTTTACATCCCTATCACACCTCTCTGCATCAAGAGCTGAATGGAGACGATTATAAGAACCGTGTTAACTTCTGTACATGGGCATTAAGAAAGGATACTCCATATGTATCTTAGTGATGAAGCCACATTTACAATCATAGCCAGGGTAACCACCGAAACATACACTATTTGTCTGTTGAACAGCCACGTTTGCTTCGTCAAGTGGAGCTTCAGCGTCCATGGAGTGTAAATATGTGGTGTGGGATAGTGAACCATTAGCTCATAGGCCCGTTTTTCGAAGACAGAACACTGATAATAGCAACTTCCTATCAGACCATCTTCCAGGATGCAAGAAGACGTTCCTCTGTGGAACAAAGATGATGGCTGTCCAGCCCATAGAATACGAAGTACTGCAGCATGTCTTCACGAATTGTTTCCAAATCGTTCGATTAGACGCAGAGGATCCGTACCGGGGCGGCCAGTTCCCCGGATTTGATGCCAGTAGACATCTTTTGTGGGAAAAGCTGCAAACGCTGTGTAGAAGAACATACAAACTACACCAAATGATGCGCAATGATGTATTGCTGCAACCTGCTCGGACATCCCCGCTGAAATGCTAGCCCGTGTGCAGCAGTCGTTCCACACCAGACTGAAAGCGAGTATTGCCGTTGCCGGCGGTCATTTTGAACACAACCTTTGATGATCAGTTATCTCGTTACTGGTCAGAATCCGCACAACTGGTGTATGGACTTGTGTTTTTATCTAGTGTGTGCTGTCGCAGGTATTGCACAGGTGTCAGTGTGAGAATTTTTCAACATACTATATCTCGTAAACGACTCGCACCATAATCCAGCAACAAACACTACTGACATTCTAATTTCCCCTAATTTTAGTTTGTTAATGTTAAGAGACATTGTTATATTTAAAAGTGTATGTTTGTACAAAAATACACTTCCTATATTTTATTACCATCTGTTCATGGACTAACAGCACGATCCCTTGACTATTAATCCATTTCGTGAAAGCCGCACGTCAACAGCACTTCCTGTTTTCACAATATATGCGGTGCCAGTTTTAGGTGATTAACCGTGTATAGAGACCCTAAAAACACTAAGCAAGACAGAGTTCGGCAGAGTTCGAAAGTTGCAGCGAGCAGAAGAGGTCCAGCAACAGCCGCCTCACGTGAAAGAGACGTAAGTGAGCTGACAGACGTTTGGCTTCATGTATTAAGAATTACCTGCAAAATCTTACTTGCACGTACCACTTGCTAGTGTTACTGATTTCGATAACCTTCACATATTTTTTGGCACAGTCATTTAATAAGGTGTGATTGAATTTTCTCTTTACGAGACTATTGAAGGGCGATCTGTTTTAAGTGTTAAAAAGCATTCAAAGCCAAGATCGCACAAAATGTTTTTATTGAAAACAACCGGTTTTAGCAGTCTTCACTGTCATATTCAGATCTTAAACATCCTTTTGTAGTAAAACCTCATGCACAAGGTGTCAAGTGGTTAAACTCTGCACGTTATAAACGTTAGTCATCGCTATAATATGTGAAAAACTGTTCAGATGTGTGTGAAATCTTATGGGACTTAACTGCTAAGGTCATCAGCCCCTAAGCTTACACACTACTTAACCTAAATTATCCTAAGGACAAACACACACACCCATGCCCGAGGGAGGACTCGAACTTCCGCCGGGATCAGCAGCACAGTCCACAACTGCAGCGCCTAGACCGCTCGGCTAATCCCGCGTGGAAATATATGAAAACACAAAGCATATTTTTAATAATAATGCTTGAATGATATTTCCGCCGTTGGACTGTACGAACTTCTTTACTGTCAAGACTTCAGCCTGAAGCCTTTATCAAGCAGAAGACTGAAAATTTTTATGTATAAATGGATACAATGTGAGAAGGACCAAAATTTAATATCATTATGATATTCCAATGTGAGAATAAAAATAATCGAAATAACACTATTTGCATATTGGATATAATCAGAGTTGAAGTGAAGTCATCATCAAGTTCTAGTGGACTGGATTCCCCAGCGTGTAGATAAATACAACATGAAAAAATATATGGCAGACAGGCAACAAAAATGTTTTCCAACCAGAGAACAGTTGAGCCACGGTATGAACAATAATACAGTCGTTACATGTGCAGTGAACATAGCCTGAAAACATGCTATGGAAGTTACAGGTTGGTTCGTGGTCAAAGATGAAGAGCATGCTTTCTATTTATATGTTGCATATTCCATGACTACACGAAGATCGCCGCACGGAATGGCCGCGCGGTTTGAGGCGCCATGTCACGGATTGCGTGGCTCCTCCCGCTGGAGATTAGCGTCCTTCCTCAGCCATGGGTGTGTGTATTTTTCTTAGCATAAGTAACTTTAAGAAGTGTTGTAACGTTGTTGCATTAATTTTCTATGTAAGCGGTGCTGATAGACAATAAAAGCGGGTTAAAACTGTCAGCTGCCTAGGGAAGTTAACTTGCATTACTGCGCAACTGTTTCACCAGGTATCCAGTCTAGCGCTTACCAAATTCCCGACCAGACTAACATTAATTATAATCTTTTAATAGTCATACGATAACCGGTAATATATATATATATATATATATATATATATATATATATATATATATATATATATATATATATATATATATAAAGAGAATTTAAATAAAAAGAAATAAATCAGTTTATATTTGGAAATTTATTTTAACATTGATCATTGAAATTCGAGCATATTAAATTTGATTCATAACTAAACTGGTGCCTTATTTAGGATTGTGAAAATGTGAGTTTGTCATCTTATGGAACACATCAAATATGGAGCCAAGATTGGGAGACTGCATACAACACCGCATTCATAAAATAACACACGAAGAACGTTGAAACATATGCAAGAGGAAATTAACCACTACCAACCGATTCAATTTTCACCCAAAGAAATTACGTTCGTAGCACAATCCTGTCCGTCATGTAATTACCATACACTGGTATACTAAATTCATACTAACTCCCTGTGAAATCTTCCTGAAAAGAGTAGCTGAGGGCTACTTTGATGAGTACACCACATGCTTCACGTGGTCAACTTGGTTTACACAAAGAGTGTAACTCCACAATAAATGTCGATAATTAAAATAAATTAGATCGAAAAGCAATTTACAAAAGAAAAACCTCAAACTGGTTACTATCGTCTTACTATTAACCTGATGGGTCAAACAATTGTATAAGCACGTGGTACTGGTCTCACAAAGTACACCCCACGTGGGCTGAACATAAAGAAAAGTTGCTATATTGAAAAATATTGTCAAGACGAGACGTTATAATCTCACGCACATTCGCATTGAAGATTGATGATGCTAGTTAGAGTTACTGATCAACACGTGGTTCCACTTTACTCATAAAGTAGTGACAAAGCAACTACCGGAATATATTCTGAACTTCACACTCGAATTACACTGTGCTGCAATTTAAGATGACATTAGATATTTTAGAAGTAAAACTGAAATAAATGTGATTAAATTTTCAATTAGGCTGAACTTAAGAAATCCAATATCCTACGGACTTAGCAGACACACGCTTAGCCGGAGATCTTACCACTTCAGACGCTCGCCACGGACAGACTGACCTGGTCCCTTCCTGAGGGTGGCTCACTACTACAAACGGATGTGGCCAGAGGGGCAGCTTCCTATACCAACATGACAAGGGACGGACAGGACCATACTAAGGATAGAAACCTCTTTGCTTTTAGAAAGCGTAGCTACCTGTTCCGACGTTGGTCCTACTGTTCTCTAGCAGACAGGCTTGTCTGCTACCCTGAGGCATGCAACTAGAAATACATTTGCTCATTCATCCTCTCACACAGAAGGGAAGGGGGATGACAGTATCTTATCATATACAGTATATAAAAGAAAGCATATGTAGGTTCCGTATGAGACTATGTGACATGAATGACATATAAACTGTGTTTTAAAGTGTAGTAGTGTGACAGATCGTTCATGTTTATGTGTACAAGTAACACATTTCACTGTTCAGTCTCCTCCCAGATAGTCAGAAACACCACAGTAAATTTAGAAGAGGAATTTATGCCGTAAATGACCACAGATTTAAGAAATTAACATGAAAGGAATCCAACAGAGACCTTTCAGTGTGTAATCCCTCAGGATTTCACACACACACACACACACACACACACACACACACACACACACACACACACGAAGATCGTAGAATACATTAAACTGAAACGCACTCGCACAACTCTGGAAGAACAGTGTTTCCTTTGAATACATCTATAAGTATTTCTTGTCACCCCCGAATATAAGGTGTAAGCAATATACATTTAGATCGAAAATACGACATCGTTCCGAAAAGTGTACCGTGCACAGTAACTGGTTTAAATGAAAAAAAACACATACTTCAGTGCTGTAATGAATAATTACAACCACCACTGAATCCAACTGTCAGTCGAATTTAAATTATAGAGAGGGCCTATGTGCTATTGTCGTTGATGTTTTTGTTGTTGTTGTTGTTTTCAGTCCTGAGACTGGTTTGATGCAGCTCTCCATGCTACTCTATCCTGTGCAAGCTTCTTCATCTCCCAGTACTTACTGCAACCTACATCCTTCTGAATCTGCTTAGTGAATTCATCTCTTGGTCTCCCTCGATGATTTTTACCCTCCACGCTGCCGTCCAATGCTAAATTTGTAATCCCTTGATGCCTCAGAACATGTCCTACCAACCGGTTCCTTCTTCTAGTCAAGTTGTGCCACAAACTCCTCTTCTCCCAATTCTATTCAATACCTCCTCATTAGTTATGTGATCTACCCATCTAATCTTCAGCATTCTTCTGTAGCACCACATTTCGAAAGCTTCTATTCTCTTCTTGTCCAAACTATTTATTGTCCATGTTTCACTTCCATACATGGCTACCCATACAAATACTTTCAGAAACGTCTTCCTGACAATTAAATCTATACTCGATGTTAACAAATTTCTCTTCTTCAGAAGTGCTTTCCTTGCCATTGCCAGTCTACATTTTATATCCTCTCTACTTCGAGCATCATCAGTTATTTTGCTCCCCATACAGCAAAACTCCTTTACTACTTTAAGTGTCTCATTTTCTAATCTAATTCCCTCAGCATCACCTGATGTAATTCGACTACATACCATTATCCTCGTTTTGCTTTTGTTGATGTTCATCTTATATCCTCCTTTCAAGACACTGTCCATTCCGTTCAACTGCTCTTCCAAGTCCTTTGCTGTCCCTGACAGAATTACAATGTCATCGTCGAACCTCAACGTTTTTACTTCTTCTCCATGAATTTTAATACCTACTCCGAATTTTTCTTTTGTTTCCTTTACTGGTTGCTCAATATACAGATTGAATAACATCGGGGACAGGCTACACCCTGTCTCACTCCCTTCCCAACCGCTGCTTCCCTTTCATGCCCCTCGACTCTTATAACTGCCATCTGGTTTCTGTACAAATTGTAAATAGCCTTTCGCTCCCTGTATTTTACCCCTGCCACCTTCAGAATTTGAAAGAGAGTATTCCAGGCAACATTGTCAAAAGCTTTCTCTAAGTCTACAAATGCTAGAAATGTAGGTTTGCCTTTCCTTAATCTATTTTCTATGATAAGTCGTAGGTCAGTATTGCCTCACGTGTTCCAACATTTCTGCGGAATCCAAACTCATCTTCGCCGAGGTGGGCTTCTAACAGTTTTTCCATTCGCCTGTAAAGAGTTCGCATTAGTAATTTGCAGCTGTGACTTATTAAACTGATAGTTCGGTAAGTTTCACATCTGTCAACACCTGCTTTCTTTGGGATTGGAATTATTATATTCTTCTTGAAGTCTGAGGGTATCGCCTGTCTCATACATCTTGCTCACCAGATGGTAGAGTTTTGTCAGGACTGGCTCTTCCAAAGCCGTCAGTAGTTCCAATGGAATGTTGTCTACTGCCGGGGCCTTGTTTCGACTCATGTCTTTCAGTGCTCAAACTCTTCACGCAGTATCGTATCTCCCATTTCATCTTCATCTACATCCTCTTCCATTTCCATAATATTGTCCTCAAGTACATCGCCCTTGTATAGACCCTCTATATACTCCTTCCACCTTTCTGCTTTCCCTTCTTTGCTTAGAACTGGTTTTCCATCTGAGATCTTGATATTCATACAAGTGGCTCTCTTATCTCAAAAGGTCTCTTTAATTTTCCTGTAGGCTAACTGTTGCTCGACTGAGTAACAGCCAGAGATGGGCCAACACGTTACTGACTTGCTCATTTTGTGAAGCTCTTTTTCTTGAATAAATGACCCAGTTTTCTGAAATTGTAATCATTTGTTTGTCCGTATGTGTAGTTCAGCGATAGGGTACTCCTCTTCAGAATCGACAACAAACCAACACCGACAACGATAGTTCAGCTACACATGCCGACGTCGCAAGCCGAGGGCGAAGAGACAGAGGCAGTATATGAGAATATTGAACGGATAATTTAGTATGTAAAAGAAGATGAAAATCTGATAGTCATGGGGGATTGGAACGCTGTTGTAGCGGTAGGATTAGAAAAATGGGTTATTTTAGAATATAGGCTTGGTATTAGGAATGAGAACGATTGTCTGAGTTCTGCAAAAATTTCAGCTGGTAATAGGAAAAACTCTGTTCAGGAATCACAAGAGGAGGAGGTATACTCGGAAGGTACGGGAAGACTCCAGTTAGATTACATCTTGGTCAGGCAGACATTCCGAAATCAGATACTGGACTGTAAATCGCACCCAGTATCAGATAAAAACTCGGATCACTATTTAGTAATGATGAAGAGTAAGCTGAAGTTTAAGAGACCAGTCAGGAAAAATGAATGCCCAAAGAAGTGGGATACAGAGGTACTAAGAAATGAGGCTATAAACAGTGCGATAGGGAATAGCTCAGTAGACAGTTCAGCTGGAGAGGAGCGGACATCTCGAGAAGGGTAATCACAGAAACTGGAAACAAAAACATAATAACGAAATAGGTGACTGTGAATAAAGCACAAAAAGAACTTCAGTTGATGAAAGAAGGAAGTACAAAAATGTTCAGAGAAATTCATGAATACAGACATACAAGTCACTTAGGAATGAAATAAATAGTAAGTGCATGGAAGCTAAGACGAAACTTCTGCAGAAAAAATGTGAAGAAATCGAAAAAGACTGTCAGAAGGATTGATATAGCATATAGGAAAGTCAGAAGAACCTCAGGTGAAATTAAGAGCAAGAGTAGTAACATTAAGAGTAGAATGAGAATTCGCCGGCCTGTGTGGCCGAGCGGTTCTTGGCGCTACAGTCTGGAACCGCACGACCGTTACGGTCGCAGGTTCGAATCCTGCCTCGCGCATGGATGTGTGTGATGTCCTTAGGTTAGTTAGGTTTAAGTAGTTCTAAGTTCTAGGGGACTAATGACCTCAGAAGTTAAGTCCCATAGTGCTCAGAGCTATTTGTAGGGAAAGGCGGGTAATATACAGTGCCTACAAGAACCAAGTGGGAATGATAAGTGTAGCCGAAGAAAGAAGTGCTCTGAATAAAAAGGGTGTACAGCAGGAATGTAGTCTTTCGCCCCCTCTGTTTAATCTGTACATCGAAGAAGCGATTACAGAAGTAAAAGAAAACTTCAAGAGCGGTATTAAAATTCAAAGCGAAAGGATGTCAATGATAAGATTCGCTGATGGCACTGCTATCCTCATTGAAAGTGAAGGATTACAGAATCTGCTGAATGGAATGTGCAGTGAAATGAGTACAAAATGTGGGTTGAGAGGACTTAACATCAGAACTGACGAAGTACATCAAGTTAAGGAATTCTGTCACCTAGGCAGCGAAGTAGCCTATGACAGTCTGAGCAAAGTGCACATATAAGGCAGACTAACACTTTCAAAAAGGGCGTTCCTGGCCAAGAGAAGTCTGGTAGTACGAAACAAAGGTCTTAATTCGAGGAAGAAATTTCTGAGAATGTGAGTTTTGAACACAGCATTATTTGGTTGTGAAACTATGGGAAAATGCGAACAGAAGAGAATCAAAGCATTTGAGATGTGGTGTTGCAGAAGCATGCTGAATGTTACGTGGACTGATAAAGTAGGGAATAAGGAGGTTCTCCGCAGAGTCAGAGAGGAAGGAATATGTGTAAGACACTGACAAGAAGAAGAGACAGGATTATTCAGCTTCCGTCATTATCGTAGGTAGGACATCTATTAAGACATGAGGGAATAACTTCAACGTACAAGAGGAAGCTGTAGAGGGCGAAAACGGTAGAGGAAGACAGAGATCGGAATACATACAGCAAATAGAGGGCGTAGGTGGCAAGTGCTACTCTGAGATGAAGAGGTTGGCATAGGAGAGAAATTCATTACGGGACGCATCAAACCAGTCAGAAGACTGATGACTCAAGGGTAAAAAAAGTGTTTATCTCATCTACCGATTTCCGTACCATTCGGAAATTCGTTCGTGACGGTTCATTTTGTCTTGTCTTGGCGTGTAGATTATAAGTCAGTTTAAGATATCGTAAGAAAAAGAAATCGTGTTCTGTGAGTTTTACTAACAGAGTTTTTTCACTAAACGTACAGTTCCGTAACTTTCGACTCAGTCGTTTCCCAGTGGGGAACGCCCATCTCAAATCGATACATTTGCCATTCTCCACCATCCCTGTAATGTTGAACTGTCATAACGGAACCACTATGTATATTCTGTATCAATTTCACGTGTGCACTTAAACAGATGTTGTTTTCTCACAGCGATTATGTGGTCCATACTTACATTGGACGCTGTTTACGGCTGCTGCTTTGCCGGTTTTGATTTTAATTTTACGTCGCGGTTAGCTGAGCTGACTAGACTATTCGTTACCAATTAAAAACTTTGTTTGCAGGCTCGTTATCGCTGTGAATGTGCAGCTGTAATTCGTGTACATATTCTCCGTTACGCAACGTTTCCGCCTCCGCGGAATTTTTATTTCTCCATTTGGCTGCCTACGAAAAACAGGTGCGCACTTGAAGCAATGCTGCTTAAAAGGCTGCCCACCGGAATTTTTGCCAGTGTGTAGTGGGTTACGTCAGTAGCAGGGCGGTTGTCTATTGATAAAGAAATTTGAACGGATGGATTTATATCACGACAGAAAATATGAGGCAATGTATGAGGATAAAAGCGTGCCTTGAATATTTCATCCAATGACTCGCCAGATAGAGCATAAAATGCTAGTAATACGAATGAAAAAATGAATTACGACGGTACGCACGAACTAATAACATTACAGGGAAGTAGTAAAATAGTTCGAGGATCTCACGTTCGGAATAAAATGTGACAAAATGTAGCCTTTCGATTTAAATTTAGAAGTATAGGATGCTCTACATATTTCTGTTTTAGTGTTCTTCGGTATCAAGAATGGATTGATGCAGGTCTCTGCGCTGTTGTGTTCTTTGCAGCCCTCTTCGTTTTTGTATAACGACGACGGCGAGCTGAAAAGTAGTCCTTCAGAATATTTTATATGTAACTCTTAAGGCTTTTTAAATAAAACAAACGTTATTAGCATTGTACATCTTTATTCCCATGTCTAAATATTTATTTTTTAATACAATCACCCTGATGACGAACACATTTCTCCTAGCTAGAGACCAATTGGTTGATACCGCCATTGTAGAGTGTTTGCCGTTGATGACAGAGCCACCTCATATTTGCACTGCTTCATTACTATGAATTTTTAGTCCTCGAAGGCTTTGAAGACACATCGAAAACGGATGGTGTCGACGTGAATATTACCACATACCAGCTTAGTAAGTCATGCTTGCATATTGCAGACACGAATTGTTTACAGGAGAAAGGAAAATGTAGTAGAAACAGAGATTGGAAAGATTAGTTTTGGTTCCGGAGAAAGGAAGAAAGGACGTGAGGCAATATTGACGTTATGGCTTGTCACAAAAAAAAATAGGTTAAAGAAAGGCTAATCAATGTCTACCGGATCTGTGGATTTAGACACCTTTTGACAATGTTGAACACACTGTGAAATTCGGAAGGTTTTGCCATGTGCATACAAAAGGACTTACTGGTCTATCGTGTTTAGTGGCAGAATATTTCTATTAGGGTGACTTCCCGACATGTACGGAAGGCCAAATATTGTACACTAAATAAAAATAACAGAAACGCAAATTAGTGTTGACAGAACCACATATAATTTTCTGCAACTCACAAACCAAAAGCTGAATGAAGATTTAACTAATTAATACGTGAAATGCTCAAATTAAAATGTTTTCGTGGACTAATTAGTGCAAACGAAGGGTGTTGGTAGCAGCACGCACGAAAAAATTTCAGTGGTGAACCATGCTAAATACGTAACTGACAATGGAAATACCGTATTTATTCAGTGTCTGCTCTGCACCGTTTCGCTTTCACTTGACACCTGGACGCGGCTTCCATCCACAGCCTAATTAAAATTGTCGTGTCCGTAAATAAAAATATTTGTTGTTGCTTGATTAAACCGTTACGCAAACAAGAAATGGAAGCGAAACTTTCGTGTGCAAATTGTCTTTACTTTCCACTGCGATGTTTCCATACGCTCGAAAAGTAACACCTTATATCAAGAAAATGTGTGAAAACACACCGTAATCCTATGATACCCGTATTGCCGGTGCTTACCTGCACCGTGGGTGGATAAAGTATTTCCTTTTTGTCGACACTGCTTTCTCTTTATTAGAAAGTAGGGAAATATTGATAACCGCCTCCCATATTTAAATATTTCTCCAGCTTTACGCAGAAGTGTAGCATTTTTACCACTGTCAGTAACAGAGCTTAAGATTATTTACTATTAAGAAGAATGAGTGGGAATACAGTACTACGGAACAAAACTCACTGTTTTAACAACGCCAAGATTTTGACCGCCCTTTGTCTTTTCCGCGCACAGCCGCTGTGCAGTAAACAGGGTGTTGCGAAATTCCTACTACAGGCTGCTAAAGTTGTAAAAGCGAGTTAGAAATATATATCCCACGTTCAGAAAGTTTATATATAATGAGAGTTAGGAGGTTGGACAACTTTCACATCTCCCGCTTCACGGTACACACGCGGTGACGATGAGTTCTGACCCATGTGTTGTACAGGAACTATACGATGCGAACCACGTGTTCGTCACACAAGTGGATGTGCGACACATGCTTTCATACGAACGGCCCACAAACCTTGGAGTACCACAGTCAACTTTCCTAGTCCCGGACGTACCAATTTCTCACAGCCGTTGTTATGGATGGACGAAAACCCCATGTTAGGGACCGAGACAACCGGAAAACATATCGGATACGTGATCTGTCCATCTTTACCATCATGTACCGCATTGTGAAGCGAGCGATGTGAAAGTGATCCCGTTTTCGAACCTTTTGTGATCCGTTAGGGTGAGACACATTTCAGATGTTCTGCGTAAGACTGGTGCGACAGGACCATTCCCGAAGAGGCAGCTGAGCTGTACGCAACCTAAAGAGTATTCGGCTGTGACAAACGTTGTTGACTAATTGTTTGTTCTTTTCAAGGACACATCCTCTCGATGTGAATTGTTACGGCGTCCCTGGGTACAACAAGTGCTGTGATAAGGGAACCACGGGCACTACCATCTTGCCGCAAGACCTGTAGTCATGGAAACGCTGTGATATCATTGATGGTACCTGTGTACAAACACTCGTACGTTGAGCTGCAGCAGATATGCTAGCCGACAGAAGCTAATCAATTTGTTAGCTCCATTTGGGGACTATTTAATACAGCGTCCTTTTATGGAACACTCAATGGGCACACAATGTGTAGGGTTACAGATCTCTGACGCTGTCTATCCATTGGAGTAAATTGTGTTAACTACATTTTTTTTTACAAGTAGTGCACTTGAGTACGACAAATTGTTACCTATACAATTACAGGACTAGGTGCGACAGCAACAGGAATGTAATGAAAGCAGTCTCACCTGATTTTATTTCTACATGAACTGTCTTTATTGGGTCATTGCAATATTGATAGTACGAGCCGGTGCTGAAAAATAATGCCTTGAATTTTTTTACGTGTTAACTTCCCAAACTTTTCAAATAAAACAAATGTTATTAACGTTTTGCATTTTTATGTTAATGTAGTCATCCTAGTGACGAACCCATTTCTCCGAACGGGAGGCTAGTTTGTTGATACCGTCACTGTTGAATGTTTGACATTTTTGATGGAGCCACAACTTCATCTCTGCTTGCACCGCTTCACCACTGTGATAGTGATATTCTCGAAAGTGTTCTCTAAGTTTTGGACAAAGAGGAAAATCGGATGGAGCCAAGTGGAGACTGTATGGAGGATCATCGATGACAGTGAATCGCAGGTGCCGGATTGTTACACATGTCGCAGTGCTCGTGTGTTATCTGGCATTATCATGCTGAAGGAAAGGATGTTCCATGTGTGGAGGAATTCTTCGAATTCGAAACACTATTACAGTACCCTGTTTTTCACACAGTGACATAGTAACGTTACATATCGCCATGTTACACCCCACAATTCGGAGATCTCCAGCAGCAGATTGCTGCTAATACGTATGCATCAAGAATAAAGATGTTGAATGTTAACAACGTTTGTTTTATTTAAAAATCTTTGAGAGTCTTCGCATAAAGTCGGAGACATTACTTTTCAACACGTCCTCGAAGTTTACAAAATTACTAAACATTTTATTCTTAAGTGTTAAAACACTTAACGCTTTTCAAACGTAAACTATAATGGGAAAAAGGGTCTATTACTGATAACGTCGGGACCACTTACCTCGAAGTTACCATATTATTTTGAGATCAATGGAACAATCGTAGGGCCGGCCGTTTGACCGAGCGGTTATAGGCGCTTCAATCTGGAACCGCGCGACTGCTACGGTCGCAGGTTCGAATCTTGCTTCGGGCGTGGATGCGTGTGATGTCCTTAGGTTAGTTAGGTTTAAGTAGTTCTAAGTCTAGGGGACTGATGACCTCAGATGTTAAGTCCCATAGTGCTCAGAGCCATTTGAACCATTTGAACAATCGTAGATAAGCGTTTACTGAGTATCATTAATGCTTAGTTTGCTAGGCAGTGCAAGGCAATGATGTTGGCACTGGGCGACTCATAGCATTTATACAGTTCACATGAGACGTCATTATCTGCGGGCAGTGTCTGTTGTGTGTGTGAGTGTGAAATGGCGAGACTAAACCATATATCTAACACTATTCGCTTTGGCGAACTCGAGTTCTTTGGTGCACCAACTGACTTTTTTGTTGCTCTTCAGGAATGCCACATTTTCTGTGCAAAACCACAAACAATTACAAAAAAACATTACCTTAAAAATCTTTTGGAGAAGTGGTTAGTTTCTAGATGGTTAATTTCTCCCAGCATCTGCAACTATCTGTATTCGACAAAGTCTTAGTGTTTATACATCCACATCCATACTCAGCAGGTCACTGTGAATTGCATGGCAGAGCGTTCCTCTGCGCGCGCTCCAGATTGTCTAACATTGTCTTCGCGAATCCAGCGGAATCGTTACGTAGAGGGTTATAGTATATTATTAGGCCAATCACTTAAGGTTGATCATAGAACCTTCACAAGCAGGCTTTCACGGGCTAGTTTCTTTCTACAGGGTGACAATTGAAATAAAAACGTCTTAGCCTCTGAACGGTTTGCGTTAGGACGTTCAAACCTCACGGTTGCCCGCGGGGCATGATGGGAATTACTATGTGAATATGGTTCGGTTTAGCGACGAAGCCCACTTTCATTTGGATGGGTTCGTCAGTAAATAAAATTGGCGCATTTGTGGGACTGAGAATCCGCATTTCGCGATCGAGAAGTCTCTTCACTCTTAATAGGTGACTGTCAGCTGTGCAGTGTCCAGTCACGGAATAATCGGTGCGATATTCCTTGAAGGCACGGTGACTACCGAACGGTATCTGAAGGTTTTGTAAGATGATTACATCCCCATTATCCAAAGTGACCCTGATTTCTACAACTTGTGGTTCGTGCAACACGGAGCTCGACCCCATCGCAACAGGAGATTGTTTGATGTCTTGTAGGAGCACTTTGGGGACCGCATTCTGGCTCTGGGGTACCCAGATGCCACTGGCGTGGGTCTTGATTGGGCGCCATATTCTCCGGACCTGAACACATGCGACTGCTTTTTCTGGGGCTATATTAAAGACATGGTGTACAGCAACTACCTCAAAACCGTTGCTGAGCTGAAAACAGATGAATAGTGGGATTCTGCATGACACGCTATCGAATGTCTGAGTCCCATCTTTGCCAATGATGGCACGCATAACGAACGTGTCATAACTAAAATCCGAATATCTGTAGTGACGTTTACATGATGAGCAAAGTGTGTACAAGCCATATAGTTTGTAACTAATTTACCTTTTTTTCATGTATTTCAATAATTGTCACCCTATATCTTCAAACGCTTTCCAGTTAGTTTTTCATCACCTCAGTGATGATTTCCCATCGGTCAAAAAAACCTGTCCAAATTGGTGCTGCCCTTCTTGGTGTACGTTGAGTGCGTCCTGATAGCGCTATATGATAGGCCTCCCAGACGCATGAGCAATATTCTACGATGTTTCGCACAAATGTTTTGCACGGAATCTCTTTTGTAAGCCGATTACATTTCCCTAGTATTTTATCAACGAGCCAAGGGCTGCCACCAACCAAATTTTACTATTAACACACAAGCAATCAATGCATACCACGCGAGTACTATTAATAAGAAACATTTGTTAAAACTGATTTTCTCTGCAAGCTGTGATTTCTGCCACGTTGGCGTTGTACATATATTAACAGATTGTGATAAATAAGACCATCCAAGAACAATTACACAGTACTATGTTCTAAGAATTAGGACTATTTTTCTCTCGGAGTAGCTCTTAGCTCCAGAAATTCGTCCTTTGCCAGACGAATTCGCCGTTTCATATGCATCTTAAACATTCTCGACTTTCTTCATCTGTTACATCATATGTTCCCTCTTTGTCAAAGGCCGATATAGCGATTTGTGATGCGAAAATTCACTACTCAATTGCGGCGGACTATTAATACGACGATACATGTAAAATACCCGCGGGAGAGAAAATGTGGAATTTAAGCATCTCCGTGCGAACTCGATAATAAAGATATACAGACTGTATTAAGCTACTGCGAAGAGATAATTATTCCATGTTGGACATTGGAAGAGAGATCTTCTGTGTCGGATTGAGAGGGGATTGTTGGAAGCCGCCATTAAGGCAGTTACGTATGTTTCATGGTATTGAAGAAAATAAATATTTTATTTTTTGAAGAAAATAAATACATAGAAAAGTACAAAAGGAGTACCAGGTGCGTAGAGCTCATTTCACAAGAAACATTCAGTGATTACAAAGACGCAAGTCGTTCAGAGGTGTTGTGTAGTTTGATGGTGCGAACCTGCAGTTTTACACGGTTTTGGGATTCGTCGAGAATATTTCTCAGAAGACGTAAATAATTTCATGAACTAAAGTTGGACGCCACATTCCATACACATGATACAGCGTAGCACTTGGCTGTACCGATCGATTTCCGTAGAGCGATAAATTATCTTTAGTCATTTCAAGTGGAGAAGTTCAAGCTGACTCAACGAGATCTGCTGCGAAACGCATATGGTATTACCGTATTCTGTAAGTTACGGAGAACAGTGAGCAATATAGACTTCGTAAACACCGCAAACATAATTAGAAGGACACAACTTCAATAAAAGGAGCAACCAGTAAAAAGGAATCGCTAAACCAAACCATAAATGAAAATCAATTAATAATAATACGCAATCACATTAATAAAACGCTCATTAAATAATAGACAGAATAAAAATAAGAACTTTAAACAGATGAAACGGGGAGTTCAACTGGCAGTAGACCAGTTCATGGAACTAAGAGCTACTCTAAGAGGAAAAATAACCCTTAATTTTTAAAATATTGTGCAGTGTAATTGTTCATGGATCTTATTCACCCTGCGTGTACACAGGGTGCCCGGACACAGTCTGAAAATCTTGCAAGGGTGTTGCAGGGTAGGCTACGCTGAGAAATAATTGTTGAGATAAAATTCGATACGTTGCGGCGTTTCCGAGTTAATTACCTTTGAAGTCAGTCAAAACGACTCGGGCGCGCCAGTTCAAGAGGCCCGCCAGAGACTGTGCCGCCAAAGGTGTTCTTCGTTTGGTTTCCTGAAACCTAACAACAGAGCGATACAAAAATGGGGCATTGAACGGTAGGAAGGATCGAACCCGTGTCAAAGGCTGAGCAGCCTCGTTCGCTAACGTCTACGGCAGCGGTCACCAAACTACGGCCCGGGGGCCGACACTGGCGAGCTCCATCAACCCGGCCTGCGGTAACGGGTCAGAAATCCATGGAATCCGGCGAACCGTAATTTTTACATAATTACAGTCGAACCTTGTTGATCGGGCACCTCCAGTAACGACTGTTTCGCAGAAGTAGAAGACCCTGTAAAACACTGACTCGCTTAACGAACGATATTTCGCATAAAGAGTCTCTTTAGTGTAATTTTTTCAGTCTTTAATGACCATCTCTAAAGCCACCTATTGACCAGGATCGGTCTCTTTGGCCATATAAGTGAATGCTAAGTCAGGCGTTCCTCTATAAACTACTTCTCTGTAAGGCAGAAGCTCCGACACTGCTATATTCAGTCAGCTCTACAGATCGCAATGCCCCTCCTGCCGTAATTGTCACCCGTACCTCTGCTCGGCCTGCCGCAACGATGTTGCACATTCTCTACAACAATATTGCCAGAACGATTCTATGCAGCTCATGGTAAACCTTTCCTTTGCAGTATCTATTTATGAAATCCAATTTGGATCTGTCGTCGTTAACTAACACTGAATCATTAAAAATGCACCTAAGGCAATAACTATACACGCTGCGAATTTAATGAACGACGATGCTATTTTCCTTTTTCGACAAATTTTGAAACACGAGCATAAACAAAAATCTTTCGACAACTTTCTTATAAAATAGGATGTACTGTACTATAAATAAAAAATTGCAATACTGCTTTATAAATCTGTTTCAGTACCTTTTTTCGGTATGCAACGCATATTCTACATGAATTTCTACGGAGAACACTGTTTCAATTAACAGCTTACTTATGCTTCATTAATCAAAGCTCGAATGTACAGTGTAAAATCTAAAATTAAAATAAATCACACATAGTACATACAATAATCAATTATTATTTTATGACACATTAAGATACACATTGACTGACACACTAATTAGCTAGATCAATACGACCACCTACCTATTAGTCGGTACGTACCTTTGACACGGATAATAGCGGCGACGCATCTTGACGTGGAAGCAATGAGGGCGTGGTAGGTCGCTGGAGGGAGCTGGCACCACATCTGTACACAGAAGTCACCTAATTCTCGTAAAGTCCCGGGAGGGAGGCGAGAGCTCTGACGCCACATTCAATGACACCCCAAATATGTCCGGCGGGGTTCAGTTCTAGCGAGCTGGAGGACCAGCACATCAACTGTAACTCGCCACTGTGTTCCTCGAACTACTCCATCACTCTCCTGGCTTTCTGACATAGTGCATTATTTTTTTGAAAAAGCCACTGCCGTCGGGAAATACGAGGCCTGTCCAGAAAGTAAGTTCCCATTGATCGCGAAATGGAAGCCACAGTGAATATAAAAAATGTTTTATTTGTAACAATTTGCTACACCTTCCAGCTACTTCTCTATTTAATCGCCCTTCTGACTTAGACATTTGTCGTAGCGTTGTACCAGCTTTTCAATACCCTCATCATGGAACGCAGCCGCCAGTGCTTTCCGCCAATTCTCCACGCTGGCCTACAGCTCGTTGTCTGTACCAAAATGTTGTCTTCGTAGACAGCGGTTCATGTGACCAGAGATGAAACTCAGAGGGAGACAATTACGAGCTGTATTGTGGGTAATAAAACATTCCCAATTGAAAACGAAGCAGGAGCATCTACATTGCCCCTGCAGGATACGGCTGAGAATTATCTCGAAGAAGAAACAGCACGACAGTTATGTAATGTTGGCTGCATAGCTTCAGGCGAAATTTTTCACCAGGCCCTTGTACTTGGCGGGAGACACTATTTCATAGACATCTTTTAGCGCTCACTGTGAGCTCAGAAATGAGAAGAGCGACGTGATGCTATCTGGGGTCATACTAGAGACAGTGCCCAACACATCTGTGCAAAGCTTTATCGGATTTTCATAGTAGTTTCCATTTCGCGATCGATCGGAACTTACTTTCTGGACGCCCCTCACATGATGGTCATTAAGGCGCGTACGTGGTCTGCAACCAGTGCACGATACCTCTTGGCCTTGCTGCAGAGGACCCATGCACATCCACGTGAATCTTCCCCAGAGAATAATGGAGCTGTTGCCGGCTTGTCCCCGTCCTGCAGTACGAGGTGCATTCAAGTTCTAAGGCCTCCGATTTTTTTTCTCAGGACTGGAAAGAGATAGAAACATGCACATTATTTTAAAATGAGGCCGCGTTCATTGTCAATACGCCCCAGAGATGGCAGCACCGTACGGCAGATGGAATTTTACCGCCAGCGGCGAGAATGAGAACTGTTTTAAATACTTAAAATGGCGACGTTTTCCTTACTCGAACAGCGTGCAATCATTCGTTTTCTGAATTTGCGTGGTGTGAAACCAATTGAAATTCATCGACAGTTGAAGGAGACATGTGGTGATGGAGTTATGGATGTGTCGAAAGTGCGTTCGTGGGTGCGACAGTTTAATGAAGGCAGAACATCGTGTGACAACAAACCGAAACAACCTCGGTCTCGCACAAGCCGGTCTGACGACATGATCGAGAAAGTGGAGAGAATTGTTTTGTGGGATCGCCGAATGACTGTTGAACAATCCTGCATGACGACCTGAAAATGCGAAAAGTGTCATCCGGGTGGGTGCCACGAATGCTGACGGACGACCACATGGCTGCCCGTGTGGCATGTTGCCAAGCAATGTTGACGCGCAACGACAACATGAATGGGACTTTCTTTTCGTCGATTGTGACAATGGATGAGACGTGGATGCCATTTTTCAATCCAGAAACAAAGCGCCAGTCGGGTCAATGGAAGCACACAGATTCAGCGCCACCAAAAAAATTTCGAGTAACCGGCAGTTCTGAAGAAATGATGGTGTCCATGTTCTGGAACAGCGAGGGCGTAATCCTTACCCATTGCGTTCGAAAGGGCACTACGGTAACAGGTGCATCCTACGAAAATGTTTTGAAGAACAAATTCCTTCCTGCACTGCAACAAAAATGTCCGGGAAGGGCTGCGCGTGTGCTGTTTCACCAAGACAACGCACCCGCACATCGAGCTAACGTTACGCAACAGTTTCTTCGTGATAACAACTTTGAAGTGATTCCTCATGCTCCCTACTCACCTGACCTGGCTCCTAGTGACTTTTGGCTTTTTCCAACAATGAAAGACACTCTCCGTGGCCGCATATTCACCAGCCGTGCTGCTATTGCCTCAGCGATTTTCCAGTGGTCAAAACAGACTCCTAAAGAAGCCTTCGCCGCTGCCATGGAATCATGGCGTCAGCGTTGTGAAAAATGTGTACGTCTGCAGGGCGATTACGTCGAGACGTAACGCCAGTTTCATCGATTTCGGGTGAGTAGTTAATTAGAAAAAAAATCGGAGGCGTTAGAACTTGAATGCACCTCTTACAAATGTCAAGGAGCTATACCCCCCGAAGAAGACAGATTCGCGCCCTCCCGTCAGCATGAAGAAGAAGGTAGCGGGATTCATCAGACCGCGCAACGTCCAGTGCCGATGGTCACGTTCCCATTTCAGTCGTAGTTGCCGCTGTCGTGGTGTCAACATTGGTAAATGCATGGGTCGTCGTCTGCAGAGGCGCGTCGTTAGGAGTGTTCGGTGCACTGTGTGTTCAGACACACTTGTACTCTGCCCAGCATCAAATTCTGACGTTAGTTCCGCCACAGTCGCCAGCTGATCTGTTTTACCAGTATGCCAGCCTATAAAGTCCGACATCTGCACTGACGTTTGGCTGCCCAACCCCGCGACGTCTGAACGTCGATACGCTTTGGTTTCGCCACGTGTTGAAGGCACTGACCACATCACTCCTCGAAAACCCGACAAGTCCAGCAGTTTCCGAAATGCTCGTGCCGAGCCTCCAGGCCATCAGAATCTGCCCTCGGTCAAACTCAGACAGATCGCGCGCCTTCCCCGTTCTACACATCTCTAGCGCGCTCACTGATACTACATGAACCGTGCGCGTGTCTGACTAGCAGTCATTCCTCGCCAGGTGATGTTGCCATCTCCTGGACGAGTTTACATCGATAGATGTGTGGTCATAACGTTCTGCTTGATGAGTGTATATAGTGTAGCTGAACATTTTAACTGCGGTTAACTGTGTGAAATTTCCTGACATTAAGCACTGTAATTATGCCGGCCGCGGTGGTCTAGCGGTTCTAGGCGCTCAGTCCGGAGCCGCGCGACTGCTGCGGTCGCAGGTTCGAATCCTGCCTCGGGCATGGATGTGTGTGATGTCCTTAGGTTAGTTAGGTTTAAGTAGTTCTAAGTTCTAGGGGACTGATGACCATAGATGTTAAGTCCCATAGTGCTCAGAGCCATTTGAACCATTTTGAACTGAAATTATGCTTGTTTTTTATGTAGCTGTAACTTCCCACTTACAATTGTTTGCAGTTGTGGATCAAATCTGCCGGTAGAAATTGTCAGAAGTGACTTTAAATGCTCGCCGGCCGCGGTGGCCGAGCGGTTCTAGGTGCTTCAATCCGGAACCGCGCGTCTGCTACGGTCGAGGTTCGAATCCTGCCTCGGGAATGGATGTGTGTGATGTCCTTAGGTTAGTTACGTTTAAGGGGCTCCGGAAAGGCTCAAAATCATGAAAAGTTCAATTTTTACTTTCTTGCGTTTTCTGAATCTGCAGACTATTACCTTTTAATAGATATATAATTTATTCAATTCCGAAGACTAAAACTATTTTTAAATTTTTTTTGAAATGTGTTCTACGTGGGCGTGACACACTGTGGCGCTGTTAAACTGCTGTCAAATGGTGTTATTATTAACGTCCGTGTTCATCAGGTACATTTTAGTGATGTGAGATAAAGTATGTGTTGTGGCTAAACCTATTTTCAGAGACTTAGCAGCACCTGAACTGTTGAAAAAGTGTATTCACGGAAAAACTCAAAACCCCAATGAAAGTGTAAATAGTGTTATATGGTCGAGAATCCCCAAGACTGTATTTGTTGGAATAGAAACACTTCACTTTGGTGTGTATGATGCTGTTGCGACTTTCAATGATGGCAACATTGTAAGGTGCAAGGTATTTAGAAATATGGGAATGAAGATAGGTTCCAACATGGTACGAGCGATGCTTGCTTTAGACAAGGAACGCCTTCGGGCTGCAGACAGGGCTGTAAAGAGTCTAGAAATACAAGCAAGAGTAAACAGGAGGAGGAACAAGAGGAAGCTGGAGGAGCAGTTTGCAGAGGATGAAGATAATCCATCCTATGGACCTGGAATGCACTAAAAAGTTAATCCAATCTTTGTCGCTCGATTCCTAAAACTTTTATTTTCTCATACTAATTACATGTTTTCTAAGGATCTTCCAAACATATTTGTTTCAAACTTTCAGTAAATGTTACACAGTACCTTCTGCATAATTTAACACAGCCTTTTTCCAAAAAACTGTATATTTTTGAATATATAAATAAAAAATTGCAAAAAAGTGTTGTGAATTTTCATTACAATTGAAAAAAATCATCTTTAATAACTGAACTAAAATTTTGTAAAATCCCTGTGTTAAGTTGTAGCCCATATTCCAATAAATAATCTGTAAAAAGTTCAACTTCCTACCTCAAATACTTTGTGAGGAAAGATGTAATTTATAAGCGTTATTTTAACATTGCAAGTATAGGGCGTTCCGGAGCCCCTTAAGTAGTTCTAAATTCTAGGGGACTGATGACCTCAGACCTCAGATGTTATATCCCATAGTGCTCAGAGCCATCTGAACCATTGTAAATGCTCACCAGATAGTTTATATCTGTAAATATGTTTCATTTTGGAGAACGTTGTTTCGCAGAGATAAGTAGTGCCGAAACCGAAAAAAGAGAAACAACGTGCGCACTTAGGCAAGTGATGAACCTGTGCAAGTGGACACTTACAAAATTCCAGCAAAGCTGAATTTAAATCTTAATCTTTATAAAAACTACAACATTACAAATCCGACATTTCCGTTTCGAGTGCGGATGCAAGAGATTATATATCGGCGTTGAAAGCATTTTGAAAAATCTGAATATCATTTCCAATTGAATGAAAACCTGAAAAACGAGACTTCATTTGTTTTAAAACACGGTGAGTTACAATTGTGAAATCTATCGGAAGTAGAGTCTAATTGCTGAGTGCATGTTTGGCATCTTTCAAATGCGTGATGTACTTTTTGTTAAATTCAGACTAAAACAAACCAATTTCTTATCGAAAGGTTTTAATATGAGTGTACAAATCAAGGAGTAGCTGGTTTTTCCTTGTAATTTAAAACTCAGGTCGTTCATATGTTTAGTTAAAACAGTATAAAACTTGCATAACCACTCATTGTTTTAACTCAGCCAGAGGACGACTCTTTTAGTTCGCGAAGATTTCAGTTGTTGTTCGGGGCTAAACAAATCGCGTCAGAGCTTTTCCACAGCTAAGCCAGCGTACTACTGTGTGATAAGGTAAGTCACTTTCTTCAATGTCTTCAATAAACTCGCTTAACTGACGATGACTAAGACCTTGCAATTTTATGTAATTAACAGCTGACATCACTAGCTTTAAAACTTTTGACATATCCAAGAATTTCCCGCATATGGACTGTTGAATGGCGCAACGTGTGACTAACTGTTTTGATCATTGTCATTTCCAACCACCATTGGCGCGAGAGCAACGGCAACTTTATTTTTTCTGCACTTTTTTTTGCCACCATCAGTAATGAAACATCCCAAGTTTTTGCTTTGTAGACTGCTTCTTAGAAAAGCATTTTCTACTTCTTTAAAAATTTCTTACCCCTTGACCGTGATCTTAAAAATGCTGTGAACATCAACAAGCTCTTCATGTACTTCATAATTATTTTTTATGCCTCGAATAAAAATTAACACACGTGCGGTATCTCAGACAACAGAGATAATATATTTTTAGCAGTATCATTTGCTCTTCGAGTCACAATATTTGCTGACAAACGGATGTTAGCTCTTCTGAACACATTTCCTAAACTGCTGCAATCATGCAGTCGCTTATTAATTCGCCGTCAGTAAATCGTTTTCTTCTTCTGCTATTTAGTTAGTCACGCGGAAACTAGGACGAGTTTATGCTTCTTGTTAAGCATTTACTTTCTTAACCAACATTTGCTGCGATTTCAAACTGCGTTTCAAAGACCCATACATTTCTAACCGTTGGTTTCCGGTAAAATTGGAACAACTCTGAAAGTTGTCGTCTCATAACGACGTTTTATAATATTCAATGAGATTTGATGTAGTTTCATTGTCAGATGTATATTTATTTTTTGGGGCCATCATTCTTCTGACCGGTTTGATGCGGCCCGCTACGAATTCTTCCCCTGTGTCAAACTCTTCACCTCAGAGCAGCACTTGTAACCGACGACCTCAACTGTTCGCTGGATTATTCCAGACTGTCTTCCTCTGCTCTTTTTACCCTCTACAGCTCCCTCTAGTCCACAGAAGTTTTTCCCTGACGTCTTAACACATGTTCCATCCACCTGTCCTTTTATTCTTGTCACTATTACCTCGCCTTTCCCTGCCAATTCTGGGAAGAACTTCCTCATTCCTTACCTTATCAGTCCACCTAATTTTCGAACTACTTCTGCTGCACCACATCTAGAATGTTTCGATTCTCTTCTGTTCCGATTTTCCCGCAGTCCATGTTTCACTACCATACAATGCTGTGCTCCAAATTTACATTCTCAGAAATTTATTCGTCAAATTATTGCCTGTGTTTGATACTAGAAGACTTCTCTTGACCAGGAAAGCCCTTTTTACGAGAGTCATCCTTCCTCCGCCAGTCATGGGTTATTTTGCTGTCCAGATATCAGAATACCTTAACTTCATCTACCTCGCGCCCATCAATCCTGATAAGTTTGTCGCTGTTCTCATTTCTGCTAAATTTCATTACGTATGCCTTTTTTTATTTGCTCTCAATCAATATTCTGTACTCATTAGCCTGTTCATTCCATTCAGCAGATTGTGTAAACCTCCTTCACTTTCACAAATAATAGCAGTGTCGTCAACTAATCTTGTCACTGATATTCTTTCACCTTAAAAGAAAGGCTCAAAGTGGGACTGAAATTTATTTCCGCCATTGCTTCTTCGACGTATGGATTGAGTAGCTGGAGCGAAAGACTACGTCAAATCCTTGAGCTTCGTTCTTGGCTTTCCACTCTTATTGTCACTTCTTCCTTCTTCTACATATTGTATATTCCCCTTCTACTCCTATAGCTTACCGCTATCTCAGGGCTTCGAATTGCTTGCCCGACTCACAATGTCGAGCGCTTTTTCCATGTCGACAAATTCGATGAACGTGTCTTAGTTCTTCTTTAGTCTTGCTTCCGTTGTCAATCGCAACGTCAGAACTGCCTCTCTGGTGCCTATACCTATCCTGAAGCCAACTGATTGTCATCTAACACATACTCAATTTTCTTTTCTATTCTTCTGTATTTTATTCTTGTCAGTAACGTGGAAGCATGAGCTGTAAAGATGATTGTGCGATAATTCTCGCACTTGTCCGCTCTTTCAGCGTTCGCCCTGGTGTGGATGATATTTTTCCGAAAGTCAGAGGTGTGCGCCAGACTCATACATTCAACACACCAACGTGAATTGTCGTTTTGCTGCAACTCCCCAACTCCCACCCCTGATTTTAGAAATACTAATGAAATGTTATTTATCCCTTCTATCTTATTTGATCGTAAGTCTTCCAAAGCTCTTCTAAATTCTGATTCTGCATCCCCTATCTCTTCGACATCAACTCCTATGCCTTCTATCACGTCATCAGACCAGTTTTCCTCTTTATAGAGGTCTTCAGTGTACTCTTTCCACCTATCTGCTCTCTCCTCTACATTTAACAGTTGAATTCCCATGACACTCTTGATGTTACCACCCTTGCTTTTAATTTCACCAAAGATTCTTCTAACTTTTCTATATGCTGTATCAGTCCTTCCGACAATATTTTTCGAATTCTTCACATTTTTTGTGCAGCCATTTCACCTTAGCTTCCACACGCTTCCTATTTATTTCATTCCTCAGGGACTTGTATTTCTGTATTCCGGAGTCCCCCTGAACATTTTTGTACTTCCTTCTTTCATGGATCAACTGAAGTAATTCTTCTGTTATCCGTGATTTCTTTGCTGTTATCTTCATTGTACATGGTTTTTCTTTCCTACTTCTGTGTTTGTCCTTTTTAGAGACGTCCATTCCTCTTCAACTGTACTGGCTACTGAGCTGTTCCTAATTGCTGTATCTATATCCTTACAAGCCGGCGGTGTGGCCGTGCGGCTCTAGGCGCTTCAGTCTGGAACCGCGTGACCGCAACGGTCGCAGGTTCGAATCCTGCCTAGGGTATGGATTTGTGTGATGTCCTTAGGTTAGTTAGGTTTAAGTAGTTCTACGTTCTAGGGGACTGATGACCACAGATGTCAAGTCCCATAGTGCTCAGAGCCATTTGAACCATTTTATATCCTTACAACACTTCAAGCTTATCATTCCAGTCCTTAATACTGCAGTATCTCACTTTTTTACTAATATCTTAAACCTCAGCCTACTGTTCATCACTACTAAATTGTGATCTGAGTCTACATCTGCTCCTGGATACTCCTTACAATCCAGTATCTGATTTCGGAATCTCTATCTGACCACGATGTCCGGTGTTGGAAACTGAGATACGGCCGGGAGAGCGGTGTGCTGACCATATGCATCTCCATATCCTCTTCCAGTGACGCCTATGAGCTGAGGATGACACGGCGGCCGGTCAGTACCGCTGGGCCTTCATGGCATGTTCGGGAGGAGTTTAGTTTCGTTTTCGTTTTTATCTGACTATGATGTAACCTAGCTGAAATCTTCCAGTATCTCCCGGCCTTTTCCAATTATTTGATTGAGGAACAGGATTATTCTTTCTTCTCTCTCATTCCTAGTACCAAGACAATGTCTCCTGTAACCCTTTCTTCTGCTCTTTCCTTACAACCTGATCCCAATCCCCCATGACTTTCAGATTTTCATCTCTCTTTACGTACTTAATTGCTCGTTTCATATCCTCATATACTTTCTCTGTCTCTTCGTCTTCAGCTTGCGACGTTGGTTTGCTGTCGATTCTGATGAGAAAACCCTACTGTTCACAGTCGTTGACTTTCTGCCTACCTTCCTATTCATAACGAATTGTACTCCCGTTATACCATTTTGTGCTGCTGTTGATATTAGGCTGTACTTTTATAACCAGAAAACCTTGTGTTCTTTCCACTGCACTTCACTGGAACCCCACTGTATCTACATTGAGCCTTTGTATTTCCCTTTTCAGATTTTCTAGCTTTTCTACCACGTTCAAACATCTGAATTCGTCTCCTCGACTCGTAGAACATTAGCATTTCTTTGGTCATTCAGTCTTTTTTTTCATGGTCACCTCACCTTCGGCAGTATCCTTCCGGAGATCCGAATGGGGGACTATTCCGGAATTATTTGCTAACGGAGAGGCCATATGTCCTGTGAATACACAATCTGTGTCTTTAATGCAGTGGTTTACATTTTCTTCCGCATCCTCGTGGCGTTGATCATTGCTGATTCTTCCGGCTGCAGTGGCAGTTTTCCACCCCAACAGGAAGAGAGATCTGAACCTCTGTCCATCCCTCCGCCATCTTTGACAGGGCCGTTGGCAGAATGAGGATTACTTCTTATGCCGGCTGTCTTCGGCCGCCAAAATTTAGATGGTGGTGTCTTTGGAACCCGGGACCGAGAACGATTTCATTACTGATCAAAGACACTACCAGTACGGCACTATCTTGTTACTTGAGTTAATCAAGTAACCTTTATGTCCCTATTGCTGTTGAAAACATCTGAATTCACTATTTGCGCCTCCATATTTACACAAATCCACATAAAAAGAATGTAACTACGAATCAGAATGATTCCAGTTAATAGGATTAAGAGCAGGGGCCCTGAGTAAAGAATTACACCGTCTTAATATTTGTGGCAATTTTAGTTGCTTAAATACTCACTGTTATGCACGCTGTATCTTCACTGAGAAACTGCTGTCACAAAATACACTAGTCCCACTACATTTTGATTTTCAGATCGCACATATTGCCGCTCCACGGAAGATGGTGCTGTACTACTGCACTTCTCTACTCTCCGGAAGACACCACTTCATATACATTTAGCATTATCGGAAGTAGTCGAACAATACGTAAAGGGCAGCCGGACATCGGCCATCACCGCGGCAATGAAATGATCCGGACCCTTGGCCGCAAGTGCCAACAAAAATTTCGTATTGGAGTTCACCTCTCTTTACCCGTGCCACAGATATATCAAACACCGTCTAGTTCTTAAACGAAAATTAACGTGTAATTCAACACTACAGTATATTAGTATACCATAATCAGTGCCCAGAGAGAAAGACAGGACTTATCGCAAGGGAATTGGCTAGATATAACATCGACATTACCGCCATAAGTGAAACACATCTTAGTGACTCTGGACAGTTATGTGAACCGCTCGGAGGTTATACCTACTACTGGAGTGGAAAATCATCTACTAAAAGGGCGGAAAGTGGGGTAGGCTTTGCCATACGCAATAAGTTGGCATGCTCACTAACAGAACTCCCAAAAGGTATCAGTGACAGAATAATAACACTGAGACTTCACCTGACATCCAAGAAATATCTTCACTTGATCAATGTATACGCACCTACATTGCCATCTCCGGATGAAGAGAAGAACAAGTTCTACCAAGACCTCCGACATGTCCTTAGGGATATTCCTTCTGCAGATAAACTTCTGTTACTTGGTGATTTTAATGCTCGTGTTGGGAATGATTTCAGTGCTTGGAATGGAGTCCTCGGTCGCCATGGGATTGGAAAATGCAACTCGAATAGTTTGGATCTTCTAACTCTATGTGCCGAGTTTGAACTCTGTCTGACTAATACATATTTTCGTCTGCCTGAAAAATATAAAACGACATGGATGCATCCGCGATCTAAACACTGGCACCTTCTGGATTATGTGATAGTACGGAAAAAAGATCTTGGTGACGTACTGGTCACACGTGCAATGAGAGGCGCTCTGGGATGGACAGACCATCGAATCGTGAGGTCCAAATTAAAGATAACTTTGAAGGCACCACGCCGAGCTTCACACAAAATACCAACAACATTGTCCTGCAAAATCTTGGCCAATGATCAGACTATGTGAGCAAAACTGGATGAAAAATTTGGTGTCGATGGCCTTTTGATATCTGAATCTGCCCCTGTGGATGAACAGTGGAGTGCATACGCTAGCAGACTGCGTGGCTGTGCTTCAGAAGTCTTGGGAAAGCCTCAGAAGAAGCACCAGGACTGGTTTGACGACTCAGATCCAGAGATCAGAAAGCTAATTAATGATTTCAGAACCTCTCTTCGCACCCCTGATGATAACAAGCGTAGAGCAGCGCATTACAATCTGAAAGTGAAGGTACGTGCTCTCAAAGACAGTTGGTGGGCAAATAAAGCAAATGAAATACAGTTATATGCCGACACACACCAAACGGGCAGATTCTTTGAGTCCCTGAAAACTATCTTTGGTCCAAGAGTTGGGAAGATAGCACCAGTCTATAACAAAGATAAAAGTTGTCGGCTGACGCAACAGAGTGACATCCTGTCTCGGTGGGCGGAACATTTTAATGACGTTCTTAATCCCGACCATCAGACAACCGATATTTCATACATAGAAGCACTTGAAGACCTGCCAGTTGAGGAACAACTTGCGGATGCCCCTTCCTACGATGAATTCATTTCAGCACTGGCTAAGCTGAAAAATGACAAAACAGCAGGATTAGATAACTTGCCATCAGAGCTATATAAATATGGGAGGGCCAAACATCAAGAAACCATTGTTTGCTCTGATCTTAAGGATTTGGGAGTATGAAATGATTCCACAAGACTGGAAAGATGCTTGTATTTCCAAGATCTATAAAGGCAAGGGTGACATATCAGACTGCAGCTCCCACAGGGGCATTTCTCTTCTCTCAGCAGCGGGAAAAGTCCTTGCCCACATAATTAACACCCGGTTAACACACTTTGCAGAAAAACTGCTACCAGAGACCCAGTGTGGCTTTCGCCCAAACAGAGGCACAGTGGATGCCATATTTGTTGTCAAACAAATGCAAGAGAAAAGCTTAGAGCAACATCGGCCTTTGTTCATGTGCTTTGTAGACCTGGAAAAAGCTTTTGATCGTGTCCCACTGGAAGCTCTCTGGATCATACTAAAGAAAACCGGGTGCCCTGACAAAATTGTCAGTTTGATTCGGCAGTTTCATGAAAACATGATGGCAAAAATCCGCCATGAGGACAAGCTCTCAGAACAGTTTCCCGTGACATGTGGTGTAAAACAAGGCTGTGTTCTGGCTCCCACACTCTTCTCACTTTACTTCGCAGTTGTTATGAGAGACGCGACCAAAGCCTGTAGTAATCAAATTAGTCTCGACACAAGGACAGACAAGTGTCTTCAACATCTCTCGCCTCAGAACAAAACGTCGCGTAACCAAACTATCCATCTTAGAGATTCTCTACGCGGATGATGTATGCATGATGGCTAATTCTTGCGAAACTCTTCAGACTTACATAAATCTGCTAAATGCCTCCTACACAAGATTTGGCTTAGCCATTAGCATCACTAAGACGCAAGTTCTCAAACAGCCACTTAGAGGTCTTAATGCAGATGACTCCAGTATTGAGATAAATAACAGACCCTTGCAAAATGTGTCAAATTTCAAATACCTGGGAAGCCAAATTAGAAGTGACAACAGCCTGACAACGGAAATCGCAGCGCGTATAGCCAGCGCAGCCTCAGCCTTCGGTAAGCTTAAAGACAGAGTATGGAAATCACATGATCTCAAACTACAAACAAAAATTGCAGTCTACAAAGCAGTAGTATTATCCACCTTACTCTATGCCTCGGAAACCTGGTGCTGTTACAAAGCTGACATTAAGAAGGTAGATAAATTTCATCTTCGATGTCTGAGATCAATTCTGCGCATCAAATGGGAAGACCGTGTCCTAAACACGGAGATTTTGCGCCGCGTGAAACTGGCTGGTATTGAAGCTTTAATAATGAAACATCAATGAGATGGAGTGGTCACATAGTACGCATGGATGACAGTAGGCTACCTAAAGCGGTGTTCTACTCGCAGCTCTCGTGCGGGAAGAGGAGGAAAAGTGGTCAAAACCTGCGATATAAAGACACCATTAAACGCCACCTTGCAGCCTGTGGCATCCCAAGCAACCGTTGGGAGGAGCTAGCATTGCGCCGATCGGAGTGGCGATCAACTGTACATAAGAGCATCGAACAATTCGAGCAAAAGCGTCTAATGAACATGGATGCCAAAAGAGAGCTCCGAAAATCTCAGCTCAAGCCTGTCTACACGTATACTTTCAACTCTGCTGCTCAACTTCACTGTGCTTCATGCAACAGGATATTCAAAGCGAAATTCGGATTCGCGAGCCACATCCGAGCCTACCACAACAAGGACAGAGAAGACTGACGGAGTCGCTGTCGCCGGACACGGCGAGGAGGACATCATCATCATCATCATATTAGTATGATGAACTATAGCGTGTCCAACTTTTATTGACCCATTTAAACTTTGGCAGCAGGGAACGAAGAGGTAATCACTATTATCGCCGTACGGCGAGGATGTTACGGTGGGAAAATTTCCCGCAGTCGTGATACCATAAGCAGCTCTCGCTACTTTCTGACCAGTTGTGCCGTTAATGATGCCCGGGAGTGACATGGTTTCGTGACAGCGTAACAACGACCGTCACGAGCGGCGTTTATTTGTAGCAATGTATATGAAAGGCAAGGAAGGTCACAACACAAGGTTAAACAATGAGCACTTCAATGCCTAATGACTACTGCAATGCAACTCAATGTAAGGTAGGAAAAACTGGTAGCAGTGGTAAACGTCACGAAATCTTCTGAATGGTATCGATGATTTTCGAACTGTACTGGAGTATTAGGCCTCAAGAAAACTTAGACTGTAGCTTACGGTATGAGAACAACTGACTCGAATTATATCTGGCAGGCCGCTTGAATTATTTTTTTTTTTCGCGCAAGAGTCTGATTGGTGAACTTCGGTGCTAATGAGCTTGAAAACGGTCAATCTATCGAATTTTTTTCTTAAAAATTAATTCTCGGTACAGATTAGAGTGCATCCTTACAAGTTTTTCAGTCCGTTTCTGGCCATCCTCAATACGTGGAGTTGGTTTCAACCTGGAGCAACTAAATATCTCGAAAAATACGCATCGTATTAAAAGAATGTTCCAGATGAAATTTAATATTTTCAAAGGGGCTATCTGTCTGTGCTACAACGGGGGAACGAATTTTTATTTTCAAATGGGAACCCCCTTAATTTTTATGTTGATTCGGATCCTACGTCAAAAAATATCTGAAACAATTTTATCCATTTGTAACAGATTGTACTGCAATCGGTGCATGAGCTATGGCGATTGGACGGAAGAACGCATCGAAATAAGTCACTCTAAGCCGAGGTTCGAGGGGACTAACTGAAATCAGGTAACGTGATGGTGTGGGAACTAGTCATAACCAACCCCCAAGGGTTCAAATGGTTCAAATGGCTATGAGCACTATGGGACTTAACTTCTGAGGTCATCAGTCCCCTAGAACTTAGAAGTACTTAAACCTAACTAACCTAAGGACATTTCACATATCCATGCCCGAGGCAGGATTCGAACCTGCGCCCGTAGCGGTCACGCGGTTCCAGACTGAAGCGCCTAGAACCGCACGACCACACCGGCCGGCAACCCCCAAGGGAATGGGCAACTACGTTACGTCAAAATAGCTTACTTGCCAGACTCTTGAAAGTCTAGACACTAAAATTATAATTTGCAATCAAATTTGCAACACTAAATTTAGTTTTTAACAATAATATAAACTGTTTAGAACTATAAGTGCCGAGCGGAGTGACCGCGCGGTTTGAGGAGCATGTCACGAATTGTGCGGCCCTACCGCCGGAGGTTCGAGTGCGTAAGTCTAGGGACCGATAACCTCAGCAGTTTGGTCACTCAGAAATTCACACACATTGAACATTTGAACAATTTATCGAAACTTTAATGTACTAACAAATGGGTCATTTTTTAATTGAAAAACCGGAAGAAATGATTTATGTCGATTTCAACGCAATCTACCACGAGTGGAAAAAATTGTTTCAGATAAACCCTAGGTATTTTCTGGCGTAGACTCCGAATCCGCAATACAAAAGAGAATTTACCATTGGAAAATAAAAGTTGAAAGTTGTTCCCCCCGTGTCGTGTGGCGGAGGGAGGGGGGTGGAAGGGGGGGCGGATTAGGGGGGGTGGCAAGTTGTAGCATAGATAGATGTCCCCATTGACAATATTAACTTTTCATTTTTTTTCGTACGACGTGTATTTTTCGAGGTATTTGTTGTTCCAAGTTCAAACACACACCCTGTATGTATGTGTATTTACACTGACGAAAAAATAGCAGCATAAAAAAATAATTAATGTACAGCAATGAAGTTTCTGGAATACATTTGTCAAAGAAATGTATTTAAGTGATTAAAATTGCAAGATCTCAGATTGGTGTACGCGCGAGGTAATCCATTGCAACTGTGACATAATGGTTCATTAGTAACAGGTTAACAGCCAAGATGTTGAATGAAGGCGTCCAAACGAGCATGTGTCTGTTCCACAGATGCTGGATGTCCGTTTCGATTTCCATGCCTGTTGCACATGGTCGGTGAACACATGGATAGTTAATGTTGTTTGTGGATGACACTGGAATTGTAGTCGGATGATTTCCTATATGTGCACGATTGGAGACAGAGCTGATGATCGAACAGACTAAGGCAAGATGTCGATACTCTGCAGAACATGTTGGTTACAACGGCGGTATGTGGGCGAGCGTTTACGTGTTGGAAAACACCCCCTGGAATTCTGTTCATGAATGGCAGCACAAGTGATCGAATCACCAAACTGACGCAAAAATTTGCAGTCAGGATGCGGGGGATAATCACCAGAGTGCTCCGGCTGTAATATGAAATTGCATTCCAGATCATAACTCCAGGTGCACGTCCAGGTTGTCTAAGAGGTAGACAGTTTGGTTGCAGGTCCTTAACTGGCCTCCTACAACGCACAGCTATCAATGTCACCGTAGCAGAACCACGTTTCAGCTGAAAAAAACAGCAGATATCGACAATAATCTCTAACGAGCTCTCGCTTCACTCGAGGCGAAGTCGTAAATGGCGGTGGTTTGGGGTCAGTGAAATGCACGCTGCATGGCGTCTGGCTCGGAGCTGTCCTTGAAGTAACTGGTTTGTAAAAATAAAACAAAAAATCAGTTACTAATATTTTATTTTTCATTCGATGAATAGTTTGGGCCGAGACTTATTTTCAAAGCAACATAGCCGAAAATGGCACTTCCGAAGACGTCAACAAAATGTGTAATGTACATGAGTAGTGCATACAGATAACTGTGACAGTTTGTAGTGTCACTGTGGTGCCAACTGCTGCTCAGTTGCTGCTGCAAATGAAATATGGAGCGCCAGAGCATAAGCGGAACACGATGGTTTTCTCTCTCGGTGGTGCCATGTGGCCGTCCGAAGCCCGGGCTTCTTGAGCCCACCGCTGCCAACAATCACCTACCTCATCTTTCTGCAGTTTCTTAGAAAGAACATTCAGCTTCTCGTGGCCCTATTACAAGACCTCTTTCAAGCTCGGCGAGATGTTAATAACAGCGTCTTTGTCGTCCTGAAGGCATTCTTGATCAATGTCAGCTCTCCACGTCCAATCTCAAAGGTAACTAACGCTCACGACAGTTATAGCCTGTATTTAAAGCAAACCTGATAACCTGATTTTCATCAGCATATGTGACTTCCCCCCTCTCAGTATAATGTCCTCTAAGCGTAGGCTCCCACGACCCTTGTCATTCTCAATAAAATTTTTCTGGGCTGTTGACCGCATTGTGACCTGCAGTATTCGCCGAAACGTCGGAGTATTTCATATACTGAGAATGCGGTCAACAGCCAAGAAGAATTTTATTGACATATAGTTTCCAGCACCGTGAAAGGCTCGAATCCTGCATTCACTGACAATGTGGTGAACAGTCTGGTATGGAGCCCCGCAGTCACAGGCTGGATCAGACAGCTTCTTCCACTTAAAGAGAGCATCCCTGCATCGGCCACTGCCGGTACGGATTCTGTTGAGGGTAGTTCATGTCTTGCGTGGTAGGTCGAATCCACTTGATGGTTCAGCACCTGAGAAGGTGTTATGCAGGCCCACATCTATCACTGCTTCCTACCGATCTTTTCATTCCAACGGGTTTGAAATCCTTAGCAACAAATTCCTACAAATTGTTACACTCTATGCTATGCTTTATATCTTTAAAAATGCATAATTTTACATTTATGAGCAATCAAAGCAATTTGTTAACGTTTGCACCACTTTCACACTTTTCAACACCCGTCTCAATGTTTGTGGAGATTTTTTCGGGCAGTAGTTCAGTATTGATAACTGCATCATCTGCGAAAAGTCTGGAGTTACTATAACTATTGCCTGTAAGGTCATTAACATTGCACACCTGAAATTACTTCTGCATCTGTCACTGGCACTGAGCCCGCGATAAAGTATTGCGTTCCTCCTACAAGAAATGCGCAGTCCAGTCACAAATTTGATATTCTAAAAATGGGACCTCCCAGAAAATACTTGGTGCTGTTACTAGCGTATAACTCCTAGAAGATTTCTGTTTATTCAAACAGCGGATACTATATTTATGTCAATGGAGGTAACTCATGTCACATTTTTGAGTAGCTCCAAGGCAGAGACTAAAGAGAACACGTTTATTCATTAAAAGAACTGATAATATCACGCAAAATGTGACTAAGGATGCTCAAAGCATTTTTTCACAATCATTATGTAAGTTGCAACGAAAGTCGAATATGAGTGAAGCTTATGACTCATTGAAGTTTTTTTGATTGGGAGATAAAAAGGTGCTTTTAAGATAGTGCCTTCGCCGGCCTGGGTGGCCGAGCGGTTCTAGGCGCTACAGTCTGGAACCGCGCGACCGCTACGATCGCAGGTTCGAATCCTGCCTCGGACATGGATATGTGTGATGTCCTTAGGTTAGTTAGGTTTATGTAGTTCTAAGTTCTAGGTGACTGATAATCTCGGACGTTAAGTTCCATAGAACTCAGAGCCATTTGAACCATTTTTTGGTAGTGTCATCGACAGAACGTTTATTTGGACCCATGCTGTTGATGTTGCTGTTAATGATCTGACAAACAATACTAGCAAGGACCGCAGCCTTTTTCAGGTCATAATGAAAGGAAATGGTCGTATGGCATTGTCAGCCGGGAGGCCCCATTCGGGGAAATTTGGCCGCCGAGTGCGAGTCTTATTTCAGTCGACGCCACACTGGGCGACTTGCGAGCCGGTGATGAGGATGAAATGATGATGGAGGACGGCACAACACGCAGTCCACGAGCGGAGAAAATCTCCAACCTGGCCGGGAATCGAATCCGGGCCGGCTTGCACGGGAGGCAAGCACGTTACCAGCCAGTTAACCAGGCGGATCTTTCAGGTCGTACAGTTTGCTATAATAAAGTTGCATAAATATCGAGACAAAACTCGGTAGTTTTCAAAGTACTGCAAAAACTGACAAGTCGCCTTATGTGTTCGGAAATGTAGAAATGTGCACTTCACAAAACACAAGCACATAGTACCACAAGACTCCACTGTCAATGAATGACAATGGTGGTCGTACAAATATGCGAATGACACAGTTTGCGGGGATGTTAAATGGAATGTTCACATGGGCGAAATCACACGTGGAAAAGGTTCATCGGGAGAATTTTCGGGAAATGCAATGAGTCTACAAACCAGTTTGCTTATAAGACATCCGTGCAACCCTTCCTAGAAAGTTGCCCATGTATGTAGGACCCATACCGAATAGGCTAATGGGGGATATTGCATGAATGCAGAAATGACAATACGAGTGGTCAGAGATATGATGAACCCACAAGAGAGCACCACTGAGACGCTGAAAAACGTTAGCTGACAGACGCTTAAACGTAGACGGTAACTTAATTTAACTGTTGTATTTTACTGATGGGTGACCCCTACCTCACGCTGCTTGGAAAGTAACAAGAAACAGTAATCAGAGGGAAATCTACGAATCTTCAAGGTAAATGACGACAGCCTTTGGCATAATTGTTTTATGAAACTCCATTGGAGGATGTTATTTTAGTGTGTTTTACTCCTGATGAAGGTATATTTAGATACACCGAAACCGCGGTCAAGAATTTTAATAAATCTTTATCCTGCAAATCTTTTGGCTGTCATCATTTACCGTGAAGAATTTCAACAGTTGCTGTTTGAGCCATGTTTAAAATGTTGAAAAATCTATGAATGTATTACAGCCCCTTACATACAGCTCACGTAGGATCAATTAATAAAAGATGAGACTAATTACAACACACACAGAAGTGTTTAAAGGGGGACGTTAATGAAACTGACAGAAAATGTCAGTTTTCAATTTACTTTTTGTTTATTAGTAGAATTCATGGACAATAAGTTCCCAGAGTTTCAATGATGAAATTGCATCCGAGGTACCTAAAAGATAATGAAATGTGTGACGCGACCAGCCTGCCACGCCCATTTTTTTGAAGCAACAGTTCAATACTAGCTCGATGAACAACGATTCTGTGGATTACTTTCAACGCAACTTGCACAGGTACTTGCTGCGATATCTACTCTTTGGTTTCAAAGATCATCTGTGACTGTTCCGTATCTTAGAAACAATAAGAAACCAGTTGCTTTGCTTACGAAGAAGCAATTCTTGTTTTACCTTGTGCTAACAACGGATGTTATCCAGAATTGTAACCTGTGATGCAGTTTTTGCATTTAATAATGGGAAAGTAGGGAACTATGGGCTTTAAGATAGGAAATCTCACTCGAGACATCTTTAGAAAAGTAGATTTACAGCTCCTCTGTGCTCTTATACATTACAATTAAGAGTTACTAAAATTATCCTACTCCATATATTCAAAAAACCTCATGCGAGAAGCTTAATATACGCAAAGAGATTAATCAGAGAAAATTTTGTAGAAATCTGTTGAACGGTTTCTGAGAAAAAAATTATGTATATATATATATATATATATATATATATATATATATATATATATATATATATATATAAATTTAAAAAAAAAATTTTAATTCCATAAAAACTTAATTATATATAATTTCATGTAAACCATGGTACAAACTTTTGTTGCCTTATCTTCGCAGCTGTGTATTTGGTGCATCTTTTAAATAGTGTGTATTTTTCATGAACGTCCTCTGATAAGAAATAACTCTTACAGTGCTCCATACGCTGATAGGACGAGGGGCAATCTTAATAGGTCGTACAGTAGACAGTATCTTTCACAGGTTTACGGAGTATAGATGTACATTCATAATTTCGGTGCTACACGTTGCACAGAGGATTTCATACTGTGATAACTGTTCTAGTTTGTCTCGTGGGATGATAATATTTTATTTTGCTTACCGTCTCTCTTCTGCGTCTAGGATAATTGCATTTGCATTATTCATTTTTATTTCTGCATATATTAGGTAAACACAAAACACACACACACACGTACGTACGTACACACACACACACACACACACACACACACACACACACACACAGCCGGCCGAAGTGGCCGTGCGGTTAAAGGCGCTGCAGTCTGGAACCGCAAGGCCGCTACGGTCGCAGGTTCGAATCCTGCCTCGGGCATGGATGTTTGTGATGTCCTTAGGTTAGTTAGGTTTAACTAGTTCTAAGTTCTAGGGGACTAATGACCTCAGCAGTTGAGTCCCATAGTGCTCAGAGCCATTTGAACCATTTGAACACACACACACACACACACACACACACACACACACACACACACACAAACGCGTGTGTGCACCCATGTCCAGAACTGTTACATTACAATGTATGATGCTTGTTCGATGATCTGTTTTAAAATATCTCATTTTGGAAATGAAATAGGACAGAATTTGGATGCGGTATTTAGTTTCATGTAAACTAGTGCTCGATGGTGAAAACAAAGGTTTCCTTTTTTGAGGTCACAAATGAATTCTGCCTAAACTACGATGAGCATGAAACTTCCTGGCAGATTAAAACCGTGTGCCGGACCGTGACTCAAACTCGGGACCTCGAAAGGCAAAGGTCCCGAGTTCGAGTCTCGGTCCGGCACGCAATTTTAATCTACCAGGAAGTTTCATATCAGCGCACACTCCGCTGCAGAGTGAAAATCTCATTACGATAAGCATGTTTATGAAGGAGTAATGGAGTGTTAAGAGAGCAGTGTAAGGTCTCGTATCCGATAGTATAATTTTTATTGCAGTTCTGAAAGGTAATGCTTTTACTTCTTTGGTGGTTGTACCTAGATCGAAAATATTTTGTAAAAAATGTGCGTCTCAATATTTAGCAAAGTATTCCACAGTTGCTATTGCACTATAATGTAGGGCTGCATTAAATCTTAACCGCCACTTAGTCCCTTACCAACCCCCTCCCTCTCCCGATCTTTCTGTGGTCAGTGGACTGAGGAGGACTGTTGGAGGTGAAAAAGTTGGATACAGTACCAAACACTGATATAGTAAGAGGAAAATTATCGCTACGGTTAAAACTAGGTTTGTCACAGCTTTTATAGATTGCTGCAATACATACATCTTCGTTAACGTCGTGAAGATAATTTTTCACCAGAATTTCAAGACAAATTTACATCTGTCACCAGGACATGCTGCATTATGACAATGTTTTCCTTACATTTCTGTCTGACTGTTAAAGATTTTGGTTCATGCAATAATCACGATGTAGAGAAAGGCTGTAAAAACTTAGACACTATTTTTTTAGCAGCCTCTCCGCTCACTTTTCTCCACTACAGCCGTCATTCGCTGTGATGGAAAAAAAGCCATAAGCGTGACAGCAACAAAATGACCTTCAGTACTTCGGGCGCTCCATCAGTAGCTCATATCCTCATCAGACGGGAGTAACAAGCAGGTTTACTTTCGTCTTAAGAGGACCGCTGGAAAGTCGGTTGAAATGGCTGTTTATAGATGAGACGTGGAACTTAGGGAAAGCAGGGAAGGTGTGGACGGGGCCTAATCAGTTACCGTTGGTTGTACACAAAACATATACACTTTAATTAAAAAAAAACTCTCAACAATCATTTTCAAAGATTTTACTACACTGGAGGCTGAAAACCTTACTAGAAGAATTGCAAGTTAATGTCGGCTTAAGGCCGCAAGCAATGTTACACACAATCAACGGCTGAAGGCGGGAATTACAAGTTGGGAAGGCAATAACATGTTAAAACATTATGGTAAATTTTAAACAATTATGACAATTTGTTCAAATAAGACAGAGTGATCCACACAGTGCTCCCTGGATCGACCTGAGGAAGGTGACTACAGCCGTGTAAGCGGTGAGACAGGCAGCCAAGAGCTGTACTCACGTAACAGGATGGCAACTCCCACTAGCGGGGAGTTTAAACGCCGACCGGCCGACTAACCAAGCCACCTAATTTCCCATCACCGGTACAACGATGGAATATTTTTAGGCAAGGGCAAAGAGACGGACAGCACCACGTCTTCAGAAACACACCCAAGGCCGAAGGAAACACTAGAATCAAGGTAGACCTCCCAAAACATATGCACAGTACAATTCAAGAGGCTGTCGAACTACACGCTGTATCGGACAGCATCAATACGATGAGGAAAGGTACACCGCCAGAAAAGTATGCTAACCTCCAGGGCAGGTAACTGGGACGTTAGCGGCCACAAGGCAGAAAATACCGCTAGTTGCACTTCACTAATAAGAATAATACTAAATCCAAACAAACATCAAGGAGTACAAGGAAGCTAATAGCTTCCGCCAATCAGACTGACTCCACTTGTGGTTGGTCTCACCGACCCTGAGAGCAGCAATACACAAACAACAGCGAGATCTCAAACAGTGGAGGTTTCAGTACTGGACACGGTTCACTCTATTTCAAACGTCCTGGTTATAGGCTACAGCCTCTCGGTCGGACAGTACCTGCACGCCGCCAGCAGTCCCGGCCTGCCCCCACACTGTGGACCTCCTCGCTGCTCCATCCGAAACCGAACTGATCTCCCTTCGCAACTCTCTCCAAATCCATTACACAGACAGTATTAAAATAACTGCTCAATCATACCACGAGATACAGAAGGATCCAGGAAAACAATTCCACCAACAACGCACAATACTAAACCCAGTCGCTGTGAAACAACACGGACGAATTATAAGTCGGCACAAACACAGAGAAGCCAGAAGAGGTCGGAAGACCAAACGCACGTCGTCTGCTGCGACAATCGACCGAACGACCAACCAACGGTCGTCCCCACTCAAATCAGGCACGGGAAGTATCCCAGTATGAATCGTGGACTGACAACTTATTGCCATGAGGTCACTTCGGCGGGCGGACACACACACACATGTGAAAGTTGCACTACTCGAATATCTGGGTTCATTCAACTAAAACTCGCTGAACCCAGTCCGTGATGTGGTCGTGCACTCTCGCGACCACAGCCTTCTGTCAGACAGTGCATGTGTGTTGCCAGCGGTCGGGCGAGTACTGGCAGTCCGGCGCTCACTACTGCTCTGTCCCAACTCCACCCTCGACACATGACGACCCAGAAGTACTAGATGCTGTTCCAAAGATGGTACCACAGTACGTGCTATCGACAAGAGCTGCTGTTGCCACTCAGACAGACAAGGTGAGCAAACACAGTGTCGCCAGTGAACACACTAAGAAAACGAGACGCCATTATCGCTATAACAAGATGCCAAGCTATGAACACTATCAACACGAACCGCACATGGCTCAACCTCTCTATGACTGGGTGTTGCGTGATGTCCTTAGGTTAGTTAGGTTTAAGTAGTTCTAAGTTCTAGGGGACTGATGACCATAGATGTCAAGTCCCATAGTGCTCAGAGCCATTTTTTTCAACCTCTCCCCCCCCCCCCCCTCAAACATCAACCCAGGGGTACCAACTAGAGGCCTAACCAATTTAGTTTGATATGGAAGCTCTCGGTTATCGTTAACCGAGTAACCAAAAACACAATCATATCTAGAAATGAAATCGACCGGCAGCTCCTTAATGAAGGCGAAAAACAATGGCGCTGAAAGCCTCAAGCGAGACACTCACTCGGACCCAAGCATGCAGAGGGAACACCTGCCTACTGGCCACCGAAGTCCTGCAAGATGACCAATTCAGAAAACCATTGCTAGCTCAGCAACAAAAGAAGCGAGATACCAGATCGGACTTCAACCATGCAGAGGGAACACATGCCCAAAGGCAACCTGACATCCCTGCGCTGAAGAAGGTTCTAAGTTTCACAAGATGACCAACTTCAAGAACTATTCGAAGCTGACCAACCAAAAGGAGCTTCCAGAATTTAAAGGGCACCAAAGGTTGGCCAACTACGTGCATTAAATGTGCCCGCACCCTGTCTGACTGACTGCCACTAGGTTGAGTGCCTTCCAAAGCCTAATGGCCTTAAACAATAACTGAATGGCTGCTTCTGTCTCACCCACAACATCCAGCATGACGTGAACAGGCTGAAGAACAGTAGCACGCAAACGGGCTGCTAAGTTTGGAATGCTGCCCTCTATAGGCTGGTGCCTTATCGCCATTTATGAGGTGGTCCCTCCTCAGGCCGATACTGGGGCACTGCCTGACTGCCTTCAGAATTTGTCACCTAAAACAACAAATAACAAAACAAATATCATGTTACAATTCAAATCAACGGTAATGTAATGGGAATATTACAATTGTAACCTGGTTGGTAGGTTCTCAGAGGTTACGATGGTGGATTGGGCAGTAAACAGTTACTGTAAGTTGCACAGTCAAACACACAATTTTATTTTCCCAAGAACCACTTATTTACACATTGCTTTAAAAGATCACAATTAGACAATGCGGCTGAAGGCCTAGTTAAAGAAAACTTGAGATGCTTCCTGGGCTGAAGGCCCAAAACCACACCAAAAACAAGAACAGCTGAAGGCCTGTCATAGAAATCAAAAGAAATTAAAAATAGAAGGTAAAAACTTTTTTTAAAAGAAACATGCAATTGAAAACAATTAGAGACAGAAGGCCTACACTACACATCTGAAGGACAACTATAACTAAAACCCATTAATAAAAATTTTTTCCTATCCAAAAAACTACTTTTTAAACTTACAAAAGAATGGCCAAAAGACTAATTAAAGAAGTATTAACTTATTGCACGGCTGAAGGCCACAAACAAACTTGAAACAATGGCTGAAGGCCTGAACAACAAGTCATACACACAACTGAAAATAAACCCCTTCCTTCTTATAAAAATACATACGGCTGTAGGCCTTATTAAAAGGGGTTCACGTAAATCCTTGGCTGAAGGCCACACATAACTTATTGAACAACTAACGGCTTAGGTAAACCTTCCGGGATGTAAGGTCGTGGTCCATGAAACTCTTCAGCTCCTAACGTTTCGTCCAGAGCTGCGTCGGCAAGACTCACCGGAGGAGAAACACCCCTCTGAAGATGTCCAGCGCAGCTCTGGACGAAACGTTAGGAGCTGAAGAGTTTCATGGACCACGACCTTACATCCCGGAAGGTTTACCAGAAGATATGTCATCCGGTCGTGAAAGCCTTCATACTGTAACAGCTTAGGGCCTGGATTACAAACAATTTCAGATAGAACAAATTTTAACCAAAAAATATTTTTTTAAAATAAAACCCATCTGCAAAATTTTCATTTGACACTACTGAAGGCCTATATGTAAAATTTAAAAAAAAAAACCTTAATTAATACACGGCCAAAGGTCTCGCACAATACTTCAAACTAAAATGAAAATCACAATCTAAACCAAACAGAACAAGTGATACTCAGAGGTGTTCTAAGGGTTGGCCTGAGAAGGTAGCTCAAACGTGAGGTGAGGTGAGACAGGCAGCCAACAATTGAAGTTAAATAATCGAATGGCAACCCAAACTATGGATGGCCCTAGGACCGACCAACAACTTAACCAATTCCATTCCAGCTGACCAATGGCACAACAATGGAAAATATCAGCCAAGGACGAGGATAGGGACAGCACTATGTCTTCAGAAATCGTCGTCTAAAAACAGCCAAGGGAACAATAACTACTCTAAGGAAAATATGAACCCAACAGCTTAAAAGGCTTTCGAACTACATGCCGTGCCTTACAGCATCAACATGATGAGGAAAGGCACACTGCCGGAAAAGTACGCTACAACCAGGGCAGGTAACTGGGGAGTTAACGTCCACAGGGCAGGAAATACCGTTGGTGCACTTCACTGGTAAGTAACAGTTAATTTAATAATTAATCACAATATAGGAAGACGGCTGCAAGATTTTGCCGACTCCAACATATCGTACGTTGCTGCTAGTCCGAACAGCCCAGGGAGCAACAAGCCACAAATGAACGAAGAGATGTCACAATAGTTGAAGTTTCATATCAGGATAACTGATCACTCAACTTCAGCTTCCAGGTTCGATGGGCAACGAACTTTGTCGCTCTCGCAGCTAGCGCCTCACGATCCGACAGCGCGTGCTCGCCGCCAGCGGTCCCGGCCTGGCCCCGCGTCAAGGAGACTTCCTCGTTGCTCCATCCCAACCGAATGATCACCACAAACACTACCACCAGCCAGAAATACTAGCGGTCACACCAATGATAGTACGACAGTTTTTATTAAGAAATATTTATTTATTTATTAAGAAAGAAGGAAACTGTATTCTATAGTCGCGACTAACAACGGCATTCCTGAATATTGAGCTGTGACTGGCTACTTCTCCACAGGCACTCAGATCGCGCCATTATTAACTGGACTGCTCATTGTGATGCGTTCTCTAGGAAACAGAGCGCAAATTGCAGGCAAATATACTTTGCTGTGAATTTCGGAAATGCCTGATTTTAGAGGTTTGAAGTGTGATTACAAACTATAAACATTAATTTGTAATAGCATAGGGCTATACTTAAGAGAGCAATGCATGACGCCTTCACTGACTACCGTAGCAGAATATTGACAAATGATTTCTCACAAAAGCCAAAGAAATTCTCGTCTTACGTAAAAGCTGTTGCTAGCATTAACTTTAGTATCCAAACTCTCTTGAATAAGACGTAACTGAAACTGAGGGTAGCAAAGCAAAAACTGAAACGCTTAAATTTGTGTTCAAATGTTCTTTTACATAGGAAAATCTAGAACTACTCCAGATTAATCCTCGTAGCACTGAAAAGATGAGTGAAATAAATGTTAGTGCCATTTATGTTGAGAAACAGCTGGAAACGTTAAAATTGAACAAAGATCGAGAGCCCGATGGAATCCCTGTCATACGCTATACTAAATTTGGGGATGAGTTAGCCCGTTTCCCAACTTCAATCTACTGTAGATACGTCAAACAAAAATCGGTGCCCACAAGTTGGAAGTAAACACCGTCACCCTCTTACAAGAAGGGAAATACAAGTCATCTCTAAAACCACCATCAGATATCCTTCACATCGATTTGTTATAGAATCTTAGAGCACATTCTGAGCTCCAACATAATGAGGAATCTCGTACAGAATGACCTCCTCCATGCTAATCAGAGTGGATTTCGATAACATCTTCATGCGAAACCAAGCCCACACTTTTCTCACATGACATACTGAAAACTTTGTATCAAGGCAGTCAGGTAGATGCAGTGTTTCTTGATTGCTTCGGTACCATATTTATGCTTATTGACAAAAGTACGATAGTGCGGGGCGTTGAGCGAAATTTGAGGATTGAGATTTTTTTTTTTTTGGTCTTCATCTTAGATGGAGAGTCATCGTCAGATGTAGAAGTAACTTCGTTTGTGCCCCATGGAAGTGTGCTGGGACCATTGTTGTTCGTAATGTATATTGATCTTGCGAACAGTATTAATAATAACCCTAGACTTTTGACAGTTGATGCATCTGTCTGTTTGTAAATAGCTGCATAAATATTCAATCGGATCTTGACAAGTTGTTAAAATGGTACAAAGATTGGCAACTTGCTTTAAATGGTCAGAAATGTAAAATTGTGCACTTCACAAAACGTAAAAAATCGTAATATCCTATGACTATAATATCGATGAGTCACAGTTCGAATCGGCCAACTCATACAAATTCCTTTGTATAGTATTTTTAATACCTAGAGATGTGTCGCATGTGTCAGCGTGCTGTTACGCATTGACTGAATCCCATAGTTTAATTATAGTGGTCATTCTATTTTAAGTAGTATAGCCAAATGAATACGTTATAAGCATAGACTGTGATTCTGATGTGAGCCATCGCATCGTCTATCTACTGCTACCACCGCGGATTAAATGTGATACCACTGTTAATGTTGTTTCTGTACACGTAGTGTTCACTTACATGTAAAAATTTTATTTCAAAATTTTTTCTGTTTTTTTTTTCTTTTTTATTTTATAATGTGATAACCTAAGATTTGCTCAGACTGAAACTACAGCGTACGCTGCTGCTCAAATGACTTTGTGGCTGTTCGGTTTGTGACATTACCTCTTCAGTTTTCGGAATGTGAAAGGGTTTGTTTAAAATTTCTTATGCGTTTTTGATGGCTGTATAACTGTGTCTGTGTACTTCATAAATTACTAAACGTTGTATTAAGTAATCAGATGTATATAAGTTGTGGTAACCACGTCAAGTATTAGCGCAATCTCTGTATAGGTACAGTGCGTGAAGCGTGTTATAAGGATACAGCTTTTAGCTTTTGCAGTAATTATTATTAGGCAGTAATTTTTTAAACATGCGTTTATGGCTCTTCCACGTCTTAGCATTAACACTATAATGTAATTACAGTGTGTAGATAGACTATGTCTCTGTAGTACGTGATCATATCGTCGATCTATTGCTGCCACACTGAACTGTCCATGTTACCACTACTGCTGTAATTATTTCTTTTTGGCTCACATGGTTTTCACTCAGGCTTTTCTGAACCGAGCGAGGTGACACAGTGGTTAGCTCCCTGGACTCGCATTCGGGAGGGCGATGTTTCAAATCCACGTCCGATCATCTGGATTTAGGGTTTCCGTTCAAATGGCTCTAAGCAGTATGGGACTTAACATCTGAGGTCATCAGTCCCGTAGACTTAGAACTACTTAAACCTAACCAACCTAAGGACATCACACACATCCATGCTCGGGCATTCGAACCTGCGACCGCAGCAGCCGCCTGGTTCCGGACTGAAGCGTCTAGAACCGCTCGTCCATCGCGGCCGGCCAGGTTTTCAGTGGTTTCCCTAAATCGCTCCAGGCAAATGCCGGGATGGTTCCTTTTAAATGCCACGGCCGATTTATTTCCCTGTCCTTGACACAATCCGAACTGATACTCCGTCTGTAATGACCTCGTTGTCGACGGGGCGTTAAATCCAATCTCCCTTCCTTCAAGCTTTCCTGCAGCAAGGATGGCTAACCGAAGTACATGTGTAGGGCCTGCTGATAACTAAATCTCCGCATCTTTACATAAAGAAAACTTTTAAATTTTTCCTATGTTACTATTAGAGTACATTGTTGTTACTTTAGACGAAACAACTATTTATATTGCTAATTACATGGCATAGTAGAAGCCAACATTATCCAAATGACTTTGTGTAAGCCCAATTGATAATTATATGTCCCCATTGTTACAACAAAATTGTTTATTATGTTAATATTTGCGTGCATTGTCGTTACGTTTACGTTGGATATAATCACAGCTTACACCGCTACTTTAATGACATTGCACAAGCCCAGGTTCATGTGCCTGCGGGGTTTTGTAGTTTTTTTAAAATCTTATATTAAGTAACCTACTGTATAGAAGTGTGCGGTAACTGTGCCAAATATAATTACATCTTCTACCTAAGTACATGGCGTAATTAAGGACATAAGAATTACTTTTTACAGTCTGTCTCAGTAAGTTTGTAAACATGTGTTTAGATGTATTTTAGTTTATGTTTTCGTTATCACACTGTAATATAATCACATAAATGGTTTTAAGTAAGAAGCACATGTTACACTAGCGACACCCGTCTACGCCTACGCCTACGTCTACGCCTATCCTTTACTGATCAGCACCTGCCAGTCTAGCGAGGACCTGGCTACTGTGGTTTACTCTGTTGTGAGTGACATAAGACAGATGTATATGTCGACTAAGTGTGTACACTGTTTTTTTTCTAATCCTGACACGCCTGTATATCAGTCTTCTAGTCTGTTACGTACCTGCCAATTCATGAGAAAGAGTACTTCTATTGCTGTTTTATGGCCTGCATAATAACGTGTTTGTCTAGGTGCTTTGTTTTTTCTTTTATATTACACCTAATACTGTATATTACATTTGTTTTGTAGACAGTGTCAGTGTATAAATGCTTTCCAGATTTGAAGATAAACACTGATTACCGAAAGCAATTATCGAGAATGAAGGTTGTTAGTAGCGACGCGATCTCGGCAAAAAAGTTTTTCTTCTCTAATGTATTTAAATACACTTTCTACCGGTGCTCCTTACTCGAATGGAACGGGAAGGAACCCTAATAACTGGTACACTAGGACGTACTGTCTGCCGTACACTTCAGTGGTTTGCGGAGTAAAGCTGTAGCTGTGCATGTGCATGTAGAGATCTCGGACGTTTTTATATTGTTTATCATCGTCATACAATATCAATATCGCTATTGCTCGACAATGCAGAGAACATCAGTTGTGCTTCAAACCACCGACTGAAAAATGAACAGCTGCAGGCTGAACACTCCCAGCAGACAGCGAGATGCGCTAGCGAGTACGCAAGAGAACGTGTTGGTAAAAGGTCGTACTTAACTCTCTTGCACTAAGAGATATACAGTGAATAAAAGATGTATGTAAGATTTGAGTGTTTAGAGAAGAAATAAGAAAGAATTTTTATACAGAAATGTCATTTTTGAATCGTTTCACCGATATGGGTCTGGGGTGCGTGAAGATATCGTCCCTAGTGATGTTCAGAGGCGATGTGAGCACTGCTGTGTGAAGAATATTTTTCTATAGACGAGTTCAGAGACCTAACGCGACTAGCGCCAGAGAGGACAAGCGTATTGTTCTTTCGTCGATGGAGTATAATACATCCACGTCACTTAACTTCAGTCAAGAATAAGCTTGTTTGCAGCAAGACAAGTATCCAAAGGGACAGTGATGCGATGCGTGGTGCTCCAATGGACTGCTAGCTCGGCGATCGTTGTTGCAGATTCCATCATGACGGATACCGACGTGTGAAGACTCGAAGGAGAGCGAATGTTGTTACCACATTGCATTCGTCATCGGCGTACCGATCCGGCGTCAAAACTGATAGTATGGGGTGCCATTAGGTACACAACAATAACCCCACAGGCAGTCGAAAATTAGAACAACAGGTGCTACACCTATGACATTTTAAGGTCATGACGAATTCTTTTAAAGAGTTAATGCAAGTAGCATAAGTCCGCACGTTGTCCTTAGTCTCCTGACCCACTTCAGTACAGATACTATTGCTCCTGTCAGCACTTTCGATCTCTCTCACTGAAAGCGTCTGGTCCTGGGTTGCTGCAGACGTATCCTTATCTGTCATCCAAGCCCAATTCGAGTCTATGCCCATTCGGGTCAGATCCACTGTTGTTGCCAGAGTAAATTGCGAACCTGTTCACGTCCAAATAATTTAAAATACGCTCATGTTTTATTCTTATTATATTGTATAGGAACAGTAAGTAAAATTTCGTTGTTTGCTGTCCTTCAAAGTGTTACGATTTCAATGGACTGCAGTATAAATAAGTAAATTTAAGTAGTAAATCATTAGTAAGAGAGACATCATTACATTATCCGATGTTAGATAATATATGCAAGTCTTACCCCAAGACACGAGACAACGTAAGGAAGAAACATAAAACTAATAACCTAATAACCGCTTAGGTATTTCAGTATCCGTAGCACACTCTTCTCGCAGGCGGTAATACCAATTTCTCTAAACAGTCGCCCCTCACTCTCTCTGTCCCTCCCTCCAAGTATACATGTCTCCGACCTCCATGAAGGACAATAATGAGAAAGAAGTTCATGTGGAACTCATACTTTCATAACGACGGTAACACATTTATTTGGGTACAGGGGGAATAAAAAGCCTATCATTTGTGACACGATATGAAATAATAGACATGAACCACAGCCACAGATTAAAACTGCAAGTCGATTCCAGCTATAGCCAAGGATGTGCCGTTTAGTCTACGTCTAGATGTGACATCACTGTGGTAAAGTTTCTGAAGATTGGCGATAAACCCTTGACGTACCAATAGTTTCATCGCAATCATTTTTAAGTAGACTGCAATTTTCCAGTGAATTAAAGTGTTTACTTTTCTGACGACCATGCTATGTGACCGTTCTATATTTCCAAACACCGGCTCTACAATGTATTTATACGACATGACTGACTCCATAAGTAGGTCATTGAAGCTTATAGTCAAGGATTACTGCATATTAGTGATTGGTAAATGAACAACTTCATAGTTACTTGTGGTAAGAGCTGTTTACGGTCTCGGTATTAGACTAATATTTCGTTCACACGTGTCTCAATGATACCTGTTACTGGATAATACTCTGTTATATATTACCGAACAATTTACGAAAAGTTTGCGGTTTGCGACCGAATAGTAATATAAACACTGCGAAGTTTAGACCTGCACTCAAGAGTTATTCGAATAACATTAATATATATATATATATATATAATGTCTTTCAAATGCCATCGGTCTAAATTCGTTATCGTGATACACTGCCTGACAAGAAAACTGAATGCCCAGAAAACAGGGTTGGATGTCAAAGTAACAGGTCCACTGCATCAGTGAGAATGTAAATAATCAGAGCTGCAATTCTGTGTGACGGAAAAAAACTGCCCCCAGAATACATTACTGTTGATCTTGTTTGGTACTGTTACTGGACAGACCGCATCTCGTGGTCGTGCGGTAGCGTTCTCGCTTCCCACGCCCGGGTTCCCGGGTTCGATTCCCGGCGGGGTCAGGGATTTTCTCTGTCTCGTGATGGCTGGGTGTTGTGTGCTGTCCTTAGGTTAGTTAGGTTTAAGTAGTTCTAAGTTCTAGGGGACTGATGACCATAGATGTTAAGTCCCATTGTGCTCAGAGCCATTTTGAACTAAATGCGAGCCTCAGGCCAGGCATACTCGTCGTCGAGGTTCCGACCGACCACATATGACCATCACTAGGGAGGATCGCCGTATTACGCACCAAGCACGTCGTACCTAGCCCCTTCACACATACATCTCCCACCGAGAATAAGTAATGGACTTTTTGTACATCCATATTTAAACTGGATGAAGGTGAGACACAGCTGGTATAATTTTTATTAGAAATGAAATTCCTCCAGCTGTACTTAAGATTTTTTATTTACTTCGCTACTAGTTTCAGGCCCGTACACTTTGCTGAAATCAGTTGTGCGTGGCTCAGTCTAGGAGTCCGCGCTGAGATCAACACGTGTTCCACATGGATGGCGGGCAGTAACTAGTGTGAAGTTTAAACCAGTGGGTCAAAGATAGTAAACAGATAAATTCATGGAAGTGTTCATCTCACCGCGGTCTTCTAGACTGAGCCACGCACAACTGATTTCAGCAAAGTGTACGGGCCTGAAGGTGGCGTTGACGCAACGCCGAAACTAGTAGCGAAGTAAATAAAAAATCTCAAGTACAGCTGGAGGAATTTAATTTTTAATAAAAGTGATGGACTCCGTGCAGCATTCTGTGTCATCCCTCGCTATTGGTCGGAGACTATCAGCAACCTGACAGTGGTATTACCGTCACCTACGTAAGCTGCAGTTATCACCACAACACAAATAGCCGCATTTGGAGTGGTGCAGTGACCTGGAAGCGTGGACTGCTGGTGAATGGCGTCGAATTGTGTTCAGCGATGAATCGCTGTTCTACACTACCCATGTTGACTTAGTTGGCGAGTATGGTTGTGACTTACGGAGAGGTCTTTTCTGCCACTGTTTTGGAGAGCCACAGCGGTGTTATTCCTGGTGCCGCGGTGTAAAGTCGTCGTGTATAACAACAGGTGACAGCTGGTAGTGACTGGGGGAACTCTGTCGACACGACGGTATGTCACGGACATCCTCGTGTATTACCTGTCACGCACCCGTATCGTAATGGCGTTTATCAATAGCACAATGCGTATTTACACATGACACGTTTTTCTATGAACTCCCCGTGTGCGTGATGCTGATGTAATTCTGTAGCTAACGGGATCCGTAGATGTGTCCTCGATGGACCATTTCGGACGTCAGCTCTGTTCCAGTGCCAATATTCAGGTTATCAAAGACCAGTTTCAACAGTTAGGAACCAGCTTGTCTGGGAAGAGGATACAGCAGCTTCATACCCCATTTCAGCCGATTTAATGCATGCATCTACATCTACGTGATTACACTGCTGTATGCAATAAAGTTCCTGGCAGAGGTTATAATCAACCACCTCCAAGTTGTCTTTCTACCGTTCCACTCTCGAACTGTGCGAGCCGTGATTTCTCTTATTTTATCGTGATGATCATTTCTCCCTATGCAGGTGGATGCCAACACAAGGTTTCCGCAATCGGAGGAGAAAACTGATGATTGAATTTAACGAGAAGATCCCGTCGCAACGGAAAACGCCTGTGTTTTAATGATTGCCACTCCTATTCACGTAACATGTCTGTGGCACTATCTCTCCTGTTTCGCGATAATACAAAACGAGCCGCCCTTCTTTGAACTTTTTCGATGTCGACCGTCAATCCCACCTGATTCGCATACAACACCGCATACCAATAGTCCAGAATAGGGCGGACAAGCGTGGTGTAAACAATCAAAGTTAGTAGACCTGTTGGACATTCTTAGTGCTCTGCTAATGAATCTGTCTTTGGTTTGCTCTACTCACAACCTTATCTATGTGATCGTTTCAATTTCGGTTATTTGTAATTGTAATTCCTAAGTATTTAGTTGAATTTACAGCCTTCAGATTTGTGTGACTTATCGCTTAATCGAAATTTAGAGTTTTTTTGTACTCGTGTGAATAACTTCGCATTTTTCTTTATTCATGTTCAATTGCCACTTTTCGCACCATACAGATGTATAAACCATTTCATTTTGCATTTAGTTTTGGTCATCTGATGACTTTATGACTTTACGAGATGATAAATGACAGCATCATCTGCAAACAATCTAAGAGTGGTACGGAGATTGTCTCCTATGGCATTAATATACACTCCTGGAAATGGAAAAAAGAACACATTGACACCGGTGTGTCAGACCCACCATACTTGCTCCGGACACTGCGAGAGGGCTGTACAAGCAATGATCACACGCACGGCACAGCGGACACACCAGGAACCGTGGTGTTGGCCGTCGAATGGCGCTAGCTGCGCAGCATTTGTGCACCGCCGCCGTCAGTGTCAGCCAGTTTGCCGTGGCATACGGAGCTCCATCGCAGTCTTTAACACTGGTAGCATGCCGCGACAGCGTGGACGTGAACCGTATGTGCAGTTGACTGACTTTGAGCGAGGGCGTATAGTGGGCATGCGGGAGGCCGGGTGGACGTACCGCCGAATTGCTCAACACGTGGGGCGTGAGGTCTCCACAGTACATCGATGTTGTCGCCAGTGGTCGGCGGAAGGTGCACGTGCCCGTCGACCTGGGACCGGACCGCAGCGACGCACGGATGCACTCCAAGACCGTAGGATCCTACGCAGTGCCGTAGGGGACCGCACCGCCACTTCCCAGCAAATTAGGGACACTGTTGCTCCTGGGGTATCGGCGAGGACCATTCGCAACCGTCTCCATGAAGCTGGGCTACGGTCCCGCACACCGTTAGGCCGTCTTCCGCTCACGCCCCAACATCGTGCAGCCCGCCTCCAGTGGTGTCGCGACAGGCGTGAATGGAGGGACGAATGGAGACGTGTCGTCTTCAGCGATGAGAGTCGCTTCTGCCTTGGTGCCAATGATGGTCGTATGCGTGTTTGGCGCCGTGCAGGTGAGCGCCACAATCAGGACTGCATACGACCGAGGCACACAGGGCCAACGCCCGGCATCATGGTGTGGGGAGCGATCTCCTACACTGGCCGTACACCACTGGTGATCGTCGAGGGGACACTGAATAGTGCACGGTACATCCAAACCGTCATCGAACCCATCGTTCTACCATTCCTAGACCGGCAAGGGAACTTGCTGTTCCAACAGGACAATGCACGCCCGCATGTATCCCGTGCCACCCAACGTGCTCTAGAAGGAGTAAGTCAACTACCCTGGCCAGCAAGATCTCCGGATCTGTCCCCCATTGAGCATGTTTGGGACTGGATGAAGCGTCGTCTCACGCGGTCTGCACGTCCAGCACGAACGCTAGTCCAACTGAGGCGCCAGGTGGAAATGGCATGGCAAGCCGTTCCACAGGACTACATCCAGCATCTCTACGATCGTCTCCATGGGAGAATAGCAGCCTGCATTGCTGCGAAAGGTGGATATACACTGTACTAGTGCCGACATTGTGCATGCTCTGTTGCCTGTGTCTATGTGCCTGTGGTTCTGTCAGTGTGATCATGTGATGTATCTGACCCCAGGAATGTGTCAATAAAGTTTCCCTTCCTGGGACAATGAATTCACGGTGTTCTTATTTCAATTTCCAGGAGTGTAGATCAGGATCAATAGAGGGCCTATAACACTTCCTTGGGGAACGGCGGATTTACTTCTGTTTTACTCGAGGACTTTCCGTCTATAACTACGAACTGTATCATTTCTGACAGGAAATCACGAATCCAGTCCCACAACTGAGGCGATATTCCAAAGCCACGCAGTTTGGTTAGAAGATGCTTGTGAGGAACGGTGTCGAAAGCCTTCTGGAAATCGAAAAATATGGAATTAATTTGACATCCCGTGTCGATAGCACTTATTACTTCATGAGTATAAAGAGCTAGTTGTGTTAAACAAGAACGATGTTTTCTGAATCCGTGCTGACTATATGCCAATAAATCGTTTTCTTAGAGGTACTTCATAATACCCGAACACAGTGTATGTTCCAAAACCCTACTGCAAATCGACGTTCGTAATATGGGCTTGTAATTCAGTGGATTACTCCTATTTCCCTTTTAGGGTATTGGTGAGACTTGAGCAATTTTCCAGTATTAAGTACGGAACTTTCTGTGAGCGAACGGTTATATATAATAGCTAAATATGGAGCATTGCATAAGCATACTCTGGAGGAACCTGACTGGTGTACAATCTGGATCGGAGGATTTGTTAAGTGATTTAAGCTGCTTTGTTATACCGAGGTTATCTGCTTCTATGTTTTTCATTTTGGCAGTTATTCTTGACTGGAATTCAGGAATATATGCTTCGTCTTATTTGGTGAAGGAGTTTCGGAAAACCGTGTTTAATAACTCTGCTTTAGTGGCACTGTCATCAGTGACTTTACCGTTGTTATCACGCAGTGAAGTTATTGACAATGTCTTGCCACTGGAGTGCTTTATGTATGACCAGAATCTCTTTGGGTTTTCTGCCAGATTCCGAGACAGAATTTCGTTGTGGAAATTATTAAAAGCATTTCGCATTGAAGTACGTGCCAGATTTCGAACTTTTGTAAAACTTGCCAATCTTGAGGGTTTTGCGTTCTTTTAAATTTGGGATGCTTTTTTCGTTGCTTCTGCAACAGCGATCTGACCCGTTTTGTGTACCTTGGGGAATCGCTACCATCAATTACCAGTTTATCTGGTATAAATCTCTGTTGCCATCGATACTATCTCTTTGAAATCATTCCGCATCTTTCCTACGATTACTTGATCAGGTCGGAAGCAGTGGAGACTGTCTATTAAAAAAGAGTTAAGAGCATTTTTATCAGCTTTTTTTAAATAGATATATTTTGCGTTTCTTTTTGATGGTTGTAGGTGTTACGGTTTTCAGCCTAGCAGCAACTGGCTTGTGGTCGCTAATGCCCGTATTCATCATTATACTCTCTATTTGTTCAGGATTGTTGGTTGCTAAGAGGTCACGTAAGCTTTCGCAACCATTTACGCTTTGAATGGGCTCATGTGCTAATTGTTCAAAATAATTTTCTGCGAAAACATTCAGTACCATTTCAGATGACTTTTTATGCCTGCCGCCGACTTTAAACGTATAATTTTTCCAGCATATCGAGGGTAGATTGAAGTCACCACTGACTATAATTGTATGAACGTACTATTTCGCGGGATGTATGTACTTCAATTTCACTACAAGGTAAACTACGTCTGACAGCAATAAATACTCCACCACCAACTGTATTTAATCTATCCTTTCTGAACATTGTTAATCAATTGGAAACATTTCAGCTAAACTTATTTCCGGCTTTATCCAGCTTTCCGTACCTGTAACTATTTGAGCTTCAGTGCTCCCTGCTAGGGCTTGGAACATCTGGGCAAAGGAGGTGCAATGTTATACTGGTAACGAAATGTCAAGTTCTTTGTAATTTTACTCACATCATACATCACACATCACCTGGTTGCAATGTAACAGTTCCCTTTTCGTCTTTATTTATCTTGTCAAGTATCCTTTAGGAGCTCTAATCAGTCTCTGTCGCCGTCTCATTTAAGGTTGTCTTAAAAATAAATGAAGAGTGGCAGACATTATTTGTCATTTTCTGGTAGCCTTGGAGTTGAGCAGGCTTAGTGGTGCACTCGCGATTTTGTAACAGATTTGCTAAAATAAATGGACAGATAAACGGAGCAGACGGCCGGTGTGGTCGAGCGGTTCTAGGCGCTTCAGTCTGGAACCGTGTGATCCCTACGGTCGCAGGTTCGAATCCTGCCTCGGGCATGGATGTCTGTGATGTCCTTAGGTTAGTTAGGTTTAAGTAGTTCTAAGTTCTAGGGGACTGATGACCTCAGATGTTAAGTCCCATAGTGCTCAGAGCCATTTGAACCATTTGAACCATAAACGGAGCATATTCAACAAAGCAGGGAAAATAGTTCCCTCAATCTGAGTCGCAGCATCTAGGTTATAGCGGACTATACCACTTCAATAGCGCGATGATTTCAACACTTGTATTTAGACGATCTAGTTTGAAATCTGCTATGGTTATCCTGATTTTTGTCTTACTTATGTCCCTGGGATACATCAAACAGTTAACAGGACACTGCCTCCTAGAATGACCGATTTCCTATGCCATTTCATATCCCGGAGATACATCAAGCAATTACCAGGATACTTCCTCCAAGAATGTCCGATCGATTTCATATCCCATACTTGTCTAACTCTAGCTGATGCTTCGTGTTTAATAACCACATATAGAGAGCACGTCAGCTTCTTTTATTCCTTCGCACAGGATGTCATCGAAGTTTTGAGGCGAATAGATATTGTGAATACAACAAAGCGAGTGTTAACCACGACAAGAAACGTAAATTGAATGCTTAAATAAACAAAATGCATAATAATAATTAAAACCCGTAAAAGCATCTAATTTACTTCTGTCTGCATGGCCGAATGAATTTCAGAAGACAAAATATGTCGGATGTTGAATACGGAACGATTTTTCTCTCCGTCTCCCTCCCCCCCCTACCCGCCCTCTTCCCCCAACCCTCTTTCTCTCTCTCTCTCTCTCTCTCTCTCTCTCTCTCTTTCTCTCTCTCGTGTGTGTGTGTGTTGCGCCACAAGAATATTAAAGAACCGGCGGCGGTAGCAGAAGGGAAGAGACACATTCGGGAGAAATCTAATTTCTGCCAAATATAACACAGGTGGCACCAAAATAGCATGACGAAGGGAAAACCAGCATGTCTTCATGGGCGGGAGGCGTAGTGGCCTCAGTGGACTGGAATAATTTTGCTAGATTTCAACTTCTAATTGAACAAGCAAATTTTTTTTTATATTTGCGCGAGAGAGCTTACTGATGGAGCCACTAATTAATACTGCCTGCGCCAGAGTTGGGGAGCAAAGCAAAGAGAGGATCCAAGAATAATATTAATGAAAAGCTTCAGACTTGTTTTTCAGTTTGCGATGGTCGACTCGTTCATACATTAACAGCAAGAGAGCCTGGCGCTGTCTTGCCCGTCTGTTTTTTCATTAGGCGAAGTAATTATTTCCATCCGTAAATAATACTAGCGCGAAGCACACACCAACTTTCAGCAGATAAAATCTACGAAAACCGTCGTCACCATTCAGTAACACCACGAAGTAGTCCTATTATGTAGGTACAGGACTGTGAAACCAGGACAATGGCATTTTGCTGTGCTCTGCATGTTCGTTTAATTCATAGATTTAGTATGGCCACTATCTACATCTACATATATACTCCGCTAGCCACCAAGCGATGTGTGGCGGTGGGCACAATTCGCGCCAAAGTCATATTTCCCCCCCTTTGTTCCACTCGCGGATCGCGCGAGGGAAAAACGTCTGTCTGAACGCCTCAGTACGAGCTCTTATTTCCCTTACGTTTGAGTGATGATCATTACGCGATTTGAAAGTTGGTGGTAATAATATATGCTCTACATCCTCGGCGAAGATTGTATTTCGGAATTTAGTGAGCAGCCCGTTGTGTTTAGCGCGTCGTCTATCTGCAAGTGTGTCCCACTTCAAACTTTCTGTAAGATTTGTAACGCTCTCGCGATGGCTAAATGTACCAGTCACGAATCATGCCACTCTTCTTTAGACCTTCTCAGTCTCTTGAATCAGACCAAACTAGTAAGGATTCCATACAGACGAACAATACTCTAAGACTGGACGAACTAACGTATTGTAAGCTATTTCCTTTGTTGAAGGACTGCATCGCTTCAGGATTCTACCAATAAACCGCACTCTAGAGTTCGCCTTACCCGTTACTTGTGTAATCTGATCATTCTATTTGAGATAATTTCGAATAGTCAGACCCAGATACTTGACTGATATTACCGCTTCCAAAGACTGAGCATTTATATTCTACTTATACATTAATTAGGATTTTCGCCTTGTTATTCTCAGTAGGTTACACTTACTAAGCCGGTCAGAGTGGCGCTACAGTCTGGAACCGCGCGACCGTTACGGTCGCAGGTTCGAATCCTGCCTCGGGCATGGATGTGTGTGATGTCCTTAGGTTAGTTAGGTTTAAGTAGTTCTAAGTTCCAGGGGACTGATGACCTCAGAAATTAAGTCCCATAGTGCTCAGAGCCATTTGAACGATTTTTGAACACTTACTAATATTGAGAGATAACTGCCACTCATTACACCACGCATTTATTTTCTGCAAATCCTCATTGATTTGTTCACAACTTTCGTGTGATACTACTTTCCTGTAGACTACAGCATTCTCGGCAAACAGTCTAAGGCGGCTGTCAATACCATCAACCAGATGGTGTATGTAAATCGTAAAAAGCAGAGGACGTATTACGCTGCCCTGGGGCACACCTGAAGTTACTCGTGTTTCTGTTGAAGTTACCCGTTCAGGACGACATACTGCTCCCTGTCTGTTAGAAATCTTTCTATCCAACCGCATATGTCATCGGATAGACCGTAAGCGCGCACCTTTTGTAGCAAGGGACAGTGCGAAACTGAGACGAACGCCTTTCGATCGTCGAGAAATATGGCATCAACCTGAGAGCCGGTATCTAGAGCCTTTTGTATATCATGCAAATAGAGGGCCAGTTGTGTCTCGCATGACCGCTGTTTCCTAAAACCGTGCTGGTTTCTGCAGACGAGCTTCTCAGAGTCCAGAAATGTCATTATGTCTGAACACAAAATATGTTTCATGATTCTACAACAAATCGATGTCAGTGAAATTGCCCGGTAATTATGTGCATCTGATTTTCTACCCTTTTTATAGATTGCTATGACCTGGGCCTTTTTCCAGTCCCGTGGAACTTGCCGCCGTTAAAATGATCTCTGACTATAACTACAACTGAGGCTGAGAAAATTATTTAAGGTGAGTGGGTGAATAACAAGGCTGTCTATCACTACAATATTTACAGACATACGCAAATCTTAAAATTCCTGGTAGATTGAAACTGCATACCGGACGTGAACTCGAACCTGGAACGTTTGCCTTCCGCGGGCAAAGACTCAACCACTGTGAGGACGGGTCCTGGGTCGTGCTTCGATATCTCAATGGGGGGTTGCGTTGGATTGTTTGGGGGAAGAGACCAAACAGCTAGGTCATCAGTCTCATCGATTTGGGGAAGGACAGGGAAGGAAGTCGGTCCTGCCCTTTCAGAGGAACCATCCCGGCATTTGCCTGGAGCGATTTAGGGAAATCACGGATAAGCGTCGTCCTTCCGAATGCGAGTCCAGTGTGCTAATATCTCCTTGGGTATAGAACGATTCCACGAAAGTTCCAGTTTCTACTTCTGCTCCGACACACGGTTTTAAGCTGCTAGAAAGTTTCAAACCAGCACACACTCCTCTGCAGAGTGATCATTCGTTATGAAAAGAGAGGAAAAACTCTCATATTACAACTGAATCTCTCGTTTTGCAGAATTTTCGCCGAATTCATAAGTACATGTACATCTACATAGATACTATGCAGATCCGATTTGAGTGCCTGGCAGAGGGTTCATCGAACCACGTTCACAATAATTCTCTATTATTCAAATCTCGTACAATGTGCGGAAAAAACGTACACCTATATCTTTCCTTGCGAGCACTGATTTCCCTTATTTTATTATGGTGATCGTTTCTCCCTATGTAGGTCGGCGTCAACAAAATATTTTCGCATTCGGAGTTGAAAGTTGGTGATGAAATTTCGTGAGAAGATTCTTCTGCAATTAAAACGCCTTTGTTTTAATGGTGTCCACCCCAAATCCTGTATCATTTCAGTGACACTCTCTCGTCTATTTCGCGATAATACAAAACGTGCTGCCCTTCTTTGAGCTTTCTCGATGTACTCTGTCAATCCTACCTGGTAAGGATCCCACACTGCACAGCAGTATTCTAAAAGAGGACGGACAAGCGTAGAGTAGGCTGTCTCCTTAGTACGTCTGTTACAATTTCTAAGTGTCCTGCCATTAAAACGCAGTCTTTGGTTAGCCTTTTGCGTCCATTTAAATTCGGCATGTTTTTTTTTAGTGTTTCTGCAACAGTTTTCTGATCCGTTTCGTGTTCCAAGGAGGATTATCTCCGTCTTTTGTTATTTATTTCGTATAAATCTCTCAATTACTGCCGATGCTATTTCTTCGAATGTAGTCTACACTTACACTGTTAATTTGGAAGGAGTGGAGATTGTCTCTCAGGAAGGCGTCAAGTGAATTTGTATCTGTTTGTAGGTATATTTTTCGTTTATTTTTTTGAGGATTTGTGGATTACAATATTCAATCTCGCTACGAAAACCCTGTGTTCACTAATCACTGTATCCATTTTGACGTTTGCTATTAACGCAGGATTATTTGTGGCTAAGAAGTCAAGTGTGATTTCACAACTGTTTACTGTTCGCGTGGTCTCATGAACTAATTGCTCAAAATAAATGTCAAGTGTGTTTTCACAACCGTTTACTATTCGCGTGGCCTCGTGAAGTTACTGTTCGAAATAATTTTCAGAGAACGCGTTTAGTACAATTTCGGGTGATGCTTTATGCCTATTTCCGAAATTAAACATGTATTTTCGCCAACAGTGTGTCGGGTAAAACAAGCTGCAGACAACAGATATAATGCTTTGTCATCTCGTACTGCTCGCGAACAGTTGCGCAACTATTTTACGTGTTAATAATTACGATGATTTTGTGTGTCTTACTTTCACAGCCAGTATTGTTAACAGATGTCAATGTTGAGCTGTAAATGTTTCGAGATACATGTAAAATTACGAAATATTCATTCTTTTTTGTCGAGTTATGTGATATTCACATTACGATCAACAGAAGGCTGTGTACCAGAAAATACACTACCTATAGATACTGCCTGTACCGAAATATGCTAAGGTCATTGTCATCCATATTCACTTGCTTTCCTTCTTTGTATCTTGAAATAGTGTGTGTGTGTGTGTGTGTGTGTGTGTGTGTGTGTGTTTGTGTGTGTGGGTGGGGGCTCTAAGCACCGAGTAGTTCTTCATTTCACCATAGCCTCGGTGTTTTCGAGAATAGATAGCGCGTGCGTGTAATCAGTAACCGATCTTCTATTTTTCGTTCGTGAATAGTTAATGTCAGTAGTGCTTGAGACCAGAACAAGCACTTTAATTGGGTGTTCTCATAACTGTTCTGCAATTTCGTATCGCAAACATGTGTTCGTTTTTGTTTGTCTCCAGCAGCTTGTACTCGTAAGAGTTCTCTGTTGCTGGATGTGTGTACGCTTTTATTTAATTCCTAAAGGCCACTTACTACGGTAACTTGGCAACGCATTTAATTTGTTATACAAATAAGAACGTCGTTTTGAACGTATAACACAATGCCACAGAATATAATTTAAAATCCGAGACAAATACAGACTCAAGAAGGAAACAGATGTCTCCCTCATTAACCCCCGTCGCTCCCTTCTCATCACCCTCGAGGTGTTTTTTTGCCGCCGTGTACAGACGCGTCCGCGCCCTCCTGGTAGGTAACGTCCTCCACAGATTGGCCAGGAATCGCGACAGATACCACCGAAAGGCTTCTAAATTTATACTCACCATGACCCAAACGTTTAATCTCCCCACGCCTTCTTCACCCAACGCAGATCCTTCAGCTGTTTAGAGGAAGTGCACTGCTTCATTTTAACGAATGTTGCGTTTCATTTTCATTTCAAGTTTTAAATGTCCTTTTTGGTCTTTTTATCTATTCTGCCAGACTTTTTAATTTCCCTTTTAAACTTTACATTGTATTTTAAAATCTTTTAATTTTTTGCATCTATATATTTTGTCATCTCTTCGTTTGTCAAGGTATACATGGTTTGCTGTAGAGCGATCAATATGGTTAACAGTGAACACACTAAATATTCCACAATCACAGTGTAGACATGTTTAATGCACCGAGATGACCGGTTTCAACAGTCTTATACTGCCATCATCTTATCTGCTGGAACTTCCTATAAAACTGACATGTTACACCACATGAAGTCAAAACATAAAAATCACTCGACGCGTATACATGTCTAGATAAAAATCCAGCCGATAAAATAACACAGTTGGTAAATTCCACACAGCATGGTGCTGTGCGGCAAGCTTGTGAGAATCATCTTAGCCGCCAGCTTCCATGGACGATACGGAGATTTCAGCTGTATGTTTTGTATCATCTGCGTGCACTTTATCAACTGTGTGTATTTTATCGACTGGATTTTTATCAAGAGTTCATGTAATGTAACACGGCAATTTTAAATCAAGTTCCAGAAGACCAGATGACGGCAGCACAAGAGTGTTGAAACCGGTCGTCTTTGAGCAATAAACGTGTCTGCACTGCGATCGCGGCGTATGAAGTGTGTTTATTGTCATTTCTTTATTATTTTTTGTAAATGCTCCACGCTGAAGAGCAGGATAGTGTAGCACTGTCAGTCCACCCCAAGCCAGTATGTGGCGAGGGGGATGAAATAAGAATAAATGAAAAAAAAAGAAACTAAAGTTGTCGTGAAATGAACAACGAACGTCCGTCTCCAAAAGAACTGGACACACAGATCGTTTACATCATGCAAGGCATGAATCAGCCCGCATTGACAAACGGTAAAGATGGTATGTCGGCGTCTACCATTGTCTAAAATACTGTCTAGTTCTGCAGCGAAGAGTATGACTGCACTACGTGGAAATCGGGGCGAGAAGAGGCGTTATCTTCACATAGACGATAAGTTTGTGGTTGAATTATCTTTGTTTTTCAGCGTCTGCCTAGGCAAAAGCGATTTAAATTTTGAACAGGATGTACGAATGACAGAGATGTGTTGGAGATGTGTATGTGGTACCAGGGGGTTAGATGACTTACACATCTTCTGAATTATGAGTGTACGATCTCCTCTTTGTCCTTTGGTAAGCCGGTGATGGAGGGCATCTAAGAATTCTGTAATCAGAATTCGGTAATGCGCTAGCAAAGGAGTGAATAAAGTAGAAGTCGGAAAGAGTATTATGAACGTTCTAGAATTAAAATAATGAAAAATTCGCCTGTTTTCTTGTTGATTAGGTCAATCAGCCTTGAGGAACACAGTCCCTGGGGCCCTCCTAAGCGATCTATTGTCGCCAGAATGTGTTTACAGTCGAATCTGCATATAACGGTAATGTCCGCTGATCATCATCGCAACTGTTCTTTGGCTCTATTTGTTCAGTGCTTTTAAGGATGACGAAAAATGAATGTCTTACATCTGGTACGAGCTAGTTGCCTTTGAAGAGCTAAATGACGTTCGTCGCGCACTATATGGTGGCCTTCTGGAGTATATATGTAGATTTATATGTGGTTCAGTTTCTCTAACTGGGTAAATGAATATTAATTTTAATTGAATACAATAGCTCTGTTTCCCACGTTCCGGCGTTAAATTTAGTTTGTGATGTCAGTGTATCTCAAAATCATACCAGTGTTAAATTAAATTCCTGGTGATCATTGCTTTATTGCCGGCAGCGACAAAGCGGATACGAAACGAGGGCGGAATGACTCGCATTCCAGTGCAGAAAATTCCACATACTGAAAATGAAAGATGCATGGCATATTTTGATGGAAGATGATATTGAAATGCGGTAAAAAGAGCCCTCTGAGAAAATGCTTCGGAAAGAAGTAAAGGAACAAAATTTGAAGTGATGGAAAAGAAGAAGTTTCTTAGCGGTCTTTGACCATAGTTTGTTAAAATATTACTGGTTTCGTATTACAAAGAATCCCTCTTTAAATATATTCTCCTTACAAAGTAAGGTACTAAGTAGTCCCCTTGTGTCACGGAAATTAAAATGTGGAGGTTGCCTACCTTATGAATTGACGCGCTGCTTTGTAATAAGAAGATATATGAAGACGGATTATTTGTCAGCCAAAATCGGTAATACAGTTAAGCCTCACTATTTCTTACTATTTGGGGCGACTCCCAGTTCGCTTTATTGAAAATTCGAACAAATGTGTATTTAAAAAGTGTGTATGCTGCGATTAAAATTAAATGATCTGTTATATTTGGTGAAATACTGCACAGAATATTTAATTTAAAGCAACTAAAGTAATGATGTCGCAATAATGCATGATAAGATTAAGCAAACGGATGTTTCAATACATATTCAAAGGTTCCATTAAACAAATACCAGTATTTTTTGATAATGGGTTAAGGAGCGAACTTTTTGTTGGTGGAAAAACTATGTGCACTGTTCTTTTATCACTTGTTATTGCCGTTCTTTTACTGTAAGGTAATACTTTTGCTGATATGGATAAATATCACTTAAACTGATAAGATCCTCCAGATTTTCCCTAAAGTTTGATAAAGATTGGTCTATTTCTTTACATTGACGTATCACTGATTTCCTCTTTCGCAGTGAAAACTCCTTGTTCTTGGTCCCGTACTTCGTCCTCTGTCAGAATTTGTTTGTTGAAACCTTAAACTTTGTGCGCCAGTTACGAACATACTCATTAGTTGTAATTCCAGGGAATCTTATATTCGTCCCAGACCAATGTCTGTGTCTTTGTTGCACGAAATACCGTATTGCGCGTGCTAAAGTTTTAAATTATTCCAGCCGCTGTCTCAGTTGAAAACGGCGCTTTTGATATTACAAGTTTTTAGTTTCATTAGAGCCGTTGGCCCACATTGTCTTTACCAATTAAGCATCTCTTCAACGGTCTACATCTCCATCTACATGGTTACTCTGAAAATCACATTCAAGTGCCTGGGAGAGGGTTCATCGAACCACCTTCACGATTTTCAATTATTCCACACTTGTATAGCACGCGGTAGGAACGAACACCTATATCTTTCCGTACAAGCTCTAATTTCGCTTACTTTATCGTGGTGATCGTTCTCCCTATGTAGGTGGGTGTCAAAGAATATTTTTGCATTCGGAACAGAAAGTTGGTAATTGGAATTCCGTGAGAAGTTTCCGACGCAACGAAAAACGCCTTTCTTTTAATGACGTCCACCCCAAATCCCGTACCATTTCTGTGACTCTCACTCCCATGTTTCGCGATAATACAAAACGTGCTGCCCTTCTTTGAACTTTTTCGATGTACTCCGCCAGTTCTATCTGGTAAGGATCCCACACCGCGCAGCAGTATTGTAAAAGAGGACGGACAAGCGTAGTATAGGCAGTCTACTTATTAGATCTGTTACATCTTCTAAGTGTCCTTTCAATAAAACGCAGTCTTTGGCTAGCCTTCCACACAACATTTTCTATGTGTTCCTTCCAATTTAAGTTGTTCGTAATGGTAATTCCTAGGTATGTCGTTGAATTTATGGCCTTTAAATTAGACTGATTTATTGTGTAACCGAAGTTCAACGAAATCCTTTTAGCACTCCTGTGGATGACCTCACACTTTTCGTTATTAAGGATCAACTGCCAATTTTCTCACCATTCAGACATCTTTTGTAAATCATTTTGCAATTTGTTTTATCTTCTGATGAGTTTATTAGTCGATAAACGACAGCGTCATCTGCAAACAACCTAAGACGGCTGTTCAGATTGTCTCCCAAATCGTTTATATAGATAAGGAACAGCAAAGAGCCTCTAACACTACCTCGGGGAACGCCAGCAGTCAATTCCGTTTTACTCGATGACCTTCTGTCTGTTACTACGAACTGTGGACTCTCTGACAGGAAATCACAGATCCAGTCACGTAACTCAGACGATATACCAGAAGCTCGCAATTTCACAAGCCACTTGTGAGGTACAGTGTCAAAAGCCTTCCGGGAATCAAGAAATACGGAATCGATCTGAAATCCCTTGTCAATAGCACTCAACACTTCATGTGAATAAAGGGACAGTTGTGTTTCAGAAGAACGATGTTTTCTAAACTGATGTTGCCTGTAGACTGTTTTCTTCGAGGTAATTCGTCATGTTGGAAGCAATAGATCTTCCAAAATCCTGCAAGTGTGCGACTCAAGTTGACCGTGGAATGCAGAAATGAACAGTGCTCACGATTAGAGACACAACTACGCGCCACAGAACTGCAATGAGAATGGAGATGCGCTTGCCTGTCCATTACAGAAGCACACAGCGATTTTCAGTGGTCAAAAGCATTGAAAAATAGGTTTCTAATCAAAATGACACAAACAATAAAAGTCGTACTTGTGGTGCAAAACTTTTTGAGCAGGTTATTACGAAGACAGGTTACGTCGACCATTGTGAGATAATTAGTAACGTACTTTTAGATAGGAAGCTTGGGGTCGCGGAGATAGAAGCTGTTTTAATTTCAACAGTGAAACGGATGAGGGAAAAACTAATTTGCTGAGTGAATAGCCTTATTTGCATTTTAAGAGAACGCTGACGCTGTGGAACGTGCTATTACGTGATTGCGAGATGGCATGGCGATAATTACTAGTAGCGTAATAACTCATAAAACAATGTGAAGTGAATCTTCTCAACTGCGTTTAATGCTATTACATCAGTGTTTACCATATACACTGACCTGGTAAACGACGTGGGATAGTGATATGCACATATGCAGATGGCGGTAGTATCGCGTGCGCTAGATATAAAAGCGCAGTACCTTGGCAGACCTGTCGTTTCTACTCAAGTGAGTCATGTGAAATGATTTCCGACGTTATTATGGGCGCTCTACGGGAATTAACAGACTTGGAACGCGGAATGGTAGTTCGAGATAGACGCATGGGACATTCCATTTCGCAAATAGTTCGGGAATTCAGTAGTATGAGATCCACAGTGCTAGGAGTGTGCCGAGTATACCAGATTTAAAGCTCTACCTCTCACTAGGGATAACGCAGTGGCTAACGGCCATATTGGTTGGACCCAGACGACCGGAAAACTGTGGGTTTGTTAGCTTGTAAGTAGGCTGTTTAGGTTTTTATATTGGTAACGCCACGTAGCGCTCTGTATGAAGATCACTGGCTGTGCTGTGTGCAGTCTGTGGCTAGTATACATTGTTGTCTGCCATTGTAGTGATGGGCAGCTGGATGTTAACAGCGCGTAGCGTTGCGCAGTTGGAGATGAGCCGCCAGCAGTGGTGGATGTGGGGAGAGAGATGGCGGAGTTTTGAAATTTGTAATACTGGATATCATGAACTGCTATATACATTATGACTTTTGAAAACTATTGAGGTAAATACATTGTTTGTTCTCTATCAAAATCTTTCATTTGCTAACTATGCCTATCAGTAGTTAGTGCCTTCAGTAGTTTGAATCTTTTATTTAGCTGGCAGTAGTGGCGCTCGCTGTATTGCAGTAGTTCGAATAACGAAGATTTTTGGTGAGGTAAGTGATTTGTGAAAGGTATAGTTTAATGTTAGTCAGGACCATTCTTTTGTAGGGATTATTGAAAGTCACATTGCGTTGCGCTAAAAAATACTGTGTGTCAGTTTAAGCACAGTCCTATATAATTTTTCAAAGGGGACGTTTCAAGCTGAGTGCCGATTTTATTTGGTGAGAGGGTTCGAGTGTAACGCAAACCCAACGAAGCTGTGGACAAAATTTGTCAATAAGACACTGTACAAGCTGGCGATGGCTCCTCAATGGTGTGGGCTGTGTTTATGTGGAATGGACTGGGTCCTCTAGTGCAACTGAACTAATCATTGACTGGGAATGGTTATGTTCGGCTACTTGAAGACGATTTGCAGCTATTTGTGGACTACATGTTCCCAAACAACGATGGAATTTTTGTGTATAACAATGTGTTATGTCCGCGGGCCACAATTGTTCGCGACTGATTTGCAGAACATTCTAATCAGTTCGCGCGAATGATTTGGCAATCCAAATGGCCCAGTATGTATCCCATCGAAAAATAATGGGACATAATCTAGAGGTCAGTTCGTAGACAGAAGCCTGCATCGGCGACACTTTCTTAATAATGGACGGCTATAGAGGCAGCATGGCCCAACATTTCTGCAGGGTACCTCGAACGACTTGTTGAGACCATTCCACGTCGGATCGCTGCACTAAGCCGGGCAAAAGGACAACCTACACGATATTAAAAGGTATGTCATGACTTTTGTCACCTCAGAGTACAAATAAATATGAAATGGTTTAGTAGATTACCGAATGAGAAAAAATCGATCTGAAAAATTCTGGAACTATATCTTAGATAGTCCACTAGTGTGAAGAGGCACATTGAATGTTTAATTGATTGATCATAAGAGTAATTTATATCATCATATAAAATTCCGTCCTATGTAAAGATTAAATATCAGTCAAATCGGATCTGTTATTTACAACAGATTTAAACCAGATTCACTTAAATTTGGCCGGTCGTGGTGGTCGAGCGGTTCTAGGCGATTCAGTCCGGCACCACGCGACTGCTACGCTCGCAGGTTCGAATCCTTCCTCGGGCGTGATGTGTGTGATGTCCTTAGGTTAGTTAGGTTTAAGTAGTTCTAAGTTCTAGGGGACTGATGACCACAGCAGTTAAGTCCCATAGTGCTCAGAGCCATTTGAACCATTTTTGAACTTAAATTTGCTGTCATTGTTGATGTGATCTTCAGCCCGGCGGTTGGTATGATGCAGCTCTCCATACTAATCTACCCTGCACAAGCCTCTTTGTTTCTGTATTGTTGCCACAAGCTACCTGCCTTTCCACCTGATTTCTGTATTCAATCCTTGATCTCCCCCTACAATTTTCATCTCCTATGTTTCCTCCCATTACTAGACTGGCAGTTTCTTGATGTTTCAGGAAGTGTCCTATCAACTGATCCCTTCCTTTAGTGAAATTGTGCCACAGACTTGTTGTTTCCCCAATGCGACTGAGTACGTGCTTATTTGCTATTCCGTCTACCCAACCAACCTTCAGAAGTCTTCTGAAGGACCATATTTCAAAAGCTTCGTTCTATTCTTATCTGTATTGCTCATCGTCCACGTTTCACTCCCATACAAAGCAACATAACAGACAAATAGGAAAAGGGAAAACAGTCCTTATCAGAGATCTATAACGCCGACAAATGCCTTCAGACAAGACCTCCTAACACTTAAATTGATTTTAGATTTTGTCAAATGCTTTGCTTGCTATTGTCAGTCTGTGTTTTATATCCTCTCTATTGCAGCCATCATCAGTTCTTTTGTTGCCCAAACAACAAAACCCATGTACTAATATTAGTGTCTCTTACCCTAACCTGATTCCCTCAGAATCACCACATTTAATTCCAATGCGTTCCATTACTCTTGTTTTACTTCTGTCGATGCAGTGGTTAGCACACTCGACTTGTATTTGGAAGACGACAGTTCAACTGCCCGTCCGGCCGCCCAGTTTTAGATTTTCCGGGATTTCCCTAAATCGCTTAAGGCAAATGGCGGTATGGTTCTCTCGGAAGGGCACGGCCGATTTCCTTCCCTATCCTCCCCTTAGTTTGTGCTCCGTCTCTGATAACCTCGTTGTCGACAGGACGTGAAACCCTGATCGTTCTTCCTTTTATTGATATTGATATTGCCGGCCGCGGTGGCCGTGCGGTTCTAGGCGCTTCAGTCCGGAACTGTGAGACTGCTACGGTCGCAGGTTCGAATCCTGCCTCGGGCATGGATGTGTGTGATGTTCTTAGGTTAGTTAGGTTTAAGTAGTTCTAAGTTCTAGAGGACTGATTACCTCAGATGTTAAGTCTCATAGTGCTCAGAGCCATTTGAACCATTTTGATATTGATATTACAACCTCTTTTCAAGACACTACTCATTCCGTCGAACTGCTTTACCAAGTCCTTTGGAGCATTTGAGAGAATGGCAATGTAATCGCTGAGCCATGGCGGCTCGTTTCGATTTTATTTTGGATAAGTGTCGCCCTCTTTCGTTTCGAGCTGTTCGAGTTGGCCAGGCGGCGTGCGGCGGCGGCAGGAATATTTTGGCGATTGCGGGTAGCTAGTGAGAAAGTCGACGCCAAGTGTTTAGAGAACCGGAGTGCTCCTGGCAGATTCGTCGCTTGCTTGCCCGTAGTGCGAAGTATCCAGGCTCGTGGTGGTTCTGCCGTAGTGCCTTAATTGAGCGTTGCCATGTTGTGGAAGATAGTTTGGTTCCGCCTTCCCCCTGGTTAATGATTTACTCCTTGGATAGCCGGAAAGTCCAGCGTTTCCTGTTGGGAAGTTGGTGGATTGTGTTTGAGTACCTCTCATTCCACGCTTTCCAATTGCTTCTGCTTCTACTTGTAGCGCTGTTCAGTGTGTGGTTTAGGAAGTGCCTTTTGATCTGTTATATGATGATGGAGCCGCCATCGTATCGTATGTTATGTTTTTTTTTTTTTAAGGGAAAGAAGAAAATGAAGCTGATTTAATTTTGATAGTTATTTAAGCTGCCTACTGAGCTGACGAATTGATCTTCGTAAGAAAGGGGCTCTTTCCATGAAATTGAAAGTGAATTGTTTGCTACCATTTTCTTTTTTTCTTATTTTAAAACTTAAATTGGTATTAGTTGTTTTCCTTGGATCGCCGCTAAGAGTCGTTGAGTGCTGGGGCACGGTCCGATTGCGGCGTCTGACGCTTTGAGCATGTGCGTAGTGGTAACAGCATGTGTGTTGCGTGAAGGAAAGCAGGTAGAAAACTATAAGCAACTTCGGTATTAAAAGTAGCACCTCTCAAGGTAACCTTGACTATTTAGAAGCCGCTTGTATCAATTTCGATGTTTGAAGTCCTATGAACTCTAATGCTGGTTCGTAGCGCTAACATTATTAGAGAAATTTGGTTGAAGTACCTACCTTTGGATTACCAAGCCCTCACAGGGTGCATAATTCACTATTATATGAAATCGCTCTCACTGGTTTATTGTATCGCTAAGGCAACAACTTTTTAAGGTGATTTAGTGTTACGTACATTATCTGCTGACGTCATTAATATCTGATTCTATGTGCAGCTTGTACTTAGACCAACCCATATTGTCATATTTTCTCCTAAATCGACCATAAAGGCTGTTGATGAACTATGGTCATAGCAATGATGAAAGTGAGGGAGAAAATTTTAAATTTGCTTTATTCCAGTTGTTTGTAGCTTGTTTTAATTGACTTTCTTGCCTACTCTGCTCTCTGTTTCGTATGGAATCTGGTGCTGAACATTTATTATGTGTTCATTAATACCTTTTGTCTGTCCTACAGGTGCGCCTGGGGATACATTTGTTATTTGGAGGCTTGATAAAATTTATCTTGCTGCTGTGCTTTGACCTATCTCAGCGTTGGATTTTGTTTTGTAATCACGGCTAGCGTTCGGTGCTACCGGCCAGTTTAGACCAGCACCTTCATGGTTAAAAACCGTTCTACAGCCAAGATGGCACAAAATATTTCTTTATTAAAGACAACCGGTGTTCTTTTGTTTTTAAATAGTTTAGCAATGACAAACCTTTATAATTTGCTGCTTTTTATCCACTTGACGTCTTGGGCGTGAGGTTCCGCGCAAAATAAACAAGTTTGATAACAAAATGTTTCAGACGTGAATATGACAGCGAAGTCTGTTGAAACAAGTTGTCTTCAATAAAGAAATATTTTATACCATCTTGGCTGCTGAATAGTTTTTAACAATTAAAACAGATCGCCCTTCAGTACTCTCAAAATTCAGTTAGCACCTTGATGTTTGGGGACAGCCAGCTGATGTATTAGAAGGGTCAGCCATCATTTCAGGCAACCTGGGCTGCATGTATTCTGCAAATTAGTATTTTGCGGCTGCCCCGTTGTCGCTAACAAAGATAGTGTCACGTGTTTTTCTACTTTTCAAACTCTTGTAATTTCACGACTGTTTCTGTGGTTCTTTCATTTGTTTGTGTCTTAACGGCTGCTTTTCTCCATGGATTAGTATTTTGTTTAATCCTATTAATTTATTTTACTACGGCTTTACCTTGGGCGCAGTTATTATTTTATGTAATTTCGAGCTGCCATAAATTTGAGGCCATCTATTGCTCACTTGAACAGTTAGAAGGTTACTCATGTAATTTCAAGCTGCTAGAATTTGAGCCCACTTACTGCTTCCTCAGGATAGTAAAACGAATTTCTTTTTTAACTATGTTGGAGTCCCAAATTGTTGCTGTGAGTCATATAAATTCTGAGTATGAAATAAAGGCCATGTTCCATTTAATGTTGAATGATGTTTTAAAGACCCGGGGTCCTGTCCTTTCATTGAACCGCAGTTGCTGGCGGCGACTTCGGCGCAACAATCAGGCTCATTCAGCAGACCTCAAAGGTTTTCTTTCTTCTCTCCCTAAATTCTAATACTCTTCCCAAATTATCCTTGATGTACTTTATTGTTTCCTCAATGCACAGAGTAACATTGGCGGTACGCTGCAGCTCTGTCCCACATTCTTCCCAACCACGACTTCCCTTTCTTGTTCTTCGATTTTTAATAATTGTAAATCGATTTCTGTAGAAATTGCAAATAACCTTTCGCTTCTTGTATTTTCCCCCAGCTACCTTCAGAATTTTAGGAAGTGTAGTCTAGTCGTCACAAGCTTTCTCCAAACGACATTAACGCAGCTTTGACACTTTTTAACCTATCTTCTGACAGAAGTCTTAGGGTCATTATCCCCTCTCGCATTCGTACATTTTTCCGGAACTCAAACTGATTATCCACTGATTACCCCCGATGTCCGCTTCTACCAGAATTTGCCATCTTCTCTAAGTAATTCGTGTTACTATTCTGCAACCACGACGTATTAATCTGTTGGTTTGTAGTATTCGCAGCTCCAAGCACCAGCCTTCTTTGTAACTGGAATTATGTCATGTCTGAATCACAGTGTTACTCCCAAAACTTTCTTTCCACAAGAGAAGGGATCAAACACGAAAAACCTCAGATGTAAATTCTATGGATTATAATAATATGCGTGGGATGAGCAGTGCTCTACGAAAGACCGTTTTATAAGTTCACTTCAACTGTAGTGTAACAGTCCTTTTTAGGAATCGGTATTTACCTGCTGTAAAAGTTGCATTTGACATAATTGTGCCTGTAGGTGCCAGAGAGCGCTACGTATCCAAATTAGAGAGTTTAAACGAAGCTTCGCTGTCGATTTCAGTGAAGGTCGTTTGTTACAACGTGAAACTGTAGCCCTTAAATGGCATATACACTGAAGCGCCAAAGGAACTTTTAATATATTTTTTTGTGTGGGATCTAAAATTTAAAAACCTCTCTCACACCGGCCTGATTTAGCTTCACTGATCAGGATAGTAAAAACATGCGTATATTAAGGGAATTTTCATTGACAAAGCAGGCTTATCACATTCACACAGTTCAATACTGTTCTATCCTGATTAAATTGAGCTTAACTTAAATTCCATAAGGCAGTGAAGCAATTTCGAAGTCTCGGTGCGACGAAAATTGTCAGTCGATCTCCTGAAAACATTTGTAATAATTATTAACTTTCGGTGATCACATGGGGAAGACCGGAGATCTGCTGGTAAGACCGTGTTAGCCTATTTATTTGAAGTAACTGGATATCTTGAGCATACAAAACGGCAGGTTCGTCCAGTGTAAATCAGACGTTCCCCACTGATCCCGTGCAACACAGCGTAGTAAGCAGACACTGTCAATAATAATCAGTTAAATAATACGCGAACACACTTACTTTAGTTTAGTTCATGTATTAAATTCCTTCTCATACAGAATCTCATCAAGATGGCGACTAGCCCAACAATACATACATATACATCCTTCTTTCACGACTACTCGGCAAGAAGTCCTCTATTCTTTTCATAAGAGAAAACATAGATAGCAGAGAAGCTATTCCATGGAGTAAATGGACGCTCCAAGGAATAATTGGGCTTGAAACTACTTTGCATTGATAATCGGTAAGATAAGAAGAGATATTTCGAGATATGTACTGAGTTATATAATTTATAAAATTTCTGAAAATATCGCGGAGAGACCGCTGCAAGAGACATTACAAACTGGTACAGGGATGCGTATTCAAATACAGAGATACGTAAACAGGCAGAATACGGCGCTGCGGTCGGCAACGCCTATATAAGACAACACGTGTCTGGCGCAGTTGTTAGATCGATTACTGCTGCTGTAATCGCAGGTTATCAAGATTTAAGTGAGTCTTAACGTGGTGTTATAGTCGGCGCAAGAGCGATGGGACACAGCATCCCCGAGGTAGGGATGAAGTGTGGATTTTCCCGTACGACCATTTCACGAGTGTACCGTGAATGTCAGGAATCTGGTGAAGCATCAGATCTCCGACATCACTGCGGCCTGGAGAGGTCCTGCAAGAACGGGACCAACGACGGCTATAGAGAATCGTTCAACGTGACACAAGTGCAATCCTTCCGCAAATGCTGCAGATTTCAGTGCTGGGCCATCATCAAGTGTCACGTGCGAACCAGTCAACAAAACATCTTCGATATGGGCTTTCGGAGCAGAAGGCCCACTCGTGTACCCTTGATGACTGCATGACACACACCTTTACGCCTCGCCTGGGCCCGCCAACACCGACGTTGTACTGTTGATGACTGGAAACATGTTGCCTGGTCGGAAGAGTCTCGTTTCAGATTGTGTCGAGCGGATGGACGTGCGCGGGTGTGGAGATAACCTCATGAATCCATGGAGCCCACATGTTAGCAGGGGACTGTTCAAGCTGGTGGAGCCTCTATAGTGGTGCCTGGAGTGTGCAGTTGGAGTGGTGTGGGACTCCTCATACAGATACGACTCTGACAGGAACACGTACGTAAGCAACCTGTCCGATTACCTGCTTCCATTCATGTCCATTGTGCATTCCGACGGACTTGGATATTTTAGTAGGCCAATGCGACACTCCACACGTCCAGAATTGCAACACAGTGGCTCCAGGAACACTTCCGCTGGCCACCAAACTCCCCAGACATGGACGTTATTGAGCATATCTGGAATGTTTTGCAAAGTGCTGTTCTCCATTCCTTCGTACTCGTACGGATATATGGGCAGTCCTGCAGGATTCATGGTGTCAATTCCATGCAGCACTACTGCAGACATTAGTCGAATCCATGCCACGTCGTGATGCGGTACTTGTGCGTGCTCGCGAGGTCTCTACACAATATTAGGCAGGTGTACCAGTTTCTTTGGCTCTCCAGTTTAGATACTACATTAAGATTGTCACTCCTGCTCACTAACTGAGGGCAACGTAATTCAAGATATATTCCTGACATTTTAGAGCAATCCTTGGTGACCTGCGGCCCTGATTCACGAACTTAGTTAAGATCGCCGGCCACACACGATCTTACTTGGACAACTTCTCAGTTGCTCCGAAAGGACAGACACCACACATTGATGTAATGGATTCCGCTCGAAGGGCAATGAATACACAACCTTCACAGCGGATGCCCATTTACGTTCGATCTCAAAACTGACGCTAAAATTAGTGAGCGTGGAGGATAAGGACGGGGACTGCTGATAAGTAGCGCTAGGTGGAAATGTGAGTTGACTGCGGAGCGTGCCAAGATAGTCCGCGCACCTGCTATAAACACTGTATCCAGATGACGCATTGGTTAACGCAACTGCCTAGTAAGCCGGAGATCTCGGGTTCGAGTCCCAGTCCGGCACGCATTTTCGCTCATCGCCGGTGAATCCACATCAAGTTCCGATGCAGCTTACACCATCAGTTTGTTCCCTTCTCTTTCCTTTTCTTTCTCCCCCTCCACCTCCTGTTTACATAATACAGCTGCGGATTTCGAGCTTATACGAAAGAACAGACACCACGCATTCATATAAAATTTATCATACGTGTTGTTAACAAGCAGAGGCGGTGAAATTGCACTGCACACCCGCAGAATAAGCAAAACTTTCACTGCTCTGCATAATGAGCTGCAAACCCGAGGTGAACAGAGCATCATTGAAAATATTCGAAAATGCGTATCGGCTGAAACTAACGTGAGCGCTTCGCCCTCTTTCCCACGAATTTCCTCGGAGGCTCAGACTGAAACCAGTAGCGTGCCGGATCTAGCCACCACCACCTAAAGAGAAGGCCGCGGCGCGCTCTTGTGACGTCACCCAAAGCGGGCCAGGGTTGGCTTTGCGCTGCGCTTAAGGATTCGAGACGCACGGCCTGCAAATCTTTGTCAAACGGTTTTACAGAAACTGTTCCGTAGAAAATAATTAATTTCGGAAATACTTCTAGCTTTATATGGCAGCTTCATGATGAAGTGCCAATCATTTCGATAATGGTCATAACTATTGTGGTATTTCACAGATGAGTATCAAATTTGAGAACGTTGCCATCAAAAATAGGGGGCGCTATGAATTTATGTTTGATGCATATTATATATTCTATTGCTGAGTGTGAAATACAGATGAGGTTCGGAAATTTTCGTAAAACTTTGGATCAATATCTGCTTCCAATCTCGAAAAATTTGAGCATCTGCAGCAACTTCACTTCCGATCGCAACGCGCGGGAATGAAATATTCATAACGCTTCTCATATCTCGTAAACCGCTGGAGATAACGTAACGAGATCTTGGCAAATGATACCACGCAAAGAGGAGAGTACTTTGCCGTATGGTTAAAATACGTAACTTTATCAATCGCGATATAGCAGAAGCTATAGTTTATAATTCTTTTTTACCGGTAATGTAATTGCTTAAGACTTACCAATAGCCAGTGAAAACGTACGAGTGCGGGATGTAAATAATATTGCGATATACATGATAAAACAAGGTACATTTGTGAAAAATGCACTGTGATTTTCTGGACCAGACGACTATTATTTACACTCACTTGAAAAATTCTGCACTAATACAGTGTATAATATTAAATTCCTCTGCCTTCAGTTTCCTAAATAAATATTCTGTAACTGTTTATAGAGCTCCCTCAGGAAAGCTGAGTACATTCCCCAAGCAAACAATCCCTAACTCACCTTTTCTCAGAAACAAAAACAATTATGCGTTGTTATTGTAATGTAAATTTTCTTTCCTGTAAAAATATGGCAGATTTTGAGCATGTAATGGGTCGTCTGCAGGTGTTGACTTTCTCACAAGAGTTGCAAAGAACTTTACGAGCCTGATTGACAATACTCTGCAGATAAAAGAATTAGCAACATATGTTTAAGTGAAATGTTAGATGTATTCCTGACCATAATGGTCAGCTGTTCAAAATGCATGCTGTGAGCCCTGCAAAAAACAGTAGTTTTATCAACAGGACCTTTATATAAGTCAACAGTGAAAATCTACAAATCTTCAGCAGACATTTGCAGCAGTTGGAATGAGAATGTGTCACGCTAAAAATGTCAATAATAAATTTAACCTACTTCTAGAGTAATTTGTTCCATTGTTTGAAGCTGTATTTCGTAACAGAATTTCATTAAGTGTCTACCTACGTGACTGCAGGAGACAGTGACTCATAAAGGGAATCAAGCGATCCTGAAAGAAAAAAAAAAAGGGAATTCTGTATACAATACTAAGAATTTTATTAAACTTCAGAACAAGGGACACTACAATTCACATTTGCACTTTAGTAACTCCAGGGATAGATCAGAAATCACTGCTGGTGACTACAGCTCAAGCTAAATTCTTTGTAATATGTAGACAGATTACTGTAACATGAGAAAGGTAGTACTCAGCATGCTTAAAATAATGTAATTATTAATAGTTTATGTTAATGTAGAATTATAAAACACTGGAAGTAATGAACTATAATTTATTTAAGTCAGCTATATGTACATCTACTTCCTGAAAATGCTGATACAACATCCAGGGCACAGCATGGTTCCATTACAGAAATAGATCACGATTTCCATCTTAAAAGACAGCAAGCCTTATCTACTTTCAGAATGATTGATTAGTTGTACACATTTGATATATTGTATTTTGTGAAAAATGACAGTTGCAAAACATTTCAGATGCGTATAACAGGTTACATTACCAGTCTTACTGTCTATAAAATTTAATAATTGTGACTAACAATTACTTATGTTGCTGTCAAAAGTATTAACTCAGAGAGAGTAGTAGAGCAACAAACATTTGTTGGCATGTGTGCAACATGATATAAAGGTGTACTGGGATGAGGCACTACTGAAGGACATTCAGTAATACTGAGTACGACAACATATCAGACCAACCTCACATTACAGTTGAATACCTGATACAAAACTGAAAGAACTCTTTTATACTGTTACTGCACAGCTATGCAACATTTGTTGAGAAACCTGCCACAAGCTAGAAGTAGGCCAATTTCCTTGTAATGAACTTAAGTGTAAACAAAATAAATCAGAGGAACTAACTCTGGGATTAACGAAAGATGTACAACATAAATCAAAACTGTAACAATTTTACACTGATTCCAAATTAAACTGAATGGTGTAGGATATAATGTCCTACACATTCAAATAAAATGCAGTATCATGACACTCCTTAATGTTGTAAGGATACTCTCCCTCTATATAGGTGGGAAGAACTTTTCCTTAATTAATATATAAACACCACCTTTCACATTATTCCTTTTAGAATAAACTATTTCAATTAAACTGACAGTATGGAACATCGAAGCTGTATTTTAATGCTGTGAAGTGGTTTTCTGTAACAGAAGATTCTACAGCTACTGGCACAAACAGTTCAAGAACACACTTTTGACTCAGTACCAAAGTGTGTGCTGTTATGAAATTTTCTAGCATATTAAACACATGTGCGGTCCAAGTCTGACACACAGCGTCACACTACCAAGGGAACACAATAAGATTAGTAACAAATTAAGGATCACAGTCTGGATGAGATGCAAATTTGGGAATGGAGACCAACTACTGTGTCTGATATTAAACTATTCCAAGCTGTGAGTGGAATAAGCAACTACTGGAATGTAACTATGTCTCAGTAAAATAATATATGCAAAGCAATAACTAATTGTTACCCATATGCAACAATACTGACAGCTTGTATCAAAATTTAGATGAACAGCTGTTATGAGAAGTAACTACATTAGGAAACACCCTGGTGTCATTCTGATTCAGGAAAATGGGAGAAATCCATTTTTGGCTTTCCCTTTTGTATTATTGTAATATTCTACTGTAAGTTTTATATGTCTGCATGCCAAAATAATAGCCTCTAATTACATACATAGTTATAATGAATTACATGAGGTTTAATACAGAATTACTTTAACAGATTTCTTCTTGTTGGGCAGCACAGGCTCAACAAATTGAAATGAAGATGTAAATATTTCTGCACAGAATAGCTGAAAGACATAAAAACTTTACTAGGAAAAACTGGCCCAGTTTCAGCTTTAGGCCAGTATCAGGTGCACAGATGGATGTGTACACAAACTGATAAAAGTTTACAATGATGAGATTGAAACTAGCCATTAGTGCTGGACAAAGTATTTACTTCAGCTGAATAGCCTGCATGGAAACAGTTGTGACTATCTGACATTTGAAACTGTTGGAAGCAAATTATCCAAAACTTACAGGCTATATGGACCAAATGACAATTAGTGTGCATTCAGTTGAAGGTACTACATCAATATGGATTATGGAACCTGCCTCTGCTTTCAGTGGACCAAATACAGTGGAACTGAATGTGTGAGACATAATAGAAATTTCCTGTGACACCTGATAAATGTCCTAACATGTAAACTGTATGCAAATTAAAATGTGCTAAGCTTCTGTTTCTTAAAAGAAGCAGTAAAGGTGTCATTCTTTTTCTTAATGTAATTATTTAATAATGCGTTGGTGGATGCTTTGACTAACAACTTCAGTATTTTATCTGCCGAATGACCATTACTGCAAATAAAGTCTGTTAAGAAGAAACTTTTCTTCTGAACAGCATTTATGGTTACATTTTGAACAAGCACCCTTTGACTGTTGGATGACAAAAATTTTTTTTCATTAGGGGCAGATATTAACTTCTGTACAGTAATGTAATTGTACATAACAACATTCACAGCATCAGGCTGAGGGAAAAACAGACCACCCCTGTCCAAATTTTTGATTAAACTAAGATGTTGTTCACCATGCAGACACATTTCTTTGTCTAAGAGAAGGTATTTGCTGCACACCTCACACTGCTGTTTCTTCAGTACACTGCGAACACAATACCCTGCTAAATATGTTAATACTGGAAGGTATGTTTCTGCCTGCCTGAAATCTTCCTCCAAATACATAATGTCAACCAGAAACTCAGAGTCTGTTTGTACAGTCTCTTTTGTGTCATCATTACAATTAAAGATGAACCCTTCTGCAACAGGCAGTTTACCAAAAGTACTTGAATTCAACATGAGTGGTAACATGTTCTGCATCCTCATCTTCGCTTCCACTTCAAAAATCTGTCTCACAGATATGAGATACTGAGAGCCAGCCATTGATCGGTAACTGCTAAACCTTGCTTCCAGAGAATCAGTTTGAATTTTTCCAGGCAAAAAATAAGTGAAACCAAGCTCTTTAGTACAGTACCTTGCCATCTCAATCAAACCATAGGTTGTGTGTGTCAGAGCTATATGTGTATCTTTTGAAAGGGTATTATTTTTCAGGCCTAAGTCCTTCCACTTATCGAGCCACACAAGAAACTTTTCCAAAAAAACTAATTTTTCATCATTATTACTTAAAGACAGAGGGCACTGGTAGAGATCATTCAGTCGAACACCTTTGTGAACTGTCTTAACATTTACAATTTTCCACCATGTAAGTATAATTTTAATAAATTCTGCAGTGGTCTGGTAATGTAACAAGTTTTTCTGTTCTCCTACAGTTGAAACGGCTTCAGCTGTATATTCATTGAATACCTGCAAAACAAGGCTCACATTCTGTTTCTCAAGTGAAGATGGATAAAGAGACTTCAAAGAAAGACCATAAGAGTGCTTAAGTAGACCATTACACTCAATCTTATGAAGCTGCCTCAATGCTTCAAAAGATGCCATTAACACCTGACAATCATCACTGCTTCCATCAAATTGTGGATATTTGAGCAAAACTTGAGAGTCCTTTTGATTAACCCAATTGTTACGTATACACTTAAGGATGTGGACAGAATCAATTATAAAAAATAGTGGCTGAGTTGGATTAGCTGGATGTGGGTAAACTATACTGAGTTTCGGAGGTGAGCTAAAAAGTGCCATAGATTTCCTATTTATAGCATTGTTGTCACTAACTATACAAATATCTTTGAAACCAATGTCATAAAGGCCACATAATATTTTCTTAACATACAAAAATAACTGTTCAGCTACAAGGTTTCTCACTGGAAGGACATGCACTACTTCTTTAAAAGAAGACAGCAATGATTGTATCATAAAGACATATGCTGTAGTAGCAGCCTCGTCACTATCAAATGCTGCCCCCACAATGTTTCCTCCCTTGTAATCAAAATAAGGTTTAATATGAATTTCATCCATCATTAAAGAAATGGTACAATCACTTTCCTGCAAAGATTTAAATCTTTCCTTAATATACAGCAGCATAGCACCTTCATTTTGTTCATTATGAGGACCATTAGTATATGAGGAACATATTTTCTGTAAAGTTCTTGGATGAGGAAGAATAAGATTGCCAGATGACCTCAAAAATTTATAGGCATGAGGGGAGATAGAATGCAGGATACAACAAAATACAGAAAAGTGAGGATTAAACCTATAGTTTTCCTCACAGCTACATAGCAACTTAACTTGCTCACTTAAGAATTGAATTTTTTTCTGTTTTTCTTCATCTACAGAACTGCACATGTCATTTAAAATGTCCTGTATAAGAAGGCACTGGCTTTTTAGTGTATTTTCTTTTGCACTGACTAATTCTTTCACTTTGTCTAATACTGTAAACAAATCATTCATATTTGAAAGTTTGTGTGATATTTTTCTACTGCCTATCTTTCTTATCTCAGTGTTACTTCGATAGGCAGACAACTGCAAATAATTAGTCACTACAACAGATACAGATACAGATGGAGCAGGCAATACAGTAAGCAATAGAAATAGGACACAGTCACTTCTCCTAACAATGGTCCATTCACTGGGAATAGTTTCTCTTTCTAGGCACTGCAGAAATGCTTCAAAAGTAGAAAATAACTTCCTCGAATCATACTCTGCTTTGGTTACTATACTGTCTTTAATTGCTTGTAGAAGATGTTCATTGTCCAATCTAGCTCTCCTTTCCTCTGCACTTTCTCGAGAGCTGGTGGATGGAGTAGACAAATAGCTTGGGCAGCCTGGTAACACTGATGGGACAGCACCCTCTCTAAGCCTTGGTCTTGAAAGCTTGACGGTAAGCTTTGTGCCTTTCACTTCATCATAACATTCCGTATGCCGGCAGATGTCAGATTCAGTGAAGTGAAGTTCACAAACCTAAAACAAAGTAGTGTGAGTCAGTACAACATACAGCAAGATCTAGAGATGTGTGTCTTTATGTGAAAGTAAAAAACACTGGATACTCATTCATTTTCCACCAATATCAGCTTGACAGGTCACACCTTAGTGGACGTACACAAATTATTTAGGCCTAACAGCAATATACCATGTTCTACAACAACATGCATATTCCATTTTAATATTCTTTTATTAATTAGTACTATAAGCACTAGGAGCATACCTCACCAGGCATCAGTATATGATGAATATACCTGTGAACTGCTTGTGTTACAGCAGTACTGTGATATTTATGGAACTATAAGAGTGCAGTTCCTGTTATGGATTAAGTGGCACCAAATTTCAGTAATCTGTTGGATTCTGCATGTTAACATAGCAATTATTTTATAATTTTGACTTTACAGTTTCTTCATTGTCATGGTATAAGAGATATCAACAGCTGCAGAATACTATTTCACTGTGGGTGTTTTTATGCCAGCACATATTGAAACTGTGTCATTGCAGGTAACACTGAATGAGGGTGTTGATATATGCCTAGCACAAATTTCATGTTTGGATAGAACAACAACTCCAAAGCAAACACATGCCAAACACAAAATAAAGTTGAACAGATGCCAACATAAATGACTCACCTCAGTAAGACAGTCATGAACATCCAACTGGAAGTATGTTAAGAAGATATCAACTAAACATTCCGTGCTAAGCTGTGCTGTATGAACTAAATGACACTTGTCATTTCAATTAACCATCTGAAACATTTAAAATACCGGACAGATTAAGTAACTGGATGCGTTATTAACGAGAATGCCGTTATATGAGGCGGCTCAAGTGATACAGAACGCCATTGAAATCTGTTTGTGAAGACACCTATTCTGCATCGTAACCTGAAGTTAGGTTAGGTTGAAAGATAATTATTTGATCGTGGGTTGACGAATGTCTAACAGGAAAAAGTAACATACATAAAAACAACGCAGATATACTTCATACAGAGAGATCGCTTTTTAAACATGAAAACAGCAGTTTCAACATTCGTTAGTACTCATGCTAACTAATGCGAGAGTGAAAAACATTACCCACTCACAAATAGAGAATAAAACGTATCGGTAATGCGTAACAAAATACGAACTGCAGAGAAATTTAAACACAAATAAAAGGTAACACGAGCCACAAATTTATATTTCGTTTCTCAAAATCAAAATAATGCCACATGAAAACGAATACTAGGCTTATTTACTGCGAACTTTTGCTCACAATTTTAGTCAAATGTATCCAAAATGCAAGATATTCCACCAGAAAAATAATAATTGTACTAGGTATATAGTTTTTACATACCTTCGTGTGCTCAGTGGGTTGAAAATTGTCTCGATGGATCGCTGAAAGCCATTTCCAACGCAGATTCGCATCTTTCGGAAACGAAAACAACATTACTTTCGGTCCAGTTCCGTAATTCCCACGACACCTTGGCACACAACATTTATAAACCATGTTCACAGTAGCTTCACTACACGTAAACTCTGCAATTGCTAGTTTAAAGCACGAATATAGCACTCGATCCAACAAACATGTTAACAAACGCTGCGAAACACAACATGGTGGCCCGCTTGGAGTGACGTCACGACCTGCTATGAATTTCGCGCCGCAGCCTTGTCTCTAGGTGGTGGTGATCTAGCCCGCGTGCTGTTAGTTGCCACCTGTGTTTTTACAGCACGAGATCGGAAGATGGTAAGGTAGTCTTACAGAAACTGGCTCTCGAAATACATGCCTTACTAGCGGTCTTGCGTTTTTGAAGTTTTTATTCTGAGTTTACTGGTTTAAGACTTTGATTTTGTAGGTGCACTTTTACTTTTGACATACAACAAGACTCTATGTGGAGGACAAGTACACGCATTGCGGATAGGTGGCGCTAGATTGGAATGTGCGTTGGTCGGAAGCGTGTCGAGATTCTTCGTCGTTCGTTGTAAGAATATCACAATACCATAAAAAGGAAAGTTTCCTGTTTTTCTGCACCTATTATTTATTTGATTGCAAATCAGTTTTTGTTTCTGAGGTTACTTTAGGTGACAACTGAATGTTGAAACCACAAACGTAACGTTAATTTATTGCAATGCATGACTGCGAAATTCAGTTGTCATCTGCCTATTTTCTAAGACAATAATCTCTAAATATAAAAATGTGTATGTTTGTTTCACCTCTCCTCTTAAACTAGTGGGTCGTTTTCAGCCAACATTGGTTCGAATTTCTCTTACTGTCCTGAAACAAGCGCTATTGGTAATAACACTTAACGCCCACGTGGGTGGGGTTGCAGTGAAAAAATAGTTCTTTCTTTCTGTGAAGTGCGCAGAGAAATGACAGATTCCGCAGTACCAGCCTATTGTGGAGGTAGTAACAAAGCACTGCAGGCAGTACAGTAGCGGATGGCCACGTCTGCGTAGACACAGAGGTGAGACAGAAATGGATATTGAGAAAGGGGACGTAGAGATGAACAGTGAGAGAGGGTGTTGAGGGAATGGACAGACAGAGGGGGGAGGGGGGAGGAGGGCGCAAATTGAGCAGAGGCATGGGGAATGGGCAGATGTTAGACAAGAAGGTGAGTAGAGAGAGGGGTGGAGGAGGAGATGGAGATGAGGGACGGGGTGGTGGACTAATAGAAGTGTGAATAAATATCCTGTCAACACTGAGTTTCTCTGATAATACTAAGTAGCCCGCAGCTCGTGGTCGTGCGGTAGCGTTCTCGCTTCCCACGCCCGGGTTCCCGGGTTCGATTCCCGGCGGGGTCAGGGATTTTCTCTGCCTCGTGATGGCTGGGTGTTGTGTGCTGTCCTTAGGTTAGTTAGGTTTAAGTAGTTCTAAGTTCTAGGGGACTGATGACCATAGATGTTAAGTCCCATAGTGCTCAGAGCCATTTGAACCATTTTGAATAATACTAAGTAGTAGTTGCTGAAAGACAAGAAACTGTTACTTTTTAAATATCATTTTTTATGAACTGCCACATCACAAGCCGATGAGAAATTACGCAAATGGATCTACTAGGTGAAGGATGGAAGGGGATATAGAACTATATGAAAAGAGTAGCGGATAAAGTATTGGACAAACAGACCACTTGGGAGCCTAAGAAAGACTTTGCAGTATCAAATCACGAAATAGAGAAGGCCCTCAAGATAAGCAAATAGTTTATAAAACGTACCAACAGATAAAAATAAAGAAATCTAGACAAAATTATGCAGCTGCTAAGAATTCCTCTCCTGCGCCGACCTCTTCATCTCAGAGGAGCTCTCGTAATGTACTTCCTCAATTATTTGCTGGATGTATTCCAATCACGGTCTCCCTCTACAGCTTTTACCCTGAACAGATCCCTCTACTACCGATGAAGTTGTTCCGTATGTCTTAACAGACGTCCTGCCATGCCGTCTGTTCTTCTTATCATTGTTTTCCTTATATTCCTTTACCCGCGGGTTCTCTGAACCTCAACATTCCTTACCTTATCAGTCAATCCTCCTGTAACACCACATCTCAAATCCAACAACTGTTCGGTTTTCCCACATTCCATGTTTCACTACCATACGGCGCTGTGCTGCAAACGCACATTCTCAGAATTTTCTTCCTCAAATTGAGGCCTATGTTCGATACTAATAGACTTCTTTTGGCCAGGAATGCCCTTAAAGCCAGTGCTAGTCTGCTTTGTATATCCTCCTTCCTCTGACCACCATTGCTTATTTTGCTGTCTGGGTAGCAGAGTTCCTTAACTTCTACTTAGTGATCGCCAAACATGATCTGTTTCCCTCTGTTCTCATTTCTGCTACTTTTCATTACTTTCGTCTCTTTTCGATTTACTCCCAGACCACATTCGGCACTCATTAGACTTTTCATTTCATTCAGCACATCCTGTAATTCTTCTTCACTTTCTCTGAGGATAGCAACATCACCAGCAAATCTTATCATTGATATCCTTTCACCTTGAATTTTAATTGAACTCTTGAACGTTTCTCTTATTTACGTCAGTGTTTGTTCGCTGCATAGGTTACAGTAGGGGCGAAGGGCTACATCTCTATCTCCGCCGTCTCACACCTTCTTAATCCGTGCACTTAGTTTTTGGTCTTCCACTATTATTATTCCCTCATAGGTCTTGTACATATTGTATATTACCCGTCTTTCCCTATAGCTTACCATTATTATTCTTAGAATTTCGAACATCTTGCACTATTTTACGTTGTCGAACGCTTTTTCCAGGTCGACAAATCCTATGAACGTGTCTTGATTTTTCCTTAGTCTTTCTTCCATTATCAACCGCAAAGTCAGAATTGCCTCTCTCGTGCCTTTACCATTCCCTAAGTCAAACAGGCCGTCATTGAGACGTGGGACACACGCTCAAGGATACTTCAACTCAATAAAGACAAGGCAATAATTACCAATCAAACACAAACTCTAACTTGTAATTTCGTACAGATTTTATTTAGCAATTGCATGACAAGAATAAACTGCTATTACTCCAGAATAACATACATAATTGCCCAAGAATTTGAAACATTACTGAACAGACAAAATGTCGACAGGTGTCAAAGCCCACCCCAAACCAATAAATAATTTTAAAACACTCTCTACTTAAATCTTAAGAACCATCCATACAGTAACTGGTGATGTGGGGATACTTTGGAATTAAGGAAAACGTGGAAGGGAGGACCCATCAATATAACTTTCTTTTCACACAATATATAACCATAATTTTTTAACCAAATTAACAAATTTGCAAAATTCTTTTGACCTGAAATCCTAAGATGTATAAGCTTTTGTAAAAGAAATCAAAACAAAACAATATGGCAATGATTACAAGACGGCCGGACCTGCAGCACGCCCGTTATCGGGTGGAACGGCGGTGTTTACTACCGCGCTGGACACAGTCTGTCGTATTAAATGCCCTTCTGGAACACATGAAAACTATATAAGCAACACTGGTGACAACAGTGATTCAGTTACTCAAAACAGATTATGTAACTTTTAATTTAAAACCTGTATGTCGAACGGTTCAGGTTACGATGCGCACCTGTGCTTAAAGGTTAAACAGATTAGGAAACAATATGACAATGATAACGTTCACTTCAAAGCAACCAACCTCTTAATTTCAGTGGGCAACCAAGGTGCGACTGGATCCGAACCCGTCCTTTTGACAATCTCATTTTCTCTACAACCCTTGTGACAGTTGGCTGTTAATAATTTCAAAGTTAAACTGATTGTCAGTTATTAGGACCACTCTGAAAGAACGTCTTTAAACATTACTTGTGAACACTTATTACAAGAGAACTCACTCGGCAGAGCCACAAGATCCCCAATAATGACCCGGTCTTTCAAACACAGGAACGCACAGCTTAGTACAACAGATTATAACTAATGACTGAGAAATACAAATACAATCAAAGAATTGAACCGGTCAACATCTAAATCCTACCACAAGGCCCCTGTTTCTTTTAACGGCAACCTGTGCCTTAGTACAATCGTTCCGGCTGTACATACGACCAGGAGCTGATTGGTTGGTTTGTGGGATTGAAGGGACCAGACTGCTAGGGCCATCGGTCCCCCGGGAGCTGATTCATTAGAACATTAATGATTGGGTATAAACCAGAAAGGAAAGGCAATATAATAGCTGGACAAAACTTCACACGACAACTAGTGTCTTAGTACAATACTACGGCCTATATTTTCGACCGAAGACCGGACAGAGTAAAACCCTGAGCGTCGGGTACAAACCAGAAAATAATAAGCAGGGCAGGTAGACAATGACACAAATCACCACGTGTATTACAGGATGTTACGCCCCTTTATCAGCAAGCAGTTCCATGGATCTACGGCGCGTCGCAGCGGTTACTGACAAGGGAACCTCCCCATCGCACCCCCCTCAGATTTAGTTATGAGTTGGCACAGTGGATAGGCCTTGAAAAACTGAACACGGATCAATCGAGAAAACAGGAAGAAGTTGTGTGGAACTATGAAAAAAATAAGCAAAATATACAAACTGAGTAGTCCATGCGGAAGATAGGCAACATCAAGGACAATGTGAGCTCAGGAGTGAAGTGGTCGCGTGGTTAGCGTGAGCAGCTGCGGAACGGGAGGTCATTGGTTTAAGTCTTCCCTCGAGTGAATAGTTTAATTTTTCATTTTCAGACAATCATCACCAAACGTACTGTTTATCAACAAATGTAGGAAATAATCATACAAATGTACGACAATCGTTCGATCCCTTAAAGAACTTTCCGATTCCTTACAGATAGGAAAATATTCATTGACCTTGTCATTGAAGTCGCGAGCTATATTTGCTGGATTCATATTGCCCACGGAATACATCTCACGTATTTAAAGCACTCTCGTCCAAAGTAGCGAACAGTCAACTGCCAGTCAGGGAACCTCGTTAGCAGGAATACTCTCTCTTCCGTGCGCTGTAGTCGACTGACGTCGTATGTTTCGATGTTTCTTTAGGTGTAGCCATACTACGGCGCAGTTACCTCGCATCGGACGGACAGACGGACAGATGTTAATTGTCTGAAAATAAAAAATTAAACTTTTCACTTTAGGGAAGACTTGAACCAAAGACCTCTCGTTCCGCAGCTGCTCACTCTAACAACGCGACCACGGCGCTCGTGAGTTCGCACTGTCCTTGATGTTGCCTGTCTTCCGCATGGACTACTCAATTTGTATATTTTGCTTATTTTTTCATAGTTCCACTCAACTTCTTCCTGTTTTCGCGATTGATCCGTGTTCAGTTTTTCAAGGCCTATCCACTGTGCCAATTTATAACAAAATCTGAGGGGGGTGCGATAGGGAGGTTTCCTTGTGAGTGGTGCCGATGAAAGCCAGGTAGATGGGGGCAGCCAGGCCACGAGCGGTCGTCCGACACGAATGTTGCCAACCAGCCGACGGGATGTCGGCCTGCTGCTTGTAGTCGACACTCACCTGGGTGAAGTACTCCGGTATCTTCGCTCTGCGCAGGCCCTCCTTGCGCAGGTCGTGGCTTCAGCCGCTCGCACCTCGTGACCACCTCTTGTCGCGACGCTACCGCCAATCCCCAAACTTCGTGCCCCTTCTTCTCAGGCCAGCGAAACCCCTATGTATCGGCAAGCAAAGACCTTCTAAGGACACAACGCACACATACCAACTCTTCCTCATAGATACTGGCAATGGGGCCGCAAGAGGGATAGTCGATACTACCCTTGAGCCAGTGGACCAGACAGAACAGGCTGGTAACTCAATGACGCCACGGCTTAAATGGTTTACAGAGAAGAACTCCCACAGAAGCAGGATACCTTTTAAGATATAACAACAGAAATAACTCACAGTTACTCTTTCTGAATAAGATATTAAAAACCCAGTACAATGAAAGGTATCTTTCAGGTATTACAAGTTTTCTGTGACAAGTAATGGTACATCAAAGGTGCGCGGACGCTAGAACTTAGATGATTGAGCCTGAATGAAAGCTGAAAGGAACGGGGAAGAAGGAAAGACGGACGCCTCGGCATCACCAGGAACAAATAATAAAACACTCAACTTAAATTCGCCGAAGAACTGGAGTCTACTGATAAACACAGCTACCGCTCTGTAGGTACAATTCATACTGGAAGCCGCCAAGGCGTCGTCTCCCAGTTAAACGACCAGCTACAGCTGAAGTCGCGCACCGCAGATTACACCACTGATCTGTTGCAGAATTACACCACGATCTGTTGTAGAATTTTAGAACATGTTTTTTGCTCGAATATCATGCCGTTTTTGGAAACTCAGAATCTACTATGTAGGAATCAACATAGATTCCGGAAACAGCCATCGTGTGAGACCCAACTCGCTTTATTTGTTCATGAGACCCAGAAAATATTAGATACAGGCTCCCAGGTAGATGCTATTTTTCTTGACTTCCGGAAGGCGTTCGATACAGTTCCGCACTGTCGCCTGATAAAGAAAGTAAGAGCCTACGGAATATCAGACCAGCTGTGTGGCTGGATTGAAGAGTTTTTAGCAAACAGAACACAGCATGTTGTTATCAACGGAGAGACATCTGCAGACGTTAGAGTAACCTCTGGTGTGCCACAGGGGAGTGTTATGGGACCATTGCTTTTCACAATATATATAAATGACCTAGTAGATAGTGTCGGAAGTTCCATGCGGCTTTTCGCGGATGATGCTGTAGTATACATAGAAGTTGCAGCATTAGAAAATTGTAGCGAAATGCAGGAAGATCTGCAGCGGATAGGCACTTGGTGCAGGGAGTGGCAACTGACCCTTAACATAGACAAATGTAATGTATTGCGAATACATAGAAAGAAGGATCCTTTATTGTATGATTATATGATAGCGGAACAAACACTGGTAGCAGTTACTTCTGTAAAATATCTGGGAGTATGCGTGCGGAACGATTTGAAGTGGAATGATCATATAAAATTAATTGTTGGTAAGGCGGGTACCAGGTTGAGATTCATTGGGAGAGTCCTTAGAAAATGTAGTCCATCAACAAAGGAGGTGGCTTACAAAACACTCGTTCGACCTATACTTGAGTATTGCTCATCAGTGTGGGATCCGTACCAGATCGGGTTGACGGAGGAGATAGAGAAGATTCAAAGAAGAGCGGCGCGTTTCGTCACAGGGTTATTTGGTAACCGTGATAGCGTTACGGAGATGTTTAACAAACTCAAGTGGCGGACTCTGCAAGAGAGGCGCTCTGCATCGCGGTGTAGCTTGCTCGCCAGGTTTCGAGAGGGTGCGTTTCTGGATGAGGTATCGAATATATTGCTTCCCCCTACTTATACCTCCCGAGGAGATCACGAATGTAAAATTAGAGAGATTAGAGCGCGCACAGAGGCTTTCAGACAGTCGTTCTTCCCGCGAACCATACGCGACTGGAACAGGAAAGGGAGGTAATGACAGTGGCACGTAAAGTGCCCTCCGCCACACACCGTTGGGTGGCTTGCGGAGTATAAATGTAGATGTAGATGTAGATGTAGTAGAAACAACAACAAAACCACACAGCAACTGGGCAGTATCCAGAGTAACACAATTTTTAAAACATTAGAAAAATTTCAGAACAGGAATACAATTACTCTTTGCAGCCAAATCAAATCTCTTGCAATCACTGTCTACAACAATAGTTCACACACCCTTTGCACAGGAACCACAATGCATGGAAATTCGCCATGAGAACACTGCAGAATGTGTAGAAACCAGAACACATACACTTTCTTATAATTCTAAATAATAATTAAATACAATAAGAAAAATAATGTCATAAATCTCTTAATTTTACAAGAAAATGCCACTATGGGTGGATTACACTTAATAGCAAAAGCCAGAGAGAAGTGTCAGAAAATCGAACCTGTGGTTATTTCGAAGTGCACAGACACTCAGTTATACACTCCTCGCCAGTATCTCAAGTGTGACCAAAACAGGCAAACCTCATTCACCCAGGTAACCACTGTTCAGTAAGTTGTGCACCCGCGGTCAATACGAAACATACACATGGGCATCCAAACACTGGGAGAGCCGTTAACTACAAACAGCACGAAATTCAATACACATATATACAGCAGGAATTTAAGAATCTGAATAATTCCCACTATTTGATACTGTAGCGTATCTGGTGCCGGCTGATACACTACAAAGCCACTTCCACATGTTCACATCGTTTAGCAGCACAGACAAGACCATCACCCTTTCACTACACTCTCGCCGACCGCACGTATGTCTCCGTCCGCAGCCCCACTGCCACTGTGTCAGAAAGAGGCAGACCATGCACGAAGGGCGACCGCCGACAACCAGACTGCATACTAGAGCGCCAACCAACCCACCAAAACCCGCCCTCTCCTCACACCGTTGTGCGCTTAAAGAGCCGAAAAACGACCAAAGAGGAAAATCGCGCCCACGGGATACAGAGTCGATCGCAGCGATCTTAAATTAATACAGAGAAGCGACTGGCGCCAATGGCGCCACGTATTACCCTCCGCCTCTCAATGGAGGCCACGGCCTCCTCAAAACGGACACGAAGGTTACCCCTGCTGTTCCGCGAGTTTCACTTGAGTAAGATGAACCCGGAATCGTCTGCCGGAGGACACCTACTAAACCTCCAGATTAACCGGGCTAAGTATCTTAATGATACGACAGGGGCCCCGATAATGCGGTCTCATCTTGCCCTTAATATCCTGGCCCTGGCATATTTAATAAATACGATATCACCGATTTTTCCCTCAAAAGGCCGCCTTGCCCGATTATATCTGTCAGCTTGTCGATGGTGGGCCAAGCTTATATTTTGCCTTGCCCGCACCCAATTCTCCTGGTGACTTGCCGGGGTAAATGTGTCCAGCAAACGAGGCCTTGGAATAATATGGTGGAGTAGTTAAAATAGAAACTCTTGAAGATTTTCGACAGAAAGAGGGGTTTCACTCACAAGGTACTTGGGTGGCCCAAACCAGGAAAGAACCCTGGATAACTGCTGAACCGTAACTTCACCTGTCACTCCTCGAGTAGGTAATAACCAGGTAAAACGAGAGAAGGCGTCTACCCCCACCAGAGCATACCTATTTCGTTGCCGGCCGGAGTGGCCGACCGGTTAAAGGCGCTACAGTCTGGAAACGCATGACCGCTACGGTCGCAGGTTCGAATCATGCCTCGGGCATGGATGTGTGTGATGTCCTTAGGTTAGTTAGGTTTAAGTAGTTCTAAGTTCTAGGGGGATGATGACCACAGATGTTAAGTCCCATAGTGCTCAGAGCCATTTGAACCATTTTTGAACCCAGTCCTGGGGGTATAGCTCCCTCTGAGACTAACAGCCGTCTCCGTGATTCGGAATCCGGTTTAGCACACTTGCATTGCTCACATCCAGACACAAAACGCCAGGTATGGCGATACATGTTCGGCCGAAACAGACCCTCACGAACCCTGTTTAAGGTTTTGTATAATCCGAGATGACCTCCCATGGGGAATCATTTGAACCAGATCGACCGGAAGGCAAAGCTTTAATTCGCACTTGTCTCCCATGTTGCTTACATAGCACTCCTTTATTGAGGCAAAGCGCCGGAACCGCCTCTTCCTTTTCGAACTTCTCGGGTCTAGGCGCCCATGTGGGATTCTGCACCTGCTTAGCTCTTAAATCGCAGAAGAGCCCGGGTGTCTCCGATAGAATAGTATTCGCCGCGAGATCCGGCTGAGCATTCTCCTCACCTTCCCCGGACTCTTCCGCGAACATGCGACTGAGCACCTCAGCGACGGCGTTCTCGGTTTCCCAGATAAGATTTACCTGAAAGCGGAAAGCAGAGATCCGCACCGCCCACCGCGCTATGCGGCCTGCCTTGCGAGGCTTGGTTGTCAGTCTCGAGCACAAACTCCTGACGTTCAAGGTAAAAACTGAACTTCTGGAGAGCGGAGAGCACGGCCAGGGATTCACATTCATAGACAGAATTGTTCTATTCATAGACAGAATTGTTCTATTACTCTGCATTGGTAAGGCGCCGGGACGCATACGCGACCGTGCGTCTCTCTCCTTGCTGTTCTTGGAGAAGTACCGCGGCAATTCCAGCATGGGAAGCATCGATTTGTACAACAATGGTACCATTAAAACCGGGCACCTCGAAAGCCGGAGGATCGGTAGTAGCTGTTTTAACTGATTCAGAAGTACGACGCTGATCTTGCCCCCAAACGAACTGTTGATTTGTCCCCATGACTAATAGATTTTCATATGCCTTTACGTACCGAATTACCCGTTCAATATCCTCACACACTTTTTTACCTCTTCATTTTAGGCTTGCGATGTCAACATGTATACCTGAACAATCGTCGTCGGTGATGGTTTGCTGTCGATTCTGATGAGAACAGTCCTCTTACTGAACTTTTCCCAGTATTTCACTCTCCATCCGACCTACCTATTCATAACGAATGCTACTTCCGTTTCACCAAGTGAAAAATGCTAATATCAGACTACAAAAAAAATGACTGAAAACTTAGGTACCAGAAGCTCCTTTCTACATCACTCAGCGCTCTTAAGTCGTGCGAACATATTCGTACTTTTTTGTGGATGGGACAAAGAGATAGACGCTGTGGGAAAGAGATGGAAAAGTGATAAATACTGGGAGGTGGTAGAGAGTGGTTGTGGTGTAAAGAGAGCGAAGGAGGCAATGGTAGTGTGAGAGAAAGAGAGGGACCCACTGTCAGTGGAAAATAGTTGACTGTGACACAACAGTGCTAAGAAAAGAGTGAAGGAGGAAGTGCCGGTGGGAAAAGAATAAAGAGAAGGTGAAAGTGGATGTGGGCGAGAGCCAGTGATAATGAGAGACAGAGTGTATGACGACGGCGAGGAAGAGAGAGATTGTGACGGTGGCAAAAGATAGCAGCAGTGGGAAGGAAGGACTGAGATTGTAGCATGTAGCAGAACAACAGGGAAGCAGTGGCAGTGAGACAGTAGTAGTAGAGCAGAAACGTAGGAGACGGTAGTTTTGGGACTGAGTGTCAGGTAAACAAACACAAAGAGACTATGACAGTGATTTGGGCTGAATGAGTGAGAGAGAATGGGCGAGTGTATTGTATTGGTATGAGGTACTTACTGATATTGACCAGTGGGTGTCAGCCGGCCGTGGTGGCCGAGCGGTTGTAGGCGCTACAGTCTGGAACCGCGCGACCGCTACGGTCGCAGGCTCGAATTCTGCCTCGGGCATGGGTGTGTGTGACGTCCTTAGGTTGGTTAGGTTTAAGTAGTTCTAAGTTCTAGGGGACTGATGACCTCAGATGTTAAGTCCCATAGTGCTCAGAGCCATTTGAACAATTTTGAACCAGTGGGTGTTAGCAAGTTATGATTAGGTGAGCTTGTGGGAGTGAGAGGTGAGCTGCATGTTAAAAAGATCGCGAATATGTTCGCATGTCAGAATTTCTGGAAAAAATTTTAAAGCTGCTGAGGAGGCAGCTGGTGCCCCAACTTTCAGTCAGAGTCTTTTAAACAGGGAATCATTCGCATTTTTTTTGCTCCGATAGGAGCACGTTTCCTCTGCTTTACTGTGGAACAGTTAATAGAGAAAGGAAGGGAATACAATTTCTCCACCCACTAGTAGAGTGGTATGAACTATGGAATATAATGGATAAGCGGCGATGCCCTTGACACGTAATAATATGTATGAAAAGTTCATATAATGGCACCTGCCTCAAACACAATTTATATAATTATAGTTGGGGAAATATAGTTACTGATGAGAAAGTAGGAAAAATTAGAAATTTATGGTAAGGTCTTGTGGGACCAAACTGCGGAGGTCATCGGTCCCTAAGCTTACACACTACTTAATCTAACTTACACTAAGGTCAACACACAAATACACGCCGAGGTAGGACTAGAGCCTCCAACGGGAGGGGAATCGCGCGAACCGTGACAAGACGCTTAAGACCACGCGGCTACACCGCGCGGCGAGAAAGTAGGACAAGCGGGTGTTTGATCACTCACGTTTTTTAACATTTATGTAGACGATATCCCACACAGACGGATCAGGCACCACCTCTAATTAGAAATATCTACTCGAAATTTGATAGCATATGCTGATGCCCCCCCACCCCCCATGAACCATGGACCTTGCCGTTGGTGGGGAGGCTTGCGTGCCTCAACGATACAGATGGCCGTACCGTAGGTGCGACCACAACGGAGGGGTATCTGTTGAGAGGCAGGACAAACGTCTGGTTACTGAAGAGGGGCAGCAGCCTTTTCAGTAGTTGCAGGGGCAACTGATCTGGCCCTGTAACACTAACCAAAATGGCCTTGCTGTTCTGGTACTGAGAACGGCTGAAAGCAAAGGGAAACTACAGCCGTAATTTTTTCCCGAGGGCATGCAGCTTTACTGTATGATTAAATGAAGATGGCGTCCTCTTGGGTAAAATATTCCGGAGGTAAAATAGTCCCCCATTTGGATCTCCGGGCCGGGACTACTCGAGACGACGTCGTTATCAGGAAAAAGAAAACTGACGTTCTACGGATCGGAGCGTGGAATGTCAGATCCCTTAATCGGGCAGGTAGGTTAGAAAATTTAAAAAGGGGAATGGATAGGTTAAAGTTAGATATAGTGGGAATTAGTGAAGTTCGGTGGCAGGAGGAACAAGACTTTTGGTCAGGTGAATACAGGGTTATAAATACAAAATCAAATAGGGGTAATGCAGGAGTAGGTTTAATAATGAATAAAAAATAGGAGTACGGGTAAGCTACTACAAACAGCATACTGAACGCATTATTGTGGCCAAGATAGACACGAAGCCCACGCCTACTACAGTAGTACAAGTTTATATTTTTGCAAAAACAGACATAATGTCTTATGGGATAACAGCAATCAGTGATTTTATAATGTTGCTTAAAATCCGTCTTGATTGCAAAAATTTTTTTTTATTATTCATATGACCGGTTTCGGTTCATTCAGAACCATCTTCAGATCTGATGTTTCAGTTACAGGAGTAACCCGTCCAAATCCAGCAACTTTCACATGCAAGATGGTTCTGAATGAACCGAAACTGGTCATATGAATAATAAAAAAAAATTTTTTTGCAATCAAGACGGATTTTAAGCAACATTACAAGTTTATATGCCAACTAGCTCTGCAGATGACGAAGAAATTGATGAAATGTATGATGAGATAAAATATTCAGGTAGTGAAGGGAGAAGAAAATTTAATAGTCATGGGTGACTGGAATTCAAGAGTAGGAAAAGGAAGAGAAGGAAACGTAGTAGGTGAATATGGATTGGGGGTAAGAAATGAAAGAGGAAGCCGCCTGGTAGAGTTTTGCACAGAGCATAACTTAATCAAAGTTAACACTTGGTTCAAGAATCATAAAAGAAGGTTGTATACATGGAAGAATCCTGGACATACTAGAAGGTATCAGATAGATTATATAATGGTAGGACAGAGATTTAGGAAACAGATTTTAAATTGTAAGACATTTCCAGGGGCAGATGTGGACTCTGACCACAATCTTTTGGTTATGAACTGTAGATTAAAACTGAAGAAACTGCAAAAAGGTGGGAATTTAAGGAAATGTGACCTGGATAAACTGAAAGAACCAGAGGTTGTACAGAGTTTTAGGGAAAGCATAAGGGAACAATTGACAGGAATGGGGGAAAGAAATACAGTAGAAGAAGAATGGGTAGCTTTGAGAGATGAAATAGTGAAGGCAGCAGAGGATCAAATAGGTAAAAAGACGAGGGCTGGTAGAAACCCTTGGGTAGCAGAAGAAATATTGAATTTAATTGATGAAAGGAGAAAATATAAAAATGCAGTAAATGAAGCAGGCAAAAAGGAATACAAACGTCTCAAAAATGAGATCGACAGGAAGTGCAAAATGGCTAAGCAGGGATGGCTAGAGGTCAAATGTAAGGATGTAGAGGCTTACCTCGCTAGGGGTAAGATAGATACTGCCTACAGGAAAATTAAAGAAACCTTTGGAGAAAGGAGAACCACTTGCATGAATATCAAGAGCTTTGATGGAAACCCAGTTCTAAGCAAAGAAGGGAAAGCAGAAAGGTGGAAGGAGTATATAGAGGGCCTATACATGGGCGATGTACTTGAGAACAATATTATGGAAATGGAAGAGGATGTAGATGAAGATGAAATGGGAGATACGATACTGCGTGAAGAGTTTGACAGAGCACTGAAAGACCTGAGTCGAAACAAGGCCCCCGGAGTAGACAACATTCCATTAGAACTACTGACAGTCTTGGGAAAGCCAGTCCTGACGAAAATCTACCATCTGGTGAGCAAGATGTATGAGACAGGCGAAATACCCTCAGACTTCAAGAAGAATATAATAATTCCAATCCCAGAGAAAGCAGGTGTTGACAGATGTGAAAATTACCGAACTATCAGTTTAATAAGTCACAGCTGCAAAATACTACCGCGAATTCTTTACAGACGAATGGAAAAACTGATAGAAGCCGACCTTGGGGAAGATCAGTTTGGATTCCGTAGAAATGCTGGAACACGTGAGGCAATATTGACCCTACGACTTATCTTAGAAGAAAGATTAAGGAAAGGCAAACCTACGTTTCTAGCATTTGTAGACTTAGAGAAAGCTTTTGACAATGTTGATTGGAATACTCTCTTTCAAATTCTGAAGGTGGCAGGGGTAAAATACAGGGAGCGAAAAGCTATTTACAATTTGTACAGAAACCAGATGACAGTTATAAGAGTCGAGGGGCACGAAAGGGAAGCAATGGTTGAGAAGGGAGTGAGACAGGGTTGTAGCCTATCCCCAATGTTATTCAATCTGTATATTGATCAAGCAGTGAAGGAAACAAAAGAAAAATTCGGAGTAGGTATTAAAATCCATGGAGAAGAAATAAAAACTTTAAGGTTCGCCGATGACATTGTAATCCTGTCGGAGACAGCAAAGGACTTGGAAGAGCAGTTGAACGGAATGGACAGCGTCTTGAAAGGAAGATATAAGATGAACATCAACAAAAGCAAAACGAGGATAACGGAATCTAGTTGAATTAAGTCGGGTGATGCTGAGGGAATTAGATTAGGAAATGAGACACTTAAAGTAGTAAAGGAGTTTTGGTATTTGGGGAGCAAAATGACTGATGATGGTCGAAGTAGAGAGGATATAAAATGTAGACTGGCAATGGCAAGAAAAGCGTTTCTGAAGAAGAAAAATTTGTTAACATGTTGTATAGATTTAAATATCAATAAGTCGTTTCTGAAAGTATTTGTATGGAGTGTAGCCATGTATGGAAGTGAAACGTGGACGATAAATAGTTTAGACAAGGAGAGAATAGAAGCTTTCGAAATGTAGTGCTACGGAAGAATGGGTAGATCACATAACTAATGAGGAGGTATTGAATATAATTGGGGAGAAGAGGAGCATGTGGCACAACTTGACTAGAAGAAGGGATCGGTTGGTAGGACATGTTCTGAGACATCGAGGGATCACCAATTTAGTATTGGATGGCAGCGTGGAGGGTAAAAATCGTAGAGGGAGATCAAGAGATGAATATACTAAGCAGATTCAGAAGGATGTAGGTTGCAGTAGGTACTGGGAGATGAAGAAGCTTGCACAGGATAGAGTAGCATGGAGAGCTGCATCAAACCAGTCTCAGTACTGAAGACCACAACAACAACAACAACAACAACAACATGCTGATGGTTTACTCTGAGGTGATAAGTCATGGGATAGCGATATTCACGTATACAGATGGCGGTAGTATCCCGTACACAAGGTATGACGGACCTGTCAATTGTACTCAGGTGATTCATGTGAAGAGATGACTGACCTAGTTATTGCCGCACGCCGAAACTTAATAGACCTTGATCGCGGAATGGTAGTTGGATTTAGAAGCTTTGGACATTTCATTTCAGAAATCATTAGGGAATTCAGTATTCCGAGACCTACAGTGTCAGGAATGTGCCGAGAATGCCGTATTTTAAGCATTATTTCGCAGCACGAGCAACGCAATGGTCGATGGCCATCACTTGACGACAAAGAATAGCGGCGTTTGTATACAATACTCAGTTACAACAGACAAGCAACAATGCGTCAAATGACCGACGAAATCAGCGAACTTATCTGTTAGGACAGTGCGGGGAAAGTAGGCGTTGTAGGCCTACGACAGCAGACGATTGACACAAGTGCATTTGCTAACAGCACGACGTCGCCTACAGCGCCTCTCCTGGGCTCGAGACCATATCGGTTGGACCCTAGACGACTGGAAAACCGTGGCCAGGTCTGATGAGTCCCGATTTCAGCTGGTAGGAGCTGACTGCAGTGTTAGAGTACAGTACCCATGAAGGCATGGACCCAAATTGTCAACAAGTCTGTGTTTACGTTGAATGTACTGAGTCCTCTGGTCCACCTGAGCAGATCATAGACGAAATAGTTATGTCGGCTGCTTGGAGGCTTTCACAGCAATTTATGGACTTAATTTTGCCAAACACGATGGCGATTGTTGAGTCCACACCACGTCGAGTCGCTGCACTACGCCGTGCAAAAAGGAGATCGGACACGGTATATCAGGTATCCCATAACTTTTGTTACCCCAGTGTAGACATTATGCAAAACATTGATAATCTTCAATGAGCTATTTATTTTATAAAGAATTTGTAAGGAACACAACTTTAAACTTTCTATCTCGAAATGAAAACCACAGTATTCCAGGGAGACACCAAGTAGCCGGCCGTTGTGGTCGTAGGCGCTTCAGTCCAGAACCGCGCGACTGCTACGGTGGCAGGTTCGAATCCTGCCTCGGGCATAGATGTGCGTGATGTCCTTAGGTTAGTTAGGTTTAACTAGTTCTAAGTTCTACGGGACTGATGACCTCAGATGTTAAGTCCCATATTGCTCAGAGCCATTTGAACCGTTTGGAGACACCAAGTAAGGGAAAAGTTTACATTGTTGACAGAATTTTAGAACGAGTTCAATACTTTAGTTATTTTGGCTGCTTTATATCGTATGATTACGATAGTGACATAAATAATAAACTAGGAATATACCAGACAATGTGTGGAACTGTTCGAAGAGCACTGGAAACAGCACGGACTGAAGTGCAATTAAAGCTTTAAAGATGATGGCATTGCCGTTTCCTCTTCATGACAGTGGAACGTGGACGTTAACAGAAAAACCTCACAATCAAATACAAGCCAAATAAATGAAATTCCTTAACACACTACTGGGACACGCACGCTTCGGTAAAATAGGAATCCATGATGTGCGGAATAAGTTAGAAATATTTGCAATACGGAATAAAATCGACGAATATAGAAGCATGTGGGAAGATCATTTATAACGAATGGGCGATACAAGGATTCCGAAAAATGCTCTGTCATAAAGAGCTATTGGCCAAAGAGTCTAAGGGAGGCCTAGACAAAAATGGACTGAGACTGGAACAATACCAAGGACCTAAGGATGATGATGTTGATCATGATCATGATGATGATGATAATTGATGTAGGTCATGATCATGATGATGATAATAATAATGTATTTTCCAGTTCTCAAACAGCGGGAGGACAGACGAAGACTACTCATGAATCGGGGAAGCGCGGTGGTATGTGCGTAGGGAATAGTACGAGTACACGTCAGCTCTGCACCGGGTAATGGTCCGTGACTTTCAGGCAGATGGGAGCCTAAGAGGAAGAAGAGGCCCCTCCTTGCAACTCCTTTGGCTAACCATGGGGTGGGTTAAGCAGCAAACCGGCTGATGGGCAGAGGGCTTACTCGTGCAGAGGACGAGAGCTGCGCAGGGCAAAGGACGTGGGGAGCGCTACTAGCAAAGAGCCCAAAGCACTCACGTCACGGAGGAAGAGAGCGTGAGCCAACAGTAACACAGGGAATGAAAACGTGTAGTTAACAGCACCTGTCGAAGCAACAATTTTAAGTACCGCGTGCTGCCACCAATGTAAAAATAAAATTTACTCAAAAAGCTTGTTATTTGGTACTCAAAAAATTGTGTAGCTGTAATTCAGTCTACTTCACCAGGTCGACTGCCTTCATTTTCATTATTACTCCTTTGAACTCCTTGCGCTATAGCTTATAATATTTTCGGCATACATTTCTTTCTCTAAGGTCTTTAGTTATTATTGCCCTGAACAGTAGTTCCTATGTGAGGTTGTGAGTCTCAAATCAACGAGCGAGGTAGGGTTGCGAAGGAAATGAAATGCTGTGTGGCTAGGGCCTCCCGTCGGGTAGACGGTTCGCCTGGTGCAAGCCTTTCGAGTGGACGCCACTTCGGCGACTTGCGTGTCGATGGGTATGAAATGATGATGATAAGGACAACACAACAACCAGTCCCTGAGCGGAGGAAATTTCCGACCCAACCGGGAACCGAACCCGGGCCGTTAGGTATGACATTCCTTCACGCTGACCACTCAGCTACCAGGGGCGGACAGGGCTGTGATTAAAGTTGTGGAGTTGCATTCGAGATGAGTGGGACGCGAATTACAGTCCGACCACCCGGATTTAGGTTTCCCGTGGTTACGCTAAGACTAATGCTGGGATGGTCCCTTTGAAAAGGTCCTGAACGGTTTCCTTCCCCATTTTTGTTCAGTTAGGTCTTGCGCTCCATCTTTAGCCATCTCAGGCCGTCAATTCCTGATGCCCTCTCCACCCCCCCCCCTTCCCCATACTCTCCTCTTTCTTAAAGAAAAAAAAATAAACAGAAGAGCCTAGAGTGCGAATAAATTTATCCGAAGCAGAAAACTGCAACAAAACACACTTTTTGAGTGAATGATTAATGGCACCAATGCTAGCTTCCAGGCAGTGTCTGTAGACAAAGAGCGAGTACATACCGCATAGCTCTTACACTTTTTTCTCTTGAGCAAAGATTTTATTTTATAACATTACAGCTACCACATGTTCAGCATCTCACATATCTGTGGTGTAGATCTTTACGCTGTCAACCGGTAAAGTTTAATTTCGTTTCCTTCACCCTATCTGGATGATTAACTTTTTTTCAGGCAGTATATGTGTACGTATATCATTAGTATAATGAAGTACTAAGTCTTGCCAGCTTGATACCCATGCGTAAACATTAAACAGTAGCTGGGTTAATATCCATCCCTGTGGAAGGCGAACAACAGCGTACCTTGGGCCTACAGTCTGTTTAGGCGTAAGACAACAGTTCTAACGAAATATTTCCATATACCATAAACGAAGGTGTACGGCAGTCCAAGTTCTGTTAATCTTTGCCATAATAAGGCAACGCTAACAGTATTGCATGCCTTTTCAGTATCCACAAATGTGGATGTAACATACTGTCTTTCCTCAAACGCTCTTTCTGTGTCGAAAGTGAGATGCGCCAAATTGTCTAATGCACAACGATGTTTGTGGAAACCATTTTGCATGCCGGATAGTAAATTGTATGTTTCGAGCCACTACTCAAGACGATTTTTAAATATTTCTTCTAAGATTTTTGCAGTGCGCGAGTAGAGTGCTGCGGGTCTGCAGATTGCGGCAGACGCTGCATCCTTACCAGGTTTCTGACTGCGTCCTTTCCAGGTTTCGGAATTGGGATCATTATCTGTGTAGTCCAGTATTAGACGCTTGAATTTCCAGCAGCTATTCTTTCACGGGTTCAGATAAATTTCGTAGTATTATATATTAAATACTGTCTACTCACAATGTTGTATTTTCTGAGCGGGTTAAGAGAATCGACAGCTCGTCCTTTGTGAAAGGGATGCTTAGAAAATGGTGTGATACTTCTCCTAGAGCACACAAAGGTTATGACGAGACTAATGAAAGCGCAGTTTTGTCTAGGAATGTAAATGCGAATGGTTCATCCATCCTATTGAAGTTTATGGTACCTTGGTTCAAATGCCGAAGTGTCCATATACGTCTACATAATAAAGTAAAAACTTTCCTCAAGACAAAAGTGTGAAATATCTGCGAGAAACCCTCGCTGCTGTCTGGATATGGGTCAACACCCGAAACTGTAAATCATTCATTCAAAAAGTGTGAATGATTTCAGTTTCTTCTTTAGTGATAGTTACAAAGATAGCTACGGTTTTGTCAAACCATCGTGGACAAAATAGTGGGTTTCAAAAACATCTAAACTGGAAGATTTATAACAGTGTGTACCACTTTTTAACGAGAAAAGCGAAATACGTTTGCAAGCGAGCAGCTAGGAATGGTAAGGTGCGAGGACGTATGTAAAAGTGTCCCCATCATGCTACATACTTAGGTATATTCTGTCTTAGCTGAAATCTGCGTTCTTCTTAATTCCATGTTTGTCTATCTTTTGATGAGAGTTCAAATAACATTTCTCTGATTTACGTAAATATATTTCACATAATTTTATAGTTGCTCATTGATTGCTTTGATCTGCTGTGTAAACAGGCGTTAATGGATGTGTTAAGTAAATGTTTAGTGAGTCCTGATTTTTCTTTTTGCAACAAGTGTTAATTGAAATATTTTCTCTGTCGCTCTAGTAGTACTTAAATTCAAACTGTGCTTTACCAAATTTATTTTGAGACAGAATCTCTACTCAGTGTCAGGATTTCAAGCCTCAACTGAAAATTGCTCAAATTTCAAATATTAAAATTTATTGGTGATTTTCTTGCATTAATTTAAGTTTGTCAAAATGTTGAGCTGATTGTGCGATAGTTCTCACACTTATATGAGCTTGCAATATTCGGAATTTTATAGATGATATTTTTCCGAAAGTCTGGGGCGTCGTCAGTCCCATAGATTTGACACAGGAAATTGAATATTCGTTTGTTTGCCACCTCTCTCAACGATTTTAGAAATTCCGATTGAATATTGTCTGTTCGTTCTGCCTTGTTTGATATAAAAGTTTTCCAGTACTTTTTTTAAAATCTGAGTCCAATACTGTTTCCCCTATGTCATCCTTATCGATTCCAGTTTCTCCTATCGCGTCAGCCTCATAGAGGCCTTCAGTGTACTCCTTCCACCTATCTAAGGTCTTCTTTTCTAACAGTGGAATTCCCACTGTACTCCTAATAATCCCCCCCCTCCCCTGCTTTTAATATCAGCGAAGACTGTTTTGACTTTCCTATTACTGAGTCAGTCCTCCCGACGATCACTTCTTTTTTTATTTTTCCATTTCTTCATATCCTTTCTGCAGACGCTTCGCCTTCGCTGCCCTTCATCTGGTATTTATTTCACTCCTAAGGGATTTTACATTGATATACTTCTGGCATTCCCTCAACATTTTTTGTACTTGCTTATTTCGTCGATCAGTTGAAGCAATTTTTCTGGTACCCGAGGTTTCCTTGTAGGTGGCTTCCTTGTACCTATGTATGTCTGTGCAACATCTGTGATTGCCATTTTTTTACAGATGACCGCTCATCAGTTGCCTGCTCTGGTATTCCTTATTGTATTATCCAAATCCTTAGCGAACCTTAGTGATCACATAGGCATCGAAACGGAAGATAACAAAGAGAATGCCGAAATGCTGAAAAGGACACGTCATTTCCGTTTTCAAGAAGGGTCTTAGGACAATATCACATAGTTAAATGCCTATATTGTTGATGCCAATCCGTTGCGGAATTATGAAACATATTTTATGCTCTAAAATTATCATTTTTTGGAGAACCAAAATCTCCTGCATAATAATCATCATAGATTTCGCAAACATACATCTTGGGAAACTCAACTGTTCTTCTGTAAGATCCATAGTGCTGTAGGCAACGGCGCTCAGGTTGATGCGTGTTCCTTGATTTCAAGGAATGCATTTTACACCGTGTCACACTGCCATTTAGTGAAAAAATACGAACCTGTCAGACCTTCGACTGGATTCAAAACTTCCTTGCAGATACAAGTCAACATGTCGCTTTTTAAGGAACAAAATTGACAGATGTAAAGTTGATTTCCGAAATACCCCAGTTAGCCACAGCTGGCTCATGCTAAGCGCTGGATTAAACCTTCGTTGCGATGCTGTGTTTAGTCTCCCGCGGTTATCGCGATTATGCTGTTATCATCTCCTTCCGCGGGTGGCACAGCGGTGTGTATCGATATTCGCACCTTGGAGTACCTTTAACCTGGGGCTTACAGTTTCTGGCTGGGCGGAGTGGAACCAGTCGGTCGGTAGGCGGTTGAGCAGGGAGGAATTCTCCGCGGAACGTAGTTTGGCCGGAACCGCTGGCGGTCTCTACGTGGTGTCGGAGTGTGTGGGGCTGTTCACATTGCTATGAGGTCTGTGGCTCGCCGATCCTGGACAGGGAAGTTGAGTTTTGACTTAACCTACCAGCATATCACGACTATTCACATTGTGTCGTTTGGAGTTCGTTGTCAGCTGTTGGGATATTCCTACGAGCAACAACGTGGTTTTCAAGTTGGAAAATTCTAGCGACCCTCCGGCGGAGTTTCACTGTATTTGGTTATTTTAATTGAAGTGCACCAGCGGAATCTTCTGCCTTGTGACCGTCAACGTTCCGGTAACCTGCCCTGGCCATTGACGTAAATTTCAGGCAGTGTATTTCTTCATCGTGTTGTCGCTGTCCGGCACGGTGTGTAGTTTAACAGCTCCATGTATGATTGGTTGTGGGCACCAATACCTTCCACGTTGTCCCGTTGAACTCCCTGTTGTGCCCTGGTTGGTTAAAGTGGAAGTTATCTTGTCGGTGGATCCGTTGACTGTCGGTCGGTTGGGTTGTCGTCGTATCGTGAATGGTTGGCGCGACTGCTTGTCTCACCTAAGCGAGCGCTAGTGTTTGAATTCTAGGGCGACGCTCGAGCATTTGAGGGCCCTTGGGTGTACTGCCTTTTTTTATTTGTTCTTGTTGTTTGGACTTGTATGGCTTCTAGCCGTATTTTTTGAGATTAAGGTTGTTTTGCCCTTAAGCGTAATTTAAAGAACTGTTTCACGTAAGACCTTTGGCATTTTAAAAATTTTAATGTTGTTGAATTTTAAGTGATGGGCTTTCAGCCGATTTGAATTCAAATTGTTTGCTCTGAAAATCTCAGTTTCTTTGGGCTTTCAGCCTAAATAAAGAACTGTTGTAAGATAAGGCTTGCCTTTTTAAATTTCTGATTGTTCTTGCGTTTTAAGTTATTGGCCTTCAGTCGTTTTTAAATTAAAGTAGCTTTCAGCCGGTAACTAAGCCCCAAAGATTAAAGCTGTGTATTTAAAAAAAAAAAATTATGAGCTCTTGTAATGTTTGATCAAATAATAAAGTTTTATGTTCGAGTGTAACTGACAGCCCCTTATTTTCGCCCCTTTCCACAATTTAAACTGTCTGTCCTCTCCTGCAGGTTAAGCAGGGGCGTCTCACCCAGCTGATGCAGATGACGCAGTTGTCTATACGAAATCAGCAACGCCAGAAAGCAGAAGGCGTCACAGAAGATTGATGAATGGTGCATACAAGAAAAAGAAATTCACTAATATACAACTTCATTGATGGTGAAAAACTGCTGGAAACAGCAACTACCGTAAGATACGCCCAGAGTGATCTTACGTGGAATGACCATATGAAACAAATAGAAGTAAAAGCAGATGCCAGACAAATTCATAGGAGAAATCTTAAGGAAACGTAACTCATTAACGAAAGTAGTGGTTTGTAAGGGGCTTGTCTGACCAATTACTATTATTCACGTCTGGAACCCACATGTTGAAAAATGACCACGACGAAAAAATTCAAGAAATTAGGACAAATACCGGCAGTCATTTTTTCCCAAGCGCCATTCGCGAGTGGAAGAGGGAAGAGGCAAGAGTTTCCATTGCCTTTTGCATGCTCGTGCCGTTGGTCATTGCTGATTCTTCTGTTTTTTGGGGGCAGTTCCCACCTCCAAGTGGAAGAGTGCCTTGAACCTCTTTCCGCTCCTCCAGCCTCTTTGATAAGACCCCTGGCAGGAAGGTCGATCTCTTCGGTCGCCACTGCTTAAGTTATGAATAAAAATCATTACCAATGATTTTTATTCATAGCTTAAGCAGTGGCTGTGTTCGAAACCTGGATCCAAGACCTTTTGATTAGCAGTCAAAAAAGATACTCCTAGATCATGGGTGCACCATCAAGCCACAAGGCATTTACAGTAGCTTAAAATCTAAGAAAATAAACTCAGAAATTATGGAGGTAGAAGTAGAGAGCTCGCTCTTCCAGAAGAGACACACAGCGTGTCCTGTGTGGTGTAAATAGCATACGAAATTGTAAATGGACTTCGTTTGTCAATAATTAGTACACTGTTTCTTAGCCGCAACCTGCTTCATTACAACTGAGTTAACTCTAGTTGTTTTAACGTCCTGACAGATGGACTTGTTTCGTCATTGAGGATAGCAGTCACCCTCTGTAACTCTACTGCGACAGGGAAAGAAGGATTAGGGTTTTGCGTTCTATCGACAATGAAAAAGCTAAATAACAAGCATATGCTCCTATGGAACAGGGAGAAGGGGATGAGAAATCTGACGTGACATTTTCGAAGCAAATAATTTTCCTTAAGTGTATTAAGGAAACCGTGGAAAATATAAATTATAATGATTTCACTCCATCCGAAGGCGAGTCAAAGGCCTTAACAACTACACAACTTAGCTGTTTTTCGTCTGCATAGTACTGGGTCGTTGTTTGTGACTGACGGTCAAATGTCAGTCTGACGGAAAATCTTGGAGTATTGCCTAAGTACTATGATAAGACAACATTACAAATCTACTGGTTACTGTCAGATTAGTAAGGTCTTGTAGTAGCTCTTATGAAATTTGTTTACAGCTGTGCCTTAAATTTTATACTCTTTGATGTTTACTAAGCGCGTCGAGTAAGATATCAGGTGAATCTCAGTTTAGAGAAGTCATGTGTACCGTCAAGTGATAACTGTTACGCACCAAGGAGGGTAAGATCCTCAGTGAAAAGCAAGGGCGTCATCTTGGCCGTCGATCGACGGAATGACATACGTATACATCCTCGTTTTGCCATTGGCTGAAGGTCGAGATAAGAGCGCAAACCTCGAAAAGCCTCAGACCACTTCACATCACTTCTTCTAAATTGTACATTCAGGAAAGACATAGTGAAGCAGCATAGCCACAGTCGGTCAGGAAATACCGCCTGTTTAAATATTCGGTGTGCGTCGTCTGAAGGACAGTGTTGCTCTTTGGGCCGATATTTAGAGAGATAGGAGATGTTATGTGTCAACAACAGAATAATAAAGGAAGAAAATGTAGGTTCCCGGGAATGGAATAGGCTGAGTATGCGATATCAAGACCGGCATCGATCAAATGACAAACTGCGTACTGCTCCGAAATAATTCAGTACGAAGCAAACGTCTGTGGAAACACGTGGCCTTGCGAGACGAGTGTTTTCTTATCGTATTTGGTAGTCCATTACGGAGGTGAAATGGAAGAAGGAAAAAAAAAAATCAGAGAAATGGGTAGGGCGCATAAATAAGTAGATCGCATACAGACTTGAGAAACCTAGTGGGGGAAGGAATTCTTTAAAGACCCGATAAGGGCCCGGCGTTTGGGAACGAGGTCTTCGGAAACGGCGGATCTGGTCGGCTTTTTGCGTACTATAGTCGTGGAAGTGGCAGAAAAACGGTGCAACTGCAAGTGGACGACGAAGTGTCGGACGTTCACGCTTCTTCACAGAACGTGGTGGTCGGAGGGTTGGCCCCTCTCTAAAGTAGAACAGACAGCGTACAATGCTGGTCCAGGCACAAGTATAACGGGACATACCTGTTGTTGAAGATGGTGCTCCACATCGGACGACTCGTACGTCAGTGCGCGCGGAGCCATCGAAGTCAATGTATGATCGAATAAATCACGTTCATTGTTGTAGCAGGTCGATAGTCGTGTCATCCAAAGGAACGCCTGTTCGAAACATCAACCTCGCCACCGCGCAGACTGGCGGGGACAACAGTATGTTGTGGGAGACACTCACCTGGGCTTGCATGTGACGCGTAGTATTAATCGATAGTAATAAATCACCATGACATCTGTGAACTACGCAGTGCAGATGATCATCTGGGTCCCTTCAAGCTTGACCATCTGGATGCCTCCACGCTTCGTGTCTCTTTGGATGGCGATGGCACTTTTCAGCGGCATAAGTGTTTGTGTCACAAAGCCATGACCATGCTGCAGTGGCTTGAGGGTAGCGAACTCATGAAACTAGCTTGGTATGAACCCAATGGAAGACATCTGTGACATTTCCGGGCACCAGCTCCTCACCCACAAGACACCGGCCCCTATGTGGACTGCGCACTAGTGCATAGACATCTGGTTACGTACTTCCGAAAATCTACCATGAACGTATCGAATCTGCGTCACCCATAATCGTTGCTGCATTGCGTTCCAGAGGTGAAGTAATTTGCTATTAAGCAGGTGGTCATTATGTTTTGGGTTCTGGTGCATGTCGCCGTAGGACTGTTCATTCTCTGTGCGTGACTGAACGCCATCAAAAATTTATCTGACACTCTGGAAGCGGCGGAAGTGAGATGCTGCTGGAAATAAAGCTGAGGACGGGTCATGAGTAATGCTTGGGTCGGTCAGTCAGCAGAGCACTTGCCCGCGAAAGGTAACGGTCCCGAATTCGAGTCTCGGTCCGGCACACAGTTTTAATCTGCCAAGAAGTTCCATATCAGAGCATACTCCGCTGCACAGTGAAAATTCCTGAAAATTCCATTGTGGAGTATGATGGCACTCAGGCACAAGCATAAGCAGTAGTAACCAACAAGCAGTGACCAGTCGCAACTTCTCGGCCACTGCGGCACGGGTTTCATAATTTCAACAAAATAAGTCTTAAACTTCTTCTCAAAAGGAAGGGAAACGAAGTAGGGGGTGCATGTGAAGAAACACGAAATTCTAAAAAAAAAAATAATAATAAAAACCATTATCTACACACGCTTGGCGATGAGAAGTGCGCAAGATCAAGAAATTATGTAAAGTTCGTTCCTTAACTAAATTGTCATTATTAAAGCCTGTTTAAGTAGCAGCTGACAGCCTCTTTTAGACTCATGGACGATCTTCAGGGTGAGCTAATAATCATTTAGGCTGCGTACCACATCGTTTTCAAATTCCTTGGCGTTATAGGATTGTGGAATCGTTCGAGCACCATGCAATGTAAATAAGTTGATAAGGTTGTAGGCTACGTCTTCAGCTCTCTTTTGATTTCAGAGCCCTGAGAATTATAAACTTAGTGAGATGAACATGGTAGACCATTATAAACTTGTACTCCCTATCCGTATGTGACTGAAAAGCGGTGAGATCGACCTGAAAACGGGAACTGAATAAAAAAACTGGATTGGCCACTATACTCTCTTTAACAGCTTTTGCTTCTTCTGGCAGGCCTCACAAAGATAAATGTACACCTCAGTATCAGGACGGGCAATGTTCTGCTTGGGTGAAAGTTGTTTCTACATCCTGTACCGCCCTCCAATAGCAAGATGGGCCTTATGGATATGCAAAATAACTCGGAGTTCACGACGTTAAATTGAATATCACTCGTATCTTCTTTAACAGGATAGTTCAAAGATCAACTTAGTCCTATTCTTGACCTCCTTTGCGTCATGGTGTTTCCGCAGTCTACAGTCCCGTGGTTCCTTCTTCATGGTCGTCTTAGCCTTTTTCACATCGCTGACTAACTTTTGGTAACTGGTTTCTGGTAGGAAAACACAGTTTTCAGCAGCATTGGCTCTAACTTGAGATAATTAGTGCAGAACGGCTGATGCACGTCAGCATGGCGTGATTCCTGTCTTGGCACTACACTCCCTTCCGACGTGGTGACACGAGAACAACGGGAAATGATGAGGGGAGAGCGTTTGTGGAACTTCAGCCGGATGCTGTACACTGGAGAACTATTACGGTGATATCAATGGCATGATAGTTGAACGTCATACAAAAATACGCTGTCTTTGCAACCATTAAACAAAGACCCGAACACCATCGAGAACACTGGTAGTGGGAAAAAATGGCGGGACTAGGCAGAGAATCCGGAAAAGTATACAATGCCTAAAAAATGCATAATATACCTAAATGTTGACGTCATCTTGAAATTTCGCGTCGCTCTTCAAAGAAAAATCTATGGAAACAGCTGAACACCATATAGCTACGACTGCAACCATGAGATTTTTGGAAGAAAAAAAACTATAATGCGTGATAACTGTTCAAAGTTCAAACAGCGATAGAGAACAGAATAAGAGGGTAATACAAATAATACAAGTAGATAAGACAACAGCGCAAGAATCAGTAACGCGTAGAAGCACGATATGATGCTGGGATTTTATGTCTGAAACAAATGAAAAAAAATAGAAAACATTTTATTGTTCGCGGATAACAAGCTATATAAAGTGCGGTAAATACTAAACTTCCAGCATGAAACAAATTATAGCATTATGTGAGGGAAATACAATTGTACAACTGTCTTAATCTCCAAATTATTGTAGTCTCTGTCAACACAGTGTAGACGTATGGCGTTTCATGACTCAGCTGTGTATAATATGTGGCATAGTCTTACTTATACAGGGTGAAAAGTATTTAAACCGACAAACTCTGGGAGGTTGTAGGGGACATCAAAACAAATATTTTTCCCTAATGTCATTTTTTCCTATGAGGATTATTTAAACCAGTGGAGGTCATATTACGCTCTTCAGTTGTAGGCAACTGCTGTCCACCAGTGTAGTAGTGCATTGTCTCTGTTTACTAATGGCTCGATACAACTGGAGTGAGTACACTGATATGATTGGTGAGTACTACGTAGCACACCACAACGGACGAGCTGCACAGCGGGTTTCTCAACAACAATATCCTAATCGCCGTATCCCGCATCATACGACCGCTGTTGTGTACCAACGTCTGCGTGAGAGCGGGTCATTTAGCAGATTACCTGGATAGGGACGCCGTCGCACAGCAAGAAAGCTGCAATTTGAGGAAATTGCTGGAAGACGTCCCACTCCCTACAAGACAACACATGCGGTCCCAACATGACGGGTCACCGGCATATTTCAGTCGTCGTGTGCGTCGATTCCTGGACCGACGGTTCCCAGAAACGTGGATTGGCAGAGGTGGTCCAGTATCATGGCCTGCTCGATCCACAGATATGTCCCCTCTGGACTTTCTTGTGTGGGGAGAGATGCGCAACCTTGTTTAGGCAACTCCTGCTGCATCAGAAGAGGATCTGGTTGCCCGGATAGTAGCAGCAGCAGGAACAATTCAGGATACTCCTGGGGTTTTTGCTCGTGTCAGACAGAACATGATCCGACGGTTTAACCTTTGTTTACGTGTCAATGGAGGCATTTTTGAAAATCTACTGTAATTGAAATTGGGTTGTGTTAATGTGTTGTCTCTTAGTCATAAAAAATGGAAAAGTGTTTGTTGGTTTAATTAATTTGCCGCCAGATAAATCTTCCTCTAACGGTTTAAACACTCCTCATAGGAAAAAATGACATTAGGGAAACATATTTGTTTTGATGTCCCCTACAACCTCCAAGAGTTTGTCGGTTTAAATACTTCTCACCCTGTATATGTATACTGACACAAAAATAACAACTAACAACATACAAAAGTAGCTATAATATCGATTTTAGATGAACATAAGATACTGTGAGACAGAATAATAAACAAAAATCCACCGTAGATATTTCATGAAAGTGCTGCGTAATATGCAAATTCTTTTTTTGTGTAAATAAAATCTCTAAGCGATCCTCCATTTGCAATCAGCAATAATGGCAGGCAACAAAAATGCGGAAAGAGCAATGGTGTTGTAAAAGCAAGAATTAGAATTTATATGGAAGGCAGGGACATAACAAGGTACAGACTGAGATCTCGGCTAACCATCAGCGTCAGTTTGGAAGATGAAGTAGATAAGTTGAAAAAAGGATGAGATGAAGTTCGTCTGGCATTCGTCTCAAACGCCGTAGCGCAAGTGGGGGAAACTCAGCTAGGATTGTAGGGCGGACATTGGTGTGAGACTCCTCCGAATTAATAGCACCATCGCCGGTACAGCTGCCTTTTCATGTGGCGGTGCTTCATAATCTCCCATACGTTCAGTTTTATTTTGTGGGAACATATACAGCAAACTACTCGACACATGAGAAGTAAGTCGAGTAAGTCGTTCAAAGTTGATCGTGTCTTCTTGATTCAGACATTCGATTCTGTTGATGCTGTTGTTTCAGTTTAGGTAGCACCGCCATAGTTTCCAGTAAATGTACAGTTTGAAATCGTAAGCTGTACATTGTGTATAATACACTCATCAAAAAAGTTTTACATCAGCCCGGTTCCCAGAACTTCTGAAGATAGATGTTGATTGTTGATATTGCGTGACAGACACAGTCCCTTTGACTGTCGATGTCACTAAACCTGCCCAATGATGTAAACAACCATGCATGAATAGCGCCTATTAGAGGGAGAGGTCCGACAGCCTATCAATTCCAGTCATTCCACCAGGAAGGAGGTACACGGCTCGTGTTGTCTGTAGTTCAACCATGCCTAGACGTTCAATACTGCGGTTCGATCGCGTCCGCATTGATACATTGTGCCAGGAAGGGCTCTCAACAAGGGAAGTGTCCAGGAGTCTGGGAGCGAACCAAAGCGATGTTGTTCGGACATGGAGGAGATGCAGAGAGATATGAACTGTCGATGACATGCCTCGTTCAGGCCGCTCAAGGGCCACTATTGCAGTGGATGACAGCTACCTACGCATTATGGCTCAGAGGAACCCTGACAGCAACACCACCATGTTGAATAGTGCTTTTCGTGCAGCCACAGGACGTCGTTTTACGACTCTAACTGTGCGCAGTAGGCTGCATGTTGCGCAACTTCACTCCTGACGTCCATAGCGAGGTACATAGGTCCATCTTTGCAACCACGACACCATGCAGCGGGGTACAGATTGGCCCAACAACATGCCGAATGGACCGCTCAGGATTGGCATCACGTTCTCTTCACCAATGAGTACCGCATATGCCCTCAACCGGACGATCGTCGTAGACGTGTTTGGAGGCAATCCGGTCAGGCTGAACGCCTTAGACACAGTCCAGCGAGTGCAGCAAGGTGGAGGTTCGCTGCTGTTTTGAGATGTCATTATGTGGGGCCGACGTACGCCGCTGGTGGTCATGGAAGCCAGCGTAACGACTGTACGATACGTGAATGCCATCCTCCGACCGATAGTGCAATATATTGGCGAGGCGCTCGTCCTCATGGACGACAATTCGCGACCCCATAGTGCACATCTTATGAATTTCCTTCAGGATAACGACATCGCTCGACTAGAGTGGCCAGAATGTTCTCCAGACATGAACCCTGTCAAACATATCTAGGATAGATTGAAAAGGGCTGTTTGTGGACGACGTGACCCACCAACCACTCTGAGGGATCTACACAGAATCGACGTTGAGGAGTGGGACAATCTGTACCCACAGTGCCTTGATGAATTTGTGGATAGTATGCCACGACGAATACAGGCATGCATCAATGCTAGAGGACGTGCTACCGGGTATTAGATGTACCGGTGTGTTCAGCAATCTGTACCACCACCTCTGAAAGTCTCGCTGTATGGTGGTACAATATGCAATGTGTGGTTTTCATGAGCGTTAAAAAGGGCGGAAATGATGTTTATGTTGATCTCTATTCCAATTTTCCGTACAGGTTCCGGAACTTCCGGAACCGAGGTGATGCCAAACCTTTTTTGATGTATGTAATTTGATGTATTGCTTCAAACAGCATGCACCAGTCTACATACAGTACAAGAGGGTTGTCTCTCTCCATAGAAGTTATTAGTTTGAAGATTTGTTAACGAATAACCTTTACACAAAACATTCCGTACTTGTTCATTTGTTAATACACTGTGATATCATTCTGACGTTTAACATGGAAAAATTCGAAGTTTACGAGGCCCTCTAAAGTAACAATGTGTAGCACCTATCACCCCTCACTACACTAGCGACGTAATACGACACCGGTGAGGCGCGGGGCTGCGAGAATGTTGCAGGGATCCACCGCGAAGCGGTGCGATGTGGTTATTCTGTCCTGTGTGTGCAGCGCAACCGCAATTGCTGGTGTCCGCTTGACATTCCGGTCAGCACAGTGCATTCATTAAGGACGGACGAAAGAGATTTGTAGTACAAAGCGCATATCTTAAGCATCAAATACTGAAGAAACATTGTCTACGACAAAGGAGTGAAACTCACTTTCAAGGCTAATTTCCCAATTCATGCTAAGAATTAAAGTGTAAACCCTTCTTGTTCAAGCAGTACCTTCGAATGGTACCTACAACGTTTGGTTATATCGAGGGCACTATAAAACCTGTTGTGCAAACGTGATTACAGCAACTTCCTGGGACCCTGGGACCTACTTCCTTTGAACGACTATGGTGACTTGAAGGTACGAAAACAAATAAGTAATAAATCAGTTCTTTTATTTCATTATTACCATAACAATATATAATTATTCCTTTACATTTCTTAAAGTTCCCTGTCTGTGTTTGCCATATTCGACGGAGAACCTCCTCAATCCTTACTTTATCAATGAACATAATTTTCAGCATTCTTCTCTGGCACCACATTCCAAACTCTTCGATTCTCTTCTGTCCAGGTTTTTCCACGGTCAATGGTTCACTACCACACAACAGTGAGCTGCAAGTGTACATTCTGAGACATTTCTTAAGGCGTATGTTTGATAGTAGTAGGCTTCTCTTGGCCAGAAATGTTGTTTTATGCCAGTGCTAGCTCGCTTTTCCGCCAGCAGCCTTGCCGCAGTGGTTACGCCGGCCGTGCGGTTCTAGGCGCTACAGTCTGGAAACGAGCGACCGCTACGGTCGCAGGTTCGAATCCTGCCTCGGGCATGGATGTGTGTGATGTCCTTAGATTAGTTAGGTTTAATTAGTTCTAAGTTCTGGGCGACTGATGACATCAGAAGTTACGTCGCATTTTTGGTTACGCCGGTTCCCATCAGATCAACGAAGGCAAGCGCTGTTGGGCTTGTTTAACACGTGGATTGGTGACCGTCCCGGTCTAAGGGGAGCTGTTGGCAAGCAGGGTGCACTCACACCTTATCAGGCCAATTGAGGAGCTACTTGACTGAGAAATAGCAGCTTCGGGTCACGAAAACTCAGCGGCCGGGATGTCGGTGTGCTGACCACATGCCCCTCCATACCTGTATCCAGTGACACCAATCGGATGAGCATGACACCGTGGTCGGTCTGTACCATTGGGCCTTTCGCAGCCTGATCGAACGGAGTTCAGTTTAGTTTTAGTCTACTTTTCACGTTCTCCTTACTTCGTCCTTCATGCGTTATTTTGCTCCCGAGAGCAGAATTGATGAACTTCATCTGCTTCGTGATCACCAGTTCCGAAGTTAAGTTTCTCTGTTTTAATTTCTGCTACCACTCATTAGTTACATCTTTTTTCTATCCGTATTATGTTCTCATTGGTGACCGTCCCGGTCTAAGGGGAGCTGTTGGCAAGCAGGGTGCACTCACACCTTATCAGGCCAATTGAGGAGCTACTTGACTGAGAAATAGCAGCTTCGGGTCACGAAAACTCAGCGGCCGGGATGTCGGTGTGCTGACCACATGCCCCTCATACCATGCATCAAATCCTGTAATTCTTCTTCAGTGTCGACGAAGGTAGTAATGTCATTAGCGAATCTTATCATTGATATCCTTTCACCCTGAATTTTTATCCCTCTCTTGAGGCTATCTTTTATTTCCGTAATTGCTTTTTCTGTCGATAAACTGAACAGTAGGGGCAAAAGCCTACATCCCTGTTTTATACTGTTTTTAATCCGAGCATTTCGTTCTTGGTCCTCCCCTCTTCTTGTTCCCTCTTGTTGTAGACATTGTAGATTACCCGTCTATCACTATAGCTTAACCCTATTTTTCTCAAAATTTCGAGCATCTAAGTACAGTACATACGAAACTATAACATTACGTATCATTATTCGCATCTCGAATCAATAAATGAGGTTGTGATTGCATGTTTCCTGGAGATATAGCGAAATGTATCAAAAATCACTATAAAACAATGTAGAAAAGAGATACCACGAGCAGCCGTGGGAATGAGGGAAAATTTTAACTGTATTCTGAACAAAATCCTACACGAAGAATTTAAACTACACTACTTAATAAATATGTTATCTATACTTATTTGGTTCACCAATTATTTTACCAACTTCTCGTTACAGTACGATATTAAAGGTTTATCGTAATTTTTATTGCTCTTGATCTATAATGGACAACTATTTTGAGCAGCACTTACGAAAATTTCAGACATTTCACCTTGAAACATACATCACAGCCCTGTCAACTTCGAGCGATATTATCAGACCAGTTGATCGTGTTCTCGCCGTCACGTCGCGCGCCGCAAGATGCCCCCCAAGGAGGATTCAGAGGCTTGCAATTATGTATTTTCGCGTGCTCGCCGGTCCGCATGGCGTTCGCAGTAGTTCGTTCTGAGCCAAGATTTAGGTTCACGAGCCGTGTTCGGGCACGAGTGGCATAGCGCTCAGCTTCTCAGCACATTTCCCCGGTCCGCGCCATGCCACGCCGTTAGAGAGGGGGGAGGGGGAAGAGGGGAAACTGCGAATGTACCGCATTTAAATGGCGGCTTAGGCACACTGCATACGATCTGTTTTTTTTATTTCACATTTATCAACAGCATAAATTGCAAACAAATTAAATTTTCGGTATTTAATTATTCCTGCCGCGCTGAAGACATAATTTTTGTGTGATACAAACTATCGGCGTAAGAACAGACGCAGATAATTTCACAGATTTTCGCGATCAAGTTGCCACGTAATATTGATAATCGAAAAAGGTCTTTCACACGGATATATCGATCGAAATGTTGCAGCAATTCAGCAGCCTTATCATGGAGACGTGGAAACTCTGCCTGAGAAAAGCAGCGTAGACGACCTAGGCAGTTTTAACGTAAAAGGATTTCTCATTACCTCGAGAATTTCCTTGCAGGTTATCCGGTTGCATATCTACATGAACAGGGGCGCCTTCAACTGAAAACGGCAAATGGCCTCGAAAAGATATGTAAGATCGACAGTGTCCTCAAAATCTTTATAAAACTATCCTTGTATTTCTTTGATGGCTACAATGAATTTTTCAAACCATACGTTTTCTTTAAATGCAGTGAACTTCGGAAACTAGATTGTGTTTGTCAAAATGCGTACGCCTCTATAAGGCGACTTTCTGTTTAAATGCATCCCTATCAAATCAGAAAGAAGTTGTTCCTCAACTTGCAGTGTCTTAGCGTGAGCAGTATGCAGTTAAATCCACACAAAATACAAGGTCTGCAATCCATTTCGAATGTTATAATTTTCGTTCCTGCACTCCTTTTACCTTCAAACATCCAACAATAGTAAGTTTTAAAAGAAAACGTTATTCAGGATTTCCCCTCAATTAACCAACACACTTTGCAGTCACGTACAATGTATTCATACTCTTCATTCAGTTGTATCGAAAACAGTTGCAACTGACGGTAGAATACTGTGTGCGATATCAGAAATTTTTCTGTTCATATCACCAAAATCTTCACGTGCTTCATGCATGCAAATTTAGCACAAAGTGCTTCTTTATATGGTGAACTACGAATCTCGACTGTCGATCGTTGTAGTTCTTTGCTCCTTCATTGTCAGTTAAATCTCTAAATCTTTCTGTATGGTACTGTAATATTGTTTCCAAGCACATTTTCGGCACCCGTCGCTTATGCGACTACATAATATATATACTGAAAATTCTCATCCATTTCAAGTCATTCCCATTCATTTGTACAGGATTCTGACAACAGACCATTAGACAACCTCTCTCTGTGCAAACATCCACTGCACCTGTGAACGTCCTTCATACCATGACAAAGCGAAGCGCATACAACACTGACACCACGATTCTGCCGAACTGAAAGTCGTGTCGACCGAAAAATGCCACACCGCAAATTTGTTATGAGTCATCAGTAGTAGAGCTCCTCCACTTTACCTACTTCGTGACTATCACTCCTGACGTTAAGTTTCAAGCTGTTCTCATCTCTGCTACTTCTCATTAATTTCGTCGTTCTTCGATTATTCTCAATCCATATTCTGTACTCATTAGATTGTTCATTCGATTCAGCAGGTACTGTAAATCCTCTTCACTTTCAATCAGAATAACGATGTCATCAGCGAATCGCATCATTGATATCCTTTCACCTTGAATTTTAATTCCACTCCTGAACCTTTCTTTTATTTCCATCATTGCTTCTTCGATTTACAGATTGAACAGAAGGAGCGAAAGACTACATCCGTGTCTTACACCCTTATTAATCCGAGCACTTCGTTCTTGGTCGTCCACTCTTAGTCTTCCCTCTTGGCTCTTGCACATATTGTATATTACCCGTCTCTCCCTATAATTTACCACAATTTTTCTCAGAATTTCGAACATCCTGGACCATTTTACTTTGCTGAACGCTTTTCCCAGATCGACAAATCCTATAGATTTTTTTTTTTTAGTCTTGCTTCCATTATCAACCGCAACGTCAGAATTGACTCTCTGGTGCCTTTACCTTTCCTAAGGCCCAACTGAACGTCGTCTAGCACATCCTCAAGTTTATTTTTCATTATTCTGTATATTATCCTTGTCAGCAACTTGGAGCTCTTAAGCTGATTGTGTAATAATTCTCACAGTTTTCAGCTCTTGCTAACTTCGGAAATGTGTGGATGATATTTTTCCGAGTGTCAGATGGTATGTTGTCAGACTCACACATTCTATACGCCAACGTGAATAGTCGTTTTGTTGCCATTTCCCCAAATAAGTTTAAAAATTGTGATGAAATGTTATCCATCCCTTCTGCCTTATTTGGTCTCAAGCCCTCCTGGCTCTCTTAAGTTGTGATTCTAATACCGTATCTCCTGTCTCTTCTAAATCGACTCCTGTTTCTTCTTCTATCACGTCAGACAAATCTTCCCCCTCATAGAGGTCTTCAATATATTCTTTCCACCTATCCGCTCTCTCCTCCGCATTTAACAGTGGAATTCCCGTTACACTCTTAATGTTACCAGCCTTGCTTATAATTCCACCGAAGGTTGTTCTGACAGAGCTATATGCTGAATCAGTCCTGGGGACAATAATTTATTTTTCGATTTCTTCACATTTTTCATGCAGCTATTTCGTCTTATCTTCCCTGCACTTCCTATTTATTTCATTCCTCAGCGACTTGTATTTCTGTATTCCTGAATGTCCCTCAATATTCTTGTACTTCCTTCTTTCATCGATCAACTGAAGTATTTCTTCTGTTACCCATGACTTCGTTGCAGTTCTTTGTACCTACATTTTTCTTTCCAACTTCTGTGGGTTCTCTTTTCACAGATCTCCATTCCAATTCAACTGTACTGCCTACTGAGCCATTCTTTATTGCTGTATCTATAGCCTTAGAGAACTTCAAGAGTATCTCGTCATTCCTTAATACTCCGCATAAAACTTCTTTGCTTATTGATTCTTCCCGGCTAATGTCTTAAACTTCAGCCTAATCTTCATCACTACAACATTGTGATGTATGTCTATATCTGCTTCTGGGTGCGCCGTACAATCCATTATCTGATTTCGGAACAGCCGTCTTACCATGATATAATCAAACTGAAATCTTCCGTAGCATCTTGCCTTTTTTAAATAAACCTGCTCCTCATGTTATTCTTGAACAGAGTATTCACTATTACTATCTGAATTTTATAGCAGAACTCAATTAGTATTCGCTATAACTATGTGAATTTTATAGCAAAACTCAATTGGCCCATCTCCTCTCCCATTCCTTGTCCCAAGCCCACATTCTCGTGTAGCCTTTTCTTCTATTCCTTCCCCTACAATTCCATTCCAGTTCCCCACCACTACTTCTCTTCACCTCCAACTCGACGTCGGCATGTATACCTGAACTGTCGTTGTCGGTTTGCTGTCAGTTGCGGTAAGAACAGCTCTATCACTGATCTGTTCACAGTAACACGCTCGCTGCCCTACCTTCCTATTGACAACGAATCCTTCTCCCGTTTTATCATTTTCTCCTCAGCTGATATTTTCCTATACTCATCTGACCAGAAATCCTTGTGTTATTTCCATTTCACTTCACTGACCTCCTACATCTAGACTGAGCCTTTGTATTATCCTTCTCAGATTTTCTAGCTTCTCTGCCGCGTTCAAGCTACTGACTTTCACATCCCGACTCGTCGAACGTAATCCTCCTTGGTTATTCATTCTTATGGTCCACTCCTCCTTGACAGTCTCCTTCCGGAGAATGGGGGACTATTCCGGAATTTGCTCCCCCCCCCCCTACCCCCGGAGGGACCATCATGACACTTTCTCACTTACAGGCTACATTTATACATCTACATCTACATCTACATTTATACTCCGCAAGCCACCCAACGGTGTGTGGCGGAGGGCACTTTACGTGCCACTGTCGTTACCTCCCTTTCCTGTTCCAGTCGCGTATGGTTCGCGGGAAGAACGACTGTCTGAAAGCCTCCGTGCGCGCTCGAATCTCTCTAATTTTACATTCGTGATCTCCTCGGGAGGTATAAGTAGGGGAAGCAATATATTCGATACCTCATCCAGAAACGCACCCTCTCGAAACCTGGCGAGCAAGCTACACCGCGATGCAGAGCGCCTCTCTTGCAGAGTCTGCCACTTGAGTTTGTTAAACATCTCCGTAACGCTATCACGGTTACCAAATAACCCTGTGACGAAACGCGCCGCTCTTCTTTGGATCTTCTCTATCTCCTCCGTCAACCCGATCTGGTACGGATCCCACACTGATGAGCAATACTCAAGTATAGGTCGAACGAGTGTTTTGTAAGTCTCCTCCTTTGTTGATGGACTACATTTCCCGATGAATCTTAACCTGGTACCCGCCTTACCAACAATTAATTTTATATGATCATTCCACTTCAAATCGTTCCGCACGCATACTCCCAGATATTTTACAGAAGTAACTGCTACCAGTGTTTGTTCCGCTATCATATAATCATACAATAAAGGATCCTTCTTTCTATGTATTCGCAATACATTACATTTGTCTATGTTAAGGGTCAGTTGCCACTCCCTGCACCAAGTGCCTATCCGCTGCAGATCTTCCCGCATTTCGCTACAATTTCCTAATGCTGCAACTTATCTGTATACTACAGCATCATCCGCGAAAAGCCGCATGGAACTTCCGACACTATCTACTAGGTCATTTATATATATTGTGAAAAGCAATGGTCCCATAACACGCCCCTGTGGCACACCAGAGGTTACTTTCCTGTGGACAAACGTTATGTGTCCTTAATGCAATGGTTTCCATTGTCTTCTTCATCCTCATGCCGTTAGTCATTGCTGATTCTTCCGTCTTTAGGGGCAGTTTCCCAACCCAAGGAAAAGAGTGACCAGAACCTCTGTCCCCTTCTCCGCCCTCGCCCTAGCCACACCGCAATACTAAATGTACGAAGCTCTTCTGTGAAGGAACGAGAAAACGCGATACTGGCAGAGTCTTGGCCTGCCCGTGGCCCGCACACCCGGCCCGCGTGAAGTTCGGCACGTCGTGGCCTACCCTGGTCTAGGACGACGCCTATAGGACGCCGTCTGCACTGGCTGAAATTTAACGGCCTCCGCAGGTTGTCCCGAAGATCGCATAAGTTCGTTCTTAGACCCATATGTTTATTTGTAATGGCATTAGTAGTCACTAATAACGTAGAATCCCCTATTTGTAAATCCTGTGGTTGTTGGTTGTCCAGCGCTGCAGTTCTACGACTCCGTTCTGTGTTTGACGTTGTTTTAACTCCATAAAAAACAAACGAAAAATTTGAGTATTGTTTATTTGTTATTCTTCAGTAAGAAAGCTATAAATGAGGTGCAATGAAATATCTCTTTGCGTCAGTGTTGTCACCTTCACACTAGGCAAGAGCAGTACAGCGCTATCTCAGAACAGATGCGCAGCCGTAGATGTCACAGGGTCTGCTAGGTGCAGCCGTCGATATCGTGCGAAGACCCATCGCTACTGCCTCCATCTGAGTGGGTTTCTCTTATTCTGGAGGCTTGTGACGACACTCATCATCGAACAAACCCTCCATCAGAACTGCAATCTGTCACAGAGCAAGGTGGCACATTGTACTCGCACGCTGGAGGATGGTGGTAAAAATTTCCAGCTTTAGGTTTTCCGTAATTTCCCTAAATTGCTACAGGCAAATACCTGGGTGATTCCCGCCTCGCACCATTGACTGAACCGGGTTGACAGGCGGGTTTAGTGACATATCTGAACAGTGAAAGGAGCTTTGTCTGTGATAGAATATCCACAATTAACGTCTATCTTCAGGAGCTCTGGGAACCGGGGTGATCCAAAACCTTTTTGATGTGTGTATTTTGACATTCCATTCGATCCCATTGTTACCTTGTGCCAAGAAGGGCTCTAAATAAGGGAAGTGTCCAAGCGTCTCGGAGTGAACCAAAGCGATGTTGTTCGGACGTGGAGGAGATACAGAGAAACAGGAACTGTCGATGACATGCGCCGCTCAGGCCGCCCAAGGCCTAATACTATAGTGGATGACCGCTACCTACGCATTATAGCTCGAAGGAGCCCTGACAGCAATGCCACCATGCTGACTAATGTTTTTCATGCAGCCACAGGACGTCGTGTTACTAATCAAACTGTGCGCAATAGGCAGCATGATGCGCAACTTCACTTCCGACGCCCATGGCAGGTCCATCTTTGCAACCACGACACCGTGCAGCGCGGTACAGATGAACCCAAAAACATGCCGAATGGACCGCTCAGGATTGGCATCACGTTCTCTTCACCGATGAGTGTCGCATATGCATTCAACCAGAGAATCATCGGAGAATTTTTGGAGGCAACCCGTTCAGGCTGAACGCCTTACACACAGTCCAGCGAGTGCAGCAAGGTGGAGGTTCCCTGCTGTTTTGGGGTGGCACTGCCTGGGGCTGATGCACGTCGATGGTGGTCATGGAAGGCGCCGTAACGGCTGTGCGATACGTGAATGGCCGGCCGCGGTGGTCTAGCGGTTCAGGCGCTCAGTCCGGAACCGCGCGACTACTACGGTCGCAGGTTCGAATCTTGCCTCGGGCATGGATATGTGTGGTGTCCTTAGGTTAGTTAGGTTTAAGTAGTTCTAACTTCTAGGGGACTGATGACCACAGATGTTAAGTCCCATAGTGCTCAGAGCCATTTGAACCATTTTTTTGATACGTGAATGACATCCTCCGACCGATAGCGCACCATATCGGCAGCATATTGGCGAGGCATTCGTCTTCATGGACGACAATTCGCGCTCTTTCGTGCACGTCTTGTGAATGACTTCTTGCAGGATAACGACTAGAGCGACCAGCATGTTCTCCGGAGATGAACCCTATCTAGCATGTCTGGGATAGATTTATAAGGGCTGTTTATGGACGGCGTGACCCACCAACCACTCTGAGGTATCTACGCCAGATCGCCGTTGAGGAATGGGACAATCTGGACCAACAGTGCCTTGATGTACTTGTGGATAGTGTGCTACGACGAATACCGGCATCCATCAATGCAAGAAGATGTGCTACTGGGTATTAGAGCAGCAGTCTGGACCACCACCTCTAAAGGTCTCGCTGTATGGTGGTACAATATGCAGTGTGTGGTTTTCCTGAGCATTAAAAAGGGTGGAAACGATGTTTATGAAACTTCCTGGCAGATTAAAACTGTGTATCGGACCGAGACTCGAACTCGGGACCTTTGCGTTTCGCGGGCAAGTGCAACTGACCTACCCAAGCACGACTCACCTCCCGTCATCACTGCTTTACTTCTGCCAGTACCTCGTCTCCTGTGAGGACGGGGCGTGAGTCGTGCTTGGGTAGCTCAGTTGGTAGAGCACTTGCGCGCGAAAGGCAAGAATCTCGAGTTCGAATTTCGGTCCTGCACACAGTTTTAATCTGCCAGGAGGTTTCATATCAACGCACAATCTGCTGCAGAGTGAAAATCTCATTCTGAGAACAATGTTTATGTTGGTCTCTGTTCCAATTTTCCGTACAGGTTCTGGAACTCTCGGAACCGAGCTGATGAAAAACTTTTTTTGGCGTGTGTGTGTGTGTGTGTGTGTGTGTGTGTGTGTGTGTGTGTGTGTGTGTGTGTGTGTTTGTGTTTGTGTGTTTTGCCGATAGTCACCCCCACAGGCAGAAAAGGTGATTCTTATAAAATTCTAGATATCAGTGCTTCCACGGAAAGATTCAACTGCTCGTTTTTCCCAATCGCTGGTAGAGTTGAACGGTAGAAAATTAGTGTGAAAGTGTTTCGATGAACACTCTGCCAAGCACTTGATTGGACTGGAAGGGATTATGTTACATTAATATTTGTTTCGTAGATCATGAAAAGGACACTTCGTAATGATGTGTCACGTGTCAATTCAAACATGTTTCTTTAAATGTCGTTATCCAACGTGTAGTTTTTTCTTTATATGTGTGACTACTAATTTATGTCTAAAAATTTATCCCTGGAATATGTGTGAAATGCAGAGTGGTCACGTAAATGTATATCAGAACCAAAGTTTGTTACATAATATTTTGGGTTGTACATTACAAAGGAGTTTTCATCTGAAGCAGTCGATATGGCTTAATAATAGATCCAGTCGTCACAGTTGATCTCAGATTTATGAAGAGAGTGACGAATCTAATAGAATTATGTCACAGTGTGGTGTCTTTAGTGATTGTAACAATTCAGAACATTCGTTTATACAATTGAAATTGAGTTAATTAACACCAAACTACATAAATAGATGTATCTATTAAATTGTATTATGACGTGGATTTCATACTGAGCATCCATTAGTGGCAGGTTATTTTTTTTCTTTTTACAAAATGTACTACTACACTGCTTGCTCGGTGTGTCACCTAACAGTGGTCAGGCGAATTTTCTCTGGTACTTTTGAATGATGATGATGATGATGAGTCCCAAACTCCTTTACAGAGCGTAGGGGAACGACGCGGGAGACCCGCGCCGCCTTACTAGGCAAGGTCCTAGTGGAGGTGATTTGCCATTGCCTTCCTCCGACCGTAATGGGGATGAATGATGATGATGACGACGACACAACAACACCCAGTCATCTCGAGGCAGGAAAAATCCCTGACCCCGCCGGGAATCGAACCCGGGACCCCGTGCTCGGGGTTTTTGCATTGAGTAAATGGAGACAGCGCGAAGATATAAGGCACTTTACAACTGTTTAGTGCGACTGAGTAGCACTGTTGCTTGCAGATAGTAGAAAGTTTGCGCGTCACGACTGGCAGACGAGTCAGCAAAAATCGAAAACAAGAATTTGTCAAATTTCGATAATTACCTTTTTGTGTTTGTTCATGTTTTAGACTGCATTTTTAGACTGCATTAGACATGTAGGGACATTACTAATACACTACCCCTTTCAGTCTGTTTCAATAGAAGGGCCTGGTGTTTGTTTCCATGTGCTCACCTACTCCGTATTATGTGCTTAGCCGCGTAAAGTAGACTTCCTGCTAGCGCCATGCAGCAGTGTTAATCGGGGTTCGCATACGCAATTAATGAGCCGACCCAACTTGTGGCAGTCTGCAGTGATATCGTGAGCTACCGTTTACACGGCATGCCACAAATTCTGCGTAGTTGCTCGTGTTTTAATATGGGGTCAGCGTCACCTAGATGATTCGGACATGTTAATGTAATAGTTCGGCTAAAACTTTAAAAAAGAAAAGAAAACATTAATGCTGAAAACGAAAATGGATATCACACAGGAATACCATGGGGCTAAAAAAAAAATACTGAAAAATTAACATTTTAGACAAAAATTCGTTCTTAAACCATTTCAGAACGACAAAAATGAATTTCGAGTAGTTGTTGTGTGGTTTGTAGAGGTCTATTCAAAGACCTGATACGCATATGAGGGATGCTGTCCAATTCGTGTGAAACTACAAGTGTACCAATGTACAGTGGGTTCATAAACAACGTCTGCAGGCGAACCATTCATTTGCGATTTTATTACTTTCTTATTTTCATTTATGCAGGCATTTCGAATAGTTATTTTTTCTTTTGTAAGAGTTACATCAGGTCCAGAGACGTTTCCATGCATATTGTTCATATATATATATATATATATATATATATATATATATATATATATATATATGAACAATATGCATGGAAATGTCTCTGGACCTGATGAAAGCATATATATATATATATATATATATATATATATATATATATATATATATATATATTAGAGCTTCTTCTCTCAAATTTCGCCCTTTTTAATATTCACGTTTTTGATTCTGTGAACATGGACGTAGTCATGTGGTTACGGAAATTTAATTATTGTAGTTAAAGAATACTTTTTAGAAATGTTATGCGCACAGAAACACACAACACGCCATAAATGTGGCGTCACAAAGTACAACCGAGTTGAACGTTTTGTGGCAAGACAAAAGTGGTTCCACTTCAGTGACGCCAGTGAAGATTGTGGTGTTCCCACATGCAGCTGCGGTCCAACTGAATTACGCCTCTATAGAATTAGTGTGTAAAGCCGTCTTCGCTCAGTCGTTGTTGGAATACTGGCTATTATTGTTGCTGTGGTGTTATACCCGTAGTTAAGCCGAATGTCGCACTGGAGTGATGTGAGTCCGCTTTACTGAATCGAAACATAAAATTCTCCTTTAGAAAGCATTTTATTTTTAACAAAACACAAACCGACATTTTACATTGTGCTTAACACGTGACGAGCTACATATTTTTTGGGCAACTCCGTTCATACAACGTAAGAACGATTTTACAAATATCTACCGAAAAATCTGCGAAAACACTGGCGATTCATATAAGATGCACTTGGCGTGCAATTTATTCGCATGAAAATTGTTGCCTTTTATTTTGTGAACCGTTCAGTGCATATAATTTGTTTTCGAATATTATAGTGGGCAGAGGGGCTCGCAGGTTTGTTGCATATCCGATACAATAATGCCAGTATCAACAGATGTTGAAGCAAGAATGTACTGTTTTTAAATGGAACGGTGTACTTTTAAAGACGTTAGAAAGCTCTTGAAGATGAGAATACTGTGACATAACGCTTGTTAATGTTTGCTTTTAATGTTTTCGCAGAAGTATCAGATCACTGAGATAAAACTGAAAGGCAACGCAGCCGGCATCGGCTATTGGGGTTCAGGAAATAAAACGGGTTCAAGTTTTAGGTGATTCGCAACGTACAATAAAAATCAGTTTACAGTCTGTGGATCATATGACAGACACGTGCGTCACAAGTACAATGTTAACTGTAAACAGTATTGATGCTGATCGGAAATAGTCTGCCACTTCCATTATTCCGTATTCCCCCTGTACATTGAGCATAGCATAGCTTGCGGTAAACAATAAATCTTTCTGACAGGGTTTCTTACAAGGTCCAGTCCTTGACACTCATTCTTTGTGAGTCTTATTTCATTTTTGTAGATATAGTACGTCTTTCACTTATTCCCGAAGCTGATCGTTTATTTTATGCATCACATAAGCCTGCAGTGTGACGGACAACGGAGGTACAATTTCTTCAGTTTAAGGATAAATATAATTTAATAATGAGGAATATCAAAATTATTCTGTACCAGGATATTAAACTGAAACTTCAGGAGAACAACAAGCAAACAAAGACTATCGTAATGCCGCGAAAGCAAGATATTGTAAGTTAGCTGAGGAAAGATGGAGCGTAGATACTACCGTTGTAATATACTGCCCAAGCAGTTACGAAAGTGAAACACGAACAATCGGAATACTTGTAAAGTACAAACAAAGGCATTTGATTTTTTTTCCAGCTCGACGTTAACATTAGGTATGAAAAGTTCAGATATTATACAGAGTAAGTAAAAGTTACTAAGGAGGCGCTTAACATTGTATTGATCTCTCTGTG